>NW_027071825.1:19210000-20542500 GCF_038088225.1 Cyrtonyx montezumae | reverse complement strand
GAAATTGAAACTTAAGTTGTCACTTCAGTACCGATCTCTTGAGAGATATGTAGCTTATTACTTGAAGGGAGGGTTGCAATCAGTCCCAAAGGATGCTTGGTTACGCTAATTGATTGCAAAGCAATGTGTGTCAGGTTCCGTAGACAATTTTCTAGTGTTTCTGGTCTTCAATAATTTTTATTTTGCTGTGCTAATGCAAGTGCTGTAAATTTCTCTGCCATACCTCGACTCACTGTTCCATTTCCATGATTTCCTCTGCTCTGCAGAACTAAGAGGCAGGGTGAGAATGGGCAGTCATGTAGAGGAGAGAAAAAAAAAAAAAAGGCTTGGTTCCCCCTTCTGGGAAAACTGCCAGATATGTACCACTTCAAAAGCTGAAAAGCTGAAATATATTCTAAGAACTTTGATCAACAGTCTTAAAACATTAGGCTAATTCTTCCTTCATTTTCAGTGCATGAGAAACCAAAAAGGTCAAATGTGACTCGAAATGCATGTCAATTAAGGTGGATGTGAATGCTTTGGTGCTTGAAGACAGTCATAAAATCCAGCCTTTCACTGTTAACTGTGAAATTGTTATAACAATGTTTGCATTAAGGATGCAGAGACATTGTAATGTGTACTGTTAATGATATTTCAAGTCAGTAAAATATACTTGAAAATAAAGCTGAATTTTCATGTCAGAAAAAAGATTTTTTTATCTATGAAGAGGACATCATGCTGTCAATACATAGATGATGACTGAACTATATTGGTTGCTCTGAAAGTAATGCTTCCTATCAATTTCCATGGAAACCACAAGAGAGAGCACAATTATACTACTTGGTAGAGCAAATTCTCAGCTAAAAGACACTCTTCAGTACAGTTCCCACCATGATCTATGCATTTTCACTGATGATAACCAGTATCCTGCATGCTGTGCTCATAAAAGTCTGTACCAGTAGAGCTGATCTGCTGTCTTCAGTCCTGAAGCACACCATCTATTGCCTTGCTTTGCTGCATCCATTGTTTTGTTTCCATAAATGGTTGGCTAGCATCAATGAATGCCAATGGGTGCAATTTTTTCCGTGGAATTCAGAGGAATTCAGTGACACACCTCTGTTTCACATGTGCTTCCATGTTGAATGCCATTGTGAGACTGCCCCTCTGCTGCTGGCTGTCACACAGCAACAGAATGGAGCAGAATATTGGTGGGAAGGTTTTATGGGCCAATGCAATAAAATAGAAGGCATTATTTTCATAGTAGAGAAGCCACAGAGGCTGCTATAGAAACCATACAGTAAAATCTAAAAATAGATCTGTTAGTAGGAAATAAATGTAGAGTGTTGCATCTCCTTCCAAGGACTTCATCCTAGTATTATAAGTATCCAGTGCAAGCTGTTGTTTTTCCTGTAAATGTTCCTGACTAGTGCACATCAGGAGGGACAATGTTGTGTGATCTGTAAAATCACTTTCTATAAGAAGCTGGATCCATATGGAAGATTGTTATTTGAATGGAAGGTGTGATTTGGGTAACCTCTAGAGGAAAGAAAAATAAATATTAACTGTGTCATGAATTATTACCTGGAGTTCAAATGTTTTGTGATTTGTTAGATGTGTCACTGACCATTTGGCATGGCTGTGTCAGCTTGTGTAGTTGGTATCTATTTGGACAGGAGACCAACTTAATTGTTACTTCACTTCTGCGGCATTCCTTGGGATTGTCTCAGAAATGCTATTTTATATAAATCACCATCAATTTGCTGTGAAATGTGTTTTAATAGATGTTTTCTCCTATTGAAAAGTGATTAGTTTTTAGAGGATTTCCTGTGAGTCTGCTTTGTGATAGTGTTTCTTCCTTTTAATTTCAGTCACTTTTCAAAATGAATTTTTTTAATTTTTTTTAATGTTTGCTTGTTTGGTGATTCATTAATGGAAGCTTTGCATAGACAAAGTGAGATACTTTTTGTCATGAGAGACATACCCTGTTCTCTGTATTTTAGACCCTTGCTTTTGATTTTCTACTTTTCTCCACTGAGACAATGTCTCTTAAATCCTGTATTTCATGTTTAGAAAAGCAAGCAAAAACCAGACAGAGATCTGGACTTTCTTCTACTATTCCTATTGTTTTTCCTTTTTCATTTCACATCTTAAGTACTGCATAACTCCCTTTCTCATTTTTGCAAGTCTTATACCTCCACCCCTGCTTCGTTTTCTTGGCAAGTCTGAGTCTATAGTTAATCACTTTGTATGGTTCCCCCATCTCTTTGCCCAGAATCTGTTCTAACTTACTGTTCTTTTCCTTTCTTAGAGTTACTGGATCTCAGGCCATTATTTACTCCAAAAGGATTACTGGTTTTGATTATTATTTATTTATTTTTAATGAAGCTTTCAAACAAGAATATTTATTTTGTGCTATAAAAATTTTATTTGGCTGAAATATGCACAATATTGATAAATGTTATATGAATGTGTACAAAATGCATATTTGTGGAGCTCGGTCTGTGCAGAAGCAAGTGGTGCTAATATGCTGTGGGAGGAAGGACAAGCAGATGGTGACAGAAAGCACTCTTACTGCATTTGTTGTTGCTGCTGAGTGCAGATGATACGGAGTAATAGTATTCTTGGTTTTGGTTTCCAGTGGAATATGTAGCAGTGTGAAAACGATTTAACTTGTAATTGCTTTCTAGTAGCTTAAACAGAAAATACAAAATGCTGTGTGTTTTGAGTTATACCCTTTTGTGTTTCATCTCTTGGTGTTAATTAGGGAGATAATGGAACCCTATTTTTGAGATGCTGTTGAAGTATTACCAAAGTAAAACCGCAATTAAAAAATGAATCTTTATTGCTTCACTTTCTTTAATATTTAAATAACACTTTGAGGTGAAGATATATCAGAGAAGATCAACCACAGGTAAGTTTTGAATGCAGCAGTCTAAATGTGAAGAGCTTCTTGATAACTTTAAGTGTGATGTTCAAAATGGACGGAACAGACCATGCCTGATGAAGAAGCAGTATGTGTCTACTTAACTACTGTAAATAATCCTGGGAAGAGAACCATCAGTGCTGCATTTTGGACAGTAAGAACTCCAGCAGTCCCTTAGAAAAAGGAAGGAAGCAGCTGCTAGATTCTGGGAGAAATCTTGAGAAACCACCCTTAATGGACAAAACCTACTCAGCAATTGGTGATTTACAGATGTTCTGCAGTTATACTTGCTTTATCTCTGATCTCCTTGCCTTGATTCTTGCCAGGAGCCGACGAAATACACTCCAGAGCCAAGATTGGAAATTTAATTTTAGGATACTACAGAATGCCAAAAATGGGAGTCGGTGAGGAGATTGGGTTTATAATGTGCCATAAAACCTGTCTTTGTTCCACAGAATACAATCTTGATCCATTAAATTTGTTGGTCACCTTTTCCACTTCCATTTTCCCCACTGTTTGACATACCACCTTTTCCTTCAAAGATGTTAGACTGGAGCAGCTTTTTTTGAACAACTGTTCTCAGTGGTATTGGGCTTATTAAGATGCTCCAGCTATTTCAGACCTATAAGAAGGGGCTGTGTGTCCTAAAACCTTTGCTAGTTCCCTCCCCCCCCTTTGCTATTGGACTAGGTCTGTCCTTAGAATGGCATATCAGTTGTCTTTTTATAATTATTTAATACATTATAGTTCAGGCAAGTCTGTGAATAGGTAGTTGGATTTTTATATGGGGATGTGAACTGTCAAACTGGCATGAATTCCAGTACAAGCTGCTTAAAATAGTGTATTTTAAGAATGTAAATATCTGGTCAGTGACTGTAAAGCTATATTTGCTCAATGTGGTATTTTTAAAATAAACTGTAGCTACTCAGAATATCTTGTGAAACTGCATATTTCAGCGCATCTGCAATTCCATCACTTTTCTGCCTCACTTTGTTCTACCTTTTCTTCCCTTTCATTCAGAAATTGGAGACCTCTGTGTTAGAGATCTAAACAATGCATCCTTTTATCCAGTGCTTAACATTCATTATTCATTGTGCATTGTCAGTGGATTGCTACTTCAGGCCTGAATTAGAGATAATTAATCATAGGAAGGCACTTGTAATTTCACACTTTATGAAGCACTGTTGTCTCAGCACAGCGGTGGCAAAATACTGTAATGCTCATTGTTACTGTTCAGTGCTACCTCTTAATATTTATGTGTGTTCAAGTCTTTATTTTGCTTATTTGTTTGTAGGTTTACATTGCAGCAGATAAATTTGTGTTTTGCTTTAGAGATATTTTTGTTAAGGTATTCTTGTTTTACACCAAATTTTAAACTAATAACCTATTAAATTGTCATTTAAATAGTGAGGTTAAAAAGACCTTTCTTCTTAGTACTGGAGAGGAAATCTTGCTAAAGTGATGGAGGAGCACACGTTCCTCTTTAGAGAAGGGGGATGGAAGTAGGCTCCCACCTTATCACGTTTTGAAAGTGGTGAGATTTGAAATTAACACTGACACGTTCGTTTTACTTGAGAAGTTAAATTGGAAGTTGGTGATGGAGCAAAGACAATCCACGCTTAGAAGCTAAGGCTTGATGTTTTCCATCTGGTGGCTGTTTTGAAGCCTTCTGCTGTGCACGGAGCTTTTGAGGAGCAGTAGGTGCGTGTGTCAGCCTGCATGCAAGAGGTTTACTCAGGAAGCTGATTGCACGTATTGCAGCCTTTTTTGTTTAGTTTACACATCTGCGTAGGGAACAGTTTGTGTTCTGTGCCTTAAAATAGATTACAAGTGGTTCTGAAAGTACTGGTACAGCTGATGCTTCTAGAATGCTGAAAGAACAGTTCTGGTAAGGGCTTTAAGACATCCTCTTACATCTTTCCAGCTCTGTTTGCTCAAGTGCTTTCAGGAATTTCCTGGTAGTTGCTAGACAGGGTACAGCCCTTGTCAGAATGAGATATCTGATGACACTTTATGAAAAGTGATGCATCGTAAAAATATTAGATGCAATTTTTGCATATTAATAGGTTTTCCAGAGCAAACAGTTACTTTGTAGAGATGTTAAACTTTTTGTAGTCCTTGAAAATAAAAATAATACAAATTTTAGGTACAATTGCAATATACTCTGCACAGTTTGTGCAGGCTGGAGAGTATTGCCCTAATGTTGATGATGTAAGTGGAGTCACGTGTTAGAATTTATTGTTAGATTAATGAATGTCCTGATAGGCTAATCAGGATGCAGCAGGTTTTATTACTGACCAGTTAGGCTGTGTGTGTGAGCATCACTGTAAATGCTGCTGGCTCCCAGCAGTTGCTTTGCAAACCTTTTCCTCACAGACCTCCACCACAATTGCTCAGAGCTCCTGGCTGGGAGGAGGAGGATGGCTTGTAGCTCCTTCCTCCTCATCGTGCTGGCTGCTTCCAGGCTGCCTATTGCTAATGCTTTCTGGTGGTCCAAAAGATTAATCACTTCAGTTTCTTTAGATCTTTATTGTGCAAATAAGTCACCTCACTGTAACAACATAGGTACAGGTAAGACCAGTCACTCCTCTGCTGACTGTGTTCTGCTATTGCTAAAAGAGAGTTAGAAGATAAGTTTGAGCAGAGAGGAGTGCTACTCCTGCATGGTAATCTCTCTCCTGCAATTCCTATGGGATGGGTGCTCTGGTTGCTACCAGGTTCCTCCAGTTAATTTTGACCTGTGCTTGAAACAATGTTCTTAAGTTTTTAAACACTTTTTCTGGGCTTCTGTTGTGTTTCGTTTATTTGTTTATTTTTGGTGTGAGATTTTCTTCAGTCTGAATTACCTTCTGATGTTGAAGTGCAGAGGGTTTTTGTTGTGCTCACTTGAGGCTTCTTGTCAGCTGACCTGGCTTAGTGCAGCAGGGGCCTCTGCTCTGAGCAGTCTGGAAGGGAAAGGCAGCATGTTCAGAAAGTTGCTGCCAGCTGGTTTGTATGATGGGGCAGAGGGTTTTCAGAGGCTGTGGGTTTAGTGGTGGTAGTGGTTGTGGTTTTTTTTAATTAATTTTTGTTTGCTTGATTTTTGTTTGTAGCCTCCTCATTGGAGGAAGTTAACATCTTTGGAATGGGAATTCTGGATTTCTAGAAGGTGATTTTTACAGTACTTTGAAGTTACGTTTGGGCTTGTAATGTTTAATAGCAGTGTGTACAGGTTTGGCTTAGGGCTAATTATCCTGTGTTCATCAACAGTAAATTAAAGTGTGCATTTCCAGTGTAAACTCAGTAGAGAATAAACATGCTTAGTCTCTTAGAGATACTTTTCACCCTGGGAAGAGTTTTATGCTCATGGTAAAAGGAGAGAAACGGTGCATAAGGAATTGAGGTTGGAGTGGGAGAATTGTTAGCAGATGCAGACTGCCTTTTTTTATTTTATTTTTTTTTCCTTTACACAATGACAATCCTTGGGTTTTAAATCTTGAAAATGTACTTTGAATAAATTCTCTAAGCAGTGTGGGTAGATCTTGTGTACAGTTTCAGTCCCAAATTCTGTTTGAAGCTCTGATTAGGCTATCCAGTGTGTTGGTGTTCTCCATGCCAGGAGATATCTACATTATTCGTAAGATATGTTCTTGACTCATTATCTAGAACTTAGCAAATGTGTGGAACTTCAAGACTTGCACCTGACCTTCTTTTATATCCTGTGCTACTCAGTATGCACTTTCATTGACTATTTTTGGGAGAGGTGTGTATGTTTTTCAGTTTGCTAGTCTCTTAGTTTGCTGGGAATGCCATTTATGACCTCATGCCTTCCCAATGACTCTCTGTTAATGTGCTGCCTCAAGGATTTAGAAGTTTCCTAAGTGTTTCCTAGGAAAATTATTACAGTCCTTCATGACTGTAGCAAATAAGAGGAGTGTTAGTGTATTTCAAGATGATTAAAGAGTGCTGTTATTTCATTCAGAGTTTAGGCCTATAGCAGATGCAGGCTGTTTCATTTCTTTGGCTATTTGTGATCCCAACCTTAATAAGTAAACTCCCTGCTGTCTTTTCTGTCAGTGTTGTTTGTCTGTTAATACTTGTACCTATAACTTCATATACAGTACTCTTGTCTGTTACATCTGAAATTGCTTTACTTCTTTGTGCTAGCATTGCTTTCTTGTGACTTACCCTGCTGTTACTGTTATGGCCTCCAGAAAACTTGTAGCTCAGTATGTTTATGGCTTATCATCTTGGTGTTCATATAAAAGTAGTTGTGAGATGTTTAATTCCCTTTCTTTCTTGGTAACTTTGTTTTCTTTCCTTCTCTCCTGTTTCTTCTTTCCCATCTCTGGGTTTGGCATTTCATTTGGTGCCTTTGTATGTAGGGTTAGTGGTGAGACGTTACATGGAAGTTTTCAGGTGTGAAGTCAGTAGGAACTTAAGTTAAATATAATCATGTAAGGACTCTTAACAGCCGGAAAAAAATACTGCAGAAAAAGAATTTAAATTAGTGAAGGGTAATGTGGTTAACTGTGCAAGACATAAAGATGCATTGCGAAGTAATTTGGAGCAGATGGGAGGTGGAAAAAAAAGTGAAGAGCAGAGATGCTGAACTGTATAAGGCTGTAAGAGTCAAGGTGACAGATGAGGGTTTAGAAAAAAGCACTGCAGTAAACAAATTACAGAGCCCAAATCACTCCTTCCCTTGCTGAAGGGCTAGAAATGGGAGACGGAGGAATCAGAGGTGACAGTGAAGTTTTGATCCTGAGGGAGCTGAAGTGTATGCCATCTTTAAAGTGAGAACAGAGGGCTGTAGTGAGAGATTAGGACAGAAGGGTGAGCTCAGCTCTCAAAAGATTCAGTTTCTGATAATAGTGTGGAAGAGGGGTGACATCTGGATTGGAACTGACTTGAAGGACAGGTGCTGAATTATTTCCATGTATTTGAACAGATAAGTAGAGGTGGCAGCTAAGCTGGCAGAGAACTTGTACTCTCAGTGTACCTGTTTCCTACAAAAGGACTAAAAGAGTTGGTAGAGCAGCAAACCTGTACTTGGGGAGTGCAATGTTTACGATTGCATGGAGCATTAGGAGTATGTCTTATTACAGTATTGCCTTTTGTTATGCATGTACTGTGTAACTTGAGCTGCTGTGTAGATGACATAATAAAAATGATCACTCAGTGTCCTATTAATGTATCTTATCTTTTGTGCACAGATATTTGATTTAATGGATGCCAAAGCCCGTGCTGACTGCATCAAAGAAATAGATCTTCTTAAGGTAAAAGATTTGTTTTAAAAAATTAAAAATTTGCAGCAATCATTAAAGTACATTTTTTTTAATTTTTTTTCCCTACAGTTATGTTTGAAAGTGTCCACTACTACTTGTGTAGAGCTTTTATAGGCCTCACTTCAGGGGTCTTTAATTGCTTTACAAAGGGAAGTGAATCCCAGAAAACAGTGTAACTTTTCAAGTAGAAGCTACAAAAAATACAGTATTCTAGATAAGTGTATTGTATGCAATGAAATACTGGTTCTAAAGGTTGACTTTACTGTTTCA
Source organism: Cyrtonyx montezumae (assembly GCF_038088225.1). Lineage (NCBI taxonomy): Eukaryota > Metazoa > Chordata > Aves > Galliformes > Odontophoridae > Cyrtonyx > Cyrtonyx montezumae. The sequence continues at coordinate 20,534,061 of NW_027071825.1, read as the reverse complement.
AGTGAGTCTAGCATGCTGTTACATAGATGCAATCATAGAAGTCTTTTTTTCTTTCAGTGCAACTTTGACATAAAATAGCCACAGTGCTCTTGCAGTCTCATGTTCTTGCAAAATGTTCATTTATAAGTGCTTCTTATGAGCACAAATGTTTTGTATCTTACTGTTGTAAATTTTAGGTGCTTTGCTTGTCTAAATAAGAATGTTTCATTAATAAAAAGTAAGACATCACACTAAGATGTGCATTGTAAATCTGTTTTCTTAGCAACTGAATCATCCAAATGTAATTAAATACTATGCATCATTCATTGAAGACAATGAATTGAATATAGTGTTGGAATTAGCTGATGCTGGAGATCTCTCTAGGATGATAAAGGTAGGAATTAACTTTTTTTAATTACTAAAATATATTAATATCAACTTATCTGGTTATTCTGTCTGATCATTGCTGGATTGAATGTGGTTAAAATAACACTCTACTTTTCTACACAGTACCTGCTATGCTGACTTTTTTTTTAACATATGCCTAGTATTGATTTGCTTGGAAATATTTTTTTTTAGCGCTGTTGCTCACAATGTAAGTGCAGATGGGTTTATAACTAGACTTTGCTTCTAATCTAACAGGGGAGAAGAAAAACCTAAAGGAAAGCACTGTCAGTACCATTCAGAGTGCTACATTTTGATGGCTTTCCTGACTTTTGGCACAGTTGCATTTTTCTATACTTCATAATAGCCCTGAAATCAGAAAGGACTGGTATCAGAAAGGAGGAAGTGGTTGCTTTTTTATCTTGAACTCTGACTGCCAATTGCTTTAGCAAACAAAATAATAATTGAAATGGAAATGGCTGCATCATTTTCTACGTCTGCTTAAATACTTCTTTATCTTGAGACTAACAAATGTTTTGAAAATGTATTTCACAATTTGCTTGAAATCGTATGTACTGCTTGTTGATAGGAGGTTGTGGATTATGGGTTAAGGGCTTTCTTTTGTACTACTTGGACATCGGCTCTTGAGCTGATAGAGAATGTTGATCCAAGAGGTGTTGTTCAAACTTCATGTGCTGAAACATTAACTTTTAACCAGCTTTTCTTATCTTTTTGTCATCTGACAATCATTTCCCCTGTCTCTCTTTTTCCTTTGGGTCTTAGTTTTATTGTGTCTCTTTGGTGTACTTTCTCAGGTGTGTACCAACATTATTGTTGTCAACACAGCGTAACTCTGGGAACAAAGAATGCCAGTCAGTTATCATTCCCTCAGCAACAGCTGGGTACAGGGCAGCATTCTGCCCTTTCATTGAGGATCTACATGAATAGAAATGAATCTCTTCCTTAATTACTTTCATACTGATTTTTTTTCTTTTAAACTCTTGAAGAAAGTTGCCTTCTAGATTGATAACTGTATAGCTGGACAGTCAAAATTTTGTTCTAAACAGGCTGACAATGTTCTGTTAATATTTATATCCAGATATGATACTTTTCTTCATCTCATGAATTATTGATTTTTGTGGGCTTACATTTCATAAAACATAAAGGAAGTTTTGTCTTTTCTTTAGAATGTTCAGTTTTGACACAACAGTTATTAATATGAGTATTCCGTGAGAGATTGCCTCATGGCATGTCTGGTCTTATGACCCATTGAAGCTTTTACTACCCCCTCACTTTTTTTTTTTGTTTAAATCCAGTGTGTGAATAATGGCTCCTTCAGTGCAGTTGGCCTCATTACCTCTTGTCCAAGTTGGTGGGTATTTCTTATAGGCTCGATCTTGGAGGTAGTTTGTGATTGTCCTCTTAACACAGGGATCATGTTTAATGTAGCAAACTTAGATTGCTGTTTGATGTTAATGACAACCTATCAGGCTATTATTAAATATGTATGAGGTGTCACAGTGCACTCAGTTTTCCTATTGCTTGTGGAGAAAATGAATTGGTAGGCTGTTTGGATGATATCAGTGTGAGTGTGGGGGCATCAGTTACAGTGTCTTTTGAACAAAATATTTTAAAAATTGCTTGAAAAATAAGTAATAGGTAATGGTGTGGAAAACTTTTTAGCATAATGTCTGCTTGTCATGTTGCTAAGGTAAGTACATACACTGTGTTATTAAGCAAGCAAACCATGCTTCGGTTTCCAGTATTGCTAGATTGCTGCTCTAAGTTTGCTGGAGAATGTAGAGGCACCCCCAGAGGATTGTTTTGGTATTTGGATGCTGTGTGATTTGTAGAAACAAGGATGAAGCATGTCTTTGAAATTGTAAATGACCATGGCTTGAGTGGCACTGAAACTAGTGTTAACGTCAAGGAAAACTACTTAACTGGTTTACTTGGGTATTTGTTATGACATTATTGGCACATCAGAGAACACTTGCAAAGCTGTGGTGCCTCACAGTGCACCTTAATGAATTCTTTAGTTCTTCCCTTAATGAACCACGTCCTTCCAGTCCAGCTTTTGTACTGTCCCTCTTGTTACCTTGGAATAATACTCTCTTTGTCCCCATTGAGTAGACAACTGAGGAAAATCACTTGATGCATTCATACTGGGGACCAATAATGGATTCTAATAGAATTCATAGAATTTGTTGTATGGAGGGAGGGAAAAAAAAAGAGCTGTGCTTTGGCATTTACAAATCTCATAATGAAATCAGGATCATCTCATGCGCATTCTCTTCTCTCCCTGCACCTCCTCCCCCTCACTCCTATTTAATCCAGGGATTCAATATGAATCTCACTTTGTCTCCCTGCTCTCGTTTTCTCTGTCACACAGATGTATTTCTGTACAGTCTGTCTTCTCAAAAGTGGAAGGTCCGAAAGTGAGAGTGTCTTTTAATCCTAGTTTTTCATGGCCGCATTCTTGAGCATATCATGTTAGTAACGAGGGAAGAAAACCAAACTCTGTCAGTCTGGGAAACAGTTGTTTGACTTCCCATTGGTTTTGCATTAGAACATATACAGCTCTAAACCAACTAAGCCTTGTATAGGCATGGTGAAAGGAGGAAGAAGTCCCATTCTTCTGTGTCTGTAAAATTGACTGCTGGGTAGCATTGCATAGAAGATCTTACAAGTAAATAATTAGTAACTGCTATGCTTCCACTTCCTCATGATCTACTGACTGTCAGTAGCTGTGATCTCTACTTGGGGAATGTGGTGATCTTAAGATAATACTGCTCCCCGGGGTTAAGGGTAGTCATAGTCCTGGTAAAACCATGTAACACTGCCTCCTGTTACGATATATAATATGCTGTAAGGCAGGTTTGGGGCTTGATCTCTTGTTCTGTGTGCGACTGTTCTCTTCCAGCACAGCGACAGGGTGAACCTTGCTTTGTGGTGGCAGAACAGTGGACTTGGTGGATTCAAATTTATTTTTTCTAAAACAATGACTGATACGTACTGGATAAGGAAAATACCGTAAACAAACAATGATCTAATGGCATTAGCCAAGAAAATACATAAGAATCGTTCAGTAGAAAGTAAAAATAAAAAAAAAAAAGACAAAATTGGTGAGGAAAGCCTGTGGTGAAGATGCTAGAATGATAGCACTCAAACTATATTGAAGAATAATTAGGATATTTTAGTTAAAGTGAAAAACTGTCACGTCTGTTTCCCTTCTGTAGATATTTTTAACTTTTTTTTTCTGGCAAATAATCTTGGTGCACCAGAAAAAAATGCAACCTTTAAACTGAATATGTCATGCTGATCTTCAGGAAGTTAATCACATTTTGGGAACAGGCTTGAAAGCTTTCATCTAAAAAGCTGAAAATGTATTAGCAGCTTTCTAAAGAGATAGAAAGAAACTGATTTCTACAAAATGTCACCTATATATTTCACCCATTTTTTCATTCAGACAATTGTATTTTTTTCTGTTACATTAAAAAAAAAAAAGCACAGCTATCTAAATAAAATAAGGAAATATATTAAAACTTAATGAAATATTTTAAAACCATATGAGCTTCATACTGGTTTCTCATGTTTTTGTAGTTGGAAACAGTGTCCTCTTTGTCCTTGACTGAAGGTGTGTGCATTTATGTATTTAATAGGATAATCAAAACAGTGACTATTATAGGTAGCACACCTGAATTACTGGTTGTGGAGTTGCAGTAGCTTGACCTCTGTTTAGACTTCTTTTTTTGTCTTACTGGTTATCTTTTTGACGTTTCATCTGTGCTGATTATTTTGTACTTTGCTACATGAAATTGAGTCAGGGAAGTTCTCTCCTGGGATGCACACCTTTCCACCTCTCCTCATGCCAAAATATATTAGCAATGAACTGTTTTGGAGCATACTTACAGAGCTAAGGGTGTACCTTTGGGCTTTTTGGTGCAATTCAGAGCAGAGGTGGTCTGTTACTTTGCTTCTACTGCATTATGGGACAGCTTTCTTTTCATGAGGGCATATGGAGTGGTATTTCTGCTTCAGTAGTTGACAGCTCAGTCAGCCCAGAGTGCTGCTTTTGCTAACATAAGGCTGCCACAAATGCACTGCAGACTCCCCATGATTTCAACCCAAGTGCTGTACGGTGTGTGGTGACCAGAGAGATGGTGGTGAACATTGATAGCATGTGATAGCAGAAAGTTGCAGTATTTTAGGAGATGGTTGGCCTCAGTGTTTGGCAGGCTGGTGGTGCTGCAGCTGCTGCATTCTGTTGCACACCCAGCTGTGCTGTAGCAGGGCAGGAGCTGCGCTCACTGTTGGGGCTGCTGGAATTCAGTGGTGTGAGACATGAGTTTTTGGTTTGTCAGAACAAAACAAGTCCAACCAAAGTGTTCCATGCCAGCTGACCGTGTCCCTGTGTTTCCACAAAGTGTGGTTTAGTAGAAGGCAGAATCATGGATTTTTCCTTAGCCAAGATGTGATTTTTGTTTGTTTGTTTTAAAATCTAGTGAGCATTTTGTCTGAAGTGCTGTAGCCCCTTGTGTATTGGAGCAGATGTGAAACTTGAGAAGCGGATTTTTCTTACCATGATGGCCGTGAAAACTCACCTGAATTGAATTCTTTTAACAGAAGAGTTTGTATGTGCTTTGCAGAAATGGCTGGGTCACAGCAGCCAAGGCAGTGACATTCCTCCATGGAGAGCTGCACAAACCTCTTACATCTCCTTGTGCTGACAGCTTCACATACCACCTGAGTGACTGAATGCTTCAATCTATAGCATGGGTGACTTAAATGAAATTGCTTTGCCAGAAATCGCTTTTTTCCAGATGTTTTGGATGGGCTTAAACTTTCCTATTTCTCAGAGGGTACTTATTCTTTCTAACAACATAGAGAAGGGTAATCTGAGCTGAATGCGGAAAAGGTGAAAGACCAGGTGTAGAGGAGAGTTGGTTGGGACAAGCTACAAGTCAAGTCCTTCTGAAGTGAGGACAGCAGGTAGGACTGGGACTGGGGAAGGCAAATGTCCTGGGGAACAGCTGGTGAGCAGTCCTTGGGAAAAGGCAAGATTGGAAAGTTATGGTACAAGGCATTAGAGAATGGTGAGTGTATCAGTGAGAGTAAGAGTGATTCACCAGGAGAAATGAAAGTCCAGTGTTGAACACAGTGAGCTGAGTGAAGGAGCAGTGTGTTGCCAGAGAGTAGGACAGATAAGGCAAGGGCCCCAGGAAGGCAATCGAGCTGTCAGCAGGTAGAGAGCCTGGCTGGGGTCACTTGGCCTGGCTGGGGACAGGCAGTGTTTGCATATAACAGAGAAAATGGGATGAAGAGACAGAAATGAGGAGACAGGTCTGACCAGGATGCAGAGAAGAGCTGGATTGTGCAGGGATTAAAGATAGCCCAAATGTAAGGGGGGGGCTTGAGGAACCTGTTCTACAGGGCACTGCCTCCTGGGGCGTGGAATGGGCCCCAAGGTGAAGAGTGTGATTGTTTTGCTACTGTTGCAAACATAATTGTCCACTGGTGGTACCCAGCTGTTCCTGGCTGAGGGATGATGCTTGCTATGCAAGTTGCTTGGTCAGCTCCAGTGCTAGCTGTAAAAGTGCCAACTCTGGTAAGCTGTGTGTGATGGAGAGCCTGCATTTGTTGTTATTTTTATGCTTTGTTTCTTTTTTTTTCCCATTTTTTCTTATTTAATCTAGGGAATTGCATATAACCTAAACAAGCAACATGGAATCTGCAAAATCAAGTAACCAAAGCTAGAAAATAGTATGTATGAATATCTTATGCTCTAGCAATTTACAGGCTTAGCTTTTCCTTGATGAACCACTGTTCAGTGTTAAGGATGCAGCTAATGTGGGAGAGAACTGTGGTAGTGCAGTGTGTGCTGTAATTTGTGCTGCATCCTGTGCTGCAGTGGTAGTTGGCAAGGAATTCAAGGAAGACAGGTTTTGTGGTTAATGCAGTTGAATACTTTCCAAAAGTGGTTGGTTCTCATGGTCTCTGGTGCTGCTGTTCATAAGGGATACTGTATAAATTGCTCGAGCTACTTTTTTGATGGGAACTGTAATTGCTTGTTCTGTATTTCTGATAATCAAGTTAGAACTGGAGTTTGGTTGTATAAGTACAGAGTGTTCACAGCTCCATCTGATTTGAGCAGAAACTGTGCTTTGAAGATGAACTGTTTCATAAAGCAACGGATGACAAAAAGAAGGTCCTTAAGATTGGTGCTAAAAGTAATTTACACTTTTGATCTTAATTCGTTGGTCCCTATTCTAATCTGTAAAATAGAGATATTACCATCTGATCATTTTTAAGGCCATTTGTTAAGATACACTTCACTAAGTTTGTTCTGTTAATTTGATACACAGAGGATGTATTGCAGGAGGCCTTCCTTCCCAACTAATACTTAACAACAGGTTTTGAATAGTGCACTAAGTAAAGCCTAGAGACGTGTTGAACCTGCTTGTTAACTGAGTGTCATGAACGAATGAGAAAATGGTCTTTTGAAATAATAATTAAAAACCAAACAGCACAAAAACTGACAACTATACATCCTCATAAGGAGGAGAAAGTATGTTGACTTTAATTCCAAGGGCTTTGTGGACATGAGTTCAATTCCATATGCTTGACATCATGATTTGGACAGGGTATTATCTTTAAGTTGTTTATATATTTATTTATTTTTTCCATGTTTGTATATTTCCTTTTCATCATACTGATTTATTAAGATAGGCAAATGGGAGTTTTAAAAAGTGACTCCAGGCTCGTAGTATTTTTGTTTAGCTCATGCTTATGTTTTATAATAGAGAACAGATTAGCATTCTCCTGAAATTATGTCATTGATAAAAGCCTCACATATCTGAATATTACTTTCTCAGTGTTCTTTAATGTCATGTCACCTTTGTTCTTTGTTTTTTGATTCTTTTGTGCATTCGTTTTTTCAAATACTTATAAAATATGGACTGTTACTCAAGGATCAAAATGGAGAAAAGAGAAGACAGAGCCCTGCTGAGGTAGGAAGGCTGTTTCTGGTGAGCACCTGATCGCCATGTGTGTGTACTGTGGGGCAGTCTGGCAGGTGCTCTGTTGGTAGGAAGGAGAGCAACAGTGTACCACGTGCAAGTAACCTGTGGGTGTATGCAGCAGGGAAAGCTGTTGTCAGTGTCTGCCACTGGGATAGTAACTGGGCGGATTTTCTGCTAAACTGTTGAGACCATCAGCACCCTTCTGTCTTAGCGACAGTTCCCTTCATGGACACCACACATCTGAAGCTGTTGTGTATACTGGCAGACTTATCAAGGAGCATGATGGTGTCAGTAATCTATGAAAAGTTCACTTGGTGTTTAATATCATGGAGCTCTTCAGGTAGGTCCAACCAGAGCAGAAGTGCTAGGGGTATTTCATCTCTGCCTTTGTTGAGTGCTGTCAGAATTGCCTGCCTCCCTGGCTGTTCTTCAGGGAGAAGGGAGAATTGAAAGGTGAGAGCTAATAATAATTTTTAGTGTTCTTCCTGTTTGAGTTGTCCTGCAAACAATACTTAGAGAATTATTTCTTTTTTTTTTTTTTAGATTTTTCACCAAGTTTATCAGCAAAATTTACTGTGTCAGTATTTGCTGTGTAAGTAACTTGCTGAGCGTGGAAAGATTTCATACCTGTCTGCTGTGTTTGTAGTAAGATGGAAACTAAAAAAAAAGCTCAAATGGAAACCTTTGTATTTACTGTGTCATGCTGTTGCTTTTTATTAGGAGGTAGAGTTAATGATTCAAACACAGATTTCACTTCTTCATGCAGTACCAGTTTTCCCAAGGGTATTTATTGGAGAGAAATGTATGTAAACAAATACTGCTGGATTTAAACATGTAGCAGTGTGTTTTAAGAAGCCCTGCTCAGTGGTAACTGCAGAGACAATGAAAGTGATTCAGTACTGGAAATTTATTTTAGTGCAAGTAGACCTGCTTATTGTAGGTGATCTTTATCTCTGAATGCTTCAGGTTCTTGGTTTTTTTTGTTTTTTGTTTTCTTTGCATGAGCAGTAATGAGTAGAGCATGGTGATTATAGGTAGACTGTAAGGAAATGAATCCTTGAAAAGGATTGTGTGACTTTAAATGTTGGTTTGTAGTGATTCTTGTCCAAATTTCCTAAGGGAATCTAATCAGGAATCATATTAGAAGTCCAATTAGTAGATGATTAACATAAAAATATACACTAAAAATTGAAATACCTGAGTTTTGACTCATGCTTTTCTGGCTAGATTTGTTTCTTTAAGTAGTTGTCTTTTCTTTTGATTGTGTTTGAGAAGAAGTTTATCTCAATTGTGTGGGGTTTTTTTCTTTGATATTGTTGTTTCTTTGAGAGGAAGCACCTGTCTAGTCTGGCATTCTGCTGAACAGAGCCAAATGTAGCTTTTGGAACACTGCTTTCCTGCTAGAACTATATGTCCTTTTAAATAGAAAATAACTTGTCTAGAAAAAGGAGTTTCTTCTCACTTGAGTCTCTCAGATGCTGAAATCCATCTTCACCCTTCTACTGTGACCCAGGAAGCCCTGTCCAGTTCTGGTTTGTCTCTGTTGTATTCACACAGTGAGACTCCTGCCTGTACTTCTGAAATTTTCTATCACAGCTGCCCAGCCTGCTCCTTCCTGTGTTCTCTGGGAGCTGGCAGTGTGCCCAGGTGGCCAAAAAGGCCAGTGGCATCCCGGCCTGCATCAGAACTAGTGGGACCAGCAAGCCTAGGGAAATGATTGTCTTCTTGTATGTGGCAGAGGTGAGACTGCACCTTGAATGTGATATTCTTGTTTGGGTTCCTCACCACAGGGAGGATATCGAGATGCTAAAGCATAGACCCATTAAGAATGGAAAAGATCACTAAGATCACTTAGTCCAACCATCAGCCCATCACCACCATGCCCACTAAACCACATCACTCAGTGCCATGGAGTGCTAGTGCACAAAAGAGCCTGGAAACTGGTAGAGGGACCAGAAAACATTATAGGAGTGACTGAGAGAGCTGGGGATAGGGGAGGCCTAATCGTTTCCTACAGCTACCTGACAGCAGGTTGCAGCAAGAGCCAAAGAGCCCTTTTCTCAAATGACAAGTGACAGGATATGGGAAAATAGTCTCCAGTTGCAACAGGGGAAGCTTAGATTGTACATGAGGAGGACATTCTTCGTGGAGGGGGTGTTCCAATATTGGTATCAGGAAAGCGGTGGAGTTGCCATTCCTGGAGGTATTTAAGTGATCTGTGGATACAGTACTAAAAGAAATTGTGTAGTGATAGGATGTGGTAAGTCAGGTTGGTGGTTGGATGTTATGATCTTGAAGATCTTTTCGAACCTAGGTAATTCTATATTTTAAAAGAATCTCCAAGAAACACAAACAGAAGTTGCTTAGAACATTTCATCGGTTACCTGGTGGTTCCTTGTAATAATCCTTCCTGCATCCTTTTCATCTTGATGAAATCAGATCTCTTGTCACATGTATGTGGTTATTGATTCACCATGTTCTGATAAGCCTATGTAATCAAATATTGAAAAATAACTTCATGATTTCATAAACCACTGTTGAAGTAATAAGAGCAGACAATATTTCCAGTTGCTGTGAAAAAGTGGAAGAAGGAAAAAGGAATCTCTGTATGGTGAAGAAATGATCATTCTCATTTTACTTTTCAGTTTTTCCCCAGATCCTCTCTTCTGGAGGGCAACTAGCCTACAGCATGCACAGCAGAAGAGCAGTGAGTGTTCTTGGAGGCTAGCTTTACAGTAATTTAGGAAAAAAACTTTTTAACACTGACTTTGCAAAAACTGTTCGCATAATCTGGTTGTTGTCTTTCTTCAAGACCTGCTCACAAACATCTTGATTTCAAGTTCAGTCTAATTGGGTTCTTGAAGCCTATTTAGAGGTCTGAGACAATCTAAATCACACCTTAAAATTCCCTGGCACACTAATGTCAGAACTGAATACCAGTTTGTTTCCAAAGTGTGGCTACTGAGATGTAAGCAGTTGTACCTGAAATCTGCACTTTTATTGAAATCATCTGTTCTCACTTTTTTTTGTTCATCTGCAGGAAATTCTTAGTTTTCTTACAAAAACCAAACGTAGTTGAGCACGTTTCCGTAAGGGTTATTCTTTGAACTGCCTTCGTTGAGCCTACGTGAGACCATTTGCTAGTTGCTGTCACTTTTGCTTTTGGAATGTGACCTTTAAAGCATTGTCTTTAGAAATTCAGTATAGTATACTTCCATGCTTTCATACTGACTTCAAACTTTTCTTCCCCTTTTATGGTTCACCTAATTTTATTTTTTGTTTCCCAGAAACTGAATGATATACTCTGTTTATGCATGGGGTCACTATATTTAGCTGAAAACATCTGGGGAATATTTCATTTTTCTTTTAGCAATTAACTCGGGAAAACCTAGAGAGTTCCATTTTCCCACAATGAAACTGCTCAGTAAGACTGGCTTAAGAAAAAAATAAAGAGGGAGAGAGTGGGGTTGGGTGGCATGGGGACATGACAAAAAGGCAAACTGCTGATGTAAATGCCTGCTTTAAAGCTCTTTTAAGGCATTTGTGTAACAAATCTATGAGCAGAAAAAAATAATCCGATTATATGAAATGACTGAATTGTGGTTTTATCTCTACAAAGATTCTGAGAAACCTTCTAAGGAGTTTTGTGCGATTCTGGTCTCAAATATATAGATAGAATTTTCATGGGACGTAGCTTTTGAAATGAGTAGTTTTTCCTGGGAGATGGTCTGCTGCCTGAGTGTGCCTGCTTTCCCTATCGACCAGGTAAAACACTGGCTTGCAGCAGAGCGCAGGTTTTTGGTGCACATGCACCAGTGGTTCTCTTTTTGCCCTGCCTCCACTGTATTGGGAATGAGCTTTCACCTCAAACAGGTTTTATGTTGTGTTTTTTTTCCTTTCTACTGTCACACCCTAAAAGGTCAGTGGTTGGAAAGGCATCAGGACTGCCCTGTGAGCCTTAGGTATGACAAAAAATAAAACGGAATGGTAAACTGTCGATGGTCAGCACATTTTGAAGGCTTTATGTCAGGATATGTTCCTTTGAGGTGAAATTTGGGCAAGTAACAGCAGCACGTATGCTGTGGAAGAAAGCATTTAGGTTTATTTGCATATTTGGAGCTTAGACTATGTAGGAAACAACAGCACTAGACAGTAAGCTAGTTGATCTACTTAATTGCTTATGGTGCTGCTGTGCTCTGATGCAATAAAGGATGTTAATCTTTTGCTGTTGTGTCTTCTGCATTTTGACTTCTCTACAGAGAATGGCTGAATGTGCAACCATTAGAATTGTATTTTTCATTTCATAATATTTTAAAATAAAGGAGAGCAAAGGATCCTATTTTGACAACAGATAATATCTGCAGTATGAATTTCATTATGCTGTTTGGTGCAAATACCTTTCAATTCGACCACGTATTCCATCAATTTACGTTCCTTGTTAGAAGGTAGAGCTCCGTATGATGAGATTCCTTTTTCCAGGTATGTTTCCTGGAGAAATATGATGTGTTTCAGTTACTAGTTTTGCAAAATCTGTCTTCTCTGTAGTGGGGTCTTTCCATCAGTGTTTTGTTTTTTGGTGGACAGCAGCCCAAGAAACCAGTGAGAATGTGTGTTTTGTTGGAAAGTGTAATTACTGCCCAAAATGATGTTCAGCGAGTTTATCTTAAAGGCATGGGATTATTTTTCAGTATATGCAAGTGAAGATGTCTGTTTCTTCGTACTGTTAAAATTTAGCAATGCTGATATCTTTATGTTGAAAAAGATTCAACCTACAGGGCTAATAAATGTTATAGATGCTTTCAGAAAGAAGACATTACAATCGTGCACAATTTAAATTCTTCTGTAGAATGAGACTGCATCTTAAAAACTGTTACTGCACGTTTGCACTGTGAGAGTGGAAGCAGATTTTGTGCTGCATGGTCAGCTACAGTGCTATGGTTGGTAGCTGAGGGCAGCTACTCGTCCTGAAAGCCATCGGTGTATTCCTGTTTTTAAGTACATAGAGATGGGAATCCGTAATGGAAGATGTTTCTGTTTCAGTCACAGTGTGAACAGTGTCCCATCACTGCTTTTACTCAGCCTTCAGTTAAAATAAATAAATAAAATCCCAATGTTTAAATGAAATACCTAGTTATAATTATGGTAATTTCAGAATGCATTTTAAATCAAGGAACTACGCTTTCATGTGCATATACTTACATGTATTGTGTATTTGTTTTTAAATGAAAAGAAACCTGGTCTCCATCTTCCTGTTGACATCAAACAATCCTCTGATATGCAAATCCTGCAATGGGGAGAACAGATACACAGGGTTTGTTTGGATTCAGTCCAAGACTGCGAAAATTATATTTAAACAAGTGATTTATATTCTTTGCCTCATTTAAATGAAAATGCGTTCTGAAATAATCCCTGTAACTAAAACCACTTTGGTGAAATTTTGTGATCCTTTGTACGACTGATGCATTTTACAATAGCTACTTTAAAAACATTTTTTCTGTGCTCCTACGTGTCTCCGGAATGTGTAGATGTAACTGTCAACTTCTCAGTGGCACATTTTAACAACGTATATGAAAATATTTTTATTTTCCCAGGATGTAATGTGTGTTGTATGAACTTAGGGTGTGTGTGATTGTGTGTGTGTGTGTATACACACTATTACAATATGTCTGAATATTTTACTACGTAAATTAACTAATGCTGTTCGTGTATTTTTTCTTCTGTTTAAAATCTGTCAGAATAAGGATTCTTTAGAAAAAGGACAAAATGAGCAAAAGTTATTCAGTCTTCTCACCTTTAGCTGCAAAATTTATAACTATTGAACTTGCATGTTTTGGCATAGGCTGAATTCCAGGTTTTCAGTAGTTACATTTGGAGGTCTGCAGTATTTCAGTTGCCGACTATTATATTTGAAGATGTGTGTGGCAGAGCATAATTGCACTTCCCATAAGTCCTAGCAGGCTGTTGAACTGTTACCAGTTGTTGGTGATGGTTGTTCGTATGGGACGGAAAATAATTTGAACAGGTGTATGATGGTGGTGAAATTTTCAGAAATGGTTTGTACTCCTTTACTCTTAGAAACTTTTGCAGTGGATAATTTCATTCACTCTAATGTGATCATTGTGTGATAGTGTGCCACCGTTATTTTTCTTCTGTATGAGATACAGAAATGGAGGTTGTGTGAGGAAGTATTTCATTCAGGAGGTTCTGTGTACCTACTTTTGTATCACACCTTTGTGCTGTGCTCACAGTGCTGGGCTGTTGTGATCACATTTCATTCTGCACTGAGAATTGTTTCATGCCACACTAATACTTCTGTTAACGGGCGCTGAGTGTGGAGGGCTGAGGGAATAGCAGTTTCATTCCACTGATGGCAATTATGGTTATGTGTTTGCTGATTTTAAACACATAGATTGATGAAAGATGCTTTAATACTTAAGGAAAATCTGTCTGTGTCAATAAACTTTCAGTAAACCATTTAAATTGGTTTGGGAGTCTCTTGCACATGATTTTTAGGTAAAGGATTTTCTGTTTTATTCAGCTACTTTATGCAAGTCTTAGATTTTGATATTTATTTGCTATCTTTTTTTTTTTCTTTAAGCATTTTAAGAAACAGAAGAGGTTGATTCCTGAAAGAACAGTTTGGAAGTACTTTGTTCAGCTTTGCAGTGCATTGGAACATATGCATTCTCGTCGTGTTATGCATAGAGGTAATACAGGATCAAAGATTTGTCTTTACTGAACCTAAACCCTTTACAGTGTTGGGAATTAAGCTGGTTCAATGCAGATTGCACCGAATAAAATCACAACAGAATCGTTTTCAGCAGCTGACACAATATATGTTTTTGTAATGTTTTGTAAGGAACAACCAAGTGTGACAGCAGTTGTGCATTTACTTGGCTGTGGTAGGCATTTGTTTGCAGTAGCAGCAGCTTGTGATACTCAGCGTTCAAAATTGGTGCTAGTTCTGTGACTAATGGAAGCCCTGCTGCTGCTGCCTCTTCCCTTGCTCAGTTCATTTTCCTGGCTCTCCTTTTCTGTCCTCTTCTCCTCTGTTTGCCCAGGTGCATTCTCAAGCACCTATTCATCCTTTCTTTTCACCTCTTCCACCCTTTTTTTTTCTTTTCTTCAAAAAGTATTTACTTCCTGCTGTGCATCCTTCCAGTGATATATTGTCCTTTTTCCCTTACCTGCTGGATTACATGCAGGTGTGAGCTTTTTCCCCCTTCTCCTCTCCACTCTTTCTGGTCTCTGTGTCAAGTAGTGTGTCCCAGCAGCCCCTGTAGTTGCCAGCTATCCCTGTCAGGGCTGTCTCCTCCATATGTTGTCTTCATAAACAGATTGCAGTATAGCTGCTTCTCAGATGCACGGGTTTTTTTTTTCTTTGCCTTGGAAGTCCTTCTGTCTGTGATGTACAAGTTGTATATGGACTTGAGGTGAAATTGCATGTCTTCAGTTGGTGGCTTCCTTTTCCTGGGATGCAGATAGCTGCCTAAAAGCCAAGACACTATCTCTTAGTTGTGTCACTTGCCAAAGTTGCAGTACCTTTCAGCAAGATAAACTGAGATGCACAGGACTCCCTCCCCAGATGGCTTTCCATTGTGATTCTTCTGTTCTTCCCTGTGCGTTTGTATGGATATCTGCAAGTGCAGATTTTACAAAGAGGGATGTAAAACTGCAGATTCTTTCTGTAAGTTGCAGCTATCTTTCTCTAATGCTTCTGTAGCTAAAATTGTTTTGGTTTGTTTTGGCTCAAAATAGGAAGGTTCAAATTCCTTAAATTGAAATTCTACCTCCAGATTTTCTTGCAAATCTATACATGGGTATATACCAAACCCAACAACAACTAAAAATGTTTTTAACTTGAGCTGATGTCTATATTGACCTGTTGTGCCAAGGATGGTGTAAAGTCCTGAAAACTGGGTCAGGGAGTATAACAAAATTTCTTGTCTTCCTTTCTATAGCTTAGAACTTTACAACGTTAAAATCTTAGGAGTGCTGTCACTTGAAGGGTTATTAACAATCACTTTAACCGTACCTGCGTCTTATGCAAACTGCAGTCTCCTCATGCTTCCATGATTTTCTTTTAAGTTTTGAGCTACAGTGTGTTGTGCCTATAAGCTCAGTAAGAACGAGGGGCACTTGCCAAACAAGTATGAGGTCAGCTTATTTACAAGACTGACAGGTTTGGTTAAAAATCATAGAATAAAATTCTTTGCTCTCATCTCTGGGGGATTAGATTAAAACTTAAAGAGAATATTACTTGTGAAAAATAACTGTCTGGGGTATACATCATTATTTTTCTTTGTTTCTACTTGATTAGCCCAATTCCATTGAAGAGTTCAAATAAACATTCTCCGGAGTACATCTTATTTATTTATTTATTTATTTTTAATGCTGGCTGTTAAAGGGAATCAGTCAGCTCCCTCATTCAGTTAAATAACATCTTGCCACTGCAGATAATCTGATCGGAGAAAGTGATGAAAAATGTCATTTACCGCTCACGGAAATATTTTCATCTGTTATTTTAAGCTTAATGAGAGGTTTTCTGGTTCTAATGGAATTCACTGCGTAAACTTTACATAAAGTACTAATGAACTTTCCTGTATGTGTTTCTGTGGTTTTCAGGTGGGTCGTATTATCAGTAGTTTGTTTTTGTTTTTAATATTTTTCATTTTCTTAAATGAGTTGCTTGAGTGCTGTTTGGACAATTAAAATGGTTAATGTGAAATTCAGAATAAGATTCAGTTTTTCTGATCGACACTGTCAAATAGTGTTATCCATAATTAAAAACCTTTCTCTGCTTATTATTGACAGAGCCATAGCTTTTTCTACAACTTCATAGTTTTAAAATTTTATTTCTATTTATTTATTTCAGATATAAAGCCAGCTAATGTGTTCATTACAGCTACGGGAGTAGTAAAGCTTGGAGACCTTGGTCTTGGCAGATTTTTCAGTTCCAAAACCACAGCTGCTCATTCTTTAGGTAAGCTTTTCTGAGGGGCAGGTGAGGGGAAGGTGGATTTTCACATAGTGAAAATACTGTGGCCATTCATTTGAGGGGAGAAAAGGTGTTAGATGCAGCTAATACCATCTAAAAAACTAGAATGGTCAGAGACGTGTTTAATGTGGGAAAACTGTGTCACTGAGGTGCTGTCACTTTCAGGCAAGCAGTTATTTGTTTTTTCTTTGAGTCATTTAATATACATTTTTGCCTTGAAACAAGTCTTCATTTCAGTAGCGTTTTCTAGAAATGTTAGCAAAAATAAAATCAGTAGCAGTGACATGTTTTTTCAATCTGAGCAAACTTTTATCTGATGAAAAGAATGTTGTAATTGCTTATGTTTGTATACTGTATGGATGGTGGTGATGTGATTGGAAAGATCAGGAAGAACGCCTGCTAATTAAAATTATATATATATATATATATGCATGTGTGTAATTGATCAGCTTCCAAATTACCGTAGAAATTGATTGAATATTTACTGATGGACTTGGAAAAAAGTCCAGTGCATAGTGACTTCATATTTCCTTCCTTCTTATCCTTACAAACTTAAGATTGATGTGTGTAGAGACTATTGTTCTAATTTTTACAGGTACTAGTTATTATGGTAATTCTTAAAAGATATTTTAAGATGGAGTTTATCAATTTATGCTAAACATGTTGAGGGGAGAATTGGATTGAGCTTTATGAGCTATAAAGATTTTTGAAAGGGAGAAAAAAATACAATTTTTGTAAGTATCTGAAAAGTTTCTGAAATGCCAAATTTCTTCTGTATTTGTACACACACAAAAAAAACAACGGTATGTTTTCCAAGCAAGATTTCAATAGAAATTGCATCTTCTGAGTAATGTATGAGAGCATTTGGAGTCTGGAATGACTTCAGAGGGGGAAAAAAATATCTGACAGATACTTTAAATACAGTGAATGAACAAGTGACAGAATCTGAGAGGTTCTCTTAATTTATGATCTTTGTCTCTTCTGGAGTAGCAGCATCTTTTTAAGTTTAATGTTTACAGTCTGTTTATGTAGTTTGATAGCATCTTTAGCTTGTTGTTCCTGCAACGGCTGCTTAGTGGTTGCTGAATTCAACTCTGGTCACTGACTGCAAAGGGTGTGGAGTGAACTTCCAGGCCCAGGAAGGGCAGCCCTATGGATGGTAACATCTAAAATTGTTTGCTGATTGTTTTAAAGGACAGTGTGGCAGACAAAGGACCTTATCAGTAGTGGAATACGGATAGGTAAAATCAAATCAGATGCAGCTCAGTGAGAATTTTTAACAACTGGAGGTGATTATTCTGCAATTATGCTTTTGGATGTTTTTGCTTCACAAAAGTGTGTGGTAAGGATGATAACTGTTCTTGGCTTTCTTAAATATTAGGTAATAATTACAATCTCTGTCTTAAGTCCACGAGAGACCTCACAAAGAATTGTTTGTTCAAATGCTGATGGTTCTAATTAGACTATGAAATACTATATTCCTTGAATTATAATGTACCATATTTTCACCTCTTAATTTAATATTTTCATCTGGTCCAAGATACCAGTGCAATATGGAAAAAAGAGAGGATTGATGTGCACAAATGTACCACATCTGAAATGTGGGTGTTGCTTATGTTAACGACCATAGCAACTGTTTTAGAAAGGAATTTTTATAAAGTGTATTTCTTACTTCCCCATCTCTCAGAAAGTCTTCAGGCATGCCTTTATGCCTTTCAGTTTTTCTCTTTGCATGGTGCATTTTGATATTGGTGTAGTCCAAACAAGGTCTGAATAGAACTGAGGTGAAACTTTGACACAGATGTGCAATTGTGCATTAATTAGAAAAGAGGTGAAGAGGCAGGAAAGAGGCACTGAGCCTAGACAGGAAACATGTTTGGGTTACACAAAAAAGTTTGGATATAACTCTAAAGATTTTTATATGAATCTGTGGCACAGTGTGTGATGGAGAAAGTGTTGCTGCTGCTCGTGCTACTCTGACGGGTTGGTGGCTATCTCTGGCTGCAATCCTTATTTGCCGTAGTTTGGCTCCTTCTACTGCCTGCTAATGAAACAAGGGCATTAATGAGGGAACTGCTCCTGTACTGCATTTGCAGGCACCTGTGAATCCTAATTGAGGTAGAATTCAGTGTGAGGGTAGCAGTGATGGATTTGTTCCGAGGCAGGTCAGGAAGTTAAGAAGGAACCAACTACTTCAAGGGAGTGGTTGCAAAGGGGGCTGAAGAGAGGTTTGTAAAAATTTTTAAATTTAAAACCACCCAAATGTGTTAAAACTCATCTCTTACAAATACAGGAACCAACCATGGAGGGAGGGAGGTGGGAGACAAAAGCAAACAAAAGCCATTGTTTCCTAATGTTGAATGTTGCCTCTTGGTAGAGGAACTGTTTCCCTCCCTTCCCCATCGCTTTTCCCATTTTCCCTCTAATTATGACCCAATGTAAGAATTCAGCCTAGAAGAAAGGTTTTGTTTAGCTACTAACTTAGGTTAAAATGGATGCAGTCACACACTGATTTATAATGTCACTTAACGAGACTCTTCCTTTAAATTAATTTCTCATGCAATTCCTGATACTGGTTTTCCTGAGTTGTCTTTCAAAGCTGCATCTTTTTATGATTCCATAAACCTTTGGTGCATAGAAAATAGTGAATTACAAACATGTGTAGTGCTTTATACTTGTTTACAGGCTTTATAAAAATTTCAGTAGCAAACGAGATTCAGGCTTTCAGAAATAAAGAAATGTACTAAAATTTTCATTAGCTACAGCTACTAACGGCTAATTATGAATAATACTGGTTAATTAAAATACTTGCTGACAATCTATTTGATTCAAATGAGGAGAAAATAAAACCTGAACTGGACAGTGTTTGTTAATGCTCTTAACTCTTTCTGTACAGCCTGACAAAACAGTGTATGTTTTCTTATGGCTTGTACATATCTTATTGATAATAATAAAATATCTTTCCTATGAAAATGCAAAGAAAATGAAGACATTTAGTGTTGTTGGTTTTGATATAAGCTTGACAAATTACTTAGCTTCAGAAAACGTTAGATCTGAAAGTAGTGTCAGAAAGAGAATCCAAGCAAGAAAGAAATATACAGTAACAAATGCTCTTATCCCTTTCTCCATGATTGTGAGTTTTTGTTCTTGTTCTTTTGTGGCTGAAGGCCAGGTCTTTTGCTCTTTGAAATGGCAACCCTCAGACAAGTTGATGGAATTACTTGAAAAATGTGGGCTAATAATTTTTTAGACTTTTTTTATTTTTTTTAGACCCATTGAATGGTTAATATAGTCCACGTTTCAGTGCTTCACCTTAGAGGAAAAATAAATAAATAAAATCAGTTCTCCAGTGCAATTGTGTTAGATGACTGTACAGTGTGTTGTCGCTGCTGCCATGATGTGAATACCCTCTTGCAGGGCAGAGGAACAGATGTGTAATCCTCTTAACGTTTTGGTGAACAAGTCATCATTTGTTGCATTTACATCATGTATTGCTTTCTGGTGATTCTTTAGTGGCTTAGCAAATTGTCATTTCTATAGTACCTGTGTCACTACACTAGCATAGAACTACACTCTGAAAGTAATTCCTCCTATTTACGGCTGTCCCACTGCTGAAACTCACCACCCACTGCCTCGCTGTGCTCACATCCCGTTGGTATCCAGAAACGTTCAGCAGTTGTCAACGAATACCAATGGATGCCATTTTTTCCACATAGGGACTTCAGTGATGCACTTGTTCTTCATATACACGCCCATGTCACAGACTGTTCTGTCAGACTGCCCCTCTGCTGTCACACAGTAACAACAGCACAGTTGTCACTCTGTCACACAGCAATAACATGTAATGGAATATTGGTAAGAAGGTCCAACCTCTGCTGCCATACCACCACCATCTGCCTCTGGCATTGTGGGCCAATATAGTAAAAGAGGAGGCATTACTTTTGGAGCAGCCCTTGCATGTTATGAGAAATTTAAATGTAAACTGTTGCAAGATTTTGGGAATTAAAAAAACAACAACAACAACAAGCCGATCACCTTGTACAAATACTTGCAAGTATTGTACTTACCCTCTTCTCTGTGGCCCTGTAACTCAGCAGAGGGGTCAAAGCCTGCTGAGGTGGTGCGTTTAGCTGCAAAGCTCACTTCTGTGTTCTCAGCCAAACTATTCTGACAACTTGCACCATCACTGTGCAGGAGTGCTAGCAGGGAACATCTCCAGCTGAACCATCACGTTCTTCAAAGAAGCTGTATTAAAACAGCCCTTATTTTATGTATGAAAACCTGAGGTCTCCTACTGTAATTTGAAAGCTGAAGATGAATTATTGTGATGTTGTAGTGCTGCAGTATAAAGTAATCCAATAATTGTAGATTGATTTCTACAGTTGAATTATTTGCGTAATATAGGCTAGGTTGAAAAACCACTTGGGATTAGTGCATCATTTCAGACCTCGTATCCATGGTTGAAGAAGAGCTTATCACTTTGAAACCTACTACATCTACGTTTAAAAAAGACAGAAAAAAACCCCAAACTTGTAGTTACGGAGAATTTATTTTGTCATCAGAATTCTTCCAGTGTTTGGTTGCCCTCGCTGCTCTGTAGCTGGAGCTTTTGTAGCCGAGGTTGTCTAATTCAGCATCCACTGTTTATCTTGTTAAGCACTTGTGTGTTGTGTTGAACTTTGTGTTATAAAATACCTGTGATTTCCAGGACGTGAAGTTTTTCATAAACCTTAGGTTTTGATTACTTAAATTAGGCTTTATTTTTTCCATTTAACTGAAGACTTGTTTTGCAGTCCTGTCAAATCACTGCAGTAAGTTTTCAGC
The DNA here is from genome assembly GCF_038088225.1 of Cyrtonyx montezumae. Classification (NCBI taxonomy): domain Eukaryota; kingdom Metazoa; phylum Chordata; class Aves; order Galliformes; family Odontophoridae; genus Cyrtonyx; species Cyrtonyx montezumae. The sequence goes on along the minus strand of NW_027071825.1, from coordinate 20,512,854 downwards.
CCCTTCCTGATCTCAGATATGTACTCCAATGATCAAAATGTCATTATTAAAGATAATAAAGCCAGTCTACTGAACACCTTCTGAATCAGCCATTACATGGCTTTGTATAAACTGTACTCATGTGTACTAGACAGATTTTTCTCACACTTAAAAACAAGTTTGATAGTACTTGGAGTCAGTTGCTGTATTTGTTTCACCTCCACACTTTTCAAGAGAACCTACTTTCCTCTAACTCTGCTGTTAGAGGGAAACATTTATGCAGGTAGTAAGGTGGACTGTTTGTCACAACTCCCTTTTTCATGAATGTTTATTTGCCTCTGATCACACGTATCCAGCTTCCTTGTCTCTCATAACCACTGTTTCCATTATGTCTGTTCCTCATCTCGATAACAGAAAGCTTACATCAAGAAACATTTCCTTAGATCTGCATCATCTTTAATGGCAGGGAGCAGCAGGGTGTGAGGAAGCAGTTCATCTGGCCGTTTCCAAGATTACCTGTAAAGCCTGTGCTTTACTTGAGGTGTGGAAATGCAGTAAACAGAATAGTAAAGTTAACAGACTTCTTTTTTATAAGCACAGACATAGACCATGTTACCTCTTTTTTCCCCCTTTTGTCTGTGATCCCACTTGTTTCTCCAGATCAGTAAAGAAAATTGCATGTTTTTACTGTATAGTGATACTGTATTTTGCTTAACAGAAAGGAAAAAAGAAAAAAGATTGAGGGAGCAAAAATAGCATGTAATGAAATGAAGCAGTCACTTGCACTTTGTACTGAGATTGCTCGCTGTTCTGAGGTGTTGTAATGCCTTCAGTAATTCCTGACTGTCTGAGAAACTAATCTTTTGTGCCATATTCTCTTGAAAACAGTTCACAAGTAGTAATGATGTCTAGATCTTCAGGTTGTTTTTGTGGTTTCAGTGACTACATAACTGTGATTTCGATTCCTTTCACTTGTTGGTCACTGGGGGCTTCAGGTTGTGTTGCAGTTAAGGTGTTACACTAGGCTAAACGCTGTAAAATGATAGCATTTGTTCTGCCTTTTCACTATCATCAATCTTTCACAGTCAGATCAGACCCCTAATGTATCAGCAGGCTTCCCAGAGCTACTGGTTAAAATTACCTTTGCTTTTGGTAAGCTCTGAACCTTCAAACCTCTGTGTTTTCAGCTGCCCCCTGTGGATTGTGTGAAGCCTCTTTCTGGCACATTACTCACTGCCAGTTCCTGGCTGATGGTTCAGCACGAGGAAGGCACTGCTTCTGTAACCAGTCAGGAACCAGATTACTGTTACATTTGTTTTTTGTTAGAGGAGTTCTGCCAGGAAAGCATCTGAATACACTAAACTGTGTGTTAATTAATAGATGCAGAATACAGCTAAAATTTTTCAAAGGTGCCCAAGCTTACGGATCCCTGGGAGGAAGAAAAGTAAGGTTTCAAGGGAGAAGTACCGTGCCAACCAGAAAACTGTGAAAGCTGGATCAAGCCAAATGCGATTTAATTACAGTTTCCAGTTTAAAGGTAGCTGTCATTAAACATCTATTAAACTCCTGTTGTTGCTATCTTGGAATAGCAGACTGCTTTGTTTTTGCTTTTAGATGCTCTGTATATTTTAGTATTGCAATCCATCCATCCCAATGGCTGTTCTTTCATGGGGAGAATATCATCTCTCTAGGCCTGTGGATAAATACCAAAGTCTCGTAAGAGCGGATGGCTTTGTGGCACTCCCTTGGTTTGAATTGCCATTCCCCACTCTTGTTTTAAACTCCTGATGTCCCTTGGTGTCTCAGGTAGCAACTGTGCAGCTCAGCCTCACCAGCACAGAACTTGGGGTTGCAGCACCCCTGCTCTTCTGGGACTGGGAGCATCTCCTTGTAAGGGTTTATGGGGCTGAATCTGCACTAGGGTGCAGTGCATGAGCTCTGTCCTTGTTTTTCTGCCACAGAATCAGTTTTCAGTGTCTCTTTCACAAGTGTGCTGCAAGGGATGTCAGCTGGAATTGCAGGCTTGCAGCAGCAGTGGCCGGGCCTGTGGGAAGATGGCCCCGTGTTTCTCAAGCTGAGCGGGGGAAAGTTTGTTTGTTTGCTTTTTAGCTTTCCTGCTGTTTCCCCTGAGAAAGCGTAGTATGCTTTGGGATGCCAGCCTTTATAAATGAGAGGGTATGTTGTCAAAACTGTGATCTTTTGGAAATGATTAGAATAAAATTATTGATCTGATTAAAGCATTAGTCAGATCATTCAGATTTGAATTATTTAGCGATTCATTACATCTCATTCACATAGTGTTAAATTCTGATTAGAGGAGGCTAATTCAGGAGCATGAAGAGATTGGAGATCTTCATAGTGTGTGTTAAATAAAACAGTGTGAGGTTATAGCATTTGTTTTTGTAGGTTGCGGTGAGAGTGCTGATGTTAATCACTGGCTGTGTTGCCAGGTGGTAAACTTGGAAATAAGGCCAATTTCACTTGGATTTCATCATCAGGATTTGGTACTTGTGGAAATATTCCACAGAAAATTAAATTAAAACATGTGTAGATCTATTCTTTTTGCTTTTAGACTGTGGTTTGATTTTTAGAGAGGGATATAGGGAGAATGTTTAGAGACACTGCATGAAAGCTGCCACCCAGAATCTTTTTCACAACTTTTTAAAAATTATTTTTATATTGATCTGTTATGGAGGAACCCAAAGCTGGTATTTTCAGGGTTTTTTTGTTGTTTGTTTGTTCTTTGTTTTGGGGTGCTGAAACATTTTACAGTCATCTTTTTCAAGTAACTTGTGGTACAACTGGGCAGGGTCTGATTAAAATCAGCAGGAGAGCTGTCCTGCAGCAGCTAATGTAAATGTGCTCTTGAGAACAGTCCAAGGAAATGCTGCTTTTCAGGAGTGGGCTGGGTACCTCTGGTGCCCACAGCTCTCAGACAGGATTGTGCCAGGGCAGCCACAGGCTCAGAAGACAGAAATGCCTTGCAGAGCCTGCTTCTGAGTTGGTCAAGTTGCTCCCTAGCTCCTCAGCTTCTCCTGGACCCCCAGGTTTTCCAGCCTTCCTCTTTGGGTAGCTGGAGATCTGGATTTCAAGGCTCAGTTTCAGATATTCAAGCTGAACTGTGCTTACTGGTTTCAAAAGCAGCCTTTTCTGATTTGTGTGCTCTCAAAAGGAAAAAAAAAATAAAAACCGAAGCCTGTGTAAGAGAATTTCTAGCTGCTCTCATTTCCAGCCAGTGCCAATGGGTTAGAGGGGAGCGAGGTGGGGAGGTGTGTGTAGTATGGAACTTCTGGAGAGAAAATCCTCGCTCTGGAAACCTTTTGTGCTTCTTTAAAAATAAAACTTGGGAGTATCCTTCAACTGAACAGTTATGATAATTAGATATCTATAGTGAAAGTAAAGCTCCATTGGATGAAATGTGAATCTATTCATGGGTATTTCTGCCAAACTGAAGAGTTGTAAGTATGAATTGAAATTGCATGTGTAGTGTAATGAAAAAATACAGAAGATACTTGAAAACAACTGTTTTTCAGTCAGGAAAACTATTTACTGTCATGTAACAAATTTTCATTCAAAAATACTTGTGTATTTATTGCAGTTGGTACACCTTATTATATGTCTCCAGAGAGAATACATGAAAATGGTTACAACTTCAAATCTGACATCTGGTCTCTGGGCTGTCTGCTGTATGAGGTAATATTGATAATAGAGTGAACTGAATAGTGCTATTCCCCCCCACATCCTTCCCCAGTATACTGAGTACTGTTACAGGATCCGTTTCTGTATTCTTGCTGCTGAGAGAAGTATGTAGTTTTCTAGAAAAGATCTTTGTCAGGTATTAAATATCTGTCTTTAAAAATCTGAGAATTCTTATGGTAATTTCTATGTATGAAATGCTAGATTTGTGTGTTACTAGAGACTGTCCTTTTACTGGGCTTGATACAAAGATTTTACAGCCATTTGTTGAAGGCTGGCCATAACTGAAGGGTTAAGAAGTGAATAATGACAAGCAGATGTAAGAACTCTCTTAGATGCTTTCAGTGACCTGTGTGGATTTTATGATCTTGGTAATAATGCTTTGAATAACAGTAGGATTGACTTAACTATGCCACTAATGCTTTTGAAAACTAATACATAATTTATTTAAAATTGTATGAAACTTAAGAAATTAAAAATCATGGATTAACATTTGAGTTACTTTGGCTGTGTAATAAGTGCTTTTTCTACTTCCCAGATGGCTAAACTAAAAGTATGGGGTAATTCCTCTGTTAATACATTTGAGATTGGTAGGTAACACTTGCATGGTTATAAATGGTGCTATATTCATTACATTCTGGGGAAGTAAATATGCGGGGCCAATTCATACAGAGGCAAAGAAAGGTGTGAAGAACTGGTAAGCTTATAAGGCAAACACATCTTCAAAGTTCTTGCATATCATTTGTTGATCAAAAAGACTAAACACTTGTGTTGAAGGATGCTGGAAAAAATTCTTTCCATCAGAATACAGGCAGTAAAATCTTTCTAGTCAAGTTTCAGGTAAAAACTTAAATCCCTAACCCCCCTTTTCTGTGAGGTTTTCCTCAGTGATTCAACTTAGCACATGCTCTGCACCTCCATTTCTGTTAGGATTTTGTAGAAAAAACATTGTCATCCTATTAAGGTAGTGTGTTACTACTGGGTGAATTGTGTCCAGTAGTATTAATTTATTTTATATCAATTACATGCTGCTGTGAATGTTAAAGGGGCAAATAGCCACACTGCAGTCCTGAAGAGTTTACAGATCCGTGTGTAGCTGTTGCCTGTAAATCTCTGGGACGATCTGCAAGTTAAGTATTTGTGAGTTTAAATCCTCAACAGGTACATAACTCCTTCAGGTTACCCAGTACTGACCATGGCAACTGCCATCTGAATGTTCCACATTACAGACTTGTACAAGTAGGAGACTAAAGGTAGCATGAAAACGAATGAGGATTTTTCAGTATTGCTACAGTTTTTCCCCTCGTTGCTTTTATTGAGGATTTTTTTTAAACCTGGAAACAAGCAAAAACATCAAAGAATTAATTATATAAAATGTTTTAAGGCTATTATTTTCTTCTACATTTTCTGAAATTTTGTGAAGCTGCTGGACAGAAATCAGCAGTCATTTTCTAAAGTTTCTTTTTATTTTTCTGAGATTGCTAGTTTGCTGCTGGATAGACTGTGTTAAAAGACTATATAAAATAGAATCTTTGATTTAGAGGATAATTTTTAAAAGCTAAACATCGTAATTTTATTTACTACCTCAACATTTCAAAATACCTTTATCTTTTTATTTTTTGAGGTTTTACCTGGATGATTGGCATGGAATTATCCTTTAAGAATGAAACAGTTAGGATTCGTACAGTTGATATGTATTGTATAACTATACTATATGTCTAAAACTACGGATTTTTATTATGTTTTTTCCTTTTTTTTTGAGAAATATTTATCCTGTTTAGTTTAGTCTACAAAGCACCAGATTTTATTTATTTTGTTTTGGTGTTTACCATTGAGCTGTAATTTTGAAATTCAAGTATACTCATCTCAATATGTGCTTAACTTTTTTTTTTTATTATTATTTAAGAGAAGTTGCTTAAGGTTCTTTCAGTCACGCATGGACTAATATGTGGGATGTTTATTAGCCAGCACCAAACTGCACTGCTGTCTTTTTGCAATGCATGTTATGTCTCCTGCTTGCATTTTAACATGTTCTGTTATATTGATTTTATTTTGCGGTGTTTTCTAGACTTTCTCTAGCTTAATTGGAGAAAAGCAGCAGTGTGTTTATCACCTCACAATAAATGCTTAATTGCTGTTAAATTCTTCAGTTATGTTTTCATTTGAGTTTAGACTAATTTGCTATAACGTATATATATATTTTTTAAAAAGCATTATTTTTTACCTACATAACAGTATGTTATTCAATGCTAACTATGAGAATACTGAAAAGTATCTTTTACACTGGATTTTAGAGCCCCTGGTAGTTCTGAAACCTCAAAAACGCTACCACTGGAGTTTTAATTGATATGCAACAAAGTAGACTTTACTAATTAAAATCAAGATGCTGTGCTTTTGCTACATGGACCTTTACATGGAAAAGTAGGTTTTACACATTTCCTTTTATTGTTCAGCGTAGCAATTGCATCCTTACAGGGTTGTAGGTTGGTGGCTTACAGTTCAAAAAAAAAAAAAAGGAAAAAAAAAAAAGCGAGGAGAGAGAGCTGCCACCAGCCCTGAAGACAGACAGTGGGCTTTCGTCCCTCAGACACCCCCAGAATACTAATCAGGAAAGTCAGACCCTGGAGGTCAGGGAGCAAGTCAATCATTCTAGCGATCGTCTCAGTGTGGAGGATCAAATTAGCCTGAAAAATTCAGCTGCTGGGAGGAGAGGGCGAGCAGCTGTCAGGGGCAGCAGCGAGATGCACTAATGAACCAGATGAATAGTGCAAAAGCTTGAAAATAAAAACAGGACAGTTGACATTTTTCATCTGTCAAAGCAGGAGATGCATGAAAATATAGTATTCCTGTTTTAACTCCTTAGGGGACATTCAGATTTTTTTTTAACACTCTGCAGCATTCAAACAAAAGTACTTTTTAATGAACACCTAGAGTACGAAAATGAGTATCTGTGCATTTATTTAGAATTTCTGCATGCGTACAGACCCTGCAGTTGATTTTTCTTTTCTTTTTTCTTTTCTTTCTTTTCTTTTTTTGGTCTTTAGCTTGCATTTTTAACATTCTTTTTAAGGTAAGAGACAATAGCATGTAAATCCAAAAATTAACAGCGTTTGGGTAATGCGGTTATAGAATGTTTGGGAGGAGTGTAGAATCGAACTGTAGTGATGTATTCGTTTGGGGAGCTTTAAAATGATTTATTTCTACTTGAAGTTTATATGAAAAAGTACTGAACTACTTGTGAGATTTTTTATTAGATGTCAAGTAAACATAAGAGAATATGGAAATTTCTTTTCATGCTTTTCCCAGCGACATTGGTGCATAGACATGAAAGAGTTAAGCTGGTATCTGGAAGACCAGAAGACAGATGAGAGCCATTTTCAGCTTGTCCTGTCCCTGCTGAAGCTCACTGAGTAGCACAGCATGGACTAGCGTGTTTCACACACACTCTGCCTGTCTGGGGAATGTACACATTGTCCTTCCAAAATCAAACTTATTAGCACATGTAGAAAAGGGTGACTGACTTTGGGGCAGCGCTGTGCTCAAAGCAGCATTCGTGCTGCCGCGGTTCAAAGACTTGGAAGGCTTTGAACAGAATGGAGAGATTTTAAATGAATTTTAAAATTGGTAACCCTGCTAGCCATAGCATTTGTTTCCACCTTAAACATCAAGTTTTAATGTTGTCTGGAAGCTAAGCCTAGGCTTACTAATACTGCCTACACGGTGGTTGTTATATAAGTGTTCTCCAGTAGCTGTTCCTACGTTCTTCTGTTACAATAATAATAATTTATAGTTATGGAAGTCACTTCTGTGCTTCTGGTGATGTTTTGGGAGGCAATAATAATTTTTGAAATAATGTGGAATAACTGATTGATTTAAGAGGGTGTGTTTTTCTAACCTTTGATACCTGTTTTAATTACAAAAAACCAACAACACCCTGCAGAACAATAGAAAAACCCTGCACTGCCTTAACCAACTGTGGGATGCTACAAAATCTGCTCCTGTGGTCCAGCATTTTTACCAGACAGTATTGCTTTAGATCAGATGTTTTTGAATAAACGATATGCTTTCTTCCAAAAGTTCTTGAGAGGAAAATTACATTGTGGGATTTTTTTGTCCCCCTTCTGTGGTGCAGAGATTCTCCTAACTCACAGCAATAGCTGAAACTACCCAAACTTTCAACATATTGTACTGATATAATTGTTACAGTGTACAATTAAAGCATTGTAATATAAGGATTGTGACAGGTACAGCGCAGAATAAGTGTGCAGGCCGGTTACACTGATAGCTAAGGAACTTCTGATTTTAGCACTGTGACAAGAAATCAAAAGTCATTAGAATTTGCTTTTGATTTGCTGGTGTTGCAGGTTTTATGGCAAGAAATTATACTTAAAAACACGAAAGAAAACTTTACATTTTCTTTAAACAGATGGCTGCACTGCAGAGTCCCTTTTATGGTGATAAAATGAACTTGTACTCGCTGTGCAAGAAGATAGAGCAGTGTGACTATCCACCTCTCCCTTCAGATCACTATTCAGAAGAAGTAAGTAATTTTCCTTTTCATAGGCTAGATCCTTGTTTTAGCCTCATTTTAGTGCTGGCATGCTTCCAATGAAGTAATGAACTTGTGTAGTTTTATGTTATTTGCAGATGATGCCTGTAAGTGTTTGCTCGTTGAACTTGCTCAAGTGTTTCTGTCAAAACAATTCCCTGATACGATATAAAATTTTGGGGGGGATTAAAGATGGAAACTTCAGCCTGATAGCTTCTTAATTTCATTGAGCTTCTTTGCAAGTATGACAAAAGGCTTTCCCAGAATACACAACGATATGTACTACATGTCATAGTGGGATTGAGTCTTACATATGTATTATGCTTTTCTAAAAGCACAACTATACAAGTTTGCGCTTTGCAGTAAATTAGTGCACTAACCTTGTTTCTCTAGAGGCTCACATTAAAATAGATATAATGTAGCTCACTCGTAAAAATGAATTGTTTAGTCCCCATTTATCTGCATTCTGCAACTACAAAGTACTGTTTGATACAATTGAATGGCAGTTCTTTTACAAGAAAGGGTGGACGCTAACGATAAATTTCAGAGAAACGTAGAAAGACAATATAATTGCATCTCACAGTGGGGTGTGTTTTAAGTTGATATATAGCAGTTCTTTACTGTCATTAATGCATTTAAGGGGCATACTTCCTTTTTTTTTTAAAGCTATAAAATGAAAAGGAACTAAATATTTTTTTAAAGTGACAGGATAAAGAAAATGTTTGCTTGATAATGATCTAAAATGCTAGTTTAGAAATAATTTTCCCACTTTGAAAGAGAACAGGGCGAACCGATAGAAGCTGTAAAGCAAAGAACGTGTATAGTAACCAATTCTAATCGAATTCAGCCTACATGAATTAAAGATTACTTGGAAAACACAAATAAGAAGCATCGCTGAAATACCTTTAATAAACATAAGGTTCTGTGCATTTTCATTTATAGAATAGGGATTCTAATTCTGGACATTAAATTTTTTGCATTCAAATAGTGATTGGACTGTTAATAAAAGAAACTGCCCAGTGTTTTGTTTTGCTCTATTTACGGTGACAGTTTTTCCTCTTAACGGAAACAAAAACTGGACTTAAAAGGATAATTCCATGACTTTGCAAAGGACAAAATTGTGATCTATTGTGTAATTTCTGCAATAAATCTCTTTGTGAGTTTACCAATTAGTCATTTTACCTTGGCCATTCTTAATTACTATTTATTGTAGACTGTAGATATGGCAGTTGATGTAACCAACTCGAGAACTGGAGGCCTAGAAATACAGTAGGGTGTGAACAATAATGCAAAATGATAGCGAGAATGTCAGGGGCCGTTCTTTGTTGTGTCATTCATGCTGTCTTCCTTTTTCCATGAAGCGCATGAATATTTCACATATCTGCATCCTCATCCTCTATTCTTCTTGACTAATTTTCAGACTGTCTGCATTTGCATTTCACATGGTAGCTGATTAGGAGATGCCGAGTGCAGCAGTGAAGCCTCAGCAGGCGGTTTCCATGGTGACCTTCAGCAGGATTTTAATGATGATACCACTAGTGGTTCGTTGAAGTTGGCCTGCCTGCAGGGCTACTTCGCTGCAGCTAAGTGTGAGGTTGGATATGCGGATTCCCAGCCAAGGGGCAAATATCAAAGCCTGGCCCAGACAGAAGGTCTTAGAGTTGGGACAGGGAAAGAGGTTCCACCTTTTGCTTACCTCTGCGTAGCTTCCAGTGTTGGAAACAGATGCAAAGCACAGGTTGCATTTTCTTCATCTGAAAGCATACGTTTACTTCCATGTTTTGGGTAGTTATAAAATACACCAATTATTTTAAAATATAGTGAGAGGTTCAGAGCTGTAATAGATGTGGAAATAGTAACTTAGAGGAAGTAATCAATTGAACAATAGAGATTGCACTGAGAGCATTTCTTTTGTTCCAGTGTGAAAACTTGCATTATCTACGATGTATGCAAAAAATGCCCATGTATGTTTATTAGTCACTGCACTGAAGTATAAGGAAAAAAAACAACAAAATCTTGTTTGAAAAATGCTGCACTGGCACAAACTAAAAAAAAAAAAGGGGGGGGGAGGAACAAGCAAGCATTATCTATTGCATTATTTTACTCTCCTAAATGATCCCTATTGGAAAGATAGGTATCTACTCATTAACCAGGTTGGGAGTACATTCTGAGTAGTAAAGTTCAGGGGGGTTTCTGAACACTCAAATCCACGTATTTTATAACAAAGAATTTCCTGAAAGAATAATTTCATTGAGCATTCATTGCTGCATCCTATGATAATGTAAACGCTTTCATTACAAAGTACTAGGCAATTGCTGTGTTGGAGAAACACTTTATGAGTAAATTTTAATGAGTTAAATCTTTAATTAGAAACCCTAGTAGTCTAAGTTGTGTATTCACAAACTTTGTTGAGCTGTAGGAGTTACTATGCGGGATTTTTGAATTTTTAACAACTTCAGGTATCTCAGTTCTTGAATATTCCTGAGGAAACCCTGGTGTTCAGGGTGTAAGCACTCAGTATTTATGGGAAAAAAAATGTTTTACTGTAGGGAGTTGAAAGCTGGGGCTCCCTTGCCACCCCCTGTCAATACTCATGAAGTCCTGTCAGCAAATATTAGCATCACATTGCTTTTGTGGTAGGTGAAGTCTTTTAGTCCTCCCTCTTAGGTGCTTTTCTTCACAAGTCCATAGTCAGTCCCTTGCCCAGATGAGAAGGCTGAATGAGCCAGTAGATCTAGAATTGCAGTGTGGGTTGCCAGCATTTCTTCCAACACCGAGTTTCAGGAAGGTCTTCTATTCAGAGTAAGGTTTGTGAGTTTATTATTGTTATTTCAATCATCCAAGATCCCTTACGTGAAAAGTTTTCTTATTCAGTTGGCTGACAGTGCCAGGTACTTGCCTGTCACAGTCCTTAGTATTCCCCCTCCCCTTCTCCTGACTTGAGCAATAATTGTTTATTTCATAGCTGAAAAACCTGCTAAAGTTAAAGAAAGTGTATCCCACTGCTCCAGTGTCAGGCTAAGCTCCAGGCTAAACGCAGTCATTGTGCTAAGTGCACAGAGGAGGTTAAGAAGAGTAAGCAGCCAAAGAAGTTTGCAGCTCGGGGATGCAACAGGGAGCTCCTTCCAGCTCAATCATAATTCTGTTCTGCCTGTTGCCCCATCTGTGCCAGATAATAAGAAGAAAATTACTCTGTCTCTGACAGAAGTCTGACTTGAGAACCCCAGCACCTCTTCCTGTGGTACTGTCAGGCTCTATATTGGAATTTCATTAATACTAGAGGGGGTGACAAGTGGATCTCAGGTTCATTCAGGCAGGTACTCGTGTAGGTGGTTAAGAAGTAATACTATGACCAAGTATTAGCAGGCAGCGTGGACCCGTTTTCAGTTGTGATAGACTATCTCCATGTATAACTATTTTCATTCTGCTCAGCTCCCTTGGTGTACAAATGAAATTCTGAGGAAGGGAGGGAGGAAGAGATTTAGCAGTGTTATTCATGACCAGCATTTAAGTAGTAAGACTCATTGCCACGTTGATGACTGTGGGTTTATTTTACAGTGATAATTGCAAGGGATTGCTACCACTGGTTGAGTTCATCTCTTGTGTTGAGAAAAGAATGTCTGAATGAACTGATTCATGACTGTCCCTTATTTGTAAGCCTTTTATCACATCTAGATAGTAGTAGCTACATAATCATTTTGGTTATGGTTAGTAAATAACTGAATAACTTGTAAACAACCAAGACATCATGTGGATGGATGTTTTTTCTAGGTGTACTTACAAGGGTGAGTAGGACATGGAAGCCTTACCTAATGCAATGATGCTGTTTTACTGAAGTGTCTTTGTAACCATTGAATCTCTGTGGCCATCTTTGAAGCTCTGGACTAAAATATACTGTAAGAGAAGTAACAAACCAACTCTTAAGGAAGGCATCCAGTTTAATGACTTAATTTCAGACCCAAATTGTTTATTGATTTCATTTTTTTTCAATGGAAATGTTCAGTTTAGAAAGCAAAATCAGTTACCCACAGGCCAGCATTAAAAAAAAAACAAACATGAAGAGGACTGGTGAAGCTAAACATAACTTCTTAAGCTTTTCACAGCTAAATTTATTGGAGGATCTACTTGTATTGTTCTACCTACAGCAAATTTACTGGTAAAATGAAAAAGAATCCTGTTATTCCTCTAATGATAGCTTTATAGGTGTCAGTCCTTCAAGATCTTTTACTAAGGCTTTATTTAAGCAGTTGTACTGAACAGATGGAACTCTTCACAGATAAAGATACATGTATATGCACAAGATTCAATGTTGTATTCCCCAGATAAATTCCATTTGTATCCTCTTTATAAAATGTTTACATATTTGGTTCTAATTTCAAGATTGGGGTTTTTGGATGTTCTGAAGTGTTTCCTGTTTGCTGTGCAGGCTGCATGAGCTGTTGCAGAGCAAGCTGTTGCTCTCTGCTCATGTATTGTGTCTGTTGGTTACTCCATGTCCCAGCTTCTGCTTCTACAGGAGCTTTTTTTTTTTTACGTTGTTCTGTTACATTTTGGCAATTATTTCTTACAATAGCTCAAAATTTCCAGCATTCCGTTCCCCAAATAATAGGGTATCATTATGGACTAATAGTTTTTCCTGTCAATGGTATGATATTTTTATTTATCGTCTGCCAGAAGGAATGCAATAGCTTTTAAAATTCCATTAGTCAGGTAAACTTGACATATTTGAGATTCAAATAGCAGATCTGTAGCTCATCATTTTGCTTTATCATTTCTCTTTTTGATTGATGGTCAAATCCAGCAATCTGATCACTATCTTCAGAATTCATAATTTCAAAGTATTAAATTCTTTTCACTAAAAAGACAGAATGTTTTAGTTGACAGTTTTTGTATTATTCCACGTGAAGGAACCTGAACAGTGTGTACCATTTGCAATTTCAGCAAACAGAGTTGTAAATAGTTTTATGTAATGTTTCTTCCTTCAACTTCTGGGCTTCCTACTCTAGTGCATTGAAATTCATCTTCTGAAAAACTAAGAGTATAATTAGGATTTAAAATCCTTGATCTTTTTATACAAAGCAGGAAGGGAACTCTCTGATGGCAAATTTGAATATGCTGTCTGTGTTGCCTTTGAATAATCATGGTGATGAGGTCACTTAGTTGCAGGAACTAGATTTTCTCAGTAATTGCACCTAAGAATGTTTGTGAACATATTTGTTAATTATTTGTTTCTCTCTATAAAGAAAAAGTAAGGACCTAACCCTACAAATAAAAACCAGGACGTAGTCCAAAGGTTATTTACTCCAGTGTCATGTTTCCAAGGCCAACATAATGTGATTGTTCCCCAAAATACTTTCCCAACTTCTGTTTTTAAGTTCAAAATTGTATTAAGTCAAAGGCAGAGGTTTTAAGTTAAGAAGTCCTCAGTGGGTTTAGTAGGAGTTGCCATTTAAATGATGTATAATGAAGTTACATGCATGTTTGAAGTTGTATGTTGAAAGGATTAGAACTTTGGTCTCCTTGCTACTCCTTTTGTTCATAATTTTTTCTGGTGATAGTATAGGATGTAAGAAGGTTGTGTGAGCATGGCATGCATGCCTGCATAAAACCGTGCAATGTGTGTTGAGAGAGAGCTCTGGGTGTGTGTTCATGCAGAGTTGCTGTGCTGGGCTAATTGTCAGCAGTCTTTTCAATTTGAATTTGAGAGTGCACAAATACTACTTGGCAGGATTGTTGGCTTTCTTACATGTTATTTTCCTCTCCTAGCTGCGACAGTTGGTTAATATGTGCATCAACCCGGATCCGGAGAAGCGACCAGACATAACCTATGTCTATGATGTAGCAAAACGTATGCATGCACACACTGCAAGCAGCTAAACAGACATCAGATCCTGAAGATCAGAAATATTCAAGTATTTTAAATAAATCATCCCACCTCTTTGTGTTACAGAAATGTAATTATTTGAAGCTTACTGTTGTGCTTTGTAAACCCATTTATGTATGAACTTCAATGTTTTCTGTTTTTATTTTTTTTTACTTTTTACCAACATGCAGTTTTAACAGATTTAAATATGTAAAGCATAACTTTACAAGATACTGAGATCCACTGTTTTCCATGTTAAGTGAGTTCAAGTTTGTTCTCTTTACTAACCAAATGTGTTCTGTTGGGCCTCAGTTCTAAAACACAGTTGCACTTTTGCACAGGATACAGATATTAGGCTTATGTAGAAGCAAAATGTCTGAATCTCACACCTTTTTAGTAATTTATAGGAAATACGAATCAGCACAGTTATGTTTATTTTAATCTTAGTTCTAAAAGGAATATAATTATTATAGAAGTTTATTGTATTTTATACTGAATTATAGCTTGCAGTTCTCAGCACATGAGTAGAAAGATGACATGATGAGTTCTGTGCTTGCCAAATGTGATGGGAAAATAGTTATTGGAAAAAAAGCCTTACACTGAAATTATTTTAACGTCCCTTTTTATTTTGCTATCCTGTCACAACGCACGTAAAACAGTTTTTGGAGGTTTTGTGGGAAAATTTAAGGTGTTGATTCTGCAGTTTGATCATTTTCAATAGCCTTGTGCAGCACTGCCCCGGGGCAATGCAAGTCTGCAGAGCCGAGTGTTAAAACCATGCAGATGCTTCTTGTAACAAATAGGGTTCCTTTTGAGGCTAGCACATATGAGAAGATCTGATTAAGAGATGTGATCTTTAAGTTACAAATTTCCAACTATTTCTGTAAATGTCACTGTTTGTAGATTTTTGTATTTAAAATAATTTGACCTTACAATGCTGTATTTAAAGATGCTTTTAAAATACCAAAATCTTTTGGAAAATATATAGTTGTGTACGAGAACGCCAAATGTATTCTTCACGAATATCAGATTTTGTATATTGTATCCTAAGAAGTAGCTTTATATTTAGGAAAAGTAAATTTTAGCATTTATGTTTAAGAGAAAGTTGCCACTTTGATTTTTGGAAACAAGTATCTATGCAGAATGGTTTACAGATACTTTGTTATCGGGAAGGGGATTCACAATATTTTGGTTAAATCCTAAGACCTCTCTGGTATGCTTAAAAATGTTTTCATTGTTAAGGGAAAAAGGGTGTTTAAAAATGGAGCTAGGACTCCAATTTCTTGAATATCAACACTGAACTTTTTTCGAGAATACACAGAACTGTCAAAACAGAATTCTTACTGGTGAGATTGCTAAGAAGCTGTTACTGTCAGTTAAACCTTGTCATTATATGGGTAAAAAGAAGTTAGTTTAGAGAAAATCAGCAGTATGTACCTCCACACGTAGGTTTTGTATGCAGTCAGTTCCCGGCACTCTTCTTTGTTTTGTTGTTTTTTCTTCTCCGTGCAGCTTTTTTTATTAGATGTAATGCTCAAGGAATAAAAATCCAAGTGTGGGAATTGGAGTTAGATCAGTTGCGGTAGGTGTGGAATTTTTTTGTTTGTTTTTGTTTTAAGTTGGAAATAATGTGGAAATTCTGTTTGTCAGAATGTGTGAGTTTTGAAACAGTATGTGCCAGATCTTCATCGTAGTACATTGTTTTTCTGTTGCTGTTTTAATTTCCAGGCTTTGTAGGACGAGTCCTGATTTTTTCCTTCTTGCTGCCTTATTTACTTGATCTAGTCTTGTAGGACTCCAGTGGAACAAAGGAAGAAAGTGTCTGAGAAACCTTGGTTTGTGTTTAACAACCTCTAGATTTGCATTCATGTGTTCCCTGATAATATACTTTAAACAAATGGTGGTTATATTCTAGTTGAGATGTCAGAGGGAAATGGTTTGTATTGGAAAAGGCTGTCAGTTTTTAATATGCACAAGTACTCAAATCGTTCTTCTCTGAAATGGACTAGAATATTCTAAAATCAGTGGAAAAAAGCCAACACAATCAGGCTATATGCATATAATATTATGCACCAAGTATTATTACTTTTCTTGAAAGAAACCAGTCATAGATTTATTTTTATTTTTTTTTCTTTTCTGTCAGGATTTGTGGAGTAAAGAAACGAGTTACAGTTTAGCAAATGTGTGATTCATTGGTGTGGGTGTGTTGGTTTTTTTTTGTTTTGTTTTTGTTGTACTGCTAATTAAATTTTGTGCTGAGTAAAAGTAGTAGTTGTTTCTATTTAAAAAAAAAAACTGTAGAATGAATGGTACAAATGGCTCAGGTACCAGAATTCATATCTGAGAAGCCTGTATGGGTGTACAGAACTGCTTGTATAACTGAGGTTCTAGAATCAATCCCATGAGTAAAGCACCTAGTAACATACGAAAACAATAATGTCTGTTGTAATTATTGCCTATGTGCTATACATTTTATAAAACATTTCCTGTTATAGAAACACCATTCTATTTTTCATATTTTGTTGATGGTGATATTTGGCACTATTTATTTAAAGCTATGGCATTACATGTTTGTTTTCTTTAAAATGAACCTGTTATATTTCTGCACCCTCTATTTCAGTAGTACTACAGTATTAACTTGTTTCATGACTGAACTTTGTGCTTTGAATGACATTGCATTAAAATCTTGTCTACTATCTTGAAAGCGCCCCTGCTGTGCAGTAGCATAATAAAAATAAAACATACAGATATTAAGTATAGTGTAAAAATAACAGTGCTTTTCTTCTTTGATATTTTTTCAAACTTTTCTTATTACAGATACGCTACAGTAGTTGCTGCCGGTCTTGCAGTCAGTTTACTGTTTCCAGTATTCAATTATAGGTGAGTCTTCTAGATCATAATGATAGAAAGTACATCCAAAAAATATTTTTCCTATCTGCCAAAAATTCTATCTAAAAGTACTACGCTAGATATGTTCCCAATTAATTGCGACTGTGATTTTTTATCTAAAATTATTGTGAAACAATATGAAAAACCTAAAAGGCCCAAGAATAAGGAAGAGGTTCCTCTTTATGACTCCAGCTTTTTTGAGCTCCTGTCAGCTCTTGTTTATAGGTAGAAGCGTTTGTTTTTTGTTTTTTGTTTCATTTTGTTTTTGTGGAATTTCAGTAATTTTGAGTGTTTTGTTTGCTTGCAGTGAACGAATAGGAATCAGTAGTGTATTTATTAATGATGTGCTCTGCTCTTTTTTTTTTTTTTGTATTTTTGTATGTCATTGTTTTGGTAGGACGGGCTAATGTATTTTTCCCTCTTCTGTTCAACTTTAATGATCCAGTTACTCATTGTACAAGCAGGCAATAGAAGTATGTATTCTTTTTGTAATGAACAGAAACTTTAAAAACATGCCAATGTACAGGAAGATGAAATACAGTATTAGATGTGTCTGAGCAGGCTAGTGTTTTATTCATGCACTCGATTAAGAAAGCCATAAAAAGTGAAATTGTTGACAGAGTCTTGGAGGTGAAAGAGGACTTCTATTGCCAGTGGTTCTCAGATATCTCTGAATGGGGCCCAAAATAGTAGTGATGTTTGTCTCCAGCAAACCATCCACTTGGTCTCTGTCTTGGTAGTTGGCCAGAGAGGAGAGACTCACAATGGCTGAATTTGAATGCCAGTGGCAAGTGCTGTGTCAGGTATTTGTGCTTTTAGGAACAGGAGATTTAAGTGAGGGGAAAGATAGCAGAGGCCTTCAGCCTGTGTTTTGTGGGGAGTTGGTTCAGTCTGGAAGTAAAGGTGCTGAATAGCAGAGTTCAGATAGCTTTTCTTCCTCCTCCATTTTAGTACAGTGTTAGCAGTCTGAAGTTTTTCCAGCCCTGCCCCATCCCCATGTCAACTAATCACCAGTGACGGTGCTGATCGTCTGGATTCTGATCTTTGGTTTGGTTGGGTGGATAACGAAATCTTCCTGCTGTGATCACTGAAGGAGAGAGATACAGGCGCTGGGCATACCCGGTGATGTGTTACTTAATTTACAAATGTGATTCAAATACAGATTTTAAAGAATCTTTTCCACTCTTCACTTCTTTCCCTAAGCCTCACTCTTCACATTTTTGTTCCTGGTTTCCATATTCTTCCATTGCCATCACCTGCTTCATCTTCCCTGTCATCTCTTCCCTCTTTCTAACTTGAATTTCTTATTTTCCAAATTTCTTATTTAGCAGCAGTTCCACTCCTTCTTTATGACTTTAAAATCCACCCATTCCTGCCTTCTCAAATGTTATCCCTAACCATAGGCAATCCCATTTTTTTTTTCTGATCAGTACTTAGCTCAGTTGTTCTCCATTCAGTTTTTCTAGCTGCCACTTTGATTTCTGGTTTTAGTCAGATGTTTTTGCTGCCTCAATCATTCCCATGACCTCATCTTTACTAAATACTGTGCTTTATTTTCTCTCATTTTTAAATTCCCTTTCTCTGATCACTACCTGCTCTCTTTCAGCATATCTGTCTTTCTCTCTCCTCTACCCTGTCACTCACTCCTTTTGGGATCTCTAGTCTATTAACCTTTCTGACTCTTTTACTCTTCTCAGCTGCCTCCTTCCTTCACTGGCCTTACCTCCTTTGACTCAGTGGTCTTTATTTTCATCTCTGTGTGCTTCTCTATATGTGGCTTCTTCGGTTGCTTCTCACAGTGCCCTATCTCTAATACTCTCCCTAGACATCTTTTCATATAATTTCTTAATTTTCATTCATCCTTTTCTGAATATCACTGAAGAATGTCAGCACAACAAAGCTTTGGACTCAGCGGTGCCATACCTGTTCTAATTCTCCTTCCAAACGGACTTTTTAACTACTTATGACGTGTCTATTTTTTCTTGGTGAGTTTGCTTCCAGGTTTGCTTCTCATTTTAGGTGTTGAGTTTTTTTCTTCCCCAGATTGTTCTGCTTTCTTACAATCTGTTTCTGAACCAGGACTCTGCCTCTCACCTGTGTGAGTTTGTCCCTTTAATTTCTGCAGCTCTTGTTCATTTTGTACTCTTTTCTTGAATTGAATTACTTTCATAAATAACTCTTTCACTAGCAACCAAATTTCTCTTTTCCTGCCATCTTGAAATGGGTGACTCCCCTCATCTTAACTAGTTCTGTTTAATACTTTGTCCTTTATTCCCTATTTATCATCCCTTTATTGTATGTACCTGAATGTCCTCTCTCTGTTTTTGTTTTCATGTCTGTGTTTTGATTTGTAATTCAAGTACCCCAAAGATCCAATGCTCCCTTCCCCAGTTTGGTTCTCCTGTAGTTCAATCTCTGATGATTTCTTCACTTTTTGGCCAGTTTTTGGCCTGTTGATTCAAAGATGTAATTTTTATTCCAAACTCCCTCTAGACTTTTTCCAACATCCCTGATGATTTTACTTGCCTCTGTTTTCTGACGCCACAACCTTTCTCTTTCTGATATGTCTGCCAGTCGTACATCTCTCAAGTCAGCAATATGAGATTCCACCCCTCTTCACTGTCCTTATTCTTTCTTTTATCCTTACCATTGTAATTTCACTATTGTTTGCGACTTTTTCCTTCCTTCAAATTATCAAAATCCACAACAGTAAACAATGTTCTTTGTCCTTCAACTGTTTCATGTGCTGAAGAAGGAACTCCATCAAATTACTGACTGCTTTGTGCTTTTAAGACAGTTCAGTTCCTCAAATTTGATCCTGCTTTACAACTGTAGAGCTGGAGTAGTTTCCATTTCTCCAGGCATTTCAAAGGTTCTTGAATTTGGGCTATGATTTAATTTTCTACCACTTCAGCAGTAGGTTTTGTCTTCCATTTCATCATCTCGTGTAACTTTATCTTGTTCTATTTCTGCACATACAGCTAACAGTTATTTTCTTGTGTTATAGCAACCTGATTGCAGTGCATTTATATTTGTTTTTCGAGTAAGAATGTGCCTCACAGCTTCACTGGCTGGGTGTGAAGAGTGTATGGCACAATGCTCCTCTTCAGTACTGTCCCTCCCTTGCAGTGGTTTCTCTTACTTGCTGTTCTCAGTATTGTGCCTAACTGCAGGTACGCTGTGTTACACTGCAGGTTAGCATACGTAAAATGGAGCCAGCTGCTAATGAGGTAGCTTCTCTACTTGCAGCAGTACTCCAGGTTCTTACCAAAAGCCAAGCTTCTGTTTGCCCTATAGGGCTGGAATGGAGCCTCTGTGCTGTGCTAATTCTGTATCCGCATGACCCCGGTTTCGTGTCAAATCAGATGTGCCTGCAGTGCACTGCATTGTTTTCTGTGTGCATATACTGTTAGCTGTAGCAGACTTTCAGATTTGGAAGACTATGTTTGGAGAGATTCTCTCATGATCACATTGTCTGACCTTTGCTTACTCCTAGTTAATTTATCCTTACACATTTGTTGAGATTGAGTAGCAAAAAATATTATTAATTTTCCATAAAGCGAAGATGTTTTAGTGGTGTTTTTTTTTTATTATTTCTTTGACTGTAGGGTAGACAGGTGGATATCAGAATGTTTGTTGTGTGTGTGTGCACGTGTAGGCATTCATATACACAAGGACTGCTCTGAAAGTAATGCCTCCTGTTTTATTATGGTGGCCAAAAAAGTCAGAGGGTGGATGTTGGTGGTATGGCAGGAGGGGTTGAACCTTCCTATCAGTATTGTGTGATGTTTTGTTGCTGTGTGACACATGGCAGTAGTGGGATAAAATAGTGTTTGACATGGAATTGTGTACAAATCAGAGGTGTGCCACTGAATTCTTCCACGTGGAAAATATAGCCCCTGTTGACGTTTGTGGATGCTTGTTGAACGTTTATGGAAACCAAACAGTGGATGTGAGCACAGTGAAAATGGAACTACATGGACAGCATTTTCCTAGCAGTGATGTCATCATAGGAGCTGTAAAACAGTGGGTTAGCTGGTGCAGATTTTTATGAGCACAGGATGCAGGCTATTGTTCATTGCCAGTGAGAATGCTCAGCTAATGGTGGTAACTGTTGAAAAACAATGTTTTGTAGCTGAGAATTCATCAAATAGCGTTACTGTGCTCTTTGTGTCTTTTATTTCCTTGGAAGTAAACAGGAGGCATTACTTTCGGAGCAACCTATGCAATAACTACTTATTTGCACCATAGTAATTCCTTACTTTTAGAGGACCAGTTGCTGGTTGGCACAAAGCAAATTTTTCTCTAACGTGTGTTGAGTTTTTCTGTTTCTTTTCTGTTGCCAGTTTGTGTAATGTCATACCAGTGGTGAATTTGTTCTCTTACAGCTGTTTAATGATGTGTGGAGGCTTTGCATCTTTTGTGTGATGGAAATCTTCTGTTTGTGGGGAAATAAAAAGAACATAAGAAGTTAGGTACATTGAGTCCTTCCTTATAGCTTCACTGTTGGTACTTGAAGTTGAAGCAGTATAAACCAGCCTTAAACAGAATTGGTCCCCAAGATAGTAGAAATGTGCTGGGGTTCCCTGCTTCCTCTCCACCTTCAAGCTCCTTGTCCTCTGCTTTCACTAGGTGCTTGCTGGGGGCACTACAGCACCATTTTAAGGGCTAATGGAAACTTGGAAGCTAAGTAGAATGTTAATGCTCATGTGCTTATGTTCCTGTGGTGTCCCTTCTCAGAATGACGAGGAAAATCTTTCATTTAAAAATGATTAAGAAGGTCTTTGCTGTCATTTCTTTCTCACTACACATTTAGTATTAAAAATGTGACTGCTGTTACAAATTTTGTACCATGCAAAAGCTCATAGTTTGACTAAATATAGCTGTGTTGGTACTTTTCTGTACGCTTAATTGCTGGCCGATTCTTTAGTTTCAGTCACTGTAGACCAATATAAAGACAATAATTGGAAAATGCAATACTTATTTTCCAGTGTGAGATTCTGCTGTGGAAGAAGTGAAAGTTTCATTGATTTGTTTGAATTTGGTAGGTGACTGAACCTTAAATTGCACAAGCATTTGTACTGGAGGAGACCTTGGGAGAGGTCACTGGTCCAGCCTCCTATGAAGAGCGCAGTCAGCGCTCAGGTTGGAACAGAGCGCTGGGCTTCAGCCATTAGGGTCTTGAAAACCTCTCAACCAGTTGGATTTGTAAATGCCCAGGGATGGAGGTTGTGTAGGTTCTCTGAGCCACCTGCCAGATGTTTAACTAGCCTCACCATAAGCGTCATTTTCCTCAGCTTTCAAACTTGGGCTGTTGTTTGTTCTCATTCTATTCTTCAAATGTTATTTGTATTATAAAACAGGTAAGTCAAATACTGAATGAATTATGGTATTTCATTTTCTCGGATGGTTCTTGCAAACAAATGTGTATGTAGTAATTATGTATCCTGTATGATATGTACAATATATTCATTTACTAGAGTGTAAATAAAGATTTTAGGTGGTAAAAATTTAAATGTTCTGTGACATTTACTGCCTAGATGCTATCAGTAGTTACTTTCTAAACCTACCAGATGTTTCCCAACAGAGTATGGTTCTGCCCAGCTTGCTGAAGCAGGGGATTCAGGATCCTGAATGTAACTTGGTGTTTCTGTCTTCTGGAGCATCCCTCAAGAAAGGTAACTGACCACTGAAAGGAGCTAACATGCATTGGAATAATTGGTGATTATGTGGACTCTACTTCTCAGTTCTTAGGAGCTGGTGAAAATGTGCCTACAGAGATTTGGCAAAACTGAGATTTGGGGCTGAAATGACTTTGGGGGTGGGCAAAGGGTGGTTTTCAGAGGATTGGTTTTGGCAAATTTTCCCAGGTGTTCAGTGGGAAAGCAAAACTTAAAACTTCTGACAACAAATTTCTTGGGAGCAAATAAAACGTATGATACTCACTCACAAACTTGAAAAGAGAAATCGCTTTTTCTATGAAATAATTTCCTTATAACAATAATTCCTTCTTGATCTTAGGAAAGATTTATGGGGTGGAGGTAGTCTCTGTGTATCACTTTTGTACTGTAGCTTTCACAGGATGTGGGTTTGTTGACTTGGTAGTTGTGTTGCAGCTGTCTGGCAGTTGGTGTTCTTTTCCTACCACATTCCACAGCCGTGCAGCACAGGGAATTAGGGAGACCAAAAGTGAAATGCCTTGACTTCTGCCTCTTCTTAGTATATAAATTTACGTTTTGATCTGGCTATATACATCAGCTTCTGTATGTAAAACTTTTTGCAAAGTTTCAGATTCTATATAAGCATGTTTGTTATTGTTTTAGTATTACTTTTGCCATGATCTAATTTATAGACCTAATAGATCTAAGATATATTATAGTGGGGTTGGTAGCATTATAGGTGGGTGGTATCCCAGCATGCCCCGTGCAGCATTTGCTTCCAGGCAGGTACTGGTTTGAGGTGAAGCTGTATGTGCCCCTCTGTGCTTGCCAGCACCAGCCACGTCGGTCAGAACCTCTGACTGTGAGATACAAGAGTGTTAGAGGGACCTTGTCAACATGCATTTTTGTGTACATCAAGTCCACCATGGTGGAACTTCAGCTGATTTTCAGTTATTTGTGGTGACTTGATGTAGTTCAAAAGCTTAGAAAAGAAAGAGACTGCAAATGTTTCAGAGCTTTAATTTCCTATGGAAGAACATCTTTTAAGGGAGTATAATTCTGCAGCATTATGTGTTCTGCATTCATTATGTGTTTTTAGCTATAATACTTTATTGTTGCATATTCTAACTCAATTAATTTAGAGCATAATTTTTTCTATACTATGATCTATCAAAAGGATTAAAATTGTTCTTGTCTGTTCTTTCTGTCATTGGAGAGAAGGCAACTGAATTTCTAACTTCTGAAACAGATTTTGAAGACTCTCCTGTTGCAGCTGTATAGGTTCCACTTGAAGCTGGAAGGAGTTTCTTCCAAAGTAGAAACTCTGCTAGACAGATACAAGACAGCTTTCTGATGATCAGCTTAAATGTTTTAATGGGCTTTCCAGGGAGGAAAGGGCTCTTAAAGCATTCACATTATGGAAAGCTTTCCTTTTGTTAATGGCCTGTGCTATAGTGCTAGACTTTGGAAACGAGAGGGTCTCCAGCTACAGTCTACTCTTAACACAGTTCAGAATTCAGGGGCTGCTTGTCCTTTATTTGTAGCAGAGGGACTGAGAAACCCTTCCTCAGGTGGGAGTCTTGTAGTTTGCATGGGAAGTCGCTGGTAATTTGAAGAACTATGTACAATTGTTTGATTTCTGTAGTTGAAGTGTTCCATTCCAGAGCTTACTTGGTTTCACAATGACTTCAACAGCTCAGTCATTGTACAGTAGTAGACATAGGACAAGGGGTTCCCTGTCTTGTTTTTGTACTTTCCTGTGGTATTTTTGTTGTTGCTGTTCGTTTTTGAGAACTTTTTGTTTACTTCTAGAAGTAGAAAAGTTGGAGAGAGAGCACTCACGAATCAATTTATCGTCTTCACTGGAACTGTACTTACAAAACGGTGCTGTGTCCAACTCTAATCAATGCTGAAGGGGTCTTTAAATATAGAAGAAAACAAAATGGGTTTTTGGAAGTAAGCACTAGGGATTTTAAAATATTGTTGACTCTCCACATAGTAAAGCAATGACCGGCTGATTTTGTTGTTTGGCTTTTTAGTTCTACATAAATAAAAGGATGAATTAAGAAGAAACTTCAATATATGATATTTCTGTCAGTTTACAAATACTTCTTGACTTAAAAATAAAGTAAAAAAAAAAGCCCACATGTGTAAAATTAGCATTTCACATTTGTGCATGTGTGTGTGCAGTAGCAAGGCTTACAAAGTGCTGCATGCCCCTGTAGAAGAGGACTTTGGAAGTTACTGGTAGTGACTGCTGCACTATGCTGCTGTGAATGTGCTCATGTGCTTATGTTAAAATCTAAGGACTCAGCTTACCTACATAAAATGTGAGGCTTACATCTTAAAAATAATAATAATAATAATAATCCTTATACTGCAGAATAAGGCAATTATTTGGTCTTTCCAGAATGCTGTTTCCTGTGTGTGGGTATCAGTGGTAAGCGAGGCTGTTAGCACGGCTGGTGCTAGTTGGAGCATCATTAAATGGAAGCCTGCTGACACTGCCCATTGATCCACCTGCCTGCACAGGGCCTCTGGGCTACAGCATTTCCTCCCCCATAGCTTACTTCTCTCTGGGGATAACCAATTGGAAGAAATGACCCATTTGCCTGGAGTTTTCAGAAGCTGTGGGCAGTTCAATGCAAGTTGTCAGTTCCTGCTGGAAGGGCAGAGGACCATCCAGGTGACCCATCTCTGTCATTGGCTTTCTTTTGCTGCAGCGTTTGGATGTCTCTCACAGTAACACATCCCAGGCAGGCCCTGTGAAACTCCACCAGTGCATTATTTGGAAAGCTGTCATGTCACAGAGGGTTGGTTTGAGCTATAATGCTTTTCTTTTTTTCCATGTTCTTTGTTTTTAATAATGAAATGCTTACAATGCTAAGCAATCTATTGATGAAATTTTATTTTTATGGAAAATTGTTTTTATTTCTCTGGGACTGCACTGGTTGGTGATGATAGTTCTAGATGGACAGAAATAGATGACATTCAGCTAATATCCCCCAAGTGGAAAATCACTCAAATTCTCCCCATTTTATTGTTATTTTCAGTCTTGACTTTTATGTTCTCCTTAATGGCACTGATTAGATCCAAAACTGTACATAAGCTTTTATAAAAACAATTTGGATATTCTAGTACTGCATGATACAAGAACTTTGTGTATGGTTTGCAATTAATGATTCATATTTCTTTTCTGTGAGAGTTCTGAATTAGACATCAGAATTTATTAACAGATTGGTGATAAATGCCATAATCCTGATCAGAATCTCACGGTACCAAAATGGTACATGTATATGAGAACACTGTACTGCATATAGTCCATCATCTGATATGAAGAGCCTTTGTGGCGTGCTGCCCCACGCTGAGCTCTGGCAGTGGTTTGCCTGCAGCAGAGCACCTTCCAGGTGCATAACTTCTGCCTGCTTTATGGGCTCTCGTTGGAAGTCTGCCCTTCTTGTTTCCTCGTGACTGCTCATTTCTGACATTGTATAGAACTCCGAAATGAACCGTATGTTATAACTGGATTTTATGTCACAGTTCTTGATCTTAAAAGGTGACATCTTGAAACACATCTTCCTTTTAAACCAAAAGTTCTGCTGTTCTCATAGACTCAAAATATGGTCAGCATTATTTCTTTATGTAACTTCTTAATTTTATCTCAGAAGAAAAAGAAGTACAAATTTTTGTTTGACTGCATAGAGTGCCTCAGAGTTGAAATTACAGCGAGATCGATTGTTTTCTTCAGACCTCTCAATATTTGTCTTTATATTCATTCTTTAAGGTCCTAACTAAGTTGAAATGCAATATTTCATACCTGACATTTAATCCATGAAAACGTCCTTGGAGATGCATGATTCCCTTAAAATAATGTTTGTGTACCCTATGATGAGTGTATGCTGCTGTGGAGCTGTATTGGAATTGCTTTTGTTGTGCTGTAAGATGTAAGCTGGAAACACATGCATGCCCCATTTGACACCATTTATATTATTGCCATGTAGCAAACATGTTGTAATCTTGGGGCTATTTTATGTTAAAATATTAAAAAAAACCCAACAAAAACAGACCAACAACCAAAAGAAGTACAGAATCAAACTGTAACACGGTGAACTAACGTTGTGCTAGTTGGATTCATTGTGGTTAGTTTGCTAATGAATACAGGTGGTATTTCTGTGCTCAGTCCTTGCAGATACATTAAGATAGAGTGAGTGTGTAGGTCTGTCCTTCTGTACTGTTGGTCTTACCATTTGGCTGCAAGGATAAATGGATAAAATGCAAGGATAAAACAAAGATGTTGTTGAGCTTGATCTGTGTGGAGAAACAAGAACATTTTCTACCTTAACAGCTCACGGTGTGCAGACTTGCTGTCATTTTATTTGTTTCCATGCAATTTACGTGATACAAGTTTCCACTGTGTGCCAGGCAGGTGTTTCCAAACGTAATGCTTCACAATAAATTGTGTAAGTGAGCAGGAGTCACAGAGGAGTCCAGCAACTTTGGAGCAGCACGCAAACCCTGCAGATTCTGCCCTCCTTTTATGTATTCGGAGCTCTGGTTTCTGCTGTTTCTGGAGTGTAGCCAGTTCCTTCACTACTTCTGGCTTTTTTTAGCGTTCCCAGTTTCTGTGGGATCCTGAATTTCACACCGTGCTTAACTTTCAGTTCTGCCTTTTGCCTCTTAGCTCTGTTCCGTTCTCTGATTTTTTTTTGCCTGTGCTTTGACAAGCTTTCCTTTCAATGTTATGCCCTTTTCACAGCATCTGGCTTGGTAACCTTGTACTCGGACTCCTAGTAATTTCGTGTTTTCTTTCTCATGTGCTTCTGCTGTGATTTGAGGATGAGATTGCTTTTGTGATTTCTTTCCACCTCCCAGCGAGACACGACAATCCCTTTCCATTCTGAGCATCTAGCAACATGGAGAGCTACTTAGCTACAGTCCCAGTTCTACAGAAGTTGGACTGGGAGCCTCTGGTACCAAGCAAGTTTTATGCTACTGGTCAGGGACAAAGATTGCATTGCAAAACATAATTTGCACCTGAAAACCATCAAGAAAATTGAGGGCCACAGTCTAGAGGATTTGGGGTGGAAGAATTTGTTTGGGTAGAGGTCTCTAGTAGTGCTCAGCATCCTGCAAGATTAGATCTTAAGCAGACACTCTTATGAAGAGTACTTGTACAGCATTACAAGTTGCAGAAGAGTTACCCAGCAGATAGCACCTTTTGCAGCAACTGTTGTTGTTGGCGAGTACTGGTGGACTTGCTGTTTTCTGTCTGTATTTTGGCCATTAATATTCACTGCAGAACAAAGGATTTTTTTTTTTTTTTGTGAAAGAAAATTTTGTTGATAGATGTGGACTGCAGAAAAACAATTTTTCTGTGGCTATGTAACATATATTTTTCTTCATTTCAGGACTAAACCTTAAGAGCAAATGAGGATCCAAGCATTGATTCTTGTTTATTTATTTATTTATTTTGAGACACTGCTTTTTATTGTTGCAGGGCGAAGACAGCTGCATGTTTGGTTATGCCTCCATAATGTTTACTTATTAAAAATTGAAGTTTAATCAGATTTTCTTTCAAAACAAGATATTTTAACAGAGTCAAGATCAAGTGTTTTGCAGAATCATATTTGTTCTTACATAGGTGTAATCTTCCACACAGACATCAATATTCTGAAATGCCTTTAAAGTCTTCAATCTGCAGATGAGATTGATACTTAAATTGTTCAGTCTTGCTTACTTTTGTAGATTGATATTTCTTTGTCTATTTACTAATACAAAGTGACTGTTTCTATTTTTGACAAAAATGTGGGTTTTGGGTAGATGTTTTTTTAAATTTTTTCTTCTTCCCCAGTTTCTAGCAAATGGCTTCTTTTGATTTCTCAGGCTTGATGGGCCACTGGCATTGGCAGGTGGTGGAATGACACAAAGCAGTATGATATGCCAAAGTAGCTGGGCATCACTTGTCATCTTGTAGACAAGTGAAGCAGAGGAAATAAGAGAATACACGAGTCTCTCAAACATACAGGCAACAAAATGGCATTTCCATAGGATAGAAATCTCTTCCTGTGACTGTTTCCCTCCATCTTGTCCACAGAGCTGCTATCGTTTCTCTTGCTATTTAATCTGTGCCATATTTGAAGTATTGTGAGTATTATGGCTGTACGTTTTACCTGTAATAAATAGTTCCACAATGTTACTTAGGATTGATTGATTTCTTGAATGCAAATATGAAGCCATTAGAGGCAGTACAGATGCAAATGATGATTAGTGTTATGGCCTCTAGTAAATGCAAAGTATATAAGCGTATATCTTTCTACAAAGAGCAGCTCAGTTCACTGTGATTTCATAGAGATGGCTTGCTTTTTGGTCACACAATATGATTCCAGTGCTTAGTTTCTAAGCACAGGCATTACCTCAGTTCAGCTTGTTTAAAAGCACAAATGCTTGTGCATGGAATTAAGGAGAGCTATTAATAAACAAGTTCCTCAATTTTTGATCCCTCTAGGATGGCATGATAAGAAGTCCTTAGCAACTTAATCCCCCAGACTACTGTTGGTTTCTTTTCCCCCAAAGTTATGCAGAGGAATAGCCCAGCTGATCTAGCTGGCTCAGGAGCTCCCATGCAGCACATTCTCATCCTCCGAGCAGCTCAGCTGATGAGCTGTTCTTCTGCTTCTCTCCTGGATGAAGCGTACTAGGTTGGTTTCTCAAGACTGAGCAGGATCCATGTCTTCCAGATGGACTCTGTGGTGTTAACACTGCAGTCTGACTCGTATTTTGGAATTTGCTCTGTGTGATGTAGAAGCGTTATGTTGAAAGTCTGTCTGCTGGTATGTCTTTGTACAGTTAAATCATAATGAAGAAATTTGGGAACAAAGTTAATTTGGGAACAGTATTTTCCATGATTTTGTCTGATGTGGTTGCCAAGCTGCTCAGTAATATTTGAAAAGTCACGGCAGTCAGGTAATGGCCCTGGTGACTGGCAGTGTCTGGAGAAGGCAATGTCACACACCCATTTTTAAGAAGTAGGTTGCAACAGGTTTGGGTTGCATCTTTCCTTATGGTCATGGCATTGTTGTATGCTTTGGAATGGTGTTAGCAAGGTTAGCAGTCACCGAGGTATCCTCACCTGTTCACTAACGTTACTTTTTAAAAATAATCCTTCACAGAAGGAGCAGGTTTTAATTCCACAGATTGCAGACACCCTTCATGCAGTAGTATATGGATGCATAAAAGAAAAAGGGGGCATTTTTTTCATTTGTGTTTTAAAGTGAAGCTTGGTTACAGTTTCCACAACACACTCAATCAATACATAGCTATCTGTGGCTGAACTCCTTGTATATTGCCCACGTTGGAGTTTTTATTGCTTGTTTACTACTGCGAACCTTTTCTGGTTTCATTTAGCATGTAGTTTTCAATGCAGCTTTATCTGTCCTGCCAGGGAAGGAGGAGGAAGCATGAAGTGCTCCAGCTTAGTTGCTCTGGCCGTGTTTGGAAGGCACCAGGGCAGTATCCCACCCCATTGGCAGCCAGCCTCCCTGCTGCCTTCCCAGGGTGGGAGTGCTGCAGCCCCTCACACCACCAGCTGGAGTCCTAAGGGTGGGAACAGCAAGCACTACATCTTCCTCTGTGAGTTGTTTTTCCTAGATGTGTTTTAGTAGCAGACTTGGGCAGACCACAGGGAAGTTTTCTGTTCTTCTCATGCTGGTCTCATAAGGCAGCCATCTGTATCTTCACAACAGCTGGCCAAATTTATCCCTTAATTGTGAGGATTTGTAAGATACAGCCTTTTGTGTATGCATATTAAGCCTGCTAAAATTTGATGCTAAAAATATTCTCAAAATATTGTAAGCAAATGGAGAATTGCTAAGGTAATCTTGAAATAAGCTACAAGTTCAGAATTAGAAAGCCTTCTGTCCCAGCGAGGAATGGATTTTGTGGTCTCTTTGTACTGTTAAAGTTTCTTTTGGAAATGAACTCCCACTGTCTAAAATGCCATAACATTTTACAAGTTTGCAGAAGATGAAAATGCTCCCAGATGTTAAGTTCAGGGAGCTGTTGTCAGATGGAAGTGCTCTTGCTGCTTGGTAACCTCTCTTTACCTCGTCTCTGCTCCCCTAGCCCAAGTTTTGCTCAACTGCCCTGAAGCCAAACCACTCATCTGTTCTGCAAATGAAGCAGCATTTCTCCTATACAGAAGGGAGCAGTCCGTGTGCTGCGCTGCGGATGGTGACGTTAGCGGTAGGGCGGCTGACCAAACTTAGCTAAATGAATGATCAAACTAACTCCAGTAATTAAGTATGGTTTACTATTAAATGCACATAGTATAAGCAAAAGAGAAGTTATTAATAACCAGCTTCTAGCGTGCTGGAAATCTGTTAAGGGCAGATGAGAAGGATTGCTAATATCAGGCAGTCTGACCTTAGTGCTATTGCAACACTGCTATTTTTGCCTCAACACCTTTTCTTTCCTTCGTAATATGATTCAACTATATAAAAGGTTTATGGATTTGAAGCACATCAGAGGTCATTTCCTCCTGCGAGTTGCTAATCAGTGCTGTTACTTTCATATATACAGCGGGAACTTTCAGACAAAGACAAGATTAGTAGCTAAGCAGACAAAGAGAAAATGGAGGAAAATAATAGCAGTGGCGAGTACATGCATCAAGTAAGTGTGGCCCAATATTTTTATGGCCTTTTTGATAGATTGCTTTGGATGCTCCTGGGCAACATTGAATGCAGCATTTTTTATCTCTATCCCACAAGGATTATTCCAGTGGTTCACCTTAGATTCTGCACAGAATATTACTTTGATACTGTAATAGCTTTGGAAAAGCTCTCCTTTGATGTCAAGAGCTCTATGGAACTGTTCTTTTGATTAAGAAACACTTGCACACTTGAAAAAACTAATAATAGATTTAAAGAAAAAAAGGAAAAGAAAAGAAAGAAATGATCATTTGTGCTTTATTAAATTAGATGTATAGGAGAGATGCAGAATGTGTGTGCATCTGTATCCCGTCTCGTTCTGTTATCTTTCCGTTGGAAACCCTCACAGTACGCCTGTCTCTGGCTTGAATAGCCCCTGAGTCTGTTTCTTTTCTCCCTCCTAGTTCTAGGACTCTCTCTTTTCTTCTGCTGTTGAATGCTTTCAGACTGAGCAACCTGGCTGCCAGGCGAGTTATTACATACCCCCTTCCCTCATCCTAGATTGATTGTTGAGGATTTATTCCATATGATTTCAGTGTAAAATCTAGCCTGGTCCATATTGGGGAGATTTCTTTTTACGAACAGTGGGCATACTTGAACTAGTGGCAAAGACTTAAACTTCATCCCTAGTTTGCAGTCAGCCCTGTTCCAGGGGGAGCGAAGCACCTGCCATGGTGTGAAGCTGCTCGGCTCCTGCTGGATCACACTCATTTACACAAGAGCATGCAGGAGTTACTAAGTTAATTTGCCAGTTGAATGGGTGTTGAGATTTGTTCTGAGAACACAGATTAAAGCTCTTTTAATGTTATCTACTGGGATTTTTCTAATGTTTTTTTCCCTGAATTTATTCTGGGAATATGCTGCTCTGTTTTTGCAAGCTAATCTTTTAATTACTTCAAGATAAACTTTTAAGAAAACTTATTGGTCCTGCTTTAGTAGAAGGGGGAGGTTCCTCCACTCTTATGCAAGGAGAATCCTGTTTATATTCTGCACTCTGGAAGCTGGCTTTTGGTTGTGGGGCTTTGGTACATAAAATCCAGAGCGCTGCCTGAAAAGGGTTGTGAAATACTGGACTGACATTTCAGTTTCAGTTATAGTACATAAAAAATGGCAAATTGGTCATTTTAACTAAGGAAAACCAAAGACCTTTATACTTATGCTTGGGCAGATCAAGTATTTGTCAGCAAAGGAAAATCAGGATGGAAACAGTGCTGGAAGACAGAGCAGTAAGACCTATCACAAAGATAAGAGAAACCTTTTTAGTGGTGGTTGCATGTTTCCAACTTCACGTGCATGTCAGAGGATGGGTAAGTGTTGGATGAGTGTTAGGGTATCAGAAGGTTAACTGGAGGTGCTAGGTTCTCAAACACCAAAACCTCTGTTTTGCAGTGTCTGGGGCTTTGCTGAGCACCAGGCTGCAGTATGCATGATGGTTTTGATGGTGCACAGCTTGATTTCAACTTTTGCAAAGCCCTGACTTCTCTGGAGAGAACAACTTCACATTAGAAATGCATGGTTTTCTTAATATTACTCAGTTAATGAAGATCTTTTTAACTGGATTTTAACTGAATGAGGGATGTCTTTGAGAATAGTATAACACAATGTAGATGAGGTTTTTTGAAGGGGCTTTCTTACCCTGTTAATGTTTAACAGTTGAGAGCACTGTTAAATGTTTACACAGCTAAAAGCATCCCCTAAATCTTCTGCTGGAAATTGCTTTTCTTCACAGTTGAGCAGAGGAAACAAAGCAAAAAATGTAAAGGTTAGTAGGAAATCTATATGGAGAAGCTTTTGATATTACTCCTGACCTAACTGATGTGTAATATAGAGTGAAAGAATGAAATGAATGAAGATGACCAGCAACGGTACAATGCTTTGTATAGACTAATTAGTTTGAGAACAATCTCAGGCCACAAAGAATAATTTTTTCAGCCATATTGACACATGGGACAGATGATCCCAAAAACACTTGCCAAGAAAAGAACCAGGTGAAAGCCTATATGATGGAGTGGGAAAATATATTTGTTGAGAAGACATTTAGCCAGAAACTCAAGGACTATGAGGAAATCAGAAATCATAATTGCTTGGTTACTTCATCAGTAGAGATTTTATCTATACAAAACCACAGGGACATAGAATTGTAGATCTAGGAGACCACCTGTAGCCTCACAGCATTGGTGCGTTTGTTTAGCTGTAAGTCCAGGTAAAACAGCAGAAGCTACCATCCTGTGCAGAGTAGAGGCATAGCTTGTCTCTATTTACGTGTGCTGTCAAGTAGAGATGGGTGTAAGTCAACTCTGTTGACTGTTGGCTGCTCAGGAGTGGGGAAGCATCACTGGGAAATGTTTCTGTCTCCTGGTTTATGGCAGCTTGATGTGAAGCACTGCAAGTGACATTTTGCTATTTGTGATGTCTCCCTGCTGCCCCTGCTCCTAAACCTGGATGTGAACTCCCAGCATTTAAAAAATGTCTGATATTAAGAATGTGATGGAAGTGTTGTCAGCAACTTTTATTTCAGATAGAAGCGTACTGCTCATCCTTTCTTAATTTGGCCAGTCCCAAAGCTTATCTGTCAAAACCTACTATCACAGCAATGCTAATCAATGTGCCAGTTTGGAGGTGCGTGTTTAAGTGATATTTTTAATTGCTAAATGTTTCCTTCTTACCCAAAGTGTCCATATTGATGACAGTTGGCCCTGAACTTCCAGCAGGCTGGAGGTAAAAAAAAAGGCAGAGGTAGGTCTGGGTCTGGAGGGACGAGAATTAACCCTGAAATGGATTCTGCCCAGAACTGTCTGTTTGGGGAAGAACAAAGGAGTTATACAAACTCACATGCCAAAATTAGCAAACACAACTGGGTATTTTGTGATGTCTTGGCTGCATAGTCTTCCTAGAGGAAAATCTATGATACCCCTTCAAAGCATCGCCAGTACCCTCAGCCCCCTGCTACACCTTGCCCCACGGCACAAGGTGGGTGTCCTATCGAACTTTATTTTCTGTGTTCTCTGTGCATTTGGGATCTCTCTTTTGTTCCATTTTCAGCCCACACGCTGACACAGCTCTCTCCCTTTCTCGCTGTCTTTCCCTTATGCTGTTGTTTAAGCATGCTGTAAACTTATTCATTCCCTAAAGGCAAGAGCAGCTATCTGAGCAACACTTTGTCAGCATAATACATTTACAGGATGCATATTTATGAACCTTTGAGCCTTTATTGTTCCAGAGGGCAAATAAAAAACATGAAAAGTAGCAATATAGTGTTTCAAAGGTCCCTCAAGGAAAACAAAAGTAGTTGGAAATAAATTTAGAAAAAAAAAAATTCTTTTCCAGAAGAGAACCTCGAATTAGCACATACAAAATATAGGCTGGTTAAGACCATTCCGTTATTCCATCTATCCCAGACTCTCCTAATCCAAGTTTTGAGAAATTTTAAGCTTGAAAAATGTTTTCAAGCTTTAGAAAACAGCATAAATAAAATAGATGAGACATAAATAGTAATAAACAAGAGAGACAGTTAAAGCAGCATGTTTTGCTCAATCATAGTAAAATTCAGCTTTTAAATGGAAATGATTGCTCTCCTTAGAAGCTGTGAGATCACTGTGGTGTGTGCAACAAAATTATTGCAGATAAAAAGTACCTGGAGGAAGCTGAAAATCGATAGGATGCTTTAATTGTTTTTATTTTAATTGACTCTGGGTTCTTATTAACTTTACCGTGTATGCCTCAAGTTTTAAAATGAACGGGTTGCTGCTCATTATTGCTGATAATAAAAGGCAGCGGGCAGGGCAGGGAGCTTTGTGTCCTCAATCTGCCATGGTTTCAGTGGTGGAAGTGCTCTCCCAAAGGGCAGGTGGGCTCCTGGCTGATTGCAGCGGATCGGAGGGCTGGTCCTTACCACTGCTGTGAAGTTTAACAGGAGCGGGTGCTGCCACCTGTGAGGGAAGGGCTTTTCCCGCCATGCTCCGCACTGTGCGGCCTCGAGCGCTGCAGTGTGAGTACCACAGTGTGAGGGGAATGCAGAACTGCTAACATACAAAGGGGGGCTACAAAGATGGAGAACGTTCTGGAGTGCGAGGTGTGTGAGGAGCACTGAGGCCCCTGGGTGTGCTCAGAGCAGAGCAGAGGAGCTGAGGGGAGCTCTGATCACAGGGAGCGGAGGGGCAGCGCTGAGCTCTGCTCTGTGTGACAGCCACAGGGCCGAGGGAACGGCATGGAGCTGTGTCAGGAGGGGCTGCTGGGGGTGAGGAAAAGGCCCCAAGCGTGGCTCCAGGTGCCAGAGTTCAAGCAGAATCTGGTCACTGCTCTCAGATATAGGATTTGGGTTTGGGGCGGTGCTGTGTGGAGCCAGGGGTTGGAGTTTCTGATCTTTGTAGTTCCATTCCAGCTCAGGATATTCTAGGGTTTATAAGTATGCTCCAAAGCAAATGTTTGGTGTCCAAAGTGCCACTTCTTTAGGAAGCTGGGAAGTGGAGGGTGATGTGGGTGCCCATCCCCTCCCTGGGACTTCTGATGCCCACCCATGCTGTGCAGTCAGCGATGGTGCACAGGACGTATGCAGGCCTGCCCAGTAAGCATTGTTTCAGTGGAGATCAATTCTGTGAGTGGAATTTGCTGTAGAAGACAGATGAAGCTGTGGGGAAGCAGGATGGCTTAGGAGGTGAGGAGGGTGCTGCCATAACTCTCAGGTTTCTGAGTGTCTCAAAACAGAGACCTCAGTCAAACCTTCTGCAGCCCTATGGTACCTGTGGGCACCTCCCATGTCTGAAATGGGCTAAGCGGTGCTCGCTGTCCTCAGACTTCATGGAAACTGGGCCAGAGCAGGCAGTAATAGGGAATGAGGGGAAGCTCCCAGCACACATCTCTGCAACTGAGGTGTTATCAACCATTAGTGCTACAGACAGCCCAGCTCCAGAAGGACAGCGTGACTGAGGAAACTGAAGCAAGGTGAGTGCCTGGTTCCTGTTGTTGTATGGAATCCTATAAGCCCTGTTAAAAACAAACAAAAAAACCTGTATTTATATACATATATATGTAAAATAAATATATATATATAATATATAAAGCTCCAAACACTGGCATTGGTGCTTCAATTTGCAATGGGTGTGGGAGCTCTGCTTATTGCTCTTACTCTCATTGCTGCTCATCCAAACAAGAACTGTGCCTGTTCTTAGCGAAAGTGGAGGCTTTCAGAGAAGTGCTTTGAACAGAGAGATTTTCCTACCACTGTGAAAATCATCCGAAGTCAGAGATAATTTAATGAAAAAAAGTGAAAACTCAGTTTTCTGCTTCCCAGCTTTCTAAATAGTTTTTCAAAGCTTGTTTTACCAATGTGAAATTAGACAGATTTGCATTCTTGAATCATTGTGAGAAATAATGATGCATGAAGAGACCTTCAGTTCTAAAAAAAAACCCAAAACAGTCATAGCTGCACTGCTGCCTGTAAGCTCCTTGCATCTAACAAAAGTGATGGAGTGCAAGTATCAGACGTCTTAGATTGAAACTGGACGAATCTGGAGATATTTGAATCCCCCAGATAAACAGCAAATGATGTGAATGATCAGTAAATCTAGAGGAAGAAAAATCTGTAGGAATCTTTCTTTCACTACAAGTTTTAGAGTTTAGCAGTTTTAGAGTTCTAGATGACATGAGGTTTTGTTATAAAAAGTAGTCAGTAGCCCTAAAAAGTGAAAATGTAAAATATTTCATTTTTTACTTATAGGTACTGAAGAAGTTAGGGCATTGTCATGATCTTTATAAGTCTGTTTTTGCCAAAAAAAAAAACAAAAAAAAAAAAAAAAAAAAAAACCTGGCAAAAATATGGGGGGAAAAAAAGCTGTATTATTTGCAAACATCTGGGGACCCTTATTATTATCTGGGGTGGGTCTTATTTCCCTGAATTTTGGTCAAACTTGGTTTAAACAATCAAGATCTTAAATACTGTGCTGGAAATCAAGTTTTCTGAGGGTCAGATCCAAAAAACTAGGGCCAAGAAGCAGAAACAGCAGTGTTTTTCAATGCATTATGCTGGGGCAGGCCAGGGCCTTCTAATTTCCCCAATATTTGTTTTGAGAGCTGTTGTACTATGACCACATAATAAAGTTGAACGCTAGCCTTGCATCCAGGATGGTGGCATTGACTTGACAGATTGGAGCAGGAGCTTCCTAATGCTCACTAATGTGGCTGTGTGTCAGGTGCCGGTCCCCCTGTGAGTGTGTGCCCAGGTTGGTGGTCGCACTGGCTGTGTCTGGGAGCTGCCCAGCAGCTTGGTGCCTGGCCCTCAGCCTGCTGTGAGCCGCGGCTTCTGCTGTCTAGCTCTGCCTGTGCCACTGAGCTGAAACGTGAACTTTATCAGTAGAGCATTTCCTGCATCCAGCCCCTGCCTTTTTTCCTTTAAAAAGAGTACGTTTCTTTCTACTCATAATTTGGCAGTGCATTGGTGGCTTTATTGTACAAAAACGTAATTGAGAGGTTGAATCAGTTAGGCCAAGCCCTAGAGCTGCCTGAATAATTAGCTGATGTACTTGTATGTGTTACATGTTCCTCTGTGAGGCTGCTCGGAAGAACTGGGACCTGCCCAGCATTAGTAAGGATTTGCTGGAGGCCGTGTGCCAGATCAAAGGCAAAAAAAGCAAAAAGAAAATTAGTTATGAGACAACATCTTTGTTTGAAACAGACCGTGCCATTTTTGCTGAGGACATGGTAATACAAGGTATCATTAGAACCTTAGGTTCTTACTGTTATGCGCCTAAGATATTACAGACTCCTTAAAAGTGTGTCTCGCCCTATAAAACCATTTCCTTAGTGACGCAGGTACCAAGATAAATGACAGCATTGAGTGCTTGTCAGCTCAGTGGTCTCTGTCCTCTGGAGTGCAGCTGGAACTGCCGCACCAGGAGGTGATTATTGCCAATAGTCTCTGCTGTGCATCTGCCATTTTTGCCTTCTTTCTCCCCTCATTAGGTTGGTGGATGCCTTTTTGTCTCCTTCCTTCTTGTTTTTGTGCTGTAGGGATAAGCACTGAATGGACTGAGGAAGCATAAGGAAGAACATCAGTAATCCTGACTAATGTCCCCAGAGTACCACCAACAGGATAGACTTATTCTGTGCTCGGAGATTTTAGGGAATTATTGTTAAACTATTGTTGATCTTGCATCTTCTTTTTGTTCAAATTGGGTTAAAAATAATTGTGAAGATTAGCATTTGTGTTTAGGGGGCTGTTGCTAATTCAGCTACTTAAACTCATTCTGCTTTTGGTTAGAGGGCCGAAAGCCTTTAGTTGAATGCTCTCCACGAGCGGGTCAGTAATACCACCCATAGGCTACACCAGGAGCATCGTGCTGCTTGCTTAATAATTAAATGAGCTCCTCATTTCAGTCGCAGTATCCACCATAAGCAAAACGCAGTGAGCCCACCAGCTGTGTACTTGCTCTCAGAAAGTTACTGCTATGATGTTGTACTGAATTTCTCCCAGTCATCCCAGTCTTATTAACGCCTCAGTGTGGCATAAAGCTTCATTCATTATTCATAATAATCCAGTCAGAGGGCACTCTGAGACCTGATAAATTCTCACCTAAATGACAACAGCTGACAGGGCCTAGGGTTTTATAGCCCTTCTCTTGCCATAGCAAGGTGCTGTGGGCAAAGGTCCAGAATGATCCTCTACTAATGACCAGTGTGATATATGAGCAGCTGCTGATTTTCTGACACAAAGTCTACTCTGCTGAGCATCCAACCCGCCAGCCGCGAGTAGTGGAAGAATATCTGACAGGCAATATACTTCAAGAACGGGTCACAAAAAAAATCTGACTCAAGTGAGAGGGAATAAAGGGGTTAATCCTGTGCTGGAGCACTGCAGCATCAACAATAACAAAAAATATCCTGGGGGCAAAAAAATAAAAATAAATAAAAAATCAGAAGTCTGTAAATTCTGGCCGTGCTGATGTGGAAATGAGCAGGCGATCCTTATTTCTGAAAACTCTTCCTTTCTGGCACCCAGAGGGTTGAATAATCATGACTTTAGAAGCCTGTAAATTGCTTTATAAAAATCAATAATCATCTGCTGAAGGATATTAATTGCACTTTCTCACAAAGGGAAAAAGCTTCATAATATTTTACTGGTTTTTAATGGGCTCTTTGATACCGTAGGAGGTAAGTGAAAAGCCTCTTTCTTTTGTTCAGGCACAAACCTAGCCTTTCAAAGGAGCGTATATACCTATGAGTTTTAACTTCTCCCTTGTGGTGTGGGTTCAAATTAAAAGCAGATGGAGGCCTTTTATTTTGCCTTTCTGTTTTACTTTCAACAGTGATTGATTCTCCGTTATATCATCTTGCTTTCCCTAAGTAATATTGATAAATGTAGACCTTATCTGGTTTTTGATTGCCATGCAAATTGAGGGGTTAATTCTGGAAGTCTTAGTTGGAGCTTCATTTTCCAAGCACTTGTGAAAGATTTGGGACTGACAGTGCAAAGTCTGGTATCTTTTGCTTGTTAAAATAAGTATAGCAAGTGCTTATTTTCAACATGCTCCATTTTTGCTTTGGTAGAATGAACTTTGATGCTGTTGCATTTCCCACATCTATAGTGTGTTCAGTCTAGGACAAGAAGATGAAGTTATTCTGCACTTTGTTCATTATGGGGCTTTGCTCATTATGAATTTGTTCACTCCATGTAGCACCACTCAAGTGGCAACAACAGATAGCTCTGCCTTGAAATCATGGAGTGATGGGGGAGAAAAAGTGGCATTACATGACTTGAATTGAAGGTCAGATATTAGTTTTTGATGCTGTGTTCTGACCCTAATCTTTCTGGATGTAGCACCACTGTAATGTTGAGAGCTATAAGATCAGTGAGTACCTCTTCCCTCCTGCTGGTGCTGTCTCATTAACAGAGAAATGAGCTCTGCCTGGTTCCTGGATGGTATCAGGCACCGGCTAAGTCAGGTTGATGGAGGTGGGTCGAGTCCTACACCACTGTTGATGCTTGCCTTGTGTACAATACTTGAGGGCTGCTGGAGTACTTCAGGAGTACTCCAATCACTACCAGTGAGTGGAGGAAAGCAGGGTGTACTGCAGGCAAGGCAACCTTGGGAAAAGAAGAAAATAGACTGCTTAGGTCCCTGAATCCAAAACCTCCTGCTTTCAGGGAATCCTACCAACTCTAGAGATAAAAACTAATACTTGTTTTGTGTGGGGACCACTTTTGGATGCATTAGTTCACTCTACGTGTTGTGTAGAAATCTTGACCAAATGGAGACAGGGCCACCTAAAACTGGCTGCAAAGAAACTCTTGAGGCACCTACAACCTTTGTGGTCCAAAACCTCTTCCCAACTACATCCATGTTCCAGGGCTGCAATGCTGGGACATACTTCTGGGGGCTGGACTTTGAGGTGTGATGGCCACAGAAAATCTCAATTTACTGGAATAATGGGAAAGCTTTATATTCATGTCTGAAGTCATGCTAACAGCCTTATTTATAATTGTTTTGAGAACAAGTATTTCTATTAAAAGTGACACATCCTATTTACAAAGGAGGTGTGCCTGAACTGTATGAAACCTAAACACACTCGGGACAAGTTTAGGCTTTGTTATGTGCAAGAGCTGTGGGTGAAGGCATTCCCGGAATTGGCCATGGTTGCTAGAGTGACCTTTGGCTGTAACCAAAACGTGAGTCACCCTCGCTGGCTTCCTGTTGGCCTCCTCAGACACTTCTTCCTTCTTTCCATTATTTTCCTGTAGGAATAAACAAGATTTAACATTTGCTTTGGGTGACCCAGCTTGGTCAGCCTACTGAACACAGCCTGACCATACAATTTGTCAGTGGAACTGTTGGATTTTGTAGTCCTTCTCTGTTGTCTTCACCAGTGCCCTTTTGGTTTTGTTTCTTCTTATTGCTGCTGCCCTGGAGTAGCGCAGCTGGCCAATGAGTTCTTGCTTTGAGCAGGAAAGTAATGTGGAAGTGTTCTGTGGAGGTGTTTTGCTTTTTAAGGTAGCGTAGGAAGATATGTCGCTGATACTCATGGGCAAAGTGAATCCCCTATCTGACTACTGTTGAGTATGTCAAATTGCCTCTAATCTGGCAAACCCTTACTGAGGTGTCCATCATTCAGTCATCTCCTAAAGGTCTGACAACTGTCTTTTTTGATACTGGATTTACTATATAATTTTTTCAAATACTTTTCTACTCAAATGTGATTGTGATTTTTATTTTTGCATTCCCTTCTATCTGCTTAAACAACCTAACAGCCTTGCTTTGGTTCATTCTGAATTTTTTTGTTTCATAAAATCATAGGGAGACAAAATATGGAGTTGTTTTACAAATGACCTATAAAGCCTTGCACAAAATAATTCTAGCAGAGGTTGAAACTGACTTTTAAGCCCATTAAAGGGAGCCTGTAAGTTGGAAAATCAGGTTGTGTATTCAAATATGAATTTTTAGTTTAATATCTTTAAAAACAGTGCCCTAAGAACTTAAGTTTTTACATGAATTAATTTCATAAAAATCAGTGAAGCAGAGAAGAAGAGAAACCTACACCCACCAGAGGTGTTCTAAGAGAGAGAAGGCACTTCCACCTTTAATGCTGTCCTCGGGGCTGAGATTTCTGTCCCACCCTAGAGGCACTGCATGTACTGTGATACGGGAAATATCTGTCTGTAATTCTCTTGTTCTTTAGTTCCAGCCAGTATCTAACTTATGGTGGGAATCCCTGCAGATTTAATGGTAAATATTTAACAAGGAGAACTCCACTTTCCTTCTATAATCTCATATTTTGTAAACTGATTAATTTAATAAGGAAAACAACATTTCCATTTGGCTTAAGTTCACAGCTCCTCACAACTGGGACTTCTGTTCCTCAGCTGTTTCCATTCCAGGGCTTTCCCAGTAGGCAGTTTGGTTTGCCTCCGAGTGGAAAACAATTTATTTGACAGGAAGCAAGCCTCACAGCTAGTCCTCTCACAATTAAATGGACAGAAAGAGCTATTTTAACAAGTTACAGGTAGTATTTTTAATTTTGTTCAGCTGTAGTGCTCCTGCAAGACTAGTTAGTCATTTAATGCAGTTCACGATTTGCCCACAAAATTAATTGTAACACAGTGGTTCCCACCTTGACTTGTTGGTAATAAACTTGAGCAAGTGCCATGCAGGATCTCATAGCGTTACGTGGCTGCCCATCTTAAATGGAAGCATTTGAGTGAGACTGGCATGTTGTCAGAAGAGTTGGAGTGTTTCTGGATGTCCCCAGCTCTCCCTTTCCATATATTCTTGATGTGGATCTTTTGAAGATGTTTCCACTGCTCCAGCCTCCTCATCTTGGTAGTTAAGATCTGTAACTAGTTAAGAGATTAGAGAAATTCTTGTCACTTGTAGATTGTTTTCTGCTGTTTAAATGAACAGTTTTGTTGTTTTCTGAGAAGTCGTTGCACAGTTTGCATGCACAAACTCCACCAAAGATAAGCATTGTGAGCAGGACAAGCATCGCGTCGCTTCCAGCTCGTAGTGCACTGTGCAAGCCCCAGTCCCTGCCCTCACCTGGTGTGGGTATGTGGGCACCAGTGGACAGGGAGCTTATGTGGACACCAGTGGGTGCTTCAGCACAGGTAAGCAGATTGGTCGCATGCAGGTCACAATATACTTAGCAAATGCCATGTTCTTCTCTTCTGTGTGGTAGCAAACATAGAGTAAAAACAGAATGCGGTAGAATTGCCCTAGGTTGACAGCTGGTCAATCCAAATGGGTACTTCTGTGACTCCTGGTCATTACCAGAGATGGGATTGCTTGCAGCAGGCTCTATAGTGTCATGAAGTGTGACTATATATCTGGACAATTGGATACAGAGATGACTCACTTTGGTGCTTTTGGGGGGAATTGTGTTATTTTCTGTAGTGCAGTGTACTGCACAGCGCTGTGATTGCAGAGCAGTGTTTTTCGTGTGGTGGGTGAATGGGGACTTTTCATTTCACATTCTGGGAGATAAAAAGAAAAAAGTGTTTTTTGACAGTTCAGTGGTTTGTCTCCAGGCACATTGGGTGCTGATTTTCATTGCAGTACATCAAGGCAACTGTCTGATCTACAATCCAAACAGAAATCCCTTCAACAACAAACCACTAATATCACATGTAGTTCCAGTAGTTCACACTTTCTTGTTCTCTGTCTTTCCATTAAATCTCACTTCCCAAATCCACTGCCTTGGGCTAACGGTTTGTAACAAAGCTCGATCTCTAAAATGTCATATATAAATGGAGAGAGAAGGATTGTAAGAAAGATGAAAACATCTACTAGTCTGAGTCCCTCACGAGGTTCCCAGTCCATCAGGCAGTGAGGAGGGCGCGTGGTCCATCATGTCTGCCAGCCAAAGGATGCAGCTGGCGATTGATCCACGGAAACCTACCCCTGCTATTATGCCACACTGAGGGCCCTCTTCCTTGTCTGCTTTCCCCTGTCACTGAAAAATTAAGCCGTGCTTCTGTTGAGATTGCAGGAGTGAACATAATACCGGTGTGCGTGCATAGTGGGGAAGTACTGTGCTCATCCCAACCCTATGTCCTTAATCTTTACTTAAAGCTGTAAATTAGGGCAAAGAGGATATTTACTCTCGTCTAGCACATCTGATTTAA
This sequence comes from Cyrtonyx montezumae, assembly GCF_038088225.1. NCBI lineage: Eukaryota > Metazoa > Chordata > Aves > Galliformes > Odontophoridae > Cyrtonyx > Cyrtonyx montezumae. The sequence goes on along the minus strand of NW_027071825.1, from coordinate 20,468,903 downwards.
AAGGAGTGGGATCAGTGGGGATTATCAGCTTACAACAGTATACATTCATAAGATGAACCTGAATTACTCAGAAGACAAACGCTTGCTTGAGGTACAGCATGCACGTTTTGCATCGCTGTGCGCATTCATGTGTTCCACCCTGGGGCACATCCCAGGCAAGTGCTGCTCCAGGCGCGGGAACCTTGTGTGTTTGAGAGCAGCAATCCCCACTGTGATGGTTATTCCCAGTAACGTGGCATGCAGTAAGATACCCGCTCACATCCATGAGGGTGCTCATGAAGTGCAGTGTGGCTGAGTAGGACTCATGCTTTGTCTGACTGACTGAAACTGCATTGGGGAAGCTAAGAATGGGGAAAGAAGGGTCCCTTGGTAATTTGGACTCTTTGGGAAGGGGGGGGGTGTGAGAAATACAGAAGTATAAAGGCTCTAGGGCACCAGTTTAAGTTTGCCCAAGTCAGCCATATCAATGCATGATTTGGTGTCTGTTGGCTGAAGTGTGTGCTTATTTCCAAGTAATTTGCTGAATTAGAACTGTAGGCAGCATCCAGCCACTGATCCCATAATGAACAATACAAAAGCAGGAAGTTTAGCAATTTTGAGGGGTTTTCTTTGTAGGAAACTTTGCATTTTTATGGGGTTTTCATTTAAAAATCTCAGCAGGCTAAGTTACAGTGATTAATTAAATTTTACAGCTACCTTGTGCACTAAGTAAACATTGCATTATTATTTTTGCTTTAATAAGGAGCAAATGTGGGGTACAGAGGGGGATGGATTTTGAAATGTGGCCAGTCATCTGGGGGATTTTTAATCACCACTCCGATGCCTGGTAGGATCAGCATTGCTCTTTTGATAATCAGCCTCACATGGATGGTTTCATCTTCAGTGTACTGTGACTCAGAGGTGAATTCCTAGAAGACAACGGGGACAGATGAAAATCCAACCCAGAGAAGAGCAAAATCACATTACAAATGCACCAAAAGATTTAGTTTGACTTCTTTGGCCGTGATCTCCCTAAAATGATCACATACTGGAGCATGCTATTTGTGGCTATTTAACACCAAGGATGCAGGCATGAGTAGGAGACGTTAGGGGGACCTTTGTGCCATGTTGGATGTGGGCTGAACCTGTCCTTGCTGACTGCTAAGGAGAACAGGGCCAGCCCTTCTTGCTCTAGAGGTAGTGGCTTTCTCCGTTGCCTGAGAGCTTCCATGCAATGCGTGTCAGAGGGAGGAGGGTCAGAGGCATTTTTCAGCTCAGCAGATCCTGGATGTAGAGGTACATAAATAGTGTGCACTTCTCTCATCTCAGAGAAAAGAGAGCAGAATCTAAATTAATAAAATAAAATGCAGAATAAGCATAGTGACCATTTCCTAAATGGAACTGATTTTTTTTCCATAGCTTTAAATTTTATTTTATTTTTTTTCAGATGAGCACGAAAGGTGAAAATAATCTTCTGGCTATGGGAGCAGTTCCTGTGCTTTGTGCAGATTAATTAAAGAAATAGCACATATTTTAAGTAAGCATTATGATTCTGGAATAGGACACTTCCTACATATCATAGAATTGCTTGAGTTCTAAGGGACCCTTAAAGGTCATTTAGTCCAACCTCTGTGCACTGAACAGAGACATCTATGGCTCCATCAGGTGCTCAGAGCCTTGTCCAACTGACCCTGGGTGTTCAGTGGAACTAGATACGGTTGTTCTTTTCATACGTAGGTAATATATTGTACTTTGCAATGGACTCTCTGAAGTCCTTGCATCCATGAGCATAGAATCCTAATTTCAGCCTCAGTTTCAAGGAACAGCTTGAACTGAACTTGCATGATGGAGTGGTTGGTCTAGAGTAGCTTTATTTTTTCATTTGCTACATGCTGTTCCCTCCTGCGGGCTCTGTGCATGGAAAATATTGGAAACAGAATACAGGCAAGGTTCTGCTCCAACATGTGCTCTTAGTTCAGCTGCAGGGATCTTTCATTGCTGGTAGACACCTCTCTGGCTGCAGTCAGCTTTGGCCAGCAACTTTGTGCAGCAAATTGTCACCCCTGGTGCTGCTGCAGGATGTTCATATTCTGCAGGTGGCATTTTCCTCTGCCAGCTGAAGGGAAGCCTGGCACAGCCTGCTGTGCTGTAGGAGCATGTCCTGGCTGGAAGCCCTTATTTGCATTAAGCTCACTGGAACAACATCCCTGTCATCAATGGTTTCTGTGAAGATCTATCGTGTCTGTACCCAGGCCAGCCTGGCCTCAGCAGTGTGCCTGAAGGCTTGTCTTCCTCACGCTGTTGGATGTTGATGTAGTCTACCTAGACTTCACCAAAGCTTTTGACACAGTCTCGCACAGTGTTCTCCTGCAGAAGCTGGCAGCCCGTGGCTTGGACAGGTGCGCTCTGCTGGGTGAGGACCTGGCTGGTGGGCCGGGCCCGGAGAGTGATGGTGAATGGAGTAAAATCCAGCTCAGGAGAGGTGTTCCCCAGGGCGCGGTACAGGGGCCTGTCCTTTCCAATATCTTTTTTGTTGGCCTTGGATGATCTTGTAGGTCTTTTCTAACCTTTGTGATTCTATGAGTCTGTGGTTGTTTGTCTTTTGAGTACTTCCAGAAAGATCCATGTGCTGTGCCATAGGAAAAGCATTTGGAATTTGGATTTTGGAGTGTGTAAGAAAGGTGAGATCTTTATCATTGCTCAGTGCAGCTTTGTCAGCATGCAGAAAGCTGTTTGTATTCCATGTCTGGGTGATTCTCATGGTCGATTGTGGCAGACGGTTCTCAAAGTGCTGGTAGTGGGTGCCTCGTGTGCTGCCATCTATCTTCCCTGTGGGTGTGCTTAGGGGCTGAGCTTGGAGAGATGTGATTGCCATCGTGTGGCCAGGGCAGCTCCACAGATTTTTGGATCCAGGTTTCCCGGGCAGCTCCAGGAATGCCATGCCAAACCTTTTCACTTGCTTTGAATGGGCTTTGGCTGCTCTGAGCCTGGTGCACGGTGCCATCTGCCCAGCTTGTTGCACGTGAGAGGGTATAGAGCTGCTCCAGGAAAAAGGAACATATGGAAAAGGATAACTGGTGAATCCCACGATAGAGAAGTCACGGGAAGCCACCTAATTACCAGCACTTAATGGTTGGCGAATCATCAGTGAGGAGCATGGTCCTGAGGTCCCGTGGCATAAATGCGTGATTTCGTTAACGCCCTGCTGCTACTGGGATACTTTTGTGTGCTCTCTGTTATTGCTAGCGGCCTTCAAATCCCAGATAGTCAAAATCTCTATTCAGTGCTGCCTGCTGGGCGTTTAACAAGGAACCTTGTAAGGGGATGTGGTACAAGCACAAACATGAATGCAGAGTGCAGGGGCCAGTGCAGCGCGGCGGGCTGCGGGGCAGCCAAATGCAGGCGGCCCCAGAAAGGCAGGGAAGAGCAGACAATGACCCTCATGCCTCCAGGCATTGCTTCAAAAGGTGTCAGCACCAATTAAATTGCAGAGGCTTCACCAGCTTCTGAAAAGTTATGGAGGCAGCAACAGAAAACATGTAATCCAAGGGCCTGTGCACAGCTCCTGCCTGCATGGGACCCAGTGGCAGAGCTGCACCGGTGTTGGCACTCTGTGAGTGCCTGTGTGCAGCTGGATGGGGGAGGAGAAGCACCCTGCAGCCGAGCATTCCTCAGCCTGGGGGTGATAAGACTGAGAGTTGCTTGCAAGCTCTTCTTCCGTAAACGTGCTCTCTCTGGGATCTGAGCATTTCTATTGCAATAAATTAATTTAATGCTAATGAAAACAAGGAATTGACATTGTTACTTTAGTCAATGGACTCTTGAAGCATTGTTATGGCAATTCAGGTGGCTGAGTGATGTTGATATTAGGTCATCTTCATAGATATATGCAGCAAATCACAGCGAATTGTCTTTTGTCCTCTCAGTGCTAAGTGTGGTACTTTGCCAAATCCCAGCCGGTACTGCAATACACTGTTTAATGAAAAGTCAGCTTGGGAGGAGGAATCAGAGCTGGAAGGTTTGGGAGAGTTCATGCAGGGAGCAGTGACAAAGCTAATGGTGTGCCACTGCCTTCAGGGGAGCCTTGTCCAGAAATGCAGGCAGTTTGGTTGACCATAATATAAAAGTAACAATGGAAATTCCTGGCATATGTTCATGTTTCTAGAGAGAATTTTTTCTCAGGCTAACTGTCTGGATAGTGTTTGTTATCATTTGTCTTCAACTTTCCTCATTCCTAAATGTTCTGATGCCTTTGGAAACCCAGAGAGCACTTTCTGGCAAGAAAATGTCAGAAATATTATGAGACTTTTTGTCTGTGTATCAGCTCAGTTTAGCAAATGAAATCTCAAATGGTAAAGTGCTTGCATGGAAGAAAAGAGCACCGTCTGTCTGTGGTAGTGCTGAGCCCATGTGCTTCCTGCCCTTGGGGACTAGCTGCCAGTGAGAGCTGGGCCCCTGCTCTTTGTAGGGAGACTTCAAGGGTTTGTGCAGAAGCCTGGGGAGTGCTTGGGCTTGGCACCCAAGGTTTTGCCTGCTCTTAGATGGAGGGGATGGTGTCCCTAATCCTGCTCAAGTCTAAGTGTGAAAGTCAGCAAACAAGAATGGGAGACCAAAGTGTGCCTGCCTCCTGGAAATAGGAGCATGTTTGATACTGGTGAGTATTTCTCCATAGATAATGAGGAAAGATGAGGCTGTGCTGGAGCTGCAACGTCTGCACTCAGCAGAAATGCTGCTGTGAGATGCTCCCTGCGGCTGCAACTCAGTCAGAAGTGAGAGGGATGGGAGAGTCACACCAGCTGCAGCTCTGCACCAATTTTATTGTGGGCATTTGTCAGCTGGGTCTGGGGAGCTGCCTGGTGGGAGTGAAAAAGCACTTTGTTTTTCCCTACCCTTAAAAAGGCTTATTGCAAATTGTTGTGCTTTTGTGCAAATGGGAAGTACACATCCCTGGTATTCTGCAGTGGCCAAAAGCCAATGAGGCCACAGGCAGGGCTGGGTGCTGCTGGGATGCAGGATGGTGCAGCACCTTGTGCTTGAGCTATCTGCATGCAGCTCATGGAAACCTCTCCCGGTGTGCAGCAGTCAGGAATTAGTGTGCAGAAGGCAACCCAATTGTGGCAGGAAAAATGAGCAAGGTTTTACTTTGGTCTGGAGGTGGCTTCCTCAGTGTAATGCCGCTCTGCTTTTTACAAATTTGTTTTTCATGTGAGACAGAAGAGCTCAAAATAAGATCTGTGTTGTGTCTTGCTCTACAAAGCACGCATGTTGCAGGATAGTGAGAGTACCCTTGGCTGTAAACTACACAATCAGCAGTGCAACTTTTGCACATTTGCATGCACCAAAATAAATTCTGCAAATGGAAGGAGAAAAGAGTGGGTGATTTCAAGCAGAAAAATAACAAAATTAGCTTCTTTAAAGAAATGTCATGGTGCAGACGTTAGGAACGCACTGCATTCTGTGCTACATAGGGCAAGTGGGCCCTCAGCTCCTGCGGGTCGCATGGACACTGCCTGTGTGCAGCACGGGGAGATGGGACATGGCCAAGTGTGGCAAGGGCTGTCACTTCAGGGGATGGCCCGCTTAAACAACAACCTCGTCGTTTTTCTTAGGAAATGATCTGAGACAAAATATTGAATTATTTAGAGTACCGCTGGGAGAAGGAATTGATTCCTTGCTGTATCAGAGAGAAATAGCTGCTCTTTTGAGGCTTGATCCAAAGCCTGGAGAAGTCAGTGGGAATCTTTCCATTTAGATGATGCTTATTCACTTATTAACTGTTACTCTTTAGCTGGAACAAAACAATACATCCTTTCTTTGCAGGATGCTCCATTTCTATGTTAGGGAGAAAAACATTATCCCATTCTCCTGAATACAAAATAACTTATGGCCTATTGAAATAAGAAGTGACAGCTTTTTAACATCACTGGTAGTCTATGCATTTTAAATTCCTGTGGTATGTGCACAGCTACCTGTGTGAGTACTCCAAGCATGAACTTGTGAAGGGGTCTCATTTATTTGCAAGTAGTTCTGGGGTTTTTTTGTTGGGGGAAAAAAGAAGGATGTCCTACTTGTTACAGGCTTTCACGCATGTTATGTACTCTTTGCTGCCAAAGGAAACCGTGCCACATGCTTTCTGTTGTTATGAGCACCTGTTCCATTCCTATGAGTGTTGAGGTGCAGCACAGACATTGGGCAGCGTGCTAATTTCTCATTGTAATGCTGTCTTCAGGAAGTAGCTGAGCTAGGTGGGACGTCTGCATATGACAGCAGCTTTTCCAAAAACTTCTTTTAAAAAGAGAGAGAAAAGTTAATTTCTTGAACGTCCAACTTATATAGCTTCTTTTCATCCTACTGTGTGCGTTTAAACAAAATTTAGCTATTAAACACAGCACAACTGCTATGTGTGTGTTCACAGAGGAGCCTGGGAGTAGATCATTAATCCATTCTGTAGTCATCTTCGTGACTCAAAGATCAGCCTAACCTGAAGCAGCAGAGAGAATAACAGAGTACCACACTCGCTTGTGACCTCTCAGGTTGTGCCTGAGTGTGATCAAGGTGGATCCATTGCTTTCCAGCCACAGTAGTCCTGCTTCTTCTCATGCTAGATGGTTCTGGAGCTGAGGCAAGTTTCACTTAGTACAACAAAGGTTAAGAGATGACCATTCTGACGGATGGCTCAGTGCTGAGCCTCAGGAGCCTAGGTATACGTGCCAGTTTTGCTCTTTGGATCCCAGCAGCCAAACTCCCTTCAGCAGGTGGCAGAGCTGCCCTGGCGTGTGGCAGGCAGCCAGCACTTGTGGGCTGGGGACTGACTGGTGCAGCCCTGCATGCTGGGCTCACGGCCCCACGTGTGGAAAGAGATGCTGCTGGAATCACATGCTGTGTAACCAGTGGTAAACCAGAAACCTGTGTGTAGCTCCCTATTAGATAGGTTTTCTTGTCGTGCGCTGTTTTTCACTAAAGCAATTTTTTCACTTTAATAATTGAATGTTTCAGTGTGTTTTGCTTTTTATCTTGAAGGAAATGTTTTCAGCTATATAATTATCCACTCATCCAGAGGGACTCTAAACAGCAAATTTATACTGCTCTCAATATTGTGATTCAGAAAATGGGCTGTATCAAACAGTAAACATTTCACAATGTTAAGAAATGATGAAAGCAAAATGAGCTTATCAAGCAGGGACAGGGTACTGGGTGAATTGCCACGTGCAAGGGCTCCTGCTTTGAGAGCCATCTCCACAGTCAAATGCAGGTGAAGAGTTAGGGACCTCTTAATGGAAGAAAAAGAAAAAAAAAAAGAAAAGGAATTTTTTTTTTTTTTTTCCAATTGGATGCCTGCCTACAAGTAGACTAATGGGAAGACTAGACTGGGCTGGGGTTATTTTTGTTTTTAAACTGACTGAGGAAAGATTTGAAAGAAAAGCAGCAGTGTGGTTTCAGAAAAATGCCACTCAATTTCATAGCCAGAGGGTTCCTGTCAGGGAAGAGGAGAAATAATGGCTTATATAAAACTCTGAAATTTTATAAATATTTACTAATACTGAAATATCTGACAAAATCGATCACTGAATTGGTAAAAAAGGCAAATTTAAGCCTTGGTACATGTTCTACTGAAGGCTGTCTGATTGCTTGTATTGATTTTGGGAAGGATGAGAGCAATAAAGATCTTGTCAAAGATTTTGAACAAGAAACCAAGAGATTACAGCTAGCAACTCTTCCAACTCTGCAGTAACAGGGCAAGCCACTGAGGCTGTCCTATCAGGAAACTTTGCTGAGAAATTCTGATAGGCATTTGCAGGGGAGTTTCTCAGCTCCATTGTCTGTGGACTGCATCCCTCAGCTAGGAGCTATCCAAGAGCTTGTTTCATTGTTAGAATGGGATTTGATCCTGCAAAAGCTGGATTGTATCTTGTTAGTAGGTTATAAACTTGCTTATGTTTTATCAGTTTGCCAGCATGCAGGCAAAGTATTCTTGAGGCAAACTGAATAATCTTTGGGTAGGTAACTAATATAGAAAGCCTAAACTTGTTGAGATGTGTTTTTTTACGTGAGGGAAATGAATGGGATGTAAGTTTTCCATGGGCACAGCAACATAGAAAACGTTTAATTTTCTATTTCTTTAAAATAATGAAACTAAATGCTTTTATAGGAAATTCTTCAGACTTGGAGAAGATTATTTCTCTCAACACTGCATACTTTTTGATTGGTCTTTAAATTTAGAACTTGCTGTCAGGAATCTGATTTCTGTAGTTGCTTAAATCCGCTTTCGGTTTAAGTAGGCAATAGTTTAGCAGATCCATAAGAATAGAGTTTAATTCCATGGACAAGGACAAGAACAGTTACTTCAGAGACTAGTGGATTTGTTTTCTTGTCCCATTCCTGTGTGAGTCATCTTTTTCTCTTGCTTTTTCCTCCTTGCATTGCAGTAGAGATTAAGGAAAGCAGAAAACAAGGTGAGGAATATGGTCATTCTGAGAGATGTTATTAATTTTATTATTGCCTTGAAATATGAAGGTAATAAGAAGGTGACAAGACCTTAAAAAAAAAAAAACAACAGCAACAACAAAAACGTGGGAAGGGTGTGTGAGAGTTTATCTCTTAAATGAAGAGTCAAAGCACATTACTGGGAATTGCCAGGGCAAGCTGAGACTGAATCAGCCCAGTCATCCCAGCTCTGCTGAGATGCTTCCTTGCATAAGAGCTTGCAGAACTGGGTCATTGATCAGTCTCCTGATGGCACAAAGGCAGCTCCCTGATTCTTTTGCTAGCAGAACTTTTCCTTCCAAAATAAGAGTTTCAGGACATTCAGCACAATTTAAAAAAATGTCATTGATATTTTAATAAATATAATAGAAAACAAAGATAATATCAGACCCATGCAGAGATGCTTTTCATCTAAAATTGTTTTTATTATTTTTTCCCTTTACTTGCCTGTACCATAGACTTTACAAAAAAAAAAAAAAAAAAGTGATGAGCTCTGGCTGTATGCCCATCCTGTCAACCATAAATAGATTTTTTTAAAAATCAATTTGTATGCTTAAATATTTAGCAAATGAGCTGAAAATTAGGTACTTATATTACCAGTGGCTGCTTTACGTTTAAAAATGGTAAGATGAGAATCACTGGGGTTTTTTAAATTACAGTTTGTTTTTGGAAGTGCTTCTCCCCAGATTTGTAGAAATTAATTTTTTTTTTTTGTTACCATTCTTATTTTAAAAGGAAATAGTGCTATTATGGATGGAATTAATTATCTTTAGTTCCTTTCTGTGTAGAGTTAAATTTTCCTATCAAGGATTCTTTCATAAGAATGTAAATACGTCTATAATAGACAAAGCCATAATGATGCAGCTTTTCTGCATACAGAAAAGAAAATTGTATAGGGGAAGTTTAAATAATTTTCTTGAAGGAGTATTTGATACTTCACAATTAACAGTCTTGATTTTAGCAGCAGACAGTGGTTATCTTTCTGAATTGAGGTCACCGTTAAAACAATTTTGCTCAGTCATCCCATTATTATCTGATATGCAATAATTGACATTAGAGTCTACAGTTAATTAAGGTCAGTCCAGTGTTGAGATGACTTGAAGGTATTGGAAGGTATTTCATAATTACGAATATTCATATATCCCACCTCCTGTCTTTGGCAAGCTCAGCTTAAATTTTTTGTCATTATTTGTTGATGAATAATATTGCAATTAGGTTGGGTCAATGCTGCTGGACCCACTGCGGTTTTCAAAAATATCACTAAGATTTTTTTTGCTGCTGGAGTCCATTTCTGGAAGCAGAGCTAGATCATTAGCGGGCAGAAAATGGCATAGCTGCGTTGAAAACAATTTTCACTAATTGATTAGCTGGCTGATTCAATTTCCAGTCTTGGCTCTCACTTGTACCAGATGTAATATTATCTCCCTGTATAACTCATGGTTAAATTTTACTTGAAATCATATCCCTATGAAATTTCTATTTGTGCTACAAACTCAGTATTTATCTATCTTATTAAAAACTAAAATAAAGTGGGGCAATCCCATCCCACATTCAGGGAAGTGTCCTATTTTTGGTCTCCATGCCAACTCTCTGGAGAAGTGTCTACTATTTTGTACCATCATTACGAGTACATTCTCTTGTTGCCGATAATAAACCTGCTCTCCTTTCTGTCGTCCCTGTCTATTCATTTAAGGATTGTTTCATTTTTACAACACTATTGTTATTCTCACCAGCTTGGCAACCCTGGGATAATAGCATAAATCAGTGAATTATTATTTTTTGTTTAAGGCATTTCTAATTTTTAATTAAAAAGAAAAGTCAGACTCTTGCTGATCACCTACAGGATTGTGACTCTCCATGGTTACCTGTCACTCAAAGAGATCTAGCTCTGAGGAATGCTAATTAGCACCGTTAAAGCACTGGTAATTGAACTGTGGAGACAGCCTGCAGAAGGAGGCGGTTTGCATTCAGCACTGCTTTGCCATTTAAATACACTAGTACAGTCATGAAGGCACGCGGGATAAAAGAAAAAAAAAAAGCATTCGGGCTGTAATTTTTCATTCTGACTTCAAAGTTGTTTACCGAAGTGTTTCCTAGAAACTAGTACCTGAACCAAAAACGTGTCACGCTTAGCAGCTTCACTGACAACCTAAGCCTAAAAGTGCACAATGCCCTCCCTTCATCTTTTACTTCTCTTGCTGCCTGGAAGAGCCACTTGTAGCAATGGAGTTTAAAATGCAGCCAGGATGACCCACGCTGCTCCCTGTTTGTTGCTGAGATTCTAAGCAAGACATTAAAAAAGGAGAGAGCAGCAAGTTTAAAACAAGCTGCCGAAAAACCCTAAAGGAAAATTGTGTTCACAATGCAGATGATGACTCTTTTCCAGATATTTATCTGACTGCCTGTGCTGTGATACCCATGTGCCCTGGAATAGCACGCTTCCCATCGTAGCATTTTACAGGTTTGCTGAGGTGAGGCTGAAAGTCTCTTGGTGCAGCAGAGAAACCTGAGCCTTGTGTTGCAAGGGTAGCTTTCTTGTCTGGCACCTTCAGATAAGCTTTGGATTTTCTCAGAAGATAAATACATAGCAACTCCTGGAGATGTAAATACTTTTTGAGAAAGTAGCACAAGCAGGCAGCCCAACAGTGAGGTAGCCATGTCACACTCGTCTAATATGGCTTTGTCATCTCTTTGTGCAGTCTGTCTTCCCATTGTACTATTTTATGTCTCAATTTGTTTTCTTTTCCTTCAAAGAACTGCATATTTATTCATCTTGGTAAATATGAGTAATCTCTTTAACTTTCTCCAATATGAAGTTGGTTACCTCAGTTCTTAGCCTGTAGTGTGACAGACTCTGCTCATATGTGCACATAGATACTGTGAGAATAATGGATGCTGTTTTAAAAAGTTATTGTTCAGGTAAACACTGAACTGTGGATTTTTCTGTTCATGAGATTTGTGTGCATTCTTCAGTCTCTGCAAGGCCATGAATTGATCATTTGATCATGCAGAATGAATGTTTGTAGTGTGTGTCATCTGTATGTTATTAAGCTGTGAAAACCTGAGAGACGCTAACTTTAACATTTCAGGATACTGATGATTTCTTGTGTTAAAATGCAAGTGTGTGATGATGCAGAGAGCACTGACTGTTAACTTGACCGATGAACTGAAGTAGAAATCTTTTAAGTGTGATGCTCCACTTGTTCTCACTGGATAAAGTTCTGGTTCAGAAGTTCAGTGAATCCAGGATTTCAGGCAGTCATTGCAGTGTACAAGCCTCCTAGTGATAGATGGATAGCACACAAGCAGTGTTGTTGTATATCTCCATTTTAGTGTTTATTTAACCCAAACTGTTACTTTGTGAGATGTTCCCATTGTGTTTTTTTGTTTTGTTCTTAGTGGCTCATGAAGAACAGTATAGATGGAAATCAAATTGTTTCATCTTCCTGAAGGATCATGAGTTGAAAGTAAAGATTGTAGAATTGTAGAATGATTTGAGTTGAAATGGACCTTAAATACCATCTCGTTCCAACACTTCCTGCTGTGGACAGGGACATCTTCCATTAGATGTGGTTGCTCAGGTCACCATCCAACCTGGCTTGCAGGGAGAAGGCATCCACCTCACAATACTTCTGGATTTTATATGTATACAATACAAAACAGTAGCGTTATCTGGAAAGTCTGATCTAGGGAACTGTGCTATTGCATTTCTACCTTACTTCATTACTTGATTCTTTCCCATCAGGCACATTTCCTTTCCTGTCTCCACATTTGCATGTGTAAGCAGTGAGCATGGTGCTGTTCTTCTCAGCAGCCTTTTGCAGGACACGTTGCATCTTCTGGGCTTCAGGAACACAGCCTGTCCTGGTTACAGGGAGACACAAACTCTTCTTTTTGATGTGATTTACTCTTTCTGTTACTCAAAAATACTAGGGGGAAGAATAGTATCCTAAGGTGTACTTTGGAGTTGTATGACTGGTGTTTAAACTGAATTGTCTCACACCCCTGCCTTGGAAGCCCTGGATTATTTTCCCTTATTTGCACGTTGGGTTCCAAGGAGTACCATTTTTCTGTTGTTGATGTCAAGCTGTTTTCTGTTTAGCCTTTATATTGCTTGTGGTCTTTAGGAGGAGGAGTTTCGAGCTGTGGCAGGTGCTGGATTGGAGTCTCTAGAAACACGTGGGCTCCCATGGCCCTGTGACTCACTGGGAGGTGCTCTGTGAAGCAGAGGTTTCTGCAGCAGCTCATCATGTCCCAGCTCAACTCCTAGGTGGTGATGAGTGTTTCAATACATAGCGTCATTTTTGAGACAGAACCACCTATCAGCAAATACATTTTGAAGAGGTTTAAACCAGATAGCAGACTGCCTGCGTATCCCCCTCACCTAGCAGGGTGAGATACTGTTCTAAGGTCTAAGGACATCTGAGACGTCCTTCCACCATAGTGCATCTCTGCAGCACTGTAACGTGTTGTGACAAAAGAAATCTTCCTCTGGGGCTTCAGAGGAAGTTCATTCAAATGTGTCTTTGTTCCTTCTCACCTGTCTCTGGAGAGTTACATTGGTTAGATTCACACAGAAAAGAGCTCGGTTTTGCTAGCTATTTCTAAATATGCAAACCTATTGCAAGTGTCAGGATCGGATATTGCTGAGAGAAAGAAGACCTATTTGTGCGGGGTACATGGCAGGGTGTAACACTGGAGCAGGAGATGTTTCATTTTAGTCAGCATAAAGGAGAAAAGGAGTGAGAGCTGGGGAATTTAGACAATGACTATGAAACTGGCATTTCTCCTTTCATGCCAGAAAAAATCTTGGTGTTACCAACAGACACAAAGGGAACAAGAGGCGATTTACCTGGTGTCACTCAACATGTGAAAACTAGATACTGGTTGTTTGGTCTGTGTTCCATTTGTAAGCCCACACTGCTTGAAACACAGCCTACTTACAGACAAGCAGAGGAAAAAAATAGCTTATGATGCATTATTAGCATCTATAGAAAAGTCTTTCACTTCTTAGAAGTTGTTCACAAATTATGATTATGCCAGTGTAATAATTATATTCCATTCAAAGCTACTTAAACTCATCTGCAAATATTTCAGTGACAGAGAGTTGCATCAGTATGGCTGCAGAGGCTTAGTGCTCAGTTACAGCCATATAACTGCTTCATTAAATCTCTCCTGTAGCCCGTAGTCAAGCAGAGTAGTATAGGTTCCCTGTAATCACACACATCTCAGAGCACTGCCTTGCTCGCTGTGCCAATGACATTTAAATTTGGATTTTGTGATACTGGAGGATGTGTAGACACTCAAAGCATCACGTGGCTCAATTTCATACATGCTGCACTGGTATGGCTGGGTGTAGTGTTTAACAAATTGGGCCAAGAGAATGTGTACAATGTGTTGTAAAAGAAAAGTTAGCATTAAGGCAAAGCTGTCTCTAAACTGTTTATATAAAAATATATCAAACCTGGCCTCTTTTAGCATAAGGATTGCAATGTGCCCATTTAGATCTGAAGGCGTAGAAGATCATGGAGGCTGGGTTGTTTGCTCACATAATCTAAGGTTGCTCCATTCTTGTCTGTGCAGTTTTGCTGTACTGTGACCTGATAATATTTTCCTTCTGTGACAAAAGATCTACAAACTCCTGCTGCTGCGAGTGAGCACTAAGTAATCACACTGTTAAAAAAAAAAAAATAAGCTTAATAATAACACTAAGAAACCTTTCTCTGTTAACTGTAAACAAATTAGGCTTGCTTGTGAGTGTATTTATATTCTCTTATCAGTGGAATTAGAAGCAGTTTGAGATGAACCGTTTCTGAATGTCTCTACAGGCTCCACTCGTCCGCAGTGTGCAGCCGCACTGCGCTGGTGCAGCCCCGGTGCTCTGCTCCCTCAGTGGCATCCTGCTGACACCTGCCAGGCTCCAGGGAGGCACCAGCATTTGTGTTTGAAGAGGCTATTGCCTTCCGTGCCAACTTGATGTAACTCGTCATCCTGCTCCCATTTAGTCTGCTTCAGCAGAGAGAAGAAAGTACAAAATTTAGGACAAACGCATCCTTTCACTGCTGCTTTTTGGGAGCTTAATGCCACACATGTACCCATGGTGCTGGGTCAGTACACCCTGGTGGGTAATTAGCTGGAGCTGTCAGGCAGCCCGAGTTCATCACTGAGTGCTGGGTGTTATGTGTTGCAGTGAGGGTGCTGCTGACCTTGCGTGCTATCTGCTGCACTGTGTGATGCTGTGTGCGGTGTGCTGGGAGGCAAGCCCCAGTCTCTTGCTGTTCTGGCTCCCCTGGGGCCTTATCCCATACTGAATTCAGCAGGAAGAAAGCTTTGACTTCATTTGGTACTGGACCATGTGCAGCTTTTCTGTGCTAGGATATTTTGTTCTCCTCTCTGTGCTATTAGAACCAATCTCGTTGTGTCACCTTCGATGTTGGGAAATTTAGCTGTTTGATTTGAATATTATATTTCCTCTTCCAATTATTAAACCATTCTTAAAATATATTTGGAAACCAATTTGCAGTTGTGTCCCTGAAGCTCTCACGTTAATGGTGGGACAAGGAGTTTTATGTCAAAGAAAGATGTCTACCTCTTGCACAAGGCTTGAATAGAAAATGATAATAAAACACTTTTAAGAATGCATTTCACAGTTTATCTTTAGTGTGAATTGCTTCTTACACTGTGAACTTTTTGGACTGTAGGGCTGGGAGTTTTCCTTCAAGCCTGTCCTAGGGTACAACCAATAAAGCTCATGGATGGGAGATGGCAAAGCTGCTGCTCTCAACTCCACAGAATGTGAGAATGGAGCTCTAATGAGAACGTCTGTCCTATGACAGCTTTCTGAGCAAAACAACAAACTGACCGTACTCTCACTGAGCATGAGAAACCCTTAGGGGATGCTAATGTGGCGTGTACTCACTTCCTGATTAAACTGTACCTGCTGAAAAAGCTTTTTTGTTCTGGAGATCTTATGAATTGCTTCAGTCTGAAGGATTACATTACAGAGCAGTTCATGAGCATGGCATTTCCTGGAACATATTGAAAGAAATATGGTGCAAGTGCATATATTGGCATACAGTCTTCAACCTTCCTGTAAATGAAATATTACCGAAAACAGAAAACCTCTACTGAGGGGAAAAAAAAGAAAAAACAACAACACAAATCTAGTAGCAGTCTGTGAGACATCTAATATGGAATATTTGATAATGTGTGCTGTGTCAGTATAATATTTTCTGCTTCTAAGTTTTGAATTTAAACTGTTACATAGCTACATTTTCTAGGTTTATACTGGCATTAGCTCAAGGTTAAATTTAAAGAGTTTGGTGCTTCTTTGCAAGGAATTGCAGAATTTTGTTAGCCTGAAGATTGTCTGCAACTGTATGGTTACATAGTTTGAAGACATCCTGTCCTCTCAGGTTGAATTCATCATGCTTTGGGGCTCACCTGTGGTATAACTCCTATGGCCTTGTGAGTGTACTTCCAACCTCTGGCTGTGCTACAGCCATGTCAGACTTTGAAGATTATTTCTATCGTACCAGTGGATGCATGGGCATTTGTTTCCATCTTCTGTGAGTGGTGGGATGCACTCACATTTGGGTCTGTTGCCAGCTGGCTTCATTCCCCATTGTGCTTTGTGAAGTCCTAAAAAGCAGTGTGATTTCAAATGGTGAGTGAAAGGGAGGGGTGTGGGTTTGGTACAAGAGCTTGTCTTATTGATCTTTAGAGATAATTGCTATATTGCAATAAAGACCTGGTTAATTTGGCCTCATTTTCTTCAAGTGAAATATTAATAGAAAACCATGCATACCATGTTTACATTTGTCCAATGTATTTCTCCCTGAAACACTTAGCTCTGTTTATAAGAGCTGCTCAGCAGCTACTTGCAGTGAGATCGGTCATGGCTGCTCTGTGATAGTACAGATGCTGTCCAGGTGGACATAAAGTCAGGAATATCAGAGTTCTGAGAACCATAGAGTGGTGCTGAAGGCCTGTTCCCTGTGGAAGGGGCATGGGGGTGGCAGCAGAGTGGTGGTGGAATGAAATTCTGAACGGTATATTGCTAATACACTGTAGCACAAAGAACGTTAATTTCTCTAAGTCATGATGATGTGAAAAGTTTTCCCTTATTGAACAGCTAGCTTTGAAAAGCTTTTGTCCAACCTGAAGCTGAGAGAGAACTATATAGAAAAATGTGCCTGATGAGGAAGTCTGCAGGGAGACAATCCCGTATTAAGAAATGTGACCAAATTGCATAGTTTTGCTGATGTTGTTGCTGGCCATTTCCTCCCTGCCTCTGGACTGTGTAGTGCCAACCCTTGTTTTTGTTTGGTTGACCAGGTTGCTGTATTTTGGATTTTCAAGTAAGTCGTTGTTTTTGTTTCATAACTTTGCTGCGTGGCCTGAGGCGCTGCTCAGCCTTCCCTGGGCCCAGCTCTGTCCCTGCCTGTGGAGAACATGGCTATTCAGGCTGCATCTCTCAGGTGAAAATCATGTCTCTCATTGCTGCCTTCTCATGCAAAAAAATACTTTGCCAGTCCACGTATGCTGGAGAAAGCAGCCTTAGGAAAGGGTGGTCATGCCCTAAGCAGCCATAGGGTGCAGGGTTGTTTTTCAGCCTGTAACAGCAGTCCAACAACAGTGGATGTGCAGCCCGGTGCCTGGCTGTGGGCACTGCTGTCCTGCAGCTGTCTGCAGGCTGCTCCTTGGCCTGTGACTGCCCGGGCTCCCCAGGGACTGCTCCAGGCCCTCCTGTGTGCTCCTACCAGGTGTTGCAGACAAGCCTGGACTGTCCTAGCCTCTGGGGAGGGTCACTCCCTGATTCAGTGCTGTCATGTAATCTCCACTCTTCTGCCTTTTTCCTGAGACTATGGCTTCTGACAGTGCAGTTGCTGCCATCTCAGTGAGGCCCACTCGCCCCTTGCTCCAGGGACAGACAACAGACAGCCCTTCTCACCCTGCAAGCGGGTCCTTTGTGCTGTGCCATTGCTGAGCACTGACTGGAGGCAAACCTCAGGCTGGTATTGCTCATGCTCAATCAGTGGTGTCACTGCTAATGGTGCTGGTAATTTCTGAGCTGTGTATGCTGGGTAGTCTGGGAAAGCAGTGAGGGATGGCCAGGTAGAGAAATGGCTCGTGAACCCTGAGGGGACAGATGTGTGGCACCTCCTTCATGGCCCGAGACCAGATGGCTCCATGCTGTGTGAGGTAGGCTTCTTGTTTCCCTCCCGTGCTACTTTGCTCTCTGTCTTCAAACGTCCCTTCTGTGCCATGGTTGGTACTGTTGTCTGAACTCTTCTCTGTGGGCAATGTTTCTGTGCTTCGTATGGTGAAGCTATTGCTTCTCAGAGCAGTGCTTCTATTGCTGCAGGTTTTAATTGCTGCTCATTGACAGCTGAGTAAGTGGAGCTAGAGGTCCATAGCATTGAAGTTATTGTTATGGTGCTCAGATCTTGTCCACACATGTACTGATCCTACAGATTTCACTGATATGACTTTTGGTGTTGAAGAAAAATGCATGGAGAAATTCCAACATGCAGCAAAAGAAAGAAACCTTAAGTAACAGATGGGTGGACAGGATTTTCACACTCAACATCCGTATGTGCGGGCATGGAGAGCCCACGTTTGAGGTGGTACATTTTTGATGGGGCTGAGTACATCTTGTGTGCTCCTGTGCACTCTTTTCTATGCAGAGCACCTGCCAGCAAAGCCCTACAGCAGCAGGGTGGGCACAAGGAGGTGCCAGGCAAGTGCTGCTGGCAAACCACTTGTCCCGCGTCACTGGTTTGAGTGAGCGTGGCCAGGTCAGGAGCAAAGGGACAGCTGGGTGGGCCAAGCTGCTCTGAGCAGAGCTTCCCTCCTGGCAGGCAGGCAGGTACTGCTGTAGTAAGAGCTGGCCTTGTGCCATGCTCCTTGAGGTTGAAGGGCACTGCTGAACGGCATGGTAGGGGCTGGCTCTACAGTTCCACGTAGAAGTGTTGCTGTTTGTGTAGCAGAAAGTGGCTTGTAAACTTTTCTCCACCTCTCTGTGGTCAGCCTTACAGTTGCCAACAAGCTGTGGTTAGCTCACACAAATGCTGCGGTGTCAGAGCTAATGGGGCTTTGTCCATAGAGCAGAAGCCCCAGGTGAGGTCAACCTGTGGGGCCGGATCTCCAGCCCTGCCTGGCGGTCTCTGTGCATGCAGGTGGTCACTTCTGACTCCTTCCAGCCGAGGGGAGACCTACTCTAATGGTGCTTCTGTGCAGAGCTAAGGAGGACAGAGAAAAGGTTATCTTTTTTGTTTTTAATCTCACAGGAAGTCAGGAGGCAATGTAGGTCAGTGACAGCACAAGCTGGGGACACGTTAGGTATAGCTGCTGATTGTGTCGCAGTGCATAACGCAGAGTGCCCCACAGACTGATCTTTTTCTTTCTTTTTTTTTTCTTTTTTTTTTTTTTTGGAAGGGTGACATGAGGGGAAAGGTGCACCCTCCGAATTTAATTCCTGATCTTTATGTGTCGGATTGGTTGTATGCTCTTTTGGTGGGATGAAATTTTACTTCTTTCTGGCTTGAATCCTGTACGATGAATTCATGGTGCCATCTACCGACTAGAAACGGAATTACCGCTGAGATCTAGTCGGGAAGAGAATTCACTGTGGGCTGCGTTTTAAGCAAAAATTTAACTCTGTGATTAAACAACAGCTGTAAAACGTGGACAGCTCCAAATACCTGGGGTTTGTTATCATTATTTACTCCTTGGAAGATTTCAGCACCTCAGTCATACTGAGCACTCTGGGGCTTAGTGACCCTTTCTGAAGGAATGATGCTTCTGAAATCTCAACCCATGTGTGCAAATAGAGCCCCATGGATTCTTCTTTCTCTCTGTTCTTGGAGACTTTTTTACTCTTCTGACATTCAAAATCTTGAATAGTTTTCAGAAGTCTTTGGAGCTTTTTGGAAAAATGGAAAATTGCATTTTTTGTTCTTTCTTAAAAAGTGGGGGTAACAACAAAATGGTCAAGATGTTACGCTTTGAATTTGTTTGTGATACAGAAAAATAATTTCCCCTTTCATCTGAAATCAGCACTGTTACCCAATGTGATCACATGGCCAGTTCTGCAATTAAAACAGCCAAACAAATGACTGGTGAGGGAGAAAGACTGATCTCAGCTGTCTTCACAGATGCTATTTCTGAATTTCAGTTTTCAGAAGACCCCAAACATTTTTGTCTAGAAAGTAAGTAAATAATTCACCGGTTCTGCAAGCGGAGATGATCTCTGCTCCTGCAGATCTCTTCTCCAGCTTTAACTGTTGTCTCATGCTGTTATTATCTCATGCTATTCTGTGCTGACTTCAATCTCAAACTATCTATTTCTATATCTATTAGCAAAGCATTCTGTTCCTCTGCTTCCCATCCCCAGGCAGATGCATAGCGTTGCCAGCCTGAGAACCTGGCAGTCAAGCTGGGTGGAAGGCTATGGGGCTCGAGTTAGAGATCCAGCACATCTTTATCCCCAGGTGTCACTTGCCTTATGAAAAGTGATCCGTGAGGAACAGAAAATGTGTGGAAAAAATGCAAGCAAGAAGAAAAATCTTTAAAAAATATGAGTACATCACTGAATGCAAAACAGCTGAAAAACAGCTGAAAGGCTTAACTGAGATACACTGGCTTTGCTTCTGAAATATCTAGTTCATTTTCCTTCAGAAGAAATTCAGAATGTAGCCTAAATGCAAACAATTTCCACATACAGCTTTAAAGCACAGCCCCTTTTCTGTTCTCTTTCTCTAAGCACAGTGATTGCCTGTAATAGCTTGCTGGTGTTCCTAAGGTTAATAGATAAAATAGATAAGAGATAATAGTGTTTCGTGTAGTGGCGCTTTAGGGAATACTGTGAATATTGAGGTAATTGGGAAGTCTGTAAGAAGGGGGGTCACTGAAGAGGAGTCAAGCTAAGATTAGAAAAGCTGAGCTGCAGAACTCGGGAATACTTGATAAAGGTCAGAACTGGAGGCCATTGGATCACTCTCTCTTGAAATACTGAGTCAAATAAAAAAAGACAAGGGCAGAACTAGAACAGTACCCTTATTTCCAACATCTAATTATTTATAGACATTGTTATTTTATTAAGATTAGATAGCAGTAGTGAAAAAGCAGTAGAGTCTCCCCTTCTTTATATATATGATGGATTAGTCTGTCCACCAACAGTACATTGGTATAGTAAGAGATGAACGAACATAATTAAGCATGATACATTATAGGTTTGTCAAGAAATAATTTTGATTGTTTCCACCCCTGATTGAGCTTTGTTCTGCCTGTTAGAGGCAGGTAGTAGAAAACTATCTACAAGTTCAGAACTGGCTCAGATTGTGATGTAGGTGGACAGTGTATATATGAAGACGGCTTGGAAGTAGAAGGCTTATAGTTTGTAATCCAGGTCAGACCTTTTAAATTAAAATCTTTCATTAAAAACAATGTCTATTTGATGTTAATTAACATTTCCAGCCCTTCAGAATGAATTAAAATAAAATAGGAAGGTTTTAAGTGTGTTGGCGGTAGTGCTATGACATCTATACTTCCATGGTACAGTAGATATTTGTATTTTTAGGAACAGCCCTGTGAAAGGGAGATTAATTCAGTATCGTGGGTTACAGAGGGATGATTTCAAGTCTGTTATGGCAGAACCTTTGTGTGATGTTTTGGAAAACAGACCTTCTCTGCCTCATGAATGTATTAGAAAAAAATCACAAAAAATACAGAGCACTGCCGTGGTTGGCAAAAGCTACTGCAGTGCAGAGGAGCTGGATATTGCACCTCCAACAATTTATTTAGGGCATTAGCCGGAGGTTTTAAGTCAAGAGCTGGACCTTTTGCCAACCCATGTCATTGCAGTGCACTTCCTTTAGCTGCTAAGTCTCTGTTCAGGTTCTCTTTCAATTCCCAACTCTTTTGCAGAGATACTGAATTCTGAACTCCAGTAGTAGCCTATAAGGTCAGCAAACGCTTGTGCATGTACTACTAATGTTTTTGCTGTACAAACATTTGTAACTGTATCAGTGCCAATTTATTGGATGACTTCTGAACTTTGTTGCTGTTAGTACTCTGCAAGACTCCAGGCTCACAAGAGCAGCAAAGCGGAAGCGAGGCAGTGTAACATAAACTCAGACATGCTCGTTATGTTACGCACCTTCAGGCTGGTCCTCACCTCTCATGGACCCGGGGTTTACAAGGCAAAGGAATAGTTAAGAGTTGGAACAAGTCACAAGGGGGTGAGAAAACAAAGGGCCTCATTAAACTTTATGCCTGCGTCTCACCTATAAACAGCAAAGTACAGTTTTTGTTAGAGCTTTGAATTTTAATTACATGCTGCCTTGGCTAGCACACATCTAATCTCATCTTTTTCCAGCTGATATTAGAGAATGAATCTCAAGTTTAATGTAAAAGCTGCACAAGATTTTGGGAAAGGCTGGAGTATAATTGTGTGTAGGATACATGTTTGCTCACCATTTCAAGGAAAGGGAAGATATTTTCACTCTGAAACCAGTCAGGAACCCAACTTTACTATCCACAAAGTAATTAATAAGACATTAGTAAATCTGACTGCATTCCATGTTTGCTGACGAGTCCACATGGTTCTGTGTAGAACATATTTTCTCTAGGATATGACATCTTTCTTAATCACCAAAGAGTATAAATATTGGTCTTAATGCCTGAGCAAATCATCTCAAACAAGTGAATTACAATTTTAAAGCACTACTCTGTACTGTGGGATTATTGAATTTCTGTATAGATCAAAGCTGTGGCAAATATTTGTGTTACACTGACCATGGTCATATCATTCTTTTCAGTTTAAACAACCAGCATCCTGGGGGGCACTGCATTGTGTTCTAGGGTAAGTTTTGCTTTTTACTTATTCTTGTTTGAAAATAATAACAACACCATAATTTAAAGCTGGATCTGACTGGGAAAAAACAAACACACAAAACCAACAACAAATGAAGGTTTTCTCAAAAAATGTTAGTTTTATTGAGATTCACTCTAGCTTTGTTAGTTTTATTGAGACTCAATCTGGCTTTGAAATTTGCTTTAGTTGTATTGTACTCTGCACCCAGTTTCACTGACAGCATGTTCTGCTGTTTTGGGAGTCCAAACGGCTGCATATGAGCCCGACAACAACAGTGACTACAAACACTGCTGCTTTTCTTATGCCTTATTAGTCTAGCAACCCATTCCAGCATAAGGTATTCCTCTTACTGATTCTGGGTTCCAATGTGAGAAACAGGATTGAGGAGCTGCAGAAGTCCCTGGGCGTTCTGGAGCACCAATGCTTGTTAAATGCCTGAGTTATATGCAGAACTCAGAAAAAATACCCCAAAAATGAGTTTGATTGCTCCTTCACTGGTATTACCCAGCTTGTGCTGATTCATAGCAGTTGACAACTGAGTCTAAAATAATTTTCTTACAATAGTTCTACATGGCCTGTCATGGTATTTAATTTTAAACTAACTAGTTTTCTTTGGAGAAAAATTTTGGTATTTGTGAAAGCAGTATGGAAATTCAGTAAGAAGTTGGAGTCTGCTATGCTTGTAAATAAATAAAGTGTATGGGGCAAGAAAAGACTTTCAGGAATTGCCCTGGGTCAGATAATTCAGTTGTGGCCTATCTTTCTTAAAAGCAATGAGGAATCTCGGTAAGTTAATAGCTTGCAAGTAATCAGATTTTCCACATGCAGTCATGTCCTGTAAGTGCAATAGAGTGTATTAATAGTACTCTGATGTAACATTTTCCAAGTGTTTTGTAGTAATACTGGTTGGGTCATGTACTTCTAACAAGCGTTAACATTCCTCAGGGAAGACTCAGAGCTTGAAGTGCCTTATTCTGCCATAAAATGAGGAATAATCAAATCTGTGAAGGACAGGCCGCCGTGAGCTTGGCAGGAATATATGACACTTGTGTATTGTATAGTAGGCATTTCCTCTTTTCCTTTGATGAGCTGGAGGAAACCGATGTGAAGTGTATGCACTGTACATGTGAAGAAGAAAATAACATGGCAAAGCGTTCACATTTCTTGCTCAATTGCCATTTGCCTGTAGTGTATTCCTGGAACAGAGTAGGGCTGGAATTGCTGCTCTCACACCAAAATCTTTGCCAGGTTCAGACCACAGCTGCCCACTGCCTACACTTTGTGATGGCATGCTATGATGGTGCTCTGCTGACGGGCAGCAAGTTTCTGTGTCAAGAACATGACTGGAGAGGTGAAATTCTTTACAAAAGCTCTTCGGGTGTCTTCAGAGATATTAATGAAAAAGAAATTACCAAGCAAGAATGTCATCCATTTATGACTTTCTGTTATGCCATTTGTTGATAGGATGCCGCTTTATTTGGTAATTGCATGCCAGGTATGAGTCCATCAGAGTGCTGCAAGGGCTGGGGGCTCCCTGGGACCTGCAGGGTCTCCTAGGGAGGAGTCAGCAGGTTGGGGATGGCAGCCAGGACATGTCCCACCTCCCAGCATAGGCATGCAGTCCTGGGCACGGGCTGGGGATGAGCTGGGACATGAGTCATGGGAAGGGGTCAAGTGCTGAGGGGAAAGGGCTGTTGCAGGCACCACCTGAAAGATGTGTCAAATTTCAAGGCTTGTTCCACTCAGTGGTGATCTATCTAGCCATTGATGGTCATCCGCTGGTAGGTGATTGATGATGCAGAGTACGCAGTTTTACTTTCTATTTATTTATTTGAAATGCATTTAAGAGTATTTTTAAATTAAACCTAATTTCTTCTATTTTTTCTTTGCACTGGAATGAGTGTTTGCTGTTGTTCTCAATACTTGAATATTGCAAAAAAGATATTTTGTGCTCTTGTAACTTCAGTAGACATTTTCTTATCTTCTCAGTATTCCATTGATGCAACTCTTTATTTCAAAAACAATGGATCTTGACAACTTACATGAAGTCTACTTTGGCCTTTACCTCTGCGCAGCTAAAAGCAGCAATGCAAACACCCTATCCCCATCCAGAACTAGGATTGAATGTAGTAACTCTGCAAATGCACACATTTCTCTCTCAATAGCAAGCAACTAATCATAATGAATTAACTTCATTTTCACGAGTTGTAGCTCTTCATAGTGGCCACAGTTCAAGAAAATCACGTCCAGAAGGCTTAAGTATTTTAGACCCAATTTCCCTCTCAGGTACGGGGGATAGAGAGGGTACAGGTAGGTCATTGCTGTGATCGTAGTGCAGTTGTGTGAGAGCTGGCATTGAACAGTCTGGTCAGGCTGGCATGAGCAGCCTTGTTTGGGCTTCGCAGAGCCTGAAATAATTTAATTGCTTTGACTGTTCCCTGTATTGCAGATGAGTTTTTAGTGTAGTTGGTCATGTTGACTTTAATAAAACAGGCAGAGGGGGGTTGGAGGAGAGATGTGTGCACGTAGAGCTGCATCTTTCCCCCCCCCCCCACCCCTCAGAAAGCATGTCTCCTGCTGCTGGTGACCTCTGCTGTGCCACGTGCTTGTATTTTCATCAGGGGGCTGCGTTCATGGGAAGATGTGTTTTAGAGAAGATGTGTGTGTGGCCGTTAGCACCAGAAGAGTACAGAACAGCCTTAAAAGGAGGATAGAAGCTTCACAAGAGGAGCAGCGGTGACAGGGGAGATTTTCACAAGAATAAGAGAAAAGAAAAATATCATAAGTAGGTGATTATTGGTGGAAAGCATGCTGAGGTAGTCCAGGAGGACAAGTGGAACAGTGCTGATTACATCAGCAAGTGCCGGGGGAGATCTGTGTCTGCCTTAGGTAGTGCTAACAGAGGTCCTCCCTACAGTGCTACCTGGACTGGCAGTTAAACATTCAGGTGTAGAAGAGCACAGCTGAAAAGTTTAAGGAATAACTTCTCTTGCCCCAAAATGTTGGTGCAACTTTGTAAAGCAGGAAGAATAAATCAAAGAAAAGTAATTTCTTTGCTATCTAGTGATGCTGCCCCACCACAGAATCACTGCAGGATCTTGTGCCTTCATCCTTGCCACAGGAGTAATTTTAGTATTAGATCACCAAAGAGATGCAGAAAGTACTGCCACTTAATCGTGTTGAGGTTTCCTACTATCACACATTCTACATCTCAAATCCTTAACTTTTCAAATGAAGACTCCTGTCTCTGGCTTTGGCTCAGTCAAATTAGGAACCAGTTTGCCAGTCACTAACTTTTTTCATTTTTGGAAAAATTAGGGTATTTGTCAGTAAATGCTAAAGGGTTGAACCTAAGCCATTCATCTTGACACTGAGTATTCCTGAGTGGAGGATACTTCCTTGGTGTGGAGTTCAGGCTATGTTTCAGCCTGTGCCATTTCCTTCCAAAATGTTCACTTTTCAGTTAATTTCACAGGAGATGTGCTTCACATCTGAGCACCATGCTGAGACTGCAGCCTCAACACCAGCTGGAGGTGTGTGTGCCAAGGCTGTTCTGACTGCACCGTGCCTGTAGAGTGGTGCAGCACTGGATTGGGCTCCTTGGCTGGGACTGGGGTTCCTTCATCCCCTCAGTAAGTCAAACCTGACTGCAACTTGATTCAAAGCACTGCTAAGTAAATGAGCCTTTCAGCTGATGTCAATAGGATTTCTAGTCTCTTTCCCATTTCCCCTTATCCTTGTGTTGTCTCCAGAGAATATAATCAAGCACAGGAGCTTGTAACAGTCAGGGCTGTGAGATTGTGTGGCATCAGGCACAACCTTGAGGAGTCATATTTGCTGACATTAAGTTGACTACAGCTTTATGGTCGTTTTACACATGACAGCATGTCAGCTGTATAAGCCTCCCTGGAACAAGAGATTGCCTATGACTAGCTGCCGTGAAATTGAAATGATTTGTCTGTGTCTATGTGGAGTGAAAATCGTGGCTGGTGTTTGCCAGTCTTTGCAATTTCTCAAGCTTGTTTTCTAATTCAGTGTAATTTTGTCATGAAGACAAGGCATTTATGGGGTTCACAATGCAGGTGTGTGCCAACCCCCATTCCATCAGTGCCTTTCCTCAGCTTGCCATCGGATTTAATAGGCTTCACGTTAGAAGCAACCAGACCATATTGTATTTTCCTAACTTCAGAAAAATTTATTTCAAGGGAAATCTGTTCCATTGTGGGGAGAAGTGTTACTCAAGGTCACTTAAGGTAACAGTAACTGAGCCCCAGTCGACTGAGTCCCAATTGACTGGATTTCCATGAGCTTGTGGATTAAAGGACTAGTTAGTGTAGCAGAGGTGGAGTCTGAGCTGATGGATTTCTGTGCTTTTGATGTAACTGTATAGGTAATGATGGCCATGCTAGAGTGCACCTTGAATCAAGGCAAATTTATAATCAATGATTGCTACTGTTGTCGTTTTTCAGACTTAAAAAAGCCATTATAAAGCCTGTGATGTATTTAAACAGGATGATACTTTGAATATGGCCTTTTTGAACATCATTCTCTCTTAAGATTTCTGTATTTTTCTTTAAATTGAGGTTTAAAAACAATTAGAAGTGTTCTGACCTCTTATTTTTGACCCAAAACTGACAATTCCTATATATTCCATAGCCTGATTGTTACAAGTGTCTCAAGCTAAATAGAAATGCTTTATGTTTTATTTTTTGTGATATTCTATTTCACATGACTTGAAGTACACTAAAGACTGGGATAATTAGACATTATACAACAACCCATTTAGTGCAGAAAATTTTATATGAGGAAAAGAAAGACTTCCACTGAGAAGCTGCTGGTGTCAAACGGTCATTTCTTCTGCAGTTATTGACTTGCACCCGTTCAAATGACAGGGGCTTGGCTACCAACAGGGAACAACACTACTCCAACAAATGCTTGTGAAACCCTGCATACTTCTTGTCGCATCAGAAACCTTTGTGGAACTGTGCACTTTTGTCTTTAGTGTTCTCTCTCACACATTCAGAAACACTAAAGGAGGAGATATGGGTGGTTATTAAGAGACAAGGCTACTTTTCACAAACATCCTTCCCCACATATAGTTGATCTTGAGCTGCATATCTGACGTTTGGGTGGACTTCGGGCTTGACATCATATGTCACGTTCAAAAGCTTTTTAATCATGCTCTCCCTGTTCTTCTGGTAGCTGCTGGTGAGATTTCGGACAGTTTCTGCTGTTTGCTCTTCTATTTGAGCAGAAAGGTTACCTTGGGAGCCCATTACCTGCAAAAGCAGAAGCCCTCTAATTAAAATAGGCATTATGCATGACTATGTTTATTGTACTTCTCTTTATCATCTAGCATAAACATAATCCAAACACGTCACACTGTTTTCTAACAGTAAGGGTATGATCTAGGTTGAACCGTACACATGAAAACAGGATTAAAGGCAACTCTTTCATATGCTCATTAGCAATGGGAATCTCCCATGTAATGCAAATTTCCCAGCTCCCTGTGGGAACAGTGCTGTACGTGTTTTGTCTTTTAACCGTTCATTTTAATTTTTTTCTGTTTTAATGACTAGTCAGCTAAGTTTTAGCACTAATGTGCTTCATTTGGCCTCACTCAGAGCGAATGCAAGCACAGCTGAGGAGCAAAAACATGGGAAAACCTTCCTGAAACTGCATTATTAGAGTTTCAGACTATTTGAAATGTCTTCAGCCTCAGACAAGGTCTTTTAATGTTACGTTTTCTTATCTGGCAAAATACCAGACAGCTTCTGGCACAGTTAATATCAGGACATTCGCTTAGAATTTAATTGACTCTACACTCACTGAACATTTTAGCAAGGTTATGTTATAAACAGATGCACACGTTCCAAATCTGTGGCTTTGTTCCTCCTCCCCCACCGTTCCAACATCCCTTGCATTCTTCCCTTATGGAAAAGTCCTTCAGATACTGAGAGAGAATTTTGTTTTCAGCTAGAGAATTCCACAGGGAAGAGGGGAAGACATTTCTGCACACGGAGTAAGAAAGTAATAAATAACATATTCTTCTTGTTCCTGCCACAGTTCTCTGGGGTGGACTAGCAGCTGGACTAACCTGCGATGGCAGCAGGGGTACCTAGAGGGTGACCTCAAATAGGGGAGGAGTCATTAGCTTTATTTTCCATGTGATTTCTGCCCAACTTAGTGCGTGAAAGAAGGAGAGGCAGCTGAACTACAATCTCCTTTTGCACAGATCACATTTGCAATTATCTGTACCTGGGAAGATAGTAAGAAGTTTGTCTGCAATCCAGATGTAAAACATTTTCTGATTTGAAAGAAATACAGGATGTAGACACAATAGTAAACACTGGGAAAAGAGTATCATTTTCTATAGTAACTATTTTTAGCTGGCATTTTATTTTAGCTTTTAGACGAGTTGTAAGGGCCTCATGTGGGAAAGATTGGACGGCTTAAATCAGATTTATGAAGCTGATTTTTTCCACTGGGAAAAATAACTTTCTAGAGATCCCAGATGGTTGCGTGTTATCCAGCTACTAAATATTTTTGCAAAACCTCAAGGAGAGTATTGTAATAAGAAGAGCTTCTCTAAACCAGGAACCTGCTCTCCTGGTTTGTGCTAATACTAATCTGAGATGGTTGGCTCTTAGTCTTATTTTTTATATTTTATTTTCCCACCACTTTTGAATTCTTTCTTTTGTCAGGGTTCAGCACTGTTCGGCTTAGTTTGTGATTTCTTCTGAGTTTGGCAGTCTGTCCCTCATTTTGGCCATACAAGTTTTTTGGTATTATCATTCCAAAGTTGCCAAAGTGTTACCCTGTCTTTAAAAGCCAGCGTTCACATCACCAGAGTTTGGTGACTTCAGACCCTGAGTGCAACACCATGAGCACTATCAAAAACAATTTTGGGCTCTGGGCTTAAATTTTATATGCCTTTTATAAAAAAATTATTACAAAAATAAAACAAAAAACATGAAAATCACTGTTCGTCACTCTAACCTCATATCAATCATTACTTTTTATTTGTCATCTTTCATTCTAAACTGATGTAGACAGAACACAGGACAAGAAAAATTACCCCAGTAAGGATACAGCAACACAAAGATGAGAAACAGCATTAAATGAGACTGACAAAAATTATTAGTGTCTGAATACCTGAGCCAGCATGCTGAGCTGGGTTTCAGACCTTCTTGGGTTGGCTGGAACTCCTCACTACCTTCCAAGTGCAAGTTAAAAGTGATGATGTTGCTCTGGGGTAGGTAAATGTTTAGCATAATGGGGCTAGGGAACATGAGACAGAACTGCAATGATCTTGTGCAGCATGCTATCCTTTAAGGAGCCATATGTGTTCTGGCCTGCTCGTGTAACATGCTCAGTTGTTAAACAATGGCCTTTGCTTGCAGCTTGAGTTTTGTTTATGATGAGAATATTGAGCAAACCGAAGCAAAGTTGTTTTTTTTTTCCTCTGCTATGTCACCTCTAAACAAAGAAATTTGTTTTGGTTGAAAAGTCGGAAGACATTTTGGATGCATTTTTACTTTATATTGCAATCAGTAAAAATCTGAAGCTGTTTGTATAAGACAACTCCACCTGGCCTGGCAGGATGGTAGTGTGTCTGGAGGCTGACAGTGCATACTGGAGTCCTGGGGTGTATGTTCTAAAACTTATGATCTCTGCTGGAAAATGTATTATGTGAAACGTGGCTGAAATAATATATTTATACAGCAGTTTTTATTTGACCTCCTTGGCTTTTTTTGTTCTTGCTGCTTTTGAACAGTTTTCTTGCCTTTGCACAAAACAAACAGGGAGGAAGCAAAAACAAAACTGTAAGAGGAAGGTTGCCAAGCAAAAAAAAAGAACAGTTTGTGAAACTTTTTGGAAGTGGCAGAGATGACAGCAAGGTGCCATAGATATATAATATGAATTGCAATTCAGATATGAAAATATCATCAGACAGTTGTTCCTAGGAAGATGTGAAAAACCCCAAAGCTTGGTTGATTTAGGTTCATCAAAGATACAGTGTTCTATGTAGTTAAAATGCTAAAGTGGAACAGAAATAGAAAGGGATATTTTAACTGTTCACTAATACTGAAACATCTACCTTGTTTCAACCTCCAGTTTCAGGCAGTAACAAAGTCTTTCTGGAATTAAAGGAGAACCTGAAAGTATTGTTGCTCAAGGGAGATAATGCTTTCGAAAGGGCAAATGTGAACCAAATACAGAATCTGGACAATTTTAGTGGTTAAAATCCACAATATCACATACAAATGCATTCCAAGCCTGTGGAAAGAGTCTAATGAAGTATATGCACATCACAGATGAGGCCTGTGTGACAGGTGTTTAGGTTGGCTAGCACTGTGGCCAGGTTAGTTTGTGGAGTGTCCTCATCCTGCTCTTTGAAACGATTTGGTTTGCTACAAAAGCCCTCACAGGTCTTTCTTACGTTCATTTGCTTGTTCCTGAATTCCTTCTCCCTCTGCAACCGGTAATGGTCTATCTCAGCCATGGCTTCTTCTTTGGCCTGCTTCAGTCTCTTTCCCTTTCCTAAGAGAGGGAAGAAACACAGATTTACTTCACAGTTGCCACAAGGTGCATCGCTCATAAGAGGTATTTTTTCTGAGTAGAAGTTTCCTGGACAAAGTTTTGAGCAAAGTGAATAGCAGTGTCATGTGCACAGAAGTGGCAGAAGAGCCAAAGGGATTTAGTAGAGCTCTTTTTGAGTGAAAGCACCCACCTTCTGAGATCAGCTCCCGACACGAGAGCACACATCAATACTAAAAGCTAACAGCAGAAGTCCTTTTACAGCTACGCATTTCCTCATAACACAAATGATTTTTTTTTCATCACAGCTTTTGTGTTTAAATAAATATCTATCTTCCCTTCATCAGCAATAGTAGCAGCCAGATAACAGATTTTAGTTGTCAGTGATTGGAAAAGACGTTATTTTGTAAGATTTTCTGCACTGATTGGCTGCCAGGATCCCTTCATCCCACACCAACTGGGTTCTGTTTAGAGCTGGCAGATTTCCAAGTGCTGCAAGATACATCTTAACAGCTACCAAACTGAGCTGCAACCTCCTGGCTCTGTCCTCTTTGCCCCCACCCTTTTTCCCAAACATCTGTTAAAATGCAGAGGTGAGTGATTAAGAGAAAAAGGGGTCTGACAGTATTCTCTACTAATATGCAGAAAACATGGAAGTTTTCTGCACATTATAATAAGTTTTTATTATGATTGTTATTATTTTAATTTTTTAAACAGGATAATGAATTTTAAAATGGCATTTTAGGCTGCAGTGAAAGCTAGACTTTTCCTCCTGGGAAGGCTTGTGTTTACAAGCTTAATTTTGTCTTAGGTTAATACTAAGGGTATGTAAAATGAAAGTCAGGTAAATTATTGCAGGACCAGGTAAAAGGTACAGCCTGGTATCACAGGGATGTTAGGTCAAGGATGAAGGTAGAGGGATTGATGGGCATGTGATACATTAAGTATCACACAAAGAAAGTATTGAGCTTCTCATAACAATGCCATAGTTACTCATTGCTGTCCATATGCTTTGCATGTAGAAACTTGGAAAAGTCAGGTGGATCTTGACAGGACTCTGCTATGCTATTTTGTGCAGAGGAAGTCACTAAGGATAGGGCAGCAATCATCTTGCATTGAAGGTTGCTGCATTATGTTTAAGGCTGATGGTATGTTGATGAATGTTTATGCTGATTTTAGTGGTTTTTGTTTTGTTTTTTTTTTTTGGTCTCTTTCTGATATACAGCTGGAACGGGATGGGAGACAATACTCTTGCTCCAGTGGCTAAAAATATCCTTTACTTAGTTGCATAAACAAGGATAACACAAAACTAGGCAACTGAATGTGGTTCCTAGATCTGATGCATGAAATGCCCAGTTAATTTACTGTAGCCAACTGCTTGATGTAACCGAGAACTAGCAGTACTTTCAGAAAGCTTTTGGTTTCTTCTTAAATCTTCCAATTCAAGTAAGAAAGTTGAAAACTGAATCTTCTTGGAAAGCCTAAAGAACATTCCCCAACTAAGCTGGGGAGCTGTGCATTTCAATTTCAGACTTGTTCTCTCCAGGTGGCTCTGTCAGATTGGTTGCACCTGTGCTGGGCTTCTGAAGCCTTATCAGGTGTGACATGTAGCAATCTGCTTCCCCTGGGCAGGGCACAACAAAAGAGCTGAATGTGAGAGGGAGACCATTTTGGTTTTGGTACGTTTGTAACCCTGTAAAATTCCTGATCCAGGGGCGAAGTATCTGCCCAGCTGGTGGCCCCTTCTGAAGCAGTTACCCACAGGTCAGTGAGCAGGAGCAGAGAGGTGCATGCAAGATGAATTTCTTTTTGAAGTTATTGTTCCTGAGCCATTGGACTCTGCAGATGGGCTTGTGGGAAATGCAGAGAGGTGAGGTTTTATAGCAAGGTAGAAAATGGTGGGGAGCTCTACAGCTTTACTGGTTCTCAGTTCATCAGTGGAGTAGTCACTTGTGCAGGCTATTACTTGTCTCTGAGTTCTCCTGCCATGAAAGCAACTTAGTCTGTGTAAAGGGATAATGACGTATTTTAACTCTCCAATAGTTTGAATTTGCTTGCTAAGAGCCAATGCCCTCAGCTTCATTCTCATTGGAGTATGTATGGAGCGTTGGGATCATTAATTGACAGGTTCATGTAAAAGCCTGAAATCAGTCTGGACTACAAAATTCAGGACCAGGTGAGAACTGTGTTTTGAAGTTCCCCTTATTTTTGTCTCCAAATTCAGAGCTGATCAGCCTGATATAGAGGTTTTCCTTTAGGGGTGGCACTAGGAGGAGATTCTCTGGAACTGTGATCAGAGGGAATGACTACAGTGAAGCTCTGCCAATTTCACCAGCTGAAGAATTGGATCTCTATAGTAAATTAAATTATTTCAAAATCAGTGGGATTTTAATTCCAAATTCCATCTGGGGGGCCATCTGTACTAAATATGTTGCATATTTGGCCACGAGATAGATAAATGAATCCATTTAGAATGCATGAGATAGAAAGAGACTAACTATAGAAATATAGTTCATCCACCTCTCACAATGCAGCTGGTGAACCAAAAAGTGAATGTATACATGCGTGTCGGTTTTTGACACTAGAATAAGCACAATACATAGGGTGTCACTGTAGGGTGGCAGCCATTGTTGGTTTTTTTTTTCCATGGTGCCTTTAGGATTGGCACAGCAGGAACCTGCTGCTTCCTATTTAATTAAGTGGAAAAGCTGTGAGTAAATTACTGCTAGTTCAACAACGTTGTGGACAGAATCAGCAACTGCCAACATATGCGATAGTGCATATGCTGCACCTGATTAAGTTAAGCAGAAACTAGAGCTTAACCTGCTGTTTCACTAGAGGCAAACCAAAATTAATTAATCAGTCTGTTATTAACTGCTTGTCTGCTATCTAAGTTGTACAATAAAGAATTGCCTTTTTGAAGTCTTACTGAACTTCTAGATGGGATTCTTTATCATGCAACTGAGTTAATATTAAACCTTAGGTCCTTGTGGGTGGCACAGCACAGTGATTCAACCAAGATCATGTAGACAGAGGACTAGAAACAGAGGAGGGATGGGCTATCCAAGTTGACTCTCATAGATTTACCCTAGGACTGAAAAGGTGAGGTGCAGAAAGCTTCAGGTTTCAAGAGACCTTTGTCCCAAGGGACATACTGTGAGGGCCAGATTTGCTACTGCCTGTTTGTCCTTCCTTCCTTCCCATCCTTCAGGATGGAGAACAGCAATACAGCAGAGCTGTCCCGGCTCTGAGCAGATCTGTCCTGGCTGTTTCCCACTGTGTTCCCAGTATGGGAGCTGAGGGAGAGGAGAGGGGGCGGTCAGCAGGTCTCCAGGCTTAGTTAAATCAGACTGATCTTAATCAACTTTCTGTAGCAGTTCAGCCCTGTTAGATATTATCTTACATAACCTATGTGGAAGAAATAGTAGCATGAAGAAAGGTTATACCCTTCTTCCTAGGTATTGTCACGATGTTAATGAAATAGCTCTGGTTAGATCCATAGCAACCAGAGTTATTTGTTTATTCAAAGATCTTGCAGGAGAAAGACTGTAGAAATCAAATCTTTCTGCAAATCTGATGTTCTAATTTGCTTAAACACTACGTTATCTTGCTTCCCCAGAATTGACTTGCTAAAATCATCTTTCTGTTTTCAAACAGATCATCTGGGCTTATAGCTAAATTTCTGCACAGAAATGTGACAAGTATAAGCTGCCAAAAATTAATGACATTTTCTTTAAATAGGACCATTTCTGTTTTCTACTTTTTGTTTTACGTCTGCTAAATGGAATTTAGGAATGTTCCTGTTTAAAGACTATTCTGCAGTTTAAATAAAATACAGTAAAACCAGCTGATCAGTGTATGTATAGCTTTTTGCTAGATAAAATATGTTCTGGATATTATCCAAGTGAGCATGATGGATGTAATTGATATCATTCTTCTAAAATGTTTTACTTTTGCTAATATTTCTGCGGTTTTATAACGGGAGTTTTTGAAAACTTTCATATAAGCTTTTGTTTTATTGGAAACCAGCAATTCAAGCCAGGATATAAAAATCTATAGGAAATCAAGTTTTGCTAAATCCAGTGTACATGGAACATTTGTTTCCTTTCCTTTACCCCAAAGAGTGTTCAGAAATTGACGTTTTGGTTCTGACAATGATAAGTTATCTCAGGGATACAAATTATGCTCGAAGAAAAAAGACAAAGCAGTGCAGTATATAAAAGGATAGAGAACAGCAAGCTCTTTTTTGTTCAAGTTTAATGGAATTGATGGTTTCAGCCTTGCACATGTGTATTTACCAATAGACTGTTAATAAATTGTCAGGTATAAATAATCAGCTGATGATATGGCAAAGGATGTGATAGGGAAGGCGACATAAAGGATACTGAGCAAGAAATGTGAAAAGGCACGTGGAGAAGAGCTGTAGTGATATCCTTCTGCTTTGCTTCATGAATATGATTCTATTTATTTGTCAATTTCAGTAGTCCAAATGGATTTTGCATTACAAACAGCTGCACGTACTTCAGTACCAGCCAGGACTATTAACTTTTTATGTGTGATACTAAGTGTGTCCATGCTGCATTTTGATCTGATTATGTGAGTGTCAGTGGTAAACACTGACAGTTTTGCATGAAGGTAGCTTTGGTAATTGCACATCCTTGAAAATGACTTTTCCTTGCTGTGTTCCTCGAGCAACCTGCCTTTCCTTCTCACATTACAACATAATTCAGATAATCTGGTTTACTCAACCAGTGTTGTTGTGCAAACACTGTTTGCAGTGACAAGGAGGTCATGTGTAGGGTTGAGCAGGATAGGGCTGCTCGGTACAGGCAGGACAGGTTCAGCGCTCTCATGCGGAGCCTCGAGCTGCCCAGCCCTGAGCAGCAGCTGCTGATCCCAGCCAGTCTGGGGTGGGCCAGGGCTGTGTTTCTGAGGTGAGGAAGAATGCCCTTGCCTTGCTTCTCCAAATGGTGCGTGCAGGTTAACTGGTTGCACTTTATATATTAGCTCTGTTTGATGTTCCCTATATTGTAGTCTCAGTCTGAGACAACCTTTGCAGTCCTTTATGTTGACTCAACCTCTGAATCACTCTGGGAAAGAGACTGCTGAAATTATTCTGATTTTGCACAAGATTTGGCACTAGGAAAACCCCTTTCATTCCCATCTCACGTAATTTAAGCCAATGCTGGTCTTGTTAGGAGTGTAACATTGCACAAAGGCATTGCCATGAAAGCTTGAAGGACAGCAAGGAGAATTTGTGGCGGCACAGTGTGATTGGCCTGATGTGTGAGAGTGGAGATGAGTAACAGAGAAGGAAGTCATACTGATGAAATATTTGCACTCTGTTTTTACTGATAACAAAACTTTTTATAGCTTGTTTGCTGTAGCTGCTGAATAACTGTTCCCTCCACACTGCAGCTCTGGTAGGTGCAGGGAGGGATTGAACTCAGACTCAGAGGGGTCTGGAAGGAAGTTTATCTGGAAGAAGCCCCCTGCTTATCACGAGTGCTGTGCATGAGGCTGGGGTGCTGACAGAGGAGTGCAATTGTGTGCAGAGTGGAGTAAATACAGCTTAGCTCATGTCTGGATTCAGCAAGATGCTCATTTTGGTCATTACTTGAATGTTATGATACTTTTCATTTTGGAGGCTTCTTAACTTACAAAGCTTCTTTTTAGCAACTGCAAACACCCTTTTGGTGAGGCTTTTTTCTTTTTCTTATTTATGAAGATGGGAGAATGCTGTTGCTTTTGCAAGGCATGGGCAGTGGCTGAATGTTCAGGGTAGGGATGTGATTTTTCCACTTCTCTGCATGCTGCTGTACAGATTAACACAATCACACAATTAATAACCATGTCATGATGCTGATTGATATGTAGAAATAATATACAAATTACACGAACTCTTTATCTATTTTACTTGGAAAACAAAATCCTTTATCACCCTCTTTTGGTGCGTGTGACATCATTCTTTGCTGGAATAGGTTGTCCACAGAGGTTGTGGATGCCCAATCCCTGCAAATGTCTGAGGATGGGGGGAAGGGGCTTTGGGCAACTCAGTCTAGTGGGAGGTATCCCTGCCTTTAGCAGGGGGTTGGAACTAGGTGATCATAAAGGTCCTTTCTAACCCAAACCATTCTGTGATTTTCATCCATTTTACCTGAGTGCTAGAGAATGACATTAAGCTTCCTGTTTCTCAATCAAGATTGTTCCACGAAACAGTATTCATGTGTCACAGCCAATGCAAGTTAATGACTCACGTAGTTGGTACTCATGTTCAGGAGACTGTGGCCACAGTATTTGAAGTTAAATCACTAGGAGAGGAATATAGAAAATGAAGGAAATATGGCATGGTATTCTTGCTTGAATAATTATTTCTTTTTTTTTTAGTTACTTAAAGTTCCGACTTTTTAAAAACTGAGATACTGCTTTCATTTTCATAGAACCATAGAATGGCCTGGGTTGAAAAGGATCTCAAAGATCACCTTGTTTCAACCCACTGCTGTGGGCAGGGTCACCAACCACTAGACCAGGCTGCCTAGACACATCCAGCCGTGCCTTGAATGCCTCTTTTCTTATTTTCTTATGTTATTATTTTTTTGCTTGTATTTGATTAGAATATAAATGTTTAAATTTATTCTTGGATACCTATGTATGCTCTATCCTGGCTATTTAGACATTTAGCAAACAAGATATGTTTATTTTAAACTGCATGTTTGATCATTTGCTGATAGCTTGTTGCTTGTAATAAGACTTACAGAAACAGTCACAGTTTTTATGATTGTACTGGGACTTTGATTGTTATCATTACTCTATTGTCTCAGTTTATTTTCAACTAATTTTTTTTGACACCCAGTTGAGATTAAAAGGCAAGGTACTTGTTTTCATAAGTAAAGAGGAACACTAAAAAAATGTATATAAAGAGAAATGCATAGCCTGGAGTCTTGTTCTCTGGAGTTGGCAGCCAGAGGCATGTAGGCTTCTAGTTTAAATACCTAAAGAAGTCTGTAATGACATTATTGGCATAGAGAAAAAGCAAGAATAAATCTAGCTGACAGGATGAATATAACAAAGAAAACCTTGTTTAAGGTAAAGAGGCACGCACACACAAACAAGCACATGTGTGTACAAAATTTAAGCCAAGTATACATCTGTTTAAATGCCTGCTGCAGTCAAGGCATGGCACTAATGGAAGTGAAAGGGAAGTGGCACACAGGAAAGAATAGGAGTACATCTGCAATGTGTACAGATGAAATAACATTTTTTCATGGGCCACTGTATTTCTGAAAAGCTTACAGCAGAAAAAAAAAAGAGTGAAATTGGCCAGATGCTTACTCTTTTTGGCTTCCTCCAGCTTGTCCTTGGCACGTTTTTCTGCCTGCAAAAGTTGCTGGATTCCTTGGGACTGGCTGGTCATGCTGGTGGCTGAGGTTGATGTATTTCTGCAGGGCTCTGGGCTTGGAGGGGGCTTTATAAAGCTGTCAGGCCCTTCCCTGTGCTTTTTGGTCTGTCAATTATTACAACAGCCTTCCAGATTACACCAAACCAGCCTGCTCTATCCGGATTACTTCTGCCAAGAAAGGCTGCTGGTGTAATTGGAGAAACAGCAACTAGATTTACAAGGACCTTCTCTCCTCCTCAGGGTCATCTAAGTGACTGGTTAATGCTCTGGGAGGAAAGGAGAAAAGGTCTCCAAGTGTCTTGTGTGATTGTATTATTGTGTTTTGTTTTTTTTTTTTAAATCTCCTGCTGCTGAAGCAGAGTATAAGCTTATGAGAGGGACTGAGGGGAAAAAATAATTGTCTCCTGAAATTTGCTTTCAATAAGGCTTCCCGTGAATGTGAAGAATCAGACTTGGGCAGTCCATAAATAGTTTTGGTTGAACACACTGAATTGGTTGTAGGCTTTTGTTTGGTGTTGCTTCTTGGAGGTGCTGGTTGTTGTTTTTTTTGTTTTTGTTTTCCCCTTAAAACAAAACATTCATAGGAAATGAACTCATCAAGGACTACAGGTTAGATAAGTATGTGCTGGGTGGGGTGTGCTTCCCCAGGGAGCTGAGCGCTGTGCTGAGTGGCTGTGGGAGTGGGTTCAGAGCTCCACACTCTGGGTAGGTATAGCTGCTGGTCTGAGTCTCCCTTTCCAGTCTTACTTACACGCAGAGGAAATGGGTGGGAGCCTGGCTGTAGTGTACGTCTGTTCCCTGAGCTGTGTGCTGCTGCACAAATGAGCAGCAGAACATATTTTGAATAAGGATTCAAAATAGATTAAAACATAATCAAATCCTGCTGTCAAAGGTACTTCAGGCATTACACAGGAGGGGAACATATCAAGATTTGGAAACCTGTGATGATCGTGCTCACTTCATACAAGTAAGGAACCTGGCCTTCGTAAGGAGAAGTGCTTATTGTTTTGAAGACTTTTTTCCCCAAGTGGTTGTGGTTTGAGGCAAAATGGAGGGAGAAGCCTCTTGTCCTATTACTGCCCTCAACTGCTCTGAATGATGGTAGCATTGAGAAAAGCAAGTTTTTTCTTTCTGATTTGTGACCCATTCTCATTTCTGGGAAGATGCTCGCTCCTTACAGTCCATTGATGAGCTTCATTCAGAAACCACGTGAGATGTCTGCCCAGTTCTAGTGCTGACATCAGAGATCAGCTCTGATGCAAGGGAACAGACATGGCACTGTTTTTGGAAGATTTTAATGCATATCATTGAAGCTTATTTTATTTAGAAATAAAAAAGGAAGTGGTGATCAGTTATACAGAAAATGTGTGAGCTGCAGTGCTGGGAA
Organism: Cyrtonyx montezumae; assembly: GCF_038088225.1. Lineage (NCBI taxonomy): Eukaryota > Metazoa > Chordata > Aves > Galliformes > Odontophoridae > Cyrtonyx > Cyrtonyx montezumae. The sequence goes on along the minus strand of NW_027071825.1, from coordinate 20,429,234 downwards.
GCCTGTTGTGCTGCTGGAGCTCAGCTCCACGTAATCTGACCAGCAAAGAAAAGCAGAAGTGGAAAATGAAAGTATTTGGAAAAAAAAAATAAAATGGTTAACTTGGGACAGGAAACTTGGGCGCAGAACTTGAAAGCAGTAGTTGCTTAAAAATTAAGTGGGAAGCAGGGATGTCATCAGGCTTTTCTCAGACATCAAAACTGTATTCAAGTCAAAAGGTCTCAATCAAGCAAATCTCTGTGCTACAAAAAATGAAACAAAGCTGCTCTCAAACCAGAGCTTCTGGGCTTAACTAAGAGAGCCGGGAGTGAGCTACTTCTGTTTCTCTGAGCAGTTCTCAGTGCTATAATTTAGGTTACATGGACCTCCCTAATAGTCTACATTTTGGTATTTAAAATCTGTTGATTTTTATATTTCACAGAAAAGTTACACATAGTGAATTTTTTATGGAAAAAATATCCACCTTTGAACTGATTACCAAGTTCTTCCGTCATTCAAAAATGCATGCATTTCTAAAGCCGGACGTTTGATCTTCAAATGTCACCTTCACATATTTCAATGCTCTTAATAAATAAAATCTCAGTTTATAAATTGCCCTGTAGTTAGTTTTCATGTGGGTGCTCCAGGTATGTGGATGAGGACAACATGCCATCCTGAGATCCTTCCTGATGGGGGCAGGTACTGGGATGTCTCCTCACTGGGGAAGATCATTAGTTTTGACTGATGCTTATATGCAGTTTGTTAGGCTCCATACATACTGCCACCTAGAACTCATTTTGAAGCTTGTCTGATGATGATGGTGATGATGTCAGACTATTCTGACATGGCACCTTGTGCATATGCCACTTCATGGATAATTCATTAAAATAAAGTAGGGTAAGCCACTGTCTGACCAGACTCCTACTTCATCACCCAGGCAAATGAGTAGCTTTTCTGTGCTGTAGTTACTGGCATTTTTTTTTCCAAGTCAGGTTCAGACTCATTTAATTAGAGAAGAGAAGCTGATGTGATGAGTGATGATGTGGGCAAATGTGTTATGGGAGGGAGCGAAGGCAGAGTGGTTTCTTTCAAAGGCATCTCCGTTTCCCTTTTCAGGATCTCATCTAGCTGTCTCTCTACCCGGAGTTTTCTGAGCCTGCTCTGGTTGTTCCCACCAGCGTAAAGGAGGATTGGCATGGTTCTGGCATTCTTGCTCCCCCAAAGCAAAACTGTGGATCTACGAAATGATGAGAGACCCTGCAGAGAGCCCCCCTGCTCAGCTGCAGCTTAACCAGCAGAGACGCTCTAAGTCAGGCATTTCGACTTGAGGTGGAGTCTGTGCTGCTGCCTTTTCTTTCTGCAGCAGGATGGTCGGGGGCAATGGGTAAATTCACCCCAGGTAATTCAGATTATTTTACGTGGAAAAAAGGTCTGCTTGGTATGACTCAGACTGATCCTTACCTTGCGTGAATATAACAGCTTCTCAGTGCATCTCCTACCAAGCAGTGCTTGCAGCACCCTTTTATTGTGGTTTACATGTGCATAGGCTGTTCTCTATGTATGACAGCAGCAGGCAGAGTTTCCGCTGTGATGTATTCAAGCTGAAGTTCTCCCATGCATTGTCTGTGTGGCTGTATTTCCCTAAGCACACAGATTTTTCTAACTTTATTTTTTATTATTAAAAATATTGTTTCTATATAGTGCTGATATGAGTACTAAGTTTTGTTTGGGCTCTGGCTTCAAAGCAGTGACTTTGATGCTAAAGGAGTAAAGTAGCAGCATGTCAGACAGGACAGCTGGCACAGAGGTTTTGGTGTGTCAGCAGATGCAGCTTTTGTTTCTTTGCTCTAGAAAGGTCTAAGTAAGGAAAAGAAAGCACTGTGTACACCTGCATAACTTCTTACACCATACTGAGGACTGCTTTTCTAATGAAAATGAAGCATCTTCAAGTGCAGTAAGGAGTATCACATTGAGAAAGTGTGCATGGTTCTGCTGCTTCTGTCAGCATTAGCATCAAAAAGACAGTGCATAGTTTAAGCTGTGTGCAACAGCTATCACATCTCTCAAAATCATGTCCTTTTCTCTCATAATTAAGCAGCTATATTTAAATAAATATAGTTTTGAACTTTGTGTGGAAGTTATAATTATGTCTGCAACCTGACATTCTCACTACAGCAGTTCCTAGCAGTGATGCTTTTGCTCTGTTGACTTCAGTGCAGTTAACCTCGGTGGCCTATTTCACCTGGAAGCCTGAACAAATATGGGAACAAATAGGTAAGCAAAAATGCACAAATATTTGTGAACCAGGTTGCTGCCATAGTGTCTGACCAAGTTTAATGACAGAGGCCCAGCTCTGACTGGCTTAGCAGCCTCTGTACCCTGTATTAAGCATCTACCTGTTAATCAGCCCATGATTTTTCCTGTTTGGCTGATGTAGTCCAAATACAGGGAATTGTGTTTGCTTCTGTAGTTGGATTAGCATTCAGAGAAAGACCATGTGAGCTATTTAATTATTTTTTCTAAAATTCTCTCTAACTGCAAGGAGACCAGTGAAGAAGAATATATATATATATGTATATATATATATATATGATATTGTTAATCATATGATAACTCAGGTACAGTAAATTTGAAAAAGAAAAAGTAAAAAATAAAAAGGAAGACAACTGTAATCACCAACAATTTTAGATTAATTTATAACCTGATCATTGGCATTGACTGTGATTATCACCTTTTCTCAGCGTATGATGTGTTTACAGTGGAGAGCCACTAGGCCCCCACCTACATTACTCTTCCATTTTCATGGTGGAGAAAATGGAAGGAGTAAAAATGCGAAAACTTATGGGTCTAAATACAATTTAAGAAGTGAAATAAATGGAAAACCAACCAAACAAACAACAAGCAAAATCCAAGTACTGCAAAGACAAGTCAGTCACCACTCCCATTTACCCGGTTCTGTTGTTGAGCCTTGGGGTGTGAGGTATAAGGCATCCCTTGGCTTATTCTAGGTCAGCTGTCCCAGCTGTATTCTCTCACTTCCTCTTGCCTACCTCAGCCTGCTCCTTGTTGGGGCGGAGAGAGAAGCAGAGATGGTTTTGACACTGTGCTGCACTGGGTGTGTTATCAACACTGTTCTGGTCACAGATCCCAAACACAGCAGCAAAATGCAGGTTATTGGAAAGAAATTAACTCAGCTCTACCCATACCCAGTTTGCAGTTTTATTTCAAATGATTCCTTCTTCTTTACCGCCCCTCCCCTTTTCTTAGTGCATTTACTATCTATTTTCTTTTCTACCCTTTGGCACACAGAGCATGCCTTTTCTCTTACCACATCCCTTTGATGACTTTTTAGCAATGGTGCCTTTCCAAAGAGAAGCTTGCAGCTTCACCAGTACATACATCTGTGCAGGCAGGCTGGGAGGAGAGGGGAAGTAGGGAGTCACTTAAATGTATTTTTCAACTGCATAGACTAACCAAAAATTCGCATTCGTGTTGCAGCTCAACATTCACTTGAAGAAAGAAATGTAATATGTCACAAAAATTCAGTGCTGTAGACAATTAGATTTACTGTACTGAAAAAAGATATCACAAAGAAAGTAATTCAGCTTTGCTTGCAGGCTGGAGAAGCTGAACCTGTAATCTTCTGTACTGTACTTACGTGCTGCTGCTTCATATACAGCACAAGGGACGCAACCACTTTGCTGACCTTTGACAAAAACTTAATTTTTTACTCAGACATCTCATTGTATTTCATTCTAGCTTTGGGCAACACTGGCTTAAACTGAAAATGAATAAAGGGAATAAGAAGAATTTCCTTTCTTCTAGTGAAAATATTAATACTACAATAGGAAGAAAGAAGGCATTCTTTTTAGTCTACATAAAGCAAGTGAACGTTTGGAAAGGTAAGGCACAAAATCTGGGGTATAAAAATGCTGAATAGTGGCAATCAGTCTTTAAGGCTAGAGTAGACAGTGCCTAGTTCGTATAACATTTCCTGATGTTATTCCTGATACCTTTATGAAGAAGATGGGATTTTTTTCTCATTTTATTTAAGACCTGCTTTTGAATTAGTGTTCCTGACAGGAAAAATGTATGCATACTCTTATGCTTGTACACTTACATATTTGCATGAAAGTGCTTGCTTATTTAGATTTACTTTCTCTACTATTTCTTTTACCATTCCTTAATTTCTAGGATTTTTCTTTTAATTTAAAAAAGAAAAAAAAAAAAAGAAGGAACTTGCACCCTGTTCATCAAAGAAATAAGAGCATGAACTAACTTCAGCCTATTTATCATCACTTTACATCATGACTCTGGTATTTCTGTTCCACGTGTCTCAGAGTTGCTTGATCTTCGTCCTTCATGTGAGATAGTGGGGATCCAGAGATTGGTTGAAGATACTCACATCGTTGTACTGGAGGCATTAACTTCTGGTAGGAGTGATGGCTTTAATGGTGGCTCCTGGAGCAGGGGCTGCTTGTGGAAGAGCCCCTTGTACGTGTCTGTCAGAGCCCCTGTGTGGAGATGCTGGCTCCATATTTTTGTAGTTATCACAGAGATGTTTTATGGGTCAGACTGTGCCTGGAAGGTGCAAAGAACAAGCAGTAGCAAAATACTGTGCCACAGGAGGATTTGGGGACTTCACAGAGCAAGTGTTTTGGGGCCCTGCAGGGAACCAGGAGATTGGTGGTAGCGCACAGCTCTTCAGGGAGGAGGAGAGTTCTGACCACCCATGTGTAGTGGTTCACTGTCATCGTGAGGGCAAAGTGGGCTACATTTTTTTTTTTTTTTCTGAACAAAAAAGTAGAATTAGGCTATTATAAAAGCGGGAAACTATTCTCTTGATCTCTGTCTGAGATTTTTGTGAATATTTGCATTGCTCTTTTTTTGGTACTCTGGGGAACAGCAGAAGCAGTATGAATTAAACCTATTCTTGCAGGGCATTGCACAGGCTGTAATAGAAGTCTCTCAAAAGAAAATCCATCGCTTTGAAAAACCTCAAAAGATGCATTAAAAAAAGAAAGCAGCAGCTTCATACTTGTGATAAGATAACCCTTGATAAAAGGCTACACAATATTGGCTCTCAAAACCCTCTTGAAATTAAATTAAATCCATTGACATTCCTCAGTAATGGCCTAATGTGTAATAGCTTTTATTCTGTCTGGATCTTTTCCTTCCAAGCCATCTGAGCTCCTCCTCTTAATAGCAGAGGTGACTGCAGATCTGTGTCATAGAATTCAAAATATTACAACAGTTCATCTGTGCTTTTCAGTTCTCTCCCTTTCATAAGGAGGGATGAGCACCTTATGCCAAAGTACTGAGCCTCTCTGAAATTACTTTTTCTACCTCTTTCTGCCCTCTCCTTGCCTACAGATCAAAGATGATGCTGGCTTTATGAACTAAGCTGTGGTAGTACAGAGAACAGCACCTGCATTTTGTTAGTACCGGCGGGTCCCCGCTAAGTGCTGGCTGTCCAGTACAGTCTCTGGATACTGCAGCCATGTACACACATAGCACTGCCAGCTCTTTTACTTTCTCATCCAACCATGTTTTTATGAATCCCCCAATGGAACAGGAGAGAAAATTGGTGATGAAAAGGCAAAGCTTTGTTCTTCTGAGCTGCAGTGATTAGAGGGGAGAAAAGGAAAGCTCTAGACTGCGTATGCCAAATAATTGTATTGTGTTACAGTGTCATGCTTTTGGGATGTTGTGTGTGCTGACTCTAACAGCAACAGGTTGATATATTTTTCATAATGAACATATTCTGTCCTATATGTTTAAGAAAATAAAAAAGAATATACATTATTATGCTTTGAAGTGTTGCAGGTAGAATGCTATATTTTTCTTGTAATGGTGCAATACGAATTACTTACTGTCATTTTAATAACTTTGATACTGGTGTTTTCTTCTGACCCTCTTACATTTCTATTTTTTGCAGTTCTGCAGTTTGTGAAAGGCTTGCTATTATGGCAGTGGTGATACTGAAGAAATAAGAAAGCTCTGCAGTTTAGAAAGTGGTGTCAATAGGTATGTGAATTACAGGGTGGGAGGAAAGCTGGCGGTAAGAGGTTCAGAAACCTGATGCTTTACAGTAACTTCAACTTCCTCTATACAAATTTTAGCTGTTCTGAAGTTTTCAGATTAAAAAAATAAAAGGGATGACTTTGTTGTGGGAACTTTCCCCTCCTCAGACGGTATCTGATCAGCTTGTAACCAACAAACAGAAGGTTTGCTTGAAAATAAACTTATGTATATGGCTAGATATGCCATGCTGGTTTTGCTCTCACAAATCTTTGTAACATCTTAACAGATTATTTGACAGAGGAATGTGTTTACAGTAAAAACGAGGTTGAAAAATAATTGTGCAAGGGAAACTTTCACAGTTTTCTGCAGAAACATCATTTAAGTGTATAGAGAACCCTCACAGAATTTGTGGGTGGAAGATAGTTTAGTTCCTTGCCTACCATCAGTTTGGTCATGCTCTCAAGGAGCACTGTTACCTATGTGGGAATGTAGAGATGTCTGAGAAGGCTCTATTTCCACCTATGAATTCACAATCAGATATGTTTTCAGGCCTATGGTTTTCAGTAATATTACTAAATCACAGTCTCTGTCACAGAATCCTTGAAGTGGCAGGCCTTGACATATGAGCAAAGAGTATTGGGAAACAGCTGAAAGATATGTTTGTGTTTACTGCAGTGATCACACACACTCCTACTGCTCAGAGATTAGCTTTCAGTGATATTTCTTTTTATTTTCTGCTTCACAGACTGTGGTATCTTGATCTTCCTCTGCTGTCTGTGTATTATTATTCATGGTATCATTACTGATAAATTAATGGTATCAGAAATATATTAATGGAAATTTATGAAAGTACTGAGAATACTTTTATCTTGAAATACCATTTAAAATAGACAGGAAATATCTATATTTTTCTGTTAAAAAACATCAAAAGAGCAAATTGAAGTTTAAGGGGAAAAAATGAAAACCATGATATTAGTTACTGGGGACTTGGTTTCTAAGAGTAAGTGCCTCCAAGTCTTCGATGCACTGGTTTGCCCACTTTTGGTATTTACTCTAGATATTAAAAGAAAGTTACTGATTCATGCCCATCCTCAAAATTCACCATTCAAGTGTCCCCAAGAAGCAGTATCACTTTGGCTTGCTTATCTCGATAATTATGCAGAGAATGATAAGGAAATGCTGATGTAATATTTTTTTAACGTGTTGATATTTGAGTTTCAGAACCTTCATTTTTCATAGAATTCATTTGTGTTGGGTGTGATAGATGGATAGATGGATTTTTGTATTTTCAATCTTCAAATAGGCAGAATGATTTGAAGCAATATGAAACATCCAACTTGTTGTTATGAATTTAGTGGGAAATTACGATTATTAATAGTTCAGAATTATTCAGGGTAGTTTTAAAAATGTTCCTTTCCAATTGTTAAAGGAGATTAGTCGGAATGATATTCTGTAGATATTGGGTAATCCTGTCTTACTTTGAACCATTCTTACGATTTTGAAAAATGTTATTAGACTACAATATGAAATATCTTACTGTGCATAGTCTGAATGATACTGTTGTGCTTACAGCAGTGGGAAGGAAGAGATTCCTCTGATGAAATATGTGAAAATACTGGATATATACTGTACCATGTCTGGTATCACCATGTGTGATTGTTTATTTGTTCCAGTTCTTACTGGCAGTTATGGATCAGGGAAGAATCTGCAGTGGAATTACAGTTGGTGTGTACACATGGTGTGTGCATGTGCACACACACACTGGTGAAAAACTCTGGCAATCATAGTCCTTGCTCTAATAATAATTTATCTCCCCCTCTCCCCAAAGCATTCTAGGGCAAAGCTCAGAAATAATTAGAAATATAAAATTTGGGATGCAAAAGGATTTACATATAAACCAGAAGGGGAATTTATTTTTTAAGTAAAAGTGAAAATAAGATGCAACTTTGAATTGCCTATAAGTAGATATGACTGGTTAACTGCAGCTTTTCATAGAATCATGGAATGGTTTGGGTTGCAAGGGACCTTTAAGGTCATGTAGTTCCAACCCTCTGCTATAGGCAGGGGCTCCTCCATCAAGACCATGTCGCTCACAGCCCCATCCAGCCTGGCCTTCATCATTTTGTTCTTTTCTGGTCTTCTCTTCATGAAATACAATTTCGATATGTTCACAAAGTTTATTTGAAACACGTAGCGATAAGAGGCCAGAACCTGGGGAACTATTAGCTAATGATAGCACGGAATGTGTAGGATTCTGTTTGGTATGACTAGAAGTAAAATTGGTGAGGCTTTTTAATCTAGATAGTTATATGTGGAATGAAGTGTGCGTGTAAAGTGGTGCATCTATATGCCTTTATATGCATACAGATGGATATATAAACATCAGCAACAGTGTGAAAAATTCAAAGTTGCTCAAATACAGCATAATAGATTTTTAGTGTCTATTGGGTGCAAAATGGCATAAATGCAATTTTTCTTTCCATATGGTCTGTGTTTTCAGTCTCCATTCTGCCTTTCACCTCAGTGGAGTATTCATTTTCATTGTGCACAAGACCAGCAGGAGGTCTGTAAAATGACTTTTTTCAGTAAGGGCTACTGGATTTGGCTTATAGTTTTAGTGTAAATGAAAGAAATAATTGATTTATTTGAGAAAACAGTGAAAATCAGGAATATGTTATTCAATACTATGCCAGTGTTTGCAGTAATTGCCTTGTACTGTTTGCAAGTCTTTCCACTTCATGTAAATACATTCACTTCAGAAAAACATCCCTTATAGCTGTGAGATGGGGCTTTTTGAAGGAGGTGTTCTTTTGAAGGCTTATGGATCTCTTAAACACGCATTTTTTCTTCAAAGTAAATCTTGTAATCTCCCTGTCACAAATCCTTCTACCTAGAAATTCTGCTTGAAAGAACCATTTGAATTTCAGTATCAGGTATTTCAAGCAAGTAAATCTTATGTCTTAAAAAATTCTTATAGTCAGCCAGTGGACCCAAATAAGAAAGCAAGCCTCTGATAGTTTGAAATCTACTCCTAGCAATTCTTTGCAGAATGAAAAACAAAACACAGAGACAAACACCAAACAAACAAACAAAAAAAACCAAACCAACCAATCAAACTTGGCAACAAAAAAACTTTTGGACACTAAGAAAAGGAGAGTGACTCTCAAGTATATGAAGTATTTTTGAAATGATTTAAAAACGAAAACAAAATTCCCTAAACTTCAGAAATGAATTCCCTAACACCTTCCCTACACGCTCAGTAAAACCTCTCGGGTTCAGATTTATATTGCTGTTGTATAGAATGACTTCAGCTGGATATGATCTGAGCACATAGTCTGCTTGGATGCCTTCCTCAGAGCAGAGTTCTTTTCAGTGTTAGTTATCTGAGAAGAGTTGGCTGTCTTCTTCCTCACAACCCACCAGGAAGTAGGGACAGCAGTAAAATCATATTGACTGTAGTAGCTCCTGTGTGATGGGATATGTCTTGCACGTTTCGCAGGAGTGAAGCTGTGACTTTTGAAATAATTTATCTCTGAACTCTAGCTAAAAATGGTTGTTTTGTTAGGTATGGTTTTGAAATTTCTGATTTGCTAAAATGCAAATATTTGTTTGTAGGATACAAACCTGAAGAAAATGAATACTGTATTCTCAAGAAAGCTTCAGAATAAAACCTAGGATTTTTTCTCAGTGTTTCTATGTAGTTTGGATATAAACCATTTCCCTGTTAAGGGAAAAATGTAGATTACTTGAAAGCTTCTCTGGCTTATATTTAATTGTAAGATCTCAAGTTCCTGCAGCTCTAGGGCAACACTTCATTTTTAAGAAAACCAGAAGTGAACTTTCTTGAAGTCAAGCTTCTTCTTTTTGGTCAGGGGCCCCAATAATACTGTGAGATTTTTTTCCCATCATTCAAGATCTTGTAACAAATCTAAGTTACCAAGTCTCTTGCTAGATAAGATGGCACAACCATCTTAGTCAATAAGAAAGCGCAGCCTGAGGTCAGAGAGAGCAAGAGATGTGCTCTTGGCACTAGGGTTGATCAGAACTTCTAATTTCTGCATACTTCTGCTACTGCATCAGCACCCCAGAATTGGGTTCATCAGTCCTGCAGGACTTGGGAGTTAGTGTGACATATGCTTTAGTGCAAACTCCTGATCATCCTGTGCATCTTGACAAGAGCTAAGATACCAGCTTATCAGTTTGGAAGAACCTGAGGCCACTGACTGAATAAGTTTTGCTGAATTTGGATGGTGATTATTTGTCAGTGTTCTTTTTCACTTCCAGCAAGAAAGTACTGGCTCCTGTGGCACTTCAGTTCCAAAGCCAGCCTGGTGACTTTGAGCTTTGTACTTCTGATGTACAAAATGAAACCTGAGAAATTGGTAATTTCAGGAGGATCTAATTAATCTTTTAATTCAGATAGTTCAAATGTAAGAAGGCATACACTGACATGAAATTTTTCAGTGTGCTAAGTGAAGGTTGGGGAATGCAGGACTGGATATCAGCACCCCTGTGTCATTTATTCCCAGAGTATTTTCTTATCAGGGAGCTGGAGTGGGCTGCACTGAAACACCTTAGCTGTTCCCCAGTGAGTCCTTCTGAGAGGTCTGCTAGGGATACCATGTGAAAAACTGGCTTGTGTGGTGTAGTTTGGATTTCAGTTAGCTGGAGAAGTTATAGATTTCATTAGACCTCTGTTACAATCTTTGCATCTCCACCACATTGCTGGGCCTTGCTAATTATCATACAGGAACCAGAAAGTGAAACCAGCCTGGGAAGATGATAGCAGCCAAGCTTTGCAGGCCAAGCTCAAGCATAAGCAGAAAGCAGCAGTCAGGAGTTTTTCTTGTTCAGATGTTCTTATGTTAATTGCAGTCTTAACATATTTGAGCTTAATGATTATAAGCAAACAGTCTTGAAGATGCTGCTGCCAATCTTTTGTGGAGTAGTGGTCAGCATTAAGTGCATCTCATGATGCAGTTAAGCAAAACATGCTTCCAATACACAAAGTCTTCAACAAACACAGCATAAAAAGGTGTTATCAGCAGTAAAGCAATTTAAGTAGGTGTTTGTTTGGATACAAGATAGGTAATGTGTTTGGGAAGCTTTTGGTTTTTGTTTTTCCTTTGGAGCTTTAATTTGTTTAATAAGCACTTTTGAAAGATTTTGAAAGTTGGTGTAAATGGGTTATAAGACCAGATTTACACAATATGACAACTGAAGACCATGTGAAGCAAACTAGTTTATTACTTAAATAATCTGAATATTAATGGAAGCATAAAACTCTTAAGCTAATAAGTAAAGATGCATAATCAACAGAGAATTTGCAAGGTTGGGTGGCTGTGCAATGTAGGCCTACGTTTTCAGCCTGTTTAGCTTTCTAGTGCTAGCTGAGGCATGCATCAAAACTAGGCTTTCTCAAAACGCTTTTTCTACTTCTTGTCTCTCCTTGGAGCAGAGCAGAGAGCACTGTGGAAGCAGCAGAGAAAACTCTTCCTATCTCATTTTAGTACTTCTCTTTTCTAGCCCTGCTTGTGTTCCTCATGCAAACAAAAGGGAAAAGACCAAACTCTCCCTCCCTTGCACCTTGCCCCAAACTCAACAGTTCAGTTGGAGCTTGGCTTCCTCAGGTCTGCTGTTTGGCACTCTCACTGTCCCAGTGCTGTAGTGGTATTGACAACAAAAGACATTTGCAGCTGGAAGTGTAAGTTTGATCTTAAAAGACCATGATTTAAGAAGTCAAGAGCTCTGTGAACAGTAGTGAAAAAATTGGTTTGAAGAGATCACAGATGGCAGGCTGGTCTTCCTTTGCCCATTGTCCTCTATCTTAAAATTATGCTCCTTTTTTTACAGCAGAATAGTTAAAGGAAAACAATTACCAAACTAATAGATTTTCATACAAAAACGTCTGTGAACATGCTATCTTTGCATCAGTGATGGTCTCCTCTGCCCAAAATATTGATGTGCAGACCAAGGAGATAAAATCTGTCAGAAACTTCTCCAGGATGAGTCTCTGGATTTGTGAGGGGTAACCTGCTAATCACCAGCAAACTGAAAATGTACTGCTGTCAGCGTACCAACGTCTAAAGGAAAAGCCCCAACTTTCATTTATGGGCCTTGTAAACTCACTGCTGCAATGATAACCTAACATGTTGTAGATGTTGCCTCTGCATTTTAACACAGAATTTCATGAACTATAAAAGGGGATCTTTTGTCAGAAGAAGATGAGAGTCTCTTGCCAAATAGTTGTTGCACAGTTTGCAATGTTTCCCAACTTACTAAATATGGGAAGTAACTTACTGCTATATGGCAGTATGCAGATGTGCAAATGTTTTGTGTTTATCTTTGGGAGAGAGAGCATATTACCTTAGTTGATCTGCCAGCCTGAGATTGATATGGGAAAAATAAATATTCTTGTTATGTTAGAACTTTATATTGCTAATCCTTCATGGATTTTTAAAACAAATGGAAAAGTCAGCAAAACTGGGCCATTTTCTTGAACAAAAACTAGAATTTGGGCAGTATGTGAACATAAATTAGTCGTTGTGAAATTGAGATGTTTCTTTGAGAGATGTGGAAGGTTTTTCTTTCTATGACAAATAGAAACTGATACTGTTTTATTGTCATTGTGATGCAGTATTTAATGTACATAGAGAATTCCCAGTGTTTTGGGAGTATCACAGCATGCGCTGTTTCAGCTTTCCCTGCTCTTCCTTCATCATCCTCTTTGGACTGTTCTTGGCCATTTCATTGCATTGTATGCAGTAAACACATTCTGTTTTTGTTTTTTTGTTTTTTGTCTAAGGTCCCAATGATGTTTCCTTGAGGTTTTCTGGCGTGGTTAAAATAGTCAATTTAAACTAAATGTCTGTGAATGTTTATTACAGAATGAGCTACAGTGAAATAGAAATAGGGTATGAAAGAAATAGGGTATTACTGATACCAGTAATTTCATTTCAGTGTGTTTAATTTCCCAGTGCTGTCTTTTCTCTAACTTACTTTTAAATTATCGTGCATCTCCTTGGCACTATGCCACAATTTCTCTTGCACAAGTGCCTACTGCTCACCTTGCTGTTGATTCAAAAGCATATATTTCCATTATTTCCACACCTGTTAGCTGACTTTAATTAAACCCATTAATAAGAAATGACAAAGAAGCATTTGAAATCACATACATGACTTTTTATAATACTCATTTTAATCCCCTTAATGAAATTGAAGTGCTTAATTGAGTCTGTCTCACTTTTGCTCAGATTTACTTTCTGTAGTTCTCATTCCATCTACTCAAGTGTTCTGATTTTCATAGAGATTTCTGAATACTGTGCTAATTTGGAGAAATTTGAATGAATATGTGACCTAAAAAAATCAGCCAGACAGTCTTAACTTTAGTAGGACTGAACTGTAGGTCTCATTTTTGCCTTGAATAATCCAGCATTTTTTTCTTCATATATTTTTTTTCTTCTTCCACCATTATGTTTATCTGCCAGACATGTTGTCTTTGTCCCAGAACAGTAACATTTTGGATTAAGAGAAAGGATTATGTCTGTATGAATGTAGAAGAGATTAGGAAAAGGCTGATAGTTTGGTAAATTTGGATTTGAATAATAATCATTGTCGAGAACTGACTGACTAAACATGTTACGAAGATGTACGTATAACACATGGCAAGTATCCTTTCTTCCATGCTATTGAATTCCTTCCCATGTGTTTTCTACCTCTGTCCCCTGCTTGTTCCCACTTCTTATCTATACTGTAAAAGTGTTCTTAAAGCACTGACTCATACTCTGTCAAGTCAGAGAATTTGTGTGGCAAGATCATATCTTTAGCACTTCTTTGAAAGGAGCAAATAAGCAAAACATGTGGACCTTCACATGACTGTGGACTAAAAATGTTACTAGGACAATACTTTAAAAACATATTTACAAAACATATGTTCCAGGCTGTATCTTCCTGTGATTTCCACTATTACAGAACTCTTTAAAATGCTACAGAAAGCTCTCAGGAAAGTTTGTCTCAGCTTATAGTTCACTTTTTTTTTTACTGTTTCTTTCAATGTTTTATAGTTACTTTTCTTTAAATATACTTTAAATGTACTATGTGTGATAATTTGTTGCTTTTGTAATGTGAGAATAAAGACTACCAGTGTATCTTTAGGTTGCCGTTTTCTTCTTCTTTTCTGAGTATCAGCATTATACACTTGCCATATGATTTATGTTGGCCTACTGTGTGTGTGTAAACATATGTAAAAGGAAGAGCTTTCTGGCAGGGAAACTCAGGGAAACTGTGGCAGAGAGCTGTGGCACAAGTGAAGCGCAAGGTAAGGCTGTGGGATCAGCCTGGTTTCCTAACTGTTTCAAATTCAAAGATGCAGATAATGAATAAAGATTATAGAAATATATTGGACACTTTTAGCTTTACAATGGCAGTTTCTTGACAAGCCATTGAGGAGGAAGTAATGCCTGCCACATGCTTGTCTTTGGAGACATCTGTCTAAATTGTTTGGACAGCCCCAGAGAGAAAAATATGTCAGAACAGGGTGAATGGTAAGAGATGGGCTATCAGATGATGACCGACAGCATTACTGCAAGCAGATCAGCCTTACAGGTAAATTTTTTGGTTTATGTCTGTAAATGCCTTGCTGAGAGGCTTTTTTTATGTTTGTGTAGCATAATGACTGCAGTCAGCTGTGAGAATACGTTTTGATCCACAAAATAATCAGAGTTTGAATGTTAGAAAGACATCTGGTGTAAAGCTATCCGGTACCTTATAAAAAAACAAGACAAAACAAAAACCCGCACAAATACTCTTGGATATGAGCACCGTCTTCTGACAGATTGCAAAAACACTAGGAGGCCTTGCAGGCTACAGCTAATAGTATATGACAATGAGTCTGGCATCCTAGGTGAGAAGCAGCCTGTGTGGAAGAGCACGGTGCCAGAAGTTAACAGCGCAGCACAGGATATACATACTTGGGGAAAGCTGATAAAGGGATGGAGAACTCTCAGAGAGAAAGCCACTCTGCTCCTTCAAGATACCAAAACACAGGTTCAGTGGCCTACCCGGCATAGGTCCTGGCTTGCTCCAGACAGAGCCACACTATTTAAAAAGAAACAAACAAACAAAATCTCCATTCTGTTTGGTATATTTAAAACATTAGTACAGACATATCTTCGTATCTTTAAGTATGCTGCAGAGCATACAGGAAACGATGTCCAGGTGATAACAGAATATCCAGTGAACTATGATGAAGCGTGTGACTGCTCTTTTGAAACCAGAATGGAAGCAGTTTGGGAAAGCTATAGGCCTTTTCTTTTTCTTTCCAATTTGTGGGGGGTTGTTGCTATTATTATTTTGATGACATGACAGACTTGTGTTCTGTCAGTCTTTCTGTAAATGTAGCACAAATCTGACTTTCCATGTGTTGCAAGTAAGGCATTTTTCTATTTTTATATATTATTTTGTGTACATATATTTTTATATAGTATTCATATAATTTTGTATATAATTTGGGCAAATTAGTTAACAGATACTGTTTAACTAATTGTAAGCAATCAACTTTTCTAAAGGCAAGGTGGATTTGGTGAAGGTAATGAAAGATCATCATGTGCAGAAAGATCTCCTTTAGTACCTCCAGCTAGGATGCTCCTGATCTTGAGTGTCAGAGATTTTGCAGAGCATGGCTCCTTGCCTGGCAGTCAGTTCACTGCTGTTTTAAGCTGTAGTTGTTCAGGTATGTTGGCTGAAACAAAGTCATGTTTGTCATGACAACGTCATGTGTGTCCATGAGAGTTTAGAGGTTGCTACTAGGAGAAATGAAACTGGAAAAATAGAGAATCAATCTAAGAGAAGGAAATCTGTCATCATTGAATAGATTTTCAAATGAGAGTTCAACAAGGAGTTTGGGCTAATGGTAACATATTCAAATGATTGTTCTGTCCCTCCTATTTTTCCCTCTCAAAATGGGTGATGGAAGCAATGTAACTATGTTTACTTGATCCCTCTTGGATAAGATAGAGTGAACTCATTCATTGTACGAGGCTTGAATGCTATGAAGCTAAATTCTGAGCACTTCTCAGATTCTAGGACTCCTTCAAGGAAGGAAGAGTAGATTTTCAGGGTGAAATGACACAATGCTTCTGGACTCACTGCCACTGTTTAAAGAAGCAAATTCTAAAGAGTATGTTAAACATAGTGATTCAAGAACACTCATTTCAGAATAAGTGTGCCGAGTGTTATCCCAGAATGATTTTATTTGTAAGCAGGAAACAAGTGCCTGGCACTTTTGAGAGCTTATCATACATATACTGCTCATTTGGGGCCAGATTGTGAATGGTGCCTCAGGGATACCAAAATCTGATCTCTGTCCTGAACAGGTACAATATAGACGACACAGGCAACGTATGAAATGAAGATGTCAAATCATCACTGCCTGAGGGTTGGTAGCAGTATAGTAGTATGGCTGCACAAAGAGCTGTATTGTTTACTCTTGAGCTTAAAATAATTTAATCCAATATGACATATTAAGTAAAAATGTTTTCTTTCTTCAAGAAATTGTTCTTGGCAGTTACAAACAAGCCTGAAAAAGTATGTGTGCAATATATTCCCTAGCAAATACTCAACACAAGTTTTAAAGCACTGTAACATATATTCTTTAGCATGAACAATATTTTTCAGAGGTATCCTGTCAAATTAATTTTACAGGATGAAATGTATTATCGAGGTGGCTCCCTTGACTTAAACAGAGTTGCCCTTGGGATGAATTTGTCCTGCATCCCAGAGTGTTTGCTAAGGTGTATGCCTTCAGATTGTGCTTAATTCTGATGTGTAGCCGTGGTGAATGTGAACATAACTGAGTTGAATCATATCAGCTAGCTTCCATGTAGAGAATATTATCCAGAGCAAAGTGTGCTTGTCATTGAAATCCAAATGATGTATGGAGCATCTAGAGAATTTTTGATTTTATTGAACTACGTGCTCTGTAACTTGTACACTGGGGGACTCTGAATCAAAAAGAAAACAAATAAATTAAATATACAGTTATTTGAGAAAACTAATTTATACACCATTCTGTAATCACGTTAGTACAAAACAACATCAGGTTATGTAGCTGCAAAGAATTAAAATAAATGTGCCTTTGTCAAAATTCTTTGCAATGAAAGCTGAAGTGGCACTGCACTGAAATGAAGAATTTTAACTTGGAAGTTGTTTAGAGCGAGGAGTATTAATGCCTCATCATTATTTAGCTAAACTTTTAGGGAAAAAAGAGACTGAAGCCTGGAAGTATGAAACCACACGGAGAACAAAATGGCCGTGGTTTTAGGATTCATTGGTAGCTTTTGATCACTGTCCTGTTTTAGCCATTTAACACAAGCACTGGGAAGAACTGCTTTTTGCATAGGCTCTGTAGATACTTAGTGTGCATGTTGAGTATGGTTGTTATTTTATATGTTGGAAATAGAATGCCACAGTCTTCTTGGAGCAACCCATGACAGTCCAACCAGAGATGGTAAAGCTGTTGTAAAGCAGGGAGCTATGAGGAAGTTTATCTGGTCTACCTTGGTAACTTTTACTCGCACATCATTGCTCTCATTTCTCAAATGTGTTTGAAAAACACATGCCCTCTTTTAGAATATTGTCCATTTCAGTATAATTGCCTTGTCAGTGACTTTATTCCTTCTAAGCTACTGCATAAGCTGGTACAGCCTGAGCTTTCCATTTGGTTTAGTTTAACAGTGGGTGAAATACACTGGGAAAGGAAACCTGCTTAACCTACACAAAACAGTAAGTGTAAAATCTTAGTATTGCATCGTTCTAATATCAGTTTCATCAAACTCTGGAAAATTCAATTCCAATGTGGTTCATACTTGTAGCAAGCTCTTTGGCTTGCTTACAGCGTGCTGTTCTTAGCTAACAAAACCAAGGAATCACTCCTTGAAGGAAGAGTAAAGTGAGACATCCTATATCCTGGGCATAACCCAGCCCTACACTGACTTTTGTAGGAATTTCTCTTTCAAACTATCTCTCCTTTTTCTGTTACTGGACCAACTGCTTTTATGGACCTTAACTTGTACCCAATAAGTCTACAGCAATCGTTCTCTGACTTTCTTGTGGCCAGGAGGAGGTAAGCTGCCCTGCTTTATAATCCAGCAGAGCTGAGATTTCTGTCAGTTCTCAGGTCCTTTAATGCACATGATTTTATATCAAGAGACACTTAAGTTTTTTTCTGACTGATGTACATACTAGCAGAGTATATTGATGCCCTTTGGCTGATTCTGTTTTTGCCTAGATGTGAACTTCTTTTGTGTAACATCCAGCTTTGCTGACATGTTTGATAATTACCTGCTTTTAAAGGCTTATTATGAGGGGAGAAAACTTGAGAGACTTTGCTTTCTGTCACACACTTTCTTCTTCCTTCTTAGGCCAGGTATACAGCTGTTTAGAGAATCTTGTGGGTAAAATGTACATAGCTAGCCTCAGTAAAATATCAGCTTCTGAATTACAGCCTTTGAAAAGCTTGTGTTTCACTACCACAGTATCCTTTTTTTCTTCTTCACATGTCCAACTAGAAAAACATCAAATAGACTACTGCAATTTCAAAACATATTACAAGCAAATGTAATATTAAATCACCTGAGACTAGCCTAAAAACAAAAGCACTGTAATTTTTCGAAGGATGTTCATTCTTTCTGAGATACAGGACAATGGTTGAACTCATTGCCAAACAATGACCACTGAAATAGATGTTCTGACTGATGGATCTACTCTGGAAATGAGAAATTTTTCTTCTTCCTGCTTTGCTAAGATTTGATATATTGTTTGAATCTATGAATTCCCTGTGTTTGTAAGCTTGGTCAGCAATTTTAGCAATCGATGGTTTATACTCCCTCAGCTGTTAAATAATGTATTATAATGGTATGATGGCTAGAGTGAGTGATGCTTTAATTAAATTACACTGGTTATAAATGCAATATTTAAGTGATATGAAGGTTTTGTAAATGTCACACAGCCAGAAAAGTTCCACTGTGCTGGAATTTTTTTAAGGGAGTCAGCTCCAGAATTCAAGCAGAGTTTGTGTAAAACTGCTGGGGAAGGTCAGGTAGAAATAGCACCTGGTTCTTGTTGAGAGCCTTACTGTGAAATTCTCCATAGAATGCAGTGCATTATGTTAATCAGCTGTGGGACTTTTCAGAATTATGGTTTGGTCCAGAATAACAGGGACTAAAATGTCAGTGATGCAGACAATATATAGCTACAATCCAAATTCAACTTAAAACAACTCCAGCACGATGAAGTTATCAAGTATCAAAACTGGGGTTTCTGGAGTGTTAGGCCAAGTCAGTTTTATTATGTACACATTTACAATAATTACTATACCAGGTGGTATCGACACACATTTTCTAATGGAAGCTAAGATTTTGGCCTATGTAACTCAAAGTTGGACATGTAGAAGCTGGATTTAATCTTACGAAGTATTTAGTTTACTTATGTTGTCTGTAAATTATCATTTCAGTGTATGTATGTGATGCTTAGGAAGACCTGAAAAAATAAAAACACATAGATTCCAATGAAGGAATTTATTCTAACATTCATTCCCTTCGTAGACTACTATACAATGTGTATTTTTTATTAGTTATTGAGTCTTAGCTCAGTGTATGCAGTGACATAATGTCTTTGGTCCATCTTACGTCTACTCCAGGAAAGGGACCACAGTCACCTGGAACTGTCATGATAAGAGAATTGCATGGAGGACACAGAATTAAGAACTGAAGATAGAATTAGAAAACAGAATTAAATGGCCTATATCCATTTGTTGGAAGTTACTGTCAGTTCTAGAGTTGCCTTGCAAAAAAAAAAAAAAAAAAACAACCAGAAAAAAAAAAAAACAAAAAATTAGAAATGTTTCTTTGTATGAAGGTCTTATTGCCACTGTGTTTTGTTGACCGATTGTTTGGGTTTTCTTTTGTCTCAACAGAAATCTTAACTGTCCATAAATGAAAGGAGGCTCAATAGAATGTATGCAACAGAAAAGTGAATATGAAGAAAGAGAATGGTGAGTTCCTGAGTCCGGTCCTTTGAAAAGTTAAGTCTTGATAGTCCCTCTGTAGAAATGGCAGAAAACAATCTATTTTATTTGAATTAAGGAAGCTGAGTATTACTGCAGCAATTTAAGAAAAACCCTCTTAACTTCCTGGAAACTGAAAGATTTTTTTGAAGAAGTAATGGTCGCTGACATCACTGTGCACAGTAAGTTTGCAAGTGGTTAGTTCGGGGTAACAGAGGAAGCCAACTCCTTCACAGATAAGCAGGCAGTGTAATGTATGAGCCCGGTTATTCTCCTTTTTGGTTCAAGTTTTACTGCAAAATTATTTTACAGAGAGATAACACGTATTTTGCTTTCCAGAGAGAGACACATGCTGCTTCATGAGGATACGCCTGATTTCCAGAAATAACCATGTTTTTGTGGTTTAAACTGTTGGCATTTGGCATTGCCTTTCTTTGCCAGGGTGCTTTGGCCCAAGGTAGGTAGCAATTGATATTTCCTTCTCTAATTTTGATCCCATGATATCTCTGTAGAATTAAAACAGATTCAAGCTTTAAGTGGATATGAAATATTTGTTTTCAACAACTAGAATATAGTTGAATGCAGTGGTGTCAGAAAAAGTACGAAATGATGTAGAAAGCTAAAATGTCTTCTGCGCAATTGTGTGAGTTTTAGAAGACTTTAAAAAACTAAACTTTAGAAGTTTTAGAAGATTTAAAAAAAAAAAGGATTCGTAGTTGAATTTAAAAACATATAAATTCAGATCTCTTGTGAGAACATATATTATCTTTATGTTTGGTTTAGTCTCAAAATGCAGTACTTTGTTTTATGTGCTTAAAAGCTTCAAGAAACAATCTTCCCTTCAATTTAAGCACTCCCTGATCTGAGAATCTGCTTAAAGTTCCTCAGTTTGATTTTTACAGCAGTGTTGTTAAGAAAAAAGCACACAGCATTGTAAGTTAGTTTCTACAGTTGAAAAATTATGTTTATAATTAATTAGTTTATAAGACTGCTTCTTAAAGAAATTTCAGAATTCTTTATAGATGTTAGCCTGGTGTAGGTGAATTTGTCACAGATACTGTAAGTAGCAAATAAAGCAATTAATTTTGAGTTAATGCTTACTTAATAATAATTTTATGGATCTGTTTAAGAAATTATTTTCTTCAAAATAGCATGCAACATTTTATTTATAAGTAACTTCCATCAGTTTTGATATTTAATGTAATTTGGAATTACAGCAGACACAAAGTTGGTTGGTTTGTTTTTATTAACTGATGTTCACTCAGAAAATGGCTAACAGCATATTTTCTGCAATGGGAGATTGTATGCAGCACTGAAATATCTTTTCACATACATTAAATGTGTATGTTTCTATCATGTCACTTTAGTAACTCCGTTGCTGATGTGAGCAAGAAAATGGTCTGCTTTTAGTTGATGACTCACTAAGAACATTTAAAGTCTGAGCATTAGCTTTCCTGTCCTTCAGAATCTCTGAAAAGAGTCAGCACTGAATAAATGTGGTTAATAGCTGCTTCATATTATAATAAAATTAAGTGAATGCTCTATAGTAAGGGAAAAGAACAAGATTTTTTCCTCATTTATTTATTTATTTATTGGAATCTGCTGTCCTACTTTCCATTTTATAAGTGTTTTCTAAGACTTCCCACTGGTCCCTTTTTCCAGGAAGGGCAGGCAGCTGCCAGCTCTCTCTGTCACCTCCACAGTTAGAGGATGTATTAGCTAACAGAGTAGGCTGGAAGACTCAGAATTGCTAACAGTACTTTATTTAGAATAGTTATTTTCTCTGTCTGCACACAGCAGTCTAGCTTGAACCAGTTCCTCTCTGTGCATTTTTGTTAAACAGAAGAACCTCAAATAAAGGATATGTTTCAACTCCTCTCTAGAGCACTTAAAGCAATTAACAGTTGGCTGCAGTGTGAAGTACTTAACCTCATAGACCTTGCTTTCACGTGTAGTTTGGCACAGGCTTATGTGAGAGCATGGAGCTCCTCTTTTTCTGTCTGATATTACACTTCTAATGATCCATCCGCTTTCTTTCCTCTGTTTTTTTGAATTTTGGTGTTTGGGATCCCTTTATATAAACCATGGGCAGAGTGGGAAGGGTAGGAACAGGAGGTTCAGAGAGGCTGGCTTTCCTGTCAGGGTGGCAGAACAATTGTGCATCATCTTTACTGTGCAGATTACTCTTCCTGGTGGCTAGGGCCTACTGTGCAGCCTCCTAGGGAGGAATTTCTTTATGGAGGAGCAATGTTAAGAAGAGGTGATGTAGGCTTTGGTTTTACGGTAAGAGCAATTTTCAGGCACTGATTAGTGTTGGTTGTGCATTTGGACTTCTTTTCACATTATTTTCTTCAAGAGCCTCGTAAACATTTACACTGCTGAAATATTCCATCAAACTCCTCAGAACTTTGTGCAGTAGTTCTTAGTCTGTCATGTCCCCCACTTGAAATAGCAAGCTTTATGAAAATCTGTAGTTGCCAGATGCACACTTCTTAAAAACCTTAGTGTAAAATCAACAACAGAATGTGTTCTAATATCTATGCTGACTTTCTAATCGAAGAAGTCATACTAACATACCTGATGTGATTCACCATGATGTTGTCTTTGCAACAACAAAAGCAGAACAAAACAAAGTAACAGCAAAAAATCCTTTGCTCTCTTTACATAGATAAAAAGGAAAAAAATGTTATGCTTGCAAGCATTTTTTTTCCATTAGCTCATTAATGTAGGCTTCTCACCCTCCACAAATATATTAGCAATTTAGCAGCTTTTGAAAAGCTTCAGTCACTGCTGAGCCACTTCCTTTATTTCAGGAAGCTAAATAATTGCCTGATAGCTTTCAGTGTGACTTTATTTTCCATGTAAAAAGTACTGAATTTCAGTAGGCACACAGAAATCTGAAGCTGTAGAGTCTCCATGCAAAAACGATGTGGATGCTTCCATGTACAATTTTTGAGTTTTCCTTTTGCAGTCATCCTGTATCTCTCAGGCTATGTCTGTCCCTTTGGAAGGAGGCTAGCAGACCTAATTTTTAAGTGACAGAACTTAGTAATATTGGCTTGTTTTCTGTGTATGGCACCAAGTGACTTTTCAAAATGTTCTTTGCACCAGGAATCAGGCTCTGTTTTTCTGACTCCACGAGTGTGCATATGCATGAACCAGGGAGGCAGCCTGCATGCTGAAGCTGTGACTGCATTGTATGTAGTGCATGAAAGTCATCCTGTTTTCTTTTCCTGTGCAACTTCTTTGTAGCAATAAATGTACTCTGCTGGGAGCAAGCAAACGAGAACCTCAAGTCACAAAAATGTTCTGTCCTCTATTTACACTCTTGATTTAGTTTTAGGAGTTAATATATCTGCATACATCTGCCCCCGCCAGGTAGGAAGAGTGAATTTACTCACACTGAACTCTGCTGTGTTAACTTGATGTCTCATGCTCATTTAACTTCCTTGTTTAGCACTAGTTCAAGTGTCTGTTACCCTGCACTTTGCAGGACACCTCCCCAGTCCTGCTCCTGTCACTCCCCTTTGTCACCATGCCTATCTCTGCCATGCTGCTGGCCACAGCATGCAGGACAGCTGCAGAGAGGACACCCAGTCTGGCAATGGAAAGAGGCACAGCAGGAAGGCATTGTATGCTCGGCAGGGTTTGCTAGCATGTGTTCAGCTCATTGGGGCTGGGAGTGAACACCTTACAAACCCCTGCAAGAAGAGTTGTGTGTTACAGGAATGAAATGGGTTAGCAGGGGTTGGAAAGAATGACTGTGCTGCTCCAGGCAGCAGTGCCCCCGGGCTGGCTTCTGGGGCTGATCTCCCTGCCTGGGGGTCACTGAGCTCTGCTGCCGTATGCAGCATGTGCAGATGTCTGCTGTTGGCATTTCTATTCGATCTATGAGATTAAAGATGAATAAATAAGTTATTTCTTTTAAGCAGACTTATGAAGTACACAACATTAAGAATATTCTTGGGGCTATTAAGAATATTTTTAAAGCTATAGCTGGGCCCTGAATTTCTTCTGTGCAAACACAGAAGTAAAAAGTCTTGAAGTGGCAAAACTGACTTCCTGCTGAAAATGTCAAGATTAAAGTTACCTAAACAATTTTGAAAGCTGTCTCCTATCCAATCCCATTTTTACTTTACTTTTCTCAGACAATTCTACTGTGTGTCCTGATATATTTCCAGGCTACTCAGACACTTGTAAACAGATCACGTTCACTGGGGTTTCTGAAACTGTTAAAATATTTTATCTATTTCCAGGTTTCCTTCTCTTTCAAGTAAAGCAGTTTAGGGCCCCCAGTGCCAGGATTTTAGAAACTAGCTGTGAGCACTTCAGTGCCAGCTTACATTATCAATAGTGTTGTATGGCTAACAGAATCCACTTTTTTCTGCTCTTTCATGCCACTACTTTGCAGTAAGTACTTCCACAATAAGTTCTTCCACTTACTCCCTCTGTGACAGTACCTCTTCGGCTAGCCCACTAGCTTAGTTTTCTATTCTCCAGTTTCAAAGACTTCTTTTACAATCTGTCCTCCATTCGTGATCCCACTGCCCTGGCACAGAACTCTAGAGCTATCTTTTGTTGTCTGCGAATAATTTGTTTTTGTTTTTGCAAAAATGCAGACACTGTGGGGTGATATTTTTAATTGCCTTTTGAAATAGACTTTTTACCCTGACAAAAAAAAAAAAAAAAAAGATCAAGCTAGCTACCCAACAGAAAAATGAAGCTGTACAAAGACATTGTACAACACATAAGCAAATAGCAGTTTTTTATATGAAGCATATCCATCTTGTACAACCTGACATACTTTGTGCTCAGGGGAATGTAGGGCAGTGGGGAGTCTCAACTGAGATGAAAGTAAATGGCTAATAAGGCCTTTCCACTGAATCATGTGCATTGCCTGTGAGGGGAATATTTAACATGTTATTAGCTCCTGAATTGTTTCTGTGTGCTTGTGAGTTAAGGTATATGTAGGTGGAGAGAAGGGTAAGACAAATGGCAGAGGTTAGTCAAGCTTCTGGATTAAGATGTAAGAGACAGAAATCAGCTGCAGTCAAGGCTGAGAAACTCATGGCGTAGTCTTTATTTCTCCAGATCTCAGTTTCAACGTCTGTTAAGCTGAAGCAGTAAAGGTATCTATGTTGCAACATACAACATATACATTTCTGCCCTGGTCTCAGTTCAGCACCTCAGGGATGTTGTCAAGGGGGAGTTGATAGCTTTGTACCAAGCTGTACTATGTCAGCAAATCTGAAATTCTCAAAAATGTGATCTTGTCAACTGTAGTTTCCATTTTAAACAATTCTAGATGAAATAACGGAAGTCAGTGAGCACTTGTGAGGCACAGGAGCAGGGCCACCAGCTTTGTACTTCCACTGTCTGCAGATGAGATGAGACAAATGTACCAAATGGGCCACAGCTGCAAAAGACTTCACACTGCAAAGCATCCTTTCCAGTTTAGCAATGGATGTGTTTTAGTTGTTTTAGTGGTAGCATTTATAAACATTTCAGCAGTTCTAAAGAAGTGCAGGCCAAGCTGAATCCATTTAAAATTGGATGCTCACATAACAGAAGGAAAGATGGCCAATACTGCTACTGCAGCAAATCAGCTAAACACGAGATACATCTCAGAAGTCTTACAAAGACATGCAGAATCACGTGGATATGCACCTCGGAGAAATCTTCTGTTTTTAGTAGAGAATCTGGTGGATTTCTTTCTTAGTGTTCTCACTCTTTCTTGGAAGAATTTAAATTATAATGAAACACATTTAATTTTTTTAAATGCTTGACAGTTTTCTGCATACACTGTACTTGATGGCAGTGGTAGAATATTCTCTTCTAAGCAATAGACACATCCATCCATCCGCAGTAACGATCCCCACATATGTGAATTTGCACCCCTGCATAATATGTCTGTGTAGGCAAGTGGAGAGATAAAGTTTACAATGCTTGAGGCTGTACAATAGGTAGATGAAGCAACTTAGCATAGTTTGCAGTTTCATTAATGCTTCTGTCTCAACAGAACTGACAGACGTTTCTACATCCTCCACACCTGCAGTCTAGTGTTCTAGCCTGCAGTATGAACTGTGACTGGGGGAACAATGTGAAATAGCTGTTAGAGTTACCTATTCTTGATCTAGCAGTTGGCAGCGCTGCCTGTGGCAGGGGTCTGGAACTTGATGATCCTTGAGGTCTCTTCCAATCCAAGCCATTCTAGTTAGTGCAGCTGAGGAGCGTTTCTGGTTTAGCTGTCCTGGTTTGCTAATTAAAGGATGTAGAAATAAGCATTTCCTTAGAGCCACAACTATACGCTCACTTTCACTCTGAGAAAATGTTAGGAATAATAATGGCTTAACCCTGTGTGCATTGGGTGTACAGAGAACAGAGTGACAAAGCATGGAATGGAATAAATAGCAGTGAAATGATGCTGAATACAAGTGATGCATTCGAGTAAATGAATATGAGATCTATATGGTGTTATTTAACCTTCATAATGATTGATCAAAATTTTGTAATACTTAGAGATTACTTAGAAATTTAACCCAGTGAAACCTGGCCTCCTGAATTTGCCCCTTTATGCTTTTCTGAATGTTTACCTGTTCATGAAGATTTTGAAGTGATAAAATAAATAACTTTTAGTGTGTTTTTAAGATAGAATACTGTTTATGGAAACTCACCTATGGAAGCCTTTAAATGAATACAGGATATACTAAGTTCATTGAAAATCACAGTGCAGCTCAGAATGGAATGTTGTCACAAGAATTCCAAGATTTGTAGTTTAGATTATTAAAAAGTTGGTAAACAAGCTGCATTTGTCTTTCCTACTGTGATTAATTATGGACTTAAGGGCCACCAAATTAAGAGGGAGGCTTTTTGCACCATTCTGAATATATGGAGAAGTGTTTGGAGCAGTAGCTGGGTTTAGTTTGGGTTTTAATGTTGGAAAGAGAGCTGTGAACAACATAGAAATGATTCTGCTCCAGAGATGTCAACAAGTGTGTTGTCATTGTAGGAGTGTGCCTTAAATGGAAAGGGAAAGATTGCTTGTAAACCGCAACTTCTAAATAACACTGCACTGAGCAGTAAGGGCACACTGGAGACACTGCGCGTGCCAGAGCCGCCATTTGCAGCTTCTCTCTCTGCAGTTGATGCTCTTGGTTTCTTTTCACAAGAGAACTGCTTCTCACCCAAGTTTTGCCTCAGTGGTGATGTCAGTGGAAAGTCTGCGAAGACAAGACTCTGAAACTTTCAAAAGTCTTTACAAGGTTTATTTTATCTTTGTGGTTTTCACTGTGGTTTGCATCATTTTTCTTTGGTTTTATACTAAAATAAGAAAATAGATTCCATTTTTTATTTTTTTTCTAACCTACCTGAGATTGCTAAAATCTAAATGCTGTTTTTCTGCTTGCCTTCCTGAGAATGCTGTTTGAGGAGACACCCCTGCCTCTGGCTGTCATCGCCAAACACTTGAGATCCGTTTTTTTCATAGATCTCCACATATTGGTCACTGGTGTGAAAAATTTGAGTGTGCAGCTGCAAGTTAATCTTCCTTGAATTTTTTTCTGCAATTGTGAATACTGAGCGCTTGGAAAGCTGGGAGGGAGCTGCTCCTGTGTGTAAGATGGTACTACCCATGTTCATAGGAGTGCAATGAGCTCAGACACAATCAAACATACCTGGAGGTGAGGTGCTCTGCTACCATAGCATGAAAGATGGTCTTGTCCACAAAGAGTTTATGGTCTGATTCTGGACAGCTTGGACACGTCTTAGAAAAGAATGGTGTAGAGGGATGAGGGAAAAACAACAGTGGCACGTGGACCCCATCAAACAACTTGCATAACCCTCTGTACTATTTCTTTTTCTGAAGAAGGGATGCACAACTTCTCATTCAAAGCAGCACAGAACTCAGTAAATAATTCCAAGAATTCAAAATAAACACTCCTACATAGGTTCATATACTGTAATTCTCATATTTACAACAAAGTTCTTACAACTTCTTACCTGACAGCAACAGATCCAGCATATTCCTGGAAGGTAACTCTTGATAAAATTGCCAAAGGTAAAAACTTACGCTGTTCCAAAGCTCTTTTCTTGCTGGATACAAATAACAAAATCAGTTCACGTATGAAGGCCTAACATTAATTTGTAATGATTATTTTTTCCAGCTGTTTAATCATTTTGTTAATAAATTGTATTCACTCACCAGTTAAGGAAATACAGTAAATAAACAACAGAATGTGTGGATGATGTGTTACAAACACAGACTTGCACTTTTCTCTGGGAGAGTGTATAATCTCACTCCTCCAATATTCAGTTCCTACAACAGATAGGATAAGATGAGCATAAAATGAGCTAACATGAATAACATCTGTATATGAAAACAAGAGACTGTATTTCATGTTCCCCTCAGTTAAAAAAAAATTGTTTCGAGCACGGATATGTGAGTGCTGAATACAAACAGTAACAATAAAAATAAATGAATTCTGATCTGTTATTGTCCTGAAATATTTACTTAGACTAGGAAAAAAATCACACTGATATTTTTTGAAGAAAAAAGAGCTTGAAAGGGTGGAATACAGAATTACCATTCAGAGGTGCACAGGGATGATATCCCATTTCTTGGGTATGATGTTGTGATCCTTTGTAGGTAGGAGCTTGCCTGTAATTAGTTCAAGTTTGACATGGATCCATAATAGAATATAGAAAATCAGAGAAATATTTGTTGAATTTTATAGAGGATTTTTTGTTTGTTTTATGTAAGTGTTTGTGGAATTGGTTGTTGTTTGTTTGCTGAGTTGAATTTCTTTGGGATCATAAGAACTTTCAGGTTTGGGATGGTTTACGATTTTGTTGTGAAATGCTGTGTTAGCTCAAAAACTAGCTGGTCATAGGAAATAGCTGCAGGTAGACTCCCAGGTGATGTAGTAGCTGTTTAATAATATTATCTTGCTGTGAAATCTGAGCTTTGTTATGTCATCTTATCTCTATAGCAGTGAGCAATGCAGGTAGCTGGAAATGGGTAGATAACTGCTTCTCTAAAAAAAAAAAAAGAAAGAAATAATCACTTAAAATCTTTATATTGGTTTTTGAAAAGCTCTGTACTGATTGATAGAGTAATAACTCTTTTAACCTATGGTAGATACCAGATCTTCATAGTATTATTAGATGCAATCATCTTTTCAGTGATATATTTTGTAGTTATAAGCAGTTAATTTTCAGAAAGCAGTTTTGATTGGATATGAACCCAAACGATGCAGGTGGTGTAAGGCAGGAGACTGGGTGCCGGGACTGAGATGGCAGTGGGGGAACAGGGCAGCTGGAAGGAGCAGGAGAAAGATATGAGGAACCGACAGAAAGCCAGGCCTAGATAAGAAAAGGCAAAAAGTAGCATGCAAATGGTCTGCTTAGGGATCAGTGGGAAAAGGTGAGCATGCGATAGGAACCAGAAACCTGAGGAGCTGGTTCTGACTAGATGAGAAGAGAGTTCTTTTTTGATAGAAAACATAATTTGAGCAAAGGCAGTTCAGAAAGGGTATTTGTGGCTGGACGTAAGAGGAATTGTTCATCTCTATGTTGTACTCGGTGAAAGTTTGAGTTTCAAAACTCTTTTGGTGTCAGAAATTTCTTCTAACTTCACTGATAAAAGTCTTCTAGCACTGTCTTTCACAGAAGCTCAAAATGTGCAAATGCTGTCAGTATTCCCTTAACCCCAAGAGGCAGACCTGAGCAAGAAGAGACAACTCTGCTGACAGAACTTGGGGAGAGCAGCCTTGAGCCCTTTCATGGCATTTCAGTCATTTTTCTGGTGTTTTGTTTTTTGTTTTTTTTTTTTGTGGGGGGGGTGAACAATATTTTTAATAACTGCCAAATCACATTCATTAAAGTTGCAAAGCTCATCATTCACTTTTCGGGGAGCAGCCTTGTCTGTATAATATATGGCGGCTTTTACTGCCACTTACTTTTTTTACCATGATGCGATTCTCTTTGTGTAGAGAATGAAAATATATTTGGTATGTTTTTTTTATGTAGTTCAATATATAGTTCAGGCCATGTTTACTGACTCACCATTCAAAACTTTTTCTGCAGCAGAAATGTTGGTTTTCTTTTAATATTTTCAGTAGTATTTTTCTCCCATACTTCAATGCTATGCATAAATGGATTTTCTTACTCATTATGACAAAATGATTCAAAGAAAGAGCTTAATGTCAGATCTAACAAGCACTATATTCTTAAAAACATCCCTTTCTTCGTTTAATGTTCTATTTTGAAGGATTCTCCTTTTCTGTAAATCGGGTTAATATAGTGAAGATAAGAACCTATTAAATGCAGAGCAATAGTAACTGGTTGCTGTGTGAAAAATTTAGCCTGAGATGGTTTTGTAGCATCACACAAGCATTCTGAGATGAGCTGGAATATAATCCTGTTACCTAAGCTACTTTTTTTGTGGTGCCTTGCCTTCCTAACTTCATGGTTCGTGCACAGTCAGCAGAAGATATCTGCACTGTGTACTTTGGGCTATTTCTGCATGTGCTGGAGCAGTCTGTGATCACAGGCTGATAGATCTCAATCAATGTCCCTAGGTTTAAGAAAAGGAAAAGAGCTAAGGCTTTGCACTGATGAAACAAATGGATGTTTGCCAACTCTTGAATAAAACCATTGCTTCTGCTTCCCAAACAATGTCTTCTGAAACAGCTTGTGTCTGTAGGATTGTAGTATAAAATAGTAACTATGCATGTAGTTATATCACATATATCCACAACTTTCTGGGGAGTAATGCTGTGTTAGTTGTAAAAGAAGCAAACTGAACTTTTTCATAGCTACTCTCTGGACATGTAACATAACTAAAGAACTAGTATGAAATTGTGTTTTAATTGTGCTGTTTTGTTTTGCTAAAACATGCAGCTCTTTGCAGTGCGGTGTATTGCCAAGCCTCCCTATGCCTGTGCCTCATGACCCAGCACAACTCATGACAGCTATCTTTCCTACTTATTTCTGAGGATTATGAATTATGACTGATGAAACTGACATATATTTTTAGTGCTACTGATATTTTGGTATAGTTTTATATTATTATTTATTGAAAAGAGCATTACATTTGTTGTTTATTTGAAAAAGGACTTCAGGTGATATTTCC
This sequence comes from Cyrtonyx montezumae, assembly GCF_038088225.1. Lineage (NCBI taxonomy): Eukaryota > Metazoa > Chordata > Aves > Galliformes > Odontophoridae > Cyrtonyx > Cyrtonyx montezumae. Next base: position 20,398,038 of record NW_027071825.1, on the reverse strand, counting down.
TGAGGTATTCCTGCTACCTCAAAAAAGGAGTAAGACATTTTACAGTAAGTTTTCATTTAGTGAAGCACAGTTTATAATCAAATCATCCTCTGATATGTTTTCCATTGTAGCCTTTGTTTTTATGTCTTTATTCAGCATCAAAACTTGCTAAGTTTAATGATGGAACAAAAATGCAAGTGCCAAATATTGTATAGCAGTATTGCTTCTCAAGTATAAGAGGTGTTAGAGGACAAAGAAGTGACTTTTTTTGGCTATTTCAAGTGTTTTAAAATTAAGGTGCCTAGCAAATTTTGTTAATGCTGTAATGTCAAAATAGGAATCAAGTACTAAAAATATTTTGCTGTCTCTTTGTTGCATTAGAGTCCTTGCAGCACAACACTTCTGTCTTTGTTTCTTTGAATCACTGTTGAAGTGGACAAAAGCTTTCTTGATGGATAGTGTGTGCTTCCTGAGGATCACCCAGGCTCCTAATACCCTTATAAGTTTTGGAACTTTTAACCTCTATAATAATTTGTACTAATAACTGCAATCTTGATGTTAACATAAACTATAGGCATTTTTTGTTGTTTCTGTTTTTTACCCCCAAGGAAATAAGTGGAATTCCTTCCTACATGAGGATGTTTAAGTATTAAGTGCACAATTGCTATTTTACATGTTAGTCTGATGAGAATGAAAACCTAGTGACCAACTTCCAGCATTTTAGGACAAAGAGAGCTTTTATTACTTTTTTTTCCCTCGCTTCTCTCCAAGGAAGCACTTGTGGTCTCTTGCTCCCTAATCACCTCACACTTTCCGATGTCAGCCGAAACTAGTCCAGAGCTTAGCTTTTCTGCTGAGTTGCCCACTGCTGACTGATTTGCTGCATGGCCACCTGCCTCCTGTCCATGACTCCAGAAGATGTTAACTGGGGTCCCACAGTGGGAGAACTTGAAAAGACTGTAAATTCTGAATGAGGTTAAAGTTATACAAAAAATGTCCTTTGTTTTCTCTATATCAGATTCAATTTGAGGGACAGGCACTAACACTCTTGAACTGATTCATCAAGATAGGTAGCATCTACATCTCTCTGTAAGTATGGAAAATTACCTGACCTTTGATGGATATTTTGATAAAAGTAGACACAGACCTATGCTGAGTTTCCAGGAAGTGTAGGTAGAATACTACTATTCTTCCACTTACAACAAGTAGAAGCAGTTCTCAAAAAGGAGGGGGAGGAATTCTTGCCCAAAGAAGTTGCTGAGAATTTTTTTCTTTTCTATGGAGTAAGCATACTATTCAGAACCAATGCAGAGGGAAATAAAAAAATATCTAGCTATGAAAATTGTTTTTTCAGTCAGACAAGTCCATCAATAAACACTGAGATCCACTACTGTAGTGAGTATTCAAAAGTTCATATTTAAGAGCCAATTTCAATTGTAATCTTCAGAGTGAGATGTGTCAGTAGCAAGCTAAACACATAAGGTTAGATCCCTTGTATGTATTTACACAGTAACCATTCAGTATTCACAAACTGTTAATGGAACAGTAGTTCTTTATGGTGTGTGGTTTTGTTTGTTTAACTAGAAAAACAGTAACTCTTCCTGAATGTTGAAGGGTTTAGAATGGATTTCTGCATTCAGGCATGTTCCTTAACCTTGGAGCATTTCCTGTGTGTGAGTGGTTTTGAGTGAAACATAATGTCAGTGATTGTCATTTTAATCTCAATGGTGATAAAAGGAGGCTAATTCAGTTTCTTCAGGACAACTGAAACCTTTTTCACTACATGATTAGCTTGCAATATGCTTGTGTCATTAGAGGTTACTGTATATATTCACAGAAATCAGACTATATTGATTATACTTCCAAACATTAGTTATTACCGGAAATGCAGAAGAGAGAGCCTTGGGACACAGGTCCATCCTTACACACTTCTGCTTCTGAAATTGACTTGTGTGAGCCTTCATAAATACCTTGCTGTAACACAAAGCTCCAAACACATTAGTAAAGTCATTATTCCCAGGCTAAATGGAAACAGATCCAGAGAGCTGACATCCAAAAGGTCACCTAGGATGGTGGTGGATGTAAGGAAATACCCTGGAACTTTCTCCAAGTAAGAAAAAGCAAATAGAGTAGGGGAAACAAAAACATGTGAAGAACAGTTTTTAAAACTTCCAACTTTTAAGTTGCTTGTAACTGTTTATTTTTATAAAGAAAGTTGCAAAAAAGCAAAATAATCAGTTCATTTAATGAATCTTAGCAGCCAAGTGGTACGAGGTCTGTATATCAGCTCAGCCAGCTGTAGAAATTCTGGGTTAACCTTCTGCATAAAATACTTGTCACTTTAGAAGAGGGTGGGCACAAGAACTTGTCCTGAAAATTAGCAAAGGCTAGTTGGGAGTGATGCCATGGAAAATCCTTCTGCCTGAGAAAAGACTGCTGTCAGCTTTGGAGAAAAATTTCTACCTGCTTTCAGGCAGAGGCATCAACTTGGAGAAAAAATGAAAGGGCTGCTTGGACAGTTGGGTAAGATAAAAGAGTGACACCTTGCAAGTGCTTTGCAGCCATAATCAAGTTAGAGAGAAATGCAAAGATTAAGATAAGAGCAGGGAAATAATAATGCAAATAATACTGGTCATTTCACAGCATTGGGGTCCATTTAGTAACTACACTTAATTTCATAGTCAGGATTTTTTGTGATACTGCTGGAGGCAAATGCAAATGAGAATTAGTATGATCAGGACTGTAATGATAGGTGTTAGCAAGGTGTATTTCTGTTAAAGATGCTTTCTACTCTCATGTAGAAGAAATTCAAATCTAAAACCAAAACAGTTCAACCATGCTGGCGGAGAGTGCTCCTGATCTGTGCCTTAGGTCAGAGCAATACATCTCTTTGAGCCCTGTCTGCGTGTCAATCTGAGCGCACACAATAGCATTTTCACTGGGGGTGGAAGTTGCTATGGTGTGCACGTGGTTGCAGTGGTGGTACAGCACAGAGACAGATGAGAAGTCTCACTACAGGAAACGTGATCGTTAGGGAAATGATCTGTCACAGAATTCATTGTAATGCCATGTTTCAGAACAAAAAGAGCTTCAAAGCTTTTAGCTCAAAAACAAACTCAAAACCAAACCCCTGTGACTTCTTCCCATACTGAGACAGGAGATTTCACTCATAATGAAGAATACTGGGAATGACTGACAGCACCTGATGCTGAGTATTTGAAGTATTGGATGTTGGTTTCTTGTTCGTAGGTTCCATCTAGAAGCTTCACAGCGCAGCTGTTGGAGAAGAAGCCAGCTTGACTGCAAATAGATCCTAGCTTGGTTTCTCTGCTCATTGTCTTTATGACACAGTGCTTTTTATATACCTGCTGTTGTTATAAAATCTGAAATGCTTTCTGAATTTCAGTCCTTGATGATTCTTTGCCTAAAAAGTTATATTTAATATGATTGAAATATCCAGTGTTTACAATCTTACTTATGCATGTTTTTAGTATTGCCTTTGCTGCATTTATTAATATAATGATCGAGTTGGTGAGCATCAGCTGAACTAACGCTTTCTGTACGTGCGAAGTCTATGAGGAAAATAGAGCAAGTCAAAAAAGGTTCCTTAGAATTTCTCAACCGGGACAGGAATTTTCTACACAGTACAGAAAAAAACTAAGGTCTGAACAGCATACTGTACATGTTCTCTGTATCTGGGGGAATTTTGAGGATTCTCTGGAGACATGAGAATTGTTCATAATCTGCAAAATCCATTTCCTGCTACTTTCTTGGCTCACAAGGCCAGAGGCATTTCAAGGACACAGCCAGGTCTGTTGCAGTAGCTCTGTGCTGTCAACAGACTATTAATTTATCAGAATGAACTTTCTGTATGTCTTTATATAAATATCCTTATTTTCAGTGGTACTTATGGTTTGCTTGTTAGAGAAAATTCATAAAAATCAACCGATTTATTTTGCTGATCTCCAGCATTTGTAAATCTGTTAAGCAGGCAGAAATAATTGTTTTATTTTCTAGAATTAAAGAAAGCATTTTTCTTTCAAGAGGAGGAAAGGTGAAAGCCGTGTGAAATCAGACAGAGAAAAAATGTTTTCTCTGTTTCCCATTTGCAAGCAATGTTTAGCCACTTCTTGGGAAGCAGGACTTCAATAGACATAGTGATTGCATTTCCATAAGGAGTGTCCCCCTTTCTTCTTATCCTCCCAGAATTTATTTTTTAGCATGATATTGTGTGGTATAGGGTATCCTTTGGTCGGTTTAGGTCAACCTTCTTGACTTTGGACTTTCCTCACCTCTTGCTCCCTCAATGTAAAGTGTCTTGTGAGGTAGGAAGGTTAGGGAGTCAGCCTGACTGCTGCACCAGCACTGCTCAGCAGCAGCCAAAATGCTGCTGAGACAATGCTGCTCTAGCTACAGGTGCTGCTACGGGGAAGGTTAACTCCATCCCAGCCATATCCCCAGAGCATATCTGCAAAGTGAGTTTTGGAAGGACTGCATGATGAAAATAATGAAAAAATAGCTAGTTGAAGTCTTTGAAAGCATCCGAACTTGGGTCTGGAACAAAAATAGAAATATTAAAAAGCTTTCATCTAACGTTCAAGTTCCAATCTCTTCCTCAAACAGTTGTCCCACTAATAAAAGTTCTTTTTCAAAGGTTCAAGGAGAAAAACGGTGGGGAAAAAGTGACCAGACAGCTGGTATGGATTATAGATAACAGGCTATTTGGCTATGTTGCCATAGTTTGTGGTGACTGGAAGATGGTTGGAAGAAGGAAAATATAATACATTTATTTTAGAAGTAATCTTGAACTGGTATATCTACTTTTGATTTATGAACTTTCTGAAAAATCAGGTCTGCAAGGGTGTTTCTTTGGCAAAACCACAAACATGAATAGATGCTCTAGCCAATAGTGTGCACTGTAAATTGTACAGTAGCCCTCAGACCTGTCTATCTTGACAGCCTTTGACTGGAAGAATCATCTTTTGGTAGTGGTCAATTGCATTGCCAACTGACTGGGAAAGTAAAGTGGAATATTTCACTACTACTCTGTAGACTGGTATATAAGTTGGAAAAAAGAAGTCATATATTGAATATACTTTAATGTTTAGTAGTAGATTGTAAGCATTTTCTTAAATGATTTCCCAATCTCTAGTTACCACAGCCTACACCCTACTTGAGTGACCTTTGGTAAGGTGGTGCAGCTCTTTGTCCCTACTTGCAGTAGTGTGGAGGAGGTTATGAGTAGGTGTGTTAGCCTGCATACTGACTTGGAGAAGCCACACCAGTACTGAGAGAAAAAAGTACAGCAGTTTGTACTGGGCAAATCAAATAGTCCTAGTCCAGGAGAGTCTCTGGATTTTCTGTGTAGAGAAATGCTCATGGAAATTAAACCAGAAATTATGTTATTTATTAGATGATAACTGTCTCGTACTGTGATGTTTTATGAGGCTTGTGTCATTGTAGAGGATGCTTTTGTAGCGCTCTGTAGCTAAAGAAGTTTGCTAAAAAATGAAAAGTGACTCATTAGGACAATTACTCTTTCTGGTAATTTTGTTTTGCAGAATTCTGTTTTCAATTGATGTAGACTGAAGCATTAAAATTTTTGTATGTTGCTACTATTTGCTTTTACCTCAGTGAGGAAGTTTACTCATTTGTGGGTTGACAGGCAGCCTTGCCATGGGAACGGGAAGGCAGTAGCTTAAAATGCAAGCTGAGAGTTTGCTAAGTACAGACCAGTACGCTGCAGAAGAGAGATAAAATTAAGGCACCCACATCCTGTGATACCATGAAGTTCTTGCAGGCTGCCATTTACTAGGAAATGAAAAGAAGTCCATTAATTCAAAACACTGCTAAAACACCATGATGCTTAAGTTATGCATGATTTGCTTTGTATAGTGTAAAGCAATGCAACTTGGGCTCTTCCTGCTGGTGTCAGAGGAAGAGTAAAATTCAGTTCTGGATATTTGTCTGCCATATTAGTTTTGAAAAAGAAAGTATGTTCCTGTAAATAGTAGCTAATCTGGCTCTTCTTGTACATCTGTAATCATTATTTGCTCTTATTTCCTGTATCATTTTTTATTTCTGATAGAAACCCATAACTATCTAGCCTTAAACCATGAAAAACTTGTAACTGTCTTCTATTTCTGGAGTATTTATACATTTCTAAAGGTACAGACTTAATGGAAATTGATATTTTCTTTCTATTCTTGTGGTTGGCAGGAATGAAAGTAGGAATTTGAGTTTTTATTTAGCTTTAATAATCTATGATTAAACTGAACTAAATTGGTGAACTTTCTCCTCAGTCATCCCTCTGAAATTAAGTTGGATATCTTCCTAAAAGAAACATACATTTTCATTGTTTGCTAGTCTATCTGAAGTCAAACAATATTCCCCCAGTGAAATCTGGTCAAAATCAGGAGGCTAATCAGGATACTACAGCCATGTCTCATGCTTGCTGTACAATCAGATCTAAATTACTTTATAGAAGGCTGAGACATCTTTTAAATGGAAATATTTGTGCTGTGGGGGCATTGTCAGTAGAGGCAGAGACGAGCTTGACATAAGCAGATATATGATGGTAAGAAAACAAACTATGCCAGGCAGGAAGAGATCAGCCCCTTGAACGCTGGAGACTATTGCATCAGTAAGGCAGGATGCTGAAACTGTTCCAGAAGAAGCAGAGAATCAGGAACCATCTGTGGAGAAAAAAATAAAATGGCAAGAAGCAACCAAACACATATGGCTTTTGCAATTTTAGTTTTCCCAGCTGACAGTACTGAAAGCTGGTGCATGTACGCAAAGCAACAGAGCACTGCTGGACCTACAGCCATCCACAAACCCCTTGCATAAGGCCATTTGTACATTAGAACATAATCACACACTATTTTAACTGTCAGCATTAACATGTAGCCTATAAAGGAACACACAAAGACATTTTGTTGGACAAAGTTGCTACAGTTTTTTTTATGTTAAAGTGATAAAAATTCTTCTTTCACTTCCTGGTGAGATGGTGAGTTGCAGTGAGTTTTATTTGCTTAGTGATAGCTCTAAATCTCTGCCAAACCAACAGAGGCAGAGCAAGCAAAGCTTTAGTCTGAATAGTGGGTAAACACCAAAACTAGCCTCTCAGTTTTGTCCTCTGAGGTCCAGAGGAAGAAAATTCACAAGACAAAAGGAACCCTCCTATGGTTTAGCCACTCAAATCTAAACAGAAGTTGACTTATTCTGAAATGCAGCTGATAACCTATAGCCAAGTCACTGTGACGAGTTGATGAAGTTTAGCTGCAGTTGCTGTCGACTGTGCAGGATTTTGATTGTAGTTCAGTGTATCCATGTAACTCCTAACAGCATGCACATCTGCTGCGGACCAGCCTGCAGAATACCTGTCGGTTCCTCATTGGAGCTGGTCTATGCACACCAGAGAAAAGGCTCTTGGCTTCCTTAGCTAGCAGAGCTGAATGCTGAATTAAGCCCATCTGTATTTGTTGCTGAGGTGTTATTAGGGATATGTCACATACTTACGCCACGGATGTTGTAGCAGTCCTCATTCAGAATATCATCTTAATTTAAACTGCAGCTTTAATTCCAACTGAAGTCAATTATGAATTTCTGTGTGGAAATGAAATTTTACCAGAAATTTTGTTCACATAATCAAATTTGTGAGGCAAATATATGCAATGCTTTATAAAAGTTCAGTAATCTCTGATACATTCAGAGTTTTATACATTCCCTTACTCAAAAAGGAAAAAGCAGTTAATTTTCTAGCTCATGTGCTTGTAAATTAATCAGTGTTTCAGCCAAATGCTGGAAAAGTATAGACCGTCAAAGAGCAAAATCTTACCCATATTTGCACATACTGTGTCTTTCTGTGTCAGCTTTTCCACCTGTCCTCACAGGAGACATTACACATGCTCCTTCCAAAGTGCTCCATCTGTGTACGTGTGTATACAAATCGCTACTCACTTTACTGCTCACGTAGCTTTTCTGACCTCCCACTTCCAAGTGGGAGTTGTACTTGTGAGATGTGTAGTGCCACTACATACGTCTTTCTTATTATTAGACATCAGAAATATTTACAGGTCTGCTAGATTTCCTGGCTTGTATACTTCTGTGTCTGTACCAAGAGTTTAAATTATTTGGAGCATGAAATTGGATGTTCTCTTGGCTTTGGCCTGAAGGCTTTCTCTGGGTCCCTATACATTGAAAGGTCCATAGAATTCTTTCCCTAAATCAATTCTTTTCCTATTTTTTTCTATAATACTTTACCTAATATCTTTGATTTTAATTATCTTTCCTACACTGCTCACTTAGCATTTTTAGGCTACAAAATTATAATACACAACAAACGAGAGAAAAATAAAGAAAGAAAGCAAAGATTTCTGCAACTCTAATAAAAATTACTTGCTACACATAAAAGAAAGAAATGTAGACTGTGTTCCTGCTTACCTGAATTATTTAAAGCTATGCTAAAATTAGTCCCATTCAGATCCTGAGGATTGTGAGCTTTAAATTTTCACGGGTTCTTTGCTGCAATTTGGAGCACCACAGTCCCTGTGAGTCCAATGGAGTCCTGCACTGAGCCCATATTTTCATCTCCTGAAATTTTCAGCTCACAGTCTTATAGAAAAAAATGGTCATCAGAGAATTGAAAGCAAAGTAAGGTAAACTATTCCTTCCTTCTTGTTCTTAAGATTCCCAGACAGGCTGCAGGTTTAAAAGTGAGGCTCATGTGTCATGGTTGTGTTAATGAAAGCAGCAAACAGAACAAGAGAAAAGGACAGATTTAGAATGCTGTCAGAGTTGGGCACTAAAATTGGTGATTTGAACTTTCAAAAACAACCAACCAAATAAGCCAGAAAAGAAGAGGAACGGAGATGACCTTCTCACTCAGTTTTTACTGGCTTCAGGAGGACTTGCATGTGCCCAGTGCTGCTTTGTAAGCTGTTCACCTCCATTGCGTGAAGTACATATCTCTTCTCCTGAGCATTGGCTCTCTTTCCTGAAGAGGCAGAGCACAATTTTTGCAATTAAGTTTTTGAGAAAGTGTGAGAATTTGTGCAGCTATATGTGGCATTCTGGGGACCTCAAGTTCAAGGTATTTCAGTCTTCTTGATGTTATGACTCTGTTTGTGCCATCAAACAGGTGTGAGCATAACTGTTTTTTATAGCACTGTCGGGTCCCTTGTCTGCAAGTTTCGTGGTCCTTGGTGAACTTCTAGTAACAATATATCAACTTGGTAGGATAGTGCCATTATCTCTGCTTTGCAGATGATGTTACAGAGGTGGAAGGTATGTCTGGCCACTCACGCAGTAGTAAAATGTGAAATTGAAACATCAGCTATATCACTAGCTGTAAACCGTTGACAACTGGGTCACAGGACTTGGTCACAGACCCAGCTTTCTTTATGCTATCTAAACACAAGATGGATTTCAGTCTACCCATCAAATATAGGAAGTTGGCTAATTTCTGCTTCCACATAATAATAATAATAATAGTAATAATAATAAAGAAAAATAATTCCATGTGATTTTCCATAGGAAACATATTAATAGCTCTTAGCTGACAATTTTTCTAAAGAATATTGATATGCTTCACTGACTTTTTTTATGACTAACAGCGGTAGAATCTAATCCTTGAATAATACTTCATATTAACAGTGTGTATTTTACTGTACTTCAAATTGTAACCTAGCGAGTATACAGTTGACTTAGCTGTTGATTGGTGAATACCATTTATCATAATATTTTATGAATAACAGAAATGTTATTCAGTAGTGTATTTGATAAATGGTGTTCATATGGCCTTGCTGGTCATTTCTGGCCTAATCGTCTGGAGGGGAAAATAAACAGGCTGGTGACTGAGCAAAATCACTCTCTCTTGAAATGATGTTTGCTGGCTGCAGCTGCTGCCCAGGGCAGCGAGGAAGCTACCTAGCAGGCAGTTGGTGTGGGAATGGCTCTTCTTTGAGCCAGCTGAACATTTTTCCCCACTGTGTTCTCATTTTTTTATGAAACAGAAGCTAGACAGCTATCAGTCAGTGCTGGTTAGGATCTTCTCTTAATGCTGGAGGAAATCTGGGTCATGGGAAGCGACTGAGAACAGTTTGGAGCATTGCTGCTTGGCAACGTCTCACTGGGTCTTTGGGTCTTGGGGCACAGGAACTGCTGAGGATCTTGTTAAACTTTGAGCAAGAAAGTGGATAGCAGATCACTGGAAAGAATGATTTTTTTGTGTGGTAGGTTTCAATAGAACCCTTTTATTCTGATTTATGAATCTCTGCTCTACTTAAGGATCCCTCAAAGGCTGAGGCTGTGCAGGCAGAGGAGTGGTGTGCAGTGCTGCACTTAGGAGGTACGGAGCAATGACTTGTACAGTGCTCTGCTGTGCACTAGAACCACTGGATTTCGCTAGTGTGGGGCTTTTCAGGCATGTGGATTGTCATTTGAAGATCCTAATTGTAGCAGTCTCTTTTTTTTTCTTTCTTTTTTTTTTTTAAGAATGTGTGAATACCTATCTCAACTTTTGTCTATTTTTTTTTCCTTTGTAAAACAAGAAATATTCCTCTTCTCCAATCTGTCTAAATGAAACCCTTCCTGGCATAACCTGTCTTATGCAACATCCATAGAATATAGCACTAAACAGTTATTTTTGTGATTGATGAATGTTGATATTTCTGCTTTATAAATTAAAGCTAAGTAGGAGGAAGCAACCTCACCTTGAAAATTAGTCTTCCATCTATACCTCTTTAATGACTCTGGATACAACACACATTTAATGGTTGTTGGTTTTTTTTAAGATTAAGGGAAACATTCCACATCCTGAATGATTCCTTTCCATTTTTTATTTGTACTTTGATCCTATTTTGTAGGAGAGCTAAGTATTTGCAATGCTGGTGATGTCAGTTGGAGAAATAAATGTTCAGAGCACCTGAAAATCAACTGTTTATTTCTGTAAGCTGCACTGCGTTATATTTGTTTGAGTCTTTAACGTAGCAACCAATCAGAAAAAAAAAATACATAGAGGAAAGATCATAGACAGGTCTCATTTCCTGAAAGAAGTATTCACTTATTTTTTTAAATCGCTGGCTTCATCTTTTTGAAGCTCACTGATTAGAGACCTTGCTACAACAGCGCTCCCAATACATACAGAGCTGTTGATACAAGGACTTCATGTTAATGTACTGAACAGGAGATTTATGATTTCAACTGACTTTAGATTATCAGTGGCCAAAATACAATTCATATTATGTTAAATTGCTTCTTGTATGACATCTGAGCTGATTAGGAATAGTTTAGAGAAATATTTCCAGGGCTTATTCATTTTCTATTGCTGACAAAATTAGAAGAAGTAGTTTACAGTCTGGGAGAGAGATGCAGTACAAGATAACACTTTTGAAGCAGTGCAGAGGTGGATAGAGAAGTTAGACATTTAAATAAGCCATGGTCCAATGAGATGGTCCAGGATGAAGAAGTTTGCCCTTACCTCGCACTCTCACCAATAGTCAATTCTTAGGTGCAGCCTCTGTCTCTGCTCAGACCTCTTGGGAACTGCTCTGCCTTCAACTATGCTCAGTAGCTCCCCAAAACTTACAGAGGTGGCAATTACAAAATAAATAAATAAATAAATAAACAAAACAGTCATGGGAATTGAGAGTGCCACAGTTGCATATCCTTTCTTTCTTCTGCTTGCCATAAGCAATATGCACTCAGCAATTCCAGAACCACTGTCTGTATCATTAAACCATTGGTCTGGACCAAGTGGTTTTTTGTTGTTGTTGTTTGTTTTGGGTTTTTTTGCTCCCAGTAAATTTGGAAAAAGATCAAGGAAGGGACAGCAGAACTGGATGAGTCCTAACTGAAGTTTGGGACTGGTCCTTGACAGAATGTCATGGCTCTTGGTTCTGATTGTGCTCAAAAACTGAAATGGGAAAACAGACGTTAGCGCATCTTTTCTCTTGCATTCATCACAAAATTGCCAAGAAAATATCACAGCCAATCCTCATCCCTCATGGATAAGTGTTTCGTAATGACTGTGGATGGTAGCCAACACTTCCCAGTTAACTGTTACATCAGCAATTGATATTCTTCCCTCTTAGAGACAATTCACATCCTCACAAATTCTCCCTGCAGAGCATCCTCAGCTGTATCATGTTAATGACACAACTAAATGTACAACTAAAAATAATTATAAAATGCAAAGTTGGTGAAAAGGAGTTTAATAGGGAAATTTCATGACTGCACTAGAGAAGTTGTGGTTTAGCACTGAGATAGGTCTGATTGCTTGAGCATGTGGGTGCTATGGTAACGCAGTTTCACCATTTGGAAGTGCTTAAGCTCAAAACCACAGTATGCTGCACCCTCTTCCTTTTGAGCAGGGTTCTGTAGAAGAAAAACAGAAGTAAACAGCATGAGAGAAACCACAGAGCAGCAAAGGCGTCGTAAGCTGCAGTCGAACAAGTGGGTTACTGTAGCTAAAGTATATGAAGACTGAGGAGGGCATTTGAAATGCAGTGCAACTGATAGAAATGCCTTTCTTCTGCCAGATAAATGCATGATCTTCATAGATATTTATTAGTTTGTAGGAACTGTGTAATTGGCAAAAGGTATTTGAATTTGTGCCTTTGCATTATGTTCTGCTCCATGTTTATGGTTTTGTCAAACTCCAGATATAGTTTGTAACAGATGTTTCCATAAAATTAATATTTCTAGAGGGAAATTTGTTTACCTCTGCATTTTATTTTATTTTTTTTCTTCAGAAAAAGTAAATTAGAATCAGAAATTTCTGGTTTTGATTTTAAAAAAAATCAGATTAGCTGAGGAAAAAAATAATTCTTCTTATGCTTTAATTCTTTCCTTGAGATGTGCTGTCTATGATAGCAGAATTTATACTTGGCATTAACTTGGTGGATGTTGACAAACTCTGATGTTTGTAGTTCCCCATCTTTCCTGAGCCTACAACATTGTGTTCCTTCTTGTATCTGCCAGCTATAAATTCTTCTTAATTCCACCCCTTGCCCTTGTATTGATTTCTGGACAATTTGAACTCATTGCCTTCTGCTTAGCATTTCTGGTTGGCTCTGAAACTGTGAAGGACAGTTGCAGCTCCCATCCTTGAAGCTGGAGAGCAAGGAGAAGGTCATGGCTGTTGGCAGACAAGAATAAGGACTAATTTAGAGGTCAATTTTCATTAAAAAATACAGTTTTACCTCCTATTATATTTAGCTGGAGCACATGTCCACACTTAGTCCTGAGACATGGTTTGCAGAAGGACTGTGCCTTCTGCAGTGGAATTCAGGTCTGAACAAATGTTCTGTTTTGAGAAGGACAAAGCTTTTGGCTCTCCAGAGATATATGTGTGGCAGGAAAGAGTGGCAGAATCACACTCTTAAACTGTGATTGCAGTATTGTAAGGAGCCGCAATAGTGGACAATTAATTAATGGATATTTGGATAAAAGGAAACAGTTTGAGAAACTCACACCAAAATTATTTAGTTTAATTATCATTTTGGAAAGTCCGAATGAATGCTTACATCCTGATGCCAAAGGGTACAATTGGCAACTTATGGTCAACACACTTCAGAATTTTTGTTAAATTAAAATTTACTGTTTCAAATTTTTATTCCAAAGTTCCGGATGAAAATCAATATCGCAAGTATCTCCTGTGGGAATAGAAATGCTAATAATTAGTTTTAATTCTCTGCTACTCTTAAGTTTATAGCATTCCTAGGACTTCTGAAGTTTTTTAGCATTTAGGGTTATAGATTATTTTTAAGTGCTTTTGTGTCTCCATCCATAACAGACAAAACCTTTAGCATTTGTTTAGGATCGAATGAAATGCCCTGGTTACCTGAGAAGTTCCTACGTGTTAAATCTGAAGGATTAATTTTTACTTTCTTTCTAACTCAAAGCGTACAAATTTTCACATATTTTTCATGTAAACTGTATGCATCTTTATTTTAGTAAATTTTAAAAAATCAGCAAGTTGTCCAGATAGGAGGAACAGCTCTATTTTTCTTAGGACACAATGAGAAAGGTTGAAGTGTAGTTGTGCACAGTGACTGTGGAAGCACTTTGGCATGCGTGATTCTACTTTTAAAATTGAGGGGTCCTCTGTGGTATAGAGATACTCAGCTGTTTAAGCGTTTGGAAGCTTACTCACAGATTTGCTCAGGTTTATTTATAAAGTAGCAATGGATCTCTTTATTTTGTGTTTGTGGCCAAAAGAAGCAGTAACATCTCTGGCCCTGATGCTCATTTACTTTAATGTCCCCTTAGCCGGCTCTGGCAGCAGAAGGGAGCCTTAAAGTAGGTGTGAATTACATCCTATCCCACTTGAAGTTTAAAAATAAATCAAAGAAGGGCGGCTGGCAGCATTTTGTAAGGCTCTTGCCTTACTCACCCTTCACCTCCCACCAGGAACTGTTCTTTTTTTTTTCTTTGCAATTTAGCATTGGCTTGCAGTGGAGCTGACTAATGTCTGCACTCTTTGCTAGAGGACCCCCTCAAAGAGCTTTGCTCCATATGAACAAGACCACATCCTGTTACTTTCATTGCAGGCGTGAAGAGCCCTGCCCCTGCTGAAGCTGTAAAAAGGGGGAAGGCCTATTCTGGACCTACCCTGGCTGCTTTGTGTGAAGCCCGGCTAGGTGAGGGATGTGGGTTCTCTCCAATATGCTGAAGGCTGGGGAGCACCTGGGAGAGGGCAGCAGCTGTGCAGAATCACTGAGCTCTTCTTGCAGAGGAGCCTGGCTGCAGACACAAGGCTGAGAGAATACTTCCTCTGCCACTCCCCAGCTTGAGCAGATGCAGAGTGCTGCAGGGTGCAAAGAGCCAATAGGTATGGCATCGCACTAGATAAAATGTCAAGTGCACTGTCAGCAGAAAGGGACACCCCATATTTTGCTGTGCTGTGTGCACCAAGGAACCTGCGTGCTACCTGCCTGCAGACCACAACCCTGCCCTGGACTTGGGCACCTCCAGGGATGGGTCATCCACATCTTTTCTGGGCAGCTTGTGCCAAGTCCTCACCATCCTCTGTGTAAAGAATTTCTTCCTAACATCTAACTTGTATTTTGCCTCTTTTACTTTTAAGCCATTCCTTGCTGTCCTATCAATATTTTCCTTGTAAGAGGTTGGTCCCCCTCCTGCTTGCAAGCTCCCTTTGAGTACTGGAAGGCTGCAGTGAGGTCTCCCTGGAGCCTTCTCTTCTCTAGGCTAAATAGCCTTCATAGGAGATGGGTTTCAGTTAATGTGTTTTTGATCATAAAAACATTAAGTTTTCAGGCTTTTAATGCAGGCTCTTTGGTTTTATGTTATCAGGTAGAGTTTCCTTTAAGTATGTTCAAGCACATGAAGCACGTGCTGGAGAGTTCTGCTTGTGAAGGGGTTATACCTTGAAGCACACAGACTTTAACATTTCCTAGACCTCAGCTGTGTACTCTTGGGTTGCTTGTTTCTTCCCCATGGAAAGTATTTTCACTTTGTTCTTCCTTTCCTTAGAGTACATCAACAAACATTAACTTCTTAGAAGAGTGCAACCATGGTTCACTACAATAGGTCCAGAGTCATGACTGCAGCACGACAAAGCTGCTCCTAGGCCTCCAGATGTAACCTTACACCTTGTTCTCCTTTGGGTTTAAGATGTTTGTGGTAGTTGTTTTATTTTATTTTATTTTATTGTAGCCTGGTTTCTTTCAAAGTTATTCTATTTACTCTTGTTGAACACTGAAATACTTCTTCAAAACACAGTAGTCCCATGTTTCAGTCTCAAGTCCTGACTGCCTTCAGGCTTTCAGGAGAAAACATGATTAGCTCATCCAATTTAGGAGTATTTCTTTGAGAAGCTGTCATCTCAACTGAAACCTTTCTTTTAAGCAGCAGCTGTACTCTGTCTGCCAACTGGTAGTGAGACATTAAAGAGAACCAAAGGAATTAGCCAAGCTGCCCATCTGCTGGCAGGATGTGCTGGTGGGATCTTTTTGCAAGGCACCTGGCCAAGGCTAGAGCTGCTCAAAAACTACTGATAAGTCATAAGTCTTTTGGGTAAGCCAGCAGGATTCGGCCAGTGGCCAAATCAAGAGAAGGCAAAGGGAAGCTTGCATGCACCTTTTGGTAATAGTACTTTATTTCTTTACTTTATGTACTTTATGTACTTTAATTCTTGCACTTGGATTGTCTAAGGCAATCTCTGTATATTATATTAATCTCTGTATATCCTCTGTATATTATCTTTAAAAGAAGCTCCTTATTGGATGTGCTTTAAGATGAGAAAATAGGTTTTCCTATTTAAACCGAGACCATATTTCTCAGTTTGGTAATCATCAGACTTTCATACTGATAAGGCATGGTTTTAGGAGCTGAACATTTGAAAAATATTCTTAGATTTCAGTCTCCAAGTTTCCAGAGGCATATTTTAGAATATAAGTGTGAGCAGACAGTTTGGGCTTTGCAGTTAACTTTATTAACCAGAGATTGGCTCAGACGTATTTGAAAACAATGAGACATTTAGAGAAAAGTACATTATTTTTATTTACTCATACTGGAGAACTGTAGTCTGTTTGTTGGGTTCCTTTTTGTCCTACCCAGTCTGGAATCTTTCTATAAGTTTATATCTGCCTTGCTGTTTGAGAGGACTTTTTTAGTGTTTTGGTGCCACCTATTGAATTTTTATTAACTGCGTCCTATTTCATTGCTATAAAAAATAATAGCATTGAGCTACAGAAAAGGAGATTCGTAAACTGCTCAGAATAACACAAAACTGACACAAAGTTCTGTTAAAATGCCAGTGCTTATTCCAAGGTAAAAAGGGTAATCTAGGACTGTTATTTTCCAGACTGCTTTAAGAATTGATCTGCTCTTGCTGACCCTAATGTGGGTTAGATTGGATAGGATAGTCTCTTCTGTCAGCTCTCTTCGAATTTAATCAGTTCTTTGATTGTGTGTAACATGTAGCATCTGTTACCATGAGCAACCAAGAAACTGTATTTACAATAGTATCATTGTTCCTAACTTTACAAGGGAAAGAATGAGGAAAATGGCTTTCACAGAGACTGTAAGGAAATCAGTGAGGCAGCCGGGATTACACTACAACACTTTTTGCACATATTACCTAACTTTATCCAAAAGAGGGAATCTTTAAGTATACATTTTTGCTTTTGTCACATTTACATTAAACACCTAGAAAAATGTTATGCATTATTTCATTAGCCACTTTGCAATATTTCAATTCCTTTTATTATTGTTATTTAAGTGAATCAGCACAAATGCTTACAGAAAGTAAATTTTAAGCATGAAATATACTTAATGCACTGAAGCAAGGTAAGGCTTGGGAAGAAGGGGAATAATTTGTTCTTCCACCGATGAGCCAGTAGGAAGAAAATTCATACTATGACACTGAAAGTGACTAACTGCCAGCTATCAAACACTGACTTTAAAAAATATGAAGATGCTTTGAGACTCAATTAATTAAGGCTAATATTACTACATATGTTACCATTACATGGTTGTTTGGCAGCTTATTTTAGAATTGCTGTTCCAGAACTTTCCTGAAGGTCATCTATATATAGATCATCTATATTGTCGTTTCTTATTTGTAACAGGAATCTAGTGGAGAAGGGCTAGTAACAAAAAGGGCAAGAAAGGTAAAGCATAAGTGGCAGAAGAGAGATGATACTTTGTGGACAGTTACAGCAAGAAGCATGAGAACAAGTGGAAGCTGGCTTGTTACTGGAAGCACGGCAGTAGTGTTAGAGAGAGATGTCTTCAGGAAGCGAGCAGGGCTTTTAAACTTCTTAATTCAGAGTGAAAGCTTCTAATCCTCAAAGTGAGTGAAAGATAGTGATGGGGACAAACTTTTGTTTTGGTGGCAGACATGCCTGCAAGTTGTTCTCCCAGTTCCAGCCATTGTCATTTATTTTTGTCTCTCTTTCTCCTGATATTACATTACACAAATCTAGAATGGTTTTCATCAAGGTTTCAAAGCAAAGTGTTAAACTGAGGCTTGTTTTTGCAGCTGTGAAAAGGCGCAGCTCCCAGCAGAAATCGGAGTGGTTCATAAGAGGTTAACTTAGAGATAGTGTTCGCAGGAGAGTTTCTTAAATATCAAGAGGATAGTCCAGGAAAAGTGCTGGGATTTAGAAATGAGTATTAGTAAAAGTAAAGGGCTTTAAGTAATACTGAGGCAAACATTTCCAGCTTTTAAATAGTTGAAGGTTATATACAGGTAAGGTTTTCATTGAGAAGAGAATTAATCTTTCCTTGCTAATAAAATCATTCTTCATTCGTCCAAGTCAAGCTCTATTTGTTGATATTACTTGTACACACTGCTTTGTGATAAAATGTAAGATCTTGAGAGTTTTAGTTTTTGTTATTGCAAAATACATTGAAAACTATGAAAATGCTATTTAGTGCAGTGTCTTCTTTCCTAAGAAATATTACTTAGAGAAAGTCATAAGAAGTCCCCGTCTTCTAATGTAGATGAGCTTCTCACCTTCATACATTTCTCACTTGCTGATATCTTTTTCTCACTGTGCAGCAGGAAATGATAATCTGACCTCTGCCAGCTCTCTCTTCTCCACGTTACCTACACCTACACGCTCCACATCATTCTCACCTCCAAGCACCACTGCAGGTAACCGTGAAATCGGGACCGTGGCTTTGCTGATCTTCTGTTTCAGCTGAGCTGGCATCCATCACAGCTTTCCTGAAGCTATGTCTATTCCTTAGGCTGCACGGTACAGACTCAAGACTCAAGAAAATTGAACTTTAATGTGAACAGTGTCAGTCCACATAGCATATGCTTGATGTTTTGGGGTTCTAGTTGTTGCTACATATCTTTAAATATTACTTTAGAGTAAGTAAAGGGAGAGCTCAGCTCACAGGAGAGAGGAATTATTCTTTTTTTTTGTAGTGTGATTATGTACGATTCACTGAAAGTGTAATTTACTTTTTTTTTCTTTCTCTTTTTAAGGAGTTCTGCCAGCAACAACTGGTAAGAAATGTTTAATTTAAATTACAGAACTTTGTTGATACCCTTTTTTTCTTGTGGTTTCGTCTTTCCTGCTCACAGTCATCTTGTGTAATGCCTTTTCATTCAGCCTGGTTAAACGAAATACACTTTTGTAAGAGGGCAGAATATCAAACAAGTCTGCTTTTGGGTCATACACTTGAGAGGATATTTAAACTCAGCATGTAGCATGGAAGATGTGCAACCAGTGCCATAACAGATTGCATTTGCTGGATATTCACTTGACACCTGTTTCCCCCCTAGCACTGTGAGCCTTGCAGGTAAACAGTACCTTTGATTCCTACCAAGTTCACTGTGCTTCAGCAGAGCTCTTTGCAGCCTTGTGTCTCTCCTTGAGTTAACGTGTCCGAAGCACTGACGCTGTGCCTCTCACCACAGGTGCCTCTCCCGCAGCCAGCACACACCTCTCCACGCACACAGGCTCCGGCCCAGCCACAGGACTTGGCCACTCGCAGCATAGCAGCCCTACTGCCCTCACCACACTCACTCCCACTGCCTTTCATCAGACTGCATCAGGTTTGCTGACTACTTTTAGGTGCCATGCAGTACCCACGGAACTACAGGGGAAAAAAATGAGTTATTTGACCACTAGCTAACTTTTTCCACCTTGAGATTCATCAGATATAGCCAGTACTTGCAATTCAGCATAGTGGCAAGAGCCAAATTGTATTTGGGATGTGGTATCTAATGGAGAAGTCTTGCAGTCATCTCAGTAGTATTGTCACTCCAGTGAGTGAGACTGCTATTTTGCTGTGCAAAACCCACACAAATGGACCTAAGAGAACAGAGGAACTTGTTGGTAAGCAGGGGAATGAATACTAACAAGTAACAAGAGCAGTATACCTTATCTGCCAAACAAACGCAACTTGATTATTGTTTCTGAAAGAGCACAAGGTCTTTTTATTTTTTATTGTAAAAACACTGCAACATGTTTTAGTTCTTTGTTCACAAATATTAAAGCAGCTTTTATTCTACTCTATTCTGTTGACTCTATCCTGGATTGTGCATGAACAAACAAACAAACAAAAAAAAATAGTCTTCTTACATTGCAAAATTCATTTTCAAATGGTATATTCCTAAAATTTTGCTTTCTTTTGTTGGATAAATTAGCATGATCCTTCTTTCAGCACTCTTCTCTAGCTTAGAAAAACCCTGGATTTAAAAAAGAAAGAAGGGAGGAGGGAGTATAGTGTATGATATTACTGGTGACAGCCATATGCAGTAATGAATTTTACTTTTTTAATGTTGATATATTGTTTATTCCCTTACAGATTATTACAGTTCAACATCCTTGCACAGCACCACCTCACCAGTCATCATGCCAGCAAGCACTGAGACCATCCCCACTAGCACAATAGGTGACAAACTTGCACACAGTTGTCACAATTATGATACTGCAAGCACAAAAAATGTGTTAGAATGAGAAAAATAATCCTGATATGTTTAAAATCAAGCCTTAGGAATACAACTGCATTAAACCTAAGGTTTTTTTAGGGAAATATTATTAATATCTCTAAACACTAGATACACTATTTGCTGAGTGAATGAATAATAGCAGGAACACTGCTCAGCCAGCTGGCTCCCAAATTGGAGGGACATAACTCCAGGGCATTTCTTCTGGGGGGAGGTTCAGATTTCAGACTCTTTGGATAATACTTTTACCTTAGTACATTTCAAGTAATTGGTTGAAGGATGAAACTCTTTGTTCAAGCTTCCATGCAAACTTCCTAAATACTGGTTCCTTTTGGATTCCTTTTGGATATTCCATTGTAAAAATAATTGTAAAATAGCATGTAACGTTGAATGAATCTGTTCCCAGAAGTAAGAGTAACTATGCATAAGGTGGGTGAATTTTATTTCTTTAGTGATATTTTAATCTGTCCATTAGATATTACATAGCATACATATTCTGGGAAACTGTTATTATATCTCACTGAGAATGAGTGAATTTGGAATATTCTGGTATAACTTTGTATGAAGAAACTCTTTGAAGAAGCAGTTTGATACCTTTTGAAGATGCATGCACCATCTTTAAAAGAACTGGATAAGAAAAGAGTATGTAGGTAGTTGATATTTTCTTCCTTTTTACAAATGTGAGAGACAATATTTGCAATGTACTGAAGAGTTTTGGGCAGTATCAGTTGTCCTTCTGTAACATTCTCTGAGAAGCGTACCTTCAATTTATTTTCCTTTCTTGCAGAAAGTACCACAACAACAGAAGAACCTTGTGGTAAGAAGGAAACTCCTTATTCGTCTCAGCCATGGTAGTTGAGCAAAATCAGTAAACTCAAAGAGAGCTGATCACAAAAACAAATTAGTTACCATCTGAACTGTATTCCAATTCCAGAAGATTGGCACTAAAGTTATTAACACTTCTGGCCTTCTCATCTCCATTCACAGAACTGTAAACTGCCCTTGTACTAGGCTGGTCAGGGCTACAGGAAGAATCTATGCTCGTTTCACGATGCTCTCTAGTTTTCCCCATCATGTCAATAATCACACATTGCAAAACGCAGTTCATAACTATAGTAAATCCAGAGCTTGGACATTGGTTTCTCTCTCTTTGAAATCACTCCTCTGATTTTCAGGAATGTTTTTTGTTATTTACTAGATAACTATGAAATGTTTTGAATGAAAAATTTTAAATTTCTCTTCAAACAAATGATTCAATGTGTCAAAATAAAATATTTCCCTTTGAATTGTTATTTTAAATAATAATAAAATGTGTTGTTATGGAATGCTAATCTTTTAAATTCTTTTGGCTTCCTTACTAGAGAATGATTTAGAAGAATATTTTCCTAAGTAAATTTTGTTTTAACTAAACTATTTTTAAAGTAAAAAGTTATTTAAAAAATAAAAATAAGGTATAAAAAAGCAACCAACTTTCCTGTATTTTCTAATTCTTAAAACATGTATGATACTGCAGGTGCCAAAAAACATTTAACATTTCTTAAAAATTGTCATAAAATCATTATTGACTATTTTATCCTTCTCTTTTAGTTAATAATATTGATTATATGATTACGATAGACAAGGATGACTCAACTGAAGTTATACTAGAGAATATCAAAGGAAACAGAAAATACGATATTTTTTTGGAAGATAGGAATATCTCACAAGTGAGTGCCAGCAACAACAGAGCTACACTTAATAGATGTGAGAGATATACAGTTAAATCCGAAAATTGCAGAGACATATATCTTACTATTCCACCTGGTAGGTATATAAGGGTTTTAGTAATTTCTTTCTAAATTTAATTTTCTAGCTCTGACAGCTATTATTTTATGCTGGATGTTTTGTTCATCAATGATATTACTTTTGTTGGATTAAAATTTTACTTATTTGAATACCAACATTGTCTTTATTTCATGAATACCTTTAAGTTTTCAATTTCAGCTTCTTGTTAAATTCTTTGCATATTATACTGTGCTAATTGTGTATTCATACTGCAGAATAAATATACAAATATAAAGTGACAAATCAATATATATAACTATTATCACAGTGATTTTATTATTAATCCTTTCTAGATGAAAACAGGTATACTTTTGAAGCCTTCGACATTGGAAACAACTATTCAAAGTTGTCTTTAGATCGTTTATGCGGAGATTGCAAAGATGCCTGTACTAATGTGACTGCTATCTGCAAAACAAGTAAGATACATCTAACATATTTTAAACACTGATCATTTTAAATTATTTTTAAGAACTGTAGATATTTTTGGATGAGACTGGCAGATTTAAGTTAATTGCACCAGTGTGAGGGAAGAGTTGTTCAGAATTGCTGAGATCAGCAGGTCAGAGACTACCCTGTGGGTCTCACGTGCCCTGCAGGGCATCTAGTGAGAGTTCAAGCCCAGAGAGTTCACTCACTGAGATTACCAGCTTCACAAATTGCAGACATAAGGAGCTTTTGTGCTTCTGCTTGATGACCTGAAGGAAAAGTGAGAGCTTGGAAACCTGAGTGTCTGCTGTGAGCTACTTCCTTGCAAGCTATCTAGGCAACTGGCTCTGCAGACTCCTGTACAGTGAGAGCTGAGGCACTCTATTTTTGGATTTTGCCAGCTTTGGAGCCTGAGGAAACATGGGTTCAGTGCCAACTGATGTTGTAGAGAAGGTATGCACGCTGGGTGTATCCTCACATCCCAGAAAAATGCATGATGAATGTTCTCTTCAATGTTTTTATCAATAATCTGGACACAGGATTTGAGTGCAGGCTGTTTGCAGATGATACTAAATAGGTAAGAGCTATTGCTTTCCATAATGTAGAGCTGCCTTGCATTGAGATCTTGATAGAACAGAGTGCTGGGCAGTCACAAACTGAAATGTAACAAGAGCAAATGCTGGATTCTACACCTGGAAATGTGCATCTTGCAAATTCATATAGTCTGGAGAACTAATTGTTGCAGCACAAACCTGCGCACAGAGATCTGGAAGTTTTAGTCGGTGGTAAAAGTTCTTCTCAGTTAGGATAGCCAAGCTCTGCAAGAGGGGAAAATGTTCGTGTTCCCAAGCCTGCTGGTATTCAATAAGTGTTTCAAGAGTGCTCTTAGATATGTGATTTAACTTTTATTTTGCACTGGAGTTGGACGCAGTGATCCTCACAGTCTCTTTCAAATTCAGAATAAAGTCTATGATTCCATTGTGATGGGATGGAGGTTTTGCACTTGAGGGAGCTGAAGACTGTGGTGGGTGAGCTTCTAAGAAGCCATGGTACTCCAGTTTTTGGCCATGAATTGCTTTATTTCTGTGCTTAAACTGTTGGAAAGTCAAATAATATGAGTGCTAGTGATGAGAAGTAAAGATCTATGCAGACTTAATTGATATAAAAGCACTTAGAACTCAGTCATCAGATTAGGTTGTATACTTCTCTGTTTGAGATACTTTGGCAGTTTACTACAAATTATATTGATTAAATGCAGTAAAAAATCCCAGTTCAAATGGTATTATGTACTTTTAGAGTTGTGAAAAATATTCTTAAGACATTTTTGTGTCCGCAGATTCCACAAGTGTAGAAGACTATGAGGAATTAAGTTATAACTCCATATTGATAAACTCTTTATCACCCGACACTGAGTACACGTGCTATATTACAGTACATTTTTTTGAAAAGAACTTTACCAAAGAAAACAGAATAGCCACAGATTATGCTTGTAAGTACAATGCTTGTTTTTGCTTTACATTCAAGATATTTCTAGAAAAACCCATTATGAATTCCACTGTTTCCCTGAGGATGAGGATATATGTTGGGCATCACGCTCAGCCAGTTTCAGGTTCTCTGCCAGTTCTCCCACCCCATCTCCTGTCCTTTCTATTTTTTGACCATAGACACAGTTGTCTTTTCCAGTCCCTGGCTCAGACCTGCAGTCTGATGCCATCCTGTCCTTCTAAGTTTTTTTTTTTTTTTTTTTTTTTAAGGGAGAGAACTTGGCTGAATATAAGTTCCAATGAAGGTGCAGGTCTAGCCAAAAACAAGAGTTGAATTATTGCTTTTGAAGAAAGATGTGATAGAATAATTGCAAGAAATATCTCCAGAGAAAATATGTTTATCTGCAACATTGTCCTTGGAAATGGCTATGTGGTTTTCTGTTTAATTTAGAAAATAAAGCTAAACCACCCTAAACCAAGTAACCTGCAAAGAAAATCTCAGGATTATAAAAAATAAAAAAAAAAGCTAAAGTTATAAGGAATTGGAAATATTGCATTTTATTTGGAAATGTTGGAAAATTTTAGTAATTTATGATATTTCTGTATTCACCTATATCTCATATTTAATACATTTATGAAATGTCTCAAATTTTATGATTTTATATGTACACTCTTTGTAGTTTTGTATAATTTATCTGAATGAAATGTACTTTGCAAAATCTTAAATTATATTAGTATCTGGCTTTACTGACCAATGAAATTTATTTTAATCAAAGTAGATATAAAAAGAATATTTTGCTTTTTTATTCAAACTTTTTCTTCCCACCACATCTTTTTTCAAATAGCTCCAAAGGCACCAGAAAACCTTACAATAGAGTCTACTGCCCGAAATGTAACAGTTAAGTGGATGAAGCCTACCAACACTTCAGAAAAACATATAGATGGCTATTTTGTGATGTGCAATGACACTACCAAGAGTAAGTATTGTCCCTTTGTTATAGAATAATTCCATACATATTTTAATATCTACAGAGCTCTGTGAATGTTACATTTTCCAAATGTATTTCTTAAACCTGTCCAGTAAAAACAATTAAATCTATTTTTTATATAAACTTTTTAGAAACATTTCTTTGATATTAATCCAGTTCAGCTATGTGTTCAGTTTATTGTTTCAATACGTCACTCTGTCACAGTACAGGTTTCATGTATTAAAAATGTCACAATAAGATCACTTACCTGATAAGTCTTTAGCATGGTACTCTCTGCCTCAGAAAATGCACCTACAACCTGTTAATATGTTTTCTGAGAAGATATATTCCCATTGGAAAATTTAAGTTGTAATAAATCAGAAGTTTGTGAGTAAGTGGAATCAATTATTTCCTAGAGAAAAAAACTGGTTGTTTTTTTTTTTTCTAGAAATGTAAAGAAAATTAATACAAAAACTTTTAGCTGTTATCTTCCCTTGGGACTTTTTTTCTCTGTTTCAGCTTTACATAGTAGTCTTGGTGGGTAAAGCAGCACTATTTATTCCTTCAAGGATAATAATAGGAATTGAACTTTTTAGACGGACTACAGATTTGTGTTTGCTTACTGAAATGGTGGAAAGAGCAAAAAGGGGGCTGCCTTCTGTATAAAAATAATATACATAAATGTCAGGGGTCCTAAGTATAGGATTACATGTACATATTTAGACAGGTAAATCCAGGTTCTTCTCGTTCCCTTCTTCTACGCTGTTTTAGACTGTTACATTTAGATGGATGTGTCTGTCCCCATTATACTGGGACCATATATTCTGTCTGTGAGCTTTTCTTCAAAGTATGAAACATGCCAGAAAATGATGTTTAGAAAAGAAAAAGTCCAGTACATTACTTCAGAAAGTATACATCGAATTTAGATAGTCCTTATAGCAGCCTAGGGTTAATTCATATTTTCTTGTCACAGGAGCTGAAGACTGTCATGCTCCTGTGCCCCTTAGGCACAAGTAATCTCTCCCATTCTCCTTGGCTTGAATTTCACTACTACCCAAAAGGGCTGCAGTCATTTTCTGTGGTAGGTGGGGTTTGGCCAGTATAGGAGACTTAGGCAGTAGTAGGGCATGAGGAAATCTCATCTGACACAGCCACTAGGAAATATGGAAAAGCCATTTATTCTCAATTCTCTGTCATTAGAGCCCCAGTTGCCATAGTTTTGCTCATGCTGCCCTTCAGGTGATTCCTTTCTGTCCTTCTTGCAACTACAAAACATAGATGGCACTTCCCATGCTGTATCAGAACAGGCTTGTGCAGTGTGTGGAGCAACTTCTGATATTTATCTAATAACCTCTTCCCAAGAGGAATACAGAAGTTATCAGTCTCTCTTTGTCCAAATGCCTTATGTTGTTTTTTTATTATCTCTGTTTTAGTGATTTCTTTTTTAAATGAAGGCATAAAATATAAGACATAAAAGAGCACAACTAAACTTCCTATTTGCTTGATTGGGAAATATTTCTTCCTGAGTTCTCCGATAGCATCAATGAGCAAGAGAAACCAACCAAAAATCTTAAAGAAATTAAAATGAAAGTACACAACAGTGGATTTACATAACTCTGATGAGGTGCAAGAGTTTGCATGCATAAATACTAATTTCATTTTTCTTTTTTAAGAAAATGTTGACGTGAATACGACCAGCTTTATTTGTGATGGTTTAGAACCTTATACCTATGGCTATGTGTCTGTAACTGCATTTAAAAAAAGCAAGTATGCGGATAAAATCATTGAGGGAGAACCTAGGAAAGACAGCTTTCAAACAGAATCAGCAAGTAAGTCTCATTTGCTAATTGTTACAAACTAGGCTGAAACAGGAAATATGTAATTTCTTACTGTAATTAATAGCAATTTTATATATGTTACTACTATTATTCCATAAAATTATTAACATTATTATTTTTACCAACATTTATATAATTAGCATTTCATTTCTGATTATTTAATGCTATTTTTAAGTAAGCAGTTCGTATTTTTATCCATACTAGATATATATTTTTAATTGTATTCTTTTGACGTTTATGACAAGAAGTACCCCAGCAGAGTTTGAAGATATTTCCTGATGAAGACAAGGGTTAATGGAGAAATTACTGTTTCCTATTTTGTTGGTGTTGCTGTTGATGGGTTGGTTGGTTGGTTGGTTTCCACAGTGCCCAAAACTGAACGCAGGAGTTGAGGTGTGGTCTCACCAGTGCCACACACCTGATAGGATACAAAATTATTTTTTCCTGTAACTGCACAGAATAAGAAAAAAATTACTTTGTGAAAAATAAAATATCATTTTTGTGCTAGTGATGTTACAATAGCTTAAATTGATGTGCTTCTTTGTTTATGCTTGTGTTTGTTTTTGTTATTGTTGTCTCTTTCTGAATATCACCAAATCTGACTGCTCTTATTAATGTGTTTATTGTCTTTGGGAAATAGTTGTTTTTTTTTGTTTTTTTTTTTTTTAATTCTCTCTTCGGAATATAGAGAGCTTTGAATCCAGTTCTGCATATTATTCATGAAAGCGTCAGAATCTCCCTATTACTCTGGGTCATTTTGCTAACAAATTATAGCTTCTATGTGCAAGAACATAAAGATCAAAATTATCACTTGATGGCCCCATGGGTTTTCCACATCACGTTTTCCCCAGTTTTCCACATCAGTTTTGAAAACTGTATACTCAGGCTGAAAACTTTGTTCCCATGCTTTGTCTGTAGTCCCATGTTTCTCAAATGGGTAAGTGATATGAGAAGCAAAAGATAGCTGCCATCTTATTATGTTTGCAGCCTGACTTCCAGTGGAGCTCTGTTCCTACCAGCTGTTTCATTTCCCTTTGGCAGCTTTTTCAGTTCAGATGAGGCTATGATTAATCCCAAATTTATTTTATTCATCTTGTTAAACTGAGACTGCAATTTTTAAGGAAGAAATTGAGTAACATTGTTATGAGAGGAGATAACCAGTAGACATGAACAAATACTGTTAAAATGTTTGGTTTGAAATGATGAGAATAGATCCAGTAACACTTCTTTTACAGAACCAGAGAAAGTGACTGACTTCCAAATAAAATTGATAGCTGATAATGCTGTCCAAGTTAGCTGCAGAAGTCAAAAAGTGTATGGAAGTGAAACAAGATTTGAACTGTCTTGGAATTACAGCAGTGGGATTTACAAGAACCAGAGTAAACATGAGTGCAATTTTATAATAAGAGATCTCTATTACTTGACAAAATATACCTTTGAGGTAAGTAAGCTAATTAAGCTAAAAATAAAGCAAAACTGCATTATATTTTCATTGCTTAGGTGCATTATACTTGATTTTAGAGAAGATGACAAATCGGGTGGTGGAGTTCATGTATGGATCTGCAGACCACAGGATGTAAAGGAGTAGCTGTTACTTATGAAATAACGTGTCTCTGCATATTTTTCTAGTCATATCAGTCAGTCCCTAATGTGCTACTCCATAGAGGTTCTGACAGCATGCAACGTACAGGCTGAATAACCTGGTACAGAGTGAAGGATTTTCTATAAAGAAAATGTAAAAGGATGGATAAATGTACAGTAGCATAAAAGATATGAACATATCTAACAAAGCTGATATTTATCAGTTTAAGTAACCAACAGTTAATGTTTTGAGAAAGCAACTTGTTGTCTTTGGCTTTTGTAATTTAACTTTTTATGAATGAATTCCAGTACAGTAATTGGCTTAAAAATATCCAAATCAGGTTACTATTTATATATTTGGTACTGAAGCAAATAAAATAATGACACTTCATTGTTTGGTTTCTTTTTCAGATTTGACAGATTTGATTAGAGACAGAATTGATGCATATATATGTTTATAGATGAATCTGTTTTTAAATTTTAAAATGTCTCCTATTTCATTAACATTGTTATTCAGTTAAACAGTTATTTCTGGATCTAGATCTCCCTGTAACTTAGCTGGAAACATGAGCTGCACTGTAACAGGCTGTCAGTGGGATTGATTCATTGAAAACAGATGTATTTGAAAGAGCTACAGATCTTATCTTTTTAAAGAATTTGTGCAAGCATTTTTTATTTGATATATCTTAACATTTTTACTATTCTTGCCCACTGAATGCAGATCTCTGTGTTTAATGGAAAGTATAACGGAGAGTCAGTGCATATGGAAAAAAATACCAGATGTAAGTAAAAAACATACAGCATTTTTATTTTATGACTCAAGCACTGTATAGACTAATACTGTAAATTCTGAATTCTGTTACTATCTGCCTAATTGTATAGATAATAATTAAATGCATTTTTTTTAAAAAGTCTTTCTTCAACGTAAATTAAATAGACCGTTTTAACAAGCCATGAAACATGACTCAGAATAACTGCATAGCTGTGGTTTCCTCATGCAACATTCTAACTTATTTAGAAATTCATTTCTCTATCTTAAATTATTCATTTCAGAATTATTTTCCAGCATTCAGATGTTGTGTTCCAGAAGCTGTGTTTTGTGAAGGAAACTCCTCACACAGTGTGTGTGTGTGTACAATTGCAAATATTTTGAGAAAGCCCAAAATATTTTGAGAAAGTCTATTGTAGACATGAAAAGTATAGGAGACGAGATATAAAGGAAAAGGAATTTTATATATACTTAACTAAAGTAACAGTCACAGGGAACATGTCAGTGATCTCCCACGTGAGAAGTCCTGTTTTGAATTCAATTCAAAATGATGGCTGGATTAAAGGAATTGGATAAATGACTTTTTCATTTTGAAGAATATCTGTTACTAAAATGTCCTGGTAGACTGGCAAGAGCTGACAGAAAAAATAAATAAAGATTAAACAGAGGTAAATTAAGAGATTAATAGATTAATTGAGGAACAGAACAGAATTTTTTTTTGACTGAGTACCCAAGACTTCACATGTCTATTGGCGAATGATGTCAGGATGGGCCAGCACTGCGGAGGGCAGGCTACACTTACTGGGGGAGCTGCTGTGGCCCTGGGCATGAGCTCTCATTCCCACTGCTCACATGCCAGGAGCAGCTTCAGCTCCCTGCTCAGTGAGCACAGCACGCAAACCAGGGCCATGCCAGGCCAGTGAGCTGTGGCATTTTGGCAGGTGGAGATGGAGGACTACTGTGAAAGTTTTCCTAATGAGGAAGAAGTTGTTCCCTCCTTTTCTGTAAGCTTAACAATTTTGTCTTTGGAATAACAAAACTGAACTTTTATTTAAAAATAAGTACTTAGTTCTTTTCACATACACACACAAAAAATAAACATCATAGAGCCTTGCCCTGGTCTGTATACATACTTTTAAAAATCAATGAGAGAAAAAAATAGGAAGTTTATATGCTTTTAGTTATTTATCTGAGAAATAATGTGTTTATTCTTTGCCTAGATAACTCGAGGGCCCTGATTATATTCTTGGTGTTCTTGATTGTTGTGACATCAATTGCTTTACTGTTGGTTCTGTATAAAATCTATGACCTTCACCAAAAAAAGCTTAGGTAAGCTTCTTGTTTCTCCTCTTTCTTTGTTTCTCCCCCTCTGTAGTGCTTAGAGATCTCAACTGCCTCTGTCCAGTGGCTGTCAGCCCCAGCTATGGCATTCTTGTTTTACCATGAGCTTGTAATGGCTGTCTGTTGGTTACTGAAAAGCCTTGGTTTTCCTATGTGAAACTGCATTTAACTCATTATCAGATATATGACATACCGGTCAGAGTTTTTACATATTCTTTTGCCTCTTACAGCAATTCTTCTGAAGTCATCAGCCTTGTAGGGGGTGAGTATCTTTATATATTTAGCATGTGAAAATAAGATTTGTCACATATCTTACAGCCACTTTTGAAATGTTTACATTCTCGGTTATATTTGTAGATTGCAAATATAAGCATGATGTAACCTAATTCAGAGTGATTTAGAAAAAAGCTTTAGTATTTTTGATACATTGAAATACTGAGTTTCAAATATGTTTCAGAAGTATTTATACTTAAATGAACTAGAAGTTTATCAGTTTGAAAAACTCTTATTTATTGTTCATTGAAATAACAGTTGTTATCTTTGACAATGGTCGTCACATTTGTAACCCTGAAAACAAGCCCAGAATCAAATACTGCTTCACCTAGAATTTCCCTTTCCTCTATACCTTCTTCAAAGCAAGGATTTTAACATTAAGTGGTACTGTAAATTTTTTAAGTCTTTAAAATTCCAGAGTCTGAAACTAGGCAATGTGTGCAACATTTTGTACAGGATTTCAAAGCTTATGAGGAAAGCTTGAGTCAGTAAATACTATAAAGCTTCAAGAAAAAATCATTTATTTCATTTAAGCACACAAAAATTGGTTATATATAGTTTACTCCAAAAGTAATGCTTCCCCCTTTTTTTTTTTTTTCATGGAAACTACAAAGATAAAAGAATACAATAACACTATCTCAAACAATGTTTGAGAGAGCAAATTCTCAGCTATGAAATTCTGTTTTTGAACACTGTCACCACAATTGGGTGTGCATTTTCATCAACAAAGAACAGGAGCTTGCATGCTGCACTCATAACAATCTGCGCCAGTGGAGGTGACCCACAGTTGCTGTTGCCACTTCATAATTGCACCACCTATGCCTCTCTGTGGTCGCTTCCACTGTTTGGTCTCCAGAAATATTCAGCAAGGATCAGTGAATGTCTGTGGGTGCCACTGTTTCTGCATGGAGGAATTCAGTGACACACCTCTGCTTCATACGTATGTCAGAGGCCATTTTGTCAGACTGCTCCCCTGCTGCCATCTGTCACACAGCACAAAATGTAATGGAATACTGGTGGGAAGGTCCAACCTCTACTGCCATACCACCAACATCCACTTCTGACATAATGGGTCAATATTATGAAATAAGAGGCATTACTTTTGGAGCAGCCTTCGTATTAAAGGGGATGCTATACAGTATTGATATCCAAATCCATTTGTTCAGACACACGTAATTGCTTAAAGAAA
This sequence comes from Cyrtonyx montezumae, assembly GCF_038088225.1. NCBI lineage: Eukaryota > Metazoa > Chordata > Aves > Galliformes > Odontophoridae > Cyrtonyx > Cyrtonyx montezumae. The sequence goes on along the minus strand of NW_027071825.1, from coordinate 20,365,929 downwards.
TCTTTAAAATGGAAGTGAAAAAAATACATAGTTAGAACTGTTAAGCCTTGTTCAGTTGTTATCACTGAATAAAATATTACAGATTATTACAACAGAATATAATGGAGAATATCTTGGAGAAAATTAGGAAAAATAGGCAATGTGTTGTTACATTTCAATAGAAATGTTAACAGGTTGTTTATACAGTAACTCAATCTGCCATTGCCAGCAAACAATTGGAACACCCACGTAACTACAGTGGGTGTTCAGGCTGTGTGTTGCCGTGACCCAGATGTGACAACCGCCACTTGGTGCAAAGCGCTGCTCACGCAGAGGCCCTGCATGCAGCCTCCTGCTGGAGCACCCTCACCTCCACAGCACAGCTGGGCAAGTTCTGCTGTTCTTGGGACCTGTTAGCTTGTAGATCACAGAAGGACACCAGTTTGTGAAAAAATTAACACGGTTAAAATAAAAATGGGTTTTTCCTTTTGTTAATATTTGAGAATCACATTTGCTGAAATGTAGTTTGCATTTTAAAAGGCGGTAAGAATAAATATTCAACATGTTTACACAGTTAAAGATGATGAAAGGCAGCTTTTGAACATAGAGCCAATACCATCAGAGAAGTTGTTGGAGACATACAAGAGGAAGATTGCTGATGAAGGGAGACTTTTCTTGGAAGAATTTCAGGTTTGTCACTGGCTTGAAATATACCACAGATTTGTGGCCAGGTAGTGGGAAGAATTCTTTTCAAGAGCATGTCTGAAGTATATGCACTGCTTACAAATAAAACCCAAAGAGCAGAAACTGAAGTGAAGTCTCATCAAAGGTCAAATAAGGCTCCAGCTGATTTTGCTACCAACTTCTCATTATTGCTAGATCATAGTACTATTTTTCCTTTTATTTCTGGAGATAGTTTTCAACAGAAGTATAAAATACAGCTTAAATATTTCTCATTCACAAGTACTTTTTGGGGTAGACTTTCTCTAGTCTCTCTTACTGTGTAGGCTTGGGGATATAAATAATATTACAGGTATATATAATGAAAGAAAATAAATTTAATGACCATTATAAGTGAAAGAAATACATGAAATAGTATTGTATGGAACAGAGTGTTGACTTCCATATTCTTAGCAGTACTTAATTTCTTCCATATGTATTTGATTGTAAATCGTTTTAAGTACATGATTATTGATTAAGTAAACACTGTATTTTACAGAGCATTCCAAGAATTTTCACTAAATTTTCAATGAAGGAGGCGAAGAGGAGCCATAATCAGAACAAGAACCGTTACATTGATATCCTTCCATGTGAGTATTTTTACAATTTTTACGTGTTGTATTAGTACTTCCTTTCTCAGTTCCTTGAGAGAACATAATTATTTTGTTTCACATAATTTAAACAGATGATCATAACCGTGTTGAGCTCTCTGAGATTCCAGGAGACCCAGGAGCAGACTATATCAACGCAAGTTATATTGATGTGAGTGACTTTCATGTATAAAAAGTTATAGGCATTATTGAAGAAATTTTGCAGTCTATGCATTTCATGCATTAAACAGCTTTGAGGATATCCTCATGTGCTCGCTCCATCTATACAGTGTATTTGGTATTATTGGACTGTTGCATATGGAATTTATTTTTTAAGTTACAAATCATATAAGTTGTTTATGTTTTTACTTTTTTTTTTTTTAAGTTGAATAACATTGTACATTTTTATAGGGCTTCAAGGAACCGAGAAAATATATTGCTGCACAAGGTAATTTTAACCTTAAATTATCTGTTTTATTCTGGCTTTTTTATTGGGAGTAGTCACGAAGTAAATTTAAAGTAAATTTAAAGAGGAATTGAAAGCTTGACGTTTTAAAATTTAGTGAGAAAAGGCTGCTAGTAAGTTTTGGCTTAGGGAATTTTGTGAAGGTGACTTCAGAGGTAGACTTCTGGTGATGCATAACTTTATAACTGGAGATTCCACATGTCACAGCCATGTACTGAAGACATACATGAAAATTTTAAAATATTGTAGCCTAATGGCAGCAGCCCCAATAAAAGCAAGTCTGTGGCTGTAATTTGCAGGATATCTGCTTAGCTTTTCAGGCTGCAGTGCTAAGCACATCAACAAGACAGCCTTGGGGTAGCTGCGCTCTGAAAAAATCCCTTGAATTATCACACAATCACAGAATTGTAGGGGTTGGACGGGACCTCTGCAGATCAAGTCCATTCCCCTGCTAAAGCAGGTTCCCTACAGCAGGTTGGACAGGAAAGCATCCAGTTGGATTCTGAATATCTCCAGAGAAGTAGACTCCACAGCCTCTCTGAGCACTGTGCCAGTGCCATGTAACTCTCACAGTAAAGAAATTTTCTTCTGCTAGGCCCCAAGGATGAAACCACAGATGATTTCTGGAGAATGATCTGGGAGCAGAAAGCAACGATTATTGTCATGGTTACTCGCTGTGAGGAAGGAAACAGGGTGAGAAATGCCCATCCAGCCATCCATTCATCCATCACCTATCCATTCATCCTTCTTCTGTCTGAAAACAGAATGGGCTACTATGCTGTAGTGAATTACATTTTCTCCTTAAGTCCTCTGTTTCCATTCTTTGCTGTTCTGGCTTTGTCAACACCTGTGTTGGATAGCATGCCAAAATAGTGTTCCCATATGGAATTACCACTCATCAGAAAATGTCTATTTACAGCTGTAAGGAGTAGAGGGTGGGCTTCCAAGTATAAGTCCAGAAAAGGGCTGAAGGTAGAATTCTGGCTCCTCATAGACATGACAAAATAATCTATGATTTTTGTTTTCTGCTGTCTAGTCTCTTCTGATATCCTGGCAATGCCTTCAGTAAGCCCTAAACAGAACATTTTTTATATCCACTGTCTTCTCTCTTCCTTTAATGGGAAAGTTCAGTTCTTCTGTTTTGCTTTTGTTCCTTACTCCACACAGAGCAAGAAAGGTAACACAGGGAATTTTGATAGCTTTTAAAGATTAAAAGATTGACATCATACAGATTTAAAGCATTCCCAAGTAGTTTTTATCAGCAAGCAGGAGCAAAATTCCTCACAGGAGTCTGAAGAAGAAGCCATAGAATTAGCACCAACTTCTCTACAGCCTTCAGGCAACAACAACATGGTGTGTGTAGAGGTGTTCAACTTGTCACCTAGTATATAAGATTTTTTCCCACTTTATGTTCCAAGTTAAATTCCATAGATATTTGGAATTATTTGGCAGTGACATCCTAAGCATTGACTGCATTTTCAGGAAAGGTGAAGAAAGCTGGAGCATGAAACTGGAAAACTAATACTAAGTTACTGTCTATTTTAATTCAGACTTTGTTCTCGCTCTCTGCTGTCTGCTACTTTGCTGTCATTCTGCTCACCATTTAACTTCATATCATCATAGAACAAATGTGCCCAGTACTGGCCATCAATGGAGAATGGCTCTGCAACATATGGGGACATTATTGTGAAGATCAACGAAAGTAAAATGTGTCCAGACTATATAATTCAGAAACTACACATCACAAATGTAAGTTGACTTAGGAGCGTAAGACTGACTGGAGGTCAGTAGGCTTTGTTAAGAGATTGTAATGGCATGAGTAGAATTAGCTAGCAATGGAAGATACTTTGCTGGTGTTTGGAACATTTTATTTAAAAGAAAACTTGTCATTTCATACAGGAAATGTGAGTAAGACATGCATTTCCCAACTTAAAAAAATATTTTCTATAGTTTCTGAACTCTGTATTTTAGAGGAAACTGTTAACATGTTAAGTATGGAAAACTTAATATTCTGTGGTTTTCTTACAACTTGTTCCTTAATGCAGAAATTGCACTATCTTATATGTATCTCAGCATTATCTTTTGCAAAATGGATGTGATTCATAGGACACTGTTACCTAACTTCATGATAATTGTACAGTAGAACTATTAAAAATTTGAGTGATCTCAATTGCATTTATAGGAGCCATTAAGGCTTGTTAACTGCTGTCTTTTACACATCTGAAATCAAATTACTTGCTCTGTGTGTAATTGAGAACAAAATTTGCCATGTAAGGCTAAATGCTCCTCTCATGCCCTTTGCAAATAAATTTCAGTGAGGATAAGTGGAATGTTAGTCACAGACAAAAGCATTAAAACTAGAAGAGTTTTTTAATATCTTCAGCAAAATAAGCAAGTCCACCTATCTTGATTCATTATTTCAGCTGCAAATTCCTCTTCTGTCTCGTTACATTGCAACAATGCAAATATTGCAACTTAGTGAGATATCATGATATAAATAATTGCTTTATGACTAATCTTCATAGGGAAAATTGCTACAGGCTGAGGGCTAAAGCTTTACTGTATCCTTTTCTACTGTGGATTAAAGTTAAATTTATTTTATTTTATTTATATTGCATTATTTTATTTTATTTATTATTCTTAATCTAAGGTACACTCAGCAGACTTCTTCTAGGAGACATGAGAGAATTACTAACCATTATCCCTTGAAACAAGTAGAGCTATAAACTAAGTTATTCATGAATGGGGGAAACATATTATGCCCTGATCATGGGCTAGCCTGTGAATAACATATTTGTAACACCCTGAGCCTTTTGCTTGTCCTCAGTTCAAGTCATTGTGAATTGCTGATTCACAGCTCTTGAGAGTTATTTTTTAATTAAAACTGAATATGAAAAATGTTGTAACCTGAGAGGCCACTGGGAGCCTCACGTGACACCAAACGGTTAGAAATTTCTGTTTCAATATTTGATGACTTTTGTCCTTATTTTTCTTTTGTTTTGCATATGAGCATGTGCATTTGATATATATGTATTTATGCAATGTCAAAAAAAATTATTTATAAAATATATAAAAGTCATACTTCTCTTTGTCTAGGGAAGAGAAAGAACGTCCGGAAGAGATGTCACTCACATTCAGTTCACAAGTTGGCCAGATCATGGAGTTCCCGAGGATCCACATCTCCTTCTCAAACTCCGACGCAGAGTAAATGCTCTCAGCAACTTTTTTAGTGGCCCAATAGTGGTTCATTGCAGGTAAATCATAAAAAAGTATTATGATTGTGTTATGTTAAATGTTAAATGAATATGAAGTTAAGCTATTCACAAAAGGGAGCTAGAAAAGGTCAGTAGTAATTGACTTATCCTAAATTTTGTGTAATAATTACTTGAGAGTGAGGTAGCTAAAGATGCAAAGAAAAGTATTTATTTCTGATGTATCAATCCCCATTCAAGTTGACTAAACCTGAAGATTCATAGAGTCTTGAAAAGCAGCCAGGTAAATGCCACGCTACTCTGGCTATAAGCACCATGAGTGACAAAAATTGCCTTAGTGACAATTAAAAGCACTTAAAACTCAAACTTATCATTTCTAGTGTTGTCAATTAATTTCCATTTAATTTTCATTTATTGATCTGGATAAGAGGAATAAGAGCATCCTCAGTAAGTTTGCAGATGATACCAAGTTGAGAGGAAGTGTTAATCTTCCTGAGAGTAGAAAGGCTCTTCACTGGGATCTGGACAGGCTGGATAACTGCGCTGAGTCTCATGGGATGAGGTTCAACAAGGCCTAGTGCTGAGTCCTGCACTTTGGCCACAACAATGCCATGCAGCATGACAGGCTTGAGCAGAGTGGCTGGAAGGCTGCACAGAGGAAAAGGACCTGGGTGTGTTGGTCAGTGCTTGGCTGAACATGAGGCAGCAGTGTGCCCAGGTGGCTAAGAAGAACAATGGCATCTTGGCTTGTGTCAGAAATAGTGCAGCCAGCAGGAACAAGGAGGCCTCTGGTGAGACCACACCTTGAATGCTGTGTTCAGTTTTGGGCCTCCCATTACAAGAGAGACATTGGGGCCCTGGAGCATGTCCAGAGAAGGGCAGCAAAGCAGATGAAGGGTCTGAAACACAAATCATAAGGGGAATGGCTGAGATAAGTGAGGTTGATCAGTCTGAAGAAGTGGAAGCTCAAGGGAGACCTTACTGCTCTCTGTAACTGCCTGAAAGAAGGTTGTGGCAAGGTGGGGGTTGGCCTCTTCTTCTGGGTAACTAGCAATAGGATGAGAAGTGATGTCTTCAAATCGCGTCGGGGAGGTTCAAGTTGGATATTAGGAAAAACTGCTCCAAAAGTGTGATTGAGCAGTGGAACAGATTACCCAGGGATGTGATGGAGTCACTGTCCCTGGAGGTGTTCAAGAAACACATAGATGTAGTACTTAAGGGCGTAGTTTAGTGGGCAATATTGGTAGTTGGTAGAATGTTGGACTACGTGATCTTTGAGGTCTTTTCCAGCCTTAATGATTCTGTGATAACCAGATCCCTTTGTGCTTTGCAGTGCCGGAGTTGGACGCACTGGGACCTATATTGGAATTGATGCTATGCTGGAGGGTCTGGATGCAGAAGGCAGAGTGGATGTTTATGGCTACGTAGTGAAGCTACGCCGGCAGCGGTGCCTCATGGTTCAAGTAGAGGTATCTTGCTGAAGTTCCTTTCACTTAAAACTCTCCTTTACTAGTTCTTCATCAGTATTTCTCAGAACCACTCTGCTCAGTTGTGGATGCTGCTGAAACTCAGGTGAAGAATTTCATACGAAGTATAGCTCTAAAAAATATGTGAGAAAAAAACTTCCTGCACAGTTTTTAGTTCAGTTGAAACTTAACAAGTCTAAACTTGAAAGAAAGAAGACACTTACATTTTAGATTTGATAATTCAGCTTTTGGCATGCAGCTCATAAATGCAAAGAAGCAGAGTTGAACTTGTGTAGTCAAACAAATTTTGTATTGAAGAAACTGTCTAGCAGGATTTTCAGCTGAGTTGTGAGTACAATGAAAGACTAAATAGGATGTCTGTTTTTAACTTATTTAGGGTTTCTTTTTCAATCTTTAAAATCTTAACTGCATGATTTTTTTATTGACCTGACTTTTATTTGCAGGACGCTTTTCATCCAACAGATTGCATGCTCCAAAATCTTTAACTTGGAAGCCCCTGTGATTTTTAATAGCTGAATTTAATGACTCCTTAATGATAATTTTTAATGTTATTAGTACTTATGAGTAAGAGCAGTTGATAATAGTTTTTAAAAATGATATATATTTGTTTACTCATAAATGATTTCATTTTTAAATTTTTAAACTCTTCAAATGGGAAACATCAGTCACAGTACATCCTTATCCATCAAGCACTAGTGGAATACAATCAGTATGGAGAAACAGAAATCAGTCTCTCTGAACTACATTCCTATCTTAACAATCTGAAAAGAAAAGATCCTCCAAGTGAACCTTCTCTGTTGGAGGCAGAATTTCAGGTAAAGAAACATCACTTTCTAGTGCCTTAAGCCCTTGCTCCCACTTAGATTATAAAGTGCTTTGCACAATAGCCCCAAGAAAGAGATACCTTATGTAATAGAGCACTTCTGTGATAATATTTTTGATAAAGGTTAGGAACATAGGATGATTACTCGTGTCTATGTGCATATTTTCCTTGTTACTGTGCTTGTTAAATTTGACAACATTTTTAAGCTATAGTTCAGATGTGACTGAAGTTTATAGAATTGAAGTAACAATGCAAGGTGCTGGGAGATGGGGACAGGATATGGGTGTTCAGAGGGAATCGAGATACAAGAATGTCATTTTATCTCAAACATAGTGTTAAATTTGTCTCTTTAGCGACTCCCTTCCTATAAGGGATGGCGGACACAGAACACTGGGAATCGAGAGGAAAACAAAAGCAAAAACAGGAATGCCAACACAATTCCCTGTAAGTATTTTCTGTGAACCTTCTGAATTTTATCTGTTATCTTCTTTAAAAAAGCCTATTAAATTCTGAACAAACAAGGACAGTAAATTACTTTCCTGAGATGTATTTAAGTAATTTTCTTAAGAATGTAAAATTATAAATTTCCCCTTGTGATTTAAAAAAACAATTTTAAAAAAAGTTAATTCTTGGGAGTTATTTATTTCAAACAAAGTGGCCTTCAATCTGCAGTTTTTTAGGTGAAAGACTGGCCTTTTTCTGGTTGTGATTTCCATTAGAATATCAGGAACCAGTTCTCTTTTCCAACGGTGAAAATGAATAGCTTGAACTTGGTAACTGACAAACTCATGAGGGATGACAGTTACTAAGTTTCAAAGAGCAGATTGCTCTCTTATGTACAGGGCAAAGCTTTATTCGGTATTTGGATGCCGTGCACCCCAAAATGTCTGTGGCTCACTTAGGAATTGCACTGGGAGAGAGAAAGAGGAAGCCTGACATGTGGAATCCTGTCGGAGCCTTCCTCAATTCTCCAAGGTTGGCTTTTGACATTACTCAAGGTGCAGGAGTTCCTAGTGCTTTTCTATCAAACCACTTTTTTCTGCCAGTAAGGACACTACTGCCTGGACATTACTGGTCATAGCATGTTTTGCAAGGGTTTTGCAGAATAATTACCCAGTTTCTGATTCTCCTTTACTGCTGAGAGAGTGACAGATGTACACCTGGTAGCATGATGCCAAATTCAGAAATGGATACAGTTCAGAGTGAGTGGACAAACTTCTTTCCTCTGCTCAGCTCCCAGATCAAAACAAAGTACAAGGGAACCCAGGCAACCATTTGTGTAGCTTTCTTCATCCAGTAATAAAAACCAGTAGCTGTGATTCCCTGGAAGTAGCGGGAGGGCGATGACATTTAGGCTCAGCTCTGCTCAAACACTATTATATGAGCAGCAGTGTGATAGAACTGTGACTCTTTGTCTCATGCAGATGACTTTAACCGTGTGCCAATCAGGAGTGAAGAGGAACAAAGTAAGGAGGGCGAACATGACTCAGAGGACTCCTCAGATGAAGACAGTGACTGTGAAGAATCAAGCAAATACATTAATGCTTCCTTCATAACTGTATGTATATAGAGGGTCCTGTATGAGTATCTCACAAGCTTTCAGCTAAAACTTGCTTATGAGAACTTTTTGCCAGCTTGAACTCATTCTCTTATTGACTTCAGAAATAGAATAAAATTTACTTGGATAGAAACAGAAGATCAGATACTTGATTGGCAAATTCATTTAAAATTTTAATAATAAAAATATTCTAAAATTTGCTACAGCATACTAATCAATATTTTATCTGCAAGTGAGATGTCAGTGCAGTTATTCACATATGCAAAACTGTACTAGTAAAGTCTGGGCCATCAGCTTTATGATATCATATTTACCCTCAAAGCAAGAGAGCCATTATCTGTCACTTATGGAGATAATGGATCTTATGGAATTACTAGGTAAATTAGATTTATCTGGATTCTTTAAAATGTGTCACTGTTACCGTACCTATTAAGAGGAAACACAGTTGCCTTTTTGGTTTGGTTAGCATGAACTGTCTGGCATACCAACTCTGTTGTAATAGTGTAAACTTGATTTCTTATTGATCCAATTAAATGGTTCTGTAGAATTCAATATCTGTTTTATCCCTGAAAAAATATGCTTTGTAGATAGCAGCAGTGTGAGGGCTCACCCACTGTAGTGTGAGTGCATCTTGTTGTCTATCTGGAAGTAATACTCTGGAAGTCATAGTGTGAATTTAATATCATTTGACTCTTATAATTCCTGTAAGACCATTGCCTGCTGTGACAAGCATATTTTCCCAATGACCAAAAGAGATAATTAACTTAGCATTCTTTAAATGACAATGAATTCTGTTGCACAACAGTCACGTTTGAAATGAATTTAAAGAAAAGATATTTTATATTTCTTTTGTAGGGTTACTGGGGTCCAAAGGCCATGATTGCAACACAGGGACCACTGCAGGAAACTATTTCTGACTTTTGGCAAATGGTATTCCAAAGAAAAGTCAAAGTCATTGTTATGCTGACAGAGCTAAAAGAAGGGGATCAGGTAAGGGCAATATTTTCTCACTGGCATATTAAAAGTCATCTATATACAAAGAAAACACTGACTTTTGCACTCTCTTATTCCCTTCTCTTGTGTTTCATGGAATGAAGAATTTGAATATGTATTTTTTTTCAATTATTTAACTACTTAATTTATCTCTGAGTTAATTTTTGAGGGAAAGCAATGTTTAATGCTGCGTTTTAAAACATAGTGAAACTCCCTGCTACTTTGAAGAGAATGAATTCTGTAAGTGCATGTGGGAGGTAAAATATAAAGAAGTTTGTATGATAAGCACTAAGCTGTATTTTTATCTCTTTTAGGAACTCTGTGCGCAGTACTGGGGAGAAGGAAAGCAAACATATGATGACATAGAAGTTCAAATGACAGATGTCAACTGTTGTCCTAGCTACACCATTCGTGCATTTGATGTCACACACCTGAAGGTAGAAGTTCCCTTGCAAATTACAAAATGAAGTTTTACGTTTGTTCTTCTGATTATATATATAGCCCAAAGAAAGAGAAGCCGTAGTTCCCATCATGTGTGCCTTCAGCTGTAAAAAACTGAAGTATTTTTGTCTTCTAAACCAGCTGCTAATCGTGATAAATGTGACAAATTGCCTCAGATTTACCACTTAGCATGTTGCTAAGACAGTAATATTTATTCTCAGGAGGTCAGCTATGTTTTGAACTTTGAGCAAAGCTTGGGCCTCTCCCTACCTCATATTTACATAAAGACAGAGCTCATATCACAATGTGCTTCCCCAGGAATGTATGTTTTCTTTTGTATATCAGCTGCAATGGATGTACTACTACATGAACCTTTATTTTCAGCCTGATCATTAACTACATCTCCACTGCTGTTTTGCAGAGGAAAGAAACACAGAAGGTATACCAGTATCAGTATCACAAGTGGAATGGATTGGATGTTCCGGAAGAGCCCAGAGATTTAGTCAACATGATTCTAAGCCTTAAACAAAAAGTCCCATCCAGACCAGCCTCTGAGGACAACAGGAACAGCCGCAGTGTCCCACTTGTCATCCACTGCTGGTGGGTCTGAACTCAACACATACTTTAACCTACCTCTAAGTATGCTTAGTATCCACAATTTTATGGTACCAACTTTTCCCACAAGCCTTTCCATGGTTTGAGGGAGAGACTTATCTATCCCTAGAATGTGCCTTTTTGATCAGAATTGGCCTTTTTGTTTGTAATTCTGTAAGGTACATGCACTTCTCTTCAGCAAGCCTGGGTGTGGAGTGGGTGGTCAGAGTCAGCTGTTGTATGATATCTCAAAGTGCTCTTGTAGTGTACTAACAATGAGGACCCAGCAGAGCTTTTAGATTATCCCAGGGCATGAGTTGACTTTTTTAGGACCATGTCTAGAAATAACTTTGCAGGCTATCTTAAAAGGAAGATAATCATGCTAATCATTGATGAGATTGTAAAACTGCTGCTTCTAATTTCTCTGTGATCTATTAAGTGGCTGCATGAATTCCAGATACAAACTAAGTAAGCTGTGTCTTCTGTGTGCCCTACAGATATTCTTAATTGTCACAATTTCTGTCCAGTAAAAAACCTTTTGGATATGTAATTTATTGTATAGACTTTGAAATAAAGCTATTTCTTAATTATAAGTCATATATAGTCATAGTTATTTTACATTTTAAAAAGGAGCATTTCCTTTTAGTGATGGATCGCAGCAGACTGGTGTGTTTTGTGCTTTGATGACCCTCTTGGAAAGTGCAGAAACTGAAGAAGTAATAGATGTTTTCCAAGTAGTAAAAGCTCTTCGTCGCAGCAGGCTGGGAGTGGTCTCCACCTTTGTAAGTAAATCCTATGGCTTACTGGGACAAATCACAAGGTTTCTTATCAGTCAGATATCCTCCTAACCATATGCGTTGTTTCTGCATAGGGAACAATCAGGACATTCACAGTCACTTATCACTACTTGGGAATTGGTCATTACTGATTAAAATAAAGCAGTCTGTGAGATGTCCAAAGCTGTAATTCTAAAACACTTATGGAAGGGTGCATGCTGTATGATCATATATATATATAGCATATATATATAAATAGCATAAATTGGTGTTTCTGCAGCTGCTGAAGGGACATGCAGGTACAGTGTCTTTAACTGGCTGGTTAGAAGGCTAACTCCATTTCACAGGTTAGGAGCCACCAACTTACTTTCTTAAAATCACTCTAGGTTTTGTATCTCCGTGGCATTTGCTGCTTTTCTAACAAACCAAACATTTTTGTCAGCATGGTGCCGTTTATAAGATAACTCTCCCAGAGACTTTATTTTGTTCAGTGCTTAGGTGCTCTGAGAAATGTCATTTGTGGACTTTGCTTTGTAAACCAAAAGTGTTCTGTTTGGTGCACCTGATAGAGGCAGCTGCAGAGACATTACATACACATGGAATCAGAATAAACCATACAACCATCATCCTGTTAGCCAGAAACTGTGGAATCTGCTTCATATATGGCCCTGCATGTCCAGCTATGTTCTACATTTCTAAAATTTAAGAAAACTAAGAATGGGATAATCTGTGGGCTCTGTGCATTCCATTCATGCTAACCTCTTCTTTTTATATTTAAGGAGCATTACCAATTTCTGTATGACACCATTGCTAGTACCTACCCTGCACAGAATGGACAAATAAAGAACATCCAGCAAGAAGATAAGATTCAATTTTGCAATGAAGTAGAGAAAAAAGATCAGGAAACTGATCTGATCACTATTGATCTTACTCCATCAACTCCAGAGGAAAAGGAGGCTTCTGAATGTTGTGATGATTCTAAGGCTGCAGATACCGCTAAGGGGACAGAAGGTTCTACGAATGGGCCCACAACTCCAGTTTTAACTTAGATTTTTTTTTATTTTTATTTTTTTACTAAAAAGTGTATTTTCATACAAAAAAAAATCCTAAGACAGTTAAAAAGCATATAATTTTTTTCCCTCTCCCTTTTGGAAAACATTTACATTGGATTTTCAAAGGTACAAATTTAAAGCAATACTTGAAACTTCTAGAGAGTGATAAAAAACTGTGAAAGTTTAATTTTTGTGTAGATTTGCATCTAATACTTCAAAAACCTCTTCACTATCTTTATACTTTTCCATTTTTAAATATGTACAGTGTAATACTATATTCTTATTTTGAGCAGTGCAAAGATTTTTTCTTCTCTTCAGTGAAAAGGAAGAAAGCAACTCAACACACCACGACTAGCATGTTTCTAAAGCTGGTCTGTGTTCAAAGCTATCAGCAAGTAAAGCAGCATAACTGGTGAGCATGTCTCCTATAATTTCAGGACTGCTGGCTAAGTACTGTTTTTATAATACTCTGAGGAACTTGTGGGACTTTGAACAATTTCAAGAGCATAACATTTACATTGTGTGCCAGTTCCAGGGGTTAGCAAGATTCCGACCCTCTATCCTCCCAAATCAATGTGGAACAGAAGTTTTGCATTTTTCTATCCTGCCTCAAGATGTCCTTGTTGCTCCACAGAAATTCATTTGTGATTTCAATATTAGACTCAAAGAAGAAAGTTTGGAGATTTAAATGATTGCAACAGTTCTGACAGAATACACATTCTGTTTTTTCTTAGAGTTGGAAATACTGTGTGCTTGCACATTTATTTCTTATGCTTAGGTCCTGTCATTTAAAGAGAATACTTCCACTAATGCACATGACTTGTTTTCAGAGCTGGAAAATATTTAGATGCTTTTCTCTAAACTGTAGATTTTGATTAGTACAGGGATTTTATTTTATTTTTGAGATTTTGTATGTTATAGTTATGATAATTTTACTGTTTCTTGCTGCATTTTAGCAAATTAGTTAACAAAGTGGCAATTGTTTTATTCTGTTGAAGTCTCTAGACCGGTCGTTGTCTTTTGAAGACACAAAATCTTGTTCTAATCGGCATATGGATTAAAAAAACAAACAAACAAAACAAAACAAAACAAAAAAACTCACAACACATTTCAGTAGGAAAACACATCATTAAATTCTTATGAAACTGTGTGAGCCTGGGTATGCGTCATGATTCTCTCATTACAGATGGACAAAATGGATTTTCTCTGCTGGAAGTCACTGAAGAAACTGTCGCTCAACAGACATAGTGCTTCTCCACTTATCAGTGTATATTCTTAATTCCTCCTTCAAAACAAAACTGCAAATATCTAGACAGCCATGTAAACAATTGTATGAGGACTGTTAGGTGAGGGCCTGAACCAGTGATTGAGCACCTGGTGAAGAGGCATGGCCATCCCTGGGTGCACAGGTGCAAGCAATTCAGCCAGGGTCTGTCCCTCCCAATCCTCACTGAAGGGCTGGCAGCTGGAGGGGAAGCAGCTCTATTTGGAGATCATCTTTTTTGGGAGTTTTCAGTGAGCTTTGATCCTTAGAAAGGAGTAGCTATTCCTTCTTTGTTACCAGATTGTGACCAATATCTTCCTCAGGTGATCCAAAAACTGGTCAAAAGGCAGTTATATCTGCTGCTTATCTCTACAACAATATATACAGTCACACTTAGTTAAAACATTGCTTTAATTTTGCTGCTCATCTAGATCAAATAATTCATTCACAATTATCAGCTCAATTAAGTGCATCCTTGACAGTCTTCTTTGAATAAGTGGCAGCAAAGAATCAGAGGCAGTAGATTCTCTTTGGCAGTAGTCTGAATTCCCTTTCCAGCCAAATCTGTGCTAGGTCACTAACAAAGCTCTGGGGTCTTCTGTGATGGCAGGCCTTGAGAACACACCTTTGGAGATCAAATGGGAAAAAACGAAGCATGAGACACTGATCTACTCGGATCATGGATGACAGAGAACATTTCTGTTTCTTCCTTTAAGTTGATGTAGAGCCTCTCTGACTATTTCAGGCAGTATCCAAGTGTGGAGACAGACAGTGATCTGCCTTATTTGTATGAATAACTGTAAATATTTCCCAAATCTTCATCCTGTGTGACTCTGGGGATACTCATATTAGTTATTACTCATATTAGTTCCTTGAAAAACTCATGCAGCCCTTCCAGCAACACTGAGGCTGTTCACATTCTGGAGGATTTTGTTTTCATTTGGAAGCAATTTTCTAGAAGGATTCTAATCTTGTCTTGGCTACAAGAAAAAGTATCAGAAGTTTTCTTTGAGCTTAGTATCGTATTTTATATTTTGGAGAGCAAACCTATGTCATAAAAAATCATATCCAGAATATGGATATTTTTTAAAGTGCACAAAGGGTTAATGATTCATTTATGAATGCATTTTCAACAAATTGTGAACAGCGTGAAATTCTGCTGTATGCACATTCTTACTGCTCACCGAGTCAAGAAAACAGAGCCTTGCCTTACAACTGTCCCCATGTGCAGAGTCAGAATGTCTCTCAGAGTATAATTCCTGGGGGGTAAACTGAGCTCTTGGCTTTTAATTATTTTCAAATTAGGTAATGCTTCACACAATTAAATCTCATTAAATCCCAATGTGACAATTGAGAGAGCCAGTTTTAATACAGTTCAGAAGTTCTGTTTGCTTGCAAGAACTTGCTACGCATACACCAGGGTCCTATTTTTTTTACCCTTGCTGTTGTAACCTAAGTTTCAAAAGTCCACCAGATGGTGATACAGTGATTGTAGAGGAGCGTTTGTAGACTGGGATGTTCCTTACAAACTCATAGGGTAAGCTATGGGCATATTTGCATGTGTCCCACGAACCTGGTGAAGTGTATTACTGTTGATTTTCTCAAATGGAGCTAAACTGTGCAAAGATCAGTAACCACTGCCCCCAGCTAATAGTTAGTTTTGTTCAAAAGTATTTTATAATCTGAAATCTAGGCTAAAAATAAATTAGTGACAGGTGTGCTGAGAGAGAAGTGAGGCTAAACAAGGGCTAATGTGACCGAAGGGGCTGGATTTCTGCTCAGTTTACTGGCTAGAAGCTGATTGAAAAGTGGAAGAATGGCGATGCTGCGTTAGCGAAACCAGGTGTGGGAAGATGTAGAAGAGGAAGGGTCCTAGAGCCTTCACAAGCTTCTGCTTGCCAAGGTGAGTACAATGGGGGATGAGTCATGTGTTCTCTTTGGTTTAGCTTTTTATGTGTTGCTTGTGCTCTGTAACAAACAAAGTAGTTATGGTAAAACCTTTTGCAGAGGCAATATGTTATGACTATCATCTGCAGCACAGTTCACGGGATCAATGTTACCCAGCACAGATATATCAGCCCACTGAGTGTGGGATGCTGGCCCAGGCCATGGTGGTTGGGGCCACTGCTAAGGGGATCACAGAAACCCAATTGTTTTCTCATAGTCTCCTCCCTCCCACCCCAGCTGTGTTTGAGCCCTTGCAGGATACCTTTGAACCCACTTCTTTTTGCACCCAAACCGATGAATGAAGCTGTGGTTTTCAAGCTTTGCTGCAAAACAGGAAAAATAGCTTAAATCTTGTACGAGAGATACAGCATGTCTGGCACTTCCCAGAGTTCAATCTAGAAGCTATGAAGGGAAGTGAAATGCTAACATTGTGACCCATTTGTTTGTGTGAGATGACAGACAGAGTAAGAATGAAAAGTGGCTGAAGACAGGTGTTTCATTAAGCTGGAAATGATACCCTTTTTTAAACATTCCTCAGAAAAGCTCTCCAGTAGCAATGCTTATCTCTTACACACGGCATCTTGCTTTTGTACAGGCACAGTGCTTTTTGACTCTGTACATTCCCCAGATTGCCTCTGTAAGAATATCAGAAATTCCCCGAGGGCTCTGCACAGCTGTACCACAGCCATTTTCCATACATAAAGCAACAGTTTGCCAAGGCCCAGAGTGCTGTGCTGATCTCTGATCACATGCAAGGGGAAACCAAACCAGAAGGAACATTTCAGTCACAGAGTACAGCGCGCTTCTGTGTGCATTAGCTCTACTTCAGAAAAACAGAAAGCTTCTGAGGAAGAAGGGGACCAAATACATTATAAACATATAGTAGGGTATACATAAAAAGGTTTATATGCAAGTTTTATAAGTTGATCTTTCAATGCAAAAGAAAACGACAACTCCTAAGCTAAACTTCTAATCTAAAGAAGTTTACTTTGGATCACTTTTAGCATTCAGTATCACATTTTTAGCTCTGGAGAGCAACCCTCCTGGCAGCCTGCCTGTGCCTCAGCATGCTGCGTTTTCCTAGCTCACCCACCAGGCTGTGCTGGAATTCCTCAAACACCTTTTGCTCTTTTGGAGCAGCTCCATTTCAGTGACTGGGAGCCACCTGGGGTAATGAGGATGACATTTTTTAATACCAGGGTGTGGATTGCATCTGTCCAAGACCTGGTTTGGAGTGTACATGCTGTAACCAAACCCTCCGAACTTAGCCTGGTCAGTTTGCTTGTAGGCATTGTTAATTGCCTTAAAGAACTATTGCAGTCCCAACACAGAATTCAGTGAATTGTTGATTTGGTAACTCCGCAGGCGGATAAAGAAAATAAGAAAGAAAGCAATGGAATAGTGTCCCTCTAGTAACTTTTTTGTACAGCAATACAGCACAGAGACAATACTGAATTCTGTTACTGTTGAGAAGAATGATTCCCTGAAGTGAATGTAGGCTTTTGAATGTAGGCTTGAAGTGAATTCCCTAAAGTGACGTTGCAAAAAATAAACCAGAGGTGAGGTGCAGCAGAGTGTATGCACACAGAGTAAGTCAGTGGTAGCATCAGCATCTACAAGAAATCAGTTCCCCTTATGTTGAAATATAAGTCATCTTTCATGATCTTCAACTGCAGAGAAATATGGTTAAAAATATGACAATAGTAAATTTGCACTCAGAAATGAAGCTCTTGCCAAACACAGGCATTTGGCCAGAAGTGTTAGCTTTGATTTACAAAAATAAAAAAAAGAAAGAATCATTTTTCATCCAATTTCACTGATGTTAATGTCATTTTGAGAACAACCATATCTTGTTCTAACTTTAGCACTGACTTTAGTTTTATTCTCATCTTTTATGAAATATTTAAATGCATTATTTTTAATGTCGTATCATTTTGTCATTGAAGGCACTTGAAGACTAAAACAGCTCAGTATCATTAAAAGTGTTTCCTTTTTCCATGCTGATTTTTAATATAACTTCTATTCGGCAATAAAATGAGATTCTGACTTCATGTATTGATTCAGCATAAATACTTACAGAACAGGAACTCAGTTTCTTAAATGGCATTAATAAATTATTCCATAAGGAGCCATGTCTCCTTCTCAAGAGAGCGAGTGATGGCCGTGATCAGACAGTGCCTTACTGCTGCCCCAGCCACAATACAAAGATGTTTTCTGGGTGTTCTGGGCAGGAGTACGGAGCCCACTTAAGCAGCAGACAGCCCCACTCTCATCCCCACAGTCCAATGACTCAGTTTGCCTTCTCCTTTGGCAGCTCTTGCTTGAATTTATGAATTAAATATCATCAAATTGTTAAGGTTGGAAAGGCTGCTAAGATCATCTTGTCCATCAGCCCATCACCACCATACCACTAAACTATTTCACTCAGTGCCACATCTACACCTTCTTTGAACACCTCCGGGGACAGTGACTCCAGCACCTCCCTGCACAGCCTGCTCCATTGCCTCGCTGCTCTTTCTGAGAAGAAGTTTTTTATTAATTAACCAACCTTCATGTTCAGCAGATAGGAAAACTAGTGACCCTCATAAAGCCAATGGTGCAGGCTAGATATTTAGAATAAAACTTAGAACTTTATTGATGTAAATAATTATTTATAATGATCTGTGCAGAATTTAAAGTTGAGTTAAGCACAGAGACGGGAGAAAAGCAAGTTAGCTGAGTTCGTTGCCTTACAGAGAGGATGCTTCTGGATATTTCTATTCAAGGCCCACTTCTGCTCTGAGCTCCATCTGCAGATTCCACATCCGAAGTGAATCCACCATCGCCTGGGCAGATGAGATTTTATTGTGAAAGCTTGTCCTAGAACAGGTAGGAAAGAAGTAGTTACAGATAAGGTTTCTTGTTGTCAGTGCTCCTGTCTAGCAGGAACAGTTTTCTGATGGAGTCTTACAGTTTCAAGACTGCTATTTTTGACTTCCTAACTCAGTACTCCTTGAAATCATGGGTTTTGCACTACGACACAGAGATGTATTAACAATCCCACATCTCATTTTCTGATCTCTCCATAGTATTCTAGTGGGCACCTTTTCCTAGCAAGAAGCTTCACTAAAATAGCACAGGCATGAGGCCAGCCATGGCGCTTGCTGTGAGGCAGGAGGCTGCTGGCAGGAGGCACTGCTGGAGAGAGGGAGTAAGGAAGCTTGGACTGAGATGGCCTCATGCTCTTACACTCTAAGTAAAGAAATACTCAGGAGTCACTGAGTGAGTGTTATTGAATAGCCAGTTCCATCTCTTCTCCCTTTTCTCCTTCAAAGCTTTTGGATGGAGCAGGTGGGTATGTTTTCATTATCATTACTATTTTTTTTTTTACATTTATGGAATTTTCTTTTGCTTTAGTTCTTTTCGTATTGCACTTTGTTTAAATCGCAGCTAGCACTCTATTACTCAACTTCAGGCTTTTGCTTGCAACTAAAGATATAAATAAATCAGGAGTTTGTTTAGTTTAATTCCTATGCTGCAATTTTTTTCATCCCAACTGTCATTATGAATTAGTCATTTCTTTGCTCAAAACCATCAAGTACAACAGTATCCAAGGTAAATACTTCAATAAATCAAGCCTGATAAATTAAATAGTTATAACTTCAAAAAATCTAAGATAAATAGGAAGAAGGAGAATATTTTTATAGGGTTTATTCAGGTTTCCTTGGCAAGAGCTCGAGCTACAGTAGACATCCCAGCCAATGCATTCCCCTGCAACCTGACGCTCTTGGCTGAGAGACATCACAAACACAGACGAGTGACCGCGTGACGGTAACTGCTCTGAACAGCTACAGCTGCGTGCTGATGGTCCCTCTGAAGTGGTTCACAGACAGGGCTTGTGTACAGGGTGCTGCTAGCAGGTAGCAGGAGAAGCCCAGCTGGAAACTAGATCAGGAGGCACCTCTGCATCAGGGAAGTGGGCTTGTATGCAAGGGAGAAATGCAGATGCCCAGCTGTTCTGCTGGACTTCCAAAATGGAAAAGTGTGTACCAGACTGAGTAACAAAGAATTTTTAGCCAATTATATCATTTGATGGTAGCGTTTAAGTGAAAAAATGCAAAGTGCACTGATCATATCTACCGCCAAGTAATAAATTCATGCGGTAGGAAGTATCTTGTTCACTCTCCTTGTTCTCTGGTACTGGTTGCCTATTGAAAACCTGGTGTACAGTCTGTAAGGCTGCTTCATCATAGAGAACTTTTATGCAGGGCCAGCAGCACATGTTGTAACAAATATGTAGGCAGCTACAGCTATACAGAAGAGTAGAAAGTAACGTTAAAAAATAAGGGAGCAAATTTCCCAACAGTGGGTACACTGAAGTAAAGGAATAACCCCGGTGTTAGGGTTCAGCACCAGGAAAGACAGATGTGGAAATGGAGGGTCATCTTCCTCTCATACAGAGACTGTCCAGTAAGTGTATCATTTTCCTCTTCTGCTACAGAGCATGTCTGATGACGTTAGGCAGACTCTGGAGGACAGCTGTTATGAAGCAGAGCTCAAGAAACTGTGTTGCCTCAAGGCCCTAAAGCAGCCTTTTTACTTTAATGTCTTGGCTAATGAATAGACTGCCCTTTGGCATCTCTTACATAAGCCACGAGCTTTTCAAGTCCAATGCATTTCACATTCTCTAGAAAAACAAATTTTCTGACCCAATTGGATAATGCGTAAGCAATTCCCTGGGCTGTAGCCTTCCCTGAGTTTTCCCAGTGTGTGCTTTTGCTGCACAAGGCACTTCATGAGCATAGGGGAAGCAGTTCCACACACAAACTGCTGTTGTGTTGCATAAAAGTGTGATGTCGATATGATTACTCCATTTTTCTGAACTAAGGCTCTGTCCCTTACCAACTAAAATTAGTGTGATTCTTTCCAGTGGTTTTGCTGTTCATTATATTGGGTTTTAAATAAGAGAAGCAAACATGAATAGATTACATTAATATGTATATTTTTGTCCTTCTGTACCAGAGATACTGATGCTCACAAATACACTCTCCCTGCAAAACGAGGGGAAAACAGAGGTTGTATACATAAAAGTGTGTATTTGGCACAATAATGTGCCTTAAAACTGTTCAGTGTTTGGATTCTACTGTCCTGTAGGTGGAGAATAGCACAAGATAGGTCTGTGGTGAACTCTTAGTATTAACTTTCACATTCTGCTTCCTTAAGAGAAGGGGTACAATAATCAGTTCTGTTTTACCTGGAGCCTGTGGTTACGCTGGCCTCTAGCCAACAGAGATCTAAGAATATGCCTTCCTGCTAATTTGGCTTAGTGATAAGACCCCTGCCAGCAGTAGGGAAACTATATGTGGTGAGCCTTGATTCCTTGGCAAACAGGCACAGAATATGAACAGCAAGTGGGAAATTCCTATTGACCTGGTTATGGTGTTTTTCAGAGTCTCACACCTGTTTCTTTTTCAAATCCTCTCATCCTTTGCATTGGATTTTTGTGTGTTTGTGTGTGCAAAAGATCAAAGCAAGGAGTAACAGGAATTTGCCCTTAGAAGTGGTTTTTGTTACATCAAGATTCAGTCCAGCAGATAAAAAATCAGCATGTAGTTGAAAGAAAGGAAGGAAGGAAGGAAGAAAGAAACCAAGAAAAAAGGAAGAAAGAAAGAAATGAGCCATCATCAAAAATACAATCTCTGCCACCTCATGGATTATTTTTGGATAGGGCCAATTACATGAGCATGGTCAGAGGACACACAAGTACCTGTTACTGTCTCAGAGTTAAGCAACAGGGAAGTATAATTAAACACGCTGTTCTGGTGGGCTTGAAATTTATTTGCAGTCAAGCAAACCGTTGTGCTTTTCAGCAGGTTTGGCATTCTCCCCTCAGAAGAGGCCCAGCACTGGGACAGCAGCCATGTCTTGCTGCCCTGACTGAGATGCATTGATGGGAACGAGTGGGAGTTTCCACAGGGTCCAGCTGCACCAAGCCTTGCTCTGGCTAGGATTAATCTTGCACTTTTATGAGCACTAAATTTCACCAACGTTTACCCCCAGTTTAAAGAAAACTTAACTAACTAAAGCAAATGACTCCACATCGGTTTGTGCTTTCTTTTTACCCTTGATATATTGAGCTAGGTAAGAACTGTCCAAAGCTTGAACATTAGCAAGAGTCTCTATGTGATGTATCTTCTCTGCAATGCTGGCATTAGAAGATGTACAGAGGAGCATAGGATAGGAGCTTCTCTGCTAATGCTGAGACAAGGAGATGGGAACCACCATTGATCAGATGCAGCATGCTGTTCCTGCACTCCCATCAGAATTAATTAGCCTGTCTGGGAGGCAGGACAGATCTGCCTAGGCAGACTGCAGGGACAGAGCAGCTATAGTGCTTGGTACCTCGGTGAGTGGGTTTGGAGCAACACAGAAGTGCTATCAGAAAGTTGTGCTGACTTAAACATGAGCCAGATCACACTGTTTGTGAGATCAGTTTTCTCAAAGACACATGCAAAATGCTAAAAAACAAACAAACAAAAAAACACTGAAAACAAAGCAAAAGAAAAAAATATTTTTTGTCCTATGCTTTTCCTTTTAGATATAGTTTTCAAGAGCAATAAGTGTCTGAGTATGACTGCTTGAAAGGCCACTGTCTATGAAGTCAGCAAAACAGCTTAAACCATAGCAAAATAGTACCCTTACGCATCTCATCTATTTCCCATCTCATACCTCTGAAGCTGCAGCAGTTTGGCAGAATGAGCACAGAATAGAAATTAGGACTTTCAAAGATATCAAATTTACATGTCCATTTCAATTTAGTTAATGGAATCAAAATCGAGGAGTGATGATCAAAACCAGGAATCTCTGGAGAAATGCAAGGTATGTTTAAGATTTAAGTAGCTCAGGAAGTAGAAGATGATGTCCACAGTTGTGTCCAAATCCATTCTGGAAATAAGTGAAAATAATTCAGAAGAAGTTAAGCATGACTGATGAAACTTCAGAACAGTTTTTCCAGGCACTTCCGTTTCTCTGCATTCTTTCTGTTTTTGAATGCTGAGCTCTGTCTAAATTACAGACTAAAGCTCAAAAAGAAGCTTAGGAAGAAATTGAGAAGTAATCACAAGGAGATGTTTGGTGGCTTTCTGGGCAGAATGTCCAGGAAAAAAAATAAAAATAAAAAAATCTTAGTGTTCCTTTCTCACTTCAAAGTCAACGAACCTGGATTTGATTTCTGATACAAAGATGGTTCTTCTACTTTCAAATTAGCAGTCTTTATTAGTGTAGACTTTGTCATCTTTGTCATGAAAGAAAATCACACACTGTTCTAGCTGTCTGAATTATTTTTTTTTTCTCATGTTCAGGAGCATCCATCAGACCTTAATAACTGCAGTTCCGCATGACAAAAAAAAAAAAAAATCAAACATTCTTAGGAGAAGCAACACTAATGGGGAGAAATGTTAACAGGAGTACTGATTCATATAATTAATGAAGGCAGACAGGAACTGTGGAGAGTGAAAGAGCTGTTGGAACATGCTTTTCCTGAGAGAACACCTAAATTAAGAGGCTGTTGGAGACATATGTTTTGTAGTGTTGGCAACCCAGGTGTAACAAATTTCCAAGATGGCTATTAGTGAGTACTTACAGCTAAAAAAGCATTTCTAATTTCTTGCTGAATATGGAGACTTATGTGTCAAGGGGAACAGGGAACTGTGAGCAGAAGAGAAGGTCACTGGGGATACATGTGCAAAGTGATGCTAAAGGGCAGGGAAAATGTTGATGACTTCCACACATGATGGGCTTCAAATCAACTGTTTTGATTAATGAAAAGGAACTTCAAATGGTGGGAGTGGAAAGATCAACTCCTACTTTCCTAGTGCAGAAATTTTCACTTTTAATGTTTTTTTTTTTTTTTTTTTTTTTTTGTCTTAGACAAAGGATCTTTCATCTGGTTTGGCATGGTGATTCCTGTCTTTTTATATTTGCTCTTCTTTCAGTGTATTTTAGAATAACATTAATTGCAGTGGGAAAAACAAAACAAACAAAAAAAATCCTACCAGTTATTTTTGTTTTCTGAGTGCTACTTTGTTTTCATTTATAGATCAGTTTCTTATGATGAAACAATAGGTTTCTCTTTCCTGAATGTGACTGATCAATGTCTCAAAGCATTATTTTCTTTCCCTGGGGCAGTTTTGCAGAACAGAAGCAGGAGCCAACTTTAAAGACATTTTATCACCTTTATTACTCTGTTCCTTTAAGTTAGCGGCCCATAATCTGCAATGGTAAAACACTTAGGCACATGATATAAAGCAGACCAGATCTTCGTGCTATTTTGATGTATTTCAAGTATCTCGCTATTATGTTTGTTTGTTTCACGTTTTTTTTTTCTTTTTTTTTTTCTTCACACGGGGAAGGTCTCATTGAATTCAAAATGAGGGGTAAAGAGAACAGGTGTGGCTTTTGGTGCTAAACAAAACATTTTCTATGCTACATCTCCAATCAGGCTTCATAAAATTTCATTAATGGGGTTTAAGTTACTTGAGGAGAACAGGGACTGCTGGGCAAAAACTTTATTCTCCATCTGCACAAGCTAGTGATACATGCATTTAATTTAAAAACATACCTGTCTGCAGCACTTCCTACGCTTTTGCTTGTTGTGTGCATTGTCTTTGTGTTCCTAAAGCTGGATTTTGGAGTTCTCAGCATGGGCATTTCTGCAAGAACTTTCTAGCACCCCTTCCAGCACTCATTGCCTCCTTTGGGAATCGTGTTTGATTAGAAGTCTTACAGCTGCTTGCGATCACATGACTGATGTGACTTGTAGACAAGTATCAGAAACAGAAACATTCTGAACTCTGCAACGCTCCACAGATTTTGAAGGGATACTTTTTGGAGTCACAGCAGGATAGAGGTGCCAGGCAAAGGAGATTATTTACGTATTTACTAAGAGTTGGTGCAACTCAAGGGATTATGTGTCATTCACACAAACAAACAAAAATGACGTCATGACTTTAAGAAGTTCTGTTTGTCCAAATGAACCAAAAAGTGCTCAGGAAACATGTGGCAGCTCATGCTATCCACAGACTACTACATAAGTCCGAGATTTACTTTGAAATTACCAGTAAGGATACCCTGTTGCTGGGCAAAGAAGCGGCTCAGCAGGTGCGGCTGTTAATGAGGCAGGATGGTTTGCTGGGAAATGAGTAATTACCCACACCTGGTGGCACGCAGCCCGCGCGGGAACCATCACGCTGTGGAGGTGCGGTGAAGGAACGTGAAGGGCACTGTGCCTCGGGCGGCCCCGCTGTCGCTAACAGCCCGCTCCAAGCTTTGCTGTTCTGTGCTACAGCAGCACCAGGGCCGGCATCGCACCGAGTCCTGCCCGGGGAGCACCGCCTCTCGGCAGAAGTGATACAGAGCAGGCGGCAGCCCCTCGTTCCCCCTGGTAGCTCCTCGCCGTCGGGCCGAGGTGCTTAGGTGAGTATTTTCGCAGCTACCGCCCGCCATTGTTGGTGGGAGCAGCGCTGGTGTAAGCGCGGTCTCTGCTTTGCTATCCCAGGCTCCGTGCTTTCGCTCCCTCGTAGCTTGGAGCTCTGGGCGTGCAGTTGGCTGTTTGTGCAGGCTGTGATGAGGAGAGGCTTGCACCTGCTGATGGTGCACGTAGAAAAAGTTCTGATGAAGCATTGCTCAAAGTGCAGCATGGTGTTCCTAGCAAGCACTTCTCTCTTGTGCGCGCTGTTGGTGTTGTGGGCTGTCCCCCAGGGGCTTGCTCTTTTGGTACTGCCGTAAGCCATACGTTTTCCTAAGATGCTCTCATTACAGCTTCTGAAAGGTGAGCCAGTGCTTTGAGAATCTTTATTAGCACAGTTGTTGTTCTAGGGCCATATAATGCTGACTGATTGCTTATCCAATTTGCCTCTCCTGGTTCTAGAGGACTCTTCTTTCTTTCCCTTATTGGTCTTGCAAAAATGGGATCACATTACTCTCCTTTAGTTATGCTTCGGAGACAAGGAAAAGCACAACTTGCATTCACATTTTACCAGAGCTCCCACATTAGTCACCTGGCAGCGGCTTCGGCTTAGAAGAAAATAAGGAGGGAAATAAAGTAAATTTATTTTTACTGAGTTAAAACTTATCTTTGTTGAATTTTCTGTGCTATTAGTAAAGTGAAGATTGATAACCTAGCCTTACAATTAGTAACAAAATAAGGTGATGTTTACTAATTCTTACTATATTTTCAGGAAAGCTAATCTTTACTGATACAAGAATACTGTCATAAAATGATTATCAGGCAAGTTAAATAAAAACAGCATGTGAGTTACCAAAAATAGGAAATGGTCCTTGATTCTGAAAAGTGTGCAGCCGTTTACACTCTGTCATCAAAATATGTGGGCATGCTATGAAAACAAATGAAAAATGGTGTACAACACATGCATTACGTGGAATAAGGTATTTTGCACAGTCAAAGGCAAAAATAACTTGTTTGTGTAAAATCTGTGGATCTTCAGTGTAGAGCTTGAAGAATGTTTCTGTTCGTGGGAATCTACTTCTTGTAGTTGGCATTGAACCCAGTTTGGCAGTGATGGCTTTAAAATTCTGACTCAAATATGAAACAAAAATAAATTTGCTTGCCATTTGGGAGAAATTAAAGAAAAAGAGAAGACTTTTGCATAAAAAAAAAATGGCTGGGAAACTGTTCTGAATAAAAAAGTGTAAATTAAATATGCCACTTGAATATATTCTTCTATTTGTGAAAGCATTTTTGGGGGAGAGAAAGGGCTGTTGCACTGTCTTTCAACCAGGTACTGTTTATAAACATAAAACATATGAACAAAAAAATTTAGCCAGGAATTTGAATGAATGTATCCAAACACTGAAGCATCCTAAATCAAATACAGATTCAGAATGTTGTGTTTTACTTGCTACTAAGGAAAGCAGTAGAGTCAGGTTGGTTCAGAAGATCTTTGTAGATGCTGGCAACTTCAAGTACCTCCTTATTAACTGACTGTATCTGGTTTTTAAGTTGCTTATTTCTTTATAGAGTTTCATTAGCTCTACATCAGTTTTCTGCCTTCTGTGCTTCGTCAGGGTGACTTCTTGTGCATAGATGCAGTTTTAACTTCAAAAATTCATGAAGCTGCTAGGAGGAACGCAGTAAGCTTGGGTGTTGTTTTTCACATGAAGTATCCTTTAAATGAAAAATTCTCATGACACAATCATGGTTGATTAGCTGGTTGATTAGTTGTCTTTTAAAGGAACATTAATATAAACATCTGGGGAAAACAGGTGGTGCCTCTCCTGAATGCATCTGCAAGAAGTGGAAGGCAGCTCTGAATGCCTGCACTGCTCGAATCCAGAGACTGACTGCTCGTTAGCATTTTCCTGTGGCTGTTTCCAGCCTCTGATTTAGTGGGTCTGTGTCCATCTCTGGTGTCATAACTATTTAATACACCACTCGTGTTCCTGGTGACATGGTAAGAGCTCCTATGGCTAAAACTGACAGGCCTCTTCCTACAAACTTTCTGAAGTGATAGTGGGTTAAGTTCTAAACAATTCAAAGTTCACACAGGGCTTAAAATATGGATGGAAAAGCTCGGGGGAAATAAGAGATCTGTGACTTTGTTCCCTTAGGAGAGATTACTAAATTGTTACAAAACTAAGTATTGTATCACAAGGTGCCTTTGTGAATGTGTATTTACTTTAATTTATATATATGTATGCTGGTAGGATGGGTGCAGGTATAGTCTGCCACACAGTTTTCTTTGGGAAGTAAATGTGCTTGTTTTTTTTTTTTTGTTTTTTTTTTAAGGTGAGGAGGATGGGGTTCAGGCATCTATATTCATAAGGGCAGCTTTGCTAAACAGCTGACTCTGGAAGTTTAGGGCATGTGTTTGTTTATTAGTGCTTTAGTTTGTGTATAAATGAAGGCCATCCAAAAGTTCATTTCTGGCCTTTAGCTTCAAATACTGATCTTTAATAAAGTTTGTCCCTGTGCCAAATATTTGCTCATAAAGATATATGGGTCTATGGGCAGCTTAGATATTCTGAGATACGCTAGTGAAAAGAGGCAGGCTTGAATGCTTTGTTTATTAATAGGCAAAAGCACTGTCTGAAAATTTTACAATAGAAGAGTAGTTCTAGACAGACAGTAAGGCACCACTGAGGGAGCTGATTGCTCGTTATATTTATAGATAAGCATAGAAGTGATGTGTGAAAGAATGCTTGAAGGGGTGAAGTTTTTTAGTTTAAGATATGAAATAGCAATCCCTGCTTCTTAGGGTAGCTGAGAATACAGCTTGAGAAATGGGATCCTGTCTGTAGCAACTGTTTAAAGATAACATGTGAGGATTCTTTTTTTTTTTTTCTTAAGGACTTTTTTTTGGTAACAGCGAGTTCAAGTGAGGACTTCCTTAATTAACACCTAACTCTGCATGCCTGAAGAGTGATAAGGAACTTGTGGGCTCTTGAATGAAAGTTTATAGGAATGTTGCTGGGATTGATAATCACCACCAATGCTTAACCTAATTTATTCTTTGATTTATCTTTGAATCCCTAGTGGCCAACTCAGTAAGGAGCTGTCTTACTACTTGGCTAGTTCAGCCCACCATGTTATTTAGATTATACTTGAAAGTTGGATAATCAATATTATATCTGTTTTAACAGGGGTCATTTTCTGTGCTCGGGGAGCTCTGACTTGCCAAAGAGCAGTGATTTATTTTTTAAGAGGAAGCTTTATGAAGTATTAAGTATGATTTTGAAGCTTCAGACTTTAATTTGCATACTCTATTGAACCTAAAGTTATCATTAATTCAACTTCAAAGTTGCACTTTTTCTGAATCTTGCACAACATTAAATCTCTTTAGCTGATAAATTGAAAACAAAAAAGAAAATACACTGTGGTTTCTTTTCAATTTTGCTTTTGATGTGCATTTTTAGACATTTTTTTGTCAGTAAACTCATTTCAGGAATATTTATTCTCCAATGACATATTTGCTTTAGGAGTGTTACATGATGACTCCGTTTCCAAAATTAACATTCAGAATCTGATAACTTTTTTCAATAAGCCTTTCTCAGATAGGTTTGAAGCTCGTTACCATATTGTCTTTTGTCAGGAGATTTTATGGCCTATGTATAGAGCTTAAAAGTTCTCCCCAGAATGAAAGCTGCTAGCTTTGTCACCTCTTGATGCTTGTAAGCTTTCTTAAATAGATAGCGAGCTCAACGTGTTTGAGTGCTACTGGCGTTGTGATGGTCTGTGCGATGCTTTTCCATTTCAAAGGGGGCAGATGTAGAAGTGTGCCTTGGGCCCGTTGCAGCATTCTGTGCCAGGTTCAGTCAGCGTGGCTGACACCAGTGCAGGCATGCCCGCTTGCACCTGGGGCCATCCTTATGTCTCAGCAGTGAATGAAAGGTGCTCCAAGATTAAAATCTTATTCTGTGTAAATTGGAGAACTTCTCAGCTCCTGCAGTGAGATTATACTCAGCAAGCACGCGTGATAAATACTGCTTTGCGACCTGGGACCCAAAAAGCTTGCTTATATCTGATTTTGTTATTATTATTATTATTACTTTTTTTGTACATCTAAGTTTCAGAATGTTAAAGAATTGCCTGCTTTTGCTTTAATTCCTATTGACACATGAAATGCTTTGATTTGTCGAAGCAGCAGTACCTGGAATCCCACATTTGTTGAGTATTTAATGTAAAAAAGCAAGCTACCCAGTGAACCAGGAGTTGCATTAACCAACTTCTAAATTCCACTTCGTGTTTCTGTTAATGTTTTGTGCTTTTTGTGTCTCTGGCCATTTTGTGCTTTTGTCATCTTCTGCACAGATTTCTGTTCTGTGTTCCTACACTCTTCCATTTGGGGATTTTCATATCAAAAGCATTCAGGCAGAATATTAAATTGGGTATTACGCATCAGGGGAAAAAACATTTTCCAGAAGCAGTGATGAAAGAAGTACTACTAATCTCATTTCAGTTTCCATTTTTAGAGTAAGAGTAACAGCTCTGGAATGAGACTGAATAGAGTATTTTCATCCTTACAATGGAAGGACAGCAGAGCATCCTGCCATGCTTTCGGTACCTGAGAAAGTACCTGGGTGGAACAAAGCAAATAGATCCTCTGAGCTAAACAGGAGTTTATTTATCTGCAAATGATGCTTGTTTGACCATAATCTGCTTTATTACTTGGATTTTTCAGAGGTGCCTGAGTTAAGAGTTAAAACTTAACATGTGATTTACATAATGAAAATATTAATTTAAAAGCTAATTGAGCAAACTACTGGAAAGTCTTTTGTCTTGTATCGATTACTGCAGCAGTTGAAATTACCTTGGATAATGTTTCTTGATTTATTTTTTTCCCCTATCCTTTGTTATTTGTTACACCATTTGATTTCATTCTTTATCTAAGTCTTTAGATGTGAAGTAGACCCGTGGCTGCCTGCAGGTAGCCTTGTGTTTCCTTGCTGCTTCATGTCACTGACAGGAGCTTAGGTCATTCCTACAAGGACCTTAGTTATTCTGAGTTTTTAAAACTAGCAAATGAAGCTAGAAACCAAGTTAATTTTGGACAAGCTGCCCTCACAGTGAGCCTGACACTGTATTCAAACTAAAGTTCATTGAAGGGATTAAAAATGCCGCTCTGTGCCACCTCCCTCACCATTCAAAGCACACATTTAACAGGTGCTATGTGGTTTGAACTGCTTCCTCAGATTCTGAATAAAGATTCCTACAGGAAGAGACTGGAAATTTCTAGAAGGGGAGTTGTCTTTACTTTCTGGTTTGGTCTGATATAATAGTTTTTACTACACAATGCTTAACTTCTCTAAGGGAAAACAGTTCTGCCTTTTAAGTGTGGGTGTTGATTCTAGTGTTCCCAGTGGTACTGCATGTCTCTTTAGGAGGAAAGAGTCTGCTGGGGTCCTCCGATCTTCGTGGTGACAAAAAAGTCCCTTTCTGGCAGCAGCAGTAAGGACAGGGGTGTAAAGGGAGCAAGAAAGTAACTCAGTTTTATCTAAATTTATTGAGATGCAATAAAGTGATGGTTTTTCTACTGCTAAATTTTCTTTTATTGATACCCAGAGAAAATTAACATGGTTTCCTTTCCCATGCAATCAGTTTGTGAATGGCTCCAGTGACATCTAATAAAAACCTAACAAATTTTGAAAAGTTCCTCGCAATATAATTAAGTACTGCCTAGCATAAGGCCCTGCATTCTTCCAGTCATATATGTGCATCAAAGCACAGATGTCAAATAAAGCTGGATTTTTCAGCTCAGTGATTGAATTAAAGCATTTGAAATGAACTGGGAGAAAATGGTTTCAGGACAAACCAAACCAGATGGGTGAGGGTGGGGGTTAGCTTTCCCATCAGTTTCTTTGGGGTGAATATAAGTTTATGTTCTGAAGTGAATGTTTTAACTTAAAAAATATTTTGTACTGGGTTGATCAATATTAATTTACATATATATTTCTTTTGAGATGAAAGGCATTCAGTGTTTTCAGTTGAAAATACTGAAACAAATGGTTGAACTCCCATTTTTTCCCATTGTTTTGGTTCAAGTTGATCATGCAGTTTGACAGCAAGTCACAAAAGGCTTGGCATTCTGCAAAAACATAATTAAATACACTTATGATTTATTCATTATTTTATTTAGGGGTTCAGACAGGGAAGTTTGGTTGCTATACTAAATGCTTTGACTTACCACATGTTTGACTTTTCTCATAGGTTCATCAGGACTGTGGTCTGAGATAAGCGTGATTTCTAAGTTTGTGAGTTGCTCTGAATGTCAGGCCTGTCCATATCAAATGATATGAACGAATCAGTCATACATCTTTATTTTAATTTTCAGGAATGTCTCATGGATGGGAATTGAGGCTTTTGCCTCAGTATTCTTTTAAAAAATTTATTGAGCTACAAAATCACTGTTTCTTCCTTACATCATGTACAGCTGTATTGGATTTGGAAGTATTTGCTTTTTTTTTTAATCTCAAATAGAATTTTGATCAGGAGAGCCATGTTAAATCTTTCAGATCAGCAGAAGTATCCACTGTAGTTCTAATTTGAAGTCTCCCTTGGTTAGATGAGACAGGCGGTATTCACACATGCTAGTTCATGGAACTATTTTGATCCCAGTCATAAAGTCTTCACAGACTGATGCTATATATTCTCCATTTACCTAGAGGATGATGCGTGTGGACATTTGGAAAGGTTGGAGCTGTGGTTACTGTGCTGAATTTTGTAAGGGACTCTGCAAATAGGGATGTGAAAGAGCTACACAGATTGTTTCATACAGTGGTGAATGCCGTGGTTTTGGCTGAACACATTTTTGCCTTTCTAGATGAAAGTAGAACATAAGTTTGCTGGAAGCCAGAAGTGGTTTATTTATTTATTTTTCTATGAACTCTAACAGTTGGGAGTGGGGGGGAGAGTTGGCTCAAGAAATGAAAAACAAGATGAAAAATATTAACTCCTCTGGAGAGCAGCTTGTGCCACTTCAAGGAGTTTAAATGCTGTCATTGTTTGTGCGTCTATGTTCTTGCTAAGTTTTCTCATAGAAAATAAAAGCAACCTGACTAAGGAGGTCATCGTACAGGTAACTTTGACATAGTACTTGATGATGAAAGAATGTATCCAGGTACTGCTACAGTTTGCTGCCTAAAGCCTGTGGGGTTTCACCAAGTATAATTTTTGAATAAAACTTTAGTGTGCATAGAAACACTGCAAAGCAGAGTCAGCATAAGAGGTCTAATTTGAAAACATCAATAACAACTCAAAAACTGTTGATTTCTTAAAATAAATGAGGAACCAGATCAGTAAACAAAACTTTTGGGTTACCTTGATGCAGCAGCAGTGTAGAAAACTGTACTGTGAGCCTGTGTGAATAGCTGTGTGTGGACTTAGCTGTCTGAGCATGTTGGCAGCAATGGGATGTTGCTCTTCAAAAAATCTACTCAAAACATTTCAATAAATAAAAAGTGATGAAATGTGTTAAGACCTTATCCAGGCTTTGGCTACAGAATGACTAGTTGTTATTTGCCAGGGTTCATAATGCATTTGAGACACTCTTTTCCTTCAGAACAACTAAACCCTTCAATTTGAAGGAGACCCACAAAGAGGAAAAAGCAGTAGTTACACAAGCAAGCTCTAATCATATTTTTGACTCCTCTTAACAGTTCTCATTGCAGTATTAGAAATAAAACTAATTTTGAAAATGAGGTAGAAAAGATTTGTGCTGCATTAGCAAATATCTTATTCAGGGAATAGAGGTCTGAATGAACTTGTTTCCCTCTTTGTAAGGATGTAAGTCCAGTGTCAGATATCGCAGCTGGTGATAGCGTGAGCTTCACAGTGGTTAAAATAAAGTGGAAAAGCTGGATATCTGTTTTTATAAAACGCTCCATGTAGTGACAAGTCCAGCTGGATGTATTTAGCTTTAGTTTTCTTGTTTTTTTAAGAAACTTTCACCTTTCTACATCACAGTATACATTGTACTTCTGTCTTTTTTAATATTTCATTTTGCAGAGCCTTTCTGTGTTTTCCCTCTCTGGAATTTGTCTACCAATTGCTCTTCTTTCTGAACTGCCAATCTTCCTTCAGTGTGATCATGCCTCCTCCTTCATCTATCGCTACTTCCAGATCTAATTCCCACTGTCATCCTGTTGTGTCGTGTCAATGTCCACAGTGCCCAGTGCACTCAGTCACCTCTGTATTATCTCAATACAAGGCTATCAAGGACCTAGCAACAATACCTTCCTCCTAGTTTGCACCATATTAAATATCACTTATTCCATTTTACTATTGGCCTGCAC
Source organism: Cyrtonyx montezumae (assembly GCF_038088225.1). Taxonomy (NCBI): domain Eukaryota; kingdom Metazoa; phylum Chordata; class Aves; order Galliformes; family Odontophoridae; genus Cyrtonyx; species Cyrtonyx montezumae. Next base: position 20,332,240 of record NW_027071825.1, on the reverse strand, counting down.
TGAGAAACTGAGTCTTATATTTTTGTCTACAAGATTTTCTTCAGTTCTGTTATATTGCTGCTCAAGTAATTTGTCTTTTTACTGCCAAATATCCTGTGCTTACAGTGTCAATCATCTGTAAAACACACAGGTCTTTCTCTCAAATTTTATCCTAAAAAAAAAAAAAAGCATGAAATCTGTTCTTTCATGGAAAGATGTAAAAGTTGCAGCTTTGAGAAGGACAGATGATGGCTGCGAAGGAAAACAGACTTTCCCATCTTTAAGAACTAGAACAGGTTGGCCAAAACCCCATTCAGTCTGGCCTTGAGTGCTTCCAGGGGGAGGGCATCCAAAACCTTGCTGGCCAGATAATGAGAAAGATGTGGAAAGTATCTGAAAATGATGCTTTAGTAGTGCTGACTACAATAGAAATATCTGAATTATAAAAATCTAAGATGTGGCATTTTCAGAAATTTGGTTCCATTGTATGCAGAGCCTAAAAAGACTACTGAAAATCATCTGGGGTGTATATTGAAGGAATCAAAGTGCTTTGGCGTAGTACAAATTGAAAGGGGGAAACTTGTTTTCTCTTCTGCGATGGACAAAAAATGTAATAGAGTTACAGCATGAGAAATTCAGACGTTAGGGTAGTCTGCCATAGATGTTTGTGTATGCTCGACACTGTAAGCCTTTAGGAAGAACCTGGACAAATGTCTGTCAGGCATGACTCGTGTATAGGTGCTTCTGCGTTGGTCTAGCTATGTGGGCTTCATGTAACGTCTCAAATTCCTTTACTATTTCAAAATTCTATATGCTGTTAAAAATGTGGGTTAATGTAGAATTATTTCAGCTGAAAGCAGTGGTATACACTATATATGTGCAGAATAAAAGGGAAAACTGTTATTAGATCTTCTGTGGGTATAGTTAGTTTACTGGACCACACCTCAAGATCACAAGGTTTTACTATTGGTTTTAAAGTCTATTCAGATATGCATGTTGTAGATGATGATAGCTTAAAGAGATTAGGTAACTCCCTTAATTCCAGTTGGCAGCTGAGTCCATGTTGTAGGCATGCATACTGATCTTCTAATGTAGTATCCGTATACATCTGAAAAGAGAATTTAACTGTGTAGTAACACTTGAAGAGTATGTGCTTCCATATTCTAACATATCTGGATAAATTGAACTCTGAAGTATGAAGAAGTCTAGTTTTTAGTGGAAGACCAAACTTAACTTTTTTTTCACTCTTATTTCAGGAGCTAACGTCAGAGCTTTTTGAATTTTTGAATTCATATTTAAAGTTGTTACCCTCCCATGCAATTAACTGTACTAAATCTATGAAGCTTGGTTTATGAGTTTTATAACTGTTGTTTCATTTTACCTCACTGTAAAGTGAATACAACTCAGTGGTTTTCCACAGATGGACCTATGAAGATCTACTAAATTTAATTATCCCAGACTCATATTATTTGGGTAATATTTTTCTCATCTGAAGTTAACACAAAAGAATCCTAAAGAATAGTGATGTAATAACTTTGAGAGAGCATAAGAAGAATTGATACTAGTGGCTGTCTCAATAGGAATACATTTCACATCTGTTTTTTATGACGTGAAGTGCCACTGGGGACGGGTCCAGTAACTATGTACGTAGTAATACCTTTAATTAGACTAACTGAATAAATATTGCACACAGGCTTTAGGGATCTCATAAAAGTTTTACCCTTGTTGAAGAGGAAATTGGAGTAACCAGAGAATGATAATTCCAACAGGATCCATGTACTGGGAAGCTATCTCCTAACTTAGTGTGTATTGGTTCTTGTCCGACTTGTAGATAAACTTATGATTATTCTATGACCTTTTTGAAAATATATTCCTGTGAAGTTACATATAAAAATTGCTAGTCAAATGACAAATATCAGATGACCTTCTGCTATCACTATGCATATACTGAGTGGGTTTTTTTTGCTTTGTAAATCTCAGTCCTTTTGTAAGCACCACAGAGACTAGGTTATTGGAGCAGAAAATATCTTTACCTGAGCCTATGCTGTCTGACTTCTGGACGGCACTGCCTGAGGTACAGAGCTAAAGCTTGGTGGTATGAAGGCTTTGAAGTTAAAGCATAACAGCCTCTTTGTTTTCTCTGTTTTCCTTGCCATAAAGAGCATGTAAGTGGAATGACAGAGTTCAGTGAATAGATGCTTTACATGGCTGCCCATTGCAACACCTGCTGGCGGCTGGTGGTGACACTGCTGCAAATGTCTACCCATGGCACAGAAGTGGAAACAGAAAACCTTTGTTCAGCCTCATGCTTTATAATAGTCAGAAATGCACATGTGGTAGGTTGTTTTCCTCATTCTTGAAGCCAGTTTTTCCATGCATTTCAGCCAAAGCAATACATGGTGATGTTAAGACTGATTTTTCCAGTTCAGTACTTTAGGAGGAGGTATGTAAGTGCCTTACTGAGGTCTGTAGGCACAGTTAGGTGGATGGTGTATTTTAATAATCTACAGCAGTTGATTGTGCCTTGCAGCTTGTCTAGCTTTGTTTAAAAAAAAAATAATAGCTGATAAGTCAGGCTCCTAAAGGAAAGACAGAATAAGATTTCAATGTTGGATGGACCTTTTGGCATGGTTGTTGCAAATTAAGGTCTTTCTCCTGAATGTTGATTTTGGACAAGGTGATAGGGGAGTTAAAATGACAAAAAAAAAAACCAAAAAAAAAAACAACCAAACAAAAAAACCCTAGCACCTCCAAGTCTCAGTATTGTTGATGGGCAAAAGAATGTGCATCTAAAATGGTACGACCCCAATAAGCTCTGCTGTGATACCACTTACATGCCTTACAGACTATGGCTTTATGAAATTGGATTAAGTTCTTCCTGTGCCTCATTGTTATTTGCACATCAGTCCATCAGTGTAACTCCACAAAAACACAACAATGAAAAACAGGTGCTTCTTTAGAACACCTTCAAGTTGCTTAGACTTTTTTTTTCTTCCTTGAAAAGCTCATTATGCACCAGATTATTTTCTTAACATTACTTTCCAAATTGCGGATTTCAAGGAGGAAAAAAACCCAAACTTCATTATTTTAGAAACACCTCTTAGTCATAATCGGAAGTGAAATGCACTTTAAAAATATTTTAAGTGTTATCTTAACACTTCATCTCTTAGTTTATCCACAATATAAAGTGAAAATCCACGTCTCCATTTTGCTCTTGAGAGCTTAATCTGAAGCAGCACTAGTGTCTGCTTACATGAAGTGTAGACCAAAATCTTATTAAAAATAAAAGCTGAGCACTCATAATGGTATTTTATTTTCTATTATTTAGCTTTATTAGTAGTTGTGATAATTTTCTTGGTAAGAGAATTTATTTTGATAATAATAAGAAAACAATCTATGCATGTGTAAATGAAACTTGTAAATTGGGAAGAAGAGATGGTCAGAAGAGAAAAGTAGGTCAGTCCTTCAGACTGGCTTTTAGGTGCATCTTAAAGATTTTCTTCTGCAGTGATTTGCTGATCCACTTATTCTTGATGTCATAATCCTTAAATTTATAATCCTCAGTGATAGTTACTGATTGCCAACACGTGTAATTTCCCTTCATCCAGTTAGCAGCACCGGTGATACACTTGGTCGTGTGTTTGTAAATGGCAGTCTGTTTCAGAAATATTTAAAGTGTATCTAATTTAATTATCAAACAGCAAATACACTGTGTGCAGAAGTCAGTGACCTAGAATATTGCCTCTAAGCTTTTGAGCATGGCTGGTAGTGCAGTGATGTAAAATGACATGAAAGCTGAAGACATAATTGCTCATTGCGAATCTTTTTTTCAGTAGCTAACATTCATCTGAAGATGAAAAGTGACAGTTATGTATTTTTGGCAACGTTTCCCTGTAGGAAAGGAACATGCAACCTACTTATTTCTGCTACTGTTAGGGCTGACTAAAAATCATAGTCCTAAAAGTTTATTTACTAACCTTATAGACTGAATTTTTGAAGTAGTACTCGTTACTGATGTAGGGCTCGTGTAGTTTAAGTGTATAGTTGTGCAAAATGAACTGTTAGAGGTTTATCCACAAATCAGCATCTGCCCCTAGGAGTATACACAATAAATTAAAAAAAATCACAAAAAACAAAAACCCTCACCAACAGTAAAAAAGCTAATAGTACAGCATCCAAAATTCAGACACTGCTTATGTATATCTGGCTGCACCAACCTCAGAAATGCCATCTGGTAACAGCTTTACCTTCTATGCAGATTCCATCAGACAGTGCCTGAATTCATGTTCCCATTGCTTGCAAATTTGCACTTGTATGATTTCCATCAGCTACATATGTGAAAACTTGGACAGCAGCTAGTGAGCAGTCTTTAAAAAGAGATGACAAAATGTAGCAACTGACAATTTAGAAGTGAATGTAGACTATCTTTTGTGCTTTTAAACACATATTGTCATGTTTTGTGCTTGGAACAGACCTGTGGTTTGCTTATCTTACCCTTGATGCTTGTCTTCTGGTTCCAGAAGGCACATCCAGACAGCAGTTAGAAGTCTTTGTACATATCCCTGCAGTGTCTGAAACTTTGCTGAAAATAAATTGTCTTTTGTAAAGGCTGATACAAATCTGAAGTCAGTACTTAGTTCTAGGCCAGAGAAAGGTGCCACTAAGCACCCTGAGAAGATGGTCCAGGATATTGGTACAGAGAATAATTTAAAGACTCAGGTGATAATTATTTTGCTTTGATTATTCTTTCCCCTCTTCTGAATGAATGGTTTGGTTTCACTAACTCCGTGTAAAAATAATGGGAACTGAAGTAAAGACCACAGTGTGAAGGGAGGGAGAAAACAAACTGCCATTGCTTCCAGTATGTACACTCGCACTGTGGGAGCCATCGTCAGTCAAAAATATGCTGTCGGTTCTTTGCCACCCACATACTTCAAGATCCATGAAGTGAAGGAGACTGTCATGTGGTGGCAAAGGCCAAATTATCATAATGTGGGTGTTAAGCTTCTGCCCCAAAATACTCTCTTACATGTTGTGTTTTGAAGCTCTGTATTTCTACCTACAAAACTGCAACCTGCACGATGGAGGAGTTAGTTGTCCAAGTGCTGCGAGTCCAGGACCACCCACAGTTTGTGGGCAGAAATGCTCTTTGTGTAGGTGGGAGCCTGTGCTGTTCAAGTATGTGTTCTTTTGTTTCCCTCTCTTCGTCCTAAGATTGACAATTACTTCTGACTGCATTTCTAGTGTAGGATGAACAGGACGATGCTACTTTTATGTCTCTTGAATGCTAGTTTGCCAAACTCTCAGACTGTATAAAGTGGCGTAATTCCGCTGAATCAAAAAAAAGTATGCTGACTAAAAGCAGCGGAGAACCTGAATTTGCTAGTTAAATCCATATGAACTTCTGGAATATTCTCCCAAAATTATTTTGGAGATGTACAGAGATCTGCACTTCACTTAGGATGTTCTGTAGCCCACAGCTGGCTTCTATCTTTGAGGTGCTGGCTTTTCCCTGTTGTCTTCTACAATTACACCCTGAAGGTGTGTCTGAGAGCTCTTTCAGTTCTAGTATCTGTTCAGCAATTTGTGCTTCCCTAGTCTGCAGGGTGGTGGAGGCAGTAATTTCACTTTTTGTCAGTATGTTAACTGGGGCATATTGATACAGGATGGTGAACTGCGTGGCATTTAAATGTAAATATATCTTCTTGAACTCTAGGCTTGTTATGGCTCATTATTTGGAGGCGCACACAGTAATTAGCACAGGGTGTACTTTATGTTAATTAGGAGTATTTTACACATCAGATGGTGATGTTGACTTTAGAGGGCAACCACCTGGACTCAGCTCCCACTAGCTAAAATTAATATTTGTGTATCTTTTTTTGCTTCAGTGTTTCAAAAAGCCTATGAAAAAATATTTTAACTGTTTAATTACGAATTAGCATTCCAGGCAACCAAATAGCTTAATAGCATATGATTATTGGGATAGTTTGCCATTAACTATAGGTGATACCACAGTATACACAGTGTATATATATTGCTGTTTATTTTGAGTGCAAATTCCCCTATTTTAATGGCTGAGAGAATGCTATTTTCCAGCTATTTTGCCTCTTTTCCAGGCCTGTCTGAACTCCAGTATCACACAATTGAGGTATCTGATCCATTTTGGACTTGTCACCTAGACTGATATTTCTTACAGAGATTAACAAAAACAAATAAAAAAGCACTGCAACTAAGTTGCTCTTTCAGGTCTCACAATAACCCATTTACAAACTAGATAGGTAATTCTTTTGTTAAAACACAGTAAAAAAAACCAAAAACATTAGGACTAGCTTGAGTGCAACTATATCTCATGAAACAAAACCAGGAAAGGTCAGTATATGTGTTGCATGTGCACATCTGGCTGCGGTGCTAGGGGGCTCAGTTCTGATTTACTTGTCAAGCATAGACAAAATTTCTGTTGTAATTCATGGCTTTTGTGGATTGGAGCTCCTACACCTTATTTTATTATTTCCCCTTATTTTTTCAGATGTATTTGTTCAGATGTCAGCCTACAAGGAGTCTATTTAATTCCAGTGAAAACGTGCCTATAGTGCTGTAATCAGTGGATGTTGCAGAGATTATGTAATTGATCCAAAAAATGGCAAGTGTTGCATTTCAGAGGGATGAAATAATCTACTTCAAATTAGGAAAAAACTTGTGGACACTAATGTGACTGTGGACTAGAGTTAGATAAATTTAAATGTGTTAACTGTGTGGTGCCATTACAAATGCTATTTTTGGCTGAAAATGATCAGCAGTTCCTTGTAAAATAGGGAGACATCAGACTATTTCAGCTAGCTTTGGCTGGGCTGTTTGGAGCTCAGTCTGCATTTCTGGCACTTGCGCTAAAAGAAGCAGCATGGGAAGAAGTTGAGAGAAAATTATATAAAGCTAAGTAGAAGAAAGATAGGACAAGATACAAATATTAATCTGAAGCGGATAATAACACCAGGGAGAAAGAAAAACATCATTTGATTAGGAAAAGGGGATGATCAGTATGATTACAGGATTGCTTCTTCCCAATGAAAGAGGCATGACTGGAATGGAAGATCCAGATTGTACTTCCAGTTCAGATATAGGCTATTACTATATTTAACTACTGTATTCTTCACTTTACAATCCATAAAGTAAGAAATGTTAGTGTGATATTTTTAGGCTGTGCTGGGCAGCCTAATGTTTTCATCTTGCTGCGATCCTGAATCACCTGTGATTTTCATAGGTATTTATTGTGTTGTAGTTGGAAAGGAGAGATTGAGTGTCTTTCTGTGCTTGATGAACAGAAGTTAGAGGCTTGATGCAGAAACTGTTAGATTAGATATTTTCACAAATTTTGCTCCAGAAGTCAGGAAAAATAGATGAATGTCTGGAGTTGCCTAAAATCTCAGCAACTCCAAACTTAACAGCAACCACTTGGTACCACCTCTCCTGTTTTAAGCACAGTGTTGTGGACACTGGGAAACTGACTGCTTATATATGGAAAGTATGTTCCTTCTCCTCCTTCACTGCTTTGAAACTAGTGCTCCTATTATGTCAAGGTCCATTGCATTTGCTGTAGCTTTGATATGCTTGACCTAAAAATATTGCTGTGAGTGAATTATTCACAATGACACCAAGAGGTGTTTTTTTTTCTAGAAGGTCTCGAGAGCCTGCAGATACTGTATTGAGCATGTATATATCATATTAACAAAAACAAACAAAAAAACCCACAACCTGAAAATGACCATAGAACTTCCCATAGTATTTCACACCTTCTGTTGCTGAATGGGGATCACTTTTTCTTCATGATATAAAGAAAGTGTGTGAAAGGCAGTGTCTCTTGTCAGGCATGGTATTGCTTTGCCCATGAGCATTCTGTAAATTACTGGAGATGTTAAATTTGATTATCAGGTTGTATGAAATAATGTGTATTTGTACACTATGGAAATTTTTAATCTCGATATGAAAACGTGATTAAAATCACTGACAACTTACACAAGGCAACAATATCATTGCAGATATGTTTTATCAGGTAAAACATTTGTGCATTTTGAGAGAGTGCCATCAACCCTTTGCCTCCACCATCACCCTGTAACTAAGCTTTTTTCTCTTGTGCTGGATCCTGCGTCCCTGCAACAATTGTACTTGTTCAACCTATTGCAGTATGGCTTATTTTTGTATTTTCTTCTTTCGGAGGTGATTACGTGCCACGATGCTGGTTCTTTACACTGCTGTCAAATTCCACAAATTTAATAGCATCTTCAGCATTTATAAATGTGTAACACAGCTCTAAGTTGTATTAGTAAAAGTAATAAATGCAGAAATAAGACAAGAACGTAATAGCTCCAACTTAACTTGAGAGCTTGTCCTTTTAGATAGAATGTAACTTGCTTTTAATATGATCCTTATATATAATTTGATAGTAATTCAAGTTTTCATTGCTGTACAAAAATGAGTGAACTTTAAGATAGAACCTAAGGTTCTCTATGCAGTGCTGCTGAGAAATCATATATCCCTAGCCACCCTTCCTATTAATACTTGACTGCCATCCCTGACCTCAGTAGACTCTGTGGATTCTTTGCAAGTAAATATCAGAATGAAAAAATGTTTTTCCCAATTATTGATTTTAAATAATGTCCTAATAATGTTTAATTCATGTGCCTCTCTTTGAATAACTAAGTTTTTTTTTTTAATACAAATATCGTCTTGCATGTGACTGAGGACTAATCTCTCATTAACTAGATTTTTGCTATTTAGGTAGACTGTTAATATACAATTCCAGAAGGTGGTACAGATGTTTCCTTCCAAGAAAGCCTTGATGAGTTGTATCTTATTCTGTTGCTGTGTGGTGAAAACTGTATACAACAAGCAAGAACAGTGAGCTAGAGAACTGCATAGCTGTGATGCTGAAGTTACTTGGTGAATAATCAAACTGAAGCATTGCTAATAGGCCCCAGCTTTTATAAGGAGAAGCTAGGAATGTCATGTGATTAGCTAAATGTTAGAAGCAATTCTACTGCTGGATATTGAAATTGCACTGTGTGGGGGCTTGCACTTACCTTGGATGATTTCTGGAAGGTAGAAATCGTAGGCTGGGCTGTTTTTCTGACTGGATTAAACAAAGGTTGTAAGGAAATAAGGACATTGCAGTGAGCTTTAATTACACTTTTATTTTTTTCATTACTGTTAGCAATACTGAATGTGATACAAGTACCCAAAGTTTAGAGTAATTTTACAGTTTAATGTCGGAGAAAACAGTTTAATTAGTGTTTGATAACTATTTGGTATACATCTTTCTGTAATCTGACCACTAGAAAAGGTATAGCTAATAATACTTGCTGTCTGATACTATTTATTTAGGTGCCTAAGGTCAATTCACGTGAAGCTACTGAATTCTTTATTCAGTGTAATATTTTTGTCCGTGTCTCTGTACTCTGGCTCCTGTTTCTGTCTTGACAAATATAGAAGAGATTTTTGTAAACCATTTCATAATGCCTAGTTAAAATGAGATTTATACACTTTCCTCTTTTGCTCAGAGTCCTGAGGAGTACACATATAAGAAGTTCTCCACATTACTTGTTTCCACATACATACTGAACAAGAATTATGGTTTCAACAATGTCAAACCCTGTGAGGGTGATATTCCAGAAAAACAGTGCTACTTTTTTCAGTCAACAGAGTTAAACACACTTAAAACAAACAATTAAAAATTGAATATCCTCAACTATTTTTTGACCAGAAAAATGTAACCTATAAGGAATGTCTGCTTCTCACTATTCCTTTCAGAGCTGATGTTCCTCCCAATTGCACCTGTAAAATGTGGGGCCACAGTTGCATTCATTGTTCAGTGAGCTTGTCCACATAGTTAAACCCACCGACAGCAATGAATGTTGATTGTGACCTTTTTTTGTAAAGCGTGGCAGAGTAGGGGAGAAACCTCATGTGCTGGTTAGGTTTCTATCTTCGTTGTGAAGGCCTGAAAGCATGAAGTAAGGAGGAGGATGGTTAGCTGGAGGGTACAATCAACGGTCGATGGTTTTCACTTTAATTCCAAACTCACCGACAGCGTTGAATGTTCACTGAAGCAACCACTACAAGAGAACTCCACTGACGTGACAGCTTCCTTAAATGTCTGAAAGGAGGGGGGAAATAAAAATTGACACAATTATTTTCATCATACAGACGATGCAATTTCAGTCATTATTTTCTTACCAGTACCAGCACACTTCTCTGCCCATCCCATTTCGTTCTCCATGCATAGAGCTGGCAGCTTCCCAAGTATCTTTCTATGAAAAGAAAAGATATTTCACTTATTCAAGCTCTAACAATATAGTTGGGCATCCAGACAGAAGTGGATTGATTAATGTTGTCCATGTTACTGCAAAACTGAACTTCATAGCAAACTGAAACAAGATTTCATGTGTGTACTAACAGATCCTGCCAAGAGTATTGTGAATCAGTGTTACAGTTTATACTTTGCCCAATAGAGTAAAATCTGCCAATATTCATCTCTTGATGACTTTACATCAAGGTTTGATGATCTAAATTTCTTTTCATGTGTATTTTTTGTGGCTGCACACTGTTTACATCCAGAACTTGTTCATTACAAATTCAAGTGCATAACAATTTCCACAGTAGCACAAGCTATTTTTTCAGCATCTGAGCTTTCCAACAAATTTTACTTGTATTTCAACACTGTATATACTTTTCTTACATGCACACTACGTGTAGGGCTACAGTTTTAATCTTTTACAGGAAGAATTGCTGAGGCTGTAGCAGAAGGCACAAAATGGTAACACAGGAAATTTACCTTGCTTGTGTTCGTTAGCAGTTCTCCTGAAGGTTCTTCTCTTGCAGCTTTGTTGGTCTGAGTTCCTTTAGCTAGGACTGCTCTTAGATTGCTGTACTGAACCTGTGATGGATTCATTGGCTTTTAGGAGCTGCTACTTGTTAAATCTTTTACCAGGCAACAAGCTAGTCTTGTAGTTCCTCATTGCTTTCTACATATATGATTTTTTTTTGTTTACTTTGTTTGTAGTACCATAAAGGGAACCAGCACTGAAAGACTTCAGGTCATACATATGCTGCCTGTGTGTGTGTGTGTATACATGTATATACTTCAAAACAAATGTTGTGACAAGAGCTTCATTGTATCTGTTTCTTTCATCAAATTGCTCTTTACGTTCAGATAACTGTATTTTTATCAAATATATCTAAAGAGCAGAGGCATTAATATATCCTGCTGGAGAACTACAGAAGAATGGAACTTAAAGAATTTCTGTTAGATTGCTTTTTTTGTTTGTTTAGGAATGCCACTGGTCATGAATATATAAGTTACAGTTCCAACCAACAGTGGCACAGATGCCCTCTCCCCCCCCTTTTTTTGTGTGTTGATACAGCATCAAGAGAGTCAAGTTTGCTGCTGATATTTTAGATCTGAAGCTTGATTTATTTTTTTTCCCCACTTATTTGCACTGAATATATCACAGTTCAACTCCACAGATGTAGAGGAAGGGATTTCACACCAGTGTGAGCTATGAGAGAATAAACCTGTTCAATTGAATAGTCTTTTGCATGTCTGTATCTGTTCAACATCGTTATAGCAAAATACATATAGGCTCACTTGTGTGTAACACGTTCCCTGCTATAAACTTTCTTTCTGTATGCCTTTTCTTTCAGTACTTATTCCTATGGTCTTATTCCCTCCTTCCCTCTGTCACATCATATTTCAAAATGAGGTCTTGCCAGACTGATACCTGGCAGTTAGGATGGGGTGTAAGGGAAAGACAGGAGCTGCGTGGAGCTCATGGCTGGATGGATTGCATCTTGAAAGGAATTACTTTCATGGGTTGTTATTATTCCCTCCCAGCCCTGTAATGGGAAAACCTCAGTATTTCCTTGGTTACCTAGCCGCTGTTGAAGTGGGCTGAAACTTGTAAGTACAAAAACACAAAAAAGTATTCCTGAGCTGTAGCCATCATTCATGATGTGTGCAGGTTATGCAGGGTAAAAATGCTTTCATCTTCTCTCATCTGGTTTTAATTTTAATTTTTTTTTCTAAATCCCTTACTGGGCTTAGCTAGCTATTACAAATGCCAGCTTTATTTTAAGTTTTATTTCAGATCTGCAGGCTTATGTGAACATTCAGATTGGATGTATGGTTTTTTTATTTAAGGTTAGTAGGTCATAAATAAACCAAAGCACTTTCCTTGCTGTGAGCTATAGGGTCATGGTGTACATGAAATATCGCTTTAAAAAAAATAGGAACCTAACATGAATTGACAGTGGTACATGAGGAAGTAGTTCATTGTGCTGCTGTTAAGGCCATGGGGATTTGGACTGCTTGAGCTGCCTGTTTTAGGAATAGATTAGATATCCTGTCTGATGACCTGTTCTTAATTTAAGTGACTGCTTTTGCCAGCCCTTCCAGAGGGCAACTGTGTGAAGTAGAGCATCTCATCTTCAGTCCTTTTTCCTCCTCTTGATGGCCTGACCTAAATTGGAGATACGAGTGTTGTGCTGCACAAACAAACAATTACTTCAGTTGCTACGTGAGCTGCATCTTCAGTTCTAATTAGTTAGCTTTTCCATTTTGACCTTGCTATCTTGAATTAGAAGACAAATATTCATTATACTGGTTAATAACGGTAACTAGATTTTGTTACACAATACGTCCACGTTTAACAGCTGCTCTATGTAAATCAATTTCTTGTTTATCTTCCTCTCTCTACTTGGATGGCTGGAGCTGTGAAGTACTGCTTGGCCTTGCTTATTGCTCCACCTCTTCCTTTCTTGTTTTTCCATCCCCCACATTAACTGCTTGCTGAAATAGAGCTTCCAACAGCTGTTTCAATATTTTTGATGTTCTTACTGCTTGTCTACTGGTGCAGTCCCTTAGGAACAAATACTTAGTTGAAGAAATAGATCTCAGTTTTGGAGGTTTCTTACAGTTTTAGATGATGAGAGTGTTTAACATATTTAGACACTCCTCATGGTCTATAGCATCGTGGTTTTGGTTGTTTTTTTTTTTTTGCTAGCATTGAATTGCTTCTGGAAGGTGGAGCTGAGTCTTTTTCTGAAGGCAAACTGTCATTTCTATCAAAAAAAGAACTGAAAATTAGGGTTAATACTCATATTACAAAGTTATCTCATGGATATAGCTCTCGGCTACTTCCACTTGCCCTCTCCCACAGTCTGTCAACAGGCTTCCAGTCATACCCTTAGGGACAGGATGTAATGCAATGAGTGGATGTATTTTTAATTGTCACTGAAGTGAATTCCAATGCTAGTGCCTAAAAATAACTAATGCACATGGGATCAGACTCTCAGTTAATGTAAAGTGGTGCGACTCCATTGAAATCAATGGCATCGGCCTTTCCACCAGCTGGCACCTGGATGCTCATCTGGAAAAAAAATGAAGTAGAATGATCACTCATCAGTTTATCATCCTTTTTTTTTTATATACTTAAGCCATTCTTAGATTCTAGATCTTCATGATCTTCATGTTGTATCTACTTATTACCCAGAGTAAATTAACAGCAATACTAAATCTCACTGTGTACTGACAGTGTCGTGCTTCCATCAAGAGGAGAAATTTAATCCAGCTGACTGTTGTTACTAGAGATTCAATTTATTTGTGAATGCCTGAGTTATATGCAGGAAGTAAAGACTCTGTACAACCATCAAAAGGAAGGTCGTTACCTGACAAAATGGAAAGTGTTCATTTCTTCTTTGATCTTAAAAACTGTAAGAAGAGAATCCAGTAACTTTCACTGTAATCTAAGATTCTAACTATTATACAAACACTAACTGCAATTGTTTCTACAGTTGTTTGAAGTATGGATCTTAATTACTTCTACAGTAAAGCTAAATGCCAATGTTTTTCACCTAGAGGATGACAGTGGTTTTGTATTGCTGTCAACCTATGGAAACATGGTAACACCTTTGTAAACCTCTGTTGGTAGATGTTTTGGGGAGTATTCACTGGAGTATAGCCACTTCTGGAGAAGAGTAGCAACTGTATAATTTTTTGAAGTACTTGTGCTTGCTGCCTGATCAGGAGAGAATACTACAATTGTACATATTGGTATGGAGAAATCTAAAGTTACGCAGAATTAGCCATGTTCTTGACTAATGGAAAAGAAGGGGGAAATAGCTTGGCACACAGGAAATGCTTTTCATTGGTGAAAAAGTGATACTGTGACTGTTCTTAAACCAACTCAAAGCTTGTGTGATGTGCATACTTGTCACAGTGTCATGTGCAATCTCTTGGGTTCTTTTGGAGTTCTGCTGGCCCAGAAACCAGTGTGTCTCCAAGCCTGCAAACTATGTGCTGGTAGCAGTTAACTGCGTTTCTCAGCAAGCTTGTTTTCTGAAAACTGACTGTGCTTTTGAAATAAAACCTGACAAATAATGTTATATGATTCCAAGACAGTTCAAGGTGGGATGCTGATTAGCCAAGCTAGTTTAGGAACAGAGCAAATGTGAGCAGCAGTAATGATATTTGGTCAAAAATAATCTATTTAGGGTTTGAAAGTATGTTTTGCCCACCGGATTTTTACCTGATTGCTGTTTTGTTAAATTTTTATATTAATAATCCCTTCCAAAACAACATTTAATGTAGGAGTACTTAAGGCAATGTGGTTTTGATTGATGTTTTTTGCTCACTGTGTTAAAATTTTAGCTCAGCAAAAATTGTTTTTCCTATTTATCAAATCACTGTTGCATTGTTATGTCCTATACAGACGTTTACATCTGAACAATTGAATCTGACTCTGCAATTTGAGTATTCCTTCACATTAGTGTTGTTTGCAACTGTGTTTTTCCAACACAGAGGATTGCTGTGCTGGACTTCTTAGCTTTGCTTTATATTTAAAGCCAAGAAATTGGTGAATAGATTCTAATACTGCATGCAGCTTTCCAGTCTTTTTGGACGACAGTTCTCCATTTTTTTTTGTTACTGGGGCTTGTTACTATTTATAGAAGATATGCACATATTTCAATGTCCATAAATCATATACAAACATCTGTTCTTTAGATCAGTAGATGGAGAATTGTAACTGCTTTTTACATTAATATCCATGACACAACGTTCACCTACTGTCATTGTGCTTAAATTTTAATATTTTAGAAAATATCTCAGTAATGTAACTTTGGATTTTTGGAAACTGCAGTCTGGCATAGAGCTCTGAGAGGTCCATACCTTAAAATGTCTAAAAGAAGTTGTAGGATAGATGGTATAAATGATCATGTTGCTTGTAACAACTTGGCTAAAACACAAGAGGTTCTGTTAGCATGACTCTGTACTACGCACTGCTTTTGAAGAGGATTTCTTACCCTCCCCCTACTTAAACAAGAGCCCTTCTCTTATTTGTTGAATATGACTTTTGTGCAGAAGCCTCCACTTTTGTCTTAGTACTATATATTTACCATTTGATCCTGCTGGTAAGATTTGAAGTCCAGTTAAGAGTGAAGTTGTGTTCTGAAAACATTCGGTATATATGGAAACCAAAGGCTTTGTCCAAGTTGAAATGCAAGATGTGGGAAAGAAAATTGTGTATGATAGAATGTGTGCTGGATGCAAAGTTAAAAAAAAAAAAAAAAAGTTTTAATCCTTTCATTTGTAAATCTCAGTATTTATGTTTTTTGAATAAAAACGTTTATAGCTATAGGTAAATAAATAAAAACTTCAGTATCTATCCAGTTCAGCCTTTATTTCATACAAAAGGATTTAATTGTAGGTAGCAAAACTGATTGATTGGCTGCTTTTTACTGCCTGCTCCGTTGTGTTTTCTTCATGGGAAGAACTGATATTTGAGGCTGAGTTATTAAGTATCAGCAATAGCAACTGAATTTTCATATGATGAAAATCAGTGCAAAAATGGGAAAATATTCTTTATAACTAAAAGGTATTAATTTGAGTCATATCATAACTTGCTTTGGTCTTTGCCTACTCTCCTTCTGATTTTTAAAAGAGGAAAAAAAATCAAAACGAAGCCCTTATCAAAACAGCAAAAAAGAATAGCCTGCTTCAGAAGAGATGATTGTAGATCTGCATCTTAGGTTTTCTGGTCTATTTCTGTACACTGTTATCTTTTAGTTTCTTCACAGTGATTATGACATACATAGAGAAAAACATGAGTGATACTTTAAAAATAGGTTTTTTGTGTGCTTTTAAAATTGAAACATTTCATTGGAGATTTCATTTTCATTAGAAACAGGGCTGCTTTTGTGAGGGTTAGCTCTGGGATTCTCCGTATTCCTGTACTGTACACAGCCAGAACAGAGTGCAGATGCATCTTGCTTTAAATATCCCATCCCCCTCTTTTTTTGAGTCACTATAGAAGAGGACTGTCAGAATTGCCGAATTCAAATAATTATGGTCCTGCTGCAAAAAGTTTCTTTTGATCAAGAGCAAGTCATTTGAACCCTAACATTTAGAGGGCAATACTCAGGGCCTCATAAAAGCATAGCGATGGCTGATATCTTATAGTGCTTTGAACATGTGAAGTGCTATATAAACAATATAGGGCTATTGCACACAACTCAAGCTATTAGCATGTGAGGCACACTGCCCCAGGCCCTTAGTGAATTGTGTCCTCACTGGAAGAGAGGCACCTTTTTAAGTTCTGTGTCTCTGCTTCGTTTAAGTATCAGGAACTTCCTAGTTAGTAGGTAGATATGGAAAGTATATATACATTATTTGAAAAAGTATATGTATACATATATGATGCAGGACTAGTGAAAGGCAGAGGACATTCAGTTAGAACTGCTATTCTGCAAACATGAGGATGGTACATCGCTGCCTGATCACATTGTGTGCTTTGCTGTAATTATATTTTGGCATTTGTGGGTTTTTGTCATTTGAAACATTTCTATATGGCAAGGTACTTATTGCTGACAAACTCAGTATTTTCCATGTATACTTTAAAATGAGGTTGTACTTCAAATTCATCCTTGAAAATATCAGCACACTTCACAAAGGTTAAACCACAAATTGAAGACTATGTTGAAAACTTAATGGATGTCTGTGTGTAAATGCTGGTGAAATAATATTTTTAAGATGTGAATCTAGTTTAAGCAAATAGTAGAAGGGCGCTTGCTAAACAGACAGCTTGATGTCTGTTTATTAGTGGGACATACTGCTCAGTTTGGAACAAAGGTTTCTTAGGGTTGCTGGAATTGCCAGTTTTGCTTAGTTTTGACTCTCCATTGCATGTTCTGTGTGCTTTGATAAATAACGTCTGATGTTTAGAACCCACCAATTGCTTGTCTTGCAATCACTTCGTGCATCCTGGGGCAGTAGAAAGACTCACGGCTATCTTAGGGAAAGAGGAAATTCCTTAAAGTCTTTTTATGCAAGTCATTGCTGCGATTTAAAAAGCAAAGTGGTTTCTGGCCCACTGTTAGTGTAATATGCTTTTCACCTTCTGATAGTGCAGCAGCAGAGACCCTTCTAAAGAAGCGCTTTTTCTGCTTTTAGACTCCTGAGCTTAAGCTTTTAGGCATGTTAAATGATCTAAACAAGCTTTGAATTTTCATTACACAAGTTATGGATTTGTTACTGTTATCTAGGAAAAAACATTCAAAACAAACAGTTTTAATGCTTAGCATAGCAAAAACCATTGCAGTACAAATAGTTGTACTAGATCCAGTGATTTGCAGCATGGGTGAAGTGTAATCCTACGTGTTCATGGAGTTAATGCCTAGTTTGTTCACTGTTGTTTTGATATATATAAAGACCAACACACAAAACACGTGTTTTCTGCTCTGGCAATTGTGTTTTTAAGTATTGTCACAGCAGAAGTTACAGGATTGCAGGAACTCGTATAAAAGCTTTATCTATTTTGTTGAAAAGTGTTTTACTGTGAATGTTTTTAATTTGTCTGTGTTTCTGTGTGTCCCAACATCCTTCTCCTTGTCCTTGTTCAGCTCAACTGCCTTTTGAAAAGCACTTTGTGCTCCAGTGACTGCTTTAAATGTTCTATTGGCAAAATTAAACTGGAATTTATTTTTCCAACAGAAAGCGTGAGTTTAAAGTGGTCACTGGCCCAAAAACCTATGGTGAGTGCAAAGATTTTATTAGAAAGGGGGGTGATGCTCAATCCCTTTTTCTGTCCTTCAGTCACTTTTTCCTGCTGATTTCTTAAATCTCCTTTGCTTTCACACTTTTCCCAGACTCCCAAAGTGTGGTTCCTACACACTCTCCTGAAGTTCCCCTCTTCCAGCCCCAGAGCAGTGAGGTTTCCTTTTTTGTAATCATCTGCTGCAGGAAGGAAGGGCAAGCTGGGGGAGGGAAGGGGGGGGGAAGCAACCAAGTTTTGAGATGTTGACTGAAACTGATTTATGAATCTGAATTCTGTCTCTTAAAACTGTGGGCAGTAAAGTAAATGACAGAATGGGATGGGGGAAAATATGTATAAGCAAAGGATGTGGGGATTATTAAAGCATTCCCTTTGCTTCATGTATGCTTGGATGTGTGCTATAAAATTCAAGTAAATGCACAACGTGGGCAGTAGAATGTGATGGGAGAAAATGGGATTTCTCTCTCTTTTGTAGATCTAAGGCTATCAGATTTGTACATCCGTAACATCCAAAAGGCCCAAACTTTAAATAAAGTATTTCCACACAGCTGAGTCTCGCTCTTTTCCAGTTCTGAGTACATTTAAATATCCAGCCTGTAATGGTTAGATAGCGTGTCAGAAAAGATTCCAATGCAGTCAGCACCTTTACTGTGAAGATCAGGTTTAGAGATCAGTCATTTCAGTGTCTGTAACAACTCATAATAATAAGAAAACAAACAAAAATACCCAACATAACCTATGCATCCGTAGGTGACACTGGTTGTTCTGAGAGGCTTTGGGGTTTTTATTATTTGTGATTTTGTTTTGTTTTTTATATCCTTACCTCATGGTATTTCTAAAGCCCTTCTAATGGCGACTGAGAGGTTTGATTCAAGTTACTAACTGTGTTAAGGCATTCTATTTGTATTTTTCTTTGGAAAACTCAGGATGAAATTCCATTGCTTAAATCCTATGGAAACTCTATATTTGAATACATAATGCAGAGACATTATGTTGGCTTTTAGTAGATAGGGTGAATTTCATTCTTAGTGAATGACCCAGGTGCTAAAAAGCTATGGCTGAAAGTGCTAGGTTAAAAGCACAAGTCAGCTAGGTACATAAATATTACATGGCTACATCTTAATGGGTTTCTGTCGTAGACTTGCTTTGTTTAAAGATTTCCATAACCCTGCTGATTTATTGCGCCTTTTCTAGAAGTATGCTGTTAGCAGGAAACTCAGTTGAAGCACTTTCAATCATGTTTGAGGATCATTATACTTTCACTTGAATAACTAATTAGTTGCAAGAAATTAACCACTGCTGTTTAGCACAAAAACACTTCCAACAAGGACTCTCATTTTTGTTGGGGAAAATGACCTCAGGCGCTCGAGGAGGGGCAGAAAGGGGAAATAATGATCCGGCTGTCTTTTAATATAACTTTTTTTTTCAATTCAACCTGACAACGTGCAGGCAGCATATCATGGTGCCTTATTCAGACAGCTTAGATTTGGAGCAAGTACATTTTAATCTTGCCTGTCACAAGAATCTCAAGGCTGACCTCATCCCATTGATTGAAACTGGTTTAAGGTTCCATATTCCATCCCTTAAGGGAGAGAGGATACAAGACTGATGAAGAAATGAATTAGCGAATGGGTTGAAAGAAAGCATATAATAAGACCATAGAAAGCATATAACATGACCAAAGAAAGCATATAACTAGTCTGTTCATGTTGCTGGATCTCATTTACCTTGTGAAATGTGGATCACGCTTTACTGTCATATGAATGTCTAGGCTGTATCTTGCGTAAGAGTTTAGTACTATTGTCATGTGCTGCTTGCTGTTCACAGCATCACTAACAAGTTATAGTGAAGGAAGGAAAAGAAACTAGGTGAAGTTAAAGTTCTTAGTGATTTGCCTCACTTCTATGGGCAAAAACTGCTAGGAAACTTAGGACAAATGGCTTCTGAGATCTATTTTCTTCCCAAATGAATTAAAAACAGTTCAATGAGAAAATAAAGATATCTTGGTCAGTTTTTTTTTTTTTTTTTTCTTGCCTCTGGAGCTTGCATTTCATTCAAACTATTTGGGAAAGATGTACATATATATGTGCACAAATATTTTTTTAAACTATGAAATATACATTCACAATAATTTCAGATTCTAAATCTGTTCTTTCAGTCTTCTCCCTCTGCTGATATTTGGAGAGAGAAATATCCTTCAGTAATGTAAGGGCTAAGGTGAGGGGAAGCTTATTGGTATTTCTTGCTGTCCCCTTCTATATACCTGTGCTTGCAAGATTAGAAAATTGTCTTCAGTATGTGTACCTGAGATGTGATTGTACAGAAATGCTGGGCATTACTCAGTGTAAAAGGAGTGATTGGGCTACTGTAGTCATGACAAACTACTACTGAATACAAAAAAAAAAAAAAGGGTAGCACTACCACATTCCTATAATAGCTTTGTTACTTTTTCCTTCCTGTTTTCCCTGTTTTTTGCCTTCCTTCCAGTGCTTACTCTGAAACATGTATCTTGGACAGTGTATCTGAAAGTTTGGAAGAGTCTCATTAAGGTGTTTACAATTACACTGGATTACTTACATAGTATAAAAGTCTTCTGAAAATATTTATATAAACCCACTTCTTGTTGGGTGTGTGTGTGTTTTCCCTTTTTTTTTTTTTTCCTCTTCTCTGTATAAGTTTTGAATTTTGTCAGGACATGGCAACACAGTAGAAACAGGAAGGTTGTGGCTGATGTCTCCTTGTTGGGGTGGGGGGAGGAAAGTCTGCATATGTTCATATCAGAAAAACTGAGTTAATATAGAAGAAAACAACAGAGCTGCTCTCAAACTCATTTTAGCCATTTCTTTTTGAGGAGTTGTGGAGCAAACAATTTCAGGTTGGACACACTGCCCCTAAAACAGATCAGCAGAAACATGAGCTTGTGTGTGTTTGTATGCCTGCAAGCTGCTCTGCTTCAGGATATATGTATGTGAGGAAACAAGAGAGAATAGTTTAGTTAAAGCTCTTTCACTAACACTACCGCAGCAGTTTCAAACTCCAGTTTTAACTTCAGTCTGATGATCAGATTGGTCTCTTGAAACTCTTCCCTTTGGGTTCTCTTATTAATGACACAATGACATATACTCTCTTCAGTCATCGCCGTCCCTATACAGTGAAAATTTATGGTCCTTCCTAGCCGTATATCATCAAAAGAGGTGGAGAATAAGTAGTCTAGAAAGAACTGAATACCTAGCATAGATGGCACTCTCTTTAAAGGAAAACCTTGAAACAAATAGGCACCTACACCTCACTAGTATTCGAACTTCAGTTACTGGATGAAATCACAAAACGTGAAAGCTGATCAGGAATGAAACAACAGCAAAACAATAATAGGCCAAAACGACTCTGTACAGACTGAGTATGCTGTGCCAAGGTATAGAAGGATAAGTAGAGAGTTATTACTTGAAGTGGATTATAGGAGCAGCCATTACAATTATATTATGTTTGTTATGTTATTAGGAAACTTGTTTGTATTAGTTTTGTGTAAACATATCTCATTCTCTGTAGATTGAAAAGATGAAGTAAATGAGGAAGCGGGTTGGGTTGGTCATGCGTCTGAGAAACCTTACCTAGATTGTGCCTGTGCTGCTGGATTAGTTCTAAAAGTGGGTTTCAGGCTCTTGGTTATGTTATGGGAAGAGTTTCGCTGAATGGACCAAAAAAAAGGCTCTGAAATGCATACAGTATGCTTTTGATGAAGCATTTGATATAGTCCAGTATGATGTATTTACTCTTTTACAAGCCTCTTCCCCTTTGAGGATGTCAGTCAACCTGGTTTGTTGTCTTTCAGGGTTTCTCAAAGTGCAAGTCTGTAAACATGTCCTTGTGTGTGCATAAATATATTTCTGCCAAACTTCAGAGTGCAAGAGTAATCAGTGCGTGCATCTTACTGCTTAGTTCCATTTTGACATTTGGCAACAAAACAAGGCTGTTTTCTCAGATGATCAGCAGATTTCCACACAGACTTGGTGGTGATTAGTTGTGGTTTCTGTAGTTCAAAATTCCTAAATATAGTGGAAGACTATAGATGTGGCAACTTTATGATTAGAAAGACTTGCTAGAGCTTTACAGTTCTGAGAGAAAATGGGGTAATTCCACTGATTAAAAACATACAAATCTGTACTTTGCAGATTATGCTGTCTTGTGAAAATTAAGAACTACAGTTTTCCTTGCATTACAGAGATGCATAGTCAGAAGATGAACTGTGCCCTTTGTCTGCATTCTCTTGGCTTTGGCATTCTTCCCAGGATTTCCACCCTACCCCCACCATTTTGTGTATATACACGTATACATGTACTTTATATAGCGATAAAAGTAACTTGGGGGCTTTGGTCCCAGTCATTCTCACTCATTTTTTGTGCTCGTTTTGAGCCTTTGTATAATGCTAATATTAACTATTCAATCAGCATCTTTGGAAGGAGGCTGCCAGATTCCTAATGCAGAAAAGCTAAATGGTGCCAGGAATCATTCACTTTGTGCTAAATATTGCTGCTGGCTCCTCTCTCTGTCTCTCAGAGTCTGTGGATGTCTAATCCTCTGCTCTTCGCTGTAAAGATGGAAGGACTTAAAAAAGAAAAAAAGCCAACTGAATTTACTGTTATGTAACAAACATCTTGCCATCCTGCGTGGTTAAAGAGTTGAAATGGTCTCAAATGCTATCAAGATCTTATTTAATTTCCTTTTGGTATTTTATTGGATGTAATATCTTCACGCTCAGCTACCGTGGTACTTGACATTCAGTTCTTCACTTGCCACGAATTGTGTTTAGTGAATCTGGAAATTCTATTTTAAACAAGAAGTGTTTTGCTGCCAATCAAGTCTAAATAGCGACACTAAACTGCTTTGCACACCAACCGACCAGTAGAATATCTATGAAGCCATTCAGCTGCACCCTGCTTCTACCACCCAGATGATATCTATATAGAGTAGGCATACTGAAAACTAAAATGATGCAGTACTAAAAACGAAACTCAGAATAAGTATTGCTAATGTGCCAACAAATCTCTACAACCATGAATGCCTCTTTATTGCATTTCTGGTTTTGGAAAGATCCAAAGATCTTTCCAAAAATACTGAGTAGAAATATTTGATTGTGAAAGAACGAAGTTTTCCAGTCACACTTATAGTAAGCAAATAATTCATAGTAGTCTTTTAAAACTGCCATTAAAAAAATGAGCATAATGAAACCTTATCAAGCTACATTATATTCTTAAAATATATGCTACAGCTGTTTTAGGTGCTAGCCCAGAGTACCTATATTAAAAAAAAAACAACAAAAAAAACCCAACAAAACAAACAAACAAAAAAAGCCTTATTCAGAGTTTATTTCACCATGGAGTTGCCCAAAGGCCTTAGCCACCAGAACATCTGTCAAATGATTTCCCAGTACCTAGGCCAGATTGTGGCCAGCCTCACTTCAGTACTCCTTGCACAGCTGGTTGCAGGCACCTGCAGCTCACTGCCCTGGCACTTGTGCTGTGCAAGCAACCAGCCATTGGAGCAAATGTCCAAGACGAGGGAGGCTGGTGGCTCAGTTACCTTGCTGTAGCTGGGCAAACTCTTTTTTTTGCTAACTGAATACTCAGTTCCTCTTTGCAAAGTGCTGAAACCTATGGAGAAAGCGTTTGAGAGCTTTCCTTGCAGTGACGTACCAGGTAGTGGGTACGGAGTGGTTTCAAAATCTCATTGGTGAAGTTGGAAATTGAATTCGGGTTCTCCATACCTTGGTTGTGAAAGCTCTTTCTTCAGAGTGAGGCAGCAAAAGCTGCTTATTCCTTAGCCAGTTGAGAGAAAAGTTAAGAGTTCCTGGTCCTATCCCCATAATGGTAGGAGGCAGCAATGCTAACTCCAAGCCTGCTGCCATTCTAAGCCTTTTGACACTCATTCCCCTGATGAATTTAGGAGCTCTTTCAAAACTGCTGATTTCTGACAGTTCTCTTTTGTGCATTGTTCTTTATGTTCTCATTGTTCTATGCAATATACATCACTGCCTAGATATAAATCCCCATGGATGTGTTGAGTATAGATGGTTGGCAGGTAATTGTAACATTTCCTAATTTTTCTAACTTCAGTCCTTTGTTGCGCTGAGGTATCTTCTGGGCTTTATTTTGTTTTCTCCTTTCTATAAGGAAAAAGATGTAATGATTCTGTGTTTGATTAAGCTGACTTGTCTTGAACTAATATATTCTTTACTGGCTGTTCTGCTTTCCTCTTAGGCATAATCTGATGTTCCTTATGCTGAAGTGACAGCTCCTGGGTGATGTGTGACAGCACAGCCAAGAAATCT
Organism: Cyrtonyx montezumae; assembly: GCF_038088225.1. Taxonomy (NCBI): domain Eukaryota; kingdom Metazoa; phylum Chordata; class Aves; order Galliformes; family Odontophoridae; genus Cyrtonyx; species Cyrtonyx montezumae. The sequence goes on along the minus strand of NW_027071825.1, from coordinate 20,307,838 downwards.
GTACGCAAGGGTGCATGTTCTCCAGCTGGATAGTTCTCCAGGAAGAGGTTTAGCAGGTAAATTGGAACTGAAAAGTCTGTTTCCATTATCAAAGAATTTAGCTTCAACTGCAAATTCTAGGCACCTAATATATAAACATAGGTTTATGCATGTGACTTTGCTAGCTGAAATGTTAACATCTGAGTTTGAGGGTTTAAAAAGGGCTTTTGGCATGTAAATTAGCTTTTAGCTAAGCCACTCTGAAAGCAAACTGGAGAAGTTTTTTTTTTTATTGGGAACTTTTGGTTTTTATTTCTGCTTACTATTCTGTCAATGAATAGTTGGCCTAGATGAAGAGAAAGCAGGCTATCTTACAAGCTCTTCACTGGAATAAAACTGACAGGAAACAGCTCTGGAATAAATTTATTGTTTTAAAATTATTAATATGGAGAGTTACTAGTGGGACTAGTTTTCTTGTAAGCCTTGCTAATCTACGAAGTTGAATCTTAAGTACTGTACAGTTTTCTCTTATTCTGAATATATAAAATATAGTCTACCTCAAAAATGTTTTTTCCTTTTTACCAAAGAATTCTTAATAGCCTTCAGAAGGAATTAACTGTGTTTTGAGCTTCCTTATCTTTGTTTACCTCCTTTAACATGTTGCAAATCTTTTATTGAAAGTTTATGCTAATATTTCTTGGACTTATTATCTCCTTCATAAGATCAGGTAATCAAAAACAACCTACTTGATGCCTTTGGGGATTCTTGGAAAAACTGGTTAGAAAAAAGCGCAATAGTATAAATCTTGCTGACTCATTTGATTTCTCATTCATTAAACTGAGACAGTGAGCGTGAACAAATTTGGGTTATGTAAAAGGAGACAAGTGTGGAAACGTGGAAAACATGCCTGTTCTTGTGAGAGGTGTGTTGTGCAATAGCTTATGACAAAGTGTGGTTGAAGAGTTGTTGCTGTTGTGACTAAGATGGATGCTGTCTGGTGCAGGCCTAGTAGAGCTACTGTTTCTGTTTTGTTTTTTTTTTTTTCATCCCTCCACCTTCCCTGCATCTTATCCAATCACGGCAGCACTCTTCTATGTTTTCTCCCATGAGATTAGTGGCATTCTTCTACTATTCAGTGGCGTGATATTGGTTGGAAACAAAAGCATGCCTCCAGGTATACTCTAATGATAAAACTCAAACGTGTTGCAAAAATGTATTGAAAGAAGATAAAATGGGTCTCTATATTTCTTTCATATTAGATGTAGGAATTTAATCATGAAACTTGATAATGTTTTAACTGCTAGGGATGTGATTAAAAATGTGTGCCAAAATCTGCAGCTTAAAAAATGGTCTCTGGACAAGCTCAGCAAATCAGTTCACACATTATGCTAATTCATTTATACTCTAGATAGTATCTGTGGCAAATTGTCTGATTATAAAAGTAATTATTAAATTGATATGGAAACTCTAATGTGGTAGCTAAAATTTTGTTCTCATTAGTTTAATTTTCATAACATAAAATCTACAGCAGTATTTTAAAATCATAAGGATGGTATCCCTGCTACAAGCTTCTCTGCAGTCCTATGAATTTGATTATTAGAAGAGAAAAGCCAAGAGCTGACTTTTTATGTCTTTCATTGTCCAACTCAGTTCTATCACATGCACAAATACAGCTGCTAGATGCTTGTAAGGAAACAATTAAAATATATATGACTGGATTTTTGAATATATGTGGGCTGCTTGGAAAGTAATGCCTCCTATTTTATTACGCTGGCCCATGACAGCAGAGGTGGATGTTGGTGGTACTGCAGGAGAGGTTGAACCTTCCCTCTGATTATTCAGTTACATTTTGTTGCTGTGCTACAGATGGCAGCAGAAAGGCAGTCTAACAAAGGTGTCTGATGTACAAGTGCATGTGAAGCAAAGATGCGTCACTGAATTCCTCCAAGAAGGAAAAATTTCCTCCACTGACATTCATTAATGATTACTGAATGTTTATGGAGACCAAACAGTGGATGTGAGCGCAGTGAGGCAGTGGGTGGTGCGTTTCAGTAGTGGCAACAGTGACATGAAAGACAGGCATGTTCCAGATGGTCGTGCATAGCTGTCACACCATGAAATGAAGAACATCTTGATCAGCTCATCTGGGTGAACGGGTGTATTATGACTGGGGACCTGTGTATGGAGCTGAATGTGAGCATCAGTGTATGGGAAATGATGGTGGCAATTCTGAAATACTACAATACATGTACCAGATGGGTGCCGCAAATGGTCATGCAACAACAGAAAGAACACTGTATACAAATTTGTCAGGACCTGTTGAACAAATGTGAAGCTGAAGGTGATGGTTTCCTGGGCCACAGCATTACCAGTGATGAGACCTGGTGTCACCTCTATGAGCTGAAGTCAGAATGGCAGCCCAAGCAGTGGAGATTGAAATTCCCCATCAAAGAAAATGTTCAAGATGCAGCCCTCAGTGGATAAAGTAATGTGCTTGTCTTTTGGGATAGGAAAGGGCTGATTGCTCTGCATTTTCTAGAACATGGATAAGCCATCAATGCTGACTGCTACATCACAGTGCTGACTAAGCTGAGGGCTTGAAATTCCTGAGTCAGGCCAGAGAAGGCAACCTTCCTCTTGGAACACTATACCGCCAGGCCCTATACCAGTTTGAAGCCTATGAAGAGCATTGCCAGTCTTGGCTCCACTGTCCAACCACACCCAAAGCGCATTCTGGATTTGTCACCTTCTGAATTTCATCTCTTCAGGCTAATGAAAGATGGCTTGTGTGGGCGTTTTCCTTGCAATTATGTCATAGCAGCTGTGAAACACTGGGTCACCTTTCTGGTGCAGATTTTTACAACTAAAGCATGCAGGCTCTTGTTCATTGCTGGCAAAAATGTATAGCTAGTGATGAAGACAGTGCTAAAAAAAATGGTGTTGAGAATTTGCTCTATCAGATAGTGTTATTGTGCTCTTTGTATCTCCTGTAGTTTCCATAGAAATTAAGTAGGAGGCATTACTTTCAGAGCAAACTACGTATATAGTCTAACTTCAAACATCTTGCAGAGTGTGCAGATAATTCTCATTTGGTTTTGTTTGTGTTTAAACGCAGTCCTCTCCCTGTTTCAGTGCCATGATAATATGAATTCCTACTGATGTTATTAACAGAAGCACATGAGTAAATTCAAAAATGGACCTGATTTTAGACAGGTTATAGGAGAAAATATTCTAGTATTCATCCAGTAACTTCTCTCTTTTTACACCTGAAATGTAAGCTACAGGCAGGTAGTGGCAAGTATGAATTGAGTGCATCATGTAATACCATGGCTTTCAAAGCAGGTCAGGTGTCTGAAGAGAATGCCTTTTATTTTTACTGTTAGTGAATGGTAAATTGCTCCTGAACTAAAGGAGTTGAACACCAAACAAAAGATCTCTCCATCCTTTGCAGTACTTAAAATTTGGTTAGATGAAGTGCCAGCATGGGATAATGTCAGATTCTGCACTTGTTTAAGCAAGATGTTGGACTAGTGGAGGGACTCAGGTCCCTTCGCATCTCACTTCAGGAGCCTTTAATCTCAGCCATGCTGAGTATGCTTCAGTAAGGTTTCATGGAACTTAGAAGCACTTGTCAGTAAAACTATTCCAGACAGCTCAAGACTTTAAAAATTAGATCTACTTCTGCATGCTTCTGACAGCTGTTTGAGAGCTTTTGTTTAAGTGAAAAAAATGTGGTCTGAGATCTTCACATGTCTGCATAACTTTCTCCAGCACCTGTAATGCGTTTCATTTTGAGAAGGGCTGGGGGAGGGGTTTATTTTGCTTTTATACTCCTTTGTGCTATTGTAATCTTCAAATGAAGTTTAAAATGGAGTGCAAAGGAATTGTAAAAGGCATTACACTACAGGGGAAAAATAGAAGATTGGTTGTAAAGTATAAAATACTGTTTTCCTTTTTAATGAAAACAATTTCAACGCTCCGGGGGAAAAAAATGTATGCTGCCCCCAAACTCCCCATGGAAAAAAATGTAAAAGCTCAATTGAACTGTTGAATATATTCAGTTGATGTAGATAACGTTGATGTAGACGTAGGTAAGATGGCTACATGCTCAAAAAGATGAATGGATTCCTGGTACTTAGCTCCTCAGAACTGAAACTATACGTTAAATAAGCAAAAAATCATTAATTTGAATAAAGCATTAGAAATACATCAATAAAAATATTGTCCAGCTGCAGTTTAATAACCTATTTTTATTTTATTTTAGTGTAAATACTTTAAAACACAACTTCAAGGTCTGAGTGCTTGAGCCGATGAACAGCACATATGTAAACTGCAGAAAATAGGAAACATTATGAAATTTAGTAAATTCTTAAATAATCTCTTTCATCTTGAATGGAGCTGGCTGTTTGAGGGCTGCCAGCAGGAGACCAGCTTAAAGGAGCCCCCACCCCAAAACATATATATTTATTGAAACAGCTTTCTGTTTGCTTTTGAGAAATAAAGGCTTTAAACACAAGACAGAATTTGGATTCAATATGTAGCTCTGTTAATGACTTCATACGAGCTACTTGAACTTTTCAGGATCATTTAGAAAAAGATCAAATTCTGTCACAGAACAGTTCAGAAATTGAATATATTCCTGTTAGAGATGCTGTCAAAAGGGCTCTTGTGTAAGAGTGTTGTAGCAAATAACTATACGTGTGTACAGGCCAATACTTGCCTCTAGAAATTAGTGTTCCAGTAAATCTGGAATATCTATTGAAACCACACACTAAAAATACTTGATCAGGCATTTAGTTTAGAAGTTAGCATAATGTGCTTCAATTGATCTGACTCCCTGAAAATACCCTAGATTTTCAGTTTAAAATTTCCAGAAATGGTTTTTCATTTAGCCTGGTATTATTTGTACCTCTAAAAATTTCATGGGTGTAAATGGGAGTCTAGATTATGTGATGAATTATGTATTGCAGTCATCTGAGTACAAAATTTCAGTGGAGCCTAAAGATAAAATAATCTCTTGTATCCCTTTTTTTGGCACAGAAAGAGAGTGATTGATGAGAAGTACGGTATATGAAAGGAAAGAACAGTTAAAACAGACACACTGACATTATAATAGTGTCTCATCAGATGATGTGTTGTTTTGACTACATGGCTGCAGTGGGTCTATAATTTAAATGCCATGAATGGCACAAAAGGCAATAGCATGAAGACAGGAATACTGTAAAATCTCTGGGTCTGTACTTAGAATGCTGATAAAATAACCCTTTGAACTTGTGGTGCCAAATGTTGTCCCAAGTTACCATTCTTCCATGAGGAGAGCAGTTTTTGTTGCTGTGGAGTTTTATTCCCTTCCTCTTAACACAGACAGACATTTCTGTTTGGATTGCTTGGCTTGCATTGCTACAAAGACCTCAGGCAAAGTGAGGCTGCTTGCGTTTTGCCTAACCCATGTTCAGTTCACACAATCAGTACAGAATTCTCTATTGTGAGTAGTCATGACTATGTTTTCTTTGTGCTGTTGGCTTTTGAATGTGCTTCTTTATACTTTCACTGAAGTAGCACACAGAACTAATTTCACCAGAAGCTACTGGTGTTGAGCTGTAACAGAGCTGCACAGAGTCCTGTGACTGCATCCCTGTTATAATATTGCATTTGTTTCCACTCTGCTGTTGTGAAGTCTGTTAGACCTTTTAGACTTGTCCTTCTCCTATCTCTTTTTTTTTTCTTTTTTCAACTTCCATTTTAAATTGTAACTCACTTTGTTTTGGTTATTGGACTCAACTGTGAGTAAGTATGCTTCTGTACCCCTACAGCAGCCAGACATTTAGTACACCTTAGTGTAATGTATGCTGTAATTGTTCACCAGATTGGACTGAGTCTTTCCAGAAACAATTCTTGATCTTTGAGGACCTTGCAAAATGTATACAATATGTTAATTGTGAAGCATTTTTAAGTATGCGTTTCAAAAGAGAAGAAATGCTCTGTAACTGAAATTTGTTTTAAGTACTCCACAATTTCTAGAACACATTATTTCATTATACTGCTAGAATGCAAACAAAAGAATGAAGCCTTTGTAAATTGCATTTTTTCGTTTAGACTGGTTCATTGCAGGCAAGTCTGGTATTATACAAGGTATGTTAGCTGTTTCCAATTTAGACCAAGTGCATGGACTCTTAAAATATTCACACAGGACTAACAAATTTAAAATCCATTAGTTATGCAAATAAGTAAAAAATAAATAGAAATATTTGGTATATGCTAAAGACATTAAGTAGTTTCAGAAGTCTTTTTTTCTTAAACTATCTTCAAATTCCAAGTGTAGTAAATACATGCACATATGTATGTCTTTTTCTTCTCACTTAAAAACAACAGCCATACCTAAAATTCAATGCCTATTTCTCTGCTAGAAAAATAATGAAATGTATCTAATTTATAGAGAAGGAAATAAAAATGAAGAAATTAAGGGTATTTCGTTGATTTAGAAAGCTTGGGTTTTAGCAGAAATTACTTATTGAAATTTATCTTTATCTGGTATTTGTCATCCATGGTCTCCTCTTCTAACTATTAGAAATCTGCAGTAATCAAAATAACTTTCTCCTGATCCTGTACATTTATATAACTACTCGGGATCTTTCAAAATCCATCGCTAGGATGTACAGAAAGCAATCTGCTTTGGTTTTGTAAAGAAGCCTGATCACAACAGTAAATAAAATACACAAAGGTACATTGGCGAAGTGAAAGCAGCTGTCTTGTATTTTTTCCCTTCTCAATAGGAGTGAAGAAAGGTTTTGCTTAAAGCACTCTGAATGACTACTACTACTACCACAATCAGTAGTTTCTAGTTTTGGCAGAATGCAGAGAGAGCTCTTCAAATAAATGTTTAGTGACTTTAAATAAAATGTCTTTGTCAGGAAGTCCAAGAATTTTAACTAGAACTATGCCTGTAAGTAATAAATCATAGAATGGTCTGGGTTGGAAGCGACCTTTAAGATCATCTAGTTCCAGTCCCCCTGCTATAGGCTGGGACATCGCCCTCTAAAATAGATTGCTCAAAATGCATGAAGAGTAAGTTTTCTGTAAACATCTAACAGCAAATGTAATAGATATAGCCTTGTAATGTGCTCTAAGGTTGCACAGTTTCTGTCTTCTTTCTTGTAAAGATCATTTTTTCATTATCATTGTTATTCAGAAGTGTTGTGAGTAAAATAACTTGGTTAGTCTTGGGCCTATAGCTTTTTGAAAACATGGCTTTTCTTTAGTTGATAGAATCATAGAATAGCTTGGGTTGAAAGGGAGAATCATGAATTTTCAACCCCCCTGCCACAGGCATGGTTACCAAATGCTAGATCAAGTGTTATATCAGGTTGCCCAGAGCCCCATCCAACCTAGCCTTAAATGTCTCCAGGGGTGGGGCATTCACAACCTTTCTGGACAACGTGTATCAGCACCTCACCGCTCTTTCAGTTAAAGATTCCCCCTCACATCTAAGCTAAACCTCCCCTCCTTTGGTTTAAAACCACTGTCTCATCGCTACCTACTCTTGCAAAAAGTTAATTTCCCTCATGTCAGAAAAAAAATGTTAGTATGCAAATACTACCTGGTGCCTATGGAAATCAGGAAAGATGAATAATAATGAAATGTTTAGTGAGCCACAATCCTGCAACTTAACTGTACAGAAAAGAAAAATGCGTGTCTAGTAGTGTGTGTGGGTTTTGGAAAAAGCTAGAGAGGGCATGAGAACTGTTACAGTAAGAAGTTAATTTTGCCTGGCTGTATGTACCTGGTATGGATTAAGGTTGATAGAAGCCACTTCTCTGTCATATAACAGGATTCAGTCTAATGTAAATGAGTAGATTTTCTTACAATTATTGCTGCAAAATCCTTCTAAGGAATAACATAGATGCAAAAGACAACTTGAAAGAAGTAATGGCTAGCATTTTTCCAAACTTTAAGATCAGACTATGACTTAATGAAAAACTTCTACTTAATGGCATGTTTGGTAAAAATAAAATAAAAAATGTTTTAGATATAGCACTACTTTTGTAATTAAGAGATAACTTCTGAAATGAAACCATTCTCCACACTCAACTGAGTTTTAAATTCAGAATGAATGTGCACTGTCTTCATGTCATGCAGGCATATGATATGCTTTGACAACTATTTTCTAATAAATGTTTTGAACTTAAGTTTCTTTAAGAAACCAACATACTGTTACCTTTCTACTAAAAGCCCTGAGTATGTTCTTCAAACAATTAAAGCTCTAAGGAGAGCACAGTTCCCTTCTTGATGTAGCAGGGCTGTCCCAGCTGCCATCATGACTGAATTCCACAAATTCCTATTCTGCTGTGTGGTGTGCTGCTGTAGCTGTTGGACAGCAAGGAAAGCGTTTGGCACTTAGGCTTGAGGATATAATAATGATATCTTGAATCCCACATAAGGGAAGAATTATCTAGTACCTATAGCAACATATAAGGTAACAAAGCTAACGGTCAGAATCTTGTATTCATCAAATTTTCTTTCTTTACCTATAGTCAAGATTTCAGTGTGTATATGGAGGATAATGTTTAGATGTTAAGCTCTGGTGTTTCTCCTGTTGTTCTATGGAGGTGTTCTTACAGGGCAGTAAAAGCTTAATAAAACTTGAATTCAGTATAAACTATGAATGTAAGAAACCTAGAATAAATCCATCATCTGAGAACTGAATGTATAGCTTGTACTGCAGCTCGTGCTCCATTGGCACCTGAATGGCCTAGTTTAAAGGCTGAAGTTGCATGCTAATTATACCAGCCTTAGATTTTCTCTTTGTCTTTAAAGATGAATGATGGCACTTGCACTCCTCTGTGTTGGTTTTAAGTAAATATAGCAAAAAAAGTTCAGAATAGGGCTAGTGACATTTCCAACTACCACTTCCCCCATCAGAACTCTCTAATGGAAACAAAACTCTTAGGTTTTTAACCTTGCTAGCTTAAATAAAAACAGGAGGATGAAACAGCTATATACTTATTCTTTCTAAACTCAGCTTTTGAAATTCGGAACATGATCAGTTCCTCTCTATGTCATGTCAGCTGTGCATGATCTTCCAGCATACAGGAATCATCATGCTTTACAGGAAATGTGGTTGAGACTTCAATCCCTTTGGGAATCAGGGGACCTTTTTTTCTGTTTAAAAATCTGTGGCCATTTATTCTAATCATTATAACCTACCTACTCTGACAATTGCATGTGTGTGTGTGTACAGTTATATATATAAACAGGACCTAGTGAATTAGTGCCTTGATTTCAAATGATGATGTATAATTGCGTGCATTTATACACGCATTGTCAATAGTATACAGCTCAGCCTGCAAGATAGAAAAAAAAAGGAGATGATTCTCAAATACCTAGAAGCAGACATTCTTGGAGAAGGTAGTGTGAGCTTACTAATACAGAGGAAAGGATTTTTTAATGCTTTTTGAGTATGAAGAGTTGAATATTCACTTTGCTTTGTGATCTACTTGTATTACTAAATGTTTGAGAAAGCCTATAGGCATTTCCTAAATGAGGCTGCAACTGTCTAGCTTTTAAACTCAATTAGCCTCCTTCTAGTTTCTTCATATTGCACCAAGTATGTAATGGAGTTTAGTCAGCTATGTGAGGAAGGAAAGGTATAGGGGTCTCCCAACTGGCTCCCTTTGTCCCACAGTGTGTGGAACAGCTGCATTTTGTATGGCCCTTAAACAGCAGCAGCTGTCTTTCCAGAATTTTAAAATGCAAACTGCATTTAAATAAGGGGTGCTAGGGAAAGTCATTCAACAACAAAGAAAGTGAATTAGTTTTTACTACCTGACATGAGGCTGCTTCAGAGTAGAAAGAATACTAAACGTTGCAGTGTTTTGTATACTATTGCTATGATAGGTCTGCCCAGTGTGTATTTCACCCAAACAGTGATGCTGTTGTCCTCTGTGAAGCAGTTTATTCTTAACTATCACCAACACACATGCACACACACACACAATATCCTAAGAACTGTTATGCACAGAAATAAGGAACTATAGAGTGCACTTACCAAAGCAGTAGAACTGATATGTGACCACTTAAGAATAAAAATAACAAAAAAGAAAACAGAACACCAACTATCTGCTTCAAGAAGAAAGCCTTTTGTTGGGGTTCAAGCATAAAACAATACTTGGCATGTCTTAAACAGTATTTTTTATAACACTTTCTTTGGATCACAGGCTTCTCTCTTTTCTGTTTGATCTTAAAGTCCAACTGTGTTAATTTAACAAATTAATGTAATGCATTAAGTTTGTAATATGATTAAAGGTATTACTAGAACTTTGTAGAGAGAATGGGTTTTTTTTTCATTATGTTAGAGGTTTTCCCCTCTTGTTTATAGACGTAAACAAAAGTGCAACTACATCTGGTTGAAAATTTAATCTATTTTTCCCCCTGTGGGGAAAACCTAAGATGTCTTGAAGAAACATTTTTAGTGGACGTTTTTCTGGGAAGGCCTTTTGCATGAGAAGAAAAAAGACCCCTTGCTGCCCCAGAATGGTTGATAGCCTGGTGTTTTTGGTGTGCCTCTGGAATGTCCGAGTTCTGTTAGTTTTGGAGAAAGGCCTGGAAACCTGGGTTTTCAATACTCTGTGAAAGTCTTAACTATCAGACTACTATCTATCTGCAAAGAAGAAAAACAACTGCTGCCTAAGATTTCTCTTCCTCTTTCATTTGCCATGAACTCCTTCCCTAAAGGCAAATAAAAATAATGTAGACATACCTCTCTTTATAACACACAATAAAAACTTGCTGAAACCTCTCTCTCTCTTCTCTCTCTGTCTCTCTCTGAAATATAGTAACACATAGCTCCCTTGCATATTCTGCCTAGTAAAGAATTAGACTATTGTAAAGATGTAGTAATTTTTCTTTTCAATTAAGTGTCACAGCTGTACATGTATGGACAGAAAGACACTAGTTATGGCTGGAGCAATGGAAAATTCTTAGATTTAATCCCCTGAGGTTTGCACAGAAGCATTTTGGTGTCTGTGCAGCTGTATGTGTACCTGATGTTTTGCTCTATTTGCACGTAGTGAAGACTAGAATTAATCTCTCATGTGAGTGCTGCTGAAAAAACAAAACAAAACAAAAAAACCAACCACTCAAGCAAGAGCAGAAAATTCTGTTAATAAAGCTAAAGTGGCTCTTTATGGAAGCGAAATCAATCTGTCTGAATCCCTCCCTTCAACTCATACAAAAACTTGTAAAACCTTGGTTTTATTGTAGGCTTTTACAGTATCTTTTTTGATGTACTAATTCTAAATGCAGTCAGTAAAATCTTTCAAAAGATTTAGTATGCACACTGAGTTATTGATTTTTTTCAAAATGTGCTTCAGTACACATCTGATTTTTTTTTTTAACTTACATTGAGAAAATGGAGGTGATGGATGGATCATGCTCCTCTAAGATGCACTCCACTTTTAGTGATTACTGGGTGTTTTTTTTTTGCTCAGTGTTTATTACAAAATATTTTTGGTGCTTTTCTGAATTATTGTGTTGCAAAAAAAGAAGCAGACATAGCAGTCCATTCAGAATGGCTTCCACTATATTTAAAGTTTGGGGCTTTTTTCTCTTTAGTTCCTTTATTTTTAAAAGTAGGTTCTGCCTTCTTTCTAGATAACTTTCTAGATAAGATGCTTTCCATTTTTAATTTTAGGGAACAAGGAGGTAGCACTGGAGTATATTTCATCTCTTTGAAGCATTTCAGGTTTTCCATAAAGTCTCACAGCGCTGAAACTTTCTCTTGAAAGACTGCTGTGGCATTCAGATGGTTTGTTGGCTGGTCTTGAAAGTGTGATTTGGATACTGTTTAGAAAAATTTACTGTCCTGTTACGTGCAGTATACAATAAAAGGAAGTAATGCTCAGGACCTCTTGTGTGTGTGGATTGAGACAATCTGGTTTTCTCTTAATTCTTTCAGCTTGCTGACCTGGAGAAAAGGTTGTTTTCCTGTTCTGTTGCCTGTATGAAATTCTTCATTTCAGGTCCTTGATTTTAGTTTGGCTTGTTTCTACAGTTTTTAGGTTTGCATGCTTAACACATGAACAGCTGCACTACTAAGTTCTGCAGATGTTGAGCCAGTGTGAGCTTTATAACTGACTACATGATGTTCAGTCCTGAGAGCTTTGATATAGGAAATCATACTTAGTCATGTGTGTATTCAATTGTCCTGACCTAGACATAGAAGAAAAAAAAAAACAGCATGGTATTTTCTGGCATTCCCTATGTTGAACCGCCTGGGATGGTTTTCTTCTGTGTCTCTTAAGCAGATAAAGTTCAGAGCCATCCAGTAATTGCATGTTCCAAGTTTCTTCTTGTATCTACAGCAGTCCTGTTAATATTACCTCTTTAAAGCTCCATTAGTAAATATCACCAGATAAAAGGCTACATACTCTGGATTTCTGCTCTGTAAAAGACCATTAAATAAACACAATGTTGCAGGCTGGCCAACTTCTGAGGATAATTTCCCACTGAAGGTTTTAGTGGGCTGTTAATGACTACAGGTCACTTTCAAATTCCTGATTTTGGGGGAACTTTCTTCATTAGATCATCTCTGGTTTCCTGGTTCTTTTGTGTATGAACTTGCCTTTAAGAAGAGCCAACTCTACATTCTCAGTATGAATTCAAAATACCTATTTGCTTGAAAATAATTTTAGGAAGTGTGTTCTGTTATTGAAATAGCAGTTGTGTCACCGCTGTGTTGGAACTACACTTTGGTATATGAACTTTGTGTATTTAAAATTCATAACTGTGTTTCTTTTTGTGAAAAATTTGGGCTGCAGTACAGTCAGGCTTGCAAGATACAATACCTTTTCAGCATAGGTTTCATCTGGGTTTAACTTTTTCCTTGCTCTGGAAATGTAGTGTTTTCTGTGGGGTGTCCTAGAGCTCTTTCTCATTTCTCCCATCTTTAACATCGGTTGATGAATTATGGGTGTATGTGCATGAGTTTTTTGTTTTCATGGCATTTGCTAAATAACACCACCAAATCTGTCAACTCAGAAATGTAATCACTGTTCCGCACTACATTCTCCAGTGACTGAGGCTGAGAAAGAAATAAATTCAGTACTGCTGATCAGGAGTTGCAATGAAATGTTGTCCAGAGGACAGAATAGTAACAGTTCTCTGCTTCCCTGCAGTGTTTCATCTTTTTGTCCCCTCTTATGCAACAAAACCTTGGTGGCAGGCCCCTCCACTGCAGGAGCATTAGAAATGTGAAAATTTAGTCTTTACTCTTTGAAGTAAATTTTAAACTCTTTTCCTTGCTATGGTAGAATGAAAAGTATCAACTAATCACAGAATGATGAATGTCTGCTAACCACTAGACTTGAAAAAACCAACAGCTGTTTTCTGCTTATGAAGCAGGGAAACCATGTGGGATGAGATGCAAAGCACCTCCTCCTGTGCCTACTCTTATAGTAGGGAGGGAACAAAAACAAAACTGTACTGAAGATGGTGTTTAACCTTTAGAATTATTTTGCTGTTCTCTCATATTCTTACACTTGTATGAAATTTGTTTTCCTGTAAAGACATGAGGAAAAGGACCCATGCCACCTTTAAAGGTTAAATTTGGCTCACTTCTGATAAGAAACGGGCACCTAATTTGCTTGCGTAAGTTGTAAGTGTGTCTCAAATCCAGTGCAATGCTTCAATTCAGCAAAATGAAGTACATTCTTAGGGAAGTGTTGAAATGACAGCACTTAAATGCATCGACTTCAAATAAGAAATGATGAATTTACTTTGAGTCCAAACAGACAGAGAGGAAGTAGATCATGGGATATTCATTCATTCTGTAAAATCTGAGCTCTAAAATTGTACACAGATTTATGCTAAAATAAATTGAGAATAAATCTAGGTTCACAACACTACTGACCTTAAAGCTAAAATAAATGTTTCTTCTAACAGAAGGTCCATAAGCCCAACCAGGTGTAAAGAAAGTTCAAGTTCTTCTTTAAATATAAATTATATTTGCAAAAATTAATTGAGCCTCCATCACTTTTCAGACTTGGAAAACAGAGTAGAGTCACATTAGCTCACAGCACAATGAGTTTTGACTGATTTCTAAAAGAATGAAGATGGAAAAATGGATCAAGAAAGAGATAGCAGTAATTTTTTCTGATTTTGAATTTGAGAACATTCTATTTCTAGACACTGATTTTACTGGGCAGAGGAAACTGCCCTCTAAGAATGGTAAGTGCTGTACAGTACTGGAAGAATTTTTTCGTTTTTGATGAACAACTCATGCAAAAATGAATGCACAGAACAACAGTATCTCTTGTTATTTCACCTGTTTTTCTTTTAGAAGTATCCCTTCTTGTTTGCTGACAACTCCCACTATGACCGAGTGCTTGTCTGAAGACTCAGGAATTATTAACTCCCCAAGACGGGGGTGGGAAATTAGAGCTGTTGAGCAAGGGTTGGAAGGATACCAACTGGAGGATATTTGTGACTGATGAGGATAACAGGAAGGGAGGGAGAAAAAGAAATAGTCAGCACTTTTGGCTTTTTAAAAGTGGGGTGCGTATGACTTGCTGTTATGTTTTTGCAACGTCCTGTTTCCAGACTGTTGGCTTAGTCAGCCACATCTTTAATTTGCTGTCTATAACAGCTGCTTCTGCTGCTACCACAGAAAGAGAAATTATAGTTTCTAAGCCTTCATTTCTTCCCTCTTACCTATAATACTCAAGTTCCAGTCTGTCTGACCACTTTACTAGGCTTTTTTAATTAGCAGATCTTTTGGGGGCCCTTAAGTGTGTTTTGCATACATAGAAACACTAAACAGCCCTGGAAACTCCTGATGAGATGAAAAACATCCTGCTGGGAACATAAAATAGCACATAATACTTAGAATAATGATTTCTATAATTGAGATTTTCATGTGGCCTACTAGAAGGCATCATTTTACCTGGGTACTTGTTTAAACTTTTATTCTTTTAACACTTGAAACCATCTGATTAATTCAAACTGCTATTTTGTTGGTTTCCGTTTATAAGAAGGCTTACAGGTGTGGCTTGAAATACAAAAAATTCCTATCATGAAAACTATTGTTCAAATACTTCTGTGCATTTTGCAGCTTAGACGTTATTACTGGATTTACCTAAGTGACATGGGTGAAGTCATAATAGTCTCTTCCTTGTAGCTGAGGCCACTGTGTTGCCTGGTCATTTGATTGAGTTGACAAATCATTATAAAGTGCTAGTACACATCATTCTGAGAGGTACAGTCTACCGTAAAGTGTAATAGCTCTCACTGCTGCAAGTATCTTAATATAATTGAAGAAAACAGCTTGCTCTAATCATTTGTTAATTGTACAGCAAGACTAAATAATCTCTGGGATGTACCTTGGAGACCCAACAGTATGCCTCATTGACTTCTGGGGAACTGACACAGAAGGCGGTAGTTAAATTGCCCTCAGCTCACTTCTTTGCTTGTCTGGAGATCAGTGATGATTTGTCTAGAAAACAAAGAAAGGAAAGATTTAAAGTGATAGCTCAGAACATGCTCAATAGATCAGCTGATAGTTTTCTTCATTACCCAAGGAAAAATACTTAGCTCTGTTTTAGAGGTCTGGCAGTGTTATTATACTAATTCTTTTGTTGTTTTTTTTTGAGATGGAGTATGTTGTGCTTCATTTTTGCTCTGAATGAAAAGAGATTATTCAGAATTTTAAGCTGAAAAATAATTCTGTAAATCTTATACTTTTGATCATTTTAATATCCCAAATAAGTAGCTCTGTGGTACTTTGCTTCATGCTGTGTTTTTGTGAGATTATTTAGAAAGACAAAAACAAAAGCAAACAGAAAATGAGCCATAGGCTGTTTTTCAGTGTTCCAGGTAAGCATTAATATGATCCTTCTCTGAAAACTCAAATAATAAACCTGCGTTCCTAACTCTTCTGCCACAATTGAGCTTATGTTTCATTTTGTATCTTAAATAACTAAATCCTACTTAAATACTCAGAAGTACAGGTCTAGGTAATAGTCTGACCTTTTTCAGTACTAAGCATGAAGCCTGATGAAATATTTCAAAAACCTTAATTTTAAATAGCTCTGAATTTTGTTACATCCTTAGCCTGCAATGTAATCAATTTTCGCCTGTCCCTCAAGTGCTGTGAATCTCAAAGCCTTCCAATTCTTGGCATCTCGCACATTTGGAAAATGTGAAGCTAAAGTAACAAATATTCTAGGTCTTGTTAAAACCATTTGCTTATTAAATTGGACTCATAAATGAGTCTAGTATCAAGTATCGTGCATTAAATTTAAAAGAAATAATGTTCAAATCTATACTTCTCAATGGTCTACGGATCCCCTTTTTGAAGTGTTTATAGTCTGAAAAATACTATAATTATGTATCATATGCTTAAGAAGACTTGTTTGTACTATTAAACTTCATCCAGTTCCAATAGAAGATGTTTTGAGAACTTCACATTCACCTTGAGTGTAACTACATCATCTGTGTTAAAATCATCTCAGAAACGTGCAAAGTTGAGATCTCCAAGGAGTTTTCATAAATATCACATTTGTGGAACGTGTGGGGGTAAAAACAAAAACAAAAATCACCCCACCCCTCAGGGTGTGCTTTAATTACAATTTGCCCATTAATGGTAATAAATTTTATGCTTAATGTCAACAGTGTGCAAAGGCCAACTAAAACACAGTCTCCTTTTTCAAACCCTATGTCACCTATTGCCTGGACACATAGTCATTAAAATTAACTCAGTTGCAATGACAGGCATAAGACAAAGATTCAAGATTTCATTTTAACTTCCAGTAGCTTTTATAGTTTGAAATAATTCTAGAATGCGATCTTCTGTGGTGCTTCTAGAATTTGATATAAACTTCTTATTTTTCTTTCAAGATTATTTTGAAATATTAGACTCAAGAATGTTTACTTGCTGTATTAGAGGAAGTATGTAACTTTCCAGTCATAAATGTTGTCTTGATTCTAGTTTCATTCTTTACTCTGTGTCTTTCCCCTAGACAGTAAGTGCATCAATAAGAGGGATCAAACTGTGAGATACAGGCTTTCACATCTCTGCAGTGCATCAACATTAGGATCCCTTTGTACTGGGTACTATGCAAACACAAAGCAGAGTAACTACCGTACTCAAACACTTGCCCTAGCTGCTATTTGATGTAGGCACACGGAAAAGGATCAAGGCAGCTTGCTGGGCACAAGTTTCAGTATGCCGGCTCCCTGACTGATACCAGGCTGGATTTTGCTGGCTTTGCTGGAGGTTTGAGTGGATTTAGTAGGATGTTAGGGGTCATGATAGCTGTTCCTAAGCCTCTTCTCTTGAGATGAAGAGGAAGATGCCTGTTTGAGGAGACAACCGTGGAAGTAAATGCTGCTAGTCACAAGAGTGGATTTCTTGTTAGGGAAAACTGTATAACATGGATGAGAAGCAGAAAGGTGCCGGGGGATGGACCTGGTGGAGAATGGAGACCTAAGAGATGGAGGGTAGAGATCCTACCCTTGCTGTGGCATTTTGTCTGAGCAGATGAGAGGATTTTGTGTCAGTAAGAAAATGGGATGAAGAGATCAGTGATGGCTGGATGGTAAACTATGAACAAAAAGCATGTAGATACTGTCTAGCTAAGAAGACTTAAAAATGTCTGGAATTAGCAAATGGAAAAATAATGGGATCAGACAAAGCAAGGTGAAGGAGTTTAATAAAAAAGCATAAATTTATAATTCAACATGTAATGTTCAAAGTTTTGTGTTCACTATTAACCTTAATTGGAATAAGAAGATTAGAACTGTTTTCCAGTATAATCTTTGTGTTTTCTTAATGATCCTGATTTACTTCAAACCATGTATAATTATAATGATCAGCATTGATACCTTCAGTTGGTTTGATTACTTAGTGAGAAGATTATCAGTCCTTTCCTTCATAAAGTGTATCATCAGAGCAGTCTTTAGGAATGGACAGAACTGAATAGCAAGGTCTGTAGGGCAGCACTTGTGATAAATGACAACTGTGCCACATCTTTATGGTCTGGGTCTTAAGTGATCAGAGGAAACCCCTATGTCTAAGTCTGGGTTGGAGGAAGGGGAAATGAAGGTAAGCAGAGGGCAGAGAGCTGGGCTTGCTGCCTGCAGGGCTTTCTGCAGTGCTCTGGATGCAGGAGCAAGACCAGCCTGCGGCACAGGGGCAGCAGAACTGCATAGCATATCTAGTAGTGGGGTTGCAGCAGTTGTATTTTGGCTCAATTGCAAACCTGTCAGTGCAAGGCTTTGCATTATGTAATGGTTTGGTTTTTGTTTATACTGCATAAATGTTTCTGCTGAAAGACTGGAAGACCTTGGTTCAGTTTGGGTGCCTCTGATACCATTTATGTAGACACAGCCTCACATAAAAGGGCTGCTTTAAGCAGAGATCTGTAAGAATGCTACATGTTGATGAACAGTAATTATCAGATCTGCGTGCATTCTGTAAACCTTACTAGTGATGAAGCCTCCATTTTACACCCCCACTTTGTAAATTACCAGTCTGGTGGGAGTTCATGTTATTTTTAATAATAGCTGGTTTTGCTGCTGAATCCTAATGGATTGGGACCATGCTTAAAATAATTGATAGCTTTTAACTTATGTGCCGTTATTGTAAACATCTTTTTCATTTTTAAATTAATGAGAAAGTTGAGTAGTTCCACTTGAAGTTTTCCCACCCTCAGTTGCACTCTTTCCCAACTTCCTGACTCGTTTCAGAGAGAAGTCACGTTCTTTCGTTTTCTTTCTGCTCAGCTTGTCTCAGTTCCCATTGCTGCTGATCTCTGCTCACAGAAGCGGTTCCAGCTCAGTGATGAGTGCCAGTCACGATAGTAGAACAAGCCAAAAGTAGTAAACTTAAGATTAAAAGCTTGCAAACTTGGAAGTGCTTAGGTGCCAGGGTTTTAAACTCACTGCAACTTTATTAATGATACCCTGGGGGAATAATCTTTCAATAGTAAACACACAAACAGATTTGAGCTAAAAAAGCTGAGTTTACTTTATTTTGATTGTATGTGTACTACGACTTTATCAAGAGATGATTTAGAGGAACAGCAGTGACATCTCAGCTTGGATCTCGTAGAACTGGAAGTCCTCCACAACTGAAAATGATTTTCCAGCTTTCTGGAAGCTTTCCCTCTCCCACCCCTCATGGCATTCTGCAGTTTAAAAAGAACTGTGTCTTAAACAGCGTTTGAGCTTACTGAATAATGAGCCCTAATTTTTATTTTTTTTTTCTTGAAACACACATTCCTGCGCTGTTTTTGGAATTATACGTGTGCCAGTGTGTGTCTATTCGTATTCTTCTGTCTGGTAGTTTTATGTGAAAACTCCTTTACCCAAGAAAATGGAATCTTTGTGTCTTTGTCTCCTCGCTAGCTTTCAGGCATGTTTTGGCAGGAGCTTCGGCTGTCGAGGCACTGGAGAGGAGGGGCCTTGCAGTCATTTGTCAGCTTTTCTTGCATCTGTAATTTTTTGTCCACTCAGCAGTACTGGAGGGGCTTAGAAAAGGGGGACAGCTTGTAGTTGTTGAAAGTTAAACTCTTGAAATACTGTCAGACCATAACAGTTTCAGGAAGGTGTGCACGGCGGGAGAAACTACAAATGCTTCAGCTGAAAACAGCTGTAGGTTTAACGTTTGAGAAAATTTCTGTTTTGATGAATTGCATGCCTTCTCCCAGTGTATGTGTGCAGGCAGTGTTACTGTGCTTATAGGCTTGTTTGTTGTGCTGATAAACTGTCTTTGGTGGTGAAGAAAACTATTTCACTGCTGTTCAAGACCTGCTTCTTTCTGACCAATAGCCAATTGATTGAAATCCCTCACCAATATTTTAAAATATTTTGATTTCTCTAACTTTTGTCCTATTCCTCCACTGCAGTTTTCCTTTATAGCCCATGCGCTTTCATCATCGTGTATAACATAGCCAAACAGAAATCAGTTCATTTTTTTCTTTTTATTATTGGAAGATAGGTTCCTTCATATTAAATAAAGCATTTTTTCTTCTTAGCTTTTTATGGAATATAAATGTTGATCTCTCTCCTCATTTCAGTAGGCTATTTAAGCTCAGGGCTCATACTGTGAGCTGTTAATTAATCAGTGTGACAGATGAAGCAAGTATCCAACTATGAAAGAAAACCTTACTTCACTGACTAACAATCAGAATGTGAGCCCAAGTGATTTAAAGGATCTTTTTGTGTGAATATGTGATAAGGAGTCTTAAGCTGTTAGAGGCAACGATGTTTTTTTGCTCAGCTTGTGTCTCTGCACAAACATTAAAGGACTCATCAATATTTTGTCTTGAAAAGTCTAGACAGCAGTTAAAAGAGCCTCTCCTACAGCTTGAAGAGATCCCGTTTCCCATAATTAATAACAGGAAGCAAGTAAATAAGGCTTTGCTGACAAATGAAACAGCAATGGCAACATGGATCCAGAAACATTAGCTCCTAGCTGAGAAATGCAGCTGAGGTCCGATGATATTAGTGGGAAAGATTACTGTGGAAGCACATTAGAGCTTTGCTCAAGCCTGGTTCAGTTATGTGATAGCAAATCAAAGGTGCAAAAATAATGATAACGCATTTTAATTATTGACAGTGATTCCTGATCTTTGATTACATCTGTATAATAGTCCAGGAATACTTCCCTCTGTCATTATTTCAAACTCTTTGAAGGAGATTTTTGTGTTTATTTAAAAGCTACCAGAAGGCATTTCAGACATTTCCGGGAACAAATTATATATATGAATTTTAGGAAGATAAGAAAAGAAAGGAAACCTAAGAAAAAGTTGATACATATTTTTTTTCTAATTTTTCCTTTTTTAAAGATTGTATTTTCCATTCAGAGATACCTTTTCAGAAAATGGTTGGAAACCCCCCCCCCCCTTCCTGCTCCCCTTCCAGTTCCTCTCAGTTATCTCACTGAACTGTGAAGGTCATTTTGGCAGCTCCACATTGCTCTGCCTGTTTTTTGGGTTACTTGGTGGGGAAGAGAGGGGTATGTGTTTTACTAGAGGAGCAGTGATAAGTAAATGCAATATTCAGAGGCACTGGAAGGTCCATCTAACACTGTGGTTATGCTGGACCTTAAGTCTGAGCTTGCTGAATGAAGGGTTAATTGTTCACTATGTCCGCAATGTGATACAATTGTGTAATACAGTCTGTATGGCATCTTAATGCTGACCTTGAAAAGGGAAGAAAAGATAATTTATTTCACTGATTTCTATTTTTTTAAGACACACTAGTCAGTGATTTCCTACTTTCGCTATTTAATTTACAGTTAACTACTAGATTTGTTTTTTCTCTCTGTAGTAAACCCAAAAGCTCATATACTAAAAATGACAAGGTAGACCCAAATAAGCCTGTTCGTAGAACTAATGTTTTTCCTTTTCTGTACATTTTAGAAGATTAACAGCCATCGCTGTACAGGAGCATGGCAATGAATACTAAATAGCCCTTCCATAGAGCATTTTAGAAGGAATTCAATAAATTCAAAGGTATCCCAACACCATATCCCATCATTTTGTTTATTTTTTTCCACTGAAATTAGTTAACACTATCGAAAGCAACAGACTACATCCAAAAAGAAGTTGAACTATTTACATGGCTTCTTTCTCTGCCTTGTCAATTTAAAATGTTTTCTGAAGATGCTGTTAACTGACTAATTAAATGAGGTATCTGAGTGAATATATCTAACTTTAAGTACACACTTTCTGTTTGACTTTGAAATTATATGATTCCAGAGAGCAAGTGGACTTCTGTTATTTTCTAAATGCATTTCCCTCCTTTTAAATACTGAGTGCTGAGTTCTATCATCCTGAATTGTGCATGCCTATTTCTAGCTAGAATCACAGCTTTTCAGGAGACAGCTTGGGGATGTGATACTATTTGCCTCAAGTTCTTGCCTTCTTGGTGCAAATAAATGTCTCAAATAGCTACTACAATAAGAAAAAAAATTGAAAGGCAATGGTTTGAGTATAACTGTTTAGTTCAGGCACAAATATAAACTACTATGTCATGCTTTTTGGGTTTGATTTGTTCTGAGATTTGTCTTTTTTTTCTTTTTCCTTTTTTTTCTTTTCCAGAGCTGTGATATTTAGTGCAGTCCCAGTTCTTAAGAGAAGTTTCTTTGTAGACAAGAGACTATTTTAAAACATGAAAAGTTATACTACAAAGAAAATCTTTGAAGAAAATTGTGTAAGATTAAATATAATTTTTTGGAACTTCAAAAAATCAGATGTTTATATGCTTTACATAATTGACCTAAGTTTAAAGTTTTTCTAATTACATGGAAAATAATATAAAAATATTTTTAGTAAAGAATTTGAATGTCTTCAATTGTATGTCACCAAGAAGACTTTTACACTGAGCATAATCCTTGTATTCAGCTCTTGATGAGACTTTGCACGTCTAAGGAGGGAACTTTAATGTATAGGATGATTCTTTTCAGAATGAAAAGTGATGGAATGTTGAAATATCTGAATCTTAAGGTCAGAGTACAGTTCAGTAACACAGCACTGCTACTTAGTGCACCAGTATGTGCAGACTGATCTAGTGCATATTTCACAGAAATTAACAAACATACTAGACTGTTGCATAGTGTAAAACAAGGCTTCTGGTGTAGGCCTGCTTTATGAAAAAAGTACAGCCCTAATAAGACCAGATACTGGTAGCAGAATTCTGTTATCTTAAACTCATAGATGTGTAGTTTCCAAGTGAAACTCTTGAGAACTGCCAGTTTCCAGGCTACTCTATAGATTTCCAGTTTATTTCACATGATGTTGGAAATACCATTTGATGCTATAGTACTCTTCTCCTAAAAGGATGATGGTAGGCTTTTTAGATTTTTTTTAAATAGGATATTATCCAAAGCTCACTCTATTAAAATAGCAAACTTAAAAGTAGCTGTAACTATTCTGATTATACCATGGCTATTAACAAACTATTTATTTTTGTCTTCTAAGATTTTAAAGAACTTTGAGTATATTGTGCGTGTGTGTGATCTGATCTGATGCATTCCTTCTCCAGCATTTTAAAGTATTTTCACTTGTCTTATTTACTGAGGGGTAAAGAGAATTTTATTTCTGTTTTGGTGATAGGGTCTTTATTAAAAAAAAGAAAAAAAAGAAAAAAAAAGAAAGAAAAAAAAAGAAAAAAGCAACTAGAAAAAGGAAAATACATCCACATTCAACTCTGAATCTTTCCAATTGCATTCCAGACAATTTTTTAGTACTTCTATGGTTTATTCTTAAGTACTTCCTCTTAGGATGGGAAGATTCACAAAGTTTATAATTCACAGAAACTGAGTATCCCCACTTGTTTTAATCAGTAACCTAACTCTGACATGCAATTTAAAGATTATATTCTCATTAATACTCCTTTTAAATGAAATAATATTTATGTAGATGAGAATGCTGTAGAATTACTGTGAAAGTAGAAGCGTACAGATGGACTGACTTCAAGAATTTTATTTTTATCATCAGTACTGTTGGTCACTTCTTGGCTCTTCTGCCTCACATCCTAGAAGGGAACAATTAAGAAGGGCAACACTGCAAGAGTTCTTGCTGCGCTCTCTCTACCCCAGCAGAAGTAGCATTGACTAAGAGGTCAAAAGAGGGTGGATAAAAAGATAAACAAAACACACAAACAAAACCAGTAGTTCTCATTCAAGCATACTCCAAATGCTGATTTAGAAGGAAAGACTTCTGCTTAACATACAAATTAGAAGCAAATTTTCTTTAGACTTGTATTTCAACCACCTGAGACTCAAAATGATCTGCATCACTGTTAATCAGAGGAAGGTGTAATGATGTATAGTAAGATGTTACATTTTCCATTAGGTATCAGGTGAGTAAAGGAATTCATGCTCAATTTATTATGTTTTGGTGTAACTATTTAAGCCCCGACTCATCAAAGCAATGCCTATGATGATGTTCCTTAGAAAACTGTTTTTGGAAAAGCCAGGAGATAGGAATACGCAGTGGTGAAACCGAACTTTTGTTAGATTAAATCTCCTCTTTTAAGAAGGTAACACTTTTAAGTTTTTGTAACTACTTTTGTCTGCTTCTTTCCGGAAACATTATTTGACACTGATAAACCAAATATGGTATGACTAGCTAATAACTGGATTTTTTTGGTTTAACAGTAAGGCATCTAAGAAGGCAAAATAAAGATCAGTAATACTTTCCTTTTCTACTGCTCTTTTTTTTTTTTTCTTCACCCAGCAGGTTCTATACTCCTCTGTAAATAGCTGTTTTTTGTTTGTTTTGCAAATTTCCATCCTTCATTACCGTCTCTTGATGCAGATGTAGTAGAAGTGTTCATTTACAATACAGTAAGTGAGTTTTATTAAATAAGAAAACTTAAGGATTTACACTTTTTTTTTCTTTCCAAGCTCTGTATGTTCCTTGATATGGTAAGTACATGGCTATGAACTGATAGAGCCAAACTTGTTTCAAGAGTACATAAATCATGCTATTCAAGAAAAAGATTTTTAGTAAATTACGTCCTTCATGGTATATCAAACAATATTTTGGTGTATGCTGTGAGTTCTGCTCCTAAGCAGTATTGCATCTAATGCTTTCATTTTACTAATTAATTTAGCATACGTAGACATCACCATGTTAATGCAACGTGTCTTCAAGTTAGAACTTGAAATACTTTTTTCAGTGATTCTTGTCCATGTTGTTTCACTTAAAGAATGGTAATCTGCATTTCACCTGCAATAAGGTCATAGTTAGAAAAAACAAACAACAGAAACCCCCACCAAAATAAACAAAAAAAAATGTACTGCAGGCATACATTGATTCTTAGTTGGCTGAAAAAGTTTGGCCTCTGGCTCTGTTCCTCCTCAAGTTGCTCCGATAACAGCACATGCCCTGGCAAACATTATCAGTGCTGCAGGTATTATAACCTACTGTAATGACATGTTAGTTCATCAAAGAGGTCTTAATAGTTCATTTTAATTTTATTAACTAGAAAAACACTTTTAAATCTGTTTTTAGTGAAAGCACTGCACATCACATGACTTACTGAGATGTAGCACTGCAGTCAGAGCACTCTGACTCTTATCATTTGCATGCTTCCAGACAAAACTTCTCTCCAGAATCACAAATATTTCTTAGCTAAATGAAACCTGCCATGTGTTCCTGTTGTTACTTTGATTTCAGTGACTCTTTTTTTTCTTATATCTATGTATCTTTTTAGGGACTTTAATATTATTATACTGATCATTTTGCTTTAAAATATTTAGAAACCTTTCAATAAGAGTTCATGCCATAAAAGAAAATTTTTACCTATCAGCAATCTAAATTTCAAGAATTATTTGAAATATGTGAGGATTAGTGAGTATATTTCAGTATATACATATTTTTATATTTCAATCTAGAGATGTCTAATGTTGATGAGACATGCCACAAATTAAATTTGAGCCCAGAGGAAACTTCAGCCAGTTTTCACCTACTATATCCAAGCACACTGCCATATTATTGACTTACACCCTCCAGAAGAATATGCATTTGTTGAGTATGTTTATAGTTCTCTTTTCAAACATGGCAAATTTTCTAATTTTAAGTGTTTCTGTCTTAGTAAAGAAATAGCTACACGTTTTGTTGGACAATATTTTTTAAACTCTAGCAACCAGTATTTTTTAATTTTCCAAGGGACTTGCTAGTGTCAAAGATGGATGGAAGAAAGTCCAGTACATCAGTGGCAGTGAGGAATTTATTTTAAGGAAACTGTCTTAAATTTTAAGATAGGTCAAAATGTCCATATGGGATCTGTACTTATTAGAAATATTAACTTCATTCCACACCTCATATAGATCAATCTTTACAGAAGGTCTCAAACAGTCCCTGGTTTTATTTCAGTGTGTACTTAGCTTTCTTACAAAAGATCTAAAATGGAAGGTGAAGGCAGCAGTAGTGACTAGGCTATTCTGCTTAACTCCTGAGGAGCTTTGGGTTTTCCCCAAAGAGAAGTCCACTGAGTTACCTGACATCCAAACAGTACAGTTCCGTGACTTGGGAAAGGGCAGCCTGCTATAATTACTGTAATTGTTGAAGATACTTTTCAACAATAGTAGCCTTTCTTGAGCCTTCTTATCTGTAACAATGAAGGCTTCAAAGACCTAGGAATGCGTTATTTAGTACCCTTTGTCAAATACTTCTTTAGCTCTAATCATAATCAGAGGCTGAGAAGATCTTTATCTTGTCTAGTTTGCTCCACATGTCACTTATTCTGTGAAGGCATAATCTGGTAGCAGCAGAATTGTTTGAAACACAGATCTGACTCATTATTTTTTTCTCCCCCTATACTTGTATTTAATATCCCAAAAGTCATCCTTCCTCTCTCCTTAATGTATTTACCTACTCCTTTAACAATTGCAATTCTCATACAAAATATAAGGTGGGTGTGGATTGAGATGTGCTAGTTTTATTATTATAGCTAACTATGTAATTTCAAAACCTTGTAAGGCATTACTCTGTTTTCATTCATTGCTTTTACTGGATCTTTAACTTGAATAGTTGGCAGAAGTAGTTGTGCATGTTCATAATGGACCAACGTTTATACATTTGGTATTATACATTAATATTATACATTGGGTACTGTTCTACACAAGATATCTTGCAAGAGCTTTCCACAAATTGACCATGGGTTGTTAATTACCCATTATGCAACTTTGAGTTACTTCTGACTCATTAGATTACATTCTTAATAACTTAATGGGAGGCCACATTGTTGCGTCTGCGTGAAGATGAGAGAAAGTAACATGGTTCAGTATGTTGAATATGGTCTCTGAATGCTAGTTTCCCAACTTACATGAATTCTTCATACACAGAAATGAATCACTGTATACCATTCATTGGTATTTTTTAACTGGGAAACTGATAAATATTTTTATGACCACAGGTAAGCAGAAAGCTCATTTTTTCCACCCCACAAAACTTCTACAGTTCAAAACTTGTTCTGTTCCACGTTAAATTTCAGTGGAAGTTTAGAATGAAGAGATCTGTCTAAACTGTTGATTTGCTACTGAATGGGAAAGAGATATTTTGGAGTCAGTACATCTGCTTTTGAAGAAAAATCTCCTTTTAATCCTTAGAAATGATTTGCAAAGGAGTTTTGATAAGAAATAGTACAACTTCATTTGAAGTGCAACTTCATGAACCACTATTTCCAACTTGACAGAAAAGTTGATATTCAAAGGCAGAACTACTTGTGAATTAGGAGTCAAACATGAAGTGAAATCTTTTTACGTTTTTGGTGAGAAGTGGCACTTGATCCTTGAGGCAAACAACTTCTCTTCAACCTACATGACACATTACATCACATTACTAACAAGTGCACTGGCAAGGCTAGAAGATGAAATGCCACTTTCTGTTAAGTTTAAAGTAGGGCACATTCTTCCATTTCTGAAAGCTCTATCACTTCATATAGTTGCTCTTGCAAATGAAAAATGGCAATGCTCCTGTACAAAAGTGATCTATGTATTAGAGGAAAGCAGCTTATGTTGAGCACTGTGGCATAAGTAGATGCCAAGCTTTTCATAAGGAGAGCATGTAGCACAGTCATGCAGAGATTTAGCGCCCCAAAAATTTACTTATGCTAATTGTCTCATTTTGAACCAGACAGGAGGATGAATAAAATATAACTGTGGTTGTATTTTTATTTTAGCTACCTCAACAAATATAGTGACCTTGTAGATGGTACTTTCAGTACCAAGATGGAAAGGATAGAGAGAACATGTAGACATTTACAGTTTTGTTAATTTTCAGATTAATACAGCCAGATTTTGAGAATGTTATGTGGCTCTATGTCTCTGATAAACCATATAGAGTTGCCTAGATTTCTGTATTATTGTATTGCAGTATCTGAAATATTCTAAATTTCCTTTGTTTTACTCTAGAGTGAATAAAAGGAAGCAAGCTTGAAACATCTTCCCACAGTGCAACAGTCAGGGAATGAGCAGAAGGGGTTTCTCATTTTACACCACTGAATCTGTAACAGGAGCATGGGTTGCCCACCAGCTTCCCCGATAACTTGCTCTTTCCTTCCTTACGAAGCGGGAAGGAAGGTTTACAGAAATGTTTTAGTCAATACTAATAGGTTTTCTTTTGTAGATATTTCAGTTCAACTCTGATGTCTGCATTGGAGTTGTTCTACATAGGAATAAAAGCAGCTAAAATCCTCTTCCATAGAGGTAACGGAAGGAATTAAGAGAATTCTTTTCTTTGTTTTATGGTTTGATAACTTGCCTTGTTATATTTTTTTCTTTTATTTTAATGTTTTTTATATAATTTTATTTTTAAGGTTTTGAATTGGGGAAATAGAAAAACAAAGTAAAGGTTAAATGGAAGTAATAAGATGTAGTGAAGAACGTAACACGAAGGCTTCTGTTTATAATAATAATAATAATAAAGGCTGGAATTGTAATTAGCTTTTTTGGAATGTTTTTCTCTCCAGCTGCACCAGACAATACTTGGACTTGTAGTTATACATACAGACATATCTACTTATTTTCCTTCACGTTGCAGCATGTGTACTTCCCTAATTGGCAGCTTGCCATTTATCTGGGGAAAACAAGATTGTATTAGCAAGGGGGAGAGACTAAGATTTCAAATGTCTGCTGTGCACAAATGTCTTAGGTACATTAATGGAGAAGAGATTTCAATTCAATTTAGTAATTTGGATCATCAAGCACTTAGAGCCCCCATATGGATAGCCATGATTTGCAAACAATCCAAAGTCCAACTCAAATCTCAGACTGCACTTGCAAGGCTTCATATTAGGGCAAACTTTTAGTTTCAGTTAATGGCAACTCTGTAGATAACCAGCAAGTGTAGACTTATTTAATAAAGCCATTTATTTTTATCCTAATGTTTGAACTGAAATCAAACTACACCATAGGTAGAAGCAAGACAAACAAATACAATGCACAAGAAAATAAACACTCCTTGCTACATTCTAGAACAATAACAAAAAGATCAACCGCCTACATATAGTCCGTATCAGAGAACAGCTGGTGAAGTAATGAGTTCTATCAGGTATGTTTTACTGGTCACATTGCTGTTGATCACTTGGCACCAAGTTTATGTGGTTTAGGTAGGCTAGTGTGGTATAACTTGACTCATTGCAAGTACTTTGAATATATTATACCTCTCTATTAACTCTTGGTACATCTTTGTATTTCTCTTTCAGCATCATGGCTTGCTGTCAGAAGAACTAGGGAAGTGATTTTCCCACTGTACTCAGAAACTGTGAGGTTGAACCTCAAGTATTGAGTTTAGTTTTGGGCACCTTGCTACAAGAAAGATACTAATGCATTGGAGCGTGTCCAAAGAAGGGCAGTGAGGCTGGAATGCAAGTCTTATGAGGAGCATTTGAGGGAACTGGGATTGTTTAGTCTGGAGAGAGGAGAATCAGGGGAACCTTAGCACTCTACAATGCCCTGAATGGAGGTTGTAACAAGGTGTGGGTTGGTCTCTTCTCCCAGGTGACTAGAAATAGGATGAGAAATAATGGCTACAAGTTGCACCAGGAGAGGTTTAGGTTGGATATTAGGAATATTTATTCTTAGAATGAGTATTGGAAGTATTGCAAGTATTGGAACAGGCTACCTAAGGACTTGTCTCTGGAGATTTTCAAGAACCATGTAGATGTGATGCTTAGGGATCTGGGTTATTGGGCGTGGTGGTAATGGGTTGATGGTTGGACTTGATCTTAGAGATCTTTTCTAATCTTAATGATTCTATGAACTTAAGCAAAACCAATCACAAGTAGAAACAATTGTTAACTGTAGATCTTGAGTGAGAAGTCAAACATTATGATGGCTAAAAGACAAGTAAAATTGTGCAAAATGCATATACAGAAACAATAAGGTTTAACTAGCTCTCTAAATTGTAGTAGTAGTTGTTGTTTTGCTTTTTTTTTTTTTTGTAGTTCTTTTTAAACAAGCGTCCTGCATGCTTTTCCTGTCTTAAAATATCTCAGAAATATAAGCCTTTTTAAAAGTGATTTCAGATAGACTTGGTGCTTAAATTCTGCTGTCTCTTTTTCTGTTTGGCGCACGAGGAATGACTGAGGTAATTCAGGTGCTACAGATGATTCACAGAATCATAGAATCGTTTGAATTGGAAGGGACTCTTCAAGATCATCTAGTCCAACACCCCTGCAATGAACAGGGACACCTACAGCTAGATCACGTTGCTCCAAGCCCTGTCCAGCTGATCTTGACAGTCTCCAGGGATGCCCACCTCTGTGGGCCATCTGTTCCAGCGTGTTACCATCTTTAGGGAGTTTCCTAACGTTTACCATGTTAATAATTACAGACAGCAAAGTACTGTGTCTTGAAGACTTTGTACTTTCTGGTGTAAGGAACTGAAGGAATAAGTCTTGATAAATCAAAAGCTGTGCCATTCTGGACAGCAGTTGAGTAAGACTCTCAGGATTTTCTCACACATACTGCCTGTGATAGCTTGCCTAAATCTACTGAGTACTCAAGAACTACTTGAAAAGAGTTGTAAGAAGTACTACAAAATGAATCAAGCAGTTCTGTTTTAGTACTATAAAACCACAATGGTCATCAATTAACACAGTCACTAATAAATTTATGATTCAATCATTAGAGATGATAGGAAGAAACTACATTAAGAACAGCAAAATAGTATCCCGTTTGTTCTAATCTTGTGTTTTCTAGGTCTTCTCTTGAATTAGGGAGGATAGTAACATCCCTGCTGTAATCAGCTGTGGGAGGGGGAAAACACTTGAATACTTATAATCTCCTGATTTAACAGTTGAGATCATCTCTTCGAGTTTTCTTCAAACTTTGAACTGATTCAACTGAACTTCAACCCAACTTATCCAGTGTCCTCCTAAAAGTCATGTTAATGTCCATAAAGCAAATTGGATAATTAGCATTTTCTTCCTTTACCCCATCAGTTTCCAAATACAGTAGTCTATATAGGTTTAGCTAATAAAAAAAAAAAAAAAAGCATGGGGTAAAAAAATTTCCCAAGATCTCCCAAGCATTCTCACTGTCCTCTTAAATACTTCTTATTTAGATGTTGGTGTAAAAATTTTGCAGTCATGTGATCCATGTTGTATTTCTCATCCAATTTTATCTTGCTCACTTCAATCTGTGTGATGGCTGGTAATTGCAGTGACACTAAAGAAAGGATACTTTTCAACAATTAACAAAATCTTGGATGATGTAACTTAATCTCCTTTACCATCCTCCACTGAATTATCTTTGTCTTTACTCATCAGCCAAATCAGTCTACTACTTACACTGCTCTGATTCTAGTTTCACACTTTTAACAATGAGATAGTCAGTCACTCTTTCTGGTCCATTTCCAGGGATTTCCAATGAGAAATCACTTGTTTTATAATCTTACCTCAAAAAATAAAACATGAGTTGTGATTCAGCAAGGTGATTTAAAAATGATGTGACCAAACACACTGTAAATTTTCAAGCATGTTTGCCTTTCTTCATTTCACTGAAAAGACGTCTTTTTCTCTGAAATGTCTGTTAGTTGCTTTCTCATCTTCTTGCTCTAACATGTAAAATCCATTCCCTTTCCCAAGTGCTCAAATGAAGCAATCTAATTTTACTAGGCTGCCTAGAGGACAGTTAATAAATATTTAAATATCTGCTTACATCTGAAGTCTCCATGAATCTCTTTCTGTCTGAAATTAGTTCTATTAACTTTTCATAGCAAGCTACTTACTGAATATTTGGTCTTACTAAAGATCCTTCAATAAATACAGAAAATTTTGTTAAGATCATAGTTGCAGGGCCACAGGTAAAGATTTATTAAGATACAGTGGGTGAGAGTGGGAATGATGCTATGCAAGTCAGACACCTTTGCTTATTGATTTTAGAGTAGGATAGTATTCATGACTTTTGTGAGGCTATGAGAAATATGTTTTCCGTACATTACATGTTTCAACTTTCAACTAAAAGGTTGAGTTCTACAGTGCCACCATCTTTTAAAGATTAAATCCACATGGCAGTACATGGAATACAATATCCATTGTTCATACTTCTTGAATGACTTGGAATCATGCGTTAACATGATGAAACCAGATGGGATGTTCAAACACTAAACTCCATTCAGTACTAGCCAGATGTCTTCCCTTGAGAATGGGGGAGGGATTCTCCAAATAGCAGTTTCATACATGATATTAACCTACAAATTGTGAGCAACTGATTCAAGTGAATAGTTAGAAACTGTCTGTCTGCATTTATGCAAACGTGATCCAATCTCATTTCAGCTCCTGGCTTCAGATGTGGATGTTATCATCTGACGCCAAATATTTATGGGTTCTTCTCCTAACTTAAATGAATAAGTAAAGTTAAAATTAACGTGACAACCAAACTGTTGTTGTGCTTCAGCTAGCATTCATACAGGAAAACAAACAAATAAATAAATAAATAAAATGGAAAGAGAGGAAGTAGGGAACAGGAAAGCCAAGAGCAAGCTGCAAAATGTAGCACTACCTTTAAAAAATATAAACGTTGCCAAATGATTAGCAGGCAATCAGAAAGGCAGTATCCTTAAACAAGAGCTAAGCTTTGTGTGTAGCCATGTTTGCAAAAAATACATAGCTCTTTTTCTTTCAAAAAACAAACCCCAAACAAAAAACTTCAGTTATATTACCTTTAAGCCTTGCACAAATTTCACTACAGTGGGCTTGCAGCAGTGCAGTGACTGTAAATATGTTTAGACAGCTGGTACAATCTGAGGGCTTCTTAAGGAAATGGGAAACAGTACAGAAGATCTTAATTCAGAAATATTCTCATATAATAAGGAATGCCCAATATCTTCCAATGTAGAATGCTTTTTTCTTTTTTTAAAGTGAATAAAATTGCTTGTCATAAAATAAAGTATGAGTTTTCAAACAGAAAAATTTAAAAGTAGGTCTTCTCCCCCACATTTCTCTTTCATACTGTGTTACCCTCTCTTATTTTACATGCAGTAAGAGAAATGCCAGCCGAATGAAGTTTCTAAATATATAATACTGTATGATAAATCTTTGGCAAGAAGGGATATGCAGTTCTTGTCATCTTTATACTCACAAGCTCTTTCTGTAGAAAGCTAAGAAAAGGAGCAAGAAGGCTGGATAAGATGTTGCAGCCTAAGGCCACAACCTCCTATCCCTTAAACAAAATCTCAAATTTTCTTAACTGTTTGCACACCCATCACAACATCCAAAGCGCATATGTTGTCTGTTCTGTGTAAATCCCAAAGAAAGGAAGAAAGGAAAAGGATGTAGGCATCACACTGTGCTTTACACAGCAGAGAACAAAATGGAGGAATAGATCTTAACACCATCAAACGTTTGTGAACTTGATGAAGTTCCTTTGGTGAATTTGAAGGCCTTTAATTTTTCATAATCTTCTTATGCAAGGTGGCGTTCTCTTTCCATCTTCATGTGTGCTGGAAACACGTGATGGAGTCCTAACCTACAGAAGCCTTAGGGGATTACCCTACTTTGGTTTAACCACCACTAAACTAGTTGCCACAAAACAGGCTTTGTGGGAAGAGGTGTGCTGCCATCTTACTCAGAGAACCGACTCAAACAGTTACATAACAAAGAAATATTTTCATGAACTTGAAAACCTTGCACAAGTTCCCTTGACCTGTTTCTTTCTTAAAATTCAGAATTATTTTCTTGTACAAAGTTAACTTGTTCTTCGTCAGAAACTTCTTAATCCCTCTAGTTTGGATCTAGAAACAAAGTGCCAGATGAATCTCACAGATTGAAGGTAGCACTGTTCCATATTTAAGTCACTGAAATTTCAGGAGTAAATGTTCTCTTTAGCATGGTATTTTGTGTTTTGAGCAAACTTGTCTGTAATCTTGCAAGTAAGAAAACTATGAGAGACTACTCAGATTGCGAGCTGGTGATTTACTTGCTCTTTTCACTTATAATGAAAATGCAGATTTGAAATCTTATTCTATCCTGTCTGAATTTAATAAAAATATTCATCTATCTGAAAATATTCCTTATGGACACCATTCTAGTTACATGTACACTTTTAAGTAAAAGACAACAACAACAAATCCAAACAAGTAAAAAGAGTCTTTGCAAAATCTTCACAAATCCATCTTCAGTAACATTTCTTATCTGTTGCAACTAGATCCAACTTACATATCATGAGTCCACCCTTTGCAGGTGAATACTAACATTTTAATGAAATGGAAGATCGGATTGATGAAGAGCAGCTTTCCAGCCAGTGAGTTTCACAAGGAGAATATCAGTTATTTTTCTGGTTGATCAGTTTTCTGTTTTTTGTTTGTTTGTTTGTATGTTTTTGCTCTGGGACTCACTCAAGCTTTGACCCAAGCTCACTTATATTCACTTTTCTTCACTTCCGTGTCTGTTGTACATTAGGAAGTAGTTTATTGGAAGAAAATCCCTACCTCCCTCACTCTAAGTGTTGTGTAAGACTGAAGTATTGTGTAAAACTTAAAGGAGACACCTGATTTTTCATTACACCTCATTTCAACATGGAAAATAACTTTAAAACAAAGCACAATTTGGGATGGTTGTTGTCATTTCATTTCTTCATCTAAAGTTAATACTGAAGGCATTAAAAAGTGATCATAAGTTGGAGGATGATTGAAATGTGTATTCACAGAAAAGCAGGTTCAGCTAATTTCTTATATTTAGAATGGAGTTTTTAAACTGTGTGTGATAGCAATGATAGTTCAAAACGGCGAATGAATCTATGAGATTAGTATCCTATTCCTATCATGGTATTTTTTTCTGCAGATTTGTTATGTTGTGTAGCATAGTACAAAGTCAGTTTAGAATTTACAGAGAATAAGCTTTATGTGAGTTTTCTCTGGGAGAACTTTCAACATTCTAAGTAGCAGAAGAAATTAATTTCATAGAATTGTACACTGGTCTAAGTTGAAGGAGATGTTAAAGATCATCTAGTTCCAAACTCCCTACCATAGGCAAGGTTACCAAATATATATATATATATATATATATATATATCTGTACTTAAAATAGAAATTTGACTAACTTTGAAGTTTTATAAGATTTTATACTTGCTAGTCATTGTAAAATTAATCATTTACAAATGTACAAACTTCATCTCAGGTTGCAGTCTTGAAAAAGATTCATAGCAGCCACCTAAAGCTAGACAGTTGAAACCACTTTTTCCAGATATAGAATTGTGAAGTTCACTTCAGTACCTGAATGTCTGTTTCCACTGATAGAGAGCAACCTCAGATGTAAGTGAACTTTATGAGATAGGAGAAAATTGTGTGAAAAATCACTTCATTCTGTTTATTTCAAGACCAGCTCTTCAGTGCTGTTTCCTTCACAGAGACAATGTCTGTTTTCAGTCTACAGAAGTAGTTGAATTCTCAGCTGTGCAAAAAATACAATTATGACAAGTACACTTGACCTTCAGTGAAATTAAGGAGAGTACCACCTGCACTAAATATGTGTCTTGTAAACAATGTTAGCAGCAAATGGATACAGTCTGGCTAGAAATCAAGTCCAGTTGCATAGTTTACTAGAATAACAACATTTCAGATTGCTTTAAAGTTTTTACTTCTAATTGTAACCTACTCTTAAACAAGGAGTGTTGATGAGTTGTTAGCAGCTGCACTGTGAACAGGAGCACTTTTTGTGCTGAGATAATGCTGTGCAGCTCTAGGGAGAGCCTGTCATGGAATGAACAACTTTTTCGTGGGTCTCTTGCAGTACAATGTTAGAAATGAAATTGGGGAACGTGACAAAACTGTTCTGGGTCATTTCCCAGAATTTTTGATCACTTGACTTGTACCCAATCCCATAATAAATTAGTAGAGTAAAATCATGAAGTGGAGGCTATTTTTGCACTGTTTCTAAAAAAAAAACAAAACAAAAAAAAACCCCAAAAACAGAAAAAAACCCAACCTAATGAACTCCAAAGCCAATCCCTTTAATACTATATAGCAAATGAAGATTGCCTATAAGTATCACATGTAGAAGTCATAGGAAAATGAGGCTGCTCATCATGTCTGGAATCAAACTGTAATGTTGTGGTACATACCCCACACATAACTCTTATGGAAGTTCCATAAATATAGACCCTCATCAATCCTCTTTTTGTGCAATTATCACTTCAAAGTAATGCTGTACATAGAACAGATGTCATTATGGCTTATCTGGGCTACACGGTTCTGATGAAGTAAGACTACCTGTTGCTATTCAAGTCTTTCAAGTTAGTTTTTTCCTCTGTCTTATGAACATTTTGCAGCATAGCTCAGAGAAGAAAGAATGCAGGGTAATTTGGTTATTTAAAGATTTAAATGTCTAATCATAGTATCACATTTTTTCCTAGGTGTAGTTAACTGGTATAGATTGCAAAATGCAGGAATCCTATACTGGCATCTTGTGATTCCGATCAGTTTTATATTGTACTTACAGAGAGTACATTTTAAGTGTGAAGGTGAAGAAGTTAGAGATCTTAGTCAAAGTCCACATATCAAGATGCCACCAGTTCTACAAATGTGGAAAAAAATAACAGTCTTGAAGGTGATGGTATCTGGCTTATGCTTTCTGCAGCAAAGTGAATTGCAAGAAAACATTCTACTAAATATAAAATGTAGGTGAATAAGACATATGCATGTGCTTTTTTTTTTACATTATATGCATCACAGGCAACTGAAGAATATACAGTGTCTTCTATTTAATATACAGATTTCTATGTACCTTGCTTTTGTAAATCGAAGTACAAAATGTTATACAGACTTCATGTAATTTAGCTTTTTATTATTTGACTCTAAAACTTGAGTTTTCCTCTAAAATGTCTGTTCAGACAATGTGTATTTACAGGAAGTCATTTACATTACTATTTCTGTACAAGAAATCAGTATATTTCAGAGGAAAATCAGCTGAAGTGCCTTGTCTGTTCAGGCAGTGAGTTCTGGTTGTCTCTCCTATTTCCATAGCAAAGAGAATTAATTTGAGAGATCAATAGAGTTGCAAGCAATACATTGCTTACTCCTGCTCTATAATTCACAGTGCTGGGAGACATGCAACAATGCTTTATCTTAATCTTGTATCTTGTTAAATAGAATTATGCAAATGCTATACCCTTTCAAACAAGCTTTTGTTTTTATTAATTTAGTACAGTGGTAACTAATAGCAGAAAATGCATAAAATCATTGTGTGTGCTTGGGATTAAAAAAAAAAAAAAAGCTAAGCCTTGATATTGCATATGTGTAATGAATGGTGTTGTGTAAAACACTGCACTTTGCAGCATGTGAAACCTGCACTAACTTCCAAAAATGCAAAAGCACTTGCAAAAATGTTGCACCTGGAGCAGGGAGAAGTGAAGAGGGCAAAGGTCAGCATTAGGCATTAAGACACTGACTAAACAGACTTTACACTCGGTGAAAAGTCCAGACAACCCCTGCAGTGTCATCTTACAACTCTGGTTTTCTTCTTTTCAGGACATAGTAATCCATAAATACGCTCAAGTCACCAGCAGCTTAGTTCTTCCCCCTGGCCCCCTCCCCCTTTTTAACTCTCATTTTTAATTCTTACATAAAGATCTGAAATTTTAACATTTTCTGTGTCTCTTAATAACCTTGGGAACTGCCCCTCTCCTTCAGTGTTATGATTCACTAGATTTCTCATCTTTTAAAATCGTGTTTTGTAAATTATCTTCTTTAAAAAGTGGTTGCAAATGAACTAAAAATTATCCTTGAAAACAGATGCACAAATTCAAAGTAGACATAAGACATTCAAAAAATTTTTAAGGCAGTTACCAAGCTGTGAACCACTTAAATGCATCCTTTTTCTGTATCATCTGAAGCAGTCTGTACATAAAATATGTAGTTTAATACTTTCTTTTCAACCTCTGACCTTAGTTGTTTGGAAAGATGAAAGTAGTGTCAATTGAGATGTTGCAAGAAAATAATCATGTTGCTTGCTATTGTTGCTTCTTTAATCCAACAAAAAAATCCTTACAAAATATTTCTCAAAACTGGAAGAAACGTAATGGTAAAACACAAAGAAGTGCTTGTACTTTTATCATACAATAAAGTCTTTCAGTTTTGCATCTATTACGCTTACTAGCTGGAATCACGAGACCAAATTGATTTTAATCATTTTGTCCAATCCCATTATCCACATCCCAAGGCTTAAGGGACTGGATAGACTGCTAATATAGTTGAGATCCTGGATAGTACAAACAGGATGGTGAAATAGCCTATCAATTGCACATAGCCATGCACATTTTACTGACTTCCTCTCACTCTGCACTGTGCCAGGCTGCGCTTCCACACAGGATATTTCCCTCTCCCCCAGTCCTCCCCACCCCGCCCTCTCTGCAAACCACCCCGCAGACGTGCCACGCTGCCATTTTGTTGAGTTCTTGCAGCTCTTGAACAGCACAGACAAAAGGCAGTTGAAAGTCTTCTTTCTTTCATACTATGTATGAAAATGAATGCAAACATTCAGCAGAAAATGATGTTTTCTATTTTGCATGGAGACCCATATTTGCTTACGGAGGAAAGATTTTTCAGTTGCATGTGTGATGCACTGTAATCGCAGTCACAAAATGGTGGCTGGAGAAAATCTGTGAAAGCTCATGATCAACTTCAGGCCCACTGATTTCTGCCCCTGTGCAGTGACAAGGGTTTATAAAGCTGTCTGTTTAGTGCTGGCATTAGATTGTCAATAGAAACAGAAAGGTGAAACTGGGAATATGATTTAACTACCGCCAGCCATAGGGTATTTACTTTTCGCTGTAAGGCAAATGGTTCTGTAGAAATTAAAGGCGTATTTTAACGCTGTGCATAAAGCATAGGTTGAACTTTGAGCATTAAAGGGGTTCACTAGGTGTCTTTCAGACTTTAATAGTAAGAATCTGCTCAATGCCATTATGTGATCAGGGCTTTGGTGCTCAAATAGTGGCTGAAAACATCTGGGCCTCAGGTTTGGTAGTGCCCCACATGCAGTGCAGCAATTTGATCTGAATTGATAGAATCATTGTATCATGGGATTATTTGTTAAACAAGCCCTTACTCTACAAGAGTCAGCATTTTAGATTTAGGCCTTGTATGGCAGTGCTTTATGGTGAATATAGAGCATAACTGCAGATGAAATACTAAATTCTGTTTATCCTATATTCTGATAGTTAGTTGGCTATTGAAAAACAAAAATTCTATATTTAAGCATGTGAAAACTAAGGTCAAACCATGTGAACCTCTTGAGACACACCTTTATCTATAGCTTTAGAAATAAGACAACAAAAATGACTTCATTTAATGCACATGTGTACAAAAAGAAAGAGAAAAAAAGACTATTTTTCTGTCTGGAGTTTTATATTCTTTCCAGGCATTTAAAGTTGTTTTCAGGACCCTTTGCTGTGGTATCTCAATACCAACCTCACAACAGTAATCACATATTCAAAATTTGAGTTTTAGTAATATGACATAGATGAGAAACAAGACAGTAGTTAAAGGATTTGCCCAAGGCTACAAAGCATATTGCTGGAGAGCTGAAACCAGACCTTTTACCACATCTGCCTGTCCAGTCCCAAAGTCTGTGATTTATTTTATGTTCTCAGGCATGTTTCTTCTTGCACATGCTACTTCAACTACATGCTTGATGTACACTTGAAGGCCATATTGCCCAATGCGTTTTCTAATTTTCATTTTTATTTTTTTACTTTGCCACTTTACATTTGGAAATGGTTGGAGCTTTAATAAAACACAATTTAATTTAAGAACAGGAGGATATCTTACTTAAATTATTTCCCAGAACTGTTAGTTATTTTTTTGGTTCAAGTTTACAGTGAAAATAGAAAACCATCAACCGCTTAAGCATAAATGTTAAATGAAACTGGGAATAGAGTTAATTTATCTAAAATTGTATAGTAGTATAAAACTGTGCCAGATTTTATGCTTGCAAGGATAAAGAGAACTTTGTTCTTTACTGCTTTTAACTGATATTCTCTTTTTCTTTCTTCTTTCTATCCACTTACGTTATCTGTGGATTACGTAAACATATATGTAGAACCTTGTGTACCTTTAGTGTACTCTACTTGCTAAATTTGAGTAATCATGGCTATATTACTCTACAGATGATATCTCATTAACTCCCAATAATACAGTAGGTGAGACTGTTACGATGCAATCTGTGTGCATTTCTATTGATCCTGTTCATGTGTGAATGTACAGTATTTACAGTCTACTTTGCACATAGCTCTCAGACAAGTGAGACCGTGATCTACAACCCACTTATTATGGGTGAGGTGTCTGTACAAAATCTACGTAGGTAAATTAATAGTATTTGAAGATTTTAGATGTTTTAAGAGTGAGCACTTTGGAAAGTGAAAAATATATTTTCTCTACTTTTTAATGTTTTCTTTTTTAACTACCATCTTCTTTACCTTTTCTGACCTCGTTAGAAAAGGGAAAGCAGCTCAACACGCCTTAATTCACCCACACCTCTCCTTTTTTACTCATTCTTTGCTTGAGGGCTTTTATTTCTCTTGAATATTTCACAGTGAAATGATGCTGAGTACCTGTTTGTCTGGTGTGTGATAGGCATTTCTTGTTGCAAACATGTGTAAAAGAAGAATTTGTAATGATTTTTGCCTGTATGTGACTGGATTTGCTGCTGTACAAATAATATAAACTAAATATTCTTAATTATTTTAGTTCATGCTAGAAAAGGTTCAAGACAAAGGGGAGATTGATGCAGTATGCCTTACAATGGCCCTACTGATTTCTCTACTGGCCCTTCCTCTGCACATGGTCAATTAGAATTGAAAATCCTGTGCTGATTTCATTCGCTGGAATTTTTAAGCAGGTCAGGAAGAAAGATGTTATTGAAAGGAAAAGTCTCATCTAAATAAGAAAAGAACACGTGGCCATCTGGTCTAACTGTACCGTGCCGAAAGTCATTTTGGCTCAGCCATAGTTTGATCTTTACAACAGTTTGCCAAAATATCAAACAGAAATCTGTTTACATTAAACCACTCTGTGTTTTTTATCTATAAAAATGCAATGTGCAATCCTCCTCCTATCTGTAATACATGAGCTCATTTGACCCCATTGCCTTGCTGAGACCGACTGTTTCTGGTAGACTCTCAAATTACTTCTGATATGTAAAGGTGTAAGTGAAACAGACAATCTTTTGAAAGTTTTGGAAGTAATCTTGAGCACTTTATTCTTATGACTAAAACTTGCATTTCTGCTAGAACAAGAAAAGACTCAGACAAGCAGATACAATAGGAGAAGCGAGGGTTAGGGAGGACCTGAATTAGAACCTGGCATTTCTGTGAGTAGCACCATGTAGTCTGCACAACCACTTGGAGGCCATAGACTAAGGTATGAGCTGTAATAGACATCAAACTTTAAAGGAACTGACTCATAATTATCCACGAGCTTCTGCAATTGCTTTGTTTCAGCATTAGCGGCTATTTAAAAGTTTAAAGAAATCAGCAAAAAATACAGGTCAGAATTTTCACATTAAAAAAAACAAAAAACACTCCTTCTGTAAAATTAAATCACATAGCTTCAATCTCTGGTACTTGGGCAGCAGCAGCTGGAGGTTAATGCCATATATGACAAAAGTAGGTGGGTGTAACAAGTCCTACATACTTAGCCAGAGTTCTTGAACGTGAAGCATAGATGAAAACAAAACAAAACAACAAAAAAGGAGGCCTTACTAGGAGAAGGAAAGAATAATGCACTAAAAATGGATTCAAGGGTCCTCTATTCATATTCTCAGGTTTAATGCTCAAGTTTATGTGATTAGGCATTAGTTTTGCATTGACATACAATACATACATTGCCAGTTGAAATATTAATTCAAATACAAAGTAGTATTGAAATCTTCTGAAGTTTCTAGGAATTGATCTGTGTTGGATTTTAGCCCTTGGGAAATGGATAAAAATATGATTGCTTATTGTCATTACCACTTAAGAAAATAAAAGCACTTCAAAACACTGCAGTCATTATTCTGAAGTATATTTGTAAAACATGATAAATTTTCAAGAATAACATGCCAGAAAAAATAGAAAAAAAAAAAAAAAAGGAAATGAGCATATTAATACTACCAAACTCTTGTATATAGACATGTTTCATGTAAGCATGTACTTACATAACCATTGTGTTGAATCAGCTACTGATATTATATACAAGGTAGGTAAAATGCTCCTTCAAATAAGTGTTTGATTCCTTGTTTTAAAAAGTACAGTAATACAAGTGTGAATGTAGATCTCAATTCATTTTCTTTATTTCTTTGAAATCTCTTCTCTGGAATCTTTACCTTGCCCGTGGAATACTGTTGTCTCTAGATGCAACCTTTTGTTTGTTCATCTCCACTGCTAAGTAAGTTTTGGTAAAGACTCAATATCTGGGCTGTCGATACTGGGTTCCTTTTTTATTTGTGTCTATCAGCAATACTAAAGAAATTACCTGAAAAAACCCTGAGTCTTATCTTTCTAGTAAGATACCTGTTAGCATGGCTAAAATACAGTTTAAGTCTTTCCAGTGAGTAAATTAGAAGCACACACGTGACATATTTTCAGTTCCATTTGTACCGTACCATAATTTGTACCAGAAGGCGACACAATTGCAAAGAACTTGTAGAAAACAGGTCCACACAGCATATATTTAAAAATGAAATGGCAAAAACTGCTTTGAGTCTGCCTTGCCCCTGGGTGTCTGCTAACCCCACCCATACCCACACCAGACGGAGGGTGACTATTTTGGGTGTGCTGCGTGCCCAAGCCCAGCTCTTACGTGGTGGCCCGGGGCCAGCAGGCAGTGGAGGGGCTGGGCTGGCTGCGGGGCCAGTGAGCAGAGCAGCCCCGGCCATGCTTCTCTCCCTCCATCTGCAGACAAGCCTGCCCGCAAAGCCTCTGACTGCTGTTGGGTAGAAAACTGCCACAAAATGGTATAGGAGATCCTGCTAATCTCTCTAAAAGCAAATGCTTAAGTGTTTCAGTATGACCACCTTTCAGATATATGGCTCTGCACTATTTACCTTTATCCAGGGTGTTGTATATGTACAGATTATCTTAATGTGATATACAAGAGCTGCACGGTAACAGTGTAAGTGATGCATAAGCTTAGCATAAAACACTGCAGTGACTGTAAAGCTGGAGTAGAAACGACCATAAAATCAGAAATAATGGGGGTTGTAGCTATGCTGAGTAGAATGTGTGTGCACATAAGCACGTGTTCTGTACAATAGCACATGTAGATAT
Source organism: Cyrtonyx montezumae (assembly GCF_038088225.1). NCBI lineage: Eukaryota > Metazoa > Chordata > Aves > Galliformes > Odontophoridae > Cyrtonyx > Cyrtonyx montezumae. Next base: position 20,264,604 of record NW_027071825.1, on the reverse strand, counting down.
ATTTGGAGTTACTTCTTTTCTTTTATTTGAGAATTACGGTGAAGTCAAAACTGAACGAGGTTAACATAAGGAGAAAAGGGCTGTGTTCGCCTTGAGTCTCCCTGCAGCCCGTCTCAGACTCCTGACGTGCACATAGCAGAGCAGCAGGCTCGCCGTGCATTGCGTGCAGGCTCCTCGATTGTGGAGGGGAAAAAAACCTGGCTGGGCTCCAGCGAGGCAGCGCAGCTCTGTTGATCATTATGTCTAGCCTTCAGGTGTCTGCGCGGTGGGCGGCAGTGGGGGAGGGGAGATAGGAGGGCAGACAAAGAATAATATGGTGTATTTAAAAAAAAAAAAAAATTCCTATATTCGAAATTCACCTCAAGATCCCCCCCCCCTTTTTTTTTTTTTTTTTTGAAAAACGCTTCTTTTAACGTTCCTTTCCCCACAGTGGGAGCAAGCAAACATCTGTCCAGGAAGATTTATTTAAGCCATAATTAGTAGCGTCTGGAGTCTTTCAACAATTTCTCCTTATTGCACTTAATTTTTTTAAAAAAGGAGTCTGCTCCTCTTTCACTTAGAAACTGTTTTCACTTCATGCTTTATTGGAGATCCAGCCCAGCCAGGACCGAGTCAGATTTCTATTGTCTTTGGTTTTTCCCCTCTGAATGTAGTTCTCAGGATCTAACTTTTGATGGGGGCTGGGGGAGAGCAGGCAGGGGAAAGATCTTATTAAAGATACCATGAATGTTTGGAAAGAAATACGAATCGGTGCTTCTTGTTCTGCAGTTATCGTTTGGGTTTGATTTCTTTCCCAGAGAAGGAAAAAGCTTTGCTTTGTCTGTTGCTTCTGTTTGAGAACTCTCATAAATCTTGCCCAGAAAGCAACTTGGGCTTAAGGAGATCTGGGAAGAGATTGCAAAGCCTCTCACTAAGAATATTCTCTTCTTTCTGCCCTCTTCAGCCCCAGTGCCCCCTACACCCACCCTCCCAATGCTGTACTGTGAGGAGCCCCACTCCTTTCCTCGCCTGCCAGGAACCCACACGACTGCCAGTTGCAATGGAGAGGCAGTTAAAGTTGCTTATCAAAAAGCCTCTCCTCAGGCTGAGCGAGTCCAGATATTGCACAGCGGTGTTTTCTCAGTACAGCCATAATCCGCCCTGCTCTCCCCCCCGACTGCCCGCTCTCCCCCTCCCCCCGTGGAAGGGGTGGGATGGGAACCTTGCTCGACTTCATTGTTCCAAATGTAAGAGCTATTTGCCCCAAAGTGTCTTCGCTGTCTTTCATAGCTAATTATAATAACTGTCAGATGAATGCAAAGTCTGGGTTGCCCTTGCTGGCGGAGTTAAAGTTTGCCTTTATTTTTTCCCCTTGGGGACAGATCAGGCCTGATTAGACACAGAGTACAAATAAAAGTGAACAACGTACGTGTGTAGGGCTTTTTGTCTTTGTTTTTCTTTATGAACAAAGCAGCATGCTGACTATGTCAGGAAGCAGTGTGGCATGCAGTGTGCATGCAGGCACTGCCCTGGAGGAGAACTCCTTTTATTTATTTTTTTTTCTTTTATTGAAGCATGCAAGAAATATCTCTGAATTTGAATAACAGTTTTCATACTTGTTCATCTCATTCAAAAAAGTAACCCTTCAATTGGTGCACATATCATTTTGACAGTTTTAAGGGATTTGCTTTTCAGGTTGAAAATAAAAATAAATAGCCCCGTACTCACAGTTTTGTTGTGCTGTTCAGGTCGCTGTTTCCTTCCGCAGACACCAGGAGAGTGGGAGGATGTCAAGGGTGCAGAATTCCAGTTTAATTCAGGAGAAATTTGCAAATGTGCTTCTTGAAGTCGCCTGGAAGTCAGCCACTTGTGCTCAGACATCCCATTGCTTCTCTGCACGCTATACTATCTGCAGTTCTGAATTGAACTAAATACTGCCCATGTGAAAGACAGGGGAAACACAGTCATGTGGGACACACAAATCCACTCTATTGGCTCTGAAGGCACAACTTCAGCATTCTTGCATTTCCACCATTGGTTAACAGTTCAAGCTGAAAGAGTCTAGATCCTCCTAGTGAGTCCGTTTTCCCTTTATGTGTGGAAGAATGACTGTAGGATTTTACAGTGACAGGATTAGTTAAGAAAGGGACTGAAGTCATCCCTTTGACTGAAGCTGGTGGGTGGGGATTGGAAGCTGTGCTTTTCTCAAGTCGACGTTTTTCCTTTTTCTGCCCGTCTACGGTATATCAGGAAATGCTGGTAGTTAACTTGGGCAGTGCAGGGAAACTGAAGTGACTTTCTTCAGTTCAGGGATAGAGATTTCAGAGCAAGACAGACTGTGCTATGATTTTATGGGAATTACTCTGTTTATTCTGGCTGGCAAAAGGGTAGTTATTTTCTCTTTTCTAGTTTCTTAAGCATGGAAAAGCCTGTTTTAGAATCATCTAAGTTGAGTGTTTGCATCCCACAAGCTAGACAAATAAATCCAGCAGTTCCAAGACCTGGACTAGTAATTTGTGTGGCAATAGAAATTAGTTTTTAAAGTTATTTAATCTCTTGGAAATGTCATAATATCATGATATTTTATTTCCATCATATAATCATTTTGTAGGAAGCAACAAAATTTGATAAACATCAGCAATTGTTGATATTATGACATTTTGAGAATAACAAAACTATTACTATTAAATAAGAGGGAAGAAAATTGAGTATTTCTTATTTTGGTGTTCTGTCATGTGCCTAATTTAGTTATGCCAGCGTGAGCGGTAATTTGAAACGGTACTCAGTCATGTGTGACATACTTCTCCAATTAACCCTTATTAAAAAGACCTTTCTCAAATCCCACATGCATATTTCCCAGAGCTGCAGAAAGCAGAGGTATGACAGATTTGTCAGGCGCAGTGTCCATTCTCTCTTAGCAGGTTTGTTTCCAGGGCTTTGACCAATGTTGTTTAAATACTCTAAATATGTGGATACTGTTGGGGGACTGCTGAACTTAGGGTGCTAATGTAGCAGCTGAAGGATTTAACTAGGATTGGAAATTTTCCAGAATAACTGTTCTTCGCTAGTTAATTCATTCTACACCTCGGGAGTACAGAGGGCCAAGCACTGACAAGCTACATCGCAGGTGCTTGTGTTGTGTACATGCTCTTATTCAGCAGCTCATGCCTAGCTATGGGTGTCAGGAGATCTTTTTGTTTCTGCCAGGCTGACCTGTGCAGACCACCTTAACACAATGCATCTTTCTCTTAGGAGTTCGCTCTCTTAAGCTATTTTTAGACTTTTATCATCACCTTGTTGACCAGCCTTGTCATCACTTAGTTGAACACCATCTTCCAGGTGTAGCTGCAGAGGATATGGGAATGTTCCTCTGTAGCCTGCCACCTGGTATTGCTGCAGAAAATCGATATGAGCTTGCACTTTACCTAAGCACAAAAAAATACATATTTAAAAAATCTACTAACACACCTGACAAGAAGGACTTCAGAAAAGATACTACATGTAGAACATTGCATGTTCTACTGCCAGGCAAGAAGGCCTATTGCAAAGCCTTCTATGCTTGTAAGTGCCAAAAAAGATGTAGAGCATTTACTCTTCTTTAGCAGGCTTACTTTAAAAAATGCTCAGTAATAGTGTGTAAAAAAGCTGGGGTTAAAATTTTCTTTAATTGTTGGATTTCAGCTTTGTTAATCTTCTTGAAGAAAGGCAAATGTCTGGTTTGGATAAAGTAAGGCCATAGCAGTAGCATCAAAACTTTCTCTCTTCCCTTTAAAAATGTTTTTTGACTCTGCTGAGCTTTCACATCTGGACTCCAGAACAGTGACGGGAGAGAACTGGAAACCCCGGGAAACATTTTTTTTCACAGCGCTGGTGGTCTTTGTAATTTTGGTTACTTTTTTTGTTGTTGTTGTTGTCATTTTATTCAATTAAAGTGGGAAGAAATAGTAACAAAATAAGCCTTACTCCAGAGAGTAGTTAAATCTTTAGTTTTAAGACTAGTACATGGTCTTGTGGTAAATACATCTTTCTCATTAATACTGATTCCTGAGTTTGAATGTTGGAAAGCTATTTGAAGAAGGCAAATAAACATATGAATAAATTTAATATTGTTTAGCTGTTCTCTCAAGCAAATCATGGGTGAATTTTGGGGAAATATAGTGACTCTGAAACAGTGATTGTTTACCTGCACTTCTAAAGTCACGAGTCAAAGCCTTATGTGATGCAGACAGATGTGTTTGTGAATTAATAGTTAGCAGTAATACGATCTTCAGAGAGACATGCCTCTGTATATTCAATGGAGATTTTCTTCCCCATATCATCTCCGTTGAAAAGAAACTAAGACTAAAGTTGCATCAGTTTAATTCTCCTTGATTAACAAACTGCTGCTTCCTCCATTATTGGATACTGGAAAGGATTTTGTAACCATAGGAGCCAAAGGATGAGGGCACGATAAAATTATCGCAATATGGGCAATAACATTACTTTGCAAATAGCCTTATTATTGCATTGATGCTTATGTGAGACATGATGCTGTATAAACCAGGGCTGTCAGTCAGGAGACCGCACTGTCACTGCTATGTGGTCCTCTGTGATTCCATCCATTGACAGAATGGACTTGATACTTAATTAAACTTGTGTTAAAATTCCATTGAATCAGTAAGATGTAAGCATAGGCTTAACTCCTGCCTAATGGAGGTCTAGTTTCTAAGAATTTTCACAGTTCTCTGCATGGGAACTTTCGGAAAGAAAAAACTGAAGTAAGTTAGAAATGGTTGTCAGTAAAAGATCTCGTTTTGATTCGCTGGAATTATTAGAGAGCATATGGTGTGAGGGGAAAACTAGAATGGCCTTGATCCTGTCGTGTGGGGCGCATTCCCAAACTTCACAAAACAGCTTGTGATTTCTATTGTGTAAATCCGAGCACAGTGACTGTTGGTGGGAGGAAGCAGTTTGCCCCTCAGCTTCTTTATCATGGTGTGTGCCACATTTAGGAAGAAATCAGAACATCAGATTTCTTTCGGAAATACTTTGAGTAAAGGCACTCAGGCAGTGTGCTTGGTGATGTCCTGTATTATCTAAGTAGATACTTCAGAAAACAACTGTATCTTCTGAAAATTAAATGCAATGCTATCACATGTGTGAGGTAGACTTCAAGTTGCCAATGTTTTTAAGCCTTTTTATTTTTCTTGCTTTTCTATGCTTTATTGTATAGTCTATGCATTTGCTTGCAACTTTGCCAGAGAATGCTTGCTGTTCTGTACACCTTTGCTTTTTATAATTCAGTAGTAGGTGGTATCTGCTAAAGTTTATATTTTGTATTAGTCACTGCTGGTAAAATCCCTCTCTGTGATGACTGTTGGTAATGCATGAGAAAAGAATAAATCACTTGGAGGAAAAAAGAAAATTATATTGTGAAGCTCAAAGAAGGGAAGAAGATCAAGAAGAAGCAAAGTTCCTGGTAGTGGCAAGTAGATAAAGATACCAAAAGGCCATTTCACAGGGAGAAATTTCCAGAGCCTGGAAACACACACACCATTTGTAGAGTGTGCAGATATTCCAGAAATGGTTTTATAAGTAGCTAAGATAGCCTTAAGGTAAGGTGAGGAGAGCTTCAAGTGCAGATGATACAGGAGGGCTCTGAAGGAATGTTTGTTCTTGTCTCCTGAAATAAGAGGGGCAAAACTATCTTAACTATCTTAGCTGTCTGGGCTAGTCATCTGTGCTGTGTATGAACCAGCTGGTCAGGCTGCAGTATCTCCCACATACGGAAAGGAAAAACAACAGTAAAGCTGTTGGTAGCATGACTGACTGGGGAGGGGGGAGGGAAGGGGTTGTCCAGTTGTTTTGTTTTGTTTTGTTCCATTGGTGGCGGTGATTTCTACTCAAAAAAAAAAAAAAAAAAAAAAGAGAGAGAAAGAGGAAGAGGAAGAGGAAGAAAAAGGACAGATTTCTTTCTCATTCTTGTTTTTTGCCCTTGGTATTTATGTAGTTACTATGTAACAAACACAAGATACTGTGAAGATTTTCAACAGGCAAAGTGGGAGCTGGTATCCCACTACTACTGAAAATTAGAGCAACTTATTCCTGCTTCCTTTGTGGACTTACAAACATCCTCAGATGGAGTATGTTCTTGACCCTGTCAAATTCATGTATACTTCAAGATTTTAGATATTTCATGTTTATAAACCTGATTTTGGTTACAAGACTCTTGGTCAGGAATTCAGATCTCATCAGCTTCCCATTCAGATGACCTGAGAACATTAGGAAAAATGGAGAACTTTCAGCTAATCTAATCTAAAATTTTTACAATATGCATGCAGTGACAATTAAAACAATTGGATAGCAACTGTATTTTTAGGGGAAAATTTGTATACAAAACAATTTTATGTAAACACTGAGTTAATAACTGCAATGTTATTCAGATGAAACTGAGTGATAGAAATGTTTGAAAACTTGTCTGTATTCAAAGTGCTGCAGAATTAAGATGTCCAGAAAGATCTGAACAACAGTTAGAACCAACAGTGCTTTTAAGCTGATACATGTCAAGTTTAAGATACATGAAATACACGCAACCATAAAGGTTCCACTGAAGTGAAAGATACTTGCACAGTATTTAGACACACTGCCAGATTTCAGAGAGCCTGATGATTTCTGTTAAATTATACTTTCTTTTTTATTACAGGGAGCTTTTCTGAATTTTTTGGTAAATCTTCCCATTTTTATATCTCTGTTCTGGTTGTTGGTTTTTTTTTTTTTCTTTTCTTTTCCCAGAAGTCATATCAGTACAACCAAATTCTTTTCTATGTAATTATGTGAGCATGAAACTCAACTGGTCTGATTTTCACTAAGAATCAGAAACTCAGATGGGGGCAGTCTGACTTGTTGATCGTAAGGGGTCTTTCTTTCCTCAGACTGCTCTAATGAGGTTACATAGTTCTTTCTGGTTTCAGGTAAGTTCTTTGATCTCCCATATAACGTAAAAGCATATAAACTTCATAAACTGTGTTTAAAACTGCCACTTTCTTGTAGACGTCTGCACCTGGCTCTTTATATTCTCATTTCCGTCTGCTGTAAGATATTCTACTGGCTTAAAAATCTGAAATGTATCAACAGTTTGTGTCAGAATTTAGTGAGGAATGATAGTACTTACTAGATCACATTTAAAATGCAGAAATCTTTTAATGTAAAAGTTGTATGTGGTCTAATTTTGTGATTTTTTATTTAATATTTCCTTCCCCTGAGATAAATCATCTCTTTTTTCATACAGGAAATAGGTGAATGTGTAAGTATTTCACACTATATGTAGCAAAAGCAAATAGAGCAGTTACTCCATTCCCTCAGAACCAGCAGCACTGTCTGCCACAGAAGTACAGGATTGTTGGTAAAATTAAAGCATCACAGGGAAACAAGTCATATGCAATTGCAACTTCTTCAGCAAAATATATATTAGTTAAAATATATTAAAATTTGATCTAGACTATATTGATTATTGTAGGGACAATATAATAAATCTTTGAGACTATTTTTTTTAATAATTTTAATTTAAATGGATCACCCATTTGGGAATTTGCTACTATTGTCTGATGTTTCAGTCTTTTAGGGATAAAGGCAGTAGGTATTTTACCCCATTTCTGTTCCACTTTCAGGTGGCCCTAAACCGAGATGGTTTCAAAAGAATTTTTTTAAAAAAACATCTGTCCTCCACATTCTACTTTTTAACCTTTTTAACATTTACTTCTGTCTGATTTTCTTAAGACAAATTAATACTGCATAAAGGGAGTGCTAATACTGTAGCTTTCCTTGCAAGAAGCCAGATCTGTTACTTTAAGGATATGTATTTTTCCTCTGGTAGCTTATGAAAATTTAAATTAAAAGGATTTAATAATTTAAGCAACATAGTTTAGTGACTGAATGTTGAAGAACAGAGGAGTTTGAAATTGCTAGCAAAACACAAGATGTTTCAGAGAATATAGCTTGATACTTTACTGCCTTAAGGCACTGATCTTTCCTAGGTGTGTGCAGGGTAGATTTGCTTTCAGAAATAGATTATAATATTAGAGTCAAAAAGGACTGGTACTTAGCAGTGACATTCTATCCTTAATTATATATTGGATTACGTATTCTGTATTGATTAATGAATTTCTAATACACTAAAGAGCAAAGAATTATTTCAGCAAGAGGATTTTGATTTTGGGTAAAGAGCGAGATGGAGGCAGAGGGGAGAAAAGCAGGATGGGGGGAAATCAATGCAAACTGCACTTGTTCAAATAATTGCAGCCACGAAAGTATGTTCACATATTTGTCTGATCCTTGTAGGGGAATACACTCCTATCCTGTGCCCTCCTAAATGTCCTCATGCTTTACATAATATCTATAGCCATCATGATGGTATCTAAATATCCTAATACTACATCCTTTGCTCTGCTTCTCTTTTATCTTCATGCTGTTTAATTATGGACCTTGTTTTTGGTATATCACAGTCTGAACTAAAGATTTCTGGCATGAGGGACCTTGGCTGAGATCCTTAATGAAATCAAGGAGAGGAGAGTGGGTTTCAGAGTCTCAAGTGGCATGAGGCTTTCACCCCGCCTTTATTCAGGACACCTCTAGACAAAGGGAACAAGTACAAATGAAGTGCTTGAGTAATAAGCCAATTATTTCTTTTAATTAGGACATGTATAGGGAACTCTTAAGCTAAAGAAAGGGTGGAATCTGCTGAATACATTATTCATAGTAAATAGTTTGCCCAGCTCTGACAGAGCTAGTTCTGACAGAGATAAAACTGCAGTGGCATCAAAGTGTCTGCTCATACAGGGTAGGGTGTTGCTCTGACACAGATGTCAGACGACAAATCAACATGAGGTGAACAGATGAGTCCAATTCCCTGCCTTACTTAGCTGGGAAGATCACCAAGGGTGGTCAGATAGGCTCCAGTGATGCTTTTAGAGCATCCTTTAGCTGTAAAAGATAAATAAAACCGGCCAGGAGGTAACGTCTGTAATTCTTTAGATCTGCTTTGCAGAAATTACAAAGGAGAGACTACAAACAGCCTGGGAACTATCTGTCACAGTATGGTGAGGATGTTCAGTGGAACCTTGTGGACACCTTAAGACTGAGGGGAGACCTAAACATTTTAAACAGTTTTACTGGAAAAGTAGGTATTGCTAAACAGGAGTTTAAAGTAGCTATGGTTAATTTTGTCAGTACTGAATTTACCTCTTTCTGCTTTGATGTCTCCAGTAAGACATCTTTGAGATTCGGTAGCAGTGATGAAAATCACTGAAAATGTCACAAATAGACCGTGATTTGAAACCTTTCAGTTGGGATGGTACCTTGACCATGTTTTTGGAAATCATAGTTTCCTTTGGGCTTTCATTACCCATTTTAATTCCTATACTGCATGCTGAGTACCTCTGTGCTCTTATCCCATTTTCATAAAATCATTTATTTTCCGCAAAATTGAGTGCTTACTGAGGAAAAACCAAACTCATCAGACTAAAGACCCTTTAAATTCTTCCTTGGCACAGGCATCTAGGGAACGACCTCATTCAGAGTACTCATCCTGCAGGCAGGGATTTGGTAGAACCATTTAAATGTGTGCTGTGACAGCAGCCGTGCCTCCGTGCAGAGCTTGATGTGGCAGCTGGGGTTGGCCAGTTCCAGCTCCACAGCCATGCAGGAAATTTCAGAATTCAGACTGCCTGCACCTCTAGCCATTGGGCTGTCATTCATGGGTTTGAAATAGCATAGTATATCAGTGGCTAATTTTGGCTGAAATCGTCATCAGAGAACGAAATTTTACTTTGAGAAATAAAACAGGTTTATCAAAATCAAACGAAAAAAAAAAGTCCAAACAGAAAATATTGATTATTTCAGCCATTTCTTAAAACAAATACAAATATGAACATCATCGGTAGATTTTTTTGCTTTCTGTTCCTGCTTCTGTCAGACTTCATTACCTCTATAGTGTTTGTCCTCTCTGTGATGTTTCAAGACATATTTTAAAATCATTGTAATTTCGTGTCTAATTTATAGCAAGCCTTTCTTGTCTTTTTAAAGAAATTATGTGAAATGGATTTATAATGCAGTTTGCAGTCCTGTACTGTACTGAAAATCCTCATTTTGCATTGACATGTTCTCAGAGTAATAGCAATAGTTAATATACATGAGATCTTGGTTAAATTTCTGTTGTTTTTTAATTACCTCATTCTAAAATTTCTATAAATTAGTATCTTTCACAAAAACAGAATCATAGTGAAGATTTTATCGTACTGTTAAAAAACTGTACATCAGAGACAAACAATTCATGTAGAAATATGTACTTGTTCCTTTGAGAGAGGTGAATAGATAAACTGTCCAAGGTACAGGGAAATAGAGCATGGATAATGCGGGTTTGAGATATTCTGTTGCTTAAGTGATGCATTAAATCAATATTCTGCAAAGCTTTTTCTTGTTAAGTTATTTACTTGGCTGCTGTCACAATTCACCATTTAGGTCATCGTCTTTTTTAAAAAATGTATTTTCTTGTGGCCTAATTTAACTTTATCTAAATACTTCAAATCCTCAAGTAATGAAACTTCTTCAAATGCTAAAATTGTAGCACTGTTTTAATGCTAATATTTACACTGGAGTTCCTGACTTGGTTAATAGGCTAGGAAAAAATAGACTTTCAAGTGAATGACTATTTTATCTGCATAAAAATCTATTACTATGAATGAAAAGCAGAAGGAATAAAAGGTAATGTTAATAATCTAATAAAGGGAAAATACTTTAATAGGATCCTGAAGAGAGAATACTGAAAAGGCAAGCATTATTCAACTGTTTTGGTTTTTAAAGTGTATGCATAAATGAAATCAAAAGTTGCTTCTTCTGAGCAGTCAGAATAGCCTCTCAAATGTGTGGAAAAAATCAGTGTCTGACTTTAAAAAGAGCTGAAGGTGTGCACTCAGTAACCTTCCCTCTGACTGAGTGAGAGGTGCAGAGCATTGGTACCCTGGAGGTATTTTGTTTGTCCAAAACTAGACATATCCTGGATCATGAATTGACTCTGTGTTAAGGTTTTACTGAGCTTAAGATAACAAAATCATTTTAAAACAAGCTATTTATACAATTAATTTTTTCCTTTAATCAAGATTTAAAAGGGTAAGATCCTCTACTTCCTGTTGTAAACTGTCTTAATGGTCTATCATCTATACAGTGCTGTGTGAGAAACACCGTTTACATAACATGTAATTAGTCACAGTGCCCACGTGTGTGCAGCTGATTCTGCACTTCAGTTTTAGGTGGTTTCATATTTTTTCAAAGAATTCTTTAAGCAAGTATAATTACAAGTGACAGCCACAGGGCTATGTGTTTAGGTTCTGTTTTATTTTATTTTATTTTGCTTCTTTCTAAGCAGTTTCCAGTAATTTTCATCTACTTCAAGAGCCAATGTTTCCAAAGAGAATTTCCTCATCCTTGTTAGAGTATTTTAGAAATATGGATGCTCAAGTAGTGATGAAACGGTGAAGCTAATGCATGACACTTGAGTTAAGGAGACTGCAAAGATTAGGATTAATTATTTACAAAGGTGAATTAAAATGGGTCATGAGGGGAAAAAAAAGTACTGAAGCTTATAGAGGGAGATTGAGATTGCCTGTGTTCCTTGTTCCTCACACAGGAGGTGACAGAGATCTTCAAACTAACCTGAAGATAGAAACAAATCTTTTTTTCTTTCTTCTCCAAGAAGCGTTTTTACTCAGCACATCTGATCAAACGATGGAATTTGCTGGCAAGATAAAGCTAGACATGTTTGTGAATGACAGTATCTGTATCAGCTGCTTTTATGCCTCTCCATTATTTTTTCCATTACATTGTCTCTTCATAATCACGATTTCATTAATCTGTTTGGGTTATTTTTTTGTTTGTTTTCTTTTCTGATCCCTTTTCTTATTGATCTCTACCACTTTCTGGGAACTTGAGTGCAAAACAGTACATTTACTGCTTTGCTATCTACTTTTTTTCAAATTGCAGAAGCTTTTAAAGAGAATACAGACAGGGCAGTGTGTGTTTTTTGTTTTTTTTTACCAGTACTCTGATCTGACTGTCATGTGGTCATTTAGAAAATAACAATTTGCAAAGGTATTACAGAAAAAAAAGTCTATCTTGTTAATTTTGCTTAGATAAGAATGTTTTCACTGCATATCATTGTCCTAAAGAAAGTCACCTTTTTTTTTTTTCCTTAGAATCAGGTGAAAAGAGAAACGAATCAGTCCTTGAAACCTGATTAATCTGATTTTGACTATGCAAGTCATCGCACCCAGCATATGTAAAGGTGAAAGAAATTAAAATTGTCTGTAGTTAATTCAGTCAGTTTCAAGATTAATAAGGTGATAAGAAATATTTATACACCTTACTGAATAATTAAAAGTGTACAGGAGGCATAACTTCAAAGAAAGATTCCAACACAAAAGAAAAATGCTGATTTTTTTTTCACTTTTCTGTTCTGTACAGCCACCTACGAATGATTTTTTGAAAATATTGTATTGTATTTATATTGAATAATACCATATGTGATGAAAAGTAGTGTGACTATCAAAAGTATTGAAGTCCATTCCCTAATTAGAAAAACACTGAACAAACATATAGATTTTGAAGTCAAAGTAATTGCAGAATAGGTAGTCTGAGCAAACTCTACCCTATGCCATACCAAAAGGAAGTTGCTTTCAGTATGTTCTTAGTGGGCTTAAAAGCATAAGAGGATGCTCTCACAGAGGTGGAGTAAGGTACATGAAGGAATAAAAAAAAAATGGAATAGCTGATCTGATGAGAACATGAAGTTCCAGTGAACCAAAAATTCACCAAATCAAAAAATGTAAAGTGCTGACCCCTTTTGACCTCAACAAGTTGTTAATTAGCAGAGGATTAACACTCTTTTCATGTGGTGGCAATCACTAGAAAATAATGTGCATGCATCAAAGAACTTGAGAGCCTAACAAAAGATTAAACACAAAGATTCTGTGGCTTATAGAAGTAGAACCTGAAAGGGGCACTGCACTGTCCAGTTGTCAATTTTGAACAAATGAGCAATACACTGGAAAATAAAATATTTTGGGAAAAAGCTGAACTGAATCAGAAATATTTTTAAAAGCTTAATTCTTTGCATTCACTTCTGGACTCAGCATCATTAATTTCAGTAACTTACAGCATGAGTTAGAGAAAAATGTGGGCTCATTTTAAAATATTGCAAGTTTATTGAGAACTGTTTTCCAAAAGTCCTTCAGCAAACTTTATTCCAGACAATAATGAATGCAAATTAGTTCAGGACTCTACATAAAATGATGACCTGGGATTAATACTGTTAAAAAGCAAACAGACCAGACATTCCCCTTGTTCTTTCCATTGCAAATCTGTTTTCGTCTTGCAAATTTTGGTGAGCTTTGATTGAACCTTGTGTCAGTGAACCCTTGAGGAGTGGAAGCGACCTGCAGTGCTGAGTGGCAGCAGGCCTTGGAGCAAGCTGTGCAATGGCAGCAAGCAAGTAGCACTTAGGGATCCTCACATGAGGGAGAAATGACCTAGGGAGCCTAAGCAGGGTAAGCTGGACCATTGACTGGATCCTAGCAGTTGAAAGCTTAAGTCCAAAAGCATGTCTGTTTTGGCTCACGAGGTTCAAAACCACACCAACAGACACAAGCAGAAAAAGGTCAATTTTGAGACTTCAGTGGCTGCAGCCTTTTTTTAATAGTTTTGAAAATAATGCAGTTTCAATCAGAGTTGTATTGCTTTCTCTAAAAGGTTGCTTCATTAATTCAGGGAATGTGACTATTATTCTGTATGTACCTGCTGGAAAAAATAATTGATTTCCTTTCAAGACTCACGCATTACCTTGTAAGTTACTTCTGGAATAGGGTCATAACTTTTCTTCTGATTGGACCCCAGAAGCCCAGTGGTGTTGCAGAGCAGCCTGCTGTGCTGCTGTGCTGGTGATCACTGCTGTGTCCCCACAGTGTTGCTCTGTACCACAACCTGTGCTGGTAGTGAGCTGCACACCCCAGCTTAGTGGAGAAGGTGAGGGAACAGAAACTCTGTAAATGTCATTAGGCACTGTCAGCATTTCTCTGATTTAATTGCCAGAAACTTCTGCAGTAAGCTGGCCATCAGGGAAATGTATGCACAGCCCTGCCCGCCCCACAGCAATGAGTTGAGGAGTGTTTTTTTCTTGTTGTAGAACTCTTCTTTTGCTATCTAATTTTACTGCCCCAACAGATAAGAAGATAAATGACTGTTAGAGCATTTCTTATTTGTTTTATTTTGCTCACCTTTATTGTTATCTTACTGAAGGCCTTTTTCTTTTGTTCTTTCTGTGTTATTAATCTGCCATATTTAAGTCTTCATGATGGACAGACTGTGGAGTACTTTGCATCATGAAAGGGTAGTAATGGTGATTCCAACTGCTATTTTCAGTGCTATATTCATACCTGAAGGAGCACATCTTTTGACTCTCATGTTTAAGATCAGTTTGCGGGGCTGACAACTGAGAAAAATATTTCTCAGATAAACTGAGTGAATCAGACCTGGAAGTTTCTGAAAGATAATAAAACAGGAAGCTTTGCAATTTTTAGACTCATTTCTCAACACAGCCACAATTGAAGCATAAAGACATTGTCAGTTGTGAATACGATCTCCTAATATTTATGATGAGTTCTGTATTTTCACAGGGATTTTACATCATTTTGCTCTGATGCAGACTAGGATGGTTTTTTGTCTCTCACCTGTTCAACTACTGAATGAGCATTTGAAGCATCATCTCGGTGCATAGATCAGCAGAAATATCCTATTGCCAGGTCAATCAGTTGATTTTTGAAACATAATCTGATGCAGCTTGAGACCTTATGTGTTACTAGATAGGAGAAAATGAAAAGAATCTCTCTTCTTAAAAGCAGAAATTAACATAATGCGCTATAATCATATGTAAGTGTATGTGAAGACAGCTATTGGTGCCCTAAGTAACTAATATGCAAATGAATAAGCATTAATTTAACTGGTATTTTTTTTCAGATAGTAGGAAGGTAATTCAAAATGTTTTGTATGTGGCATCTAGAATTCTGATTGCTTAATTCTCTCTTATAGCT
Organism: Cyrtonyx montezumae; assembly: GCF_038088225.1. Taxonomy (NCBI): domain Eukaryota; kingdom Metazoa; phylum Chordata; class Aves; order Galliformes; family Odontophoridae; genus Cyrtonyx; species Cyrtonyx montezumae. Next base: position 20,249,512 of record NW_027071825.1, on the reverse strand, counting down.
GATTCAGTATTCTGATGAAATACTGACTGTCAGTTATCTTCCTTCTTAATTGGATAAATGTTTTGACCAAAATTCTTGGAGGGTCAAATTTAAATTATTCTTCTACAAAAGTTCACATATGTAACTTTGACATTTGCTTTCTTCACATGTTCATGCCAGCAGAGTAGATTATTTGGATACTGTTGGAAAACGTGTTAGATATAAATGAGTATTGGTAAAAGGTGTTGCTATTTCAGATCTAGGAAATGAACCTAGAAAGATAGCTAGTCAATTATAACTGTTTCTAGCTAAATCTGTATTACTGCATACCAGATTAAGCATTCTGTATTATCTAAGACTACGGTACCAGAAATACCTTAAACTACTCTAAATCATACCTCACTGAAAGGTAGAATTGTCCTATCTAGTAGAAACTATTTAGCTGGTAATAGGAGAGGTAGGGCTTTTCATTTTGCTAACATGGTTTCAAACTTGTAAACTAACCTTGAACTGCACCCTAATACATGATAAAGAGGGAAGGTAAGAACACAACCAAATAGATTTCATTTTCATATAGTTTCCTACCACTTAAACTCTTAAGGTGATGTTTCGTCAGTTCTCAATTTTTTCTCTAAACTAGAAAAAAGTAAGATTATTTTCACTCTTTATAAATACTTTTCGTTGATAATAGGTAAAACTCACGAGCACTTTCTAAAAATACTCCAGACCAATGTATGAATTTAGAAAAGATTTGCATTCCTCAAACTAATTCCCCATTTCTTTATTTACTATTTGTTGTTCATTCCTTTCTGTTCACTTCTCTGAAATCTGCTGCAGTAACTAAAATCTACAATCACTGAGGCATCCACTACTTAGGATTACATAGAATAAAGATGGCCACAAACATTTCCATACTTTCTCCTGATTTTCCTTTTTTCTTGAGCATTAGACTAGATATGGCAATTGTCTGAAACAATGTGTGCAGACAGGATGTGAAATGTTTTCCATATTCAAAAAGAATACAGAGTAAAAGAATGAATATTTTTGTAGTGAATTATTTTGTGATATCCCAAGCCTGTCTTCTATAGCTGTTCCATTGAGTTCGATCATGGAATCACCATGAAATTCAGATTCAGTTCAGTTACAGGGCTAAATAAATAAAGGGCTTTTGGGTGCCACTGTTTTTTATAGCTCTGCATTATTTTTCACTATAAAGTAGTATGGAGGCAGTGAAGGAGCTGACATCCTTGCTTTCCAGAAGTTGAGTTTGCCATGGAAAGCCCACTGGATTAGCAGGATCTTGAACAGAAATAAAAGTATGGTGTATATTTTGATCTTGTTCTTATATGGCTCCTGTGGATTCCAAATTTAGCCCCTGCTTAAAACATGTGGGAGCTATTCTTGTTATAATTTTCCTTAGTGCTGTTCATATTCAAAGTTAGGTTAGCACTGTACATCCCATTTATCAGAAACTCAGTATGGAAAAGCCATATGGTGATCAAGGCTGGAATTATGCCCCAAGTTTCACACTAAATGCACTTATATGGTCTTATGGCTACTTACGCTTGGTGCCCATCTGTTAGGATGGCAGGGGGCCCACTGCTAAGTTGGACAGACAATTGCCCTTGAGGATAGTTACCAGACAACATTTGAGCTTCAGTGGGCAACATAGCTTTGGAAAAGCCATCATTTTTGCTAAAACTTGCTACTTATACCAACAATCATATTGCATGTGCTTCTAATTTCTATTTCACATAGAAAATATATGAAATAAAATGTTATGACGGTGATTTATGTCCTTGTACTGGTGCAGGTTATATTGCATTGAAGAGGTGTAAAAATCAATAAAACTTTCAAATCAGACTGCAATAGGTTAAAATTATGGATGTTCATTATACAACACCTTTCATATCAAATACAAAACTAGCAAGCACTCTGATGTAATACCTCTGTAATGCATCTTTGTAAAGTTGCAAATAGTAAATGCACTTCAGGAATGTATCTCAGGAAGTGAGCTTCAGAAAGAAAAGATTGTAAGATTTAAGTGAGTATGCTCCATTCAGAAGATGAATGTCTTTCTTTGCTAATTTCAAACAACCAAAATATTTTGCTTCATTAAAAAGCTAAGGACTTTTAAGTATTACTTTGCCAACTATGGATTTTTTTTCCAATCTAAAATGAATTTGGACATGGAAGACACTGTATGAAAGTAAACCTAAAGAGAGAGAAATAAGATAATAAGGATTAAAGGCGATGAGAAAATGAATTTTGCAAGATATAGAAGATTAAGAGGAACTGTGAATGGGCAGCATAGAAGGAGGTGTCAGAAGCATAGAGAAGCAAAAAGTTAAGGAGGTTCGTTTATTTTCATTAGAAAAATCCATTGTGGTTTAAGTCTTAGATATAGACTAGGAACACTGAAGTTGAAAGCAAACAGTCCTGACTCCAGGAAGGAGAGCGAAAACATAAGCAGGAAAGAACATTGCCTAGGAGAAAAAGAAGCTTTCATGTGAAGGGGAGCTGGGAAAAGACAAAAAATTAAAAGCAGGTGGTTGCAACTGGAATTCAGCTCTTCCAGTGAGTTGTGTGGATTAGGCTGCAGTGGTTAATTTCTTAACAGTATGACAATAGAAAACAAATTCTGCTGCTCTCAAGTCCTTTCCAGGTCTGGACCAGCTCTCTTGTATCTAAAATGTCTATTTTGTCAGAATATCATATTTCCCAATATAGATGATGGTTTATTTATTGCTTTAATTAAACACTCATATAACAACATAATAACATAACTTTCTCTGTCTCTGCAAGGGACCTTAAACTTCATATTCTTACCTCAAAATTCAAGTTAATCGGAAATATTTGTACTGAAAAATATCTGAAGACTGATATTAAAATTTCTCAAAGGATTATCACAGTTTTTATGGAAATTGTATTGGAAATTATCTTTGAAGCCAAACAGACTAAATTAATGAAGAACACAGTTTGGTGATCAGAAAAAAATCTTACAATGAAGAAAGTTGAATGCCATTTCTTGTACCTCTCCGTTCCAGAAAATCCTGGCTTCCCACATGCCAGGCAAGTGTATGTCTGGCTTTTCTGGAGGAAATGGATTTCTTTTCCATTGTCTAGTTTTCATCTTGAATGGAATCAAGAGAATAATACTTAAGAGCGTGAAAAATTCCAGTTTCACAAGATGAAGGAACTGTTTTCTTTGAAGCTATAGCAAGGGAATGAGAAATTACTGGCCCCAGGATGTGATGTCCCACTACAGAAGGATCCATTAGGTGAGAGTGGTTACAGCTGTGTCGGCAAACCATCAGGTAGCAAGGAAGAAACTCCCATTTCTGCTGTGAAGACGTTAGTTGCTAGCTTGAGCCTGTCCAGTGTGGAACTAGTTGGCTAGGTAAATGTTTGAATTACAGTTGTGATTAGAAAATCTGATTTGTTTTTCTACTCTATTTCTTTTATTGCATAAATAGATATATTCTAAAAATAATCCAAGACTCTCTCACTGTTGTGTAGTTTAGATTAGGTCAAGTATGCTAAATGATAACAAATCTTCTCATGCAAAATAATAATTTCACTGGAATTATATTTTTTCAAGAACTCTTTATAAATAAGCTTGGTCATTTTGTGTGTGTTTTATGGCATTCTGTAGCAATCATAACAGGATTAATAAGTTAAAAATAAGATGTTATGTTCTATAATATATATTCTGGCTGTGTAACATACACAAAGAGAAATAATGCAAATTCATATTGACCTTGCAGGAGGTTTTTCAAATGTGAGCAAAGAATATGAATTTAATTTCATCTTGGCCCAACATCTAAGATTAAACATCCAAGAACATAGAGTTATGCAGTTCAATCTGGATCTGAAGTCTAGCAGAAAAAAAAAAACTTTTTAAGTTTCCCTGAAATAATTAAAACACAGTACCTATTAGTAAACAGATGTAATTTAACAAAAATAATTTCAGTTTTACAAAAGCATCAAAACCAAGTACGTGAATCTAGTTTATTTTGAGTGTTTTGTTCCTAGAGGGATGACATTTTATTTAATCATCATAGTTCTTATTTGCATATTGTGTTTCATTTGTTTAATGACCACATTAATTTGAAGAAAAAGTCTGTTTTGCTGTACATGACATTTCAGTTTCTGAATGAGCCAGGACATGAGCTTCAGGCAAGTTGCGTTAATTTGTCTATATAGGAATTAATAACAAGAGTGCTTCAAACTTTTCCCTCAAAAAATAATATTTTGAATATTTATTGCATTAGTAAAGGCCACTCCTGACCCATGGCCAAGAGTTCATTTTGTTGGCTCACACACAGGAAGATATTTTATGTTGACAATAAATTACATTTGTGATTTCTGAAACATAACTGTAGCATTCTATTCTTTAAAAAAAAAAAAAAAAAAGATAAGACATTTTTTTCTTTAAAGATGCTGAATAATCATGACCTAAGAGGCAAATCTTGATCTTGTAATAGAAATGTCAAATATGTATGTGTAGAGAGTTCTAGATTTAAAAGTAAATAAATAAATAAATAAAAGTACTGCCTAATGAACATCCAAAATGTTGGATTGTGAATCACGTAACAACCAGAGGAAAAGAAGATAAGATAGAATGATGTAATCCATAAGTTTTAAGGCCAGAAAAGCCCACATGAAACTTAATCCAGTTTACAGCTACTGAAAATGCTTCCAAAATGATTTTAGAAAGATAGATAATCCTGAAGTGTAGATTTCATGGAGGAAGGATCCACTTCACTTGTGCTTGATTGTTTCAGTCATCGATTCATTCTGTCTTCTACAAACAAGTGTTTTATCTGAACTACCCATCTTGAAACCCCACCCCAACTGAAAAGAATGGCAAAAGAAAGTGCATGGGAGTGGAAATTAATAATAAACTCCAGATCATCGAGATGAGGTCATGTGAAGTCCCAGGTCACTCTAGAAAAATATAGATCTTAGGGAAATGTGCTAACACTTCACTGCTGTAGTTGAGGAATTTCAGATGGATTGTAGACTGGAGCTGAAATAAAGTTCAGCTTGGAACTAGAAGAGAAATTTCACCACATATACATCATTGCTAGGAGGTGGACTTCAAAACCTTAGAAGTTTTATTAGGCATTCTTGATAAGCAAAGCATGCTCAGAGAGCATAGTTTCAACAAGAAGCCTCTAGTAGTATGTAAACCATGTTGACATAAAATACTTTTCTTTGAAGATATTGCAGTTTCACGGGTTCATTTGGAGAAGAAAATCCTTTTCCACTCTGCATTGCCTAGAGTGCTTTATGCTTGCAGACTGCATACCTTTTAAGATCAAGGAGAACTATAGTTGTCCTTTTACCGATAGTTTTCTGATTGTTTTAATGGAACTAGGAATAAGTGTCCTGCCCTAAATTTCACAAAGATGTTAATTCCAAGGAAATATACATTAAAAACCTCATCTTGAAAGTCAATGAGATTAGTGCATACAAATAAATAAATAAATCATCTATTTTTATTTTCCTACCATTCAGTAATTCTGATCCTAATTCCAATTGAACCCGAATGTTTTGATTTCCAAGGGAGATAGTCTCATAGACGCAGAGAGAATTAACTAAGATACAGGGATAAAGAAAAAATGTACATTTTTTCACTCTTCAGTGTACCTCCACATCCTTAACCTATAGACAAAATATCCAAATAAGATATATAATAATAATAAAGAAAAACAATAACAAAGCTATACCTGCTTTCATGTTCATTTCACCAGTAATTTCTCAAAATAAAAGGGAGTAGGAATGAACCCTGAAGCATTAGAGATTAGGTTTATTTGCCAGTAATAGTCCATTGTGTGTGGCCAGTTCTACCTACACAAACAGTAAGAAGAGCATCAAGTTGTGGTAACTCAAGTGAGGACAAAGTGTGATCTGTGGTTTGAAATATTTCCTGGGCAGCCTGCAGGGAAGCCCCAGCCATTTACAATCACCTACTTCAGCCCTGAAGTCAATGATGCTGAATCTGCTTCTGAAACAGCTGCATATATTCCATTAATTTCACCTCTATGCATGTTTAAAAATTATTCTAAGATTCCCAATACGTTTCTTGCAGATAATTAAATGACTTACAAATCTTGCCTAATATGACACCTGTATCAGGTTTTGCACATTTGCTTTCTAAATTCCTTTTAATCTTAGAAAATGAAATATATTTCTGTACCCATTCTGTTGTTACTGCAAGTAGATAATGTTTAAGGGAGCTCGGGCACCCCAGCATATCTCCTTTTGTTCTTTTCTTGCTTGCATTTTGTTAATTTTTGAGTGCTGCTTGTTAAGCAAGCCTGGAAAGCAGAAAAGTCTTTTAAAAGCATGAAATAAATTCTGTTCAGTGAGTGGGTAATTGTTCAAGGTCATCTGTTCGTTGTCTTTGTCTTGATTGTTTGAATTAGTAGCTAATAATGGGGCGGAACCGTGAATGAATTATTATCCATAGGGCATATTTTGGGGAGTGTCAGGAAATATTACAGGGTAATTAAGGTTATCCAATAGCAAGGCTGTGTTACCAGCAGATGTCTAGTAATTACTATGTTTTAAAAGTGTGGGGATTAAACTAAGATTATAGCTTTTATATTGTCTCTCTTTACAAGTCATATTTGGAATTTATTCAGTTTATTCTGCTGCCCTTTTCCTTTTGTTCTGATTCTGTCACTTAAATTCCAACTTAAACACAGGCCTTTCCTGGTGAATTAAAATAAACATCAGCAGATGGTATGCAGCACACGTGTGTACAAAATAGAAGTATGACTATTTAATACTAAAGGATAGCTACAGTGATACATACTGCTACTATTTGTTAACAAGTTCTGATTCTGTTCGAGGATTGTTTAGGTTCTAAAATTTTCTTGAGATGTTCGAAATATTTTTCAACAGTAAGATAGCATTTAACAGAACAGGAAAGCTCATTTTTTGGATTTAATCTAGTATGTTGGGATGACCATCTTCAGGCCAAACCATAAGTGTCAAGTTCAAAGTTCTGCTGTTATTACTGACCCTAAGCTGGTTTAGTGCTATCAGAGGCCAGGGAAGGCAAGCATTTGTTCAGTCCTTGGTCCAGAAAATTTGATTTTAGCAGATGGACAGAAGGGAGATAACGTAATGGACAAGTATCTGCGGCATCTGGAACGTCTGGGTTTAGCACAGTTGGCTGGTAGTGGGTTGGGGGGGACTGCACAGAAGCTGTCTGTGCAAAAAATGAGCCTCAGAGGTAATGGGAAAGCTCACAGTAGAAAAGGTGATGACTTGGGAGAAAATGCCTGCATGTTGAGGCTTTATAGAAATGAAAGGGGAAAGGTTCCCACCTGAAAAATGAAAGAGAAGTACGAAACACTTTTATTAACAGAAAGGAGAAATCTGGACAGCAGTGAGTGAAGTGAAGGCTTTTGAGCAAGAGACTGCATGTTTTCTGGTGCCCCTTGCTACTGGCTGTGTTGTTTGTTTGGTGGGGGTTTTTTTTTGTTGGTTTTTTTTGTTTTTGTTTTTGCATTAGCAATTGTTTAGAAAGAAGAGTTTGCATTGCAAACTGTAATCTTTTCCTGCAGTCAAACTTTGTTCTAAAGAATTTTGATTCTGCTTTTTCACTCCTTTGCGCCCTTTTTCATCTGACTGACATTAAGCATGGTAAATTGTTTAATTTATTTATGTTGCAAACTTCTGGTGGTGCAGGAGGGGATTATGCAGAAATACTTCAACTTTGAAAGACTGACTTCTGTGTTAGTGACTGTTATTGGCATGTGGATGACTGGCAAGCAGCAGGTGAATTAGCCTATGGGAAGTGCTCTTAGTGATCATGGCTCAAGCCCCTGCTCACTCTAGCTAGCTTCTATAACCATTTTATGCTTATCACTGTGACACCAATTAACACACATTCTGTAATTTCAGAACATTTTAGCCAAACTAGGAGGAGTTCATTAACACTGCATCAACAACTTCTTTGCCTTGAAAATAAGTGCAGTAAATGCTATGTGTTTATGATTAAAGTGTGCTAGTTTTAAAATAATAATTATATATTTGCATGCTTGAACAAAGAAGAGTGACTAACCTTCAGTAACCTGACACATCAATGTGGGTAATTGGCTTACGGTGGAGGTACAGTACTAGGATGAAACTTTGTGATGTTACACCTCTATCAGACATTATACATAAGAATTGCCTTAATTGCATGTGAGATTTTATTAAAGTTGAAAGAAATTTGAATGATTTAAAATTTCAGACCACCTGTAGTTTTTTATTTAACTAACATCTCACGGAAATTTCATTTGAAGAATTCAAAATCAAACTTAAAATATGCTCAGAATCAAAGTTAAAACTTTTGATATTGAAAAATTGACTGAAATAAAAAATATTTCTTCAATTAATTTTCAAATCAACAGATTTGTGACTGTCAGAGTATTAGCCCATGTTGGAATTAACTCCACTTCTGAAGTAGAAGACAAACTGACAACATCAAGGGCAAGAAACGGGCAAGGGCAAAAACAGTAGGCAAAACATTTGGATTTTATGCAGTCAAGATAAAGGGGAAATATGAGACATCTTTGAATGGATCTTTTTTGCAATTACTCTGAGTTTCAGTCCGTATTCATGCATATATGTTCCAACAGGATTTTTCTGTTTAGGTTTCGTGAGTTTTAAAAATGCAGGCCCCTCATCACATCAATTAAGAACTTCAATAGCTATCAGGCCCTCCAGTGAAATTCTGTAATGCCTCTCGTTTGTATTCCAAGTCATTGATTTCCATTCATTAACATGATAACTGGTAAAAGTTGATGTAAAATGTTCCTCGCTCTATAAAAGACATCAATCTTTCTTGGTTCTCCAGTTACTACTGTACAAATGTCTGAGCTGGAGCCTGTTAATGAGACTTCATGAGAGTATTTTTACTGACCTTGTTGTACTTTGTATCAAAAATGGAAAACTACTGAACTTCTCTTTTGTTGAGTTATGAGTTTTATCAAAAAAGAAAGATAAGAAAGAAAGAAAGAAAGAGAGAGAGAGAGAAAGAAAGAAAAAGAGAAAGAAAAAGAGAAAGAAAAAAAGGTTGGCATTTTCTTTGATGAATTTTATTACGAATACAGTAGTGAGGAAAGAGAGTTTAAACACCTCACTTCACCTTTGAATTGTAAATTAACAGCAACTGAATTAGGAAAAATTGTTTTCATATTTATAGCATTATTTTTTCATAGGTGGAAAAGATGATATTTTACCCTAAGGTTTTTATTTTACTTCACTTTGTAATGAAACAAAACGTTGATGATCGTGTTTTCCTATTCTGACTGAGTTTAATACTGCAGCAATAATACTTCCAATGAAGTCTCAATTCTTCCAGATACAACCAAAGGCTGTGAGTACACAGGGCACTACATTGCTCCCTTCTGTGCTAATAGCCACCTTGGTTACTCAAAGAAAAGCAGCCTCTTCAAGTTCAGGACCCTCTCGTTTACATAACAATGGATAAAATAAGAACACTGTGGTTTCAGGATAAATAATGGAGCAGCTAACATGTGTGAGACCTAGACATAGCCAGTAAAGGTGGAAAACACAACCTCAGTTGTGGTCTCTTTTTAGGACTTCTGCAGATTTTCACAAGCTTAATCAACATGTGGCAAAGCCAAACCTTTTCTTCTTTTGGAAAATTCTGTGTGTCTCTAAAACAGGGAACCTCCCACACTAAGGGTGATGTTCAGTAACCTTCAACAAATTTGAGAAATACGGAAGTCCTCCTTTATGATGAGACATCTTGTTAACACTTCAGCAACTGACCAACGGACTAAAACAGGCTCAGTAGTAGAACTAGTGAGGTAGGATAAGGACTGCGGAGAACGTAACTGTTTTAATATGTATGCATATATTTTATTGGCACAAGATACCTTGATTTTCATGTTGATACTGCTGTGCTGAAGTAGAGGAGTTTTGAGCTTTTACTGCCTTTTTATCCACACACGTGAAAAATAGAAGAAAAAAAGAAGGAAATAAAGAGCACTGGATGCAGATACAGAGTTCATTCTTTGCCTTACAATTTAGAGAATGATCACTTCAGTCCCATCACAGTGATTGAGTGTCCAGTGCAGTGAATGGTCAGTCTAAAACACATGTAAAACATAAAGTTCAGAAATTAAAGGCTCTAGTAGAAAAAAATTAAGCGTGAATATTTCTAGTTTTGCAGCACTGATCATAACTAGGGAATGGGATAACTTTGAATGCTTTCTTTTTGTCTTAATCCATGGAAAAATATATTTTTGAGTGGATGGTGACTAATGACTTTGATTTAAACCTTAAATATTTCAAGAGTTCTCTCAATGGACATAAATTCTCTGGGCAGAGTAATTAGGGAAATAGAATATGTTTGTGCTCAACTTTGGATATAAATAGGATTACTCACGTAGAAGAGGCTAAACATGTGTTGGTGCATTTCTGTGATCAGACATAGGAACACTGCTGAAGCCCTTAGCTTGGGAGCTGTTCAGGATTGCGTATGAAGCCCTTCATGGCAAGCATGTCTCCTTGATGAACATGTACACAAGCCACGTGGAGTGGGCAGGCCATCCTCTTGGAAGCCCAGCCCACTCCCCTGCAGGGGCATACAAATTATCTAATTTGCAAATGAAATTATTTTATTAAAGTTTGGCTTAAGTCTATTTAAGTTTCTGATCACTCAGCTGAGAAATATGCTTTTCACAAAATTCTGTTCTTGATTTCAGTGCAGAATCTGAGGCTGTAACAACTTTGTGATCATGATTGTGCAAACTGCACAGCATATGTGGTAATCCCTCATCTGATTCCAAAACCATGTGAACTCCAAGGCAAAACATCATGGTGTGAAAGCCTGTAACTTTAACCGCTTTTACTTTCAACACCTCTCAGTTTAGTAAATCTTAAACCTGAGGTATATTAAGCATTCTTGTGGACATTTGTTTTTTATCAATTGAGAATGCGCGCTCCAACGGAAAATCTTATAAGGGGAAACAGTTGATGGCAATTTCTTCAAATCCCTTTTCTACTTTTCCATATATGTTTAAAAAGCCTCGAGCATAAGGATTGCTTTCTTTTGTAATTGTTAGAGCTGAACAAAGAAATATTTTGACGTTTATTTTTGATCTCCCAATATCCTCATCTGACTCTGGCTTTAACAAGAAGGATGGCTGGTGTTTATTTTCAACATGTTAAATCAAAAAGGAAATACAAGTGGTCACTTCTTGAAACATGATTTGCTGAACTCTTAAAAGAAAAGGGTAATTTAAAGGGGTATCCTGTGACAGGAAATGACAACGTACCTTCACTAGGGCAGAGGCTGGGCTGTGGTGCTTGGAGCGGTATACGGCTGTTGACTTAGGAAAGAGATGCTTGCACAGGAAAAACAATACTTTAAGTGACCAGACGGTCTGAGGATTTGGGGAGGAGTTTGGGAGGGTTTGAGGGCTTGCACTGAAAAAGCCAGAGTCATCAGGCTTTAAAATAGCATGTGTGGCCTTGTTCAGTGAAAATAAGGAGTCATATGTCTATAAAAAGCAAAGTAAACTACTAGTTGACTGCCTCTTTTATGCTGCATGCATCTTTGAAGGTTAAATTTGTTATTTTAGAAAAGCATATGGTAAGTTTGAAAAGAAAACTCAGTTTGTTTCTGCGTTAGATTTTTATTATGTGAAATGAAAAACTCTCTTGCACTGAAGAAGTGAAAATCCTCACCTTTAATATAGTATATGAATGAACACAAGTGTGCTACCTTTTAAAGTGTCATTAATAGTATTTAGAATTTAACATTTAATTGCATTTTGTAACGTGACAGTTACATTTGTGTGACTATAAAAAGGAACTTCAATGTGTCACAAAGGTGTAAAGATCTAATTTCTATGTTGCAGATCTAAAATTTTTCATCCATGCAATGTTGGAAGACCATTTTTGTTCAGCTCAAATCTTTTTAGTTATTTAGAAGTTATCAGATCTTTAGATCTCTCTTTCAGACTTTCTCCTCTCACTGACCCATCTGGAAACTGCTTGTCCTTGGGATTACATCTCTTTGGGTTCTTTGGACATTTCAGCTGTTCATTTGGACCTCTGATGAACTCTCACAACTAGGAGTAGCGATCTTGTAAGCTTGTTTACTTTTGTCTTCTTTCAGAAAGGGCACCAAATTTTAGGAATAAAATGATTTTGTGGTTAAAAGCACTAATGATTATTGCAGATCCAGGAAATGTGACATTGTTATGGGGTTTCCCCCTTTCCATGCCTCTGTACCTTTCTCAAGCAGAGAGAAAATTACAATGATGTGGGTTCCTGGGTTTTATTGTTATTTTTCCTTCTTAGCAGAGCTCAACTACTATCCCTCCTCCCTTTATCTAAATATTATCCAAGCTACGAAAAGTGTTTTCTAATGCCTAGAAAATTATTTGCTAACCTAATACAGATTATTTGGGGAGCAATACGTTTTGGAAGCAATATCATGTCTATCTGAATCTAACCATCAGAAGTTCAGTGCAGGTAGTTAGCGTGTGCTGTTGAAATTAGGATGGTCAGCTAATGTACATGGCAATGTTTCTGCTCTTCCAGTGGATAAATACTCCTGTTGCAAATATCTGTGCTTGAATACTTTCTCTGAATACTTCCACGTGTGCCTTTGAACTTGCTTTCCATGATCATTTGCAGTCCCAAAGCTTGTAGGCATTTTCATGCAATGAGTGCCAAGGGGGCAGTCTAGGAAGGTTAAAAAGAAGAAAACCCACACAGAAGCATATAATTATTGAGAATATTCAACACAATTCTTTCCTTTTGAGCACTTGCATCTAAAGTGAATATTTTAAAAGGGTGATGAAAATTAATTTCTAGGGTTGAGATTGCACTGTTGGACATACTATTTGTTTTTCTTTTCACCTATATAATATTTTCAGAGTCACAGTAGAAAGCATTCAGACAATCTTGCCCTTCCAGCTTCTTTGTGGAGTTTAGTACTTACCAGCTCTTTCAGAAATTGGAAGTTGTACTAATTTATGGTGTCTTTTCTGCTAAAATATTTTAAATCATAATATGGTCATAGTAAATTCTTACTATATTACTCTGCGGTTTTATATTTTAAAGAAAACATGACATTTTTTTAAATCTGAAGAACGTAGTTGGAAAAGGAGGAGGATGATATAAAAATGTAGGAATGAGTGACATTGCTTCTGTCAGAGATTGTGGTGCTGGGAAATTCCACACTGCTGCGATTGTTTCATGCGATTGTATTTAGTTGGTACAATGTGATAACCTGAGCAGTTCTGGTCTGGAGGAAATGTAAGACTGGTGATCATGGCCCTGACTCTGTCTGGGCAGCAGTCCTAGAGCTTAGGAGGCACCGTCAGGTGCCCCAAAGATCAGAAAAATGTCCTAACCCATTCCATATGGGGGTAGGTTAGAAAACTGCTTAGAAATGCTGATTTGCAGCGGTTTGTGCTGTGTATTTGGGTACGATGACATAAAATGACTATGCATTGCTGAATGCATCAGGCCAATATGAGAGCATAATCCAGTATTTAATAGAAGCAGCAGATGATCTGGGCCATCTGTCTCTGTACAGTTTCTCAAGAATGAAATTGAATATTTTATTTTCTCTTCCGAATGATCCATAACAGTCTTTTTCTGCCTTTTCCTCCTGGTATTAAAGAAGATTTTAGAGATCAATGACCTAATAATTCTGTAATTATTCAAAGCTAGCACCTAAATAGCCACTGCTAGAGACAGGCCTGGTACCACAATGCCTTGGCTTCCTCTAGTACAGTCATTTTACCTGCTTAAAAACAGATTGGTCCAGACAGAAGTGAGATGGCTAGCATGTCAGGGAAGTTGTTTTACCCATTGTAAGGCTGGAAGGGATCTTCCAGTTTGTGACATTTAGCCAGATGTTGCTTCAGGAAGTGAAATTTTGTAGTAGCTGAATATCAAGGCAAGAAGTCTGCATCCCTCTGGGGGGGAGGGGGTTCCCACAGTGAGACAGCAAACTGAAGATGGGAGGAAAAGATGGTAATTTCACCAAGTTGTCAGTAGAGATTTCTACTGCGGGGCTGAGCACACAGAGTGAATGAGAGAAACAGCCAAAACCGCACGACCAAAACCCAGAAAACCCTCTGGATTTCAGTAAAAGATGTGGAAAACTTTCTACCCTTCTAGAAGTCATTCCCCAGCACTGAAAATGCTGAAGCAAGGCTGTTTGTATTATGTTGGCCCTTTTGGCCAGTGTCTCTTTTGTTTCAGAAACCTGGGTGAAGCCTGCCAGTCCCTTGGCATGTATGGCTCCGTGCATTTTAGTGGCACTAAACCAGTCAGCCCATAGAGCTGGAGCACAAGAAGTGCTGCTTCATGTCTGCTGAGGTAGGGAAGTCCCACAGGGTGGGAGGTGACAGACTTTGCTGTGAGAGCTCACTAGAGAGAAAAAAACCAGGCTGCAGCCCAGCTGTGCCAAGGCAAGGTCTGGAGGATGTGGTGTGGCAGGCAGGAGGATAAAGGTGACAGGAAGGTACCCAGGTGTGGCAGACAGTGTGGCGTCCAGCAGGGAGTTCTCTGTTAGGACAGGATAATAAGAGAGAACAGCCTGGTATGTGTTAGACAAGGTGGAATCTGTGGTTCACCAAATGTGATTTAAAAAATGGTGAATCATAGGCAGTGTGTGCATTTTGATGTTTTAGCACTTACAAATATTATTCTTACCTTGCAAGACACAAACTTTGTTTTATTGCAGCACCAGAGGGTCCTTTCTAGCTTTATGATCCGCCTTACAGACTTGATAAGCTCTCCCTCAAGACCCTGTAAGATGATATTAGCTAACAGTGATAACATCAAAGGTGCTTTATTGAGTATGATCAAGGAACCCCTAATGTCAATACAAGGGGCGTTCGTTTTGCAGCTGGTTGGCAGCCAGCCAGTTGCTGTGCCGTTATGGAGCTCCTTAATGTTGAAGTGGCTTTAAAAGGGTGGTGAAAAAGATTGATGGAAGGCCTACAGCTCTTGACTGCAGGAAAGGGATTGCTTGTATAATAAAAAGGTAATATTTTTGGTTTATGTTTAAAAGAAAGAGGGCAAGGTAAGAAATAGGAAGAGGAAAGAAAAGCAACTTGGTATTTTGTCAGCTGTATGTGCCAACATGGTGACCAGAGAATTAGTGAAATGTTACCGGGAGCCTCTTGTCTGCCAAAGATGAATAAACTGAAGTACAACAGCTGATGTAAAATGTGCAGTAAAATAGCAGAAACTCTTTTGACACTTCTTTATGCCATCTGAGTCGTTCTTGTGGCAGGCAGCAATGAGAGACATTTCAGTCCTGACGATTCATACAGCGTGGCCGGAAAGTAGTTGCCAGCACAAATGATCAAAGTTTGAATTCCTCAATTGTAAATTATGCGCTCAAAGGAAGCTTAATGAAGAGTTTTTTGAAATTTTACACATATATCCTAGCAGAGACTATACCTGTGACTCCTATAAGCTTGTGTTCCTTGGGCAACTGCAGCCTGGTCCCATTTGGACAAATTACCTTTAAGCAGTGGTGGTGTCAGGTGTCTTCTAGTGATGTTGGAGGTATGGAGCTGTCTGCACTGTTTTAGTGAAACAACTGCAAGACAAGTGGTAAAGTTTTCTCTCTTCCATGAGATTTTGGAAATGTGCTGCAGCAGACTGGCTTTCAGCCATCTTCAGGCAGGTCAGATATGAATGGTGCCATAAAATATCTACATTGTGGACAGATTACTTCTACTTTTGTGTGAATTGATGCTATTCAAGTTATTGTGTTGTCTCCTTGGATTATGTATGTTAATTTTTTACTTGGAAAAAAAAAAAAAAGTGTGCTTCTCAGTCTCTGCTAATGCTTCCTCACCTATACAAAGGAAAGCATGTGAACAGTAAAATCCAGCTTTCCCTCCACCCCAATTTCTAAATCCAAAATTAGAAAAAAACATTTAAGACTTTAAACTACCCCTAAGTGAATAAAATAAGACTTCATTGGTTTGCTATGTGTGTGTTTGTTTCCATGCACGTTCATAGAGGGAAGGAGAAAACATGGTGGTTAATGCACTGGTTTTCGCACAGACAAATTTATGTATATCTATGCATGAGAAATTTCCAAACAGCCCCTTAGCCCTGTATAAAAATAAATGATCAAATACTTCAGGTCTGATACAGGCATGTATTTACTTACAAAGCTGAATGAACATGCAGAAGCCTGTTCTCATTTCCTTACAACTGAGTGGATTCTTCAAGGAAGATATACGTTATTACTAATTTTAATGCTCTACAGGTAGATTGCTTTAAAAATGAAACTAAAATGTATAAACTGTCGGTTACTTTGCAAGTCTAGTTTCATGCCCAGTTTAATTAAAATGTAGTAATTTCTAGAGTTATGCAAGAAAAGGCATCTACTTTTTTTTTCTTTTTCCAAGCAGAAAATGTCCTCATTAACTCAAAAAAAAAAAAAAAAAAAGGTTTTAAAAGGTTTTAAAATAAAATTTCGTTTCTTATTAAAGCAAAACATCTAAATAAGTTCTCAGATACTAAATTTAAAGTTAAAATTTAATTTTAATTTAATTTGGATTGTTGTCTTCACTTCATGTGGAGGGGTGAAACTGGAAAATAATGAAGAAGAATAAGGAGTTCTTGCTTTTTTTTAAGTAGAAAATGAAGAAATTCAGATTTTCACTGTAGAAAGATTCTGTATCAATTCTTCTAAGCATCCGATTTAAAGCTTTTGAATAAAAACAGTAAAATATTTTATGATTAGAAAACTCCAAATGTAGGATCAAGTTTTCTTATGCTTTAACACATTGCAGTAACACAACTATGAGACTAGATCCTAGACATCCTATGAAATTCTATATTGGAAATAGAAGTAAAGCTATTTTGACTAACTGCTATAAAAAAACATTGATGATCATCACCCTCAGATTTTTTGCATAAAAAAATTCTAATGGAAAGTGTTAGCCTGGCATTTCTGAATTTTACTTTGAAATACTCTCCTAAATAAATAGGGGGAAATAAATACTGTCAGCGAGCTACTCCTGTACTCTGTTGCACTTTTTTTTTTTTTTTTGGCAGGAGATTCTGGGTACTATTCTTAATCTCCTCCTACAGAAATTTCTTTAGTCCTTTCTTACTAACTCCTCCAGATCAGTATCCAGCACACTTTCCAGAGCTGAGGCAGCTGCCAAGCCCAAATAGTTCTCAGTCTGAGACCATAAAAAGCTTTCTAAGAATTAAATTGTAAAATTCCACTGGATTCAAGCCGGTCACCTAGCTTTCCATTTCTTTATAAATGTCATTCTTTACTTTTTCTCTACTGTAATAATAGGAAAGGTCTCACGGGAGTGCAGATTAATGGATTTGAATTCATGCTGTAGTGAGACAAAACTGAATTTGTTTCTAAGATACTTCACTTTGAAAGTTTTGCTGCATTTGACATACAAAAAAAATGCAAAATAACAAACTAATATTTGTAACATAACAACGGGATTATTAAGGTTATAATTTTGTTATTAACATTATGATTATTTTAATTATTTTTATTATTTTGTTGGACGGAGATGCTAACTGCAGTGCTGAAATGGTGGTACAGACATTATCAAGTGATGGTGATAAACCTTGATTAGAGAAGCATTTTTTCCTCTTGGGCCTGTAAGAGACCTACCCTAGTAGTGCTTCTGGCTGACACATTCCCTGTAGCTGAGGTCTGGGGTGGACACATGATTTACGTTGGGGCAGAAAGCTGTTTGGATGTAGATTTGTTCATTTCACTGCTTTGCTCACTAATGCCTCAGAACTGACTGAGAAAAAGAATTTCTTTCTCTAAAATTAATTGAATTCTCTGTATGATTAATTTGACTGAGTAAAAATCTATGGGTGTGAAGTATTTTGATGTTTTGGGCTTTGTTTTCCATTTGGTTGTAGATGGCATTCCTACTACCCAGTAAGTACTTCCATAGAACTTCTTGATATGGAAGTCCTTACAGCCTGCCTACTTAACATTCCCTTATTGCTGGCAACAGTCTGAGCTTTCTCAGACCAGAGGATGCCAGCAATGGTTTTGCATCATATTCCTTTTTTGAATTAACTATTGAATGATTGTACAAATAAGGACATTCACGTGATGTTATGTCACCACACTCAGACTGTATGTTTTGATTTAAATAAAACCATTTACTTCTCTTTTGGAATGAGGGCAATATTTAGCATTCTTACAGAAATGTGTGGGTTTTGTCAGAGGCAGACCTAAAAACAGGTGATAGTTTTGAATTATATAATCATCTTTTACTTTTAAAGAAATTTGGGCAATCACTGTGAAACGCTGGTGCATATGAGCAGTTGCCAGACTGTGGTATATAGATTCTTCTGCTGCACCTGTCCTTGCTCTTTTCTTCGTAAAAAATGAGTAAACTAGCTGTGAATGACAGCGAGAGTAAAATCTCTGTAGTAATTTAGATTATGTCAGTATTGAAATACACTAGTTGCTGGACTGTTAAAATACTTTGGTACTCTCTAAGGAAATACCAGATAATTAAATATTTTAGTGTGTTTTTTAATAAACGTGCGGACATAAACATGTATCCTGGTAAGGTTAAAACACACCCTTGTTAATGCAGTGTGAGCTAAAATGCAATCCTGAAAAATGAGGCAAACGTTAAAGTTCTCAGAAGCATCAGCATATGTCTATCAATATGCAGTGGCTTTTGAACAGTGCAGCATGCTTTATTTCTTTTAAGAAAGTTATACATTTTCATTGAAATATAATTTATAACAATATACTTTGCATATTAACTATTAATGTTCTAGCAGTTTTATTGACCAGAGAAAGGCCAGTTATTTCATGAAGTTTTCAATAATGATCATTGCAGACTTGGATGGGAAAGAGCATATACTGATTGATTTAGGAGTATTTTGGCCTCCTTTTTGAAGACAAGAATTATACACCTAATTTTAAGTTCTTTGAGATATTATCTCATTTAACAGCCTGGTGTGCAGATATCTGTAAACCTTCTCCCAGACGAATCTTTCTTATTTTATTTTATTTTATTTTATTTTTTTCAGAAAGGTGGAAGTGGTGAGAAACCGTTAAACCAGTGGTTAAGAAGGTAGGTGTCTGTGGGTATTGATGAGAAATTGTCATTAGAGGAAAGCTGCATCACCACACAGGAAGAAGCATAAAACTCTTGAAAGCATTTTTCTCCAGCTGTTGCGGAAGAACAATTTACACAGTAGAACTTGAAAGCCACAGATCTTCTACCTCATTTCTAGCTGAGAGAATCCTTCCAGAAAAAGGACTGATTAGCTGCACTCATTTAACAGCTTTCACAAAGGCTCTGAATTTTCACAGAAAGGATGAGTTTAACTGCAGGGAAACAATAAATTGTGAATGTGTAATCAAATTTATACAGAATAGCTTTTAGACTTTGCAATGAAAATCACGAAATGTGAAAGAAAGTTAAACAGTGGATCTGTGATTTTCAAAACAGAGTACAGCTTAATAATTTATTATCAATGTATTTGCCAATGAATAACATCCAGTGGAACTTCTACAAAAATGACATTTAAAGTCATTTATGACTGTAAGTAACTCCCCTTCACCCAGTCATATGATTTCTTTACTCTTGCAGCTATTACATTTTGAATTAAAGACTGGGCAAAATTTCCTTTTGACTTATCAAAGCCATTCAGTTATCTGCAAGAGCTGTGAGCTGACAGCTCTAAGTTCCTCTTTCCTTCCTTTGCTCCCCCAAGTCTATCTCAAAAGCTAGAAAGAATATTTTTCCCATAACACTGTACAGTACTCTGCTATTAAGTTAACACTTTCTTTACATGGCATATTGTTGGTAGCTATTCGCTACTAAAAGATTGCCCACTAGCACCTTTAAATATTTGCAACTTTTCTTTGAAGAATGTATTTCAAGACAAAACAGACAAGTATTTTCCAATATCTTCCTTTCAAATAAGATTTAAGGGAAATGATATGATAGTTTATAAGAGCAGTACACAGCTCACTGAAATTATGCTCCATTTTATAGTCCTATTTCTGTTCTTGACCTGTTACATCATCAGAGGCAAAATCTTTCAACTTTGCTTGTGCACTTTCTTAGATGAGTGTTCACTTTTCTTTCTCTGTAGATTTTGAAGCAGTATTTAGTAAATTGTGTGTTATGTACTGAACAATTATTTGTGTACTTTCTGTGGTGCAGCTGAGCAGTCCTATCCTTTTTCAGAATTTAAAACACTGGACTTTTTCTCAATGACAGCTTAAAATGATGTTATTCTACAAAGATCAGGCTGATTGCCCCTCACCCCCACGTAGAAGTTTTGTCCATACTTCTTGGGGGTCTTAGGTGATGATTACTCTCAGGCACGGCGAGGCATCCTCCTCTGTGGTGGCAGCAAAACAGTGCTGCTCTTGACATGACATGTTTGTAGAGATATTCTGAAGCAAGCACACAGCACAAAAATGCCCTCCAGAAGCTTCTATCCTTTAAGACTGATAGAAGACTCAATTATTTTTATTTTCTTTATATATCTTTTTCATGCTTATTCTACTGACGGACTTCAGGTTTCTCTATGCATTGTGTATCTCCATAACTTAATACTTTTTCTCACTGGTTAATAATATTTGGCTTTGAGATTACTGTGGCATCCTGTATTGATGCAAGCTTCTAACTTCCTAAGTATAGAATTTACGTAGGAGTAATGTACAGAATTTCTATATACTAGGTGCAACCTGCATAATTTCAAATGCTTAAGGACAACAAGGTAGAGAGAGACATGATAGTTCATGCATACCAAAAGATGCCAAGTCGTGGGCTAAGCTACAGACAGATGTGGAGCCTAGCTGAGAAAGGGAAATCTAATGATGCCAGACATGATCATTTTGACCATCTATGGCATTAGCCATATTCAGGATCTAAGGACAATAATCAGCAGGGGTCTTACAAGAAATTTGCATTGCAAATAATCTATAATTTATTGATTGCTTTGCTTGTTCCCAAGCTATGGCTAGGAATGCACATGGAGTCTGCAGACAATATTGCTGCTCCAGTAATATTATTCCTGGAGGAAGGAAAAAGACAATGATGCAGTGATTCAGAAAAAAAATCTTCTGTAGGATGATAGTGATCAAAAAAACTGTTGTTACTAGACAAAACTGAACTCTCATATGTCAACTGTAGAGAATGACTCCAGCTTAAGAGAAAGAAGAAAACATAGTCTGTCATTCCTCCCTGTGATAACTAGCCTCTGTAAGATTAATGTTAGGAAAAGAATTTTTCTACTAGTTGTCAACTCCAGAATTCTTAAAAATGCATAAGTGATGTATTCAGTATGCATTAACTTGACTTTATTCTCCTGACCCCGATATTCTTTCTGTCATGTTGACAGTCTACCTTTTTTGATGTTTGTTTGTTTCTTAAATAGCATAAACCTATCATAGTACAGATGTTACTATTTGATACCAAGATCTGGATTTCTGTTATTCTGTTCCTCTTGGGTATTTCATCTTTTATCTCATCACTAAAAATTTGTAGTCTCATTGAAAATCACAAGGGTTTGAATTTTGATTTTTTTATTGTTTGATTATTAAATTCCACTAATTATTGCATCAGAACAATGCATTTAAAAAATAAAAATAATTTACGCTTCAGGTAGAAATCCAGAAGGGATATGATTTGAAACATGGGAAACAAGACACAACTCTCTTCTGTGCCATAGAAACCTATGTCATCTCGAGCAAATTGACTAATATTTATGTAATTCACATCTCCACTATTGAAAGGAAATCTGTGGAATTTCTCTAGTTGGAAGTAAAACCTTTACAGAGACTACCTTGTTTGACAGACACCTTCTCTCCCCCTGTTGTACCAGAATAGTATTGGAGAAGATAGCCTCATCAAGAGGGGTGCATCAGTTGCTACTTCTGTTCCAAAAGTGCTGTTTGAGCAATGCTTTGGTGGCAATGAACTACTGTGATATTAGTGTTTCAACTCCTGTAATTCAACCGCTAAAAGAAAAAAAGGACTGAGATTTTCCCCACTTAATTTCACAGTGGGGATGGGGCTAATGAAGGTACCCTTCTGCATCTGTATACTTCATACACGACTACAATGATACACTAGGAATGTATATTCTCATAAGAGCAGATGGTATCTGTCCATAGTTCAGCCAGTCTACAAAAGCCAAAATACTTCTGAAACTCTTCCAAGAATAATGACTTGTTCACCAAGAAAAACTTATTCAGGATGCAGTTACCAGACTGAATTCAGCATTCTCTGTTAAGAGAAGCTGTTCGAGCAAAGGCAGCTATTACATGCTATAGCATTTTGAAAACAAATTGATGGATTCTTCTCACGTCTGATGCAGGCACTAATGGAAACTCTTCTGAATGCGCTGAGACCATTGGAACAAGCTGCTAGAATGCTAAGTGCTGAAACAGCATGGTTAAGTCAAGTCATACCACTGGTTCTTATTTTGAGATTATATTATATTGATTATACTGATGCAGGTCTTCTTTCCTACCCATCACCCCCACAGGCATCCAGCAAGAAATCTTATTCCCCAAAATATTTAGGGGAGAGAAAAGGTATGGCAAAAACTATTTAAACCATTTTTCAGATTTAGGAAAAAGTATCCCACTTTTATGGAAGTTTGCTTCTAAATTTCTTTATTTGAAAAGGATCATGGAAAGTTTTTGTCAGAAAGGAAACAAGTCTGTTAAGTGACCAAACACATCTGAAGGCTTGTGGAACATTTGTATTCCTTTAGCTAACACTGTTTTTATAAGCTTCAAAAAAGCACCGCTCAGGGGAGATGTACAAAAAAAAAAAAAAAGTACTTGTTAAAACAAGGAGAGTCACAGACTGTTACTGTCCTTCGCTTTTGCTCGCTTGTTCCCAACTTAAGGAAAAATCTGATACGGATTTCAAATAACCATCTGGCTAACTAATGTGATAATTAGTCTTGAATTCCGTCTCATTAATTTTTCATTTAAAACAATGGCAACACGTTAAAGGCATTTTTTCTTCTTTCATTTTATTTTTCTTAAATTCTATGTGACTCCAGTTTAAATTCTAAAGTCTGAGTATCTAGGCCATCAGGAAGATTACTGAGATTGAAGTGTTAGTATCCGTTTGTTAAAGATACTTCAGATAGCATTCAGGAATAGGTTAATTAGTCACTAAATCAAAGTAACATAATTTCTGCTTCAGAAAAGAGCATATTTTTTAGTTCATTGAATAGTTAGGATATATATATATATATATATTTCTTAGATTGTTGGAAACAGTTCATAAATTGCTTGTGTGGTACAGTGTGTAATGAGATTGATCCTTGCTCACTCTTGGATCAGTTGGAAATGGAAGAATAATGGATATTGAGTACTGGAAAGTACATACCCCTCTCTAAAATTCTGAACATTTTCAGTACAGAGAGTGACATTTTGAAGGTCTGAATTTATTGTACTGAATAATGGCAGACACATAATTATTGGGGACCAAAAGTTGAGCTTTGTGTTCTTGTAAGCCTGCCACGCCAGGCTGCAGCCTGTTTCACCAGTGTTAGAGCTTTTGCACAGATCTTTTGACCACATTACAAGCTGTTCTTTATAGTACTAAAGGGGAGCAACTGTACAAGCAATGGGAAACTACGAAGTGCTGAAGTCCACCAATAATTCTAAGCTTGGAGGGGCAATCTTTGGTATGGTGATACTTTAAAGATAATTCTTTATCTTCTACTGTTTTTTCAGTTATATAAATAGGGTTTGATTTGCTAGAAACTACATATCCTGCACGTAGTCTCAGTAAACAATACACTATTCTGTAAGAGTTATGCATGATCTACTTCTGACTCTTAGATCTTTTAGATATAAAAACCAGATATACATGGGTACTGTATTGAAATTACTACTGCTAGTTGCCAGAGTTTCAAGGTGTGTGCCTGGCTGGACATAGCTAAGGAAAAGTCTATAGAAAAGTTATCAGTATCTGTATTTAATCAAAAGGAATAGCATCTGACTGCAAGTTAACCATGCTTTGATCTGGGATTTGGACCAGGTGATCTTCAGAGATACTTTCCAAACTAAACCATTTTGCTGGGCATATCTTAAATCAACAGTCTTCTATCCAAATGTCTTGGTTACTGAAAATGAAAATTTCTGAAATCTCTTGGTTTGATGTAACTTAAAATGGAAATGAGAGTCAGAAAGAACAGTGGATTCCAGAAAATTCAGGCATTTGGTTTAATTTCACATATAGTAACATGGAGTTTCATGCTCTAATTTGCAGAAAATGAGAACCACTTCTCAATCTTTTTGTATTTTCAATTGATTGTGAAAAGTCTGTTTTATTTTAGCGTCTAAGGAAAACAAGTTAAGGAGCATCAAAATATGTTCTAAAACTGGTAATTCCTGGTTTCTTGCCAGCAGGAATCAAATGGACCTAGGGAGGGACAGAAACACACTGTATGTACTTCTGTTGTTTCCTTTTCTTTTTTTACTAGAATAGATAATTGCTTAATATCTATTGCAAATTGACATTCTAATTAGAAATGTCTGTTAGGTACTTTAACCTCTGGTGTATTTTTGTTTGTTTTTGTTTTGTTGTTGTTTTTAAGAAACATGTATGAACTGTTTTATGACTATTTTGGAAAGAAGTCTTGTATTTCATTCAGAGATGCACTGAGGGGGGAAGTGGTCCAAAGATCTACCTGGTTTGCAGTCTGAAAGAAAAATATAGAAAGCTATCAGTGTAGGTTCATTAATGAGGGTAAATATTATTTCAAGTGGATGGAAATCCATATAGTGAGAAAAGGCATGAAAATCTCTTGTAGAACAACAGAAGAGTAGATAGGGTAAAATAAATTTTAAACAAAAATTATCAATGGAAGAGTCAAATATTTAACCTTCTACATAATAACTGAAGGCCCAAATGAAAGGTATCTAAAGAGCCAACTACTTATGTAGCCCAATAAATATTTAAGGTCAAGAGAAGTGAGTATCTCACTGCCTGACTCTCAACAAATGAGAACAATGATCTCACTCAGCACCGGATAAAAAGAGCAAACAGCGTGCTACCAGAAAAAATAGCTGCACTTCTTACTGGTGCGGTGATCGTACCTCCCTGGATAAATATCAGCTAGACAATGTCTCTCAGAAGGTGGAACAAAACTATTATGCATTATCTAGGAAAAACACTATTTTACAATTTATGCTGTAGTCCTTAACTGGATAATTTTCATGTTGTCTTAATGGGCATTTTACTCTTCTATGGAGCAGATCTGGAATTTAACATCTTAAGATCTGCTCAGTCTGAAATGCATGTTTTCCTTTTATTTCACTTGTGCATTCTGCATTTCCCTTTTTTTGCAAGAGCTAGTACCAGCATGATAATGTTATGTGATTAGGGAAATACAGAGTTCATTGTTGTGATACAGCAACAAAAGCAATATGGGACCTATGATAAAAAATGAGGGTTTTTTAATTATTTTTTTATTTTCTGGTTCAAAGTAGTGTTTCTGTTATGACTACAAAGTGGAAATTTTCCTAATGGGCAAGTTGAGTTTTCCCTAAAATAAGCTTTAATAATTTAAGTGAATTTTTAGAAACATTTGTGGCAAAATTTGAAGTGATCTGACATGACAAACCTTCAGTATGTGTCTGTCTTCCACCATGGGAATGCTGGGAAGGAAGGATCTGTCACAAAGATCCTTTGGGATCACTTAGTTATTTGTGGCTCTTTGTATCTGGATCTATTTAAATTTAGTGTTTTAAAACAAACGACCGAAAGACTCTTTCAAATAAAAGAATAATTCATTACATTCATTTATCAAAGTGAAATCAAAATATATAATATATATAACTTGAAAACCATTTCATGTAGAGATTTCATTTCCTTTTATTACTAGAATATAAATATATCCCATTATATTTTCTTTTGTTACATAGAGCCAAACTACAACTGAGTACAAAATAAATTAAAGTCCCTGTCATAACAATACAGTATAGACAATTCTAGTAGAATTGTTTGTCCAACACAATTTTCTTTCTAGTCAGAAACCCCCAACTGATGTTATGAAACTGTCTTTTCTGGCAAAAGAAGTTCCCTTAATCAGGGCTACATCCCCACAAGGGATTTTCTTTCATCTTGTTTGGTCATAGGATTGTCTTACTGTGTAAAACTAGTTCAGTATGTTAAATTAAGACTCAGCTGAAAACTGATTGCGTAGAGCAGTGCCTCCTCCTAATGCATTGCTTCCTTTTGCCAGAGCCTCTGTTTTGAAATAAGTGAATATGGAAAGTAGATTTGAATTGCATGTAACTTGAAAAGGAAAACACACACACAAAAAAGACTGTCTTTTCTAACAAATATCAAATATTTTTACATGGTTTAAATGTAGCATTTGCATGGAGAATCCTGTTTACCTCAGTGAGAATTTAAGGCAATTTGTTGGATGTATTTGAGCACACTTAACTGAGGCTGGGAAGCAATTACAGAAATTATCTAAAATAAACCTTCTATTTGACCTTACCTACAGAATTCTTCAAGACTGAAAATACAAAATTCTCTTTTTGGATAAGTCAGAACAAATCTGGGAAGAGTGTTAAATTCTACAGTGTAATTAACATCAAATGTATAGTTTCCATGCTACTACTCTAAGTGGAGCAGTAAGGAGAAGAAGGTGGACTGGGAAGAAGAAAAAAGGAATATCTCGATATCATACTACATAAACTGAATGAAGGGCTCATTTCATCCTCCTATTTAGATCAGAGGAACAAATGGTGTGGGAGCATGCTGGATGCTCCCCTGCAGAACTGCTTGAGAGAATGCACCTTGTCCATTGCTTGATGATAATGAAATGTGCAGAGAGGCAACCTCACCTTCGGAAGGTGAAATATTTAAGAGGAGAAATCTGCAACACTGACACTTCATCTCCCATCCTTTGCTTTTCAGGATATATAAGGTGTCAAGGCAGGGTGTTGGTTTTAGCTTGTAGTGTTGATTTTAGCTTGGACAGATCAAAGTAGGCAAGTAGATCAAACTTTCATTTTTCCTATATGGAAAATGAAGGGATGACCTGATTTGGCTGTATAGCAGTCACAAAAAGGTCCAAATACAAGAGCTCTTGCTCAACCACCTGCGTAGATTCATCTAAAACCCATTCCTTTAGCAATGCACCAAGGTAAAGATCATATAGATGACCTTTACACATTTCTCAGGATTTCTCACCCACTAGATACTAAAAGTTTATGAGGCTTCAAAGTTTTTAAAGGGTAGAATAATCTTTCTACTCTTTCCCTTAAAAATAGATGTTTTTCTTTAAATTAAGTGAAGATGGATATCATGAACATTCTTTTCTGCAAATTTTCTGCATTTAGATTGGAATTCCACAGCAGCCTGCACTGTTTTATAACAGAGGCAACCTCTGCAGAAAGAATGATACATGAAGTGTATATTGTCTGTATGAGTAGGGATTAATTTTGTCTACAGAAGAATAGACTACAAAGTGATATTTGCCAAATAAAAATGATTTATCCTTTATGTGTAGGACATCAGTTGCTAACCTGAGAAATTGATACTTTACAGCACAATTTTATTTCTCTGTAACCTTTTAGAAGCTTTCTTATATGCAAAATTCCACAAACAGCAAAGCAGTGAATC
The DNA here is from genome assembly GCF_038088225.1 of Cyrtonyx montezumae. Classification (NCBI taxonomy): domain Eukaryota; kingdom Metazoa; phylum Chordata; class Aves; order Galliformes; family Odontophoridae; genus Cyrtonyx; species Cyrtonyx montezumae. Next base: position 20,221,859 of record NW_027071825.1, on the reverse strand, counting down.
GATCTTTTGTATTGGTACTACTTGCTTGGCCCAGAGTATTACACAGTGTGTGACCACGTACTTTTCTTATTCTCTGAATAGATAATTGGATTTTATTAAGAAATTCTATTTACAATGCAGAAATAGGCATTATGAAGATGGAACAAAAGTTATGGATGTACGTACAAAGTTCGCATGTAGCCAAAAAAAAAAAAAAGGTTTTTTTTTTTTTTTTTCCCTCAATTACAATGTCATGTGGCTTGAAAACCTTCACTGGTAGAATCATAGAATTGGTCAGGTTGGAAAAGACCCTCAGATCATCAAGTCCAAACGCAACCTAACCATACTACCCTAACTCTAACAGCCCACGGCTACGTCATAGAATCTCTAAGGCTGGGAAACACCTTTAAGATCATCTAATCCAATTGTCAACTCATTGCAACCATGCCCACTAAACCATGTCCCTAATTGCCACATCTATGTGGTTCTTGAAAACATCCAGGGCAGTCTGTTGCAATGCATAACACTCCTTCTGAGAGGAAAATTTTCCCTAATATCAAACCTGAACCTCATCTGATGCAACTTAAAGCCACTAAGATGACTAACTTTACATAATTGTACACACAAATATGCTTATCAATCTCTTTGTTTTCCGAAAAGAAAGAAGCAGGAAACTGCACATCTGGTCTAGTGATGATGTGTGTCTTTTATCACAAATAGGAAAGTTTGCAATCTAGTTTGTATTTTTTCCATCTCCTGTAGCAAGGTTCAATGTCCAAAATACCCCCTCTTTTTAGAAAGCAACATAAATCTATCCCATACAATTATTTCATTTGGATTGTTGCAAGAAAAGCAACAAAAATTAACTTTAGTTATTCTGAGTAAAGACTGTGTTTTAGCAAAAGAAAACAGTCCAAGATAGAAACATAAACAAGAATAGTACTTTATTATACTTATGGTTGATCTTGCTGAGAAGTTAGAGAAAACTGTATCTGTCATCCATTTACAAGTACTTACAACCTCTCATACTTCTAAACTTTTTTAACTTCTAGAACCTTTTTAACTTTTCAACTCTTTGAAACTTACAGGGAACTGCCTTGGCAGAGAGTGAATAATTTATGTGATGGGATTCCATCTCCATTTTCTGTGTTCCTGTAAGATACAGGAGTGGAATTATGATCTAGCTCTTCCTTTTAAAAATATTTTTACATCCTTTATTAAGCCATTGTTTTTAAGCCATCTGTTTAAATCAAATGACTTATTTGAATGTTTTGTTTGATTTTACTTGTGACATGTCTTTAAAGAAAAATGGCCTTAAAACTGCTGTGCAGGAGATCAAAAACAATTAAAAAAAATAAGTGGGTTATAAAAGGTACTGCCAAGACCAAACAAAACAAAACAAGGAAACAATGAAAATCTGAGAACACTTTCTTTCTTGTAACTAGGGTGGGTTCATGATTTGCAGGTCAGAAACCCAGACATGAGAAGGACCAACTGGGCTTGTCAGACTGACAACTCTGTGAGAAGCAGCTAATCCCAGTGGGCCCAGAGGACATCTGCTGTTCCTTCTCCCAAAGGCTGCGTTGCACCACTTATAAATACCCTGTAACAAGCTTAAGCCCATGATAAAAGATCCATAGTCACAATTATAATGTGTCACAGAAAGAAGGCAGAGACCTCAGCAGCTTCATTTATATCACAGGACACCCCAGGAGCAGGGAGCTTGCTGTGGGGAATTCCCAGGTGAGCCTCAGCTGCAAGGCAAGAGAGAGCTGCAGCCCAGACACTCAGCCAGGCAGCCCAGCAGGGAAATGCCTGCCTGGCTGCAATCTGGCAGAGGCTGGAAGTGCTTGAGCCAAGCGTCACAGAGATTTTTTATCAGCAAAGCATCCTGTTTCTATTTTTAGCTATAGCTACGTTGCCTCAGAAAAATGCCCCTGACGTTAGCTAATATGTCACCATGGGGAAAGTGTGGGGGAGAGAAGGTTGATGGAAAGAATAGCTGCTGGATCCTGCTGTGATCAGTGGGATTGCTGAAGCAAGAAGGAACACAAGTCTAATACAAACGCCCTTTTGAGCCATCTTCACAGGCTGTACTAAAACACTGTGTGGCTTAAATATCTAGCTCTAGCATCAAGCTCTATCCCTCCATTCAATCCCTCATTAGAAGATTATCAAGCTGTCCTAAAACAAGTCTGCATCTTAGCATTGCTAGTTTCTTTTTAAGGCTAAACCTCTGATGTTCAAATCTAGATGCACACCTGACTAATGTCTTTATCCATTTGACCTTCTGTCAAGATCTGGTACCCCCAGCAATGATATTTATATACAAGCAAAAACACTTCTATATTGTGTAAAGGATAACTGTATCACATCTCAGTTTACTTCCAGCAAGCTAAACAAGTCAATTGCTTCCTGCGAGGAAGATTTTACCTAATCATTCCATCACTATTTCTCCACATGTATTCAAATTGTGCTTTTTCAATCTAAGAAATCAAACAGCATATGTATTCTAAATGATAATTCCTGTAAGTCTTGTTTAAAGAAGAAAATACTTCCTAATCATACTGAAAAAATACCTCCCGTTGTGCACTGAAAGTATCTAACCTTCATGCTCTCAGGTCTCATTTCTTTAGAATTTTGCTCAGTTTTAGACTGTGATACAAGTTATGAGTAAATGCCAAACTGGAACCACCTTCAGGCTAGGACTCCAAGGCCTGTGGGTTCCTCAGTAGGTACTCAGTTCACTCAAGCTGTACAAGTGAGCCATATTTTTGTGGTGATGAGCAAAGGGCTGGCCTGTGTTCAGCCTTGTGCAGTATTTCTGTGTACTTAGGCACAGGTACAGGGATGTGCTAGGGGGATGAAAGCAAAGCTGCTGGTTTCTGAGGCATTGCCCATTTTAGAGAATTGCTCCCTGACTGCAGCAAGTTGCTTCTGGTGTGCTGTATCCTTCTTACCACCCTGCAGGTGGGTTGGACATGAGGCACTCTGGGTTGTGGCCGCTGTAACCATGAGATGTGAGACAACATAGAAATGGAGGAAGGATGCTTCTCCTGTATATTGGTGAAGGACAAAGCCAATCCACATCTAACATCAGCAGCTATCTCCTTTTATGGTGAAATGAAAGAAAAAACAGAATGCAAGACCTTTTGCATTCTTAGGACAGTCTCCTCATTAAACATTATTCCACAGTTGTCTTGTAAATATAAAATGAAATGTCTTCTGTAAATCTGAGATATTTAAGTATTTGCCTTTCTGAATATATTTGAGAGCAGCCTGTTACTAAGTAATGCTTGACCTAAATGAGTTGCTGAGGTGGTTGTTAATCATGCATACGTTAATAATCTTCACAAGATTTAATTGATACTTTTTCTCATTGAGACTCCTATTAGCCTGGTTTCAGTCTTACTAAGTTACTCTTAACTTCAATAGAACATATTGCAAGGATGCACATTAGGCCTTTATTTAACAATGCTGAAGTTGAGGAAATCTTTCTAGCTGATGCTTTTCATTACTCTCCATAATGCCTCAACATGTACTAATGAGAATCTAGTGTGGCTTGGCATCACAGGGCTCTGTGAAGAGCCTCTCTTCTTTCTGGTACCTACCTGCGTAGACTAGAGCAAAACAAAAGCAGATTGAATCCTTTAAATTCTGGTAATTTGAACATATCCTTAAGAAGTTTCACGCATCTTTGGTCATTAAATCAAAACCTGTTTATTAAGTGATGTATGTCTCCTGTTGCCTAGTTCTCATTACTTCAGATATTTAACTTGAGTGATCTGTGAATTCCCATGAATGATTTAAAGAATTTGATATAAGCGGAAAGAAGTTAAATGCCTAATTTTGAGCTCAGATAATTGAGTGACCCACTTCCTTTTTGCTTAAGATGCTCAAAGAGGCTTAATTTCAGTTTCTGATAGATGTGTTGCTTTTTTATCCAGCTGTCTTAATCCCAGCCTTATATAAACCACAGCATTGGTGCAATTTTAAGCAAAAGATTGAGATGGGAATTTCTGTCTGTGTTCTCAGAGTGAATGTGGTTAGGTAGCCTGAAAATAATGAACCAGACTTATTAGTGATGTTCCTCAGGCCTGCGGGGGCTAAAGCATCCTGCAAAAGGGGAAATGGCCCTACCACTCTGAGATAGAAGGTGATGGAGTTGCTAGTTAACGGAGTTACTTTCTTATTTAAATCAGTTCAGTTGTATTTTGGTGTTGAAGTTTCCAGGCTTTAATCTTATCAGCTCTAATATAAATTGCTATATAACTCAATGGTTTTACGTTCAGACAGGTATTTTTTTTATCATGATCTTAAACATTTAGCATCTTAATGATAGTAGTGAAAAGAACAGTAGTATCATTCTGTCATCTTTGGCTTACATAATATTCTGTCCAATCTGCACCAGCTCACAAACTAGGTACACTCAAAAGGTCAGCTCTAAATTCAGATTTCTCCAGTGTGAGTTACACTCTCCATCTTGGATTTCAGCTCACCCACTCTAGAAACAAGGCCAGTTGCTAAGATTTGAATGAGATTAGGCTCAAGCATCACTCAACTCTATTTGTATGCTACACTCTCAGTGCTTTCCAGTTCTAAAAACAGTGATTCTTGGGTTTTGACAGAAATAGATTTGAAACGTGGTAGGTAGGTTTACTGTGGTTGAGTGAATTTTTGTAGGATTTCTACATGTTGCCTCATTTGAAGATACACCATCCAGAATGTGTCTCACCCAAACAAGCTCTTCAATGAGCAACAGAGTCAGGTTTGTGGATCCTGTAAATCCTATGGATTAATATCCCATATCACTCAATTCCTTTTGTTCTTATCTCCTCCTCTTTTCCTCCAGTTTTCTTGCTGTTTTGTTGTCATCCTTGGCCCTTCTGCTATGCTGTCAGGTGTCCCTCTGAATCTTAATCTCACTGAGCTGAAAAGAATTCTGCAGAATTATTAATGTGCTTGATAACTATGGGCATGATACAAGCGATAGCAAAGGTTTATATCTTAAGTATTTTTCGTGTAGATAAGTACCACACAAACTTGAAATATGTATGTATGTTTGTTTGTTGTTTGTTTGTTTTTCCATTTTTGAATTACTTTTCACCCCAACAGTCTTTGGGCATTAATTCAGTAGCTCTAGATAGGAAAGTAATCTTGTTTGGAGCAAACAAATCAGAATACTGAAAACATTGCAAAATGACATAGCATATAGTTCAGTCCAGCGCCCATGAGTAAAGACTGCTCAAAGAAAATGTCTGTTTGTTGGGAATAGCATTGAAGTACATAATATCTTCCTCTACTGAAAGGAAAAAGAAAAGCTTTAACAGAAAAACATGGACTTTTGCAGCCTCGTAAACTTGTACCAAGCTTTCTTCTGCATTAACTTAGCCACAAAAGAATAGAAGTTTATCCTGTATCTCAAGCTTGTACATTGTATCTCACGTTGGAGGGATGTCCTGGAAACCACAAAGGTTGCTTCAGAAAGTTGACCTGGCATTCTTATGCATGAACACTTTTCCAGTCAGCTTTGCAGTACACTTTTTGATAGCTGAGTTTTTTTGTCTGTCTAAATTCAGTTTTTTTCTTCTTCCCTAAGTTGACTCATTTCATATATGAATTGAGACATCTTATTTATTTTTTTCCAAAGATGATAAGTGTTAATAATGTTAGTTAAGGGAAGAAGAGTGGCAAAACCCACAGACATTTGAAGAAAAGCAAACAAAAATACAAAGGGAAACATTGTCTTCAATGGAAAGATTCTACACTACCACCACATTATGAAAAAAGATTGCATTATTCCAGTGTGTATTCTCACTTTTTCCCTTGAGACTTTCTGATTAGATTTTTTTTTCTCTGTTACTTAAATTTAGTTCCAAATGAGGCACAGTAGCTCAGTAGAACACCATGCATTAAAATCCACACTGAATTTCACATGACAGGCTTTACATTTGTCGAGGGCTTGGGGGCTATGGTTTTAACAGTCATCTCACCCGTATTTAGGTTGAATGTTGTTTGATGCATGTCTAGGAAATTTGTGTTTTGCTTGCGCAGGGGGTGATTCAAGTCTACAGCTGTCGCAAACAGTATGCAGGACCTAGTCCATGAATGAGCTGTCAGTTACTACATTCCCACAATAAGAGCAAATTAGAATTACAAAAGGAAATTGGAATGAACCATAACGTGAGAATTTAGTTTTATTTTCTTTCTTTCTGTTTTTTTAACATTAGTATTAAATTTGTGTGAAGATTCTCCTTTAACATTAGGATACATGCTGCAGCCTCAACTTTTTATACTTCAGCTGAATCTCTGTAGAGCATACCTCATCTACAAATATTTTGTTCAACATATGAAGAGTATTTACCCTTAAAAATATAAGTCATCTACAATGCTGTGAAAATATCTGTAATGAGAAAAACATGTTCTCGCCTAATCACGCTGTTCTCCCAGCATTTATGTCATCCATCTACCATGTATGGGAAGTACTGAGAAATACCATGTAAGGAAATTACCCCTTCATAACTAAAATGAGAATTCCTCAAGAATGTAAGAAGAAATCCAGCAGACCTTCATGAAAGCATTGATGTGATCTCCTAAGGCAAGAATAGTAATACCAAACACAGAGTGAATTTGTTGCAGATTTGATTACTTTATTCTTCTTTGTGCAGCACTTTTGGCACCATTGGTCACAGTACGGTATTATACATTTATTTACAGAATTTTAACACTTCCAATGGCAAAGTGACATTTCTAGCTTTTTTCTAAGCATGAAAAGAAACATGGAGTGCTCACTGGTATGGAAGCGCTGATGCACTGAATTTTTTTAAAAGCTATTATTTAATCCAATTGTATGTATTGCTGCCCAGACAGTAGAGATTGTCATGTGTGCTATTCAGATAAATATGAACCAGAGATAAATAGATATACATATTGTAAAACTAATCAAGTGAATATTTGCTGAAATGTCAGAACTGATAATGATTTGATATCAGAAAATATTATGCTGGATTAGATGCCTATTAGTTACACTCAAGTGAATGTACCATACAAAATACAAGAAGAAGTATATTTAGTATTTGCATTCCTGATTGTGCCTTTTTTAAGTCCTCTTATTGGAGAGCTGCTGCCCTGAAAGTGAACTATTCTAAAGAGAAAAATTCTACCTCAGAAGGTTAGGTCAGTTAAACATCATCGCAGGAAATGTGAATCTATTTGTACAAATAAGTTAAAGGTCACAGGTATGAGGAAGTCTTGAGATGCATTTGATAGCAAAATTTCTAATGGTTTCAAATGAGCATCTGGTTTTATGAGTTTCATTGTAGTATCACTCGTGCAGTCCCTGACCTATTTTCCATCTTAAGTATGATTTAAATTCTGAAGTGACTTGCTGTTTCAGTTTCTGAGTACAAAGAAAAATGAAACCTATTCTTTAGATTTAGAAACAAGAATAAGAGCTTTTATTTAGATATACTTCTTTCCAAGCACCCTTCCGCATGTTTTCTGCTCATTCCCCTTACTCTGTCCCTTTAAAGTGAGCAGTACTTGCCACAACATCCAAAATAAATGTTAATCAATGCTTAGCATAGTTTTCAGCTGCTACTTTTCATTTCCTGATGTTACCTCCTGTGGCTTGCAGAAACTCAGAGGAAATCTGTTATTTTAGTTGTCATTTAGGCAAATATGAATATTCCATCAATTCTGTCAAAAACATTAGACCTAGAGTTACAGTGTATCTCAATTGATTATCTTTTACAGTAAGGATGAGACAAGGAAACCTTTTAATTTTAAAGTGGGATTTTTCATCCCTGCAGTTCATTTCTACATGCTCTTTCCGTATTGCTGTGTGTGAAGGATGTTCATTACCACTCGCTCTTATCTGAGATGGTACTGTTGGATGACTGTGTGATTATCCTTTATTATTATGTCTTAATTTCTAATCTAGATTCACAGCATCAGCATGAATCCAGTTCCCCCATTTCCTTTTTTTTTTTTTTTTTTTGTCAAATAAAAATCTCTACCTTTAGCTTGTAATGCAATGATCAGTTTCCCTGACAGACTCTCCCTGCCAGGGCTTCAGAGGTACAGTGGTAGCTCCTCATTTTAAGAACACACCTTTCTCTTTCATGCTCAAATGTTGTTTGACATCCCTGTGAGAGTACAGGCATGTATGCTGTACCACACGTGCTTGGGTTGTTGCTGGATCAGATCTCAAGGGATGCATGTGCCCTAGTTTATACTAACTTGGGTAAGAGCAGATAAATACTAATCTGATAATTATTAGTAAAACGTAAGAACTATAGTGCAGTTCTTAATGATCTGTTTTTTGGGCAAGAAAGCGCCATCTGTAGCCATTCCTAAATATGGTATGTTGTATGGGGATCGTTATATGGCATGGATATTTAAAATCATAAATTAACGTATTTAAATAAATTCAGCTGAATTGAAACAAGCTTGCATATTTCAGAAATGAGTATTTCCATACCATATGTGAAGTACGTCATCGCACATTGGACAGTGTAGTATTTGTTAAAGACCACTAGCATACAAGCTGCGTGCCCTGAAACATCCATCAAATAAGACCTTTAGTAAATGCAGTATCATTGCTACAAACAAGCCCAAGGAATTGTTTGAGACAATTAAAGCTGCACCACAATAGCTCGTTCGTGTATGTAACTTCACTTCCAGTTCAGTAGTCTCTGTGTGCAGATCACTCAAGTGCTCTTATCTAGTTTTCTCCAAGCTTGTTCTGACAAGTTGGAATAGTGGTGGTTTGTTCTGAGGCAGTCAGTCTTTCTAACAATGCAAAGAATTAGGCTTTTGTCAGTGCATACCGAGCTCAACAAAGGCGCTGTTCTGCACAGCTCCGTTCGGTGGCTGTTTTTCTGCAGAACTGAAGACTACATTTCCAAATTGTGAAAACTTAACACTGCTAACATGACTGCAGCTTGATTTTTTTCTCATGCAAGCAGTGCCAAGAAAGCTCACAGTTTAAATTGGTGCTGTTTTAGAAGAGATCATTTTATTGATATGCTTGTTGTATGTTTCTAAATGCTACAGATCTTGCTTTCTGGGTGTACACAGTCATACTTAGTTTTATTTGGAAATTTAGGAAAATGTCATACCATTTCATGAAGCTTTGTAAGATATTTAACAAATGCTTCATACCGTGGTTCATTCTTCGTTTTAAAAACCTCCATAGTTTATATTTTAAAATTCTGAGGTAAGTGTAGTGAAATTATAGTTGATCATAGTAATAGGTACTGAGATTTAGTTTGATTCAATTTATTCATCTTTAACTTAATACTTATTTTTTGAAATTACATGGATATATTTTTGGTATCAAAATAAAATATGTATATTTATATTTTCTAGGTTTCTATTATTGCACTAATATATGTGCTTATATTAGAAAGTGAACTACTCAATTTATAATGTAAAATTTGAATGATTTTACTTAAGGATGTAGGAAATTCTCTGTCCCTGGAAGTTTTTAACCCTTCTAGCAGATCTACTATAGCTCAAGGAGGACTGTTAGGTGTAATCCTCATATTACGTGGATTAACTGTTTATGGAGTAATGTGCGCTTGAAAAAAAATTTTGAATAGTTCAACATAGTCTTCAAATCAATAGTTCCTTTAAATATTGGAAGATATAGAATGTGTAAATATTGTGCAGGAAGACAGAAAGACAGTGTATGTAGTTGTATGGAAAAGAAGAATAAATCTGTTTTAATGGTACAATTTCAGTTAGAAAATGCATTTTAACGTCGAGTTTAATGGTCTTCTGTGTGATTTGCCTTTGGGATTTTTAGTTGATGTCTACCTTACAATGGATTCTATATGTCTGACAGTGGGATGGTATTGAAGACGGACAAGTTATCAGCTCTCCTTTCATTCTTCTTGCTAAAAAACCCCATTAACAATGTCCATGCATATAAGTATGTAGCTCTTAAAAGGTATTGTAGATACTCTGGCACTGGCAAACACTGAAACAGTTCAAATGTCATCTTCACTGTGTTAGCCTGGCTATTGTCCCAGAATGTTTTTTTTTGAGCACTTTCCTCAATGCTGATCATAGATTGTTTGTATCTTACATTTAATCTGGACAAAAAGAAGCTTCTTCAAATTCTTTTTGGTGTATCAGAAAATAATAACAGCAACACTGCGTCATTCTGTTCCTTTCCTGTAACTCTTCTTCCTAGGGCAGCTTTCTCCCTGTTTTCATACTCTATCTGCCATGGATTTGGATGCACAGTTAAGAAGGACCTGTGAGCTCAGTGACTTCTATGTGAGTCCAGATGTGATGGAAAGGTGATCAATGAGCTTCTGAAAGCTATCTTTCTCACAGTGGCATCTCATTTTTCAATGTAAAGATGTTGCTGTAACTTCGAGCCAGTGACTGGGTAGATGTTTGGGAGCACAAACCGCAGTGACCGATCTAAGGGCTTCTAGAGGTTGTAGGCACAGAGCAATCTGAGATGAACAAGGGGAGCATGGGTTGCCCGTAGATGTGCTGGAGCTTGATTTTATGTGTGCAAGCTTTTCTCCTAATGACAAGGTGTTGAAGGAGGAGGTTTTAGTAGTGCTTTAGTATCTTTTGCCCAGGCATATGGTGTGTAACTTCCAAATGGATGTAAATGATCTGTTCTTTCCTTTGATGTGACTCCACTGAACACACAGCACAGATTAAAAGCTCTCTACAGTTTATAATAAAATTACTAGGCAAAATTAGAAACCCTCTGGACATACTCAGATCCTTCAAAACTTGCCAAGTGTGTTTAACTGTTCCTGTCTTCATTTACTACAGTGTAAGCTGCAAGCAAACCCAGGGCCTCCCTTCTGTTGTATGACAAACTGTCTCTGAGTATCGTATGACTACAAGACAAGAGAATTATATCTTCTGGGTTTTTTTTTTTTTTTTTTTTTTTTGTCTTTATGCACAAAATATGCTCCTTGTTACTTTCCATTTTTTATCCTTAACACCTTATTTAAGTGAACTTTTAGTGAGCTTCAGTGAACTTTTTCAAGTCAATACATAATTTACTGTCTGGTCAGTCAGCAATGGAAATGGCATTTTAAACATGATTTCAGAGGTAATTCTTGGTAGGAAAGGTTCATCTGTAGTTAGAGAAAATGGTATTTACTGGAAATGAAACAGAAAATTTTAGGATATCCAGACAACCAAATAATTTCCTGTAGAAAAAAAAAGAAAGAAAGAAAGAAAGAAAGAAAGAAAGAAAGAAAGAAAGAAAGAAAGAAAGAAAGAAAGAAAGAAAGAAAGAAAGAAAGAAAGAAAGAAAGAAAGAAAGAAAGAAAGAAAGAAAGAAAGAAAGAAAGAAAGAAAGAAAGAAAGAAAGAAAGAAAGAAAGAAAGGAAGAAAGAAAGAAAGAAAGAAAGAAAGAAAGAAAGAAAGAAAGAAAGAAAGAAAGAAAGAAATAGACAACTGATTTTTATGCTAAATTTTTAATCAAACAACAACTCAAGTAAAAATGTGATCATTGACATGTGTTTATTTAATTTAATCTGTATTCACACGGTGAATATAATAGATTTTTATGAACCAACCACATTTGGCAAAACAGGCTGTGTCGTGTGGAATATCAAAGACAGAAACATGTTTTCTAACAGTCGTGTTGGTCCATTTCATGATCACATAGGCTCAAGTTGTGCTACTGGATATGTGATGGTAGGGTACTAGCCTTGATGTAGCTGTGCACCAGCACAGGACTCCTATTTCTGATCTATGATTGATGAAAACATACTGTAATAGGTAGAAAGGGTTATGAGATAAAACCAGAAGTGTAGCCCTTTAATTCTTCAAACATGGTAATTACTGGAAAGTAGGCTGAGAATATGTAGCACTGCTAATGGGAAAGTGAAATTTGAGGGAGTGGTAGAATTACCGAGCCACTTTAAAAGCTGTTCATTATAATGGTTGCAAGTCTTTATGATGTATTTTATTAGACTTAGAGTTTATATCCAGTCTGTCAAAGTATAAAAACTGTGAATGCAAACATTTATCTAAATATCTGTTTTATAATCCTCTTGTGCAATGTAATCACATTATATGTCCATGCTTTTAATTAAAGTGACCATAGTAATTCCTCCATTCTATATATATCCTTCCTCACTTAAAAATACAACTGTCCATATGTGGTGATTGGTTAAGGAGCAACATGTGGCAGGATGCATGATGTTTTAATTAGATATCGGAGGCATATTAATTATCTACAAGAAAAGCTAGAATCTGAAATGGCAGTATGTCTGCTAACATTTCAACTTGTTTACTTTTATTTTCTTTTTTTCTTAGTTAATTGATTATTTTTCTTTAATAAAAAAACCTGAAATTTGCTTGGTGAAAATCAGTCGGTTTTAATGTGGAAAATACACTTTTTAAATGGAATAGGAATTTTCTTATGAAAATCCAGACTCTTACATGATGGTTATGTTTAAAACATTTTCTTTTAATAAGCCAAGCTTCATAGTTATTTTTCAAATGCAGGGTTGTAAGACCATTCTTGGTCTTATTTTTTATTGCACTTTCTAGTAGATAATTCATGTCTACTGCTTTGTTTTGTCCTTCCATTTAGAACTGCAATACAACCACAAATTTCTGAAAAAATTCTTTAGTTAAGCATATGATGAGAGCAATGCCATTTAGCTCTTTGATTAAATGAAGTTTTTAACCAAGTCTTCCTGGAATGGCTAACGCCTAAGGAAATAGGTCTCTAAGTATGTTTCTCATGATATCTGGAGCCTCACTGAGATACAAGGAAACCTCTCATTGTCATGCCTCTGTGCAGTGTTGTAAAGGGTTGTCCTGTTTTCCTGCACCATCCATGACAGTTTGGTCGGCTCTGTTGCACAAAGGTGAAGGCAGTGGCTGTTCTGTTCGCAGCAGGATAGCTGTTGGATGAGGATCAGTAACAACCTGAGATAGTTTGATTGGAAAAAAATTAGTAGGGAAACACCCTGAGAGATAGATGTGAGAATTATTTTGGAGCAAAAGCAAAATAAAAAAAATAAGGTGCTCCTCAAGTCCTGAGCTTAAGTAGCCATCTGCTGAGAAATGTAATGTCAGTACTTCCAGGTTAGCAATTGGATCATTCCAGCAACCACATTTGCTGTGCTGGGAGTTATGTTGTGCAGGTGTAGGACATGTTAACTACTCTGGAAATGCATGAGAAAAGATTTGTCATATTTGCACCGGGAAATTTTTTAATTTATATCATAATTGGTGTGGAATTTGCATGAGAAATAATACTGATGCACATCTATGTAGGCGCAGACACGGAACCTATCTCCAAGTTCTTAACAGGGCTCTGCATACTGCAGTGCTTCTACAAACCCTTGAGAACTATACCTCTTCCAGTGACTGCAAACAGAACTTCTGTCACCACACAGTCTTCTAGAAGTGAAGCCTCGATGTGTTTACACTACAATTCGTATCCTCCTGTTTCTTTGCCTGTTTTTGACTTCCATGTGGCTACTGTACCAACCTGACACGTAGGTTTCCAGCTGAGAGCAGCTCTGGGGATGACACGCTCCCCCAGGTGCTGCTGCTATCAGCATGCAGCAGCTCTGGCCGCAGCCACACAAGGCGCCTTCCCTTTGCCTTATGGTGAGACGAAAGCAGATGAACCTCTCCATGCACCAGCTCATGTTTTGTCTGATTTTGTCCCTACACCTGCTGATACTATTTTTTTATTAACCCAACAAATTCTTTATATATTAAATTCCTGAAAGCTTCAGTCTTTAGGCTGTTTTGAGGGTAAAAAACAGACTGTTGACTCTGATCCTGCAGGGAGAAGAGAGGTGCTTTAACAGTGATTAAACAGTTTCTGCTTGTGCTGGGGCTACACATGACCTTTTTATCCAGCTTCTGACTCAAACAGACACTGGCTCTTAATAACCTGGCTTCAACTTTGACTTAAAAAAAAGAAAGAGGTTTCAAGGTGCCAAAGCTCACCTTTTTTCTTATGAATATGAGGTCAGAAAGCCCCCTTGCTGCCCTGGCTGCATTTGAGAATCTCCGTATTTTCATTTCGGTCCATGTCTGACTACTCAAGGACAAGGGACAGGAGGGTTAGCTTTCACTAGTTATCTGCTGTGACTCTGGTGCATGTTTGCTTATACTGTAATAAAACTTGTCTTGCCTCAAGACAGTTCAGGTTAGAGGTTGGTAACGATAATGATTTTTAACAGATAATTGCATTTCTGAAACCTCCTATAGAAAATTATGTTGGAATTTTTACTTGGGTAGATTATTTATCTCTGTTTGTTTAGTTTAAAAATTATCCATCATGAAAAGCGAGTGTTGGTATCTGTCAGAACAGAGTTGACAGTAACAGAAGTAAAATTGTATCTAGAGGCTTTGTCTATGTTTTGGGAATATTAGCTCCTTGAATAGACTTCTGCTTTGTTGTATCTGTTTTTTCTACTACCTGCTGTCTACACAAAATACTGTACTGCTGCATATTGATCAGACTTCAGAGCCACAGCAGCTTTGCAGCTCGGTCTTTGTTTTTGGTATGTTTTCACTCTAATTTTCACTTTGGGAGCAGAATTTTACAAGACTCTTAACTATCAGTGTTATTTTCTAGCCTATTTCTGGATGTAACAAATTAGACCTGAAGGTGCTAAGAATGAACACAACATACTAAATCCAAAGGCACTGAAGACCTGCTAAGCTAGTGCTGGTTCTACAGAGTTCACACCAGTATTCAAAGTATAGTTGTTATTCTAAGGTGTAATGTGGAACTGCACTACATGTATGGGGATGGTAGGTGGTATTTATTTGCAGGAGAAGGAATGAAAGCCAAACTTAAGATACATTCTGAATTTCTGTGTATATACAGTCCTAGTTACATATTGGATCTATCTGGATGACTCACAAGATGACTAAAAATAAATCATGTAAAGTATCTGCAATTACAGTATTTAACAAGACTTTGAAATACTGTTAGCACTGCAAAGGCAGTGTCTCCAGAAGATGCAGTGATTTAATTCTTATCTTCAAAAAGCATCTTACTGAGCATCAACTGCAATCTGCTTCCTCCAATGAAATCATATTCTTATGAATCAAAATTGTTTTCTTTGTCAGATGAGTTCATTTGGTTTGCACTGGACTGTACTTCGAATATTACTCTTCAGTTATATTTGGGCTATAGGCAATAGTTAGACAGCACCTTTAAATGAAAAAAAAAAGTGTTAATTTGAATCTGTTAATTATGAGATATACATTAGACACAGTAATAACATTTTCCAAATTCATCCTTTTTTTTTTTTCCCCACCTTTTATCTCTCCCTCTAATGCTAAATCTACTTAATAGTTTTTCTTATTATTATTCTTACAGCCCCTCAAGCATATCAAGCTAGGATTCTATGTGATGTGCATTTGTTTGTATTTAAGACATTAACCTGTCTGAGAAGTGAATATGGTAGAGGATCATATTTCAAAAATATGAATGTATTCCAGCTTTGTGAATCAAAGACCTTCTGACAGAGCCTTTACTTGTCAAAATAAAATATGTATTTTAACATTTCTATCTGCATACTCTGATGTATATCGTCTTCCAGCCCATATTTAAAATGTCAATTGCCTAACACAAATTGAGAACATCCATATAAAAAAAGACTATCTACGTGTTTGGAATTATTGTGTGGTTTTTACTTTAAAAATGCACACATTAAAAAGGCTGCTTAACAGTTACTTTAATGATGGTATTAATAACCACAAATATTTCTTAAACAGTGAAAACTTCACTAGTTCTTTTATTTTAACTGCAGCAAACTCTACTACTGTGTTAACAAGTTCAAGCTTAATCAGCTGTACGCATCTCTATTGTTTAGGGTTCTGTATGATTCTATTGTACAAAAGATAAATGTGGTAGATTGCTCACAGGTCATAGATAGCCACAATGCATTATATTCCAAAGACTTTAAAAAACATTATGATATTTGCAAATATTCTCAGTTACGTAGGATTGTTTCATCTGTCTGCTGCTGTATTGAGTTAATGTATCTCAGGCTCTCATGAGTCGCTTGTCTTCAACTCCAGGCTTTTGAGGAGATTGATTCCTTTTAAAGAAAGATTCTGATGTCTCTTTCTTCAAAAACCTGTGGACATGTGCAGAGCAAATGAGCAGAAAGGCATGGGAGAAAACTAAGAGCATTTTGAATTAAATATCAATAGCGTATTCATTGTGGCCAACCTGCACGTCTCCCTGATTTGGTAGAAAGAACATAGATGAATTTAGCAGCAAAAGCACTAGGGAGGATCCTTTCAGATAAAGAAGTACTTAAAATCCTAAAACATATAGCGGTGCATGAAGAGAGGGAAAGCAAATCATTAACTCTGCCTAAAACACCTTTTAACCAATGTGGAAATGTATTTCTTGTTTGTCAAAATGACAGCAGTCGGGTCACCTCTCTGTAATGTTAAAAACGATACAAAGGGAAATAAAGGCATCACTTAGAACAGGCAGCCCTGGACAAGAACTCGAGTGTTCCCTGGCACAACGGGGACAGGATCTGAGGTCCCCCCTCTCCCCTGTCCCAGGGGTGACAGGCCTGCTGCAGGGCGCTGCCTGGAAAGCAGCGCTGCCAGTGCTCCAGAGAAAATGTGTTGTCAGGATAACATGTTTTGTTTATTTGCCAAAGAATATACTTGATCAAAGATCTCTGGGCTTATCTGTCTCCATATTTTTGTCATCAACTATGTGATGTCTGTATTTTCTAGGTCAGTTAGATATTACGCTTATATATGAGCATGTCAAAGGAATGCTTTCACTAATGCATGTTTAATGTGAATGCATCTGAGCTGTTATTCAAATAATGAATATTTCTTACTCTTTAATACATTCTACTCGAATCATTTGGAAAATTAACATCTCTTGAAGTAATTTTGAAATTATCCATAATCCTGAATACTATCTACAGATATAATAGGTTTAAAAACATAACATTTACAGTTGAGCCTTATACACTGATGCATGTTTTTCACTAATTAACCCATTTTAGTTTCTTTGTATCCCAAGATGCTTTGTATTCATCATTTATATGCTCTATTTAACTCTTTTCAGGCAGGAGACAATATGAATATATACAAGCATGCTCCTGCATATGTTACCCTAGTGAATTGCTCATTGTTTGATGAATGTGGTAGCTGGAAAGCAATTATTGTAAATGAATAGAAAATTCTTGTTCTCTTATTGAAAAATAAAAAAAATGTCGCATTTTCCTGAACGCACTGGTGACAGACTGGCTCTATATGAAATAGATAACATACACTGAAATTATAACTCCTTAAATAAACAGAGCTTTTCAAAATCGTGATTGGAGTAGTATTTATGATACACTGTGGAAGATTATAACAGTCTTTAAAAACAGACTCTTCAGAATCATTGACGTTGCTTCTCTGTTGTCTCCACAGAACCTCTAAATGAATGTGTTTTCAAGGAAACCTGTTTTACCAAAAATATTTGAACCTGAAACGCCCAGTTCATATCCCAACAAACTGATTCGGTAAGTAGCTGTTGATTCTTTTGCATAATTCAGTAAGATTAATTGAATATTTTTCAGTGGATTTTCTGTGCTTCAAACAAAATCAAGTGTTCTAAAAGGAATTTTCCCTCTCCCACCTGAAAAACAAGATGTTCCTGACATTCAGAATTGCAAATATTTTACTAATGCTAACTAGTATCTCTGGCAACCAATGTTTGCTTTAATTACTTACAAAGTGAGTAACATTTTTAACACTCAAGAGGTTTGAATGCCCTGTTCTCAAGTAACCAGTATACATGTCCTTAATATAGATTTGGTAATCTCAGCCTACCGAGAGAATAACACACATTTTTTTCCCTGGCTGAAACACATTATTGAGTATAATGTAATCTTCAAAAGACTGCAGATTATTGAGGTGGTTATCTGTGATTGTTTTTTTCTGTCAAGTGTTTCTTGTGACTGAGTGAATAAACTCTTAATTCTCTGAGTACTTAGATTTAATTCTTAACCACTAGAAGAGTCAGAAAAGGGTCAGGGAAGAGTTCATGGTGCTAAAGGAAACCATAAGATTGTCTATTTCAATGATTTGAGAAATATAGATAAAAAATAGAAAGTCATGCAGGGATAAATTATCTTCAATAAAGCATCAGAAATATCTGTACCATCCACTTTGAATATAGAACATATGCTGGCTTTTATTTTGTTCAGTAGCACAAAATGGTCCACAATGCTTAAGGTACCATGTTAAGGTACCACTTTTAGCATGACAGATGTTTCCCGAAGTCTTTGGTGTTAAAGGATGGTACAGCAAATAGCATGGTTCAAGTAATATACTCAAATGCAGAACTCCTTGGAAGTTTCAAAAATATCTTGTTCTCTGTGATTCCAACATTTTGTTTGAAAGTTTCTGTGTGCTCTGCAAATTTGGAGGCAATACACCAGCAGAATAATTGGTTTCAACTGAAACCATATTGTAGATATTGAAAAGTCATAAGGTGAGAATAAATATGTAGAATACTCAGATTTAGTTTGTGATTTTCTTTTTCAACTACAGACTATGCTCACTCTTACCTCCTTATACCGTATGAGATAAAAAGCAGTATTGTATAGTTTATTGTACTTAAAAGGAGAGTTCTAGTAAGATTTCTACTTCTAGCAAAGTCTATTCTAAAGATCCTGGTAGAAACAAATAGGTATTTATTTGATTAGAAACAACATTGCAAGCAATAAAATAAGTAAAATGTGAATCAATGCCTACAACAGATGGGTGAGACTCAAAAACCCCAAACCTTTATTCCAAGATATTTATTGAAAATGGATGTCTAGAAGGCTTAACTCTGTGGCTGGAACAGAAATTAAAATAATTCCCAAAGCAAGTACAGACTTGACACTTCAAAAGAAAAATTTGAGAAAATGGAGCAAGGAACTTTCTGTTTGGAACAAGTAATTATCTTTAAGGATTCACCACAAATTATATGAATGCACTGTTACCAAATTTAGCTTGGAGCGTGAGTCCGTCATTTATTACTAAACTTTCTGTTTCTATACATGAATTAAATATTCTGAGAAAACATCGTGCAGTGGCAATTTTAACATATTGTGCTTTGCAACTTCAAATCCATTTTCTAAATTTAGTAATCATCAATGAAACTATATATATGCCTGATTTCTCTATTTAAAATAAAACTATCTCTGTAGCTCAGTCAATAACACTTGTGTAATCTACAACCTGAAGTTTGCAATGCAGATGTGGAAGGATGGTAGCTCCTGGGGGGAATCAAGCTTCAACCCAGAAGTAGGTCATTTGCTAAAGAAGTCACAGAAGTAACAGATATTCTTTCCTTTGCTGGCGTTTCTCCCTTATCTTGCCAAAATGCAATTTTTTCTAGATCTTGAAGTTTGCCAGTACATTAAAATGCATTTGTCTGGCTGAGACGTATTACATATGTTTTATTGTAATTGACAGTTCAAAGGAACACTGTCCCTTGAATTTTGCATTTTCTTTTCTGTTGAAATGTTTACTACCTTGTGCTGGTAATCTCGCCAGTGTGAACAGAACAAAAAAGGAGTGATACTGTCCTCTGTTCAGAAACACTGCAAGGAGACCAAATATTGGAACAAGCTTTGGAGAAAGAACTATTCAGAATGAACATGTAGGCAAATGCAAGAGCAGCTTGTCTTCCTGGATAATGCTGGCCATTAAATGTAGGAAAGTTATATTGTCCATTTGCCTGAGATCTGTCATTCATAAAGGGAATGACAATGCACAGATATGATTTGCAGAGATCAATAGATTCCATAAATTTTGACAGTTTAAATCTTAGCACAGCATTTCAAACTTGATGACCCCAAATAAGAGTTTAACAGCATTTATTAGCAATTAAGTTTAAAACTTTGGGATTTGTAGGAATCTAATTATATCCTGCTTTATTTTATGCAACTTGCATGATTTTTGTTATGTTTTAAATGATGAGAAAATTGATATATGTACAGAGAAAGATAAGCTATTTTCCCTGGAGTTGCACAATGATCTGATTTTTTTTTTTTTAAGAGTCGCAATAAGTTAGGAATAGTGAGTGGCAGAGAGACAGCTAGGGGGGACTGACTGTTCCTAGGTGCACCCAGTGAGGTTTCCTTTCCTGTCCTCTTCCTTGATACTTGATGAAAGATTTGAGAATTGTGTAAGATTTGGCTTCATGAAAAGGCTTTAATTCTTCGGAGTTCATGGAAAGTCACTGCAGAAGGCCACACGTATTCCTGTACTTATAAAAATTTTTATGCAAAATAATTTAGAACCTAATAACTGAATTCTGAAGAAACAGCAAGTGATTAGAGCATCCTCATTATATAAGGAGTGTTCAATATCTTTAAGAACTAATGCTTTATTGGATGGATTTGGCATTGTCAGCTTGCTTGGCTGTTGTTTTCTGAATACTTCATCTACATTTTTCCTCTAGTTGTCATTGGTGTCAAAAGAGAAATAAGACAACTGATTCAAAGGTCAGAGACATCATTTCAGATTTGATGAGTCAGTGACAATAGAGCTCAGAGAAGTAGCCCTTGGCAAGTTTAAAAGTACTGACAAGTTTGATGGAGAAATGGTTGCAGGCAGCTCTGAAGGAGGCTTCTTTCTACATATAAAGTAGTGAACTAAAACTTCTACCGATCCATGAAAAAGATGTAATCTGGGATGAGGTTGGCCCTTAGTTTTCATATGCTGAGTAGTGATGAAGGAATGAATATTACAGTACAGCTGATGTTGTTAATGGATCATGCTCATCAGTAGGCCATAGGGAGTGGGCCTAGGCCTAGGGCTGAATCCGATTCCTTACAAAATGAGCCCTTCTGCTGCCCTGCTCAAATGTAGCTCCAGCACAAGAGGTCCTACATAAAGGGGTCAGCAAGGCAGGAACCAGAGAATGACACCGAATGTAACCCTATGTTAATAAGGATACAAAATCTAAGTGATACTACTATCACTCAAAATGGAGGTACATCTTAAAATGAAAGTAAAGTGCAGTATAATTTTTCATACACTGTGGGTCCCCAGCTGGCAAAAGTTACGTACACCACTCCACACCTTGGTCCCTTCATTCATCATTTAAACATTGGAAACTCTAGATGAGAAATTGCCATAAAAATGCATTTCTTACAGGGGAAACCACTGGCTGTGTTACCAACTTTGATTTGTGATAGAGTTTCACCAAAAATGTCCACATCAAATTTTCCCATTGATTCAAATGTAGAGTCTAAAACAGAGAAAGGAATCTTTGATAATATTAATAAAACCTTCCCTGATATGCTTTGATTCTTGCCTAGAGTAAGAAGCTGCTCATGTAAAAAGTAGGTCACTGAAATAATTGCTGTACTGAAAATAATATAGCCTGACAGTTGTGGGGTTGAGGTACTGTATGTCCATTGGACTGTAGCAGGTTGGGAGCCTGAATTAACATAAAAATGGAAGTCTTTAGGATTTAACATTAGTTGTATGCTTGTGCCTAACCTCCTATAAAAGGTGCTTCCTTGTCAGCTAGGTGAGATTTATTTTCTCAAGTCATCTATATTACATGATAATAATAATTTACAAATTTTTTTGCAAGTATTGCCTTTTTGTTTTACCAGACTCTGTGCATATATATATTTTTTCTGATTGCTCCTATTGTCCAAATAGCTAGCACTTAATTGCTCTAATTTGTGCATAAACTTTTAAAAAGATGTTTTTTTCTTTTATTAACATTTCAATTCACTTATATTATGTGTTTATGTTGAATAAAAATACAAAAGGGGTGCAGGGAGGGCAAAATGGGGGATGCAAGTGACAACTGAAGGTCAGAATGGAAAGTCTTTGTTGCATTAATTCTCAACCATTGCTTTATATGATAAACAAGGCGATATAGATCTGAAACAAAGATTTGACTGTGAAATGCTACTTCCTAAATTTGTTATCTCTCGTCAGTTGTGCCACATTTAAAAATCAATCAATCAATCAATGAATCAAAGAAATGTTTTAAACGTACTAGTAAATATGCTACTTTCTAAGTCATTTACATGGAGCAAAGTGAAGGTAAGAAGCAGGATATGCCTTCCAGTAAGGATATATAAATCAACAAGAGAAAAAACTCTCTACAAAATACAGGGCTGAGCTCCAAATCGTAGGTTCTACTGAGAGTTATATTAGACAAACGAAACATGATTGTGGTTTTAGAGACAATGCTACTGCTTCTTATCTTTCACAATATTTTTTTAGACAGCCAAAATCTCCAGTGTGTTTAAGAGTCATTCCCCATGAATTATACATTTGTTCTTTTTTATTTGGCTACAGTGCTTTTGTCATATTGAGTCCTCAAGATACTGGAGATGTATGTATAATATGTTGAGATCTTTTATTTGCAGCATGCACAGTTGTCAGTTCCTGCTTTTTGACTTGTTTTATACATTTATATTTTGACTAGATTATATGCTTTCTTTGTGACAGTAATTTTTCTAAATTATTCTAGTATTTTTTGATAGGTCTAGTGCATTGCTCCTGCCTAGACTTTTTTTAAATTATGAATTCGATGAATTTAAAAAAAACAAAAAACTGATTAAATCTGTAAGGAATAGTAGGACAAATGTGTCCTTCAGTTAGCCTCCTGGCTTCCCTTACAGAGAGATACACGATTGTGCTTGGTTTGATGTCACTGTTGGATTAAATATTCTGGACTCCTCTTCACTAGGCTGTGCCTTCATGACATGAAGATGCATACTGTAACCCTCAGCTGTCCATCAGTGAGTCTGTACTCTCCTCTTGCAGTTGCAACCCCCACCAAACTGTCTGCATGCTAATGAGGTGTTCAGTAGCTTTAAAAGAATAAAAGAAAAGACAGAGCCAGATAACCTCCAAAGCTGCATGTGCAATCTAGTTCTCATTATGGTGTTATTTAATTAGTGACATAATTCAGCTTGAAAGGATGGCTCTGCAGTGGTTAGCAGCATAGTCTGGGCGTGGGCTCCATGTTGTGTTTTGCCAGGGACTTCTTGTCTCACATACTCTTTAGCTAAGCTTCTCTGTCTTCCACACAAATGCTCAATTTCACTGAAATGTTGAGAAGCTAAATAGTCTTTTGTGCAGCATTCAGACACCCTTCTCATGGCAATCAGACAAGAATCAGAGATCATCAAGTGGCAGAAACAGGACTTTCTCTGCCTTTGAGAGGACTACCAAACTTGGAAATATTTGCTTATCATTCTCACAAGATCATTTGCTCTAGTCTGTACAGAAAGGTACCATCTTACTCAAAAAGTACTTCCTCTGACCTCTACTTCCTTTTCTCCTATTTCTGTCATCCCAGATATCAAACATTATTTTGCAAAGCTCTTCAAAATCACTCATCATCTGTTACCCTGAGTATTTTGCCTGTGCTTTTCTCTGCCCTGCAAAAACTACAGATAAAAAAAGAAGTACTTTTTTCTGCTTTCCAAAAGCTTAATTCTTGCTCAGTAATTCTATCATAGAAAGTCAAAAGAGGTGAAACTCTTGTACTTTATTAGCTACAACATCAAACTTTATGGTTCACCACCATGTGAGTTGCTTCCAAGCCTGTCTCTGCAGTACTTGCTCAAAGTGCATACCTACTGAAAATAATTATTACCTCTATTAGAGCTGTAATTTCTAGTTTTATGTAGTTAATGTATTGGGTTTTTTTTTTTTTTAACTATGGTCTTCTGTGGTATTACATAAGGTTAAATCATGGAAGTTTGCTATTGGTATGCATAACATAGAACTAAGTGAGTTAATGTAAGTTAGGTATCATAGCTCATGGCAGGATTTTACCTTGTTACAGTACTTCAGGTTTTCTTCTGTCAAAATACATTGCTATGATTCAGAGCAATTATGAACACTCAGGAGCTGTAAATTACTATTATTTTGACACGTTTGTCATTGCTCCCTTCTTTTTAATTCTGTGGTTATTTTAACTGCCTTGTCTTTTTTTTTCTGAACCACACTTTTTGTTTGCATTCGTACTCCCCATACTGCTAAAATCTGGAGTAGAAGAGCTTTGGAACTTGCCTGAGCTTCAGCAGGGGAGCCTCTGCTGGTAAAGGCAGCTGTGGGGCAGGCTGGGGGTCACGCAACAGACATGCTGCTTTCCTTGTCCTGGGCCTGTACACCATGGGGACTGCTCCACAACCTGAGCTAGAACTGCATTACATCTCTGTACTGCAAAGTACAGCTGTTACCTGCATGGGAAAGCCAGTGCTCCAGGGTGTGTGACATGTAAGAAGGATCCTCCCCAGCCTCAGGGATCCCTAAGAATTGCTAAAATGATATCAGTGCAACTATTAATAGAACGTATATGCATATGAGGAGAGTTAAGTGTAAGCATGCAAAGAAATCAAGGTCACTTGAACTTCTTGCTGCCTATTATGTTACTGAAGAGTTTATATACCTCATTAGGAACCTGTAACCCTGATCTATGTACTTTTTTTTTTTTCTAATAAGCCAAAGATAATTTTGAAATATGTTCAGTTGCTCGGAGCAGTTTTCCTTTTAAAATGACACCAATTCTTTAATTACATAGGTGATAACTGGGCACAGGTAATGGTATTTTAGAACGTACTCATAGCAAATACTGTCAGGAAACAGCAGAACTAAACATACGTACAAATACAGGAAGCTTCCATGTTGTATTTAGTTGACACTAAGAAGCTGCAAAGAGTTCTTAAAAATACATCACGTTTTTCCCATTTTCAATCATCAGTAGAATTGGTTTGTGTTCATACCACAGAGTTCCAAGTTTTAACTTCTGTGTTTTAAAACATGATTCTTTTGTAATTTCTATAGACATGTTCACATAGTAGAACTTCCCATAAAATGAAAGGTATTGATAATGACCATTGTGAACATGTACTAAGGCTCAGGTTTTTTTTTTTATATTCTAGTCTCCTGTGCATGACCTGTATAAAATAGGGGGAGTGGAGAGGAGGACAATAAAAATACAAAAATAGATTGAATATATATTTTTCCCTTGGGAAACTGACTTCCAAAGCTTCCCAATCTGTGGCAGGGTTGTTACACTATGAAGTATTTTCTTTCAGACAAACATGGAGGATCTGTGTCCTCCTCATGAGCATATTCCAGAATGCTGCAGTCATCTGCACCATGCAGAGTGTGATAGTGAAGGCACGTGCAGAGGCACACTGCAGGAATGCTAGCTATTCCCAAAATCGCACAAAAGATGTGCAATGAACTGTAGAGGCTGAGGCTAACTGACAGTATTACAAGGTGCTGCCACTCTGGCAAATTGTACTTCAGTATTACAGAAGCTGCAAAGATTGCAACTGATCTTTGCTGATTAGCTGTCGACAGCTTGCAGTTGGTTACAGTTTAACTTAGCAGCTTGTACAGGCTCTATCAGTAGTTGACTTGCAGGAATGAACCAAATCCTGTATTAATTCTCCTTAGACAGCCCTTCTCTGCCATGTGTACATGGGACAATGAAATCGTGAAATTCCTAACTTTTTGCTTTGTTTGCAAAGAAGATTTTGCAGAGAAATTCCACGATGCATAATGTGGTTAATACACTTTCAGATTTATAATGCAGTCTACTGAAGGCAATACAGTAGCCATTAGCTGGAGAAAGCATTGAAAGTAAAAGCAAAAAAAGAGATGCAAAAAATAAACAGGTTTGGTCTGATCTTGAAAACAAATGTCCTGTTTTCATTTGTCTTTGCCCAGGAGGAGGAAGAGCTGGGCCATACTTGCCTGCTCTTGCAAGTTTCTGCTCCTCAGACTAGCACTGTGATGACAGAGCAAATCCACCTTGCTGAGCTGTGTCAGTGTGAAGCCAACTGTGCCTCTATGTGCTCAAGGCAGAATTGCTTGTGTAGTGCAAAGTGAGTGTGTCTTAACCCTGCAAAGAGCTGGAACTGTGCAAAAACTGTTAATCTCTCATGATAATTGGATAACCCAGTCTGAACAACACAGCTTGCAATTACGCTTTCAGAATAAGCTAGGACAGTACCTCTCTGAAAGTTTTCCTAACTCAAGTTTTTTGAAAAAAAAAGGAACAAAAAAAAAGCCAGCATCATTTAAAAGCAAAGCCATTAAGAAAGAATTGGGTCAGCTGTTTAGGAAGCATCACTTATGTGATGTCCCAAGTGCATTGAAGAAGTATTTTCTCTCATAGAGTTTTCTGAAAAAAGAAATGTACAAGTTATTGAAGAAGATAAAGCTTTCTTTGCTAAGAAAGAAGGAGAAATTAAGAGGGTGGTTCACAAAGGAGTTTTGAATACAAATTTCAAGACCATGATGAACAAAAATCTTCATGAGCTGTTAACAAATTTGCAAGGACATGCCTCCTTCTCATTTTATAAATACATTATCTGTAATGGCATCATGATTCCTAGCAGATATTCATTATTATTTCCTTGACCAAAAAGTAGATTACTTGTAGTCTTAGACTGATCAGCACATTGCATTCTTACCTAAACCAAGAACACCAAAATTAGCTGGTATTAAAATAAACTGAGTTGTAGAAATGCAATGCATACTGCAGGCTGTCATCTATCCTTGCAATTTCATCTGCTATGAGCTAGGTGGATATTTGCTACAGCATTTGTTGCTCTGTCCATCTGCTTGACAATAATCAGCTACATTACATTTCCAGCAGACATCTCCACTCTCACTTTTTTCTCGGTAGCTGGAAATGTGGGATTAAATTATATAAGTATAGGTAGCAGCTTTTGTACTGACATTATTTATCCATTTGCTTGGACTTGTGGAAAATCACTAAAATGGAGGACAAAAATAATAGAATTAAACACTGGACATGAATTGCATGAATAAACCACAGCTATCTAATATTTATACTCCAGAAAAGTCTTAGGTTAGACCCCAATGTCTTAAGCAGTGAAGGAAAATATGACAAAATCTGCTTTAAGTCAATTTTTCTTTGCCCTGCTCTCACTTTGATGCTTCTTTGTACTTCCATGCTGCTCCTAAATACCAAACCTGGGACTAGCTTAATGCAAAGGGCTGCTCAGAAACTATGAGCCTCTGCAGTTGTGTGCCAATTAGCTGAGTACCAGGGATATTCTTTTGTCCTGTGCTGCAATAACAGATAGTAAATGGGTCATTTTCTCAGTGATATTGAGGTTCGGTTATCCGGATGCTGGAGGCGGATGGTTCCTGGTGGAAGCCTGTCAGCCCCAGTGCTCGTTTCCCTCTTGGTTTGTCAGAGCTCTTCTTTTGACCTTCAAGGTGCAGAACAGGGCTCGTCTATTCACTCGAGCTTTTGCCTGAGGAGAAGAGACTGAGGGAAATCAAGCCTGCTCTTGGATCACAGTCTATTTGGCTTGACGTTGTCAGGAAGCGTTATATATCACTGCAAATGTTTACTTAGCCTGTTGGTGAAACACACTTTATAAGATGAAGGATATATAAAAGCAGCATGTGTATGTGTAAAGAAGGAGACAGTTAAATAGCACTAGGGCAGAACCAAGAAATGAAAGAAATTAAATGTTTTATCGTAATTCAACCCCAGTGTGTCTGCACTGACAATTATTTTCCATGGGTTTTGAGACTCAATTGTGTCTGCTAAAGTAGAGGAGTTTAGGCATTAGAAATAACGTATTTTACCTCTATTTGAAAGTAAGCATTTACATTGAAAGAGTACCACCACAAGTTGCCTGGAAGAAGCAGAATTTGCAGAAGGTTCATCTGCTCCCCAGCAAAAGGACTGTGCTAGGAGTGAGAGCTGAGCACGAGTCTAAGGAATGTGTTGGGCAGAGGAGCTGACACCAGGCTGCTGCAGCATGGCTCCTGAGGGAAAGGAGAACTCCAAAAAAGGGAGTTGACATAAAAAACTGTAGTTTTGTCTGGTAAAATTAGTGATTCTCAATTCTTAATCTCTCTCGCTCTCTATTTTTTTATTTTATTTTTTTAAGATGGGAAATTTCTTTTAATAGCAACATCAGTTCTGCTTCTTGTTGTAATCAAAATAGCAAGCAGCTAAATCAGAATGACCAACAAATTTCCTGGGGAAAATATTAAAGAAATGCACAAATTTTTGAGCAGGAGGAGTTGCATTTTCTCATAATACTTTTCCTATACGTATTCAATAAATCTGGAAGGAGCCATTGTGGAATTAAGGAAAAAAATATTTTTTTCTTTCCTTTTACAAAATACATTCAAGATATATCTTCTTACTTTCCAATCCTTTCACTCATGTATGCAGAAAGAGTAATACTGATCCACCGCTGCTCTTCACCCACAGCAGCATGCCACTGTGAGTTCAGCGTGACAGGCATGATGCCCTGCTGAATCTGAGCAGCAAGATCTTACACCATCCTTGTGCACTGTGTGCCACAGTGTCGTCTTCTACTAGAAAAGCACTTTCACAGACACTGTGGCATGAGACCTTCTCTGTCTCATCCTGTCTGAATAAAAGCAGCTACAGTTGTATGACTGCAGCTAGCACAAAGTGATGCAAATGCTCCTTCCCTTTTTCCATCACTCAGGGTAAAAATAGAGCACGACTGGATCAGACTACTGGCTAGACCATCTGAGTGTGGATTTAGGGAATGAGAGAGATTTTGAGGTTTTTTTTTTAATAATTCCTGGAGACTATAAAAATCGGCTTAAATGTCAAATTTCGGAGAAATTATTTCTGTGAGTAAATCTGATCGATATAAACTTTACATCCATCCCCCTTCGAAAACGCTTGGGGAGAAAACTCATCTCTGAACATGCTTCAAATGTTCTGAAAGTGTGGATCTGAACAGCCAGGTTATTGCCAACATATAATGTTGTTTAAAAAATAATAATTTACCATGAAATTTTGTAGGCAATGTGTTAGGAGAGGTATTAGGAAATACAGTGAGTAAGAAATAGATTAGCTTAGGCTATTATAACCAACCTAAATTTTTTAAATGGCTCTCCAGTTTATCTCTTCTGCAGCTGTATCAGACCTTGTAATGGGATTAGACTCTGCCTTAAAAAAGCAATTCTTATTTTTTCTGAGTCCTAGGCTTCCAGCAGGGAATAGCATCCCAGTTATTCCCCAGAGAGATGATACAGTCTATTAATGGCAAAGGGGAGACACCTATGGAGACTGAATCAGTGTGAACTGGTTTCAGCATGATAGGAGCTGGTATGTAGGGCGTGCTTTGGACAACACTCAGGTCCTTGTTTTGGTCAGATACAAATAGCCAATACTGGACTGTACGTCCAGTATAGTCTGGCTGAGAGCTATAAAAATGCACTCACAAAAAGAGAAGGAATGTACTGTTAAGATAAAAATAAGGTAAAATCCTATGCTTTGCTACCTCTGACCTGACTAAGAACTGACTAAGAACAGACCAACTAAGAACTGTGGGTGCTAAGATGCCCCAAAATGATGTAAGTTCCCAAGTTCAGGTTTTATGTGATCTCAGTTGTTAAGTGACTGACACGCTCTTTCTGTACTTGTGCCTTGTAAACTGAGCATCCTGATTATAGAGGATCCTGGCACTCAGAGCTGGGGAATCAAATGTCTGCCAATACTCACTAATGAAGAAGCAGGGGGAAGGATAGGCTCTGCAAGTAACAGTTGCTGAAGCTGCTGATAATGCCTTCAGAGAGACATGCCCTGACTGGCAAATGTCAGTATAACTGGGATTCAGTAAACTTGGTCTAGTAACACAGCCATTTTTTTTAGAAAGGCACTTCACTACGGACACAATTGCTAAACGTACCAGTGTCTGCCTCTTGGAAGTGTGGACAGCATGCAGCACTCCATGCATGCACAATATGCTCCTCCAGTGCATGCATCACTCTTTCCTGCACACCGATGGGATCTGTCGGGGTCACATGCAGAGCAGCGAGAACAGTACTGTCATTGCTCTTAGCGATTTATTTTGCTCCTGATTTAAGCAGGATTATGAATTGAGGTTAAATTGTACATCTCTTTAATCCCTATTGTGGGTAGTTTCAGGACAGATCTGCATGTGTCAGGAATTCTAAGTTGAGCCCCTGTTCGTTGTGGATGAGAGCAGGGGGGCCACACTACCCTGCCTGGTCTAAAGGCAAACTGAGTTTTGTGTGGGCTTGATCTCTGGGATGACCTGGATAAAACTCTGTAGGAGTAGCAGGTTTTCTTGCTAGGCCAGCACATCACTGGAAGGCTGTCCTAAAACACGATTAAGAAAAGCTGGGCAGTTGTGCAATTTCTCAGTATTTCCATCCCAAAATTAAGCAGGGCCTGAAGCAAATGCCTATTAGTAAAAAAAAAAAAAAAAAAAAGAGAGAACTGTAAATTCTGTATTATGATTATTTGTTTTCATAAAGAATACATAAATGTTAGTAAGTCTGTGTGTGTGTTTATGTGTATATACATATTCACACACAAATGTATGCATGTGTCCCTCTGACTCCAGAGGTAACACCTACCAAAGATCCCAGTCTGGCTGTCAGGAGCTGGCATGACCCTGAGTGCAGAAGCAGGAGCACGGCTGGGGCAGATGATTTCATGGGGCGGGACAGCACCAGCTGGCACTGGACTATAGCAAAAGAGACTGCAACATCATCATCTGTTATTACTCCTCTGTGCAGTGCTCAGTGTTAAAACTTGACATCGAATATGCTTTGAAAGTTCTTTTGTGTTTGTTGAACACAGCAGTATGCAGGGACTTATGCATTAAGCATGACAATCTGGTTTTCAAATAGATGCTGTCCTGGATTTATAAGTCCCAGTCATCCTTTTTACCCACACATACACACAGCAAACACTGCTTTGGGGTAAGATAGACCCTCCTGATTTATGTTTTATCTTGTTTTTTTCTTTTCTTTTCTCTTGTCGTGTCACTGATTCCTGTGTAAAATAAGTGTATTGAGAGGATGTGCTGCTGAATATGCCTCAGGTCATCCAGAGGAAGCATGGATTTGCAAAGATGTGAAACTATAATTTTCATAAGTGACATATGTATAGGAGGGTGTTACTTTTAGTAGAAAAGGGACCGACAAAATAGGTTTACACATCTCCATGGAGTTTATTTTATGATGTCTTTCTAAAAAGCTAGAAAGTGTTTGTATTGCGTCCGCGTGTGATTTTAAACGAAAAAAACATAGTGCTCTACTTCAGCCATACAAACAGAAACACAGGCATGAGTATTGAGCTACAGTGAGCTGTTGAGCACAGAATTGAACTCCAGCCAACTCCACCCCCAACACTGTCTTAAAAACAGCTCAGCTTCAGTTTTACATTTCTGTATTACACTTGTGTTTAGATGTGTTACACGCATCTAAAAAGAAATAGCAGAGATTAAAATTGCCTTGAGGTTGGGACTTTCAGTAATAGGGCAGTGGCTCTGGCCAGGGGAAGGACATCACAGCAGTGTGCTGGTGGAAAAAGATGAAAAGGTGAGAGTAAGAGAATTTGAATGCTCAGGCTGAATGGGAAGTAAATAAATGTACTGCCAATGGCAGGACAAGGAAAAATTCCGGAGTGAAAATGAGAATCATTTTAGAGTTGTCTCTAAAGAGTCAGTGCTGCTGCATAAGAAATTCACAGTCTGTGAAGTAAATCTCTGCTCATAATGGAATTAACCACACACTTAGCTTGACATCTGCCCATTTGCTGCAGAATTGTCTTATCCTCCTCATTTCTCTGAGCTAGGCAACTGCTCCAGGAGGAGAGAGATTTTCTGTGTGACAGGTTCTGTCCATCAACAGCTTCACAGATAAGAATCGTGGTAGGTCACCAGGCTTCCCCTCACTGTTTTTTAAAATATAAAGAGTTCTGGGATTTTATAGTAACCTGAGCCACTGAGCATGCCAGCTATTCGGTTGGGTTTTTAAAAAGAAAAACTAAGTGGGTTAAAACAGACCTTAATTGAAACTGGGACCCAAAACATGATCAAGAATGGTTTTACTAGTTGGAAGCAAGACAGGAAGAAGGATGGTAACAATGTTTTAAGTAATCCTCTCCTCTCTGTTTTTCTTTTTTCTTTTCTTTTCTTTTCTTTTCTTTTCTTTTCTTTTCTTTTCTTTTCTTTTCTTTTCTTTTCTTTTCTTTTCTTTTCTTTTCTTTTCTTTTCTTTTCTTTTCTTTTCTTTTCTTTTCTTTTCTTTTCTTTTCTTTTCTTTTCTTTTCTTTTCTTTTCTTTTCTTTTCTTTTCTTTTCTTTTCCTTTTCTTTTCCTTTTCTTTTCCTTTTCTTTTCCTTTTCTTTTCCTTTTCTTTCCTTTTCTTTCCTTTTCTTTCCTTTTCTTTCCTTTTCTTTCCTTTTCTTTCCTTTT
Source organism: Cyrtonyx montezumae (assembly GCF_038088225.1). Lineage (NCBI taxonomy): Eukaryota > Metazoa > Chordata > Aves > Galliformes > Odontophoridae > Cyrtonyx > Cyrtonyx montezumae. Next base: position 20,189,621 of record NW_027071825.1, on the reverse strand, counting down.
CTTTCCTTTTCTTTCCTTTTCTTTTCTTTTCTTTTCTTTTCTTTTCTTTTCTTTTCTTTTCTTTTCTTTTCTTTTCTTTTCTTTTCTTTTCTTTTCTTTTCTTTTCTTTTCTTTTCTTTTCTTTTCTTTTCTTTTCTTTTCTTTTCTTTTCTTTTCTTTTCTTTTCTTTTCTTTTCTTTTCTTTTCTTTTCTTTTCTTTTCTTTTCTTTTCCTTTTCTTTTCCTTTTCTTTTCCTTTTCTTTTCCTTTTCTTTTCCTTTTCTTTTCCTTTTCTTTTCCTTTTCTTTCCTTTTCTTTCCTTTTCTTTCCTTTTCTTTCCTTTTCTTTCCTTTTCTTTCCTTTTCTTTCCTTTTCTTTCCTTTTCTTTCCTTTTCTTTCCTTTTCTTTTCTTTTCTTTTCTTTTCTTTTCTTTTCTTTTCTTTTCTTTTCTTTTCTTTTCTTTTCTTTTCTCTCCTCTCCTCTCCTCTCCTCTCCTCTCCTCTCCTCTCCTCTCCTCTCCTCTCCTCTCCTCTCCTCTCCTCTCCTCTCCTCTCCTCTCCTCTCCTCTCCTCTCCTCTCCTCTCCTCTCCTCTCCTCTCCTCTCCTCTCCTCTCCTCTCCTCTCCTCTCCTCTCCTCTCCTCTCCTCTCCTCTCCTCTCCTCTCCTCTCCTCTCCTCTCATTTCCTTTCTTTTCCTTTCCCCTCCCCTCCTGTCCCCTCCCCTTTTTTCCAGGTCATCCAAAACTACAGTGTCATTATTTATGGCAATTCCAACATGTTTCATGTTGGGCATCACCAAATAGGAATGTTATTTTCTGAGGGGCTTTCTAAGCGAAGTTGCTAAAGCCAAGGACCTTCAAAAGTACTTTAAAGGAAGGAGGACTTACCAGAACTTCAAAACCTGTTTGGATTAGGGATTGTACAAAATCCAAGATGGTTATTTTCCTGCAGCCATTTTTCAGTTTGCATTTAGCATGTCATTCTTGGAATCAGTAATTCTCCATTTGAATTCTATTTAAAATATACCCTATTGCATGTGAATGTTTGATTTTAATACTGTCATGGTACTTTCTGCTAGTCACAAGGCTATAGCACAGCTTTATTCCTTTAAATACAGTTAAAGAGGACTTGTTGAGTCTGTAATGCTTTATTAAATGCTTAAATCCTCCTAATTGCATAAACAAATTCTCTGGCATAATTTTTCATTTTAGTATAGAAGTTCATTGCATGCAATTGTTGACTGAAATCACTTTCCCCAGTGACCCCCACACAGCCTTGATGTTCCACATCCCTAATTGCTAATTGTGAGTCCAGAAGTCAAAAACAACAAGAGATAATTGTTTTATTTTCAGTCTTTGTTATAACTTGCAATTTTGAAGTTAAATGCTTACAAAGTTGCCAAACAGTGCTATTGCCTTTTTAATTGCCTAATGTGAGAAATGTTTGCCAAGTACCTTAGTAAGTGAAGAAATAACTGCAATTTACTGATTAATAAAAGGCTTCTATAATTTAGTTTGATGTACATTCTGACCCAAGGAAAATGTCCTTTGACATGGCCTATTTTACAGTCTTTGATTAATTTAATACAACTATTTAACTATTTTAGATCTATTTAGTTTCAAATAAGCACTTTAACAAAACAAACAAACAAAAACCACATAAAATTCAGTCTTGCATGTGGAATATGTACAGATCCCAGGGATCTTCTGCTTGACTTCAGCTGCCTAATTGTACATTTAGTTCTAAAAATGGATGAGTTACTCAAGGGAACACTAGCCTGTGGCCATGGTTGAAAGTGCATATTTCTGTGAAATATTCAAATGTGAATCTGAGTTTCCAAAGTGAAAATGGAGATTTACATATTTGATAAGACCTGGAAATGGCTGTGTATCATGCAGTGGACCCAGATGTCATGTAAGTCACAGGAAAGCCATGGACACTAGCAATAAAATAGATATAGTACACAGGCAAATATTACCGAAAGAATAACATAATGTTGGCTGTCAGTAGAAACTGTCCACTTCATACTGGTTTTAGTTACAGATGACAACTGTTCAAAATGTTATGAGTTTCTCTTTGACAAGCATTTGGAAGGAAAATTAAATTTTTCTCACACAGAAAGGGAGGATGATTGTTTGAGAAGAAAAACATTTCTGCTATTCCTAGACTGTGATCTGGATGGAAAAGAATGATCAATTTCATCTAAAGTCTGCAATAATTTGATACTTATCCTAGTTGAAATGGGAAATTAATGATAAATTATTCTTACCTATTTATTGCTTTTGGTTCATGGATTCCAGCAAATTTCAGAAAGATAGTAAATTGAATTCACAGGGATGGGTTAACTGAAACGCAGAAAGGTTAATGCCTGTTTTTTCAAGGTTTAAAGCAGATGTAACTGCCAGTGAAATATGTTTATCTCCATTCCAATATATTTCCTAATAAATTTTCATTAACTTATCTTCTAGGGAGAGGAAGATGACAGAAGGAGGTGAGTTCTGTACAATAGAAAACATTTTGGAGGGAGTTTGCCTAGGATGTGTGGGAGGATTTGTTTCTCCATCACTGTTCAGTGTCGCTGGTCAGCAATGGAGCAGGGGTTGGGATCTGCAGTCTACATACCGTGTTTTCTTTCTTGCTTTTATGTAAGATTAGGAACATTGTCTTTAAGCTCTGAGCTGGGTGCTGTCCTCACCCAGGCTCAGCCCTGCAGCTGTGAGTTACTTCTGGGCAGGCAGCAGCAGCCCTGGCTCCTCCACACCCTCTACACAAAGATCATTTTGAAGTGATTCGGGTACCATTAGTGATATGTGATTAGCATTTTGAAAATTCCTGTTCTAAGGGACTCTCATTCTAGGCTAATCAGACACATATTAAACTGATTAAAAAAAAAAAAAAAGTACGTGGGGAGGCAGAGAAAATAAGTCTTGATAGCAAATCAAAGTCTTAAGAACAAAACTGCTGAAGGCATCGTGATATTTGAGAAGAAATTCTTGGTTATGAGTTTGGGTAATAACAATTTGGGAATCATCATTTGTAAGTCTAAGTTCAACTTTGCCAGTAAACAAATCCATATGATTAAAAAATCATTCACTGTTTGAAAATGAGGTCCAAGTTCCTCACAAGCTGGAGAATGCACCCCTGACTATGCATGGATTAGCTGCCCAAGTGCTCTAGCTGGCAGTATCTGTATGATTTAGGGATCTGTGTCAAACACCAACATGAATAACAGAGCTTGCAACCATAGTGGTAGATGTTTGTTACTGCTGCCATCATGGATGTTCAGATTGCCATGCCTCTCTGCTGGTTAATGCTGAAATTCCTTTAAAAATTAAATGTCTTAAGTATCATTTTCCTTATTTGATAAGCATTACATCTACCACTTCAAATCCATAGTAATCTTCCTCTTAATGCTTATGCAGGAACTCATCTTGGAACTAAATATTGGTGGTTGTTCTGATTATGAAATGGTTACTTGAGGTATATATGAGCATAATAAAATCCTATCTAATGCTCATAAATCTGTTATTGATCATGAGCTAAGTCATAGGGGAAAATATAAATATTGATCATACTCGGGAAGTAGATAGCAATGTTTTACTTTTCTATCTCCAAAACCTAAAGCCTCAAAGTTAAGAAAGAAAACTTTAAACTGATTTAAAAAGAAACATATGGGATAGAAGGAATGCATTTAAATATGGAAGGATAATTCAACAAATGGAAATGGAAAAGTAGAAATAGTATAAAGTTTATAAGGGAAGCAAAAGCACTAATATGAGGGTCTGTGGTCAATATAGAATGGCAATACATTAAGATTAAAGGAACAAAGCCATTATATTCCATTACTAGATGTAAGGGTAATGTCCTTATTGCAGGGAGGAGAGAATGTGTTCAATAAATATTTCTGTGTTACAATTAGGAAAGAGATAGATGGTGTATTCACGTGGTAGCTTGATGAAACTTTTTTCATTCCTGCACTTACTAAGGAGCATTTTAAAACTGCACTGGCTAATTTAACAACAACACATTTCTTCTGGGAGTTTTAGGACATGTCTCATGAACATTTTGGACAGTAACTTTTATTTCTAATAGTTCTTGGAAAACTGTGGAAGTTTCAGTGGCCTAGAAAAACCCTTACATTGTCAAATGGTTTATAGGTCTTGTCAAACTGACTTCAGATGTGGGAGAAATAAAAGAGTGGCCGGTATGACATTGCTTTGGTACAGGATGAAACAATAATATTGTTTAACAGTTTCACAGTTTCTGTAAGGTTAGTTCATTCTATTTCCAAAATTGTATCAAGAAAATTATAATCCAGTCTGTTTTTTAAAGCCTTCATCTTAGACTGGTACAAAAGTTTGATGAATGAAGTTGATGTGACGTATTAAATGAATTTAAACAGGCAGGAGCCAAAACTGAAGTGTAATCAGGGATTCATCTAGTGCTTATTTCCCTCTGAACATTTGAACCTTTAAGTCCCATTTCACATTTCATCCATACATATTTCAGACAAGCCTATATTAGATGTGATAGTGTAGAAAATATCAAAGCACTCTGAATCTGAAAGATGAGAAAATTGTAGCAATATCTGATATACTATAAAGGACAAATTTGTATCAAATTGATATAAGTTAGAATGTTCACAAAGGAAGAATCTTGATGTGCCCTCTGTAAACCAGGGAGGCTTCCCCAGATCATTACAGGCTACTCCAAAGTGAATCAACCTGTACTAGTACATCAGTGAAGAGGCCAATGTGTCCCTCAGACACCCTTCTTGCCTCAGCAGTTCACATCAGTTCAGAAGCTGATTCAGGACTCTGTAAAGGTCCTGCAGACATCATTGCCATCAGACAATTACTCTAGTTTTCATTCTCTGTCCTTAAAACAACTTTGTATGCCCTGCTGCAATGCACTTAAGAAAGAAAAGGATGATTATGTTGACCAGGGGCACCTGATTTTTAATTCAGATACCAAGGCAGAACAGCTTTTAAATCCTATATGAACCACTTAACAAGTTAAGAGAGATTTTATGTAAAATAAGTCCTGACTTTCCAGGGAATAACTCCTTGCAGCAGGCACAGTGAAGATGATAATACACCTTGTTGAGGGTGGTACTTAGATTTTCCTGGGTTGATTATAGAACGTTGAAGCACTTCACAACTGTTTAGGTCATAGTGATATAATTATGTAGGTATGAGTGAGCTACTTTCTTTGCCCAAATGACTGGGTGCAGTTTAGAAGCTATAACATCCAAGAGTTCTGTAAGACAAAAAGTTGAACTACAATAAACTATGCTATATTAAAAAAATTAAAAACAGCTTCATACATAGTAAGCCTGGGCAAGTTGCACAGATATTTTTGTCCCTTCTGTTCCATCTAGGGCTGTGATATTTTAGAGCAGTTTTAATTGATTACATTTTTAGAGTTTCCTTAGTTATTCATATATAGGAGTGTAACAGCCCTGTGTTTTGTGTATTACTATCTTTTGTTGGGAGTTTCTTTGCTTGTTGGCTATCGAAAGTGTGCAAATTCATTCAAGATGGAGGAAGTAGATTAAAAGACATATTATGTCCTGTAGAATTAAGACATTTTAGTCTTTAATCTTAAATAAAACCCATTCAGGCAGAAATTAGTTTTCTTCTTTATGTCTCAAGGAGCATAACAGCGGACAAAAATAATCTTGATGCATCTACATTTGGTTTTGGTTTGGACACAGAACCGTGGTTCTAAATGAAAGAAGCACATTCAGATATGGATAGTTAACATCATTTTTATGATAGCAAGGTGGCGTTCCTCATATATAAATAGGCTGCTTTCTTAGAGACTGTACGCCTTAAAATGCTCATCTAACCTAATAGTTTAGAAATTCTGAGGACAGCAGAACTCACTTTCCAGCAGACTTCAGTTCCTTGTATAGCTGTGGAAGAGAACTCGCTGATCCTTTTTGGAAATTTCTAATTTATACCTTCTGTCTATCCATGCATAATGATAGTATTTTTGTCTGGTATACACACTTTTAAAATACCTGCATCACAGTTTGTGAACCCCATGGACTCTCTGTGGAAGGATTGCCTATGAAAACAATATCTGAAGATCACTTCAGTCTTCCCCAGATTCATTCTGCAGCTTGCAAGTTTTGTTTCCCAACCTAGAATAAATTAGGATTTATCACTGAAGGAACATACATGAAATCAGTGGAGGGTTTTATGATTTCATTTATATTGATTGTACTGTACATTATATGATGTTTCCAAAATCAGTTATGCTGGAAGCACTGAAAAAAGACTCCTTCAAGATGCCCTTATGAAAAAATGAACACGTGGATAGGTTCAGAACAAAGTCATCTCCCCAGCCCCACCAGGGCTCCCCACACTTCCACACTCAGCCAGTGGTTTGGCTCTGCTCCACACATGCACAAGCAGCCACAGAGTGAGTAAACATGAACCAGTACTCAGCAATATCCCACAGCCCCAGGGTAATGCATATGTGTGCACTGTCTCAGTCTCTTGAGGTCTCTTCCAACTCCTGCAATTCTGTGATTCTCTGTAGTATAATTTCAGTGTTCATTCTCTAAACAGTTGTTTTTCTATATTTCATCAGATTTTAACAGTGATGATGAATTTTTTCATGTTTGCCACTTGTTGCTGGAGAATGTCTGTTAGGCTTCAGCAACACAACACATAGGAAGTCACCTGCCCTACCCTACCTGCAGTAACCAAGTGGAAACTTCAGTGAGAGTACTCCTATAGATTTCATTGTCACTGGCTCAGCCGCCCAAAATAAGGACATGAAGTTTATGCTTTGTTTCTGACAATGGAATTTGAGGCTGTGTGGATTAGGATCCAATCTTGCAGTAACACTCTGGGTAGGCTGTTAGACTTTGCATGCAAGCTTAGAGAGCATCACTGAGGTCTCAGTGTAGTGTATGTATAGCTGTGTCTATAGCTGTTAACCATGGACATGTAAATGCATAGTAAGAACTGCATTGCCTTAATGAATGCCCTAACACTAAGGGATGCATTTACTTTATAACCCTACTGAAGTCATCTGCAACATGCTCCTTGTTTAACTTGTCCAGAATTTCATTCCTATTATATTTTAGTTTTTGAATGCAATTTATTTAAGTATTCTTTAGCCACATTTTCTTGCCAATAATATGCACCACTAGAACAGTAGGTACATTAGATCTGTTTTATTATGAATATTAAGTAAGTTTAGGCTGTGTGTCTCTGTCATGGAGTCACAAGGAATAGTATAGGCCACTTATATGAAAGTATAAAATTATGTTGTTCTATTTTCTGAATGTTTAGAATTCCTCAGGAAGGATTTGCTGTATAATAGAGGATTAGACAAAAATAATGTGCTTAGTCTTAAAGAAGGAAAATGCAATTTATGCCACAGCACTAGTTAGCTCATCAAGTTGAAGATGCTGAATTTATGTGACATATGAGTTCTTGTTGCTGCAACACATTTAAAAGATTATGTTGAAATGGAACAAGATGCCTATTAAAAAAAATCAGGTTAAACAGGATTTTCAAATGTACATACATTCAGTGCATGCGAGACTTGTTAACAAATAAAAAACATTAATTTAAAAACATTTCACCCATAGACAAAATTTTTCTTAAAAGGTTGAAACAGCTTCCACATTTTACTACGTGCTTTTTATTATTAACTTTCATGGCCAAATGTATGCAGGCTAGTACTGCTTGTAAAGCCTTTGCTTGCTGTAGGATTGTGCACTTTCAAATTTGTTTTGCTTTAAGCAAGATCATCAGTTCAGTTCTGATATACCAGAAATCATATAGGAGTTATGTTTATACTATCCCAAGTGTTCTTAAAGGCAATAAGTACCTTCTTTCTTGAGAAGTCAGTTTCGTACTGCAGTCTGATGTATGAAAAAACCTCAAGCATTTGCATATAAATGCTAATGCTGAAATATATTTTCTAAATTGCTGTCTCAAATAATTGAGTTTAAGCAGCAGTATGGATGTTCCTTATAAAAAAGAAAAAGAAAAATAAGCAACAAAAAGACCAGCAACTACCACCAGCCAAACCATAGAAGCTGCAGTTTTACTGTATATTCCAGTACTTAAGCCTGTATAGTTGTACCTCCGGAAAATTCAAAAGCATGAGCTATTGGGGATTGGACTCGATCTACAGAGGTCCCTTCCAACCCCTACAATTCTGTGATTCTGTGATCTGATTTTCATCCTTTGCTGTCAGGAGCCTATCATTAAAATCTGAACTGACATGCTTGATTATTCTGATGCCTGATCTTTTGTTGCTCTATAGTTAGAGCTGCTACATGAGAAGAATTAAATGTTTAAACACTGAGTGCTCAGTGCTGAATTTGTCTGCATTTTGACTAGACTGTGAGATTTCTTGACTGTACAATGTCATAATGTACTGGGAAGTTAATTGGACAATCTCTTGTGCTATATTTTACTCTTGATATGGGTATATATTTTGTTTTGAATATTTTTACATAACATGTGGTCAAAAGGTTATACCTCCTTAGAAAAGTTGTGCAAAATGGATTTTCTGGCTATGTCACACACTAAGATTGAGCTGCATGGGTAGACACCATCTGTAGCCTATGCTGTTCCAGAAGTTGCATCCGCTACAATATGGCAAATCTCACGTTAAGCTGAACAGGAAAAGAGCATGCAGGAGAATTTCAGATAGGAAAATTCATTTGATCATGTTTGGTCATCATAAAACAAATCCACTGTGTAAATCATTTCTATGTGTAATTTTACAGTGAGTGGGATTGTTTGGAAAAGAGATTAAGTTTAGGCTAAAGTCTAGTGAAAAAAATATGTTTTAATATAGCACGTTATCCTGCCAAACTCCAACACTGAAAGTGTTCTACTGACATCACTGGAAAAATCTTGCTAATCTGCAGTTTTTATAATCTGAAGAACTGGCTCTGGCAGTGCAAGCAAGTGTACCAGAAGCCCCAGCTGGACTCTTCGTGCAGACACAGTACAGCTCCACACAGGTGTAAGAGGGTTGGAGTGAGGATTTCTGACTTGCAGCAGCACAGACCATAATGTTTCCAGGATTTACATAGCAGTAGTGTCAGTAAGTTACTGTTAAAAGGACTCTGCTGTGTAAATGAGAGCCAGCGCAAGAACTGTCTCTCCCAGGAGAGTCCAGAACAACAGACTGCTATATATGGGGCCCTCTCAATTTCTATGAAATATTCTACAGTGCTTTCCTGTTATACTCACAAAATACATGCTATCAGAAAAGAAAGTGCATGTCCGGATGTCAAACATACCTTAGTGTTCTTGTTCCCTTCCCTGGTTGCAAGGCTTGTGGGTTTGTGGCAGATATTCCAGACATCTGGGACAGACCAGTTTTGAAAGTTAGCCTAATTGCTTTGGATATGTCATTTGGGTGCCTAATGACGGGAAGGATGCTCTGCGGGACTTTTAAAAGGATGTGGCTTTTGGTGCTGTTAATGTGTATATGAAATTTCATACATGACCCAGTGGAGCTGGGACAAGTGGAAGCAAAGCATCCCATGAACAGCTTTGGTCTCAGTTGTGTTCTGTGGAAGTTGAGAAAGCAAATCCAGAACGTTCTGTAAGTTTGGGCAGTGTATCTGGAGCAGATATGTACTAATGTTACTATAAAATAGTACACGTATCCTACTTGATGTAGGGCAAAATAAATAGTGCTAGTAGTTTGTAATAGAGACACAGGTTATGTTTGCAGACAGAACCCTCTGAGGAAAAAAGAAAATTAAATACCTGCTGGCTTGTGACCACTTGCTGCTGCTTGAGACCAAGGTGATTGTGAATAAGATCAAAGTAGAGCTGTAATGTCCTGAAGAGTATGAATGGCAATGGCCACAGATTTAGGAGTAAAATAGGGATTGCAAAGATGATTTTACAACACGTATGGATACCAAGCAGGTTTGTAACAAGTGGCTGATATTGATAAAAACATGGGGAGATTTGCACATAATGTGTTATCATGTTAAAGAAGAAAAACATACTTGGAAATCATTTAAATTTGGTTATTAAAGTTGGTCTGATCTCCACAGAGAAAAGCTAGAAATTTTAGAATTCAGTTAAAAATAGATAATGAGTTCTGCCAACAAGCTGTTGAGTCTGACTTTTGAAAGCTCCTTAGACTGGCTTCCATTAAAGTTTTCATGTTATACTTTAGTTCCTACCCTCTGATAGTTCAACGAGGATTCACATAGAAACTATAGGAGAAATAGGTGAATTTCTAATTCAGAGTATAAGAGAGAATAAAAACATTTTCTTTCATAATGCTTCCCTCTGTGGTTATATATAACTATACCATAGGATTTATCATCTCCCATATAGTGAGTGAGAGAACCAAGCTGTCTTTCAGATAACCAAAACACTTAAAGTTGGGACCTAGGGGATAAGCATTAACTAACTCCACGGGGAGGAAGTCATTCATTTCTCATTACAACTTCTGTTACAGTGTGCGTTTTGAACATGCTCAAAATTACAAGTAACAAAGATACAGGTATGCAGAATATGATCATCACAAAAGCAGTCAAAATGAAAATAAAATTGCAAAATGTTACTCCTATTCACAATCTTCTCTTCTGATATCCAGTTACTAATAGCCTCTTCCAAAGAAACTTACTTAGATTATAAAACACTTGGAGTCTCACTTGTAATACTTCCCTAGAAGACAGTCTTGAGTATTCTTCTGAAATGCTGAGTGCTTAATAACCTGCCTTGACTGTGAATGCTGTCAAATATTTATGCTTCCTTCCTTCCAGTGTTTATTCAGAATGCATTTCTGTACAGCTGGGAAGGTTGTTAGAACTGACGACTGGGACTGCAGAATGACAGATATTCTTGAAGGGAAAAAAAAGAAAACTTTCCATCCAGAAGATGCAGATGTTAATGTAGCCTGTGAAGCACAGTGTGAATTAGTGATGAGTAAAGCAGCATCCAGGCAAGATGAAAGACTAAATCATTGTGAAGAGGATTCCTCAGTAAATGAATCCTTTGGAAGGAGTGTACCACTTAGCAGCCCAGATTGAACCAACTTGAAACACAGACATAAAAATAATTAAATTATTGACTAAGTAGCTTACAAAGACTAGGCATAGAAGTAAGGAGGACCTTTTGAAAGTACAGTACTAACTTCTTCATAATTTCTCATCAGATTGAGTATACTTCAGTGATAAAGTCAGGTATCTTTTTCATGTAAATCGTTCTGATCAGTTCTAACAGACTGAAGTATTTTAATTAGTGACTAGATAAACAGTATAGATTATGGTAGTTAAATGCTCTCTAAAATAATACTCTTTAGAAACTCTCATTTTCTTTAGAGAGGCTGTCTTCACTCTTAGCAATTATACTTCATAATTCACAGTGCTTCACATTTTAAAATAGCTGTGCAAACATTATGTAATCTCCCAGCATCCCCCTGAGCCAGATAATGTTGTCTTTCACATTTTATGGATGGAGAGATCAAGACTCAAACAGTGAGTGTTCTCTTTACACTAACCCAAGGGGCAGAGCAAAAACAGCAACTCCTAGCCACATGATTTCAGCTATCTTATGTTAGTTAAACAGACACTACTCTGCTTTACCATTCATTTTCATGCAAATACAGGACTGTGATCTCATTTCTTCTTCAAACTGTTAAAAAACTCCGATCTGCTTACCAAATTTACTGCACAGTGGTTTTCCAACTGGCTCAACATCCCATTTTCCATTTAGAAAAAGATGACCCTAGAGCCTTATTGTGTATTCCAGCAAACTCCTCTTAAAGAAAAAAAAAAGTCTGTATGCAGATGGTTCAGTAAAACTAAGCATGAGACTAGACCAAAATGAGGATCATCTCCATAGGCCTAGTGCCTTCCCTTTAGCCTTCTTGATTTTTGTTCCTTCAAGAAGAATGAGGGTGCTGTATTCTTCATTTGTGAAGTGAAAATAAAAGCTGTACTACCCAGTTCCTAAGATGCCACCATACTGTTCTTCATTGACCAGTGAGTGCATATTCTGTAGAAGCATGTCAAATTCAGACTCTAAATAGGCCTTAAGAAACCAAGAAAGCTCATGCTAAGTCACAAAGCTGAGCTTTTCAAATGTGGGGAAACAAAATGAGAGGCCTTACAATATAGGTACCTAGTAGTCAAGAGGGAACTATTTAGAAATGAAAATCCATATGCAAACACATAAGTGACAAGATAAACAGATTAAAATAGGAGATATGTCTGAGAACAAGAATAATCTGATTTGAGTACTTATTACGAAGACGATGCTTCTTGCTGCTTTCTGTGGACAGTACAGCTCTGTTTTTTTCTGTCTGCACTATTCCCACAGTGAATAAGTGACACAGCAGCACACCTAATTCTCTCTTCATTGAATGTAGCACTAAGCCTACTAAGTCCATATCAAATAGATGGAAATAACAATTCAGAGAACAGGAGTATCACATTTTCAAATGGATTTTAGACTTAAGCCCTTAGAATCTTCATTTCATTGTTTGATATGCCAATGTAAAGTCAATCAAGTTGAAGTACTCTTTCTTAAATCATTTCTGATTTTATGTGCATAGGTCATTTTTCCTTTATATTCACAAGTCTGGAAAACAGTAATATGTACTTTTGACTTCGCTTCTTTAAGAAGCAATTTTAAAGTAGTTTAGGAGACTGATTTTTAGTCTAGGTTGTGTACTAGAAGTGATCTGACACATTCTACACTTTGTTTGGCCATAGAGTTTCACTTGTGTGTTTTTCAGGGGGAAATTATAGCTCTTCAGTCTAGATTGCAAAAGTGATTGTTAGATACCTTGATCCCATCAAGTGGTTTTGTACATAAGGTGAGACCTTGGTTTTCCAGACAGGCTCCTATGGCCTGTGGTCATACCTTCCAGATGCAAGACAAGAAGTTTTCTGTGTGTGGCTCTGCATTTGAGTATCCCCTTCTTGAATATGAGCACGAATAGAGGTTGTATGATTCGGCGTACATCTGACAGTCTAACAGATGATTAAAAAGCAGACAGATATTTTTTATCTTTTCTTTGATATGCTGATGTTAATATAATGATGCTGTTAAACACTGCAGGACACCTGGTCATTTTCTTCCTAATGCCTGGTCGTTAAGAGGGAATGATTAAATTACGTTTTTGATGCTGTTACATTTTATTTCATAAATTTCAAAATCCATTCTACTAAACTATATTTATAAGTTTAAATCTTAGTTTAATATCCCCTGCTAAGTGTCCCAAAGCCTGAAACAGGAAATTCCAAAAAAAAGATTAACATACTTTACAATGCATTATAGGATTGCAGGCACTGGACTGTGCTTCCAAAAAAGGCCTCTGACCTGTATCACTGGTGATGAATAACCAAAAGGTGCAAGGTGGGAGAAGTTCTCTTGTTGTATAAAGAAATAAGTTGCTCCTGGTAAGCTGTTCTGGCCTAGCTGTCAGGAATAAATTAATAAAAGTATATATATATATATATATCAGTCGTTAATGCAAAAGCAAAGAGAAACTGATGGTGAAAATTACAAAAAGAAATTAATGTTTATTGTAGATTCTTGAAATCAGATAAAAACAGATTCTCAACCATAAAAGCCAGATTTTGGAGGAAAAAATAATAAGCTAAGCCAAAATTCTTTCTTGACCCCACTAACATTTCATATTATTTACCTTTCTAACCCAAAATCAAATTTCAAACTGTATACAAATTAGACAGTGGCTGAAAAATTATGCAGTGTGATTGAGATAATTTTTTCTAACAGTTCTGTCTGTACATGAGGTCTGCAACCCTGTAAGTCAACTTAGTGCTGGTATCTCTGCAGTCATTTTAGGGAAGAGTGAATGTGTGAATTCTTAAAATGCAACTCCTTGCCATCCAATGAAATGAGATGAATACATTGTGGCCATATTATCCAATATGTTATCGTGTGGATGCAGATGCAATACATCTCTACTGAAATTTGAAGGAGTATAAGTTAGTTTAAAACATAGCTTAGAAGCAACAAATGGGAAATCTCAGAGTGTTTGTAACATCTACAACTTAGATATGAGAGTACATTTTTTGTTCAGTACAGGAAAGTCACAGGCTGAAAACCTTCATGAAGCACTTGCATGTTCTTTCTCACGTCCCTTATTTAAATACACTCCTCCTCTCCCATTACATTAAATCGCCTTCACAAGAGAAACAAGAGTGAAAACAACAGCTCATATTGCAGTGCTCTGAACTGAAACCTTGCTGAATGCTTGTAGGAGCAGCAGTGGCACTGGCCTCCTCTCATTCTGCAGTTTCCCACTCCCGCTGCCTTACACAGCTGGGAAGTGAGACTGCAAATTTCAGAGAAGCATCAAGGCCCAATTTGCATCTTCACTAATTTTACACCATGTCAAAAAGTAAATACTCTGTCCATATATACTCCTGAAACAATTAGAGGGTGAAGTCTTTGGGAGCAGGGAGTTCAGTATCTGACCATTCGCTGTGCCAGTCTATCTGTTTGAGCTGTGCATGTATATATAGTATAAGCAATGGTATCAAAGAGAATTTTTGGCTGGGATTTCTGGAGAGCTAGTAAATTAAGAGATGGGATTTCACTAGTCCCAAAACGGAAGTATCATAGTAGTTTTTCTACTGTTTGTTTTCATATTATCAAATTGCTTTTTGGCTGCTTTATTATAGTTTCATTTTTTTTGTCATTCTCTAAAGCTGAGACGTCTGATCTGCTGCAGTAGAAAGTGTTGACTTTTTCAATGCCCTGCAAAAAACAGTTTTATTTTTCTGCTGTCAGATCACTGATTTTCTGATATTGGATATTTCTGTTAACTAAGAATTTTGTCTTGTAAGAGAGTAATTGTTTAGCTTCTTTTTTTTTTTTCCTGATTCTTCATCAGAAAAATCAGAAATTCCAGAATACTTTTGGAATGAGTGATAAAGGAATTTATTTTCACATTTAAATGCAATATTCCCTTAATTTCATATCTTCTGGGTAAGAAGTATTGTGTCTAAAGTGGCTTACGGATGGTTTTATCCTTTATTATCATCTTTTGCTTTTCAAAGTCTTCAGTGGCTAGTTTTGCTGCAGCTTGTACTCTGATTTAGACTTCACTATTATTATTTATTAGTTACTACATTGATAAGAGAACTTGGTTTCTGTGCACACTACAAAAATCTGTGAGTTTCCACAGTGCCAGACAAGGGATTGCAGTCTGCTGCAGCAGGATGTTTTTCAGCAGAGCTCAGTGGGAGCCACCAGCTGTCTCCAGAGGCCTTTGCTAGGCAAGACCTCAAACGCAAGGTAGTGCCTGGGGCATGAGGGCTTCCTGCTCAATCTTTCCTAACAAATTAATTACTGTTTGGGTCCTCTTCTCTCCTGGGGAGAGAGGAAAGAGGATCCCCAGGGAGCCTCAGCCTTCCCTGCTGAAATACCCAAGAAGAAAACTGTCCTCTGGATCTTCCTGGAGGATCCAAAGGAAAGTTCTGTTGAAGATCTTTGTTTTGTAGGTAGCAGACATGGAAGCTAGAAACATAGATACAGATCTTGCAGAAGGAAAGTGAGGACAAGGGACCTGAGACTGAAGGCTCTGAAGAGAATACCTTCCACCCTGCAAAGTCCTTAATGAAAAATGGACTGGCATCCAAGCTAAGCCAAGTTTCTTGGGAGGCATAGTGTCTCTTTTCTTACTTAATATCCCAAGACTGTCTGTTATCTTTTATTTCTGAGGGACAGTCCTTGACACATGGCCCCACCATCAGCTTACATTGCCTGTAATGTGTGATAAACTAAGCGTATACATCCCCAGAGTCCAGGCCCTGGGTACCAGTGCTGCAAGACGAGGTCTGAAAGGTTTCTGGCTATTTCTCTTCCACCCTTGAAAGCTCCTGGAAGAATATACCTTTAGAAAGGATTATTTGTTTAGTCTTAAAACAAGAATCCAAACCTGCTGCACCTTTTCCCCCACAAATGCTGGCCATATTTGAGAGCTCGTGTGTGACCTGCCCCTTTATTTGAAGGTCTGGGTGGTGCTTCTGCCTCATTTGAAACATGTGATGCTTGCTACGCATTGCACACAGCACACTTTGGAACCTACTAGGGCTACGAATATACTACAGCCTCTGTGCTCAACCCTGATTTTTCCCAAGCCCTCCCTGTGCATGCTGTATGCTGAATGCAGGATCATGACACACGCACCAGAAGTTCCAAAGAAGTTTGTATATATATATATATTATTGTGAGAGTAATGTACAGGAGAGGAAAACAATCAGTATGAGTTGCCAGCAAAAGGCGATTGTTACTCTCATCACTATAGAAGAAAATGAGTTGAGGGGAGAAGGGCTTTCCTGCAAAGCTAAGCTCATCCTGAAAAAACTCAGGCACTTGTGTTCTGTGCACAACATTAAATAAACAAATAAAACCAGGGAGTGCATTACTAGGGATTAATCAAAGCTAAATGGAGCAAAAGGAAGGGAAAAGGAGGAGATGCATTTCCTCACAGAGCTCCTCCCTGTCTCAGCCCACCCTGGGGGGGATACACTGCATGAACATCCCTTCAGCCACATTCACCCTTAGAGCCCAGCCTTGGATAAGCTCACTTACACTTTGGTCATGTTTCCAGAGAAACAAGAGTATAGTTGGATGAATGAACACTGCAGTATGCCCTTTCAAACTCAGTGCTTTATTTTTAAGCTATTTGTTCAATGTACGTTGACTGTTTTTGTCTGAGGTGTGTTCATTTCACGCTTAAATAATTAAGCAAACTCTTTTGGTTGTTGTTGCAAATTGTACTGTTACCAAAACTTTACAGAACTCTGCTGTTAATGACCATGTGAGAAACCTATAATTCTGCTCTGAACAGTCTGCAGTTTATTCTGCTCCATTTATTGGGGTTTCCCATGTTTTTTAGCACAGACCCCATTTCTCTATGCTCTTTCACGTTCCATGTTTAGTCTAGTGCTATTCCTTGCTTGCTGGCAGTTGTAGTGGACAAAAATTGTTGCTTTTATTCTGGCATGCATAAAAGCAATAAGGATTTCACCTCTTTTACTTTATGCTTTTAACTCACGTTTTAGTTTCTTGGTTGAATCTTCTACTTTTTTCTTTCTTCCCTCACCCCATTCAGATATAGTAAACTTGTCTATCTCTCAGAGTGGAAAAGATGTACAGATACCACAGAAGGTACACTGCAGTGGTCACTGCACCACAACATGCTGTTGCTATCATTCACCTCATGCTTTACAGTAATCTGCTAGAAGAGGGAATTCAAGTAGTTAAAACAACTAAAAAAGAAAAAATTGTCTGTTTCTTTCAGTTCAGCGATGCCTGTATTTTTAAGGTCCTGGTTTTCACATTTACAAGTCAGTTGAATGTTAATTATTTTCCCAACTAGAACGTTATTTCCCTTGATTGATATTGCAGACATTTATAGTAATGAACCATTTCTGTGGTTCCAAATGTTAAATTCTGCTCTTAGCACAGGGTTGTCTCTGAAACACAGGGTATAGATGCCCAAACAGATCTAGCTACCTACATCCATCAACTGAAATAAGTATTCAAGGTATTATTCTGCAAGAATTTTGTGTGATACAAACAAAATTGTTTCCTGCTTTTGTGACTTTTCGTGCACTGGTTTTGTACTGTTTTTTTTCCTCACTAGCATCAACTCACCATATTAGTCAGGCATATTTGCAATCCAACTGGAAATGATTTTCATGTACACGAAGATTATTTTTCCCTGTAAGAATAATATTAAAAAGTCTGTAGTGAAAATGAGAATTAGAATTTTTCACCACTCAAAATGTCTTACAGTGTCAGAATTACAGAAAGAATATATTATGGACCTTTCATTTTACCTAAAATCATAAAAATAGAACTGTCATTTAGTTTTACAGCTGACAACTTTCAATACTGTTGTAACCATTTTAGCTGAGGTTTTGTCCCACAGTTTGTCCTACTATGGTTGCAGTTACATATGAAATAAATTAGATTGGTTGAGGCACAGATTATTTTCTGCTGCAAGATAAGATATCCCATTACCCGAATATATATCAGCTTAGATAGGAGACATTGTGCCTATTTATTGAAAAAGCATAACACATTTCTAGAAATTGGAAACCAAGGAACTTTGCTGAAGTCCCAGGTGAATGGACTTAAATAGTAACTAGAGAGAATAATGAAACATCTGCAGAAATACAAAGAAGTTATAAAAGTAATAAACAGGAATATTTTATTGAAAAAAGAAAAAACGCTTACATTTACCAACATACATCTTTTGTGTCAATGTAAGAGTGACTAAAGGAATTGTTCTTTAGGAGTTGTTTTATGCTGCTTAAATTCTTTTGGGTTGTTTTTTCAAAGTCTCTCAAAAAAGACCATTAAAACAGTCATGTATGGAAAGGTTTAAAGGTAGATTGCTGCTATAGATTAGAGATTAGTAAAATTTGTAAAATTCTGGAGCAGCAAAGAATTAACTTTGGAGTGCCTGTAATAAGTACAGTTGTTTGTCTGGATGTGGGAGAGAACATTTGCGAATTAAAATTTGCATATGGCACAGAATTTGTTAGGTTAGCCAAGAGCAGCACTCTTGAGGGACCTATGCAATTTAGGCACTTGGGCCACACAATGGCAGATGGGATTAAATGCTGACAAATACATATTGGATAGGATAATTGGGTTAAAATATGATTACATCAGCTCTCCTAGCTGTTTAATGGCCTCAATTTTAAACACTTCCTTTGAAGTATCTGGCAAACACCCATTTGTTTTAGTTAGAGAAGACCCAGATTCGCTGAAATCTGACTGCAGCCCTATAGCTTGCTTGGGAAAATTGTGCAGATGGCAGACGCTGTGGCTGCATTTTCTTTCAATCAGATGCAGAGGTTTTGCCTTACCAATTCCCTGCAGGCTGCTACTATTGTCTTCCTCACCAGTCTCTGGGACACATCCCATTGGCCACACTCAACTTTTGCACCCTGAAACTTGTGTTCAGTGGAGCGGTTTGTACGGTGGGAGCTGTGGGATTTGTTGTGCTGCTGAGTCTTGTGCCGGCCACAGTGAGTAACCAGGTCCTGCTGCTTGTTGCATGTCCCCAGCAGGCTCTGCAGGGCTGTGCACATACCAATTGATGCACCAAAGGGCCAGATACGCAATGCTCTGTGTGCCACCACAGATCTGCAAGATACACCATATACAAGCTGTGTGATTTAGGGAGCTCATGAGCTCACTCAGTGGAAGGAGATCAAGAAAGCAGTGTTATGCTCATATAGGTTTTCCTCTCACTCAGGTGTTAGTGATTTGTTTGTCTTTTAGGCTATGTTAATGATGCTGAATGCTGATGAAACCCAAATAGGCCTGGCTGTGGGCAATTATTTTGTGTTAATTTGA
This sequence comes from Cyrtonyx montezumae, assembly GCF_038088225.1. Taxonomy (NCBI): domain Eukaryota; kingdom Metazoa; phylum Chordata; class Aves; order Galliformes; family Odontophoridae; genus Cyrtonyx; species Cyrtonyx montezumae. Next base: position 20,170,274 of record NW_027071825.1, on the reverse strand, counting down.
ATGCCATCCCTGTCCACCAAATAGTTGCTGTTGCCTGCTTAAATAAATTTACCAGTTATGAACTCTGATATGCAGTAGTCTTTAAGAGTGTCAGAACAAGCTAGCTTTTGAAATATTTGCAACTCAAGAGGATGAACCCTTGACTAACAAACATCCAGGACTTTTCTCCAAAAATTTCAATCTGGCAATGTTAGGATAAATGTAATTTCAGGTAAACTGCTATTCATTTGACTAGGCCGTTCATTAGCAGTACTTGCTCTGAGAATCATTTATGCACTAGAATCATCAAAATAAATGATTACTCTTACTATCTCTTTATTCCTGAACTTATCTGTTCTCATTTCATAGCAAAGAACCGTATCTTTCTACTCATGGATGATGTCTCCTTGCTTTGGTTCATTTCACTGATCTATTCCAGGATATCATATAATCATCTTGAAGCAAGTTTTTCCAATAGTTCTCTCAACTCCCCAAAAGCACTTTTTTTCACTAGATTCTTTTTCTACATAAGATTTGCCACCTGCTCAGCAAGGCTTCCTGCAGTCCCTTGCCAGCTCTCTGATGTCCTCTGGAGGGGCTCTGTCTGGCCATACCCAGCTGTGGCTGAGGACATGAACACTGAACTTTTCATGCAGAGCAGCGTCCCCTCCATCTGCCCACAGGGAAGGACTGGGGTCTCTTGCTGAGTCCTCTCAACTTTCTGAAGCTGGCTGCTGAACTGTTCCCACACTTGCCTTCATCTCTTCAGCCCATCCCTAGTTTTCCCTCCCTGCTGTAGTTAGGATGCTTTCTGCTCACCTTTAGACCTTCCTGAGACTTTACTCTCCTCTATCATTCCTTGAATTTGTGTTAACCTTGGAGGTTCTTCCCACCCTAGCAGTGCTTTGTCCCTCTTTTCTTCCTGAATCCGGCTGACCCCTCTAAATCCTCTTCTCCTTCAGTTCCCTAACCCCCCCTGTCAGAATATTGGATTTTACCTCCAAGGCTGAGATGTTCTGAGCCAGCTCTGCTCTTCTCTCCTGATGAATCTGGTAATATCAAACAGATGTCTGAAGGAATTGGGAATTTTGCCCATTCCTGAGGGAAGTTGGACCCAGATTTTTACATGAATAATGTCCTTAGTGTTCAAAACTCAACTTGTCGCAGGCTCAGGCTACTCACCAGAACCACCTTCGTTTTCTCTAAAGGCCATTTTAAATCTTTCTAACAACGTAATTTTCTTCTCAGGTAAACTGAATGAGTGGCTTTACAAAATATTTCATTTACCTGTTGGGTCTGTGAATAAACAAGATAAAGGCAGCAGGTAGGTTTGTTTGTGTGTATGAAAAGTGAGTGTAATAACTGCAGAGCTGTTGGGGGTGCAACATCAAGTCACGCAGTCACACTTATCACTAAGAAGAAAAGGACAACTTTATGGGCTTACTATGATTCAGTGAGACTTTTGAAAGTAGTATATAAAGCCCCATGATTATTGTAATGTCAATTTGCTTTTGTTTCTTTTCAAATTTTATTCTCTGTAGTTAACCAACTGCTATTTTAAGGATGAAAAGCCTAAAATATTTGCAGTGTTTACAAATATGCCATGGCTCCCTGGTATTTTAACATCGCTACAGTTTTGATTACATGTTCATCACACCACACTTATTCTTGGTTTCTAATTCACTCCATTCAGATTTGAAATAGATTTATCTTGATATGGGTGAAAGAGTTCAGCTGAAATAACTAGTTTGAAATTTCACCCAAACATTTGGGAGGCTTAAACACATCTACAGAAGCTTTTCTTTCTTCAGTTTCTAATTCTTGCGTTAATTGCAGGCAGTGTGCATCAGAAAATGCACATTTTCAGCCTAAATTTTAGAGTTATGAGGTAGAGCTAAATATCAAGCCTATTTAAATGAAAAACGTAGGCTCTTCATTTCTATGAGGGATGAAATTTGCTTTGACCCAGAAGTTTGGGTCAGAGCAGCTTTGAAGTTTGGATGATTTAAATATTAAAACCAAGTCCATTTCTGGTCTTCTCAATAAATAAATAAATAATTTTACTGAAAGACAGAGAATATGCTATTAAACATGACTGCTGTTGGTGAGTACAAAATTGCTAGATTTGTTGTTTTAAAATTTTTCCATTTCATTATACCAAAAGCTAAATAAGACTGAAGGAGAATGTCTGTTCTTATTAAAATGGGTCTTTTAGTTACATACAACTTGAGTCGTGATGTAAATAGTCCTGAGTGTATCTACAAATCTTGCCCAATCTGTTTTCTGCTTTGGTTGCTCTTGCTGCTGGCATTGCTACATATGAGCAATTACTCATTCTTTTTCATTGACATTTAATGCAATGGACTGTTTTCTTTAAAGGGTTGCTGTCAACCAAGCTTGTATTTAAAAAAGAATTTAAAAAAAATGCTGATCTGACAATGCATTCCATTACAATGGAAATAGTTTCCAAATATCTCTTTCGGGATCTATCACTTACTTGTTTTCTGTATTTCACAAACCCAGACTATGACACTAGAAAACACTCAGCCTGACTTTCGTCTCTATCCAGTTTTATTCTCTGATTCACATATCAGCATAATACTGCTGTTAGACTTTTTAGTACTTGAAGTGAGTACTTCTAATAAAAGAAGTAAAAATACTGATTTAAGTTTCAATTATTTTTTTCTATTTTATCCCAAGTTTTTCCAAATCCCCTTGCAGTCTGGGGGCCCCAGACTAGCAGACAGTGTCCCTTTAACAATGGTGGAAGTTTCACAGACTTCCAACTTGGCTCTCTTACAGTTTATTCTCAATATAAATATACCATCTGGGAATGCTTGATTCAATGTTTCCCACATAATTGCTTTCTCATGTCAATTCTCCATTCTTCTACTGTACAAAGTAGCCTCTACTTTACTATTCTGGGGGACAGCAATAGCAGCCACCAGTGCACTAGATACTGATGAATATATTGGTAGCAGCAAGTTCAGATTTTGCAGCATTTTGTTTGCAAGATTGCCCACCTTAGGAAGTGAAGGAACTAAATGCAGGCAGAAAAGTAAAACAAATCTACTCATTCAGAAAAGGCATTGTAAACAATGAACTTCATGGAATCTAACCTTATTGTAAAAGTAAAGCATGTGTTTAAACGTATTCTTAAGCTGAAACTCTACACAAATTTTTCCAATAGGATTTTGCTAAATTAATTTTAGAAAGGTTGCAACAAGTTACTGCAGGTAAAAAATAATTTTACTCTGTATTTAAATTGAATGTCTCCTCAGACTGAATTTCTCTTATGCTTTTCTGATGGCTTATTCGTCTCCCAGGTAACTGGAAGTTGATTTTGTCATTGAGGGAGTACAGTGCACAGCAAGCACGGGTTACTCTCCTGTGATCAACAGACAGAGGGTCTGTGAAATTTTAGGATCAGAACAGTTACTTGTTGTTTGGTCATGCCAAGGCAAGACCTCATGCAGGAACAGCTACAAAAGCAAAGGTAGGTCTTAGAAATCTTCTCCAGTTGGATTTTGGCAGTGTCTGAGGATGGAGGTTCTTCTCTCTCTCTGGGCAACCTGCTCCACTGCTTAATTTTCCACAGTAGGAAATTTTTGTTACCGTAAATAGAAATTGCTACCTAGCATCTTTCAGCTGTATGCCTGTGATATGCCTCCACTACTGATGGCTCTCCATGGCTAGTGACCTGATTGCCTGGGAATGGATGAGCTGTTCTGCTGGCCTGGCAGAGCCATTCTGCAGTTTGTGCAGAACACTATCAAAACAAGTACGAACCCGTGTATTTCCCTTTCTTATATAATACCTCACTGACCTTTTCTATTCTATGAGAAATGCGTGCTCTATAATCTGATGGCAGAAAGTGAACAAAGCATCAGCATCTTTTCTGTATGGTGCCTCTGAACACACAATGTGTTCATGCAAGTTTTGATCCAAGTTTTGATCGAAAGTACTGCTTACTATTTAATGGTAAAACTGATATTTGTGTTGAGTCTATTTTTAAAGTAGCCATGTATAATTTAGGTGAGCTTCATTATACAGTGTCTATGTTAGTACTAGCCAGCATGGCATAAAACTATTGAACAGACTTTAAGCCATTATTAGACCCCATCTAATTGAACGTTGTGCAGGACTAGAGTTTAAGATTTCAGTTAAAATAATATGCATTATTAAGTAATTGCATATTAAATTATCAATGATGGCTTTTCTCATAAATGATGGCTTCTAAGGACATAAATCCTTTAGGTCTTCAAGAAATTTTCAAAAAATACCCTATACAAATCTATCTGCCTCTTTAGGGATCCAAGGATCTTTAAAAATCTGTCAAAAGTAATGTCAAAAACTTTCCAGACTTCCACATTGGTTAACTTATTTTCTAGAATTTGGACAAATTTTGGTATTTATATTTCTTTTGATCTGCAGTATCTAAATAAATACAGATTTTGCATCTAGATGGACCATGACTTTGAAAAGATTCTTAAGATCTTTGGATAGCTGTCAAAATTTGTGTTGATTTATTAATAAATACCACATGGATTAAATATTTCTTTTTAGTCACATTCATATTTTATTCTTTTATGCTTTATATTTTATGCTTTTATTCTACCTAATTATTATTAATCTAAACATTACTCAGCATAAGGAAGCTTAGTAAATTCTAGTTCATACTCTGTAGTTTTTCCATTATAATGCAACTGTTTGTCATAGAGGAGAAACATTTCAAATATTCTGATATAGCATTCTTTCATAAGAAAGCCCTGAAGTGCTTTGGAGTCTGTTGCAAAATCTTTAATCCAATAACAAAATATAAAAAGTGCTGCTCAACTTCTGTTCACATAAATAACTATAAATATAACAATAACTTATGTTCACAGAAATAATTTTAACAGTAATTTTTAATGAGGGTAAGGGGATTCTCTGCAGAATTGGGACAGACTGCATGAGATTGTACTGTGATGCAACACATGCAAGTTTGTATCTGTATTCTTTCCTTCACATCTAAGAAACAAAAATACATGTATTCTTTTTTATGTGACATAGTGATAATCTTTGGCAGAGAATATTAGCATTGTTGTGTTTGGACAGTTGACTGAGAATTGTATATCTCAAGTATAGGATGCAAAAAGTCAGGTGAGGAAGGATTCATCAAGCATTCTGAGCAGGATTATCAGGTGATGGAGCCCTGGCTGAATTGCTGGATATTTCATTTTTCTGTTTTATTTTACTATGTAATGAATAATATTTACAACCTTTTTAAATTTTAGTTAGAATTTTTCTGGAGCAACCTCTTTCTTCCATGTGTACCTCCTCATTCCCCCTTTCTTCTCACTCTCACTCATTTTGAAATCAATGCTATTTATTCTGCCACTCCAGAGAAAGAGAAATATATATTAGAGGCATAAGTTTGCACTTGATTGGTGGTTATAAAGTCCTTAAGACCTTGGAAATATTCTTTGGACTTAAACAGGTTCTAAAGAAGTTTAATTTTGATTTCTGAGTTTCAGTATCTCTGAGCCTCAGTATCTGCTTGATTAACTGAGTTCTGCTCAGAGCTCTTAGCATTTCCCATCCTCCTCTCCCTCAGAAAATCAGAAACAATCTGACATGTGGTGTGTGTTTCAGTTGATTCCAGTCACTGCTTTAAGAAGTCCTGTGATCTCTCTTGTGATAAAGGCATTTGCTCTCATTCCTCTTCAGTAAGTTAGGTACATTTCTTTACCAGTAGCATCTTGATCACTTTGGATGAGTAATCATTCATCCTGAAAGTTCAAATGTCCAGGAAACTGGCCTAAGAAAAGCAAAATTTACATTATGATGTTTTACTCTTCTGTATTTTAGAAATCATTTGCATATCTAACAAATTCATTCAGAAAGGATGGAGTTGTGATGTACATTATTATTCATGTGCTAAATAACCTAATAAGCATTTTTTTCTGAAAAGGTTCTTAGCAATGAAAATAGCCACACCTTATTTTCAGGCCTCTAGTTAGAGCTGTTAATGCCTTTTGAACACTTTATTGAGGCCATAGCAATATCTGCAGTGACACTGAGATATTGGAGATGCAGGGGCAAAATGCACTCCACCACAATACCTCTTTGAATTTTTACACAGCCCTCTAACTCCCTCATACAACACACAGGAAGCACAAGTTTACAGGATCTGTGAGAATAGCTTATTTTATTTTATTTTTGTTTCTGCATTGGACTTCATCATCTAGCTTAGTAAAGCATGTTTTATAATGAAGACCATACTGGTGCTCTTTGTGGGCAATTGCCTTTCCAGTGAGAGCAACCACTAAGAAAATGGACACCTGTGTTGTTATCTGGGAGTCAGCTGTATCCATCACTGCCAGCTCAGCCTCTGGTTCCTCGCGTGTTGTGCCTGCATGGGCAGTGCATGGCTGCAGCAGGCAGGAGGCACGTAATTGCAGTGAGAGGCCACAGTGCTTCTCTGGGCCCTGTCTGTGGGTTTTATCAGAGGCTACTCCATGGAAAGGCAAGTGTACTGACTTAAGCTGGCTGTCTATTTTTTTTGTACAGTCATAAACTGTGTGCACCACTCACAAGAACAAAAGTGGGAGTAAAGACTGGCACATAAAGTTAGTGCAGATGTAGCTGTTTAAATGAAAGTGAAGTGTCTGCTCTATTCTTTTACAAAACTGGGCATAGAGGTTGGTTTTTAAGCCAGGTGAGAAAGGATGGTAAGCGTACAGGGACCATTAGGTGAGGGCCTGAACCAGTGACTGATTGAGCACCTGGTGAAGGGGCATGGCCAGCTCTAGGTGCACAGGTGCAAGCAATTTAGCCAGGGTCTGCCCCTCCCACTCCTCACTAAAGGGCTGGCAGCCCGAGGAGAAGCAGCTCTGCTCGGAGATCACCTTTTTGGGAGTTTTCAGTGAGCTCTGATCCTTGGAAAGGGGTAAGTTGTTCCTTCTTTATTACCAGATTGTGATCCATATCTTGCTCAGGTGATCCAAAAGCTGGTCAGTGGCAGTTATATTATCTGTCCTATACCATACAGTATGTAATCTAAGTAGGTTAGTTTTTCAGAGCGTTCTCTATCTGAAGAGGCAATGCTAAGTATGAGGAATTCAGTCTCTCATAGTGCCAAGGAACAATTTTTTTTTTTTGCTATTGTTTTTATTTTATTTCTTTATATTTTTAAATCCTTGTAACTATTAATTATTATCATTGTCTTAGAAGCCTGAACTCTTAGCCCTAAAACTCTTGCTTACTCCACAGGCCACACCTGTTTCCATTTGCCTCCCAATTAAAGCAGGCATTAACATGTATTCACTACAGCTGTACAGCATTTTTCACTGCTGTACTTCCATTACATAGGAGTGCACAACTTTTTACTTGAGATTTAATGGTTTTTTTCTCATTTTGTTATGACATAATTTATCTGACAGAAAACAATTAGACATTGTATATGGAATCTTGGAGACATACCAGCTTTTCTTAAGCACAGTTTATATTTATAGCCTTTATAAGTAATAACTATGTTCTCTAACAGTGAATTCGATTGAGACAAAGCTGTATTATCAGATACTGCTAGATTTTCTTACCTGCTGTTCTCAGTCTTCATTTCTTTCTCAAAAAGAAGAGCAGTTTGTCTGCTTAAGCAGCTACACTACTTTCATCTGCACATGTGAATGGTTTAGTTATTCTAAAATGTCCTGAAATTCACCAGAAGTATTGTCTGCACTCTCTCTCCTGGTTGTTTCATTGCGCTGCAGTAGTGCTACTTTATTTTTTACTTTTATATCTTGATGGTGAGTTGTTCTGCCCTTGATAGTTGTGTGAAGGCAGGTACTGGCTTTTTTTTAACCTAGAACCTGACTAGTAAGTGAGTAAATGAGATTTAATCTCCCCAGTTGTGAATCCTCTCTCTCCTTCAGACAAAGATCTTCCTATTATTCTGCTTTGAGGTAATGATCTAAATGGGCAAGTAAAATGAAATTTTATGTTAAATTGGGCCAAAATTTAGCCCTGAAGTAATCTGAGTTGTGTTATACCTGAATTGACCTTATTAGTCCCTGATTAATCTGCTTTGTTATGCCTCAAGAACCGTGGGGGTCTCAGAGCTGCTGGTAATCTCTTCTGCCATATGTGTGGCAATATCTGAACGCAGCAGGATAAATTAAGACTAGTCCCATCCTTGCTTTATTACTTGTAAATCAGCCCATTAATATTATCTGAATGCCATTTGTTAGGATTAACATAGATATTTGAATCGCTACAGCGGTTACGTCTTAAACTGTTTCTTAATGTGAATTTTGAAACATAGAAATAAATGAGTACTGAAAGTTAAAAACCTCTTCAAACTCAAGAAAAGAAGAAAGAATTAGGCTGTCACTAAATAGAAATAACTGGAATTGAGAATGAAATATTGTCTGCTGCAGTTTATTTAGGTCCCAAAACCCAATCTAAAGATCCAGAATTGGCTTGTGGGATGCGATACTTCTTGATAAGGCAACAGAGCTCATGAATCACAACTCAGTTTAAATCAGTATAGTTAATTAACAGTATGGAAGGGTTTCCTTGTTTATTTTATTTTTGAGAGTATGTTTTCCTTGTAAATCAAACAAAATACATATTATAGCACTCTTTGCTGTACTCTGATCTGGCTTGTCTTCTGCACTCTTTGTTTTTCATATAGAATTGCAGTCAGTGTCATTTGAGAGATGAGTGAATTTTTCCAATTTTCACAGCTTCCTTTAAGACAGTTACAGGATTTCTTTCTAGAAAGATCATGAGTGAAGATAAATCAAGATCAGCAGTGACTATCAATGGGCATAGACAAATTAATAAAAATGTCTCAGTGTAAAACTCAGCACCTTCTTTCTCTTGTAAATCTCTACCACTGAGCAATATAAACAATGTGCCTATAATGTGATGAAAACTAAAGAGAAAACCTCTATCTATTAGACGATTAGAACAATTTCATGGCATTAACACTTTTATCTGCCAAGATCCTGCCAAAATTCTTGGTTTTATTGGATGTTGCCTAAAAGAGTTTCTGACACTTTTTGTTATATTAACTATAAACAAGCTCTGGGTTGATGACCTTCATTCACAAGAATGTGGTGTGATAACCACACTGTGACAGCCCAGTTCTGGGAAGGGGACAAAGGTACAAATGGCCTCATTTCAGTAAACAGGCAGCATGGGATTCCACTAGGAAGGAGCCTTGCTGAAGCCCACACCCCCTCTGCCTTTCTACCTGCTGCTAAGCAGGCAGCAAGCAGTCCTGCCTGCTTGCCTAACTGCTCAGGAGCAGGAGCTCCATGTCCTCTGCCTGTGCTGACCTGGAAGCCTATAGCAAGACTCAGCCAGGGAACCTTGAGGCTGCTGCTGTTATAGAATAAATATATTTATCTGCTATTATTTAGTCATGTTTAAGCCCATATGGACAGTATGGGCATAGGTTGGAAGGTCTCACAATTTTAATAAGTCTTTATCTTATGTGTAGAAGATATTTTAAAGGAGGTCATGATGATTGGTTCCTATAGTAGAGTGCTTTTTTTTTTTTTTTTCAACCTGTAGTGATTTTTCTTAAAGTTCTGACTCACTAGAAAAAGTGTGAAAATGAAAGATTGCCTGTAAATGAATGAGTCTCCTTGCAGTGAGTCCTTCCTGGTAGAACAGGTCCTGCAATTTGGAACAGGCTTCCCAGAGAAGCTGTGAATACTCCATCCATGAAAGTGCTTGATGGCAGGTTGGAGGGGCATCAGGGCAACCTGATCTAGTGGATGGCAACCAGCCACCACAGGAAGCTGGAGCTTGGTATCTTTAAGGTCCTGTCAAACCCATGCCATTCTGTGATTTCCCCATAAGCTTGGCAACCAGCAAAAGGCATCTTGCTATTAACACTGGCAGTGCTTTGCAATGCAGCGGAACTTATGGATTTTACTTTTGTCTGAAAAATAGTATTTTTCCTGTTGGAAAGCTACCAATTTTATGTCAAAATGTCATAGCACTTGAAAAAGAACTTATTTTTGGATGTGTTCTTCTTAAGGGTGACTAAGGAGCAAGATACAGTGCATAATATGATGGTGTGATGAGGGGATATTTGCGTAGAAATAAATGTTAACTAATTATTTCTTACAGAATAGTATGAAGAATTTTAGTAGCAGGTAATCTCTGACAGTATTAAGCCAGTGTGATTTATTTTAGCTTGTAATACCTCTGAATATCTCACAAAAATCATAGCAAGTAAGTTAAGATTTATTTTTAAGTACTTGTGGGTTCTTAGCACCAGGCATTTGGCATCATATTATCCTATAATATGTCAGAGAAGTAATGCTTCCAGAAGAAAAATGGCAGATTGTCAACACCTGATAATGGTAATTAGAGAATGTAGCATTTTTATGGATAGAATTACCAAAGAATAGCATTAACAACCTATGGTGGAGAACACTAAGTATTAAGAGCACAGTACATTAAACTGATATTCTTGTGCTGTTATTAGAACTTAGAAGTGTCATCTTTAAACTCACCTATTACCATCAAATTTGTAGCAAGATGCATTGAGAGCAGGCCCTCTGCAGAGACTGAATGATGTCTCCTCTTCTTCAGCACAACAAACCATAAGCAGACAAAAGTTTCATCTATTAAATAGAAAGTGTTGTAATTTGGCCTACAGAGAGAAATGTGTGGTTTTCTTTCTTTTCTTTTTTGATAGAAAGAGTGGGTTAATTCAACCAAGAAGGAAGCTAAGGGCAGTCTAATTGCAGCCTACTTGAAAGAGAGTTTAGAAGAAAAGAGCAAGGCACTTTATAGTAGTGGCAAATCATGTAACAGGGAGCAACGGCCAAAAGTTGCAACTTGTAAGGTTTTAGACTGAACATTAGGAAAAGAATTTTCATTAGGAAGGTAAAGCAGCATTGGAGGAGACTGCCCAGAGGTGCTGTGGGATCTCTATCCATGGAAGTTTTCAAGAGGTGGTTACACAAAGCTGTGGCTGACCTGATCTGGTGTTATGCTGAACTTTTAAAGGAGTTATACTGGAACTGAAATTGAAAGAGACAGAATTTAAAAATAAACTTCACTGTACAAAAATCTTTCAGCAGTAGGTATTTTAATGAACTACTTTAATTGTAGAAATATGACAGACAGAAGAAATACTGGGCAGCCACAAATGAGGCGTGGAAATTAGTAATGGAGCGCCATTAAGTCATACCTTAGCATGACCTCTCTCAGGCAACTGAGTATCCCATCTTGTGTTGTTTTTCTGATCGTATTTTATTCTTGTATAAACCTTTACTGAAAACAAATGAAAACAAATGAAAAAGTAAGATAAAGACAACTTCTTGGGGTTTTGTACCAAAACACATGCTGCAAAGTATTTCAGCTTCAGTAAGTTGGTGCTTTTCAGTGGTGTTATGAAAATGTCTCGGACATAGATGCCAGTTTTTGAAGTGGGTCTGTTGTCACTCAAGAAATTGACAAAAATTGAGTGTTTGGGATGGACTGTCTCCTGAGAGAGGTGCAAAACATCAGCTTGGGGCAAAATATGTTTGCAAAAGCAAAAATTCAGGCAGGATGTTATCTAAGAAGGGTCATTTCTTGCAGAGATTTCATTGTTTTACAGAAAGAAAAAAGTTGCAGTGTTTCTATTGTGTTTTTACAAGAGAGTTTGGGAGTCCTTTTCTGCTATGCAAAGTTGTTTGGGGGCCTGGTAGTATCTGCTCCTGTCTGACAGTTTTTTGTGACTGTCTTAGTGTTTTTTTCATATTCAGAGTATCTGCAAACCTTGTAATAATATAGATATCAATCCCAAGGAGCAAGGCTCCTGAGATTAACTCGCTTTGCACTGTTAGATTGAGAGCAAAGATTTATAAGCTCACTATTTTATTCTTCATGTTGAATTCTAAGTTGTGCTTTCACATCTCATCATTTGGTCAGGAAATGAATATAAAAGTACAAGCATAAAGCAGCTTATCTCTTGCATCAGGAAGCTTCTATGCAAGTTCTCATGTGAGCAGTAGATCAATTTAGGTAGCTAAATTCAGGAATCCCCGCCTGACCTTAGGCTGCTACTTCAGGGAAATGAGCATTCACTGTAAGCTGTCCTCATATCTGCCAGCCTTGTGCAGAAGCCTCAGCTGAGTAACAGTTCTGTGTTCAAAGTATGTTTGTCTCCAGCTCTCAGAATGTTAGAATTCTGAACAATTGAATAGGCAGTGTTTGCTATTGTAGCCATTGCAGAATGCTCCATCTAAAATGTGAAGCAGGAAGGAAAATAAACAATGAACATTTAGAAGCCACTGTTTAAAAAAAAATTTGCCTTATTTTTTGATTTATATAAGTGATTAATACAAATATCAGGGAATGTAAAAGAGAAAAAAGAAATATCAGAAGGATTTAACTTCTATTATTCCTAGAAATCCCAACTCAAGAAAGGCCGATATCTTCTATATACTGCCATCTGTGTGGCTGTATATTTGTCTATATACAGTAGTATAGAGATCTGTTTTCTCATGCTTTGTCAGTAATAAATTCTTCTGTGACATTTATAAATTGTCTTGCAGTGTTATGTATTTTATGTTTTCCCATCTTAAGGGGACAAGACAAAAATAAACTGGCATCTCTGGTTCATGAGTTGACTCAGGTGAAAGGTTTTTGCAATTACAAGTAAAAGTTATCCTTTCAAGGCCCAAACCAACAGGGTAAGGCACTAGTTTGTTTTTGAACAGAACATCTCAGGATGAAGTGAAAACATACGAGGGCTGCTCTGAAGGTAAGAGCTCCTTTTGAAAGTAATGCCTCCAATTTTATTATGTTGGCCCATGATGTCAGAGGCGGCTGTTGGTGGTATGGCAGCAGAGATTTAACTTTCCCGCCAATATTCCATTACATGCTGTTGCCATGCGGCAGATGGCGGTGCAGGGGCAGTCTGACAAAATGGTGCTTCACATGGAAGTGTATGAAGCAAAGGTGTGTCCCTGAATTCCTCTGTGTGGAAACAGTAGCACCCACCGGCATTCATTGATGCTTGCTGAATGCTTATGGAGGCCAAACCCAATGTGAGTGCAGTGAGGTGGTAGGTGAAGCATTTTGACAGTGCCAACAGCAACAGTGGATCATGTCTACTGATGCAGATTTTTTAGGAGTGTGGCATGCAGGCTGTTGTTCATCACTGAAGATAACAGTCTGTAGTAAGATGAAAGGAATCTGTATTCTGAATCACCTACTCGTTTTTGGAAACCTAGTAAGATTTTAATTGACAGGTGGCTTTCAAAAGAAATACTTCTAAGATAAAGATAGACTCTTGTTATTTCAATAAACATGATATAAATAAAGGTCAAATGAGAGTCCTATTATACAATGCACAGTTGTGTGTGTGTATATACACAACTTCAGTTTGGCAGTGTCTGGTAAGGTTTGTTATGTCTTTGCCATCTGCTGCCATGTGCCTCCTAATGCATTGGAACCATTTATTAATTATGACATTTTATTCTATAACGAATGCCTGAAACCCATTTTTAATGTCCCTTAGAGAACTTTTGAATTAGTAAAGTTTCAACCAGATTTTCATTGTTGGCTTATTAATTACATTGTAAATTTGTGCATTACAGTGTAGTTATCTTTTTTAAAGATTACAGTAAGTTTGATTTTTGGTTTTACTTGCCTGTATGTGTCCTAACATTACAGTGTAATGGGGATCTTTGTCAGTCTTCCTTGGTGCTATCCATTTGGGAAGCCTAAAGTTGATATAATTTGGAATTCTAGAAAGAAAAATCATATAGGTGAAGGCACTGTGCAGACTTCTCAGGAGTTTTGTGACAGAATACATATGTATATATTTATATGGAGATAGTAATGACAGTCCATTTAGTGAACTTAAACATCTATAGGCTGTGTTTCCATTGGGATTTATCTGATGGGGTAAAATTCCATTTTCTTAGCTCTTTTATTATAAGACTTGCTGTGAAATCCAGTGAGGCTGTGGTTATTTGTGCTATTTCTTTCACCTATGGGCTTGCTGATATTTGTCTTATACATGCTCTAACAATCAACTGCACATAAGAAAATATTATGGATTGACAGTTAATTGAAAAAAACAAGATAGGGTTGGCAAATCAGTGCTATTATGCAGACTTTGGCTAAGGTAGGAGTGTGCTTGCTGCAGTTAGTCTCTGTTTATTAGATGACTAAAAGAGAAGAAACAGTGGTTCTGTGTTGCAGCTGATTATCTTTACAGTTAGGGAAAAGGTACTTGTGTGACTATTAAATGTCAATAAATACTAAAATATCACAGAGTTAATCTAAAAATAATCAAGTAAACTTAGTGTATGTGATAGTTTATTTCCAAATTATAATTAATACATAATAGCTATCCATAGAACATTTTAGTATACAGTTCAGGGAAAGGTTGAACTGCTTTACATAAATATTGCAATGGGGAAGCTCAAAAAAGTGATAGAAGGACAGTCTGAAAGATTTGATGTACTTTCTACTTTTTCAAATCTCAGTTCTTAAAATAGAGATGAAACACAGGTCACCTACTGTTCTTCTCTATTCTCCTACCACAAGAAGAATGTGTCTCCCTTGTTATATAAAGCCACAGAGAATGTGAATTATTATGCTGAAGAGTTTGAGTTGAAAATATATTTATTAGTCTTTCAAAGAAGTCATGACTTTTTTTCAGGAGAGTTATATAGCCAAACTCAGATCATGACCACAGGCATGACCTCATTTTAAATATTTAATTTAGTCTAAAAAAAGACCTCCTATTGTGTACTGAGTTTATGTATTTTAGGACATAAATAGAATAGATGCTTTAATCCATTGAGGGGATATGAGCTCTTTTCATCCAAGACATCTCTCCTATGAAAAATGAATAGGCACTGGAAAAATGGATAAGAAACAGGAATTTTAACCTGGTCTCTGCCTCTGGAAAGCCAAGTGAAAACACAGTTTTGCAGCATGCTTCAAAGGTCAATACCTTGAGTTAGATGATTTTTGTCTTCTATTGCTGAAGAGAACATAAAATGATTTTTTTTCTTTTTCATGGTTAAAATGCAATAAAAATAAGCCCACGTGTCTAACAGTAAAATTGATTAACTCTGCCAAATGTATGTGTATTTCAGAGCTTTGACCTTGAAGCTGCTGAACACCCATTTTGCCTTCCTGCAGTGGGAGGTTAGGGAACCCATCATCTTGCAAGATGCAGGATTAGATATTGCAATAATCTGCCACCCCCTCAATATTTACATCCTAATATTTCATCATCCTCCCAAGTCCACAGCCTGCCCTAGTGTACAGGGAGACAGATGGCTCATAAGATTACAAGCTATGGAGATTTGGAGCTACAGACAGGTCCCCCGGTATTCTAAGAAAATTAACAATTTATTTAAACAGCTCTGTCAAATGCAATCCTCTTTGCCTCATTTTGTCTCCTGCTGGCTCTGTCTTATGCAGGATTGCCTGCATGTAGATTCATTGCTTAGAGATTAATGATGGAAGAAAGAAAAGAAACAGTCACAAGTTCTATGACCTGTGAATGCACTGGACAAGCATGTGAGCATAACAGGAATAACAGAAAAATCACTTTATATTTGTTATCATCTTAATGAATGAAGTCCCTTTTTTTTTTTTTTTGTGACATCTGAAACAGACTCTTGCCTGTTGAGCAGCTCTGAAATGAATTAAAGTATTATCTGTATCAGTGTGGTCCCAAGGAGCATCCGACTTCAGATAAGGAGGGCACCAGGCTGACTCACCCAGCAAACCCATAGCTGCTGCTTGCTTCCTGCTGCTCTGTCCCTCATGGCCGACAGAGCTACTCGCTGTCCATTGGAAAGTGAAATACGCAGGAGGCATGCGACCAGCAGGTGGTTGTTTCATTTAGAACATCTTATGCTTCTTTGACTGCTGAAGCAGGGTGTGGTTTTCTGAGCTGCTGAGTGCAAACAGGTAGCCAAATTGAGTACGCGGTTGCTTTGAAGTGTCTCTGCGTACAGGTGAGGGTCAGTTACAGGATGGAGTGATCAGACGTGTGGCTCAATGTTACAGATGAGAAGTGTTTTTTCCCCTTCTACTTCCTTGCAACTGCGCTCCTACAGAGATCTTTCTTTGACCACTTTGTTATGGGAAAGGATATTCATTTGCTGCCTTATTTACCTCTGTCATTAGAATTAAATAAGCATGCGTGCCAACCAAAGCTCTCAAATTCAGTACATGATAGTTCATTCACCTGGAATGAACTCACTTAACTGTAGAATCTGCTTCCCACCCTGAGGCATGCTGAGAAAGCAGAGCTGTTCCCAAGAGTCTACCCAAGTAAAAGCCTTGTGGTTCATAGTGCAGCACTTTGCTGCTCTTCCTTGAATCAAAGCTAGGAATCAGGCAGAGGCGTGCTTGCTTACTGGACCCTGTTCTGCCTGTCTGAGGAACAGGGGTTGATGGTTCAGCAAAAAGGATGAGGCAGCACCTTAGAAATGAGAGACTGCAGTGAGTCACTTCCAAGAGCTGAGCAAGGTGGGGCAGGTGCTTAAGAAATGCATGCAAAAAAAAATCAGCCCTGTTGGAAAACAAAAACTGGGATATGTGCTTTGACAGATTTGCTTACTATGGAACTTCTTTTTGAAGATAGTGCTGATTCTCTTTTACTTAGTAAAATGAGTGTGGTTTCCATGCTGCTCGTTTGTCATATATTTTAACATGGTTTTTCTGAGTGAGTGAATAGAACTGAATGTTGTTGTGACTAGAACTGAATTGTTTGTGCTTATCATTGGAAGTACTTCACCTGCTACGCACTGGGACTGCATTTGTCTCTTTCACAAATGAATTACCAGGGTGTTTCACTGTGCTGTCTTCATCCCATTCCTGGACCTTTTCCTCAGTTATCATTTCAGATTGAAAGGTTCTCAGCTAACAGTATTATTTCTTTTTTTACTATTCTCCTGTTGAAGTCTCTTCCTATTAGGTTTATTTCATTATCACCTACAGTTTCCTGCATGATGTTTGGACTACCTTCTATGCTTACAGTTAGATCTCCTTGATACCATCATTAAATTTCATTAACATACTTCTGTCTTCTCTATGACAACCATTAGTGGAAACATGAGACAGCATCTGCTCCCACAGTGGTCCCTGGGGAAGCCCAGCTCCTGGGGAGCCCTGGTCCAGCAGTTCTGTTTTCTGCATAAGAAATTCATGCCTCCCTCCTTTAGTTCCATTCCCTTCTCAACTGTACTAATTATTTCTCATGTGGCACCACCCTCAAATACCTTAATCGGAGGGATCTAATCCTTTATAATTCCTTTGTCAAGCAAATCAGATCTGCCAGGTAGTCTGACTTGATACAGTATAAGAGTTCTCTGCTAAACCAATGGAGATTTGTATCTTGTTTCTGTGTCTTCATACCTTCATGCTTCTATATTTTTAGTCAGCTCTAAGTCCAGTCCATCTTTCGAACTTATTCTTAAATGTCTACTGATACCTTTACTCTCCTTGTTCTATCTGTATATGACTGAAAATTCTTTAGTTTTTATCTTAACTTCTTTTGCAGTACTACTAAATTTTGTGTATTCTTTGTTTGCTCTTACATTCCCTAGCCTTTAAAAAAAATATATATAGTTTGTCTACTGGACAATGTGATTTCTTTTAATTCTAGTAGTCATAGCTTTATTCTTCTTTTCCATCTGCTGATCTTGGGGGTTTTTTGTCATCCAAGGAGGTTCAGAGCCTTTTCCTATCAGGTTGTTTTTTTTTTTTTTCTGCAGTTGTGAAACACTGAGGTTTAAGTATTTCTCTCAACACTGACAGGAATAAATTAAGTTTCTGCTGAGGGCAGAAAATTCCCTCTTCTTTTCTACCGTAGTCATGAAGACATGCACTGTCCCACAGAAAACAGATATGTCTCCTGCCAAATTGACATTACAGAAGGCAAAGACAGTTTTATTCAAGTACTTACGCATGTCCTTTTTCATGTGGTTTTTCACATGCAGTTTGGAAAAACTCCTTCAAAGAAAACTGATCTTACCACAACTTTTCTTTGTTTCAGTTTGTGACGTACTAAGTTTTTCTATTTCTTTACCCATAGTTGAAAACTATCACATTCTTATGGTACAGATATTAGCATTTGCCATAATAAAAGCTACTTCAGATGAAGAAAAATTGTCAGCAATTCTATTAGCCTAAGATCTACCAGCATAAATTATTTTATATAAAGCTTTCTCAGTAATTGCCCAAATATATGGCTACACTGAAGCAAGTGATTAATCATGGCAAATATTTCATTCCTTTGCTGTTTTATATCATGTTTGGTCCTTTTGTACTTTTGCAAAGGATGTTGAAATGAAGTTTCCTGCAAACTCACAGTTGTCTGCCTGCTTTTCTTACCAGTGAATTACTGTGTTAGCTGCAAGGTTGTGGAAAGTGAGAGTCTCATTTTAGGCACCCCTCAAAAAAAGAAAAAAAAGCCTCACTGGACTGAGTCACTGCACTGTTTAAATTTAGAAAAAGAAGAGTCCTAAACTGATCTTTTGAAACCCAAGGAGCAGTTCAGTCCTGGAAGACCAAGAATAGAGGAACAGAGACAGCACTAAGCTTTCTCTATGTTTCCTCACAAAGACAGGAGGTTCTGGGAATTATTTGTCTACAGTATCAGTAATTCCTGCACCAGAGCATAAACTTTCTGTACTTAATTTTTATGTAATATGGACATCTCCTTTCCATGAGAGAACATTAATGTATATACATGTCTTACGCCCTCTTAAATATCTTTCTTTCAATGCCACTTATTTTAAAAAAGATCTTTGCAAAATCGAGGATTTTGCCTTTGACATTCTCCATCTCAAAACAGAAATCATAGATTTCTAAGAAGGAAATGACATTTTCCAGTGCAATAATTGATTGCATTGGAATAACATCTATTGAAAAGATAAATACCTCCTCTGTCTTTAGAAGGTCTTCACCATGTAAGAGAGATCAACAGCTGTCAACTATGGAACAGCAACAACTCCAAATATCACTGAATATCCAAAGATAATGAGTGGATCTTACACATTTCCTACAGAAGTATGTCCTGTTTGTAGGAAAATCTCTGGGTAAAAATAAATTGCTAGAAAGTAGAACAAGCAAATGATCCGTGGAAGGAGATAAGGAACCTGTATCTCTCCACACCTAATTGTGCTGTATCCTCAGGCTACAGTTTTTTTAAAAAGTCGTCTGGTGTTTGGGTTCTGGAACTTCACAACAAGAATAATGAAGAAGAGTTTAGGTTTTTCTTTTTCAAAAAAGGAAAAAGCACATAGGATATGTATGCGTCTGTGTAATCCAAGCCTATCTGTCTCACTTTTGTTTTTTGTCTTTCTTCTGCTATTGGTAGTAGCAGATAAAAGTGAGTGATTGGTATTCTGATTTCTGATGCAGCTGCATACAGACAAAGATTTGCTAGCCTATCATCAGGATTAGCAAGCGTAGTTCTTGCTGTAGTTAATGAAATTGGGTATTAAAAATCCCAGGGGGAGTTCTTAAAAAATCATAAGAAGGTCGTTCAGCACCCAACCTGAAGGCTGCTTTGAGCTTAGGGAAGAGTTCCTTAGAGGATATTCAGCAAGTGCAGTCCTTATAATCCTGTGGTCCAGCCATATGCTGGATGTCAATTAGGAGTGGGCTACTCAAAGCATTTTACTTTTAATTCCCAGTGCAAGTGTCACTAGTAGACTTCAATACTTTAATTTCAGCATACTATTTTGAGTAGAAAAATCTGAGTACATCTTACTTTTACACTTCAAGATTGTATGGATATAAGTTGCTTAATTATGCTCACATTTTTTGCTATAAATGTCTAACAAATGCCTGTATAAGAATGAAGCTGGTGAAAAGCATGGAAGATTTGGTTCAAGCTTGTAGGTAGCAAAGAGAAAGGTGCAAATCCAGCAAGATTGTTTAAGACTAAGAAACTGAGAGAACTGTAATTGGTGACCAGAATAGAAAAGTCAGGTAAGGTCAAATTGGTAGAAATTCCTTAAAGACACAGGCAGCCAGAGCAAGTCTTTTTGCAACACCATTTGAAGGAACTGAACTAAGAGTATTGAACTCTATGTATGATATGTCACAGTGTGTTGTATGTCTAGCAGTAATATCCAGTAGTATTTTGAGTGATCCTTACAGAAACAGTGAGTTGTGGAAGAAGGAAGACAATCTGATAGCACCCACATGTGAGATGATATCCAGTAGTCCTTATGCAAAGGAAGTCACCATGACATTAATCTGAAACTTACTTGAAACTGCTTTAATAACTGTGGCATTCTGTGAGAAAAAGACTATATGGTTGTGGGTTTTTTTCCAATTTGGAAGAAGATTTGTAATATCCAAATTTCATGTTCTTATAATAACCCATAAAATATAAGTACAGTACAAAAATTACAAGAAGGGAGTGTATGCACACTTGGCATTCAACATGTCTGGGGCCAATCAGATGGGATGGGATTTGTTCGTAGTTATTTTGCCTTTTTGAAGTCTAAAATTTGTGGAAGTCTATTTTAAGTTATGAGATGACCAAAAATAAGCAGATCAGAAGCAGGACTGTTTCCAGAAAGCTTGGCCCTCCTGTGCTGTTGCTTAGTTAGATCTCCCTTTTCAAAGTGAGTTTAACTTCATCACCTGTTTTTGGTCTAAGGACATTTTTATCACTTGGTGGAAAATGAGAGGATAACCGTAGGAAATATGTCAGTCAGGAATGTGGATGCTTATGGAGACAGGCCAACATTGGGTAGGAATTCATATTAAGAATTAGGATATACTGTTCTGAGCTAGGGCTAAGGCGAGGCTGAACAGGAGGTGTTCAGATTCCTTCAAGATTTAGGCCATCACCAAAGGGTTGTTGATCAGTGACATAGCAAGAAGGATGAGTAGTAGGTTCTATAAGCTCCTCTGAGAAGTTAGGGATCCTCCAGTGGAAACACACTGGTAACAATAACCTTAATATACCTGACCACACTTTATGTGAAAATATTGAAAGCACTGCTAAAATCTTGCATGTGCAAATGACTGGAATCAGTCTTGCTGATAAGGACCTGTGGACTCCCCCACCCTTTCCCTTTCTTTTCAGTTTGGTATCAGTGTGAGTCAGGAATGTAACAGATTGTTGCACAAAGACATACAAACTTTGACTCCAATGACAACTGCAACAAATTATACTGATTTATGTATGGATGCTGTTTTATGTACATATCCATTCCCACATTTCAGTTATTTCATTTGTGCTTCCAAGCGTTCACCCTAAAAATCAAAAGTCTGTTAATGACAAAAAGATCCTGGGATTTGTGGTGGTTTATGTCAGCATTAGTACGCTATAGATGTTGTACTGTGGAAAGCATATTTAAAAAAAAAAATAAAGTGGCGGACTCTATTTAATAATTCATCTCCCCTTGGAACCACAGAGAACTGACATATTCGTTGTAGACATTTTAATAAGGCATTAGTGATGCTGAACTTTCACCTAATCAAGTTGCTGTAATCTGACTTTCTCTTAAACTGTACTGTATTTCTCAAATGTGCCATCTCGATACAGGGCGTGGCCTTATTTATAACAAGAATTCTGTGAACGATGGTTTCAGGAGCCGGAACTAAACAAATGCCAATATATAACAAATACCCACCTACCTAATATCAGTGTTGCTTTGTACCTTAGCAGTAGGTTTGCAGAACAATATGTGCTGCCTCACTACTGAGCCCAGATTTCCCGTGAGCACCATTTTTGCTTCTGGAGCCCCAGCCACATTGTAGTTGCCACCTTACGTCCCACCAGGTGCTTAACATGTACCTACACGTTACCTTCTATAAGGTGAGAAACCTGAATGAATCTGAATAAACTTATTGATGCAAGTGTGCAGTGGAGTTGTAATTGGAGCTAAATTGTGGTTCAGAGGGTACTTGCCATGGGCCTGGTGTATCCCTGTCTGCACTGCTTAGGAGGCTGCTAGCCACTCAAGCAAAAAGCATTGTTGCAGTGATTACAGCAAAGGAATAAGAGGATGGAGAGCATATTTCAGTGTAATTATAATAATTCATAACTTGAGGTTGTTCTCCTGTTAAAATCTCAAAAGCAGAATATTTTTACTTCCTTATAAATTATTCACAACCATGTGCTTTGCTTCATGACAAGTAACTTTGCTTTTCTTTCAGACAGGATTTTCAACCTGAAAGAATGAAAATGTTGACCTAGTTATGCCTAACAAACAAAATGTGAAAAGAACTAAATTTAGAAATTGGTAAAATAAAAATAATAGTTTTTTTCTCCATGCTCTAGCTGAATACAAAATTTCTAAAGGTATTTCATTTAGAAAAAGAAGAAAATACACTTAAACTGCTCCAGAAAGGAGAATGCTGCACCTTTTTAATCAATAAGATATGTATTAGGGCATTCTTAAAACCAAACATTATCTCAAACAGTTCTGTGAAGTACGTGTGGTGCCTTGCCAGGCTTTCATGTCCCATCAGTGGCTTCTGTCCTGCAGCCTTGCTCATCTGTGGCACTCGTGGGGATTTCTGATAGACCCTAACAGGCAGTGTGTGGGAATTAGAACTTCTCAAGTGAAAATGCATGTGACATTATTTTCTAACCACCTACAGTACTAGATCTGGATCTACACACTTCTGGTTTTACGCTAAAATCATGACAATGGAAAAAAACAAGATTTCAAGGAAAAAATGTCCACCATTTAGTTTATTCAAGTTAAGTGAATTCGAAGTGCTAAAGCGTTAACATGAGATGCTATTTGTGTACCAATTCCATATCCCTTTGAAAAGAGTTTCGATTGTTTAATATAGCTCAAAAAATGTCATAACTTTTAAGAGATAGAGATGGATATATTCAAAAGTGAGACTTCCTTAAATTCCTGAAGCTGTAGTTAAAACATTTAATGGGTAACATTATTAAAAATAAAAAAAGCAAAACAACAATGAAAGAAAAACACTAGCACTTCATGTTCCCACTAGGATCAAGGGTTTAGGTTTTGGTTACTGCCACTTCTAAGGCACTTGAGATAATAACACGTCATTTAATAGATTAAATAAGAAAATGTTTGTATATTTTATAAATAAAAGAATCCCTGTGTGGTTTTTTTTTTTTTTTTTTGTAACTTGCACTGTTGGTTCTTCTAAAGAGTTAAAAGAAACAGGGTGGCAAGCAGCTTCTTGTCTCCATACTGGAGACAGTCATGATCTCAGTCAAGATAAGAAGCAGGGTTATTTGTATATATAAAAGTTCTGCAGTCGTAGTTTGTACTTTTTAAATTGGCCAGATACATCTACTTCCTATTTTTCTGCAGTCACTATTCACAGTACTTGAAATCTGTGTTAGCTCTTAAGTCAGCTCCCAGTGTGCTCAAACTGCTGTGGAGAGACAACAGAAAAATTAGGATTTTGTTCTTTTCTTTATGCGATATGCTGCATTGCTATATTTGTTTATGTACATACATCTCCTTTTCTGCTAAGTACTTCCATAGGGTCACAGGGATTGGAAGGGATCTCTGGAGATCATTGAGTCCAACTCCGATTTTGCTGAATTTATACTTTTTATAGTAAATTTGAGTGACTTGATAACATCTACTTAAAATATCCAGCCAAATATCTTCTGAATTGGGACCCCTAGGTAGTTAGAGACCTTCATGCTTGCAATTTAATAGCGAAAGCTATGAAGTGATCACCACTTCGTGTGTTTCTTCTTTGCTCTTGATACCATACCTAAACTTGGCTGCGTTCTTAGGTGTTCAGGAAAGTAGTTGTTGGGCAGCAGGGAGCCATTTCACTTGCAGATGTTTATTTAGTATTTGTCATTTTAACAGTTCAGGAAAAGAGAATATTTTCCAACCTCAATTTTTACAAGAATTTCCATTCAGTACAAGCTATCAACACCTTCACCAAGCCAGAAATACAAAGCTGGCCTCATTCATCTTACCTTATAATTTATAATTATGTTTTGGTAACCGCTAATCTCAGCATGTGCATTGGAGCTAGTCAAGAGATTCATATGCGCAATTAGTAATGTACAGGGTAGCCCTGAAAATGATTATAACATTATGATGCTCATCATATTTTGGAAACGTAATTTCTTTGCAAAAAATCTGAGACTTTCAAAGAGAGAGAGCAAGCCAGCTGCATGGCAGGCAGTGATAAGCAGTATTGAAGATCAGGCTGTGCTAATATAGAATACTAAGCTTTTTAGTTGCATTTCAAACCTTAGGAAATAACCTCCAAAATAGGAAGGCCTGAATATCTTCACCAATTAAATGATCGTTACTTGATTTTCTCATGGAAAAGAAATTCAAAGGTTTTGATTTGTCATTCTGTTTAATTTTGGTTTTGCTGTTGTATATTTCCTTCGGTTGTTGACTGCTGTGCTCACACTGGTTCAGATGCTGTGCTTCTCCTGAGAGAAATGTGTGCAAGTTTCCAGAGTGTAAGAGATTACTGTCGCTTGGGTAGCAACATCACAGGCACAGTGGAGATAAGTGGATTTGTGCCTTAATGATTCCTTTTATTCCATACTCTTCTCCTTTAAACAAATGAAATCTGTGTAAGAAATGACTATATATAATATTAAAGCAGGGGAAGAAAGAGTTGAAATAACATTCAGGAAGCCGTTCTAATCTGGGTGCAAGCATAGAAGAGATGTCCCTAAATAATGCGTAAATATCCTGAACTTTTACATCCTTTTCAAGTGAACCCTTTTTCCCCAGAAAATTCCCTTCATCACTTTGCTTTAGTCAGATTTACAGTGAATGTTGTGTCATAAGTCATACTCTGTTGACCAAAGGAACGGTTGCTATTGACTGCAGTCAATCGAGATTGAAACTTTTGTTCCTTTTGAAAGAAAAGGAATTGTTACTGTGCAGCAAAGCTGATCAGCTGGGTGAAAGGGACATTTTCTATAACAGGAGGCAATTGGAGGTGAATGTCAGGGAGCCTGAATCTGGGTAGCAGAGCAGCCACAAATCCTTGACTTCTCAGCATCAGCTCATATTTGGTAGACTTCTGTATTTACTGCTGCACCACTGACTTTCCTTGTTAGTACTATGATTGCTGGTTCAGGGGTCTGCAACACCTACATGTTGGAGGTGGGATTGCTTACAGGCTTAGTGTTAGGCTCCATTTAAACAATTCACTAATTCAAGCTTCTGATCACATTTTTTTTTTCCTGGAAAAAAAAAAAAAAAACCTCTGCAGCATGCAGTCAGATCTACATTTAATCTCACATTGACTGATGTGTGCTAACCCCCAACATGTAAAGGAAATGCTTATGTACAAATAACTACCTTTATTTTAGGGATGTGACTTGGCTAACTAATTCCCCAGGATATTTATTTATAAAAAATTACTTTCAGAACCTTTTAGTGCATTGACCTTGTTTCAGGGTTTAGCTGAGAAGGGGGAGGGCTGGAATTTTTTCTTAAACGCTGCAGGGGATTTCTGTCAGGTTGCTTTAACACTTCGTCTCAGATTCTTGCCAGGCTTTTGGGCTAAAGAATTTTCAAATGCAGCTAGCCGTCATCACGTGGCTCTTGCATTCATGCAGCAGTCTCTGCAGAAGTCTATCAAATATGTCAAGGCCTTGGTGGCTGCTCTTAGTTTTATAAATATAAAATTTAATTGTCTTTCATAAGAAGAGAAAACAAGAGAACTTCAGAATAAAGAGACCAGATAAGCATCATAAATGCATTCATTGCTTTTAGTGAATCAGATGTTGCAGTGGATGTTGTAGTGACCAGTCTACGGACTGACTCTGTGCATTATAGCAATTCTCTGTGCAAAGGTGTGGATTGTTATCTCCCTGAAGAATGGGAGAGCAGAGAAAGGGGTGTGCTGCGCTGCTAAATTTTCCTTTCAAAACCAAAAGGTTTCTTAGCAATAGGTCACCACTTTTAGAAATCACTAAAATACTCTTGCTCTACAAATGCAGAACTCTTCTTTACCCCACTGAGCCATGACCCTAGAAGGTTAGCATTGCAAGGGCTCTTAGCAATACCTTTTGCTTTCTCTTCCTGTGCATTTTCACACACACATATATATACAAAGAATGATATGTGATATAAAATGCATGGAAAATATAAGCATCTACCTGAACTTCATTCTCCAACTAAAGTATATATTATTTAGTAACAGAAGGTTCATAAGGATATTTTGGGAGGTTTACTGAATTTAAGCGAGTTTAAGTTTCATACCCCCAAAATAACAACTTGCATGCAGACTACAGTTGTCCAACTTTTTGGCTTATCTAGGTTGCACTGAGCCTAAGAGGAATTGTCTTGGGCTGCGTATAAAATATATAATGCAGTTAATGTATAATGAGTTCATAGGTTCCATATCCCATTTTGGGTAGGGATAGTGATAGGAGGATGGTTGGACTAGATGATCTTGTAGGTCCTTTCCAACCTTATGAGCCTATGAACCTGTGGCATTTCTGTGCTAATCTCTGAAGGCTACTGGATACACCACTGAGGCAATGCACTTCTAGAATCCCTGATTGGCCAGACAGACGTTTGGCTTCTCTGGGGTTAAATCACAAGAAGATTTCAGTGGTGGTTAAGATTGATGTAAGCAGGTGGAAGTGTACAGCACTGCAAAATGTAACTGCTTTGCCTCTTGGTTTTATTAATGCTTTGAAGAAGGGTTGGGTTATTCTAACTGCAGTGTGATATCTAAGTAGAAGAGATGTTTGGAAAAATCATTATTATATTTTTTTCAGAATAAAGCAATCACATTTTTCTTAGCAGAGAATGGAAAGAAAGCTGTAAATATCACAGCTGCTCACTGGTAACTAGAAAAAAAAAGTCAAATTCAAAGCTTGCCACTTCTGTTCACAGCAAATGACTTAGGAGTCAAAAGAATAAGAGTGTGTACAATCTGGAGAGAATATTACTGGTAAAATCCCGAGGATGCCTCTTAAAATGAGCAATTGCTCACCATATCAGCTGGAATAATGTTTGTCATGTTGTATGTCTAGATGCAATATGGTCATATATGCAATTTCAGTCACTCCTTCCAAATTGTGAGCTTTATCTGAAATGCTCTCATATCCCAAACTGTCTGCATTTTCATTAAAAGAATAAATGTTCCTGTCATCATTTTGGTAGGAATACCAACAGGAAATAAGCTACCTCTAAATGAAAAGATATATTTTATTGTTTGAGAAGCTGGGGAAATATTAGTCAAGCATACAACAGCTGGCAGATGGTTTGTTTGGAGTATGGAGTGCCCTTGTATAGGTCTGTCAAATAGCCTAGGGTTTCTGACAACACACTGGCATCCTGGTGGCTGTGTGATCTCACAAAGAGCATTCACTTATCTGTGCCTCAGTTTCTTTATCGGTAGAACTGCGATAATCATGTTCTGATGGAGTTTCCAACTGATAGGCTTGCTATGCCCTGCAAAGCACTCAGAGACCTCAGAGTGGAACAAACTACAGAAGTGCAAAGTATTATTGCTATTAGAAGTCCATTACAGCTCTGTTTTGCTTTGTTCATACTGGCCCTTTGGTACGTGCAGCCCGTCAGCTCCTAATGTTATCTTGATGCACAAAGCACTTTTTGTGTGAGGTTTGACTCACACTAAAATGCCAGTTAGAATTTTTTCCTCAGGAACTCACTGGAGCTTGGCTTACAGAATCTGAAAATTAAATCAACCAAAATAGGTCAAACACAAAACTATATGTCCTTATGTGTCCTCTTGTCCTCTTTTAGCAGTACAGCGCATAGTTGTTGTTTTCTTGTCTGTAAAGTTTGGGCCTGTTTTGTTCCTCAGCCAGCCCTGGTAATGATGTCTTTGTTACATTTTGAATACCTGCTTTTGAGAGTTTTCTGTTTCTATTAAATATAGTTTAGAATGATACGCTCATCTGTTAGTGGTCCAGAAATAACATGCCAAATGCACAAGTAACTGATGCTACTGAACGCGATAGAAAAGTGTACCATTCTGTTACAGTTCGTTGGTAGACATCATTACAGAGATATTTTTGAGCCTTAAAAAAGGGAACAGTGTATCGGAAATTTAATCAAATGTTAACAGAAGCTGCTGTTTGTGGTTTACTTTTCCCTCATAGCTAGTTCTTCAGGAATTATTCCTGTTCACACACTCCTTTAAGTTAATGTGTTTATTCTGTACTTGGTTTATAATTTCTATTCATTCATATATCAGGTGGCTGAAGGTGCTGCTTAAATTAGTATTTACTTCAGTGTTGTGCCTTTCTGAATTGGTTGTTTGTTACAGTCATAATGCAGTGAATAAATGTGTTAATATTTTAAGTGGGAAGGGAGGTAAAAATGGAAGCTGTCTACTCCAGTCACAGCCCAGCTTTCTGGTTATAACTTATTATGATTTATTTAAACTCAATCAATACTTAATCTGGAGTTTAAATTCTGCTAAAGATCTGTGGCATAGCTAAAAGCAGCTGATGCCAAAGAAAAAAAATTCTTCAGGCTGTGATTCTGATGAATTTGTAATGCGCTGTAAGGGTGATGCATTGACCTAAATTCACAGAAACGCTGCAATTCATATTTGTTATTGTGAAAGGTGTCCTACCAACACTTTTGTTCTTCAGAACGTTGTAAGCCTGTGTGGGAAAGGTGACCAAATGCAGAGGAAGGAGCTGCCCCCTCCCTTGGGGGTGGTGGAATGGGATGGAGCTCAGCCCTAGCCCCGCCAGCCCTATGCCACGGGCTGGGTGGTGGCTCACTGTAACCCCAGGATTCAAGGCAGAAATTAATTCAGCACTGCAAAAATCTGGTAAATGTTTGAAGCCAGCAGTGAGGGCAGGCTTCCTGAGAGGTGTGCGTTTGTGGTGACAATTTGGATTTATTTTGCTGGCAGAGTGAAAGATATTGTTATGGCAGGAAGAAGACAGTTGTGCTGAAAACTGCTTCTCCTTTTTAGTATTTTTTTTTTCCCCTTCTAGCCCTTCTGGGGAAATAGATTTCAATCTCTGTAGGGTTTAGTTTTCTCTGTACAGCTCTTTAAACTCCCCCAAGCACAGCCATCTTAGGGCAGGGTCCATGGGCAGCTCCTACCAGTGCTGCGGGGATGTGCACATGCCATTCTCTTGTAAGGATCAGGCAATTTCATATTTCCCAGTGCATTTTGGCAAGCTTTTTCTCAGCATTGTCCAACAGCTTTTCATAGTAAGTGAATGACTTCCCAGTGACCTGAGCTCTCTTCCAAGCCTCCTTTGTCACCCTAACAGCTCGCAGTCACGTTTTTCTGATTCTGTGCAAAGCTATACATTTTACCAGATCTGTAACTGCAGGAAACCTAGTTTTTCTAAAAATTAAAAAAAAAAAAAAGAATGAGTAAGGAAAATGTATAGTGAATGAAGGCTGACAATCATCCCCACCTTTTTTACGATATGATATGATATCCCTTGTGAAAAAGGAGAATAAATCCATACTCCCTCCTAATTGACACGTGAACACTTGTCAGATGTTGTTTCCCTAGGCAGTCTGTAAGGCAGAACTCAAACCCCATTCATCCCCAGGCTCTTGCCTATACGCTTTTGGGGCATCACATCAGGCATTCTCCCAGCATGTTTCTTCTCACTCTATTTTGTGCACACCTCTGCCCATATTGCTACTGTAGTCAAATTCCTGTTGTGGTTTATGACAGAATAAATGTGGGGTAGCATAATTCCTCAGGCTTGGAAGGCATTAGCCTGCCTTTATTGTAGCACAGTTGACAACTGTACCTGGCACCATGACCTCATTCCACCCCAGTGCAGCGGCATCCAGGGCTGTGCCACATTGGAGGAGCAGAGCCACATGCTGCTTGCTGAGGTTTGTTCCTCTGGGCTGACCCTGAGGATGAGGACAGCATGTGAACCCAACTTCTCAGCAGGAGCAACTATCAGTTTCAGCTTTAACTTTTACTTAAAAGCGTGAAGCTGCTGAACAAAAAATGCAAATACTTAGTGTTCAAACTCATGCCTAACTAAGGGACCTGGGCTCCTAGAACCAACTGTGAATTTCAGTCTTATCAGGAAGAAAGCTTATTTTCAACTTCAGTTTTTCTCCTAGCTATAATGCTCAAAGGGAGTACTTCAAGATTCAGATACAGGAGTTAGGATACATTTACCTGCTGAAAAAGTGGAGTGGACGTCTATGTACCTTTCCCACTCCCCAAGATGGCAAGTTGAAACTATCAATACAACAGATCATGAGTGATCACTGGCAGAGTCATATCCAAAGCCTATCTCCACTTTCATAGTGTTTTGCAATAGGAACTCCTGCAGTTAAATGTCTGGAAAAATAAGTTTAAAAACTGAGGAAGAAAAGGAGATGTTCCAAAAAAGGACTAAAGCTGTATCTCATTCCACATCGTGATGATCTGACCAAATCTCCCCAACGTGTCTTTAATGTTTATGTTTCATGTAAAAACTGGACTTTTTAAAATAATTATTTAGTATTTTTATTAGAATACATTATCTGTTTTTCCATCTCCTCAACTGAAAGCAAAAAAAAACCAAAACCCACCATTCATCATAATTCTTTGATATTTCTATTATGGCCTGTAGAAAAAGGGGCTTCTGCTAGTTCATGTTCAGCTTGAAATAAAGGCATATTCCTTTCCCCACAGCATCCCAAATGGAAGACTTGATGCATGGATGAGATTAAAAAAAAAAGGTATAGATAGTGAGATAGAGGCTGACACACCAAAAAAAAGGTGAGTAGTTTTTTCACTAATATAGAATAGTAATTGTATTTTGATTACATGCACAATCACGTTAGGTGCCGATTTTCTTTCCATATAACAAAAGAGATGACTTTCAAGAGAATAATTTGAAGGAAGTTGTGGTGGATGATTGTGTGTGGTGTTTTGTTTTTTTAATTCAGAATGTTTTTGGTTTTTTTACCATGTCAACAGACCATTTTCTCTCAAGTGTTCACGAAGCTGTACAGTTCTGTTTTTTCTTCCCACTGTGCCACAAAAAAACTTTTTGGCTTCAGTTCATGTGTGAAACCTTTTGCACAACAAAATTGGTTTCTTGTGGCCAATAAGACTAAATGTTCTAGGCATTCCAGGAAGCGCATAAATAGACTGATATTCTTCCTAAGGTTCTGGAGCTTTATTTCTCACTTTTTCTTTATTTCTCCTCTGTCCTGCCCTTCTACCTTTAGTTATGCTCCCTCCATCTACGCAAAGACCAAGCAGAGTACAGTGTTTGAAAATCCTATCATTTTCCATTTTTTCTTGGGTTTTCCTTCATTATATTTTCTGAATAGAAATTGTTCAAGTAAATGCAACACAGTAAATTATCTTAAATTACTTCTTACAGTCCAGACTAGTATTATAACATGAAAATTGTTACTTGGAGTCTACCGCACCCCTGGCTGCTGCAGACCTATGTCTCCAGGCTGGGGAGAAACAGATCACAGTACTTATCCAGCAGAGCCTGCAAGCCAATCCACAGTGTGGAAAGTAGGAAAGTGGAGTTCATATAAAGGAGGTCTCTTATCCTTTCCTCTCAATCCTGCTTGATACAGCAAAGCTGTCACAATGGTCAAATATAATTAAAATGGTGATCTGCCACTGAAGAGTAGGCCAATGTCTATGCAGAAACCAGATGAAAATTATTCAAGCCAAAAACATTAAATCTCAACTCATCTGTGGTTACTATAAAGCAGCCATCCTGTTTCTTTGATCTATGATGAATCTGAACGTGTGTTAATAAGACATATATGTTGGGCATCAGCATCGTCTTCTGTACGAGGGTAAACACTGCATTTGTCTCTGTAAAATATACTTCAGGAGTTGGGAAGAAAGTGGAGATTCGTTATTTTTGCAGTTGTAGAAGACATTTAGCAGCTGTGTTTATACTGGCAGACAATTTGGATATTAGGTGGCAGGACAGAGAACTGCAGATGCACAATATCGTGCAGACATTGTGCACTTACAGCACATTTCCAGGGAAACATGTTATTTTATATTTCCCTTGGTATCATTAATCACATTTCGTGATGTATCTCGCTATTTCAACTCATTCCCCTAGATTCATTCATTTTTTTGGCCTGTTTATTTAATAGCTATTGAGCTCCATTTCAACAAATTCCATCTTAACTACAGATAATAGAGTTCCTTTTGCTTCAGGGGAGAAAATTAAGATGTCCCTGTACTGATTTCAGAAACTACCTGTAATAATCAGCATGTCTACTACATCTGAAAGATATTTTGTTTGCTTTTGGTCAGGAAAATGTTTACGCAACTTAAAAATTACACTCATTTCCTGAAAGTAAAAATATGATTTTTATCTTGAACTATAAAGGAAAACAGCTGCACTTCACTCTGTTCTTGAAGTCCTCTAATCTCTCTGGAGGCTTTGTTTTGATTTTACAGGTGAGTCCCTTAGACTGTAGCAGTGATGATGGCTAGTCATTGGCAGAAACATGCTGAGAAGCAGTTGGGAATCCCCTGCTATGGAGCTGCAGCCTGAGGAACTTTAGTGTGTAAGAAGTAATTCAGGCCTTCAAGAGAGGCAAAACCTCTTTTGTTATTTTTTGTTGTTGTTGTTTTGGTTTGGTTTTAGTTTTTGGGGTTTTTTTTAGCATTACTTTTACATTTAAGTAATGCTCATGTACACAAGTACATTTCAGCATGCAAGTTCTATGGAATAAGGAGTGCAATCTGCCTTACCCTGGAAGGGTCCCTGGTGGCACTGAGCTCCCCCTGCAGCTCCCAGCCCTGAAAGGACAGTTCTGACACATCTCTGGCTGGGGGAGGACAGTATTTGTTTCTGCTACACCTGACCCTATTGGGCTGGAGAGGAGCTGGTAAGGGACACAAGGCAGGTGCCAAACTTTTGTTTCCTACTGGCAGAAGGGCTCAGTGTGCCCAAGGCTGTGTGGATGGCAGACAGCTCCCTGCAGGACTCACATGGGAGCAACAGCCCTGCCAGGCGCACTGTTGCCCTGCTAAGCATGTTTTTCTGTTGGTAAACAAAGAGGAGGAGTTTGACAGTTCTCTAAAGAGAAGTGAACCCGAAGTACTCACTACATGAGGAATTGATGGCTGTGTGTAGGGGATGGATTACTCAAGATGGCATGATCAGCAGATGGCTTGCAGAAACCACAAGCTCTGCCCAGTGCTCCTTCTTGTGACTGGTTTAGAATGCTAAATATAACCAGGCTGTATTTTTCCTAGGGATAAATTAAAAGCAGAGAGGAAAATTGAATTCTGTTTATATTATATGTGGCTTAGCCACACCTAAGGAAATGCAACCTACTTTTACCCATTTTGTTTTAGAGGATGGCTGTGAGGAGGTTCTGTCCACTTCACTGAAAGTGGCAAATCAGTGTGCTCTGGGGAGTACTGATCCTCAGGTACTGTAAGCTGTGTGGGAGAGCGGGCCTTGCACATCTGAGCTGGTGGGATTTGAGGCTGCATTCAGAGCTCTTCATATTACTGAAGTCTCAAAAAGACATTTACTCTCAGAAGGTCATGGGGTTTGGATTGGGGATGAGAGGACTCTGGTGATCATATTTTTATTTCTAGAAACTAATAATATATATAAAGTATTCTCAAAGATCGAGTGTCCTGTGAAAGTACGCTGGAAGCTGGTGGCGGAACTGGAAAATTAATATAGTTCTGGGGAAATTGTTGGAAGTGCTTTAGTCTAAAAATCATTTATACAGAGAAAATAAAATGTCATTATTGTTCATTCTTTTTTGGACCACATAATTTCGCCTTCTCTAAAATGCTTACTCTTTCCCTTGATGCTTTCTGTATCCCTCTCTCTTCCCCAGGCACCCAGGTAGAGCTTTCTTGCATGGTGATGGTTGTACAGCTAACGTTTATCTCAACTTAGTGGAATCTGTCTCTAAGCAAGTAAGACTGGTGGTAAGACTGGGAGTGCAATCCTGCTGGCATAATCTCTGGTAGGAATTTTCTTGTATACGATATAATTTAGTGAGGTGTTAAATGACTTCAAAATGTCTAGTACAAGTGTAAATAAAACAGATTAATGAATTGTCAATTAAAAGTTCTGTCGATATGAGCTGTAATTCCCACTGCCTTCAGACATAGATCTCTCTTCTTGATCCCCTTCCTTTCCTCTTACTTTCTAACCTTTGTACTTAGAAAGCACATATCTTGGTACTGCTGATAGCTCAACAGAGCAATCAACAGTGTTTCTAATTGTCCCTGGCCCCCATTGTGGTCACTGGTGCAAAGCTGTCACTGTTGTTCAGTTGAGCAGCTTATGAGGGTTTTTTAGGGAAAGCAAACAGGTCTGCCTGTCTCCCTTGCTGTGTCTTTGCCAACCCCTGTTCCACTGGCTCCCCTTCTGCTGCAGAGCTGCTGCTGGCAATGCTGTGTTGGGGCACTAGTGTCACATGGAGGCTGCTGCTCTGCTGCCAGCCATGCAGGCCTCCTTTATTTTGGATGTGCTGTCAGAGAGCCATTCCTTGCATGGATAGCTCAGGCAAGTCATCATGCCTCTCAAAAATAGTAAATTAAATTTCTTACAGGGCCTAACTGAATGATCACTGAACACCACACCTGGAATCATTTAAATTCTAGCATTGCTAGGCATGTGTTTTATTTATCCTTTTAAAATAAATCTAGGAAGTAGTTAGGTTAATGGATACAACCTTAGCCTAAAGGATAAACAGCCAAGCCAATAAAGAGAACGTTCTGGCTCCTGCCTATTCCTGTCTATACGTGCAATCATCTATAGCACCTGTATACTTTCTCGTGGATATTTTATGACCGACACATTAAAGTGCAGATAAATAGAAATGCTGGTCAAGTGCAATGTATTTAAGTGAATTTTCCCCTAGGAACCAAAGCATTTAGCTGATGATTGTCAGTTCATGACAAACATGTTTTTCTTTTTAATTGTGGAATTGAAATATTGTATTTGTCTAGTTGTTTGAAATTTAATTAATGTGAGGTCTTAGCTTAATACAAGGGACTTTCTGTGCTTAAAGTGTAAGCATGCATTAAGGTGGGCTTTAAGGGGAAAGGTAGAAGAGAAAGAAAGAGAGCAGCTTCAGTATCCATCTTCAAGTCAGCTTTTCTCATAGGCACTAGTTGCCAAAAGTCTCCAAGCAGAGACTGTAGCGATGGTGCCCAAGAGATGGTCAGGCTAAAGAAACAGGCTGGCAGCCATTATGCTGCAGCAGCCTGCTGCAAATCCTGCTTTGGCCCCATGGCTATTGACTTCCCTTTACTGCCATTTAGTCAGATAAAAAGGGAACTTCAAATGCCTACTGCCAGCCACTTCAAGGCTTATCTAAGCAGCAGAAAAATTAGAAACAAATGTGTTTCTTTCCCTGTCCCATGCAAATGCAAGCTATCAAGAGAGGGCAAGGAGGAGACAGAGTTGTAGCTTTGGTCTATTTTACATGAGCTAAGAGATCAGACCTGGAATAATAAAGAGGAAACTTTCCTTCCTCTTCCCTGAAGACACAAATATTTTCTTGTTCTGAGAGAATCACACAAAAACATATGGACCCTGTCGTTTTGTATCCTTGAAAGGCACAGAAACAAAAATGTGGATTTTGCACTTAACAAAAATCAATGCACTTCTTTCTGACAGGCACTGTTCCAGTTTTGAGATGTGAAATTGTATATATTCATTACTTCATAATAGAGCACAAATAAGCTCTTTGGTATTTTTCATCCAGGGTTCAGAAAGTGACAGTGATGCTGTATTGCTGAAATTACAATGCTTATCCCTCCAATTTGCCGCTGTTATTTCCATAAGTAACTCCTCTATGTACAGAGATGTGCATGTAACCTCTAGTGAGTAATATGGCAGAACCAGTTCTTCTTTATAGTCAAAAGAAATCATGGATTGTGTTATGTTTTTAATTGCCTTTTGGGGATGTGACCCAAATATCTTCAATTGCAAGTTACATATAATATCTGTTATTTTTTCATATTATTTCATATATTGTGCAGTATAAAGGAATCAGTATAAAATGACTTTCAGTAGCTTAGAGGAATTCTACTAGGTCTGACATTGATTGAAGGTGATAAATTTGATAAAAGTGACCCAAATGTGAGGAAAGCAGAAGGAATCCCACCAGACAGCCATTTGGCCAAGCCTGTTTTCCCCTCACCATGTGTAAGCTGCCTCCATGGAGGCCAAGGAAGAAGCAGGCAGTGGAAAGGTGACTTTGGTTAAGGCTGTGGCTTTGGTGACCATCTGACTGGATTCATTTTCTGTCCCTGCCTGAGAAAGTCATTTAGTCATCTGTGGCACAGTGCCATTCTGCGTTTAATGTTACTACTAAAAGCAGCTGTACTCACTGCAAGTAGCAGCAGATAGCTTCTTTGACAGCCTTTCCATCCTCTGTCTGGGAAGGGAAGCATTAACATCTCCTTTCCATCACCCTGCTCGTATGCAATCTTCTGTCTGAGCATATTGGTACTAACAGCAGACCAAGCTCGTGGGTCCAGTCTTTGGCGCCTCTTGGCAGTTTGGTTTTGCTCCAGGAACGAGTGGCGCTAGAGTTATTCTTTTTTGGTTGACATAGGCAGTGAGTATGCTCTTGGTTTGCTCATGGGCGATAACTTCTGCTCACTTGTGGAGCCGGTGAGCTGTTCATCTACCAATTAAACCCACACCTGACTGCAGCATGCTGGGACTTTAAGAATCCCTTTCATGAGAATGACCAGATCCTTGTATGTGTTGTAACCCTGTAAAATGAAACAGCATCCAGTCAAAATTTTCTTGCTATGTAGTTATAATGGGTAGGACAAAGATTTGCCTTCATTAAAATATGAAATTCAATTTAATATTAATTCTGTTGTAATATTTAATTTCAGAAGTATTTCTAGAAGCAAATATTAATGCATTAGATTATTTGAAATGTTTCAGCTATTTTTATTAAACATACTAGAATAACTATGAAGTATTAATCTTTGACCTTTGTTCACCTATCCATAAAAAACTGATAATTTATTGCTGGATGTTACTTCCTTATGAAACTTGCACTAACGTATTCCAAACCAAATCATCTTCATACCCCTAGCAGCATATTTGGTAGAAAAGTATTAAATGTTTTTTTATCAATCAGATCAGCTACAGTAATGAGCTGTATCTAACCTAGCCATAAAAAGGCCTGCTCAAGAGTTTAGGTAGCGATCTGTTTTCCCACCAGGCCGGAACTGATGAAACATCTGAATGCTGTAGCTCCCAATGAATTGGGGAAAGCCCTTCTGAAAACAAACAGAAGAAACTAACAAAAAAAAAACAAAAAAAAAAAAACACCATTTGGACATGTCAAAACATGCCCAGTGTAAATACTGGAATTGCAATGCAAATGCTAGGCTGTTTTGAACACCTACTATGAGGAAGAAGTATCTTCATATGTAGGAAAACCTGTGCAATACAAAACAAACACAGTCCCTTTAACCCTCTGGAGGAAAAGTTTACAATTCTGGCTTCTGATAAAGCTGGAAGGATTGGCCTTTTGTCTTTTCAAGCTGTGAGGTTTTGTCTTCTGCATTGCTTCTTATGATTTTCTTATTTAAATACTGAGTGGGACTTACAGGAAGGAAACTGAGACAGATGGGAGCAGACAAGAAGGAACATGACTTTAGAGTTGACTGTTTAAGGCATTCACCTGCAGAGAGGAAAGGAAGGAGGAGAAAACGGTTATATTCTGGTCTCTCTTTCAAAGAATGCCTCTCATCGTAAAATGCTGCTAGATTAAAAGAAAACAGAAATATTTTAAGCCTTTAAACTTAAAAATAGAGCTGGTCATGAGGGGTATGTGGCTTGGTCACATTAAGTCTCATAGGCTAATTTTCATCTTATCTCACTTAATAATTAAGATATATCTGTTTAAACCTTCACAGCTTCTGCCTGATCAGCATTCAAAATACTTCATTGGGATCTTTTAAAAACTGCACAGATCCATGACAGAATGCAGTCTCCATGGACTTACACATGCAATCAACTTACAGTTATTTAACTGGCATTTTTGCAATCACATCCTTTAACAATACAAACAGCAAATCATAGCTCCATTTAATAAAACTATCTTCAGTTACTCAATCCTAAAGTCCCCTTAAGAAAGCATCATATATTAAAAACAAGAATATGCCTAAATGATGTAATTATTGTCAATGTCTAATTCTAAATAATAATGTCATTTATTAATGTCAATTATTATCAATGTCTAATTCTAATAATAAATAATAATAATGTATAAAGGACAGAACTTACAATACATATTTTAAAATACAACAGTAAAAAGCTCATTGAAATAATTTTACAACACTCTTATTATTCTTTTCCTTCCAGTTAAGTTATAGGCTCACAAATACCAAACCTCATAAGTTAAAATTTAAACAAGCCTTTAATAACAAAAACAGAAAGAGCCTAGTGTTTTATCCATTATCCTTTAGCAGATAATGAGTGTATCTAAAATATATCGTATTAAAACATATTAATATATCCCCCCATTAATAGTCTTATGCATTGCAAATTAACTCAGCCTTGTTTCCTGTCATCCCTACTCTTCGTTGTTTAAGACCTGACTATGTAGGTGCACAGATGCTTGCACCAAACAA
The DNA here is from genome assembly GCF_038088225.1 of Cyrtonyx montezumae. NCBI lineage: Eukaryota > Metazoa > Chordata > Aves > Galliformes > Odontophoridae > Cyrtonyx > Cyrtonyx montezumae. The sequence goes on along the minus strand of NW_027071825.1, from coordinate 20,131,754 downwards.
TGTTGTGTTTGCTTACAAAGACCTGAGTGGTTTTTTCTAAAGCAAGAAGTATGATTATTTTGTTATGTTTGATGCAGTAGGTTTATTTTGTTGTTGACAGCCCACAAAGACATTCATGAGACAGTGTACAGGTTGTAAGCTATGTAGTTTATGTCTTCCCAAACTGCTTGAAGGTATTTGTGCCATTTTTCCTTTCTTTGATTAGATGCCACAACTCTGGTCAACCATAGTGCTCAGCCAGAATCTGCCCTTTGTTTTATGTCTTGTGTGTATGTTTTGTTTGTTCCTGAATCAAAAATATTACCATTTTTGCGTTAGCCACTTAGTAGGCCAACTGCTTGTGTGAGAGCCATGCTGAAGTGCCAGTCCAGGATTAGGAGGGGAAGATGGCGCATCAGAGAACAGGAGGGGTCGGGATCCTGAAATGACATGTTTCAAAGGAGGCACAAAGGACAGGGCTGAGTGAAGGTGAGCATGGTGTGCTGGGTACTGCCTCATTAACACTAATGACATGAAAATATCTTAGAGAAAACACAAGCCACCCGTCCATTGTTTCCATCAGCCGGGTGGAATTTTGCCTTAGGGTATGAGCACGCTTCCCCCATCCTGGCAGACACCGCCGGTGTGCATGGGGAGCAGTGGCGATTGAGCTGCTGCCTTGCATGCCTGACAGCCAATGATCCCAGAGTGACAGATCCTGACTTGCCCTTCTCTGCTATCCATCCTCCACCGTTAGCTATTCATGTGAGCTCCCAATTAGGCTGTGAAAGATAAGAGTGTTAATTAATGAAGTCATATTCCTTAGTATCTGACAAAAACATTGTTTTTCTTGCATTTTTCAGGTAGATATTCTGCATTTTATGCTGCGCATTGTTTCTTCCATGTTGAAAAATAGGTAAGAGTGGATAACGACAGTACTGCTGATCTGGATTGTGAGTTTTTTTTATTTAGAAGCTTTATTTCAGGATGTTAAAACATTTACCTTAGTTTTCCATTTTGAGGTATTTCCCAATAAGATACTGTTCAGCTGAAGTAACGTGCTTTAATAAATTCCCTAGCAGGATCAAACAGGCAACTCCTAGCTTTACTTGCAATGATTAAGGATGGGAGTCATGCTGTGAAAGAGTGACTAAGTGCTGTTATTCAGAGCTGACAATTTTCCTGGAAGATGGATCTGATAAATCCCTAGCAAGCATTTCAGTAAAATCATGCAATCTTGGAAGATTAGTATATTTTCTTAAATACACATATATAAAAGGTTTTCTAAAAGTGCATATCTACAGATCTATAGGACTCTTAAAGGCATTCTAAAAAAGGAAACTCAGGAGTGCCTACCTGACTGTCCCAGAGAACTGCCCTCCAGAGGTGTATCCTACAGCAGCACAAGCATTTCGTCTTCTGGATTTGTGAAGACATATAGGATTTGTTGGTGCTGAAGGCAGGAAGAAGTCAAGGGGGGAAAAAAAGAGTTCTGGGAGGTAAGCAACAGAAAATATTCTTCCTAGACAAGTTGATGCCAGATGAAGCCTCAAGTTTGTCTTACTCTTGTAAGTAATTACTGTACCCATTATACCTAATAGTTTTTATGATCTTGGAGAAGCATCTCACGTGTGTAAATTAATTGCACAATATTTTGCAGTTGTTTTGTTGATATAGGTTAATAGACCCTGAGTAGCATAGAGGTATAACTAATAGAAATGAGAGTTACAGTATAATTGCATACTGGATAGCCACAGGCCTTATGAAACTATAAGAAAACAGAAGTACTTTAAATAGATGTAAAGTATCTTGTATGATTTTAAATATTTGCAGTTTGTTATTTTTTGTAGCTATAAAAATGGCTTGCCTAAAACAAGCCATTTTGAACTCACTCTTCTGTGGCTGAGTGACTGAGTGGAAGTATAGCTGGTCTTCTGCTGAGAGAGGATTTGGGCCTCTTTATTTCCCTCCTACCTTTTCACATTCTTTTATCAAGAAAATGAATCTGTCTCCCAAATAACAAACTTAGTCAGGGCCAGCTGGTGGCCCACGTCTTGAATTCAGCATCTGAGATGCTTCTACTGAACCTGCATCTTTTCTTGGGGGAGGCAGTGAGCAGTTGTTCAGGAAATAAAAGATCCCAGGTTATGTTCTAGAAAGTGAAAGAGAGGGTTTCCTACCCTGAGCGTGAAGGTGAGAGCAATGACAGAGCTACACACTGATCTGTGCCTGCTGCTCTTGGGAGGATGGTCAGGAAATTGCCCTCAATCCCAGCTGGCCAAATCGTAGAGCTATACGTTGGGGCTGCTAAGTGAAGACTGTCCAAACTCACCTTTTCTAATCATCCCACTCCAATCTTTACTTGTTTTTTCTTACTTAAAAAAAATATATATATAATCAGGCAAAAATAGATATATTATTGTGACGTTGTTCCAGTAGCATATTCTCCAAAGATCTTCTCTTTCTTTGTTCTGAATAATGGAGAAAGTTATGACCTAATTGCTTATTCCAACAGTAGGTTATGTTCTGTGCTGAATGCATCCTTTTAGCAATAGCTTCTGTTTAACTCACTACTGCTGGCTCTTAAAAGCTGATTTAAAAGGAACAAACTTGTTTATTGCTTTCACCTCAAGTAATCAAACCAACTGAAAATTCACAATGAATAAAGACTTTTGGTTTTGTCCTCCATGCTAATACAGCTGAATTGATGTTTTCCATCGTTTTTAACCCCCATCTGATTTTTTTTCTGACTAGTGTAATTTTCTTTGTATTTTCCATAATGTACTGTTGTACCAAAACAACTTTTTCCAGTGATGTTTCTGTTATTCCAATTCTAGGTAAAGTCACATACTTCTGAAAATTCATACTACAGCAGGACAGCTTTGTTTCAGGCTGCCCTTTGAAAGATACTGTAATGCTTGCAAGTTCTGAGCCTGAATGTTTCCATTTTCCTGCTAAGCACTGCACACAATTCCAGAGATGTTTGGAGTTCCTGGGCACTGGAATTTCATTGCTCTAAGTTCTGCTTCCTTTGCCACATTTTGAAGTGGCAAAATAACTCGTGTATGAAACATAATATTCAGTTTGATCTGTGTTCCCCTTATTCAAGCTTAAGAAATCCTAAATCTGCCATTTCCTTTTTTTCCTGTCATTTGGTTCACTATGTTGCTGTGTATATAACTGACTCATCAGTCCTCCAGATCTGAATGTACTCTTTAATATGTGCATTTGTATCTGCATGAGAAATATTTTGAAAACTGTCTGGAAAACACAGAAGCACAGTAGCTCTAGAAAAATAATTTTAGGAGATCCAAGGAAGATATCAAGAAGCAAATCAGCTGCTTTTGAATTTCATTTTTCTCTAACTCTTAGTCTTTGTGCTTGGAAATTTATGCTGCATTCAGGATGTCTTTTTGGGAAAAACAGCATGTGTAATGGTGACAGAATCTTTGCCAGATTTAAAAATAACCCCAGCAGCAGCAAAATGCTATCCCTTGCAGTTCATCTCCCTTCCCCAGCATTCCTTTTATATTTTCTGTTATCATCTTTCACAATTAAATAGTTATAAAATGAATTTTACAAGAACTTAATGTTATTGAGTGCACCAAAAACCATGTGGTGTGTATCACATACACAGCTTGCTGAACTAAGGAAAGAAATTATCAAGTTAGTAATGTGGAAGCTTTCCACAGTCTCCTTACATGACCTTGAGCTAGGCCATGAATGTTTGAGGTCAGAGGGAACACAAATATTCATTTCTGCATGACTCATTCTGAATACTCCACTAGACAAATTTTAAAATAATTCTAGTTAACCAGCACTGAAAGCATTTTGGACATTGAATGGTAATGTTCTACATGCTGGTTTGGCATAATAGTTTTTTCCAATGTTTTCCTTACTGGGAAACAAAAGCTTTGATCAGACTGCCCCCTACAGAAAGTACAGCAGTGCTTTTTTAATGCTATGGTTTATCAGAGATAAAGGAGGACTCAGCAAGCATGTCACAATACTGAATTCACCTATAGCTTCCAAAAAAAAAAAAGCAAAAATTAGACTAATAACTATTTTTCAAAATATTTTAAGTTACTATTTTTGGAGGTGTGTGTAAATATTTATTCTCCTCAGGAAATGTCCTTAAAATGCTGCTCTTGCACTCCTAAATTAAGAGCAGGCTGTGGAAGCACAGGCCGTGTTTTCTCTACTACTGCAATTCTGTATGCTTCTTTTCATTCCTTTTTTTTTTTTTTTTAATGAGAATCAGTTCTCCAGACAGAGCCTGAACATGTATTCACTAAATGACAAGCACATCAAAATACTTCTGTGTAGTCTTGGGAAGCTCATGTTTTAAGTTTTCTTCTTATTACTTGGTAAAAAAGCACTTGTCAATGATTTCCATGTTGTGAGGATTCTTCCCCTTCCCCCAGTGTTTAAGCTGTCTCCCAGTGGGTCTGTGTATGGCAGAGGAAGGATTCCTATCACATTTCATACAACTAGAAGTAAAGGTTTTAATTCAGCTTCCACAAGATGTTGTTTTCAACTTTCAAATACATCAAGACATTAGTAAGTGGGTCACTCCAAAAGTAATGCCTCTTATTTATTTCCGTGGAAACTACAAATGATACAAACAGCACAGTAACACTATTTGTGAGAGCAAATTCTCAGCTACAAGAATGCTACTTTTCAACACAGTCATCACCAGGAACTGTGCATTTTCACCACTGATGAACAGGAGCCTGCATGCCACACTCGTAACAATCTGCTGCAGCAGAAGTAGCCCACAGTTGCTGTCACCATTGCTGAAATGCAGCATTCATTGCCTTACTGTGCTCACATCCACTGTTTGGTGTCCAGAAATGTTCAGCTAGTACCAGTGACTGTCAGTGGGTTCCATTTTTTTCCCCTCAGAGGAATTCAGTGACACACTTCTGCTTCATACACTCTTCTGTGTCAGACAGCATTCTGTCAATCTGCCCTTCTGCTGCCATCTGTAACACAGCAACACCACATAAATACATTGGTGGGAAAGTTCATCTTCTAAATGCAATATCACCAACATCTGTCTCTAGCCTTGTAGGCCAACATAATAAAATAGGAAGCAATTTTCAGAATTAGTGCAACTTAGTGAAATGCAAGTTTGAATTCTGGATAGAATAAGCAAGACAAGCAGCCAGCATTATGAGTTCTGGTATGAGTATGGGCTAAGGTTTCACCTGTTCATTTGATATAACTCTGACAGGGCCATTAAAAACTTGAGTGTTAGTTCCAAAATCTTCTCATCATCAGATTGCATTGAGTAAAGGTTTTCCATTTGACAATGATGATTGAGGAAATAGCATAGAACTGCAAGTTTTTTGCATGAGTATCAATAAATCTGTGATAGAGAAAGCATGCAATTTCTAATGGCAGACCTTTTTTTTCCAGTAAGCTGAAAATGCTGTTGTCTGAAAACTTTGCATTTAAAGGACGGTAAATAACAAAAAAGAAGTTAGGTTTGGAGGAAAGTGCAAAATGACACCCTGTTCTCTCTGCCTGTCAGTGCTTTCCCCAGAGACTATCTGGCTTTTACGACATTCCCTGCAATTCCAAGTCCTGCCAGGTGAACAGCAGCAGCAAGTTTCTTAGAGATTATTGCCTTTCCTACTTTTTTTTGGCTGTATAGTTTCTAAGGCATGCCAGATCCTGGCTTCGCATAAGATACTTCCCAAAAAGAGTCAGAGAAAACATTAAGTATTTTCATTATGAATTTGGAACCCTTGAATGTTTTGAGAAACTAAATTATTCAGTTAGATTCTTTATTTATTGAGGAAGGGGAAGGCTATTTCTTTCCCACAAAAAAGGAAATACTCCATGATTAAATCCCAGATCCCCCAGTTAGGTGACCTATTTCTAGACAGACCATAAACCAAATGGATACTGTCATTAGTCCCTTTCTGCTTTGTGAGTTTGTTTGGATCTGGAAAGAAACAACCCAGAAGTGTTAGTGCTTGTTCTCAAACTAAACATCCATTATCTTTTCAGCATCCATTATGAAGAGAGGAACTCAAACTAAGTATGATCACTGTCTCAGATCTTGATGATCATAATCATTTCCAGATTTTAAAAGCAAAAATTATTCTCACTAGGAAACTTGGTAAAACTGAAGATCCAAAATGAAACATCAAAAACATCACCAAACTGAAGCCTGCTGGAGGTTCACAGCGGTTTCTTTAGTCCTAATTAAGGGGGACTTCTGAGAAGAGCTGCACAAGTGCAGTCCCCATTCAAAGAAGTCATAGCTGAGGGTATTTGGTAATATAAGACTCCAATTAATATGTATAATTCAAATGACTGTAATTGAATAATAACGGTTATTTTTCCTACTTGCACTTTGGTTATGAGACACCTTAACATTTTTTATGATACTCCATAAGGTTTTGAACTACATTTATAATGATAAATAATCTTTTAGCTTAAATATTGAATCTACAGATTGCTAAAAATCTGGCTGAATATGTAATACTGTAGGATTTAACCTAACCAAATTCCAACATGTTTAAAGACAAGTCTGGCTGCTTGATTTTTAACTCCTTTGAAACACTGCCTCATTTCTTTTCATTTTCACAATTATTTTCATGTTACAGTTCTAGGCATGGGCCCATTATTCTACCTATGCTCCTTAATGGTAGAGAAAGATTTGTTTTAGAAGAAGTGACATAAGAAGGTAGTAAAATGAAAGGACGGTCAAGTTTTAATGTAATGTATGGAAGGCATTAGTCCTCCAATAAATGTAAGATATTATGTCAATGGAAACAGAGTCAAAGGGCCTCATTACTTTTGGTCTCCTAGATAGATTTGCTGCAGATTTCTTTTACTGTATTCCCACATTGTGTAACTATCATAAGGTTTGTTTTATTGGAATCTTGCTTTATAAAGGATATATTTTGCAGAAATGGATTTTTTTCCATCTTTCAGTTGAAAAGTGTTTCTTGGAATCTCCAGAGGCTGTCTGTGTGAAAGTCTAAATTCTTGCTTCTCTCTGTGGTCAGGTTAGTAGTTACAATGTGATAACAACAACAAAATAATTGTCTGCAAATACTTCTTTTTCTTTCATTTCTTCTGGGAAGGCTGAATAAATATGTCATTTTTAAGGGAGTTAAGTGGAAAAGTTTTGTAATGGGGTACTATGTTGCAAAATGTGGCTTAATGGGTTATTTCCACTCAAAAACACAAGTTTTACATATCTTTCAGATAGGCATTACCAAATAATTTTGCTGTGTGCAAAACATGCAGAAATGATCCCCACAGCTTAACTCATGACATCAACTTTTATATTATCACCATGAATCTTAACAGTTGTTACATTAGATAATTATTGCAATTAACAAATTTATCAGAATAGTTTTTTTATGTTTATGTCTTTTGGTCCTGGTTATGTCCAAAATACATATAAATTCTTCAAGTATTATTATAGGAGGCTTTCTTCACTGATGCCTTTCAAGGATTCATTGTTTGCTTAAATGCTTTGAGACTGATACTTTTACATTTCTGACCGTATCTCTGGAATAAGAGACTACATTAAAAAAGAAAAAAATATATGCAATTAGTTAAAAATACCTTAAACATGAAAAGAAACTTTATTTTTGACTATGAACGTTTTTCATTAGCATCAGAATGACCTGTGTCTCATGTGTGTATTTCCCTCATTTTCCCTTCTCTGAACACTCAAAGAATTCAACTAAATGACATGTCATTTTCTGAAATTCAAGCTAAGTAATATATAAATAGATTTATGTTTATCTTGTAAATTAGAGTTATAATCTTGGCAGCAAACGTTAAGGAGCTGGCTGGTGAAAAGTAAAAAAACAGCTTCTTCCTTCCCTTGTTTTGTCCTAGCTCCTTCCTTCCCTTGCCAACAATCACAACTCTTTCTTCAAAGGGAACACGCAGTCAGAGAAAGCCTGACTTTTCAGTTTCTCTTTTGCATTAAGCACACTGAAGCAAATTGAGCAGTGCAACTCCAAGCACTTATTGACCAGGCTCCTAAGGATTAGGATGTTGTCCTTCTAAGATGTTGTCTGTGATGTGCCAAAATGGTTTCTTAAATTACACCTCCACTACTCTTAAGTAAAAGAGAAAACATTTGTTACAAAGTCTTTTTCTCAGCACTGTAAATCTGAAATGCCAGAATACCTAGTTTCATTTTGCAAAACCGGAGGATGCCTTGGCCCAGCTAAAAAGATTATGTTGCATGGATACAGATGAACTCTTACAGACATATGGCCATCTAATACAGCTGCACAGTGTCAGACTTCTGGCTCAAAACTCTCCTTGAAATATAGGGCAAGCCTACCTTTTGTTTGGTTTCCAAATGGTCAGCAATTCACAGATAATTATGGTAGGGTGAGGCATTACCATGAAATGTAGCAGGATGACTGACCTGTCTAATATACAATCAGACATGATGTTTCAGATTTTTTCCTTCCTCATAGATGCCACACAGATATGAACTTGGTCCTCGTGGACATATTCCACAGGCGTAAATCACAGAAGGCTTCATAGGACAGGGGTATAGATTGATTTTTCTAGGAAAACGTGCCTTTGTTTTGCATAACTTTTACTGTGATTAAAATCAGCCTTCTTTCTTATTGCATAAGTGCTGTTTTGTCTTAGCTTAAGCTATCACCTTTGAAGGTATGTTGCTAACTGAATTAAGTAGAAAAGAAAGGTGAGGAATAAGTGTATAGTATTTGCAAAAATGGATGATTGATCAGCAAGGTATTTTTTTTCCTGTATGTGGATTTTTTTTTTTTTAATTTTACTCATTTCTGATTATTGAGTATCTGAACTGCAGGCGCTATGCAGAGTTGCAGATTCATTCGGCAAACAGATGATTGCTGGTTAAAATATGTACGTGAAATTCCTCCTCCTTTACAATAACTTTTTCTCTCCAAAGGTTTTTCCCTTCCATCTGAGACAGTGTATCTTTTATTCTTCTCATTGGTCACAAGTAAAACGATGTCTTAAGCTATGTCTTCTATGAAATTACTTCCTTTTCTGTTTTTCATACCAACATAAACCTCTGACAATGCAATTTGGATCATAAATGTGATGGAAGTTGGACTTCTACTGAAAGTAAAGAATAGCACTTCCTGAAAAAAGCCTGAGAATGTGCATGCATGCATGCCTGTCAGCTGACCATGCTCTCGTTCCCTGACGTGAAAGAAGGGATCTGGCAATGCTGCTTCTCAAGAGATACCTAAAGACAAGGCAAAGAAGGAAAAATTGCAGTAGAAATGTGTGAGATAAGGGGAAGGGAGTAAATGGAAAATCAGATTATTACATTTTCTAATTCTCTGCTTGCAGAAAGCGCTACACAGCTTACCAGGAAAATGTGATTGCTAGCCCTAATTAATCAAGTATTTGTGAGGAATGCTGATTATATAACCAGTCAGAGTCTTAAAGACCACATTTCTTTCAACTCTGCAGCAGAGATGGGCTGGTTAAGCAATAATAATTAATATAATTTGCTTAAAAAAGAAATTTTCATCCACTAGTGTCTTTTACATTAGCCAAGGAAGGTTTGCAGTAGCCTTTGTAAGCTTTGATTTTACAAGCACAGGACACAGAATAAATAGTAAACAACTGTACTCCAGTATTTACATACTGGAAAGCCAAAACAGAAAAAGGTGAAGCTGGACACAATTAAAAATCTTGAAGACCATTCCAGAAAAAAAAGATACAAATTTAGGATTATTATTTGTGTTGTAGTAATGCTCAGAAATTCTACTCCTGAGACAGCACCCCCATGAAGAACACATTAGATATATGTGCAACTTCATGTGATGTGTAGAACAAGCAAGTAGTTCTGAGCATGCTTAAATAAAGGTCCTTGAAATTCTGAGTCTGAGAGGCCAGCTAACAGTCGGTAGCTATTTTACCTCTCAGTTCTGCTTTGTTCTATTATCCTCTGACTGGATACTATGACATATAGCATATGACATACGGTTTGCTTAAATTAGGCAGGCACTCAGAACTTTGTTCCTTCGTTTCAGCAAGTGAAGCCAGGTTGTCTATTAATAGGAAAAGCCCTGGAAAAATTTGTATGCAGCAGTCAGTCTGCATGAGGGAAATGAAAGCTATGACACAATAGGGAATAAAATGAATTTCTTGAGTGTTACAGTCAGAACCACTATAACCTAATACTGTTCCAAGCAAAGTGTAGAAGTGCTGTTATATCTGCATGTTTAGGAGGAGGCATGCTAGTGACCTGATGTATGTGTTATCCAGCATGCAGACTTTCCAGAGTGATCTCCAAGTTGTAATGGACAACCTCTTTCCTGCCAGCAGAGCCCAGAGAGGAATAAACCAAGACCACCAGCTAAGTCATTGCGTAATATGCTGTGGATATGAGCCTTAAATGCCCTCAGGTATTGTGTTTCAATGAAATGCTTTAGCCAAAAAAAGGAAAGAAATGCATATGAAAAGGATGTTAAGTATATAATTTTCTTCTTTTAGAGATCTAAAATTTTTACAAGAATATCACAGAAGAATCTTACGAGAAATATCCAACAAAATGTCCACTTTCAAGTTTCCAAAAATAATTAAAAATTATTAAACTAATTATAAGCTATAAAATTTACTATATGATGATTATTTTGCAAGAATTAATGCATATGTAAAATATCATAAAGCTCAGTTGATTATTGCAATATCTGTTCCCATGGTTTTGACAAATTCAGTTTTTCAGGGATAATTCTATACTGCATACTACTGCAGAGATCATTTTCCTAGCCCATCACTTTGACTGTCAAATATAAAACTTTTTCTATCTGATATAAGCAGCTTGTCTTTGCTTTCAAAGCCATTCATAGCTTCCCCTCATCCTACCTATCATCTCTCATTCAGGATCAAGAAACCACTTCTTTCACTGATTAGCCCATGATGTCAGCCTCCTCCATCTACTTCTTAAACTTTCAATCACTCTATTTCAAGCTTTATCCTATGCCATGCCTTACATATGGGAAGAGCTCCTTTAGACGTCTGCAAAGCTACCTCATTATCTCTCTTCTAATCCCATCTGTGAGGTTTCCCTGCCATCATGTCTTCAAAAGAAGTTTCAGAGTTTTGACTGTATTTATCTAGTTATAATGAGCAGCTCCCCCTGCCCTAAATAAATAAATAAATAAATAGAATTCTGGATCAAATTTGAATGGATCACTACCAAAGATAAGAAGGGTAGTATTTCCTACTGAGATGCAGCACTGTTGTTTCTGTATGGTTTCTAGAGCCTTGTTTTCAAAGATGCTGTCTTCCTGTTTTAGGGGGCCAAAATATTTCTGCTTGAAAACAGAATAGAATGAATTTAAGGGTGATCTGTCTGGATTATAGGAGCAATTGAGGTAGTCACTGACATTTCTGAAATAAGAAGATGCTCCAGGGGTGATTTGGCCTTTTCCTTCACGTGGCATTTGATTGACAAGAAAATATATGTTTTGTATCGGCTAAGTGAAATAGTGATCCTGTGACTGGGCACAGACATTAGAGAAATATCCCTTATTTATGAGGAAAGATCGGATAGGCAATTTTAGTTATGGTTATCAGTTTTAGGGGCATTTGGGAACACAGGGTATTGTCTCTGCTTTGCTCAGTTTCTCTTGTGGAATGAATGAGTAGTTATGGGAATCTAATTGCACTGGGCCATCATCTTAGCTGAGTACATTTTTCTTTTAAGCAACTAAATCTGTAGCCTTGAACATTTTTGTGTGTTGTGTCACTTTCTATTTTCATCCACAGTGGCAATGACTCAGGACCAAATCATTCTTTTGCGGGAATTACCTACAAAGGAAACTGGAAACTCCATGGCATCTGTATCATCCTTCCCTCCAGATGATGCCTCCAAATCTCTTCTAAAATGTCTTGTGCAGAGCAGAGTAAGTACTTCTTGTCTTGCTATAAGAGGCTCTAATCTTTGTGCAGACTTATGTTCATGATGCTTGAGAAAGGTGCCTGTCTCCTTCACTTTGCCATGCTGCCCTTCTGGTGTATCAGGGCTCTGTCGTGGGTCCTGCAGATGTGGTAGACCACAGTTTCCTCAAACTTCTCACTTCACCTCTGCTTTTATTGGGCCTCTTCCATGTAACCATCAGGATTCTCGTCTCCCAGTCTGTCAGAAGTTATAACTGCAGAAGTATCAGCATGATGCTCAATTGCTCTGCAGGAGGATGCAACAGAAACATTCAGAACTCTGTTTATTGCAGAGCACTTTTTGAGCTCGCATTTCGACTACAATCTTCAAACACATCTTAGAATATTCAAGTGATTGAAATGCCTTCTAGAGAATAATGTCTAGATCCAGTTTGGGAATCTTTAGTATTGGAAATAACCATTCTTAAACTTTTTTACTTCCATTATTTGTCAGAAGTAGATCCTAGAAAGTCAGGCTGAAAATTCTCCAAGGCACCAAATAGTGCAAGACATGATCACGTTCAGAATTTCAGTCTAAAAACACCCACAGAGTTGAGCAGATTTCCCAAAATAAAAAGTAAAATCACTCCCAGACTGAGCTTTTTTTTGCCAGGTTTCAGCAGAAAACTATATTTTTGTAGGCAAGCTATAAATCTCTGAAAATAAGAGTTTATGTGGAAATGCTGATACAGCCTTAGTTATAGCACTGGTAATGGCTATAGCACTCAACAGTGATTTGACTCTGAAGGCCATTAATCCCAAAGAAAACTTTCTTGGAAGAAGTTGAACTTTGGAGGTCAAAGAGATCTCAGAGGAAGCTGGACTGAAAACTGAGAAAAGCTGCTTTTGTCCATGTAAATCAATTGTTATTGTTTTCCTGTCTGAGAAAATTTTAATGCAAAGACTAAGGATTTACAAACAGGAAATGGGAGAACTTCAAAAGGTCTTGTAAGAAGTAGTGATTTATGACATTATTTTTTCAGATAGTGCTATTTTAAAACCTTCTGAAGCCATGCTGATTGGTTAACTGAAGAAAGAACTACGTAATTCACTCATGTTCTGGTTTTAAGCTTACAGGCAATTTTATTCCATAGAAGAGTAATTGCAAATTCTATTTTGCAAGAACTAACTGTCATGTTTCAGCCGACTTTGCAATGATTAACAGAAAATAAGCAAGAAATCTTAACAACACAGGCTAGAGAATCTGGAAAAATATTTTAAGGATTGTTTTAAGACAAAAAAAAAAAAAAGAAAGAAAGAAATTGCACTAATCCAGTTTAAAGGGAAGCAGTAAGAGCACATGGCTTCACAATAAGGCTCCAGGAGACAGAAGTGTGAGTCTTCAAGTGCACAAGGAGCACACTTAACTTGTACCAGAGATATCCAGGACTCTAATACCATCAAGACTTTGTGACTTAATTCCTTAAAAAACTGTCACTTAAGGGTTTTGCAAGTGGTCAAGCCTGCCATTAGGGTCTGACACACCTCCTGGCATTAGAACTGAAGAATGCTTGAAGTCTTTGCACTAAACACTTCCCTGCTACAGACAGGTAAACCAGAGCTTCATTGAGAGCCTGAAAGCAAAATGTAGACAATGAGGACTAATTATTTTATGTATTTGCTACAGGTTGTTTATTAGCGTTCTGATTCTTCATCAGCCTAAAAACAGGATCCTACTATGTCCCTTCTTAGTTTAAGAACTTAAAGTTTTGGAAGCAAGGACAACCAACCAGCTCATCTGCAAATTAAAATAATACCAATGAAGGTATGTCAAAATTTGCTTTCTTTCACTGATTTCATGCATGTAAATTATTCACTAACAGTTCAGACTGTGTGAGTGGGCTTATTAATCACTAATTAATCACAGACAGTAATTACTATGTCTTGCTTAGTGCATTTTTTTTCATTTTGTATTGTTTTCCTGGTTATTCTGGAAACACTGAGAATTTATTAAAAAAAAAAGCTGCTGACTAGAAAAAATGTGTTGTACATAAATGGAAGCATGAGTAAAGCCTCATTAATACAGGAATGCACGAGCACTATCCAGCTACTCTAGCAGGAGGGCTCTGCACAGCCCTGCCAATGTCACAAGTTCACAAGCTTGCACTATATGTTCTGGTCAGTCATCAAAATCATTGGAACTGTGTAGACTTTCCATGTGGTGGTAGAGCAGGTTTGGCAGTACAAGGATTTGCTTTATACCTTGAACTTCGTTAAGCTTCTGTGAATAAATCTTTCCATCCCTAAAATGACAGTAGTAAGACCTGCCTCTTTTAAAAGAGCTATGCCATGGTGTCCTGTTGCTGCACAGTATTTTAGGAAATACTACATTACCTACAGGGCTGTATTACTGATCACATAGCATTGCTTCCTTGAGTTTCTGAAAGCAGTTTTGATTAATTGGGCTGCAGTGATGTAAAAAGCACAAGTACCACACATTCTGATGACCAGAAAATGTGCATATCTATTTTTTATCTATGTTCAACACACAAGCTTGAAACTACATTTTTTTAATAATTTGCACAGAAGGAAAAGATTAGGAGAAAGAAGAGCAGAATGCTATATCACATGTAGTAAGTTTAAATTGTTGATGATATGTATGAAAATAAGAAACAAAAAATGCTAACATCTGTCTCAACACTGATCATAGAATCACAGAATGCCTTAGGTTGGAAAGGATCTTAAAGATCATCCAGTTCCAACCCCTGCCATGGGCTTGGTTGCCACCCCTCAGCTCAGGCTGTGATTGTCCCCTCCCAACCTGGGTGCCACCAATGATAGAGCAGCCACAACCTCAGGGCAGCTATGCCTGTGACTCACCAGCCTATGAGTAAAAAAACATATGCTCCTAATATCTCCCCTTTTATTCTTTAAAACCATTCTTACTTTTCCTATCGCTATCAGATTGTGTAAAAGCTAGCCCTCCCTCCTGTTTATAAGCTTCCCTCGAGCACTGGGAGGCTGCAATGAGGTCTCCCCAGAGCCTTCTCCAAGCTGAACAAGCCCAGCTGCCTCACCTTTCCTTCACAGCTTTCTTCATAAGAGAGGTGCTCCAGACCTCTGAGTGTTTTGAGATCAGTGTGGGCTTTTTTCACCACTACTTTTCCTAACACAGCTCATACCTGACAGTTATTAACAATTTGGAATAATGAAGTAGGAATTAATTCCTTCGTAATAAAGTGAACAACCAGGAAATATAACAGCTATAGATAAGCAAGCCAGATTGGGACAGTATTTTGTAGCATCTCTTGTTCTTTCAGTTTGATTTAAAAGCAATGAACATTTGTTCAAATTGTACATTCATTGTCATGCAGCTTGCTGAAGCTCTCTTTCCTTTTGCTAACTTTAATGTGCACCCAGAGCTAGTCTGCTCTTAATGTTTGGATGGCACAGTGTGTTCAGTGTCTGAGACTGCCTTCTCTATTAATCCATGCCAAGGAACAATTCCACAGATTTTCTTTTTTTCCCCCAACAAAAATGTTCAATTTGTGCCATTCCTTTGTTTTTCAGCACAGAGTGCCTATCATTAAGCCCTCTGATGGCAATGCTCAGTCAACTCGGGGACAGACAGAACCAGAAATAAGGACTTGCAATCGTGGCTGAAGATGCCCAGAGAGTCCTGTATCTCACAGCCAGAGAGAGGCATATGACGTAAGCAAATGAAAAAAGTTTAAGCTGTTCCTCTGAAACTGTTTGACTTGTACTGTGTAGCTTCATGCTAATTCTTTACAAAAAATATCAGAAAACAAATTGATGCTTAGTAAGGTGTTCCAAACTCATCACAATATTCAGACTACACACAGAAGAAGCAGGAAGCAGCACTTAGCCCCATAAAGACATGTTACGCGTTCATCCAAATTCATGTTTGAATACTCATGTCATAAAGATGATGCCTTCTAAGAGACTACATTTAATCTTTTACTTACTGAGAACATTTTGTGTAAACTGACTTTGTGTTTATTCAAATAGAAGAGAATTTCAGGAAATATTAAAAAAATAAATACTAAACACTTATTTCACTTATAGCACCAATATAACACATTGTCAGAAGCTTTTTCTACAGAAAGATGGACTTCTGTTTCATAGCTGTTAAATAAGAAAAAGTATTTTGTCAGTCCTATCAAATGTCTCAGTTTTCAGCACTGAAATAATGCTTAGCACTGTTTTCTGCTGATGATTTTTAAACCAAAAGATGTGCCTTATGACCATATCTGTGTCAGTCAAAGTCTGTATGGCTAGTGTTTATTGTGACCTTTGTGCTAGAAAAGAGATGACAAAAATCAGTAAAAACTGATGCTGCAACATAAGAGAATACAACAGTTTAAGATAAATCCATTTTAATATCTTTATTGTGAAAAGCAGTAGCATAATACCCAGCTGCATGATAATATTGGCAAGCAAGGCCATGAATTTCAACTGCAAACCCTAAACACTGAGTGTGCTGTGCTTTTTAAAGAAATCCCCTTTTGTACCAGATATGTAATACCCTTTTGTGCTAGAGTGGTTTGCATAATAATAGTTTTCTTTAGTTATTCGTTGTCATGTGATGGAGCAGCAAAGTGAGCTAGGCAGTAGAGACAGTTCTCCATTTTTCTCTAATTTTTTGTAGATTTTCTTGTCTTTTAAAATTCTTTTAACTATCTTCAGAAAAGATATCTAATTATTAACATTTCTGACCTAATTGTTTCTTCTCTTAATATCCACCTTCCTATTTGAGCTCTAATTTCAGAAGAAGCGACTATATTACATCCTTGGCATTTATGGGGAACCTCAAGCATCTTAATTTAATTTGGGACACAATCATCTGGTGTAAATCAGAGTAACTCTGTTCGGAGACAATGATTCTATACTCAAGACCTTAACTGTAGAACTACTTAATTTCAAAATCTAGCTAAAATTCATACTACAACTGTCTAGGAATTGTACACGTTGCATTGTACCACCTCTAAGATGAAAGGTGCTAGCTAAGTGAAGTCATCCAAAAAAATGAACACCTAGCATATACCTGAGAACAAGCATAAAATAAAACTTGAAGAATTTACTTATAGGTTTTCCCATGTAAAAATTTTTAAGATTCGATGTGTTCTGATCCTAGGAAATCAGAATATTCCTTCTAAGGAAGGAATATTTCCCAAAGGAGATGTAATTACATTGAAATGGAGCTCAGTCTTATTCGCAGTGAAAGCTACAGAGGAGGACTAAAACCAGGGGAAGTTCCCCAGCTAATGTTCAATAAACTAGGCATTATTCTAACTGATGCTATCAAGGGATATTTCCTTTGAAATTGGTGGAATTATGCCAAGTTGCTCTAGCTATGAGTTTGGCCGTAAATTACAAACGATTTTCAACCCCTGGCCTGCAACCACTGCAAGGGACCATTTCCAAGAAATCCCTCAAAAGTAACAAAGGAATGCTATTACAAATTAGCTTGAATTCAGAGTGCAGAGAGTTTGTAATCTCACTGGAAAATATTTAGAGGTTTGTGAACTGATAAAGGTCAAAGCCAGTCAGGCTAGATTATTTCAGACGAGCTGACAAGGCGGATTAACATACAACAATACGTTATTACATGTTAGCAGTGCAAAGAATACCCAGGAAAAAAAAGAATGCTCCAGAACCCAGAAGTCGCTTTCACAGCTCCATGTGTCAGAGACCATTATAAACAACCACCCTCCAAAACCTAGATGAATAAATCGTCCCATCTCTTACCAATACAGCAACTGTATATTCCTGTTTACTAAAATATCTAAGATCTGTCTTTACTAAATACTGCAACAAGAAACTTCACAGCTCCAAACAGTGAACCTACCATGAATTTTCACTAGAGACAGAAATACTTTCACTAAAACCATGAAGTAAGTCCTGGAATCTAGGTAAGAAAGTACTGTAATTATTATACATTCTAAAGTCTTGTAATATGGGATCTCACTACGGGATGTTCTGTCATCTTAGAAATATGAGTTGGCTCATGTCACTTGGATGGCAGATACTGTTAATGCACTGCAGGTTAAGCAACATGTTATACTCAGTTAGTGGTATGGAGACATTAGCTTAGATTGTTCTCCTTGACTATTCAACCTGAAAAAAGTCTTTCAGAAGGAAAATATTCTGTGGAGTTCTCTGAAATCTTTTATTAGGAAAGTATTGTCCGTGGTTCACTTCCTATGATGGTATGAGGTGCCCTGAGTTTTTTTGGAATAATCACTTCTGCCCCACAGCCTCTTTTGTGGGATACAGCCTCTTTCTCCAGTATCCCCATTCCCCTCCCATTCCCTTCTGGGATTCTTAGACATTTTTCTGCTCCCTAACAGATGTAGCAAGAATCTTATGTGCTCCTCACTTTCTTTTATATTTTCTTAAATGTTGAAGTTTTTGTTCACAGCAAACTGTGAATGAGAATTAACTGTTTCCGTTAAAAAATAAAATATGTCTATTTTACATGAATATCCCAAAGATGGCCAAAAACTGAAGGAAGCACTCGTGAGGTTTGTTTTATTTTCCAAAACTGTTACTTAACTCACAAGTCAGGGACCTGTCTAACAAAGGTAGCACTCACCTTTTTCAGATGGTTTGGCAAATCCATCCAGGTCTTGAATGGTTGATGCACTCCTGATACTAAAGAAAAGCTAACAATTTGACTGATGAAATTCTTTTTTATAATTTATGAATCAGTTAAATCCTGGTACTACACACTGAGACTTGGTATAAATGGGCACCTTGGAAGAACTATCAGTTATAGAGTCAGAGTGACAGCTTAAACTTCCATTTCTTTCTGTTAGAGTTAAGGTGCAGAAGCACGTTTCTGTCCTTTGCCATCACTTAGAAGTGGCAATGCTGGTCTCTGTCTGTCCCACACATACACTGCCCCAGCTTTGCCAGTTTGAAAAGCTCTCCAGGAAAGGGCAGGGCTGTTTTTGTGACGCAGTTATCTTCTAAAGCAAGCCCAGCTGTAAGCACAACTCCAGTTTGGGACATTTCAGTGACTTGTAAGGACTGGGATGTATTACATGCAAGTTCACTGTGCTGCAAAGGAGGGCTCCACATGCCTTTCATTACCTTGCAATGTTGCCCAGCTGT
Organism: Cyrtonyx montezumae; assembly: GCF_038088225.1. Lineage (NCBI taxonomy): Eukaryota > Metazoa > Chordata > Aves > Galliformes > Odontophoridae > Cyrtonyx > Cyrtonyx montezumae. The sequence goes on along the minus strand of NW_027071825.1, from coordinate 20,112,755 downwards.
TAAGTGTAGAAAATCTTTGTGCATGAACATCTAAGTTAGGAGATGTCCTCTATGTATGATTGTACTTTTCTTAGTGTTACAGACACACTGTGCTGAAATCTGGACTTCATTGCTCTCTGGGAAAATTTGTATGTGGATCCAAATACTGTTGGTCATTGTTTCACCCATATCAACCTTACTGCCTGCCTCCTCTTTGTAGTGGCTGACTGCAGTGGGAGAGAGAGGTGGGCTATGAACATGTTCCTGTACGTTAATCCCTATGACACTTCTATTGTAACTGCTGCCATATGAATTTCTGATGACACCTTTCTAATGCAGGGAAACATTTTAATATTTACAGGTAAAAAAAATACACATTTGTTTGGCCAACAAATGCAAATACTTCAACCATTACGTTCTCTATACAAGCCAGTGAGCATGCAGTAGTTCAAGAGGCTTGCAGAGGTTCCCTGAACCCCTGGAGTGAGCCCAAAATAGGGAAAAAAAACACAGGACATAGATAGAAAAACAGCTCTTCACTGCTACCCAGCGGATAGGGTTGCACAGAAAAGATAGAAGAAGTCAAACTTATTTCTATTCTCAGTGACATCCTAGTAAGAATAGGGCCCAGATTCATGTAAATTGCGCTTGCTCTGTGGTCTCTGTATGTGAAAATGCAGGATTTGCCACAAATAGACTTCTGGAGATCCAGTCACTGAGAATGCTTTCCAAAAGCCAGGGCCTGAATCTTAATGAATTTTTAAAAGCTTGTAAAATATTTTTTAGTTATGTATGCTTTAAAACAAAAGGTTTATTCTTACATGTTGGCATGTCTTTATTGGCACCATTTATTTATTTTTTATAGGAGTGGGAGCATGACTACTTCTATGCCAGCATATTTGATTGTGTATGACTTGCTTTACATTTACAGGGATCTGTTGTTGCTTATGAGGAAAAATAAAATTTCTGTAGAGTATTTAGTTAACTCCCTGTTGAAGTTAAGCAAGACTTACCTTTGGAAAACTCATATAAGATTATTTATAATGGTGCCAATGGGACCCTTGCTTTGCTTATAAAAATATATGTGGATTTATAATGGACAAAGATACAATTATCCCAGAATAGCATCAGGAAAAATCATCAGATTTCTTTCGGATAGGGATTGCAGTGTATGTTACTGTTCTCTGGGCAGGACAGATAATGGCTTGGCTTCTGTTTTCATTGTGAGGTATTCTGTTACCACTTTCAATGGTCAGGAATAATTCCCTCTAAATCAAACTCTGCATTTCCTAAGTAGAATTAGTCCTTATTTATATAAGTACAAGACAAAGAATAATTTTATCTAAGGATTTTAATATTGCCAGTGATTAAAAATTGAATGATTGAAGTCTCTTATACTCTCAGATCTTTGGAATCTTTCAAAGTCTGTCCCAGTTTAATCCAAGAAATTGCAAACTTAGACATGTTCTAGCAAAAGAACCTACATTCATTGTCCTTTTTCTCTTTTCTAGATCAGCAGCTCTTTCTACAAAAGCTCTTATGCAAAGTCCTTTCAGAGCTGAGGAAGCCTTGTTAAAACTTAATTACAAATCCATGTTGTATTAAGGAAAGAGCATGTGGAAAGGGTGCTTCTCACAGGCTTCTGTTTAATTATTAACAGTTATTTCTGTTGTCTTCCCAACAAACTTATAAAATACATTTTATTTCTCATGAAGAGTAACTCTCAGATGCACAGAACTGAAGACTTCTAAAAGATCTTCAGTTCCCCCTGCATCTGAGCACACAGAGTCTTGGGGGCCTGGCTGTCATTCTGGTCTGCACACCTGGCCTCAAGCCTAAATTCCTATAACAGCATCTCCACAGACAGCAAAGTGCTTCTTCAGTAGGTGTGAGCTAATTGTCTAGGCACTGTTGCTAGGAAAAACAGCTCATTTAGAGGGCTGGTGTAGCAACCAGCTGGTGTAGTACATGCTTGATGAATCTCTTATCAGAACTTCACTTTCAGGATTCCTGACGTTTAGGCTTGATTTATCAATATGAAAACATCCCCATTCTCTCTTCATTTCACTTACCTGTTGGAAGTAGCCTGTCTAGAGCTAGGTTTTAAAGTGTGAATGCCATGCCCTACTACCTCCTACTATTCAGGCCCATCACATAATGACAAACAGATGGAGGAAAGGAAGCTGGTTGGTGACGTTGTAAATTGTTTTTTTCTTTCCTTCTTATGTCTGTTCTGTCAATGCAAGCAAGTTAGCAGGCTTTGAGCTGCTTTCTTTTGCATGTACACATGTACACTCCTTGGAAGACCTTTCAGGTGCTCAATGAACTGTTATCTAGATTCTGAGGATAAGAACGCAGGAAAACAGGCCAGACCAGGAGTAAAGCAGAGACAAGTCCCGAGCATAATTCATCTGCAGTTGTCTCTTCTCAGGCAGTACGGCTGATCCAAAGTTTCAGGAGAGGTTCATACACAAGGCATATGTATTATTTTTTTGTTCATTAGCCATGGGACAGTTTGTCTTGATGCTATTTAAGGATGTGAAATCAAAGACTTTTTTTTAACTTTTGATTAAAAAAACAAACCTCTGCTAATTCCTATTATGCATCTCATATATTTTGCTTAAAGCAAGCAATTTCCATCAGTCAAACGGGTCTGTTTATTTCTTTAACTCATACAAAATGGCATTTTTTGTTCTGAACTGTCAAGATAGAGGACCAAAAAACCCTTTTGTCTTAGAATAAATCTAAAAGAAGTCTGTGCTAAATATACTCGTGGCTTGTTGATCTGTTATTTAGCATTGCTGGTCCTTTTTTGTAGCTGCTTTGTACAATGAGGATTAGGTCTCTGATAACTCTTAAAAGGCAACTGATAGATGACATGAGATTGCTATGGCAGCCCCTACACCCTTACACTGAATAGTTACTGAAGCAAAGAGTTGGTGCTCCCCTTAGTCAAGAGCTGTACGCCTTGTCAATTTTTGGCCTTTGAAATGGCTGCACAAGACCTTGACCATCTGGGTGGAACCCAAAACACCCTCATATGGACACCAACCTGAGGAGGAGGGGCCTTTGAAGGTCTCATAAAGAAACTAGTTTGCAAATCAATTTAAATATAACTTGTCCTTCTATCGCAGGATATATATTTTGTCCACATTGACTCTTTTTGTCCTTTCTTTCTGTTTATAGCCCTTTACCTTTGAACTGCTGTAGTCTGACTGTGTGAAGCTGAGCATCAAGATGCAAGGTACTGTTCAGATTGTTCTGCAATACATTCTTCAGATCCAGCAGCTTTGGCGGGAGAGAGCCCATGGATGTTGGACTAACCTGATCTCTGCAGCCATCCCATGAAAAATAGATCCTTTTTTCTGGATTCCCCAGGGTTCTCCCAGCAGCCAGCCATGCTTACAGGTGATTTGTGGTGATTTGTATGCCTGCTCTCTCCACATGCCTGACAGCTTTCCCTTTTGTGCTTCCTTTGTTGCTAACTTTGTGGCTTGCAGAAGGTGTTCATTTTCTGTGTGTCTTTTTGGCCCCTGCACTCCTTAGTCTGAGTGCCTCACCACAGTGTGTGCCCTTTTATGCCTTAGTCATTCTTGCTTAGTGCTACACAAAGGGCATAGCTAACACAGGAAAATCTCTTTCTGTGGCATGCTGATGCATTGTTATTAATGCATTATCAACAATGACAGGTCTGCTTCAGGAAACTCCAACAACCTATAGGGTTGAGGTTTTTTACACAATAGCTCTTTTAAAAACAAGTGTATATCCCACATAGAGGGACTTATTTTCTTTGATTTCCTGCAGGTAGGCACAGCATGTTGATGCTATACATAAAGACGAGGCAACAGGGCATTGCTCAGGTGAAACAAACCTGAAAGTAGTAGTAGCAGCAGTGAACTGTGCCTTCGTATAACACTGCAGAGAAGCATGCAACATTTAGCAGAAAGCACATTCAGTGTTATCCCAGTGTGGAAGGGGACAGCCCTCCCTCATCCCAACAAGAGGGCTGTGCTGTAAGGCTCCACTGCCACCACATTTGCATGAGAAAGCAAGAAAGCTGAGGCCTTATTGTAAAAGCTCTGGGCTCTGATCTTGCTAATTAGTTTGGGGGAAGTAGCAGGAGACATTTCAGAGAAACGTCCCATTTCTTGCACTGCTGTCTTGCAGTTAAATTTGAGTTCCTAGGGGTTCCAAACTTCTCTAGTCTGGGAGACAGGACTACTGCTGCCCCCAGCAGATTCTTTTCTTACTTTTCTTTATTTTAAGAATTAAGAGTCAGTGTTTTTCCTGAGATACTATGGACAGTTCTGTGACTTCTGACATAAAATCTGCCAGTGAAAATCAAATAATGTATTACTCTAAATTACAATGTGAAGTGACCTTATCTTATAAATTGTAATATGAAGAGGGATTCAGGGTCCAGAAAGAAGCCAATCTTCCAGATAATCTAACTTAATTTAGAAGTCTGACACAAACAAGAATTTTTAATCTGTTTGCAGTCTCTTTTCAAACTGAGCTCAGTTATAAACCAACCTTCTAACTGTCTGAGCACAGACGTAGTGCCAGCAGATAGAAATTCAAGTGCACAGTGCACTTCTGTCCTCACAGTGAACCTGAAAGTCTCAGCTTTGCACCTCAGACTGAGCAGTTCTGCAGCCTTCTTTCCTCCTGGTCTTGGCTGTCACGGCAGCACCCTGTACCACACAGGAAAGCATTTTGTTTTCCAAAGGCCTCCATTTTCATGTATCAGGGAGATGAATACAATCTTAAAATTTACATATTGCTGCATGTTTATTTCTATCATGTCATGGGTGTCCAACCTTTTGGCTTGTCTGGGCCACACTGAGTGAACAGGAATTGTCTTGGGCCAGGTACACAAAGGTCATTCCAAAAGTAATGCCTCATTTATTTCCATGGAAATGACAACTAATACAAAGAGCATAGTAACAATATGTGAGAGGGCACGGGCCAGGCCACGTGTTGGACGTGCCTGTATTATGCCTTGTGTCTGCACAGTCATCTAGGAAATGTGTACAGATATTGTTTGGAGATAAGGGGAGGTTTATGAGTCACACCTTCTTAAAAATGAGACTGTACAGTGCTGTTCAAATTATTCATACAGCAGATTGAGTGAGCTGAGAGATGTAGTAGCCCAGTCATGCTTTATGTGGCAGAAACCTCCTTTGCATCCTCTGGACAAAGCTTATGCCAAGAAATTTATCCAGTGAAAGGTAAATCCATGGTTTATCATTTAACTCATTTAATATTTTGCATAATTACTCACTTTTTTTTTTTTTATCTGATACCACAGTGAAATGAAGCACACTAATGCATGGAGGTAGAGGGGGGCCTGTGTTTGATAGGACAAGAAAGAAAATACCACCACTGATGTATTTTCTTTTTTCCTTCTTTGCCTTCTCTGAGCCCAGAAGTCAGTATGAATAGTAACAGGCCTTCACAAACGAGCCATGGAGGAACCTCTTGGGAAGGAGCACAGTGCTTCGTCATCTGCTGACAAACCAGTGCCAGCACCAGATCTTTATAAAGTCTTCAGAGAAAATTTTGCAGCAGATCAAGGAATCTCAAAGGTATGGGCATACAGTGAAACTGCTGTAAGGAATGATTTGTTTACCTTTATTCGTCTCCTTAAAGGCTGAAAGCTGAGTTCTGTGGCAAGCTGTGATATCACTTTCTTAGTTGCAATACTGTTTTTCAGATTTTCTGGTATTCAAAAAAAAAAAAAAAGAAAGAAAGTAGCCAAGGCAATAGCTATGAGTTATTGGCAGTTTATCTCTTAGTGATATCTTTGGATTTTAAAGCCTCTTGGGCACCTCTGTTATGCTCCCAGAGCAAATTACTTGGGCTATAAAGCAGGAAAGGGTCAAGCTGGTATGGCATTCTCTGCTCCCCTCCGTGCTGTGGAGCTGGATTCATGGCTGCAGAAGGTGCTGCTCTTCTCCAGAACAATAGCAAATTGTCACCCACGTATGTTAATGAGCCACAGGAGACACTGTGCCTTGCTGAAGCACGCTGCTTCCAGGCCTGAGGTGATGTTCCTGCTACCAAGGAGGACTTGCAGTTCTCAGGAGGGAGTCTTAGGGGACTGGCTTGTTCTGCTTCCCTCATTGAGGTGAGTGAAAAAGAGCTGAAAGGACAAAACTTTATCATGTTATCAAAGACCAGGACAATAGGAGTTGATATAGAACAGTATCATAAATGGCTTTTCTGAGCACTGACAATTTGGAGTACAAACATAAACAGCACCCTGGTTCTAGAAAAATTAACATAAATGTAGAGATGTGGTCAGAAATGTTTTTCTCATTCCTAGGTACTGAGCTTTTTCTCTATTAGAAAACGGATAAGGTATTGAGAGGAGATAGTAATGTCCTGTTCATGGCAGACGAATGCCCAGCTCTGCAGCTTTGTCTGGCCAGATGCTGGGGAGCAGGGCTTAAGTTCCCTCCACTCTCTCTTGTTTAAACTGAGTAACATGGCTGCTCTGTGGGCACTTGGAAATTACCTTTTGTATATGTATTTGCTGCAGGAGAACACCTGAAGCAGCCAATGTCCTGGCATGCTGTCGGGCAGCATGCTTTGGTACCATAGTGCTGCTTTGCTGTCTAATGCCAAGGGACTGGACTTTCCCAGTACGTGCTTTGCTGTGGAATGCAATCAGATACGGATAGTAGCAATACCCGGCACCAATTCCTTCCCTCCCAGTCCTGGTCTGTTTCCATATGTAGAGCTCTTGCAATGTGATTTCTACATTAAACGGGTTCCTTGTGTGAAAGTGCACTCAGCTTTCAAATTTAGGTTAAAAAAGGAAAAAGAAAAAAAAGAAAAAACACGGAACGGATGAAGTGAAACGTTTCCTTTGGACAGCGCTGTGACAAAGGGGAGGAAACCCCTCGCAGTGGGATGGCGAGCCGCGGCTCAGCGGCGTGTTGAGCAGCAGTTACCGCCATCCAGAGGAGAGCAGCCATCAGCCGTCACATTTCATTTTGTTGATCCCAGCCGGCGGGTCTGGCTCGTGCTGAGCATCCCAGAGCAGGGAAGTAACGCAGCCGCTGCTCCGCGCCCCGGCAGCACGGCGGCTGTTCCGCTGCCGCCTTAAGTGCGCGTGGTGCCCCCCCGCGCAGCGCTCCCAGCGCCGGGCGGCAGCGAGCGGGCGGCAGCGCCCTCTGCTGGGCGCGCGGAGGGACGGCAGGACGGGGGAAGCGGGATGCAAATGGCGTTGTTCCTCCGCGTGGAAAAAATAGCGCAGCCGGCCGCGCAGAGCGGTCCCCGCGGGTGGGAGTGCTCCGCCGGTGGTGGCGGTACGGAGCGTTTTGTACCGGCAATAGAAAGCCCGAAAAGTGTCACCCGAGAAGAGCGGAGCAGAGGTCCCGAGCTGCAGCTTCCGATTAGAAAACGTGGCTGTGTACCGCGGAGCCAAAGTGACAACCGATTTCATACGGCCTGTTTTGTAAACATCGAAATCCAAACTAAAGCAAACTTTTGTTAGAGATCTTCATTAAGAGCCAGTAGGAGCGCTGCTCAGATGTAAGGAGGAGCGTGGGCTGGTACTCAGAAGGCTGGACACGGTTTTCCACCACATCTGTCCAACCAAACCCTTTCAAATTTTGAGCGTTTGGCAAGAAGCATTGTGGTTTTGTTTTTACAGCCATTAAGAAGGAAGGGGAAAACTCCCTTGTGTATTGGGTACCCCTTGAAATGGGTAACGTGGTAAAATGTGTTTATGTACTGTAAGACAATCATAAATCAGGACGACTCTTTGAAGACAATTTAAGGTAGTAATTTCACAATCATTTCTGAAGTTGCCTAGTCCAAATAGCTGCCAAAATGGGCAAGGGCTAATGCAAACAGCCTGCATTAGGTGCTGCGGGATGAAATCATCACCCTTGTGAGTGCCCCTTAGCACAGCGTGCTCCCTGCTGGCAGCCTTCAGCGTGTTAGCAAACTGGTGACTCCTCCTGCCTGCTTTGGGGATGACAGTGAAATCAAGTTCCGAATGCAACAGTTATTCAAGGCAAGACATCGCTTTCTTTTGGGTGTGCATTACTGGGTGAATCTCAGCCAGTTTCCAGAGCTGTGAAGGGCTCTGGTTGCAGGAGAGATGATGTGATTATGATGGGCAGAAAGCAGAACAGGACAAGTTCCAGCAAAAACTCTGTAGGACGCAGTGGTGAGTATTATTCTCAATGTAGACCTAAAGGTATTAAAACAGGTATTTAAAGAAAATACACACCAACATTAATTCCTAAATACATTAAGCTCATGCAGCAGTTTTTTTTAGAATCCTATTCAAATGCTGTGTTGCTTTTTTTTATAAAACTGCCTGTCTGTGCCCTGCCCTGAGACCACTTTGGAAGCGTCTCTATGAATGATGACGTACAGAGGAGATGCAGAGAAGTAAATGGCAAAGCACAAAAGCACACCTTGCTCTCTTTCTCTCCCACATCTGTCATTTGACGTGTGCTGTTATCTCACTGTTGGTGGAAGCTGGCAGGGGGATCGATGACGAGTTGCCACAAAATGAGGAAGGCACAGACTGCTCGGTAGCACCTTGAGAAATATCTCCTGGTGGTGAACTACACTGAAACTGGTTGTGATTGCTCTTTGTCAAGACAGAGGACAAACTTTGGAGTGCTGTCAGATCTGTAGTTATGATATCAAGATTTTTCTGGGAATTTATGATACTCTCATCGGATTTACGTATCCCTTCAGGAGGTGCAGATTATAGATTAGTCATTTTAAGGTAACCGACCTCAGTCCCCTTCGGTGACAGGTAAATTCAGGCTTAAAGTGAAAAGATCCCCTGCCTCACTGGTTTCAACTAGAGGGTATGTGTGTGCTATCAGAATACTTAATAAAAGGAACGCAGTGCAAAATGGGGGCAACCATTTGGAGCAGTGCTTCTGACTAAGCTGAGGTAAGAACCATGGATACCTAGTTCCAGAATTATTAACCCTTCAAAATAGTTTTAAAAGAATTAAGTTCAGTAGTGAATCCCATCTTCCATAATAATACAAGGGACTAACAGCTATCATGTTGAATGACAATAAAGTTGAATACATCTGAGGCATTTGGGTTACTCAGAGCAGACGTCAAACACTGTCTCAAAAGGTGCTGCCTTTTGCAGAGCTCTCTGTAATTTACCTTTCATGGCTGTTTTACATGGAAAAAAATTGATTTAAACCTGGAATAATAACCTCAAACAGTCCAGATGGGTTCAGTACATTCCCTGGAGCACTGCAGAGGGCGAAAAAGCCACTGGTAGAGCTCCTGATCTGTCTGTCTGCAGCTTCCTTGCACCTCTGGCAGACAAGAAAGAGTTCCAGAATTTTCGTTGTCTTTTCAGCATCTCTGTGAGGCTTTGTGAGTGGCAGCCAAAGAATGGGTGTGCTGGAGATAGTGTGGTAGGCAGAAAACAACGTGGTACTTTTCTGGAATGAATTTTCTTTCTAGTTTATGGAAAACACCATCAGAGTTCCACAGTGTGATTTCAGAATTTGTAATTACTTTGAACAAGGGAGGAATTAGGAGAAGATGGTGGATTCTATTGTAGGAGACACTGAATGCCTTATCTGGAACACCGTCCAGATCTTACACTTATAGTCTTCATCAAGAGTAAAGCTTACATGGGATCAGCTTTCTGAAAAGAATGACGTTCTCGAACATTTTCTTGGCTGCTGGACATCTGAGAAATGTAGAAGTGGCTGATGCCAAACTACATGCCATGTGTGTACTGCCTTTAGACATATTTTTCTAAATGAAATGTAGTTACCACAAAGGATATTTGGAACTGAGAAGGGGAGATCTGCTAGATTTGGCTTTCCCATATGTGGTCTATCTCTTAGCAAGTATTCTTATAGTTGCTATTACAACTTCGCAGGGAAGTTTTTCTCATTAGCAGTTGTCATTTTACATTTTCAGCATAGAATTAAAGATAGGGGTACATGTTTCAAACCACCATTTTAGAGTTTCAGCTAAACACCTCTCCTGGGCTAATGGGGTTTATACCACAGGCACCCAGTATGCTTTAGTATGACCACTTTTGGATCAGCAAGTTTACTTTTTCTATTTAATTCAAGTCTTAAGCAGAAGGTAAATAAATAATAATCTATGCTTTTCACAAAAATATAATCTATGAACGATTTATAAATAGCAAATACATAATTCCAGCCTCTATATAAATAAGAAATGTAATGTCCCAGTAAGTGAGAGTGGTGTTGATCTCTTCTCACTGGTGATGGGTGACAGGGCAAAGGGAAATGGCCTCAAGTTGCAACAGGGGAGCTTTAGGTTAGATATTAGGAAAAACTTCCCTACAGAAGGCATTGTTAAGCACTGGAATAGGCTCCCTGGGGAGGTGGTTGAGTCACCATCCCTGAATGTGTATAAAACCATTTGGATGTCATGCTCAGTGACATGATGGAGTGGTGGGTTGTTAAGAGTTAGGGCGGTGTGGTTTGGTTGTGGTTAGACTTGATGATCTTGAAGACCTTTTCCGACCCAAGCAATTCTATGATTCTAAGTGAAAGCCTTTGGTTACTCTGTAATTCACAGCTGGTTTGCTTGCTTATTTACAAAACTAGATAACTGAGGTTTCTTTTCTTCCTTCCAAACTATTTCAAAGCTATGCTTCATTATCAAAGATTTTCTAGATATTTCATTAACTTAAAGCATTTTGGGTGCTTGTACAGAGTTTTAGGGTCTTTCCTTTATGCTTAATGCTGTAATATCAACAAAAGCCTTAGCTGACATCAGAACCTCTGTGCTCAACCCTGAACAAATGCATCAGGAGTGTTGTTACAACAATGGAAAACTGGTTGTTAACCTCTTTTATACTTCCCAAACTGCTTTTCCCTTCCCTGTGGGTTCACTAGCTCTTTCTGCCTTACCCTGTCCGTGTCCTTGGTTCTGTTTGAGGGGAGTTGTGGCTTTGGGGATGAGAAAGAGTAAGATCACATTCTTAACTTTTCTCCTACCTTGGAACATCCTCCTCATTTCCATCCAAAGTAATTTTTATGGCCAACAGTCTCTTTGAATTAGCAACGCAGCAGTTGTGTTTCCAGATTTAATTCATTCTTAATCTTTTGAGGATGGCAGAAGTCTGTAAATTGTATCATAGGTATTTGAAAACACTCCCTTATGAAGGCTGTAGCGATTTTACTCTTATTTCTGGACAAACTCTAGGGAAAGCCCTTCCTAGTTGTCTGTGAAAGATCCCAGGAATGGGACAACTAAGCCCATCATCTCATGTCCTGGTTAAGAGCCCATTTCTGCTGTGTGTCTGTTAGTCCCAAGACAAAGAGAGGACTTTAGAGACCTCTGCAGACCTGGAGATGCAGATTTGCCTCATCCCTACTGACCCATCCTATCTCCCTTCAAGTTCTGGCCCCTCTTTTCTGCAGACCTTGGGTCAGAAGAGCTCCACTGCTGGGAAAGCAGTTGTGAGGACTTTTGTGGCAAAAAGGTGCTTTAAGAAGTACATTTTGGAAACGCAGCTGATTCTTACAACTTTGGTCCCAGTCACTGGCAATAGAAGGGATTTGACTGGGATGAGTGCTGTGAGTCCTTCTGCTGTGCTAGGTCAGCTGCGCACCGGAAACAAACATGGGGCATTTTGTTTAAACTGAGAAGCTGATAGGGTTGAACCCAGCTGTTTGTACAAACTAGCTGGCTATCCCCTTGCCATCTCTAATATAAATCTACTAAGATATCGTGAAACTTTATTTATTTTAAGCTTGCAGTATTTACCAGTGCAAATCACACAAAAAGGGTCCTTTCTAACTTCAATACCATTTTTCTACTGAGTTATTTGTCGGAAAGATATGTTTGTGTATAATTAAATGTGGTTTTCTTAAACCTATGCAGTTGGTAGCTTAATATATATTTTGTTGTACTTTGAGTACAAAGGATATATTATGCTTTTGTTGGCATCCTTACTAGTTAGTGTGCCAACTGCATAATTCTGTTCTCTGCTATATGTCAGGATCCGAGCGCCGAGGGCTCAACAGGTGGTGCTGGGATAAAGTTCTGGCAAATCAAATAGGTAATGCAGTTATTTCTTTTGTCAAATTATAATTGAAAACAGAGACGAGTAAAATGAAACTCACGTTTTCCTGGTGCAAAACAGGGTTTAGAATTAAATTCAAATCAGTTTCCATGACAATTAGACATTACTACTGGAGCTTGGTCTGTAAATAAACATGCAACACCTTAGTTTTGATGTAAAATGATTTGTTCTCTGCAAATTTAAACCTTAAGCATCAGCATTTAAACAGTAACAGAGGGCGAGAGTCCTCCGTGACTCTTCTGTCTTTGTTGTATATATCTTGCAGAAAATGTGCCAAAAACTTCAGGAAAACTTTGAAAAGATTTAAATCTAAAAAGTCAGAGAATTTAAGACAGTCCGTGATATGTAACTCAAATGTTTAGCATCAAGTGTTTCCTGCCATATTGTTTTCTAATCACTGCTATAACCACAATCCCAGCAGAAAATGATAAATACACTGGAAATTCCAGTGAATGTGCTGAATGAGGTGCTGCTTGTTTTATACTTGACTTGGATAATGTTTATTAATCCTAAAATCAAACATAGGTTAAAACCTTCCACATCAAAACACAACAAGTCGTGGAGGCATAGTTTGGTTTTCCAAAATTGCATATAAAAAGATCTATGCACTTGCAGGCCTATTCACTTTGTTATTGTAGCTGATGTTTTTACAGTGAGATCTTTTTATTTTCCTCTGAGGACCTCCCTAAATCTAATATATAAAATCTTATCTACAGCTCCTGCAAACATTGTGGTTTTATTTAGTTTTCTGTTTCTCCTCACTCAAAGACGTTTCTTCTGAGCTGTAATTTTCTGACTCCAAGTTCTGTTTCAGCACATGAACCCATCGTGTACCAAAGCAGCTTCTGGCAGTGGCCTGCAGTTCCTCGCACTGGTTACAGACATCCTTATGACACTTTCAAGCTTTCCTTTTACTGAAGTTTTTGCCTTTATACATGACAAGATGATGCATCCTCTTCTCCCACAATGTCATTCCGTAAGCGATTGTCAACTGATCAGTGTGAGAAAGGGATATCACATTCAACCATAATGTCATTATTATTTTATTTACTCTAGCTACTGTTGTTAAGTCCCAGCAGACAAACACAGCTTCCTCTCCTATAGCAGTAGAAGGAGGGTGCAGAGGGGACTGCCAGGGCTTCGGGCAGGTGATGGAGCCTGTGCCTGGCCCTGGACTCCAGTGCCCCTGACTGCAGGACAGCAGATCACAGGGGGAGAAACTGACATGTTTGGAGGTGGTGTGGGGAGTGTTAAAGGAGATCTGTGAGACTTCACAGAAAGTTGGCATGAGCACTGGGAATGTTCTGGGGAGGGGGGCATAGTGCAAGGCCAACCAGACACAGGTAACTACACCAGGTTGCCATAGGTGTCTGCACAAGGCTGAGATCCCCTTGCAATTGAGGGGATGGTTGTAGGGGAGAAAGTAATCAGGGATGGATTGTTTATCTGCGTGGAGACGTGGGCGATGCTGACGCTTCAGAGTGCCCATCATACTCGTATCAGACTTGCTTCCACAGTCCTTTCTGGGCATCAGGAAGGGAGCACAGCTTTTAAGAAACATCAGGATCACCTGGAGGTTCCCCAGCCTCTTTAACATTGACGGTCCCAAGCTTTGGATATCTTTACATCTGAACTGGATCTGTGACTAATGGTATGATGCACGCTATGTGTCTCGTTGCGCCTTAACCAGCACCAGTGCGGCTTGGGGAAGCCCTCAGCAAACAGCTTGGAGTACCTGATGGCTAGAAGCCATATCTGATGTGGATCTTGTTTGCTATGTTCTACGCACGGTTTTGTTTTGTACTTGTTACTTTACTTCAAGAGCAAATCCAGAATTTCAGGTTCAGCTGAAAATGAAGTCAAGCTGGGAGCAATAGTACTGTGGCTGTGGGCTGATCCCAGTTCTTTGTACCCCTCTCCCAGTATCCATGTTTGGACTGAATGTGCTCCAGAGGAAGTAGCCTCGCTAAGCCAACTACCAGGAGTTGTTTCAGGAGCTAATGTGGCAGACTGACTCCAAAGGCACAAAGGGTTATTGAAGTCTCTGCCTCTTTAGAAATCCAAACAGGCACTACATTTCCAGACTGAGCTGAAACCTGCCTTGAGGACCGATCTCTGCTCTCTCTGATTTGCCCTTTGTGTTCAGTGCATGAGAGAAAGTGTTCAGGTTATTTTTTTTTATTTATATATTTATTGATTTTTAAAATAACCGTGTTGAATATTTATCTTAAACCTCAGGTAACTGTTTAGAAAAGAAACATCTGAGAAGCTGATAATGTACCCCTTTCACTGACAAAAGATTTATGCCTTGCCTGGCAGGACTTCCCACTGGCAGAGATCATGGCTGACGTGGTCAAACACAAGCAGCACGTAGCCCAGTGTTTAACCAGGGGAACTGAGACCGCTGCTCCCACAGTTTTTTGTGTGAAATTAAATCAACCACGTTGAAATTGGCAAAGATTTAAAAACATGATAAAATTCCTATTAAAAAGGTGGGAAAGTGGCTCAGGAGCAGTTTGAATCAGTGAATATTGTGCAAAATTACGTATGCGTGAGCACTTCTGCTGACCTGCAGCAGCCGTCCGTCTGCTTGCAGGGCCCCCCCTCTCCCTTCTGAGAGCAGGTGAAGAGTTCAGCTAATCTTAATTGTGAAACGAGAATCTGCACTAAGAAACAAAGTCCTGAAATTCAAAGTTTAATTATTTCATGCCGTTCCTTTGCAGAACAGCAGATTCTTCTGTGGTACTCACAAATGGAGTGATAGCAATTTTTTTCAGATTTTTAATAGTGCTACACATCTGAACTGATTCTGGCCTTTGCTGTTTCATGTACAGCATTTGATTAACTGTGATTTCAAAATGTAATATCGGTTTTATATTTCTCTCTTAGAAACATTTCTTCCTAGGTTTCTTTTTTTTTAAAAAAAATACTTTTTTTTCTGCATAGTTGTTTGCCATTGCTTTCAGCGAGGATGTGTAATGAAACGCAGATACTTGGAAGCAGAGAAAGGTTGGGGGTGGGGTAAGTATGTGCAAGCCTGTGCGAAATGGTGTTTGTACATATATACATCTCAGTCCTAAGCCTGGAACCAGACTTCCAGTTGTTTGGGGTTTACATACAAAAAGGCATGATTTCCACTGATAACAGCATCTCTCTGAGTTAGATATTTAAAAAATGGCTCAGAAAAGCAAATAGTCCAGGTCAGGAGAAGGGAGGATGTCATTCCTCCTGTCTAGCAGCCCTCTTACAGCTCAGAAATGTATACTTTCTGTGTTACATTTTCATCTCCATGTGATGTACTAGGTTTTAGCTATTCAAATCCCTTTTTCCATCGGTGAAAGCGCAGCTGCTCGGGCTCAGTGTGCAGATGTTGCCCTACTTTTGTCACTGCGTGCTTTCAGTTCAGTTTACCTGCACTTCTCTGCCAGGTAACCCTGATGGGGCATGGGCTGGGTGTACCCACAGGCTGCAGCGTCACCTGCTGTACCTGCCCGGCCTGTGATATACTTAGTGCTTCCTGTTTTCCTTACAGAGGCAGTTGCACTTGCAGGAGCAGAGCTGGCAGGGACTGCTGGGTTCAGCCGTCCAAGGATGCGCTTCTGTGAGGGAGTCCAGGGCTGCATTTGCACCTGCAGTGTTTGTTCCCAGGCCCTGCTCTGCGGTCTCATGTCTCTGCCATCCCATCACCCTGCTTACAGTTTCCCATTTTCTTTCTTGATCATCATGAATGAGTGCTTTTCAAATGCCTGTTTAACCTGTCCCTCAGAACCTATTTTCCTTTCTGTAGTCCCATCATTATTTATTCTTACTACAAATAATCTGAGGGCTGGGACTTGATCCACACAAAGTGCTGTTCCTTGTGAGACCTGCTGCGTCCGCCTTGAGGTGGCAGTGACAGTCATCAGAATAGGCACTGCCTTGTGTCACATCCCTGAGCGTCATCACAGGGCGGGACAAGGGCTTGATACCTTACTGAAATCTATTTCCACCTGATTGTTAAGTGGTTTTATGATGATGAATGGGTAAGGCTAAACCATTTGTAGTGCATTTATTTATTAGTAGAAACAATATTGAAAGTAAATACTTTTCAAAATCACACTATACAGTGGCAACAAAGGCTATGAAATCCTGCACAGAGATCTCTATCTTAGTTGAACTGATTGAAATATAGACCATGGAAATTCTCTGGGCTGATATCAGCACGATGGGAAGCAGAACATTAACTGCTCTTCTGAGCAACGTGCTGTCACCACAAGCAGGTAAGCATATAAAATGTTTGTTGCCTTGGTCCCGTGAAATCTTTATTTACTGATACTTTATTATTTACACAAAACCACATTTGTCATGATTAGAAACATAACAGTACTGCAAACTCTGAATTTGCATGAGTGAATGTGTATGCTTTATTATGAAGTGATTTTATTGTAAGCACTTGAGAAATCAGATAAGCCATACTTCGTTACTCAGCCAGCAGTGCAAGTGTTAATATGTGAGCACTGAGCTCAGAGGACATTGCACTTCACCAAAAGCATAAGTAAGTTACTCTGCTTTGAGCAGGAGCCGAAAAGTTGGGAATGCAAACTAATAGCTGTGCCTCCCCTAGCACATGCACAGCACCTCTCAGCAGCGCTTCAACCTCACAAGGTTCTCCTGTGGCTGCGTGGTGTTCACCTGCCACGTGCCAGGGTAGCCATGTACCCCGGGAGTGGTTGGATCAGTCAGCTCTGGAGTGACAAAGTGACATAAAATAGGAAGCCTGAGGCTTACGTGAGGAGTGAGGGCTGAGGTAAGACACTGACAGAGAGAGCTGCACGTCGGTACCGCTTAGCGATCAGACAGTCCGCAGAGCTAAGCTGATAACTTTTTGTCTGCGAGGAAAAGAATTATGTACTAACACTGCACAGGACTTCCTACCACAGGTAGGGAAAGGAAGCTGAAAATCTGTGAGAAAGGCCCCACAGTTGACCCTGAGAACGAGGAGCTAATGAGCCTGACTTCTGCAGCAGACACGTGGATGGAAGTTGGAAAAAGGTTTACACTGGCCGACGTGAGGGAAAATGCATTCCTCAGAGAGATGTCCCCTGACTCTAGCAGAAGTCTGTTGTTCTTCCAGAATCTAGCACAGTTCTGTGGAGGAATTAGCAATATTTATTATAAATTATGCTTTATGACACAACCCGAGCCGCCCAGATACAGCAGACACCCTTAGAGAGATCCATCTATACCAATTGCATAGTGAGCAAACTAATACTGCGGGGCTTTGGTTTCCTTGCTGGATGGAACAGAGTTCTCTGTACTTGTGGCTTTTTTTGAAAGCTGGTAGTCAAATCTTATATGTGTCAAT
Source organism: Cyrtonyx montezumae (assembly GCF_038088225.1). Taxonomy (NCBI): domain Eukaryota; kingdom Metazoa; phylum Chordata; class Aves; order Galliformes; family Odontophoridae; genus Cyrtonyx; species Cyrtonyx montezumae. Next base: position 20,095,350 of record NW_027071825.1, on the reverse strand, counting down.
TAGACTGAGAAAAAGTACTGCTAGAGTTGCCTTTGGAATATAACAATGATAAATTGCACGCATGCTGTGGAGAGACATAACAGAATGTTATTGCCATTGTTCATCCTTTGATATTTGGTCTACAGAGTCTGGCCTTGTTAATCAGGAATAGGATGTGCTTTTACTCGTGTGCATTCAACGCCAAGAGTGAATTTCCTCTATATGCTTTTCCACTGTGAGTTCTGCCAAAGCTCTTCTGTTCCGTATGTCAGTCAGCTGTGCTCTTGCTTTAATTGTGCCAGTAACTCATGTCTGGAGATTATTCATTCTGAGTCTGAGGGCAAGCAGAATTGTGTCTGAAGCCAATGGAGACATCGCTGACTTAGTTCAGGTCTGGGAGGCTACACGTGATTCTGGGCCCTTCGTGCACTGGGGCTCTGAACAAGGGATTTTAAAGGTGTATTGGGTTAAAGATGGTAAAAATTCTAATTTCTGTATCATGTGTGAAAAATAAGGAGTGCGTCAGCTTCTGGATATGTCATACTTTCAATGTTTGTGAGATTTCTTTGAGATTGTTACAAAAAAAATAGCAAAAGTGCTGTCAGGAGAATTATTTTTATTAAGATCTATTGCGAAGTACTAGCTGCAGCAGTGCTAGTTCTAACACCAGCATTCTTTGTGTCTATAGAGCTCGCACTACAGTTGCATGTAACCTTGCAAAACCAGCTGTATGTCAGTGATTCTTTTAAATATCAGCTGAAAGATCAACCATTCCTGGTCAGGGAAGATCTACAGCATATCTGATGTAAAGTATAAAAGCAATTCACATATGGTTGTCTGTAGTGTCAATCTCCACACAGCACTAATCATGGGATGTATTAGATGTATTCTCTGCACTGAACTTAAAGATCTTCCTAGAGCTGAGACATGAAATAGACAACAGAAAGTCTTGTTTCACTCCACTTTTCAGACGGTAAGTGGGAAAAAAAACAACTATGAAAGAAAACTCAATGAAGACAAGATTCCCAGAACGTAAGAAAAAATGTCAAAGGCCAGATCTCCGGGTATGTGTTTGAAACACTGCTCGTCGTTTCCATGTCTGCCTAGCTCAGCACAGAGTTCTGCAGATGAAAACACCGTTCAATTGAGATCCCCAGTGTGATCCAACCTGATGTCTTCCATCTCAGGTATTCTGATGTCTAATGCCACTGTGATTTTATGGGAAACTGATTCACAGATGTCTCAGTTACCTTCAAAGGCCACAGCCCCAAACATTGTACAAGAAACTAAATATGTATGAGGGAGGGTAATGGGTGGAGAACTGAGCCCCACCAGTGATTTGCTCGACAGGAATGGACTGAGGCATGAGAACTCTCAAGGCATTGTGTGTATCTCAGCAAGTCCTGGGATACCTGTGACTAGCAGGAAAGATTATGTGAGGAACAGTAAAGCCTTCTGGTGATCTCAGTTGGACACATTAGGTCAGTAAATGTTACCTGACTCTTATTAACAGTGCTGTCTTATTAACTTGCATGCTTCCCTCTTCTCACAAGTTTGCTACAGAAGAGGTAAGAGCAGATGTAGTTAATGGTGTTCCTCTAGCAGTGCTTTCTGAGCTTGGGTTTTGTTCAGTGTTGCAGCTGAGACATTCAGATAAGTCAAAATGTCAAAACAGAAACAAAGCCCTGAGGACCACACAGCACCATCAGCACTGGGATATGCCTTCCTTGTGCCTGCGGACATGTGCACTGTGATACCTCACCTGACTCAGGGCTGTGAGTGGGACTGCCAGTGACCATCATGACAAACCCAGTGCAGCTAAGGGAGGTGCCCCTTATGTCTGTAAATGCAATATATGTTTGTGCATCATGGCTCATTTCAGAACAACAAAGTAAAGAGAAAATGTGTTAGGGGATGGGAGCTGGTTCCGGGCCTGCTAGCTGGTTATCTCACAGGTGAGCCTCTTTGCATATGGTTGAATAACATATTATATAAAACCTTGGTATTACAATTCTTTGCTGGCAATATTTAACATTTAATAGGAAATCTGGTCCAGTGTCACTGTTCAGTTTAAAACAAAACAGTTATTTTCATTAGCCAGTGAAAATTCGTCTGAAAATGTATTTCTTTGTGGTACTTCATTTTTGTTTTCAGAAAGCTTTTGAAATGACCTTCTATTGGCATGCATACTGCTCCAACTTTCATCCTTGGTAGAAACTATGATAACTAGGGGACAAAACTTACATAGTAGTTCATGAGTAAATGGAATTTAATGGGGTCAGTTATCCCCACATGCTTGTGTGCATGTTTCATTAATATTAATAGGTCTTAGACGGTATTGAGCTGAAGAATTGGCTATTATTGGCCTCTGCGCTCTATTTTGCGTGTGCTGATTGATTTAGAATTGTCCAAGAGAATGTTAATTTTCAAATGTCTAGCATGCTAGTGGCAGAAAATCACACAGTTGTCTGTTACCTCTGCAAGATGCAGAAATGGTGGAAGAAATGGATTTAAACGAGCGTGAGTGAAAGAGCGCAGGTTCCATTTGTTCTTTGTCCATAATTTAGAATCACATTACATGTATGTCTCGCCATAAATATTTAATGAAATGGAAATGAATATGTAGCAACCTGGGTTGTTCCCTCTAAGGGTTAACTTCCATTTCTGCAAATTGGTTTGTGCCCTATTTCTGTTCCTGTGTCTCTGTGCATCTAGACATTTTCTTGGCATCTCTAACTCTTCTGAGGTTTCAGGAGATCTTCAGAGATTTGCTGGTAATTGACCTGTTTGGATTGCACATGGCTGGCATTTGCTAAAAGATAATACAGCCCTGCATTTTGTTGTTAAGTGCTGGTCGCATTATTAACTTGTGGTCAAACCAGCATAAAGGCTCAGGAGACATCATTTTCCTTTAGACAACTTCATTTGTTTCTTACCGTAATCTCCATTATAAATGAAGCACTTTGGTCATAGCTTAAGACATTCACATATTCTTTAATTTGTCAGCTGTGTTTGTCCAGTAATGAATACACCCACTTTGCTTTTTTTTTTTTTATTTTTAGGATGTTACTGTACACTAAGGATAAACAATCAACATCAGAGTCAGATGATTTAACCTTCTGCCACTTCTCTAACCACTAAAGAGTTCCTGCCACTGCTAACTGGGTATTGGAACGTGTGCAAATGTTTTCTGAGAAAGCAGGATTATCCAATGAAGTAAAGCTGATGTTGTCTCCTTAGAAAACAGGAATAATTAATAAGCTTAAGTCAGCCCTATCCCGAAGGAGTCTGAATGGGCCCTATTTGTTTTAGGTTTATAATGTAACAGAAACAAAACTTGCCCCTAGCTATGGTAGTATGATTCTGAAGGAACCTTCGGGTTTCCTGCCGCTGTCATTTCAGCTGCTGCTACTGCAGTGGAACATACCTGATTTCAGCAAAGTTCCTCATGTTTAGCAGCACTTTTAAGAGACAAGAAAAATGAAAAATAAAATTAGAGCCTAAGAACAGTGGATTAACAGTAGCTAGATGAGCACGTGCCATCTACTTTGTCTAACGTAAGAATGAAATACTGCTGATCTTCGCAAGTAGCAGTGACAACTCAAACACACTGCCTTTGGGCCTGCAGTAACCTGGAGGCTAATTAACTGCAGACAGGGCTTTTTATATTGCACTTTATATTAAATAAATTCAGCTCTAAATCCACAGAGACCAATAAGCATTTTTAGACAGTCTAGCTAAATTTCACCCCAAAAGCGATCAAGCTACATAACATTCTGGCTTATGAGATGTCTGATTAATGTATTGTCCTCCAATAAAGCAGGTACTTAAGACAAAAAGAGCAAATGAGAGAGGAAGGTAAAGGAAGCCTTCTGTCAGAATAATTCAGAATGCATTCAGAAGAGTTATTCAGAATGGAATAGTAAAGTAGCAAAGCTTTTATTGATGAGCAAAGGTATACCCTAATGTACATCTCCCCATTATAACCTTTATTTATTTATTTATTTATTTATTTATTATAAATTCACACTTACTTAGAAGTTTCTTGGTCTCAGGATTAAAATAAATCTGCTGTATCCTGGAATCCTGTATTATGAAACTTCCTGTTGTACTGTTTATCTTGCTGGTGTGGTTGGTGGTCATTGGTCATGATATCTCACCACTGGCATCATCCTACATATTACCCACATCATCCTACATATTACCTCTTTAGGGTAACAGGTTTAGGCTGAGTCCAGTGGACATTAAGACAACAGAAAAAAAAAACATTCCACAGCACTTTTGTGAAGCAACAGCTGAATCTCATGAATAAAATGAACAGGGTTTTTTTTGTTGGTTTTTTTTTTAAGGGAAGATTTCTGCTGTAGTCAATCAGGAGCTTTTGTTAATGAGATCCAGATAGATTTACATTTTGTAAAATGCATAAGATTTTGGACTTTTGCCATTGAAATCATCAACTACTGTATGAATTACATTTGTAAGACCCATTGGCTCCAGCCAAAGAGGCTGTCTGACTGTATGAGTTATGAAAGAACCAGGTAAGAGGAAGTGGAAAAAAGGACAAGCTATAGAATATCTGTAAGAGGACAGATTCAGAAAGAAAAAATGAAGAGACAAATCCTGCAAAGGAAGGTTGTATTTACAAATGCTTAATATTCCTTCAGGTTTATAGTAAATGATTTATAAGGTGCTTTTTAATATTAAGAGTTTTTCTTGAGTTCATTGGAGAGATGGTCAAGATTAGTAACGAACTAATTGCCATAGGAAAAAATGGATTGCTAACAGTCTCCAAAAATCCAGCAGTTTGGCTTCTGTAGGCAAAAAGGAGGTAATGTAGCAAAGTCCTGACTGTGAGGAAACGAGATTTTTAGATCACAATTATGATTCATGTTATGTTCCATGCTGTGCTGAAAGGGGTACCTCACCCAGTTAAAAACGGCACTAAAAAAGCATATAATGTCTTTGTTTTTTTCCCTTGTTTTAATTTTTTTTTTAATTAAAAAATGCTTATGCCAATAATGTAACTTTCCCCTGCCATACAGCTTGTGTTTTGCTCAACTTTGGTAATGGAAATAAATCAGTTTGTTTTTGTTTAAAGCTGATTTTCTCTTTCAGGTTTCCATTCAGAATCAGAGTATATTAATTCTGAATTCACAGCTGGAATTGAGGGTAAGGAAGGCAAAATGAAATATATTTTTTTATTCTAATTCGTAGAAATGTGTTTCTACTACCTTTCTATCTTTCAAAATCTTGGTAAAACTGCCTTTCAGTTTATCTGACTTATTTGTTTAAAATGAACACATAGAAAAATGGAAGAACATTCAGGTAACGTTTCATTTTCCTACATATTCTCACCATTTTTCTGGGTTGGTCAGATACACACTGATCTTACAGCCACCATCTGAGGAAGTAAACAAATTCATAAGCAAGCTAGATGGATGTGTATAAAGGAAGAACCATCAGTCACTCGTTGACATGCTTTCTTTCCCTCAGCCCTTGAGGAACATTAAACTAATAGTAAATTTGAAATATTAGTAAATTTCAGCCCCAAAACCAATCCCAACGTGAATACCAAAATATTTAATTAAGCACGTAGATTTAGTTTGTGTTTGTACACTCCTTCTAAGCTAGCAGCTATTCATTTGGTCACATACATCAGCATCTTTTTTCATATTAACATCTTCGCTGGCGGCCTATAGCACTGCAGGAAATGTTTTCATGTAGAGGTACAATGTTGTTCATTCAGATGTATTTCAATGTTTAAGAGTATGTTACTTTTCAGAGGTAAAGATGCTGCTGGTAACCTCCTACTGGAGCTTTTGCATTTCATCTTTAACATGAATTAGTTGTGCTGCAACACAACCCGAGCTGCGTCCAGGGTAAGTAAAAGAAAGACTTGCCCACAAATGCACTTCTCTCCTGCTTGTTTCATGCACGTATTCAGAGCACTTCTGTTTAATGTCACCATTTTCTGTAACCAGGACTGCCTTCTTTGGTTACTTAAAGTGGAATTTTATCCTCAAAGCCCATGCTGGTGTTGTTTGTAATGCCATAGCTGTCATGCCATTAGCTCAGCTTCCAGGACAGTGACCACTTATGCAATGAGCAGGCAGTTCCTGCACTCCCTCAGAGTGACTGGGAGACCCAGAGATGTATGCTGGAATATATTACCTTATGGCAAATTCAAAGAATCCGAGTCTCTCTCATGCTCACGCAACCTAACTACTTCCCCATAACCATAGCAACCTCTTTAGCATTTGGAGAAAATTAAATGAAATACATCTTGCCAACAGCAAATGCTCGAAGGACAACTTTTGTTTTAATTACTGTAGACATAGAAAAAGAAGTTCTTTAAGGAAGTCTGTCAACTAAGAGCTATATATAACTCCTGAGGAATTCCTTAGTGATTTTCCTGGTTAAACAGATTTCCCTAAAAATACATTTGTTTGCTGCACAGACTGGAATTATTGTAAAATCAAATAGTCATTTTTTCAAAAGTCTGATGTGACTTGCAGTGCTAACACAGCACACAGTAAACACACATTAATTGCACAATTTAGGTTTGTCGTATTGATCTTAAAAAAATGAGTAGGCATTACAGAGCCAATGTTTTACCTACCAAGAAAAGGGCCAGAATGAAGTGTTAACCGTTGGAGCTGAAGCTCTCTTCCTCTCATTGATTTCAGTTAAGCATTTTTCCAGAGCCAAAGACTTTCTGTTGTGTTCAGCGGTATTCCATTCAGGACTGTGATATCCATTGAAGCCAAAGAGCAGCAAAGTTTGATCTCTTTAGAGACTCCAGTTTCAGCTAAATAACTCAGTGGACCACTCTCTGAATTAGCTTTGCAGAGTATGGACCAGCAGCAAAGGTACTACTAAACTGCAGGTGATCAGAGAAGTGCTCCAGAACGAGGAGAGCAACAGACCATGAAGACTGCACACAGTCCTAATTTTGTGCTGTTACAAAGGAAAGTATAGTTTTAACCATTTGCTTCCTTCCAGATTCTGGGATGAACTTCTTTCTCACTTTATGATCTCCTTAGTTATTTCATAATTTTTATGTCAAAATTAAATTGAAACAAAATCTGTCCTTGTACTTACCTTTGCAAAGAGTGGCTTGGTATAGATTTACAATTGTGTGCTACTTTACTTTATTTTTATTTCACAGCACAATGCCAATCTGCACTGTTGTGAGGATTAGTGGAGGACCTGTGAATAGACACTCGTAGGGATGAATTCAGAGGTGGTGAGTTACACAGACTGATGAGCAGGAGCCCAGCAAGTCTGTATTAAGGTAAATCAGAGGGAACAGAAGAGGAAAAGCAGCTAAGTGAAAGGTATGTAACACGTAATCTAAAGCACATTTCTCTCTCCTTCGGCACATACAGAACTTTTACCAGTTTCTTTTTATCGTTATTGAATACCCACATTACCTGAAAGTAAGTAAAGTATTATTGTGCTGTTAAGTTTTACAGATAAGCTTCTTTACAAAAATATTTATTATCTGTAACCATCATGAGCTCCCACAAAGTTCATCCCATTGTTTCCAAAGATGGCTACCATAAATAGATGTCAGAACATATGATGTCAGTCTCAGAAATACACACTTGTACTGCAGTAACAGTGACTATTTTTTGTTCCTTATTCCATTGCCTCTCTTTTAAATGGATGTGTATGTTTGCTTAGAACGTAGCTTCTGAAACAGAAGGATGAAATGACTGATTCTGACAGCTGTGAAAAGATTTCTGTAATACAGAAAATCTGAATGGCTCTTCATTCGGTCACTTTCTCAATGAAAACATCACAGGATTAAACAAATTCAGGGAAAGAGAAAAGATAACCTAGAAAAGGCAAATAAGCAAGTCCAGTGAATAAAGCTGAGTTATTGATTCCGGCTTCAGCTGTGTCCAACAAGATCCAGGCCACAGTGCCACAGCTTTCACACGTGTGGAGGGTGGGCACAGCTCCCTTACATGCAAATAATGCATCATCTTGTGTGAAGTGAATCGGGGCCAGCACAATTGTTTGAAGGAGGAGGGATGCACGGCCTGTGGCAGCACAGAAGTGCATTTTCTCTCTGGTTTCATGCAGCTGCCACGCCGAGCAGAGGAGCCAAAGAGAACATGGTGCTGTAATGGAAATAAATGACTTTGCGGACCCAACGGAAGGAGGTGGGAGCGAAAAAGCATCCTCACCCCCGGCCCGGTGCATGTGTAAATCTGTCCCTGCCAGACGATCTCCGGGAGGTGCTCAGCGGCCGCCTCCCCAGGAGTCAGTGAGAGTTCAGGTGCTTACTGTGTCATCAGGCTTGACCTTCAGATGCGACACTGCCAGGACGTTTGTTTTCCCACAGCAGTGATTGCTTCAGTCAATTATTATTGCCCATCCTAGAGTGCAAACACATAAGGACTTGATTTACAGTGCAAAAATATACATCCTGAATTTACTTCGTCTTTTGTTTTTGGACTGTCGTAGCATCTCCACCTTAAAGAGATGACAGCAAATTACTTCATTGGTAAATATATCTATGTATAGGGAAGGATAAATAGCAGTCATTCAGGTCATTGTGAGATGAATGTTCAGTACAGCTTCGGATCGGTTGTGTCGGACGTGACAATATATTTAAAGATTTTTGTTTTAAAAATCTTTATTTTTTCTGCTTTTCCTTGAAGAAATTATCATTAGCAAATTCCACAATTTGGCAAGCTAACCTTTCACTCCATTTTAACACAGATTTAAGATTGTGCATGCAGTTCTTTAAGCAATGTTTAGGTATTACCAATATACTGAAAGATAGATGAGACAGCCTCATGGTAATACAGCTTTTAACCTTTCCTCTCCTCTACCATGACGGGGGAGAATTACAGTAAATGATGGTTACCTTGTCTGCAGTATGGACAATTGATTTGACCTCACTGCATCTGATGCTCTAATGGACTTTGTGGCTGAATCCCTGGAGATATAAAATATGTCCAAGTGAATTGGGGCAGGTTAAAGAACGGACCTGCTTTTCATGGCTGGCTCAAGCTATAATAGATCTCCCAGTTGTTCTGAGAAGAAGATTAAAAATGATCAATATCCAAATCATTTAAAAAAAAAAGTGGTTGCTTCTGTAAATCTACCATAGGTGTTGGGTTTTTTTTGTTTTTTTTCCCACTAATGCTGGAGGGGAGTGTCTGGGTGGGTAACATGAGTTTCTGTAACAAATGTTTGCTTCTGTTTACTCTCTAGTAACATGTTCCTTTTTATATTGAGAATCAGAGACACAGATGGAATGATTCAGCACTGCTTTCCTGAAGTCATGCTTGTTTACACCACCTAGAGTCAGGCCTTAGGTTTATTTAATATAGATAAAATAACAATACTATAATATTTCCTGAAGCAGAAAATAAAATCAAGGACAGATTTCAGAGAATGATGGCAACTATGATAACTGTGAATGTCCTCATAGCTCTGCTAGCAACAGTGTCTGTGACAAAAATAAAGGTCTAATTTAGTGAGGGAAAAAGAAAAAAGATTTTCCTTGGCTGCTCTGAGTCCTTCATTTGGCAAAGTGCAATTCAACATCTTGTTTATCCTTTCCCACCCTCTCAGGAACATCTCTGCTCTTTTCCCACCAGCACAAAAATGAGCTCAAGGTGAGTGTAGGTCTGTCCAGCCCCTGGAGCTGCCAGGAGAAAAGCTTTCATGTCCCACAGCTGGGAACTCACCCACAGACCTCCTCTCTGCACACAGCAGCAATGGGCCAGGCGACGTCCACAGGCTTCTATGTATGCACATGCTTAGCTTCCTGTAAAACCCGAGCCTTAAGAAGACAGATGTACAACTGTTCCATTTGAGGCATGCATGTATTGGTTTGTGCACTTACTTATTCTGTAAAGATGAAATGCAGAGGAGCCCAAATCTCTATCCTGGGCAGTTTCAGGTTGTTTGGATCTGACATTTCCACGTGTTCAGTGACAGAAATAAGCCAGTGATGAAGTTTGATGCTGAGTTTTCAGAACTGTCTGGACAGAGGAATTGGATTGCCCTATCTCAGCTGCATTAGATTCATAGAGTGAATGGGAAAAATCTTTTATTAGAAAGAAAGAAATGGATCTTTAAGTGCTAGGACAATTCCACATAAAATGACAGTTTGCATCTACATGCACAGTATTCAAAGGGATTCATGCAAGTGTCCGACAAATTGACGAGGCTTTAAATGTATTTTACCCAGTTGTTTGTTGAACACTACTTACCTTTTGCCTTGTTAAAAAAACTGAATGTGTAATAACATCCTCTGAATGTTTTAATTTAAGCTAACGTTCTATTCCTTTATATAAAAAATAAAGGTATTTTGAAACTGTTTGCTGGACACTCTGAGATTGTCTATACTGTGTGGCTCACTGAGCTGAATGCCTAGCATCTGTGTGCAGAAGAGGGAACAACTGCTGCCCCTCCGATCCGGCTATTCTTGTATCTGGAAACATTGTCAGGTGCTACAAGCATCACGCCATCTGAAAGGCCAAAGTTGAGTACTACGTTATCGGAGTAGATGACACCTTATTCTTATTCTTCAACAATTCTAACCACTTAGAGTCCCTCGCTGTCCCTTTATGAACACAGATGTCATTTTGAGGGGGGGACAGCCAAAATGACAAGAAGGTGACCTGTCGGTGAACTCAGGAGCAGGTGAGGCCTGTCAGCTTCTAATTTGAAACTGGTGTCAGTCCTGAGGAATGGCTGGTATAATCACATTTGTAACTGATATCCCATAAACGCTGCAAACATTCACAGTGCGCCTGTTATGAGTAATATGAAATTAACAATTCGTGTTTATGACACAAGACACCAACTGAATCAAGTAGGTCTCCGTAACTGGATCAGCTCCGTCTGTCTTCCAGAGCAGCACACTGAACTGCTTCAGCCAAAGCCAAATTACTGAGTGCTTATGTTACAATAGGCATTGTATTTATTTTGAAGACAAACTTTTGTAACTAGGTGCAAAGCGAGGACCTCAGAACTAGCTTCTAGCTCAGGTTATTGCGTTTAAAATTTCTCTCACTCGGGCCCAGCCATTAAGATGTTCATGATTTTTACGCTAGAGTTTGGGACCTAACAAATAACATACTGTATCTCAAATTTTCTGAATAACTGAAGGGAAGGCTCTGTATAAATCTTCTCTCTTAGACACATAAATTACCAGCTGCATGAATACTGCCATTAAGACATGCAGACAAGTGCAAGGGGTGGGGACAGGGCAGGATGCCCGAAAGAGGTGGAGTTACAGAGAAAACAAGGCATTTGCTCACTGAGTAATTTATGCTTAATCTGCCTCCACTGTAGCTAAGCAAGAGTGAATACCATGAGGCAGGCTGTCAGACACTCTCATTTCACTACCATTGTGGCATTTTCCTGCAGATTAAGTGTTTTCTTCCTATTTCTAGTCATTTTACCCGGATTTTTTATTAGGAAAAGTCAAAATCTTAGCATGTGAAGCTAAGATTTGAATTGAAATTAGGTTCAAGGATAAGCTGAATCTAAAGTGCATTTCTCATGTAAGGGCAGCAAAATCTCACAATCCCATGCACAGTTATTTCTAGTCCAAACTGACAGAAGCCCTAAAGGACAATTCCTTTCCTGACTGCAATGCTGCTGAGCTTGAGTGCATAGATTAGAAGGTCCTTTTCCAATTACATACAAAACAAAAGAACCGACAATTAATCCATTGCAATTCTTACACTGCAACCTTCTTATCAGAGCTAAACAAATGCTAGCCCAAATCACCACTAGGCTAGGGGAGCTCTCTGAGCAGTTCTGTACACCTTCATGTAGACAGTCCAATGGAGCTAACAGCCTGCTGTAGTGCTCTTTTCTGGTAGGCAAATACCACTCATTTCCATTTTCCACAGAACTGCACCCCACAGAGCTCCAGCAATGTAACCAAGGCCAGGTACAGCATTACAGCTATGGTTCAGGCGACGACATCCCTTGTTGGGCCTTGCTCTGGCCCAGCACTAACCCATCACACTTCTAACACTGCCTAGTTGGAAGTTGCTGTCATGAATACCACCTAATTAGTAGAGTAAAAAAGTACAATAGCGAACAGTTATTTTTCAGAAGAATGTGCCAGCCCTAATAACACCAGTGAAACCGACCTACAAAACGGCTACACAAACAGCTTACAAAACCCCATCATACCTAAGAAAAGGAAATGCTAGCTCCAAATTTCACAGTAACTCTCCACCATGCAAGAACTCACCTCTGAGAAGCATCCTTGACTTTCAGGAGTCAGGGCTGAAAGCTGCACCCACTGCCATTGATGCAGGCACCTCTCAATGTGTACAACTTCTCACGTTACTCTGATGGTACAGTGCAGTTGTTCAGTGTTTGGATAAAGTACAAAAAACTTTGTCGGCTATTCAGAGTTTTTCTAGAACCTGGTAACGTACGTTTTATCTTTCCTCCTACCTGTGCAGGTGTAATTCCTCACATGGTTCATGAGGACAGCCTGCCTTGTGGAGCAAGGTCCAGCACAGCACCAGGTTCCTGCAGCTCCAGCTCAGCTCCAGGGGCTGCAGCACTGCCTCGTATAGCTCCCAGAGCTAGCAGGGCACAGCACCTGGCCAGAAGTCTGCTGCAGCTGACCTGAAACAGCCTCCTGAATACCGCTCATATAAGATGCTCCTCTGCCAACAGATAGATCAGATACGATTTAGATGATTGGCTGTAAATGTCCATTATCTTTTGATTTCCTAGCTAAGCAAGTTTATGTGCGTCTCCATCTTCGACAGTTTTCATTAAAGTAACACTAAGATCAGGCATAAGCCCAGGACAGAGGAACTTACAGTTACTGATAAAAACCTCATCTTTGCTTCCCACTGACCTTCCTTGTGACCCTCGTACTGCTGACATTAAGGAGCAGCTGGCAGCCGCAGCTCAGCCCGTTACCTGCAGGGCTCCCTGTGCGCATCGCATTGGCCATGTGTGTGCTGTGGGAAGGAGGCTGAGGTACACGAGGCCGAGCTCCTGCTCCCATGCTGTGCCCATGTGAGGCTGCCAGAAAACCAAAAGAAAAAATGAAACAAACAAACAAAACCCTATAATCTTTTCTGAAAGGTGGAAAGTAAAAGAATGAGAAAAAAACCTTTGTGGTCAGAGAAGACTGATCTTAAAATCTTGAGAAAATTCCCCATACGCGGAAAGAAGCAGCACATCTGTTTTCATGACATACTTTGGTGATATTTTGAGCATCGAGGTCTTTGCTCTTCCCATTGACCTCACAGCACCACTTTCTGTTCATATAGTTAATATGAGGGCAGCCTCCATTCCCACCAACTTGAATTTTGAAAATAAACAAAATAATTCCTTTCAGGCTAATCTTGAAGTAATGCACCGCAGCAAATTTAGAAGCAGGCTTACCCAGTGAAGAGATGTAGGAGGGAAAATGGGAATGTAAATGCATGGCCCAATTTTGATTTTCTTCATTTCTAGTGCACTGGGGTAGGAAAAAAAAAAAAAGAAAGTTTGACTGTCGGGGTGTTCTTCTCTATCATGCTGAACAGGGAGCAACACTGCCTGTAAGCTCACTGCGTGGGAGCACGAGGCTTTTCTCTGACCATCCTGAATCCAGGGCTTGAGCATGAGCAGCCTATATCTCATCCAGCTCCTGTAACTGCTGTCTTATGGGGGGTTTTATCCCTAACTTCATGAATATTTAGCGAGCCCTCCAAAATGAATTGGCAGTAACAGTATACACTGAGACCATGAACCAATGATCAGGAAACTAGTCTGGTTCAAATCCTTGCTCTGCTCCGTTCCCTTGCAGGTTTAGTGACGAGTTCATAAATAACAGCTCTTTGCTGACTGTAGGGCTCCCATACAAGAGTGCCCTAATCACTGAAGAATTTTTTTTCCCTCAGTACAGAAATTCCATTTGCTTGAGAAAGTTTCCCCTCTAAACCAGTGCATGTACAAGGTAAGTAAGGGCTAGTTTTGGTGACTCAGTACTATCTTTAAAAAGAATACCACAGTATTTCAGTCAAAAACCATAATCAACTTGAACTGAAATGTCACAGGATCCCTAAGCCCTCAGCTGCATGGCAGCCTGCGCACAGCCCCAGGGCAAGCTCCAGCACTGCAGCAGTGACCACTGAAAAATCCTGGAAGCGGAAAGGCAGCATTAAAGCCATCCATTAAGCAGTGTTTACATTTACTGTGAAGTGAATTACAAAACTCCCCGGCAGTGTTTGAAATTTGAGGGCCTGGGAAAGCCAAATGGGAATGGTACTTCACACACAAGATGTTAAAACAGTAGCAAAATTGATGCTGCATCTTACCCACTGCAGCTCTTCTTCTCCTCCTACATCCTCAGGAATCAGCACAGCAGAGGCATCGGGATGTCCACGACTCACAGCCTTGCCTGTTTCTTCCCACTGGTGCAGGCCTGCAGAAGGACAATATGGATTTATTCAAAGGAGACAGCATGAAAACAGACCTGGATGCATGTGACAGAGCTGGAGGCATCCCAGTGTAATTAATGAGTGGTGAAACAAGTGGTTATTTATGTTGCACACTTCTAATGAATGGGAATTAGTCATGTCTTTGATTCTTGGGTGGCTATTTATGCTGCTTATCTGATATTTGAAAGGAAACTGTACTGAATGTGTTCTAGTCTGAGGAGGACTGGGTGGCTAAAACAAGATCTAACTTGTGCTTTTGGCAAAACATTAGGAAACTAGTTTCCAGTTTTGGAAGTGTCTGGATGTAGTTTTCCATAGTTTTTTCTTTCTTTGAGTTTTCCTGACTTCAGTCAGGAGGTGAAATGCCAGAAATACCCAGAGACAACATATCTAACAAGACCGCTTCCCCACGGGCATTGTAGCCCGACGGGTGTTTTTCCAAACCACCCCTGAACTCTGAACCTCCAAATCATTTACAGATCTCTTCCACTGGGAGATGAAACCACATCACTGCGTGACTGCAGGAAGGAGCGTGGTGGGGAGCCGTGAAGGCAGCTGTGCTTTCCATTGCCTTCCTGAGCTGGCATGGGGTGGTGGCTACGCTCCCTGCATCAGCCTCTGCTAGTGCCGGGCGCTGCGAGTGCCCGCAGGGATAAGCACGAGCCAGGCAACATTAGTTCTGTGGTCACCCAGTGCGTGAGCATCGCCCTGCCTCTGCTCCAGCTGGAGTCTGAATGGAGCATAGCTGGGAGCGCCTCCATTTCCCATTACACGATGGTATTTTCTGTTAGACAGTAAAGCCCTCTGTCCCTGATGATAAGCTGGTTTTTATTATGAAATATAACAGTTGTATTGTACACGGCTCTTCTGCACAATGCAATTTACAGAGTAGTTCTGGTGGCTCTGTCATTGACAGGGTGCCCTTTAAAGCAGGACTTGTAGCACATCGAAATTTTCCTGATTCTAAGCTAGTGGGAAAAGAAATATTTCGATGGCTGAAAATTTCGGTTAGGTAACTATTATTGAAGTGTGCACAAGATTGCATGTCAAAACATTTTTATTGTTAGCTGGTAGGAATTACATTGACTGACAGCAGCAGTTTAACAACTGAACCACAGCGCAGTTTGTTATTGTACCTGTTTCTCCATAGAACAGCTCTGTATTTTAGCAGCTGCTATCATTTTTAAGTTACGAAGCCTGTCTTTAGAAATGCGTGTTCCCTCTCTCCCACTTTCAATACCTTTACCAAGTTGGTACAAGGCGAGTGAGTAATAAAAGGGATTTAAAGTGTTTTAATTTGTCTTGTTATATGGCATTATATTACCATGGCCTCTTAATAACATAAATGTACACAAAGGAAACACAGCTAAAGTGAATATGAAATCACTGGGAGGAGGAGGGGGTGTTAGGTTTGGGGGGGCAGAGAGAGGTGGTGGGTGGTTAGGATAGGGCCCAATTGCATTCCTCTAATTAGGCAGTTAATTGAGACACTCCAAACAGGGGATTAAGGGGAAAGCAGAGTTTTGCTTCCACCTGAGATATTAAAGGGAAAACCAATTGCCAGAGCAGAAAAGAGACAGTCAACTTATAGCAGCACAGCAGTTTTTTGGGGTTTTGATTGTTTGTTTTTTCTTTTTCTTTCACAAAAAGCACCCCTAAACCCCCCGGCATTTCCCAGGCAGCCCGGCATCCCGCCGGCGCAGCCCGCTAGGTGGCGGGCCAGGCGCTGCCGGGACGCGCCGTGCCCTCAGCCGCTGCCCGCTACACATAGCCGCGACTCGGATGTTATCTTTACATGAAAGTATCCCCTGCAATCACACAGCCGGCCTGAAAAATCCCGAATTCTTTCATTTTGAGACTTTGCAAGCCACGTGTATGGCCGCTTAACCAAATGTCTTTCCACATTCGGAGGTGGGAGTTTCTCAAATCTGCTGCTGCAGGCTGCAATAGCATCTGCATATTTATCATTTTAACCCACCCCCCCCCAAAAAAAAAAAAACCTTTTTTCAATGTTTTTGCAGTCTACCTCAGCATAAGTCTCACAACAGTAAAACAGAATATTTGAAAGCTACAGAAATGTTTAGAACTGGGAACTTCTCATTAGACACGTCTACTTGCATTTGCTCAAGCAGGATGCTTTATCAGGCAGTGATGCTAACTGTGTTGCGCCCATGCCAGTTCTTGCTCCTGTCTGTTCACACAGATAACTGGGTGCACGGTGACACCTGGCTCAGCTGCATGTCAGAGGTGCTGCAGCTGCTGGACTCACCTGAACATGTTCCCACGTGCCGTGCCCTGCTGGCGCTCTCATGGCTCCACACGGCCTGCATTTCACCCAGCATCCCACTAAAACACCGCCGCACGGCTGCAGCAGCTGCTGCTGGAGGACAAATAAGAAAAGGAAATGGGAGCAGAAGGTGGTGAGCAGAAAAGTGGTCTCAAATAAGGAAGCCCTTTATCTTTCATTTGTCTTTGAAGGCTGATGAATGTGCACCAACTTACTTGCATCGCTTCCACACGAAAGAAGTGACTGTTTTGAAAACGAATACAAAGATTCACTCCTGGGCAGAGAGATTTCAAAGCAGCAAAACAGTTGGCTCTTAAAAATGTTTTTACCAGCAGCACTAAAAACTCTAATGGGTAGCAGCACGAATAAGGCAGCATTAATGACTTCAGTCCTTGCTGGTAAGCTGCTGCCGTGTTTTTGAAGTTAAAATATCAAACTGTTTTTGTTTGTTTGCTACGAGTCCTTCTCTGGCTTCCTCTTTCTTTCATTTGAACAAGATTTGGATTCTGTGTGTCAGAATCTGTCAGTTCTGGCTCTGCTTGAGCTGCCAGGACTCCTTATACAATTTGGGATGGGGGTTGGGGTTTTTTTGGTTGACTGTGTTTTCCTTGGCTATAACCAAGACCACCATCCAGTAGAACGAAGGTCTTCCACCCAAGGGCAACATCTCTTATCATTACATTTGGGATACTGTGTCCGAAACAGGAGATATCAGCTTTGGAGGAACACAGTTTCAGAATATGAAGCAGTTCCAAAGACCACTTGAGCTTGACCTCCAAATGCCTGAGATAGATACAAGCCTTGGAAGTGACCCTCAACACCCTGGGAACTGCTGAGTCAGTTAATTACAGTGCTCTAAATGAAATGAAGCTTTAGTTAATGTAGGAAAAGAGAAAATAGTACTAAGGTTGACAGTTTGTGAACATATACGTTAAATACATGCACACCTCTATATGGCAGGAAAAGCAGGTAGAGGAGAGCAAGTTACCTGGACAGAGCAAGGTGCTGAGGAGACATACCCAGGAGCATCCCATGACTCTGCAGCATTGCTTGTGCTGCCAGCAGTCCGCTGGCACTGCCACACTACACAGATAACCCACTGCAGCCCAGCAGGCTGCCAGGGCACTGCTGTGGGAACTGGCTGAGCTGGTGACAGAGCCCAGCCAGCTCCCTCCCATCAACAGCTAGCTCAGCAACACACTGAAGCTGGCTGAACTTACACCTTGGGATGGTTCAGTGTCACATGCTCAGAAACAAGGAGAAGCTTTGCTAAACTGTTCCAGCAGCACAGAAGTGCCTTATATAGACCTGGGAGAAGTGTGAATTTTGTCTTAACAACAGATAAGCCTAGCACTGGGCAAGCAAACACCCTTAATGAAAGGTAGAAACAGTACATTTTTTGGCCTCGTTTAGGCATCAGTATTTGGCATTATAAGAAAAAACAGGCCACAGAAACAAAGGTATGATTTACCTTTTCCTACCTCTTTTCATTTCAAAATGTGGCTTTTCACACCTGAACTCACATGAACTACAACACCCAGTTCAAGCCTGAAGAGTCACTGCAATTAATCTATTGTGTAAATGCTTGCAGATCACACTGTACTGTGTGATGTTTTTTCACAGCATTTAGAATGTGCAGCTGCATATGGGAATGTAGGAGGGGTCAGCATTGAAGGGGTTCACATTTAGCACTGCCTACTGGAATCCCCAAACTAAAAATGAGCCAGAGGAGAACAGCAGCACTTCTCCTTCCATTCACTTATGGTCAGTGAGCAATTCTAAGGACCTAGGTCTGATTTCACAATTCTACACAAGCACCCCTGCAAATTTCTTCCAGTGTGCAGTAATAAATTTGTAGGCACCTGATGATTGGATTGAGATCTGAAATGAACATTTACTTTGGTCCATGAGGCATTTACAAACTATCTATAAGCAGTAACCTAATCGAAACCATCCATGGATTTGAAGAATTCTGTTTGAACAAAACAGTCACAAGATCTATAAGCATACTGAAGTTTTGCTGCCTCACAATGATTTGGGTACAGACAGTCAAATTGAAGTTAGATCTGTAAATGCTTGTCCTTATTGTATTAGGTCAGAGATAGAATTCTGTTCCAATGAAGGGCACTGCTACTGTGACATAAAGTGAATTAATATAGCAAGAAAGTCAAAATGTCCATGAAAAATATGTTCACATACCTTGCCTGTCTTCCCAACCTTTTCTTTGTTTCTTTGATTTGTTGCACTCCTTCCTATGATCTGCTTTGGTCACTCTCAATAGAAGAAATTCATGACAGCAGGTTTTCTTTAAATTGATGCCAGCTGATTTAATTTCAGGGAGAAACAGAACCTTGTAAAGACCTGTTAATTCTTGCAGCTTTTCTGATTTGAGCTACAAACACTAATTTACCAGAAGTATTTAATAGTAAATAGACATAGTATTAGGAGCGTGAATTTGAAACCAACACAGCTGATTTATGTGAAGCCTGCAGCAAATTTGTGATCAAGAATATTTGCACAGTTAACAAACACAGAGTTTTCATCAGCCAGCCAGCACAGGACAGGTCACCCAGCAGCTGTGGCTGGTTTGTTCACCATCTGTCTTGTGAATTTGGAATACATGCCACAACACACAGAAATCACTTTAGCAATAACTTCTGGGACAAGCAGTTCATCACATGACAGCCTCAAACCACGTAAGAAGCTTCAATCTTTTAGTCAAAAAGCAATTTTGTTCTTTTCTTTTTTCCTAAGGGCTGGGTTCTGCGTGATGTTCTTGACTAAGAATAGCTGACCCTGCCTGTCCAGCCCATGGGCTGGGGCAATGCTGTGAGCGGCCCCATACAGCCATCCCCACACAGCTCTGCCACTCACCCGCTGACCCCAGGCACTCCCTGCTATTCCATCCATGCAGCACTGTTATCCCATATCCCTGCACACATATTGGGCAAATTCATCTTTTTTTTTTTTTTTTTTTTCCAGATGTCACAGATATCCTCCCTGTTATTTAGATGGAGAATAACAGACACACACTGATGTGGATGTAGCTGTCTGTATTGCTTCTGAATACTTCAAGCAACACCCCTCAGAGTCATGCATATGCCAGTCCTTACAATCTTACTTTATTTTTGAAGGCAACATGAATTTGGGTGTAAACAAGCTATGGTGAGGTCTCCTTGCATTGAGAGGAGCAAGATTAAATATGGCTGTATGATGCACTGAGGGGAGGGCAGGCTGGACCATAGGTGTGATGCCAGTTTCTGTGCTATGAGTAATTACATAACGTGCCCCCTCTGCATGGAAGTTACCCATATTGTCCAGAGCTGCTATTGCTGGCGTTAGTGCGAGATCCAGGTTTAGCTCCTCTTAAAATTGGATCCAAATTTGCATTTCATATAAAAGCACATAATCTTGCAATGATTCTAGCTGTCTGGAACAAATAACTATAATCTTACTGGTAAAGTAAATAAATAAATACATTAGTTAATTTAGTGGACTGTTGTTTCATCTTCACAGGAAAATACTAATCTTATGATTATATTAGTAAATGCGACTGATCGTTCTGCAAGGTTGCAGTATAGACTGTGTGGCTTAGAAAAACAATCTCCAGTCAATGGGTCCCACCCATGATTCAACATTTAACAAGAAAATGACATTTGTCAGTCACACCTATTGAAAGTTATGCAGCCAAACTTACCTCTTTTAGATACAAGAAGCAAACGCTGTATTAACAGCTCAACATATCTTCAGATATCTTTAATCCCTTTTCCTGCACTCTGTTCTTCTATCAGACAGTCAGCTAAAGTCAGACTCACCTCACTGGCCCAGCACAGCAGCCTGCATTTAGAGGCAGAAAAATCTTCACACTGTTGACCTTATTGTTCTGCAGACTGTTGATTGCAAGTCATCAAGTTTCAGCAGTTCAGAGGGATCAACCTTTGGAAAAGAGAAGCAGAAAGAAGAAATTAACCGATATGCAGGATGAGGACACTACTTCAACTGACTGACAAATGGCACTCACTTTTGTGTCATATGGATAAATAGCAATGAAAAGAATTCCTCTAATCTCTCTCAGGCAGCCAGCAGTTGACAGTACATCAGAGTGCTCTCATGGCCTGCAGAGAAGAGGGCTACATGAGTAAGGGCTGCATGAGACAAGCATCCCCCTCCAGAGCTCCAAATGGACCCAAAGCTCTGTGTTTTTCCCCATATTAACAAGCTCAGTTTATGCTTTTGTCTAAATAGAGAACAAGAGGCAACACCTGAGCCAGAGTCAGGAAAAAATGGTTAATGGAGCAAGTAAGAAGCCTACCAACCCTGTTCAGGCTGCTGCTGGGAAGAACAGCAGTGACTGCAGATGGCAGTGCCCAGGAAATGGCTGTGGCTGCAGGGCAGCACTATTCAGGACTTCCAGCACTATTTTATTTCATGTGGGCAGTGGCAAAGGGCAAGCAATGAGGGCAGGTGAAGCCCATGGAGGTGGCACGAGACCACCTTGGATAGCCTCTGTCCCTATCCCCCAGACCTAAATGCTCCTCCTTACAGGGGCAGGTGTCCAACAATTTGCTCCAGCTCCGGTGCAGGGCAGAGGGAGCTGTTCTGAAAATTTCAAGCAAAGATGAAAAATCACGTTTGGCAAGAAGAAATTTGCAAAATTTCATAAACACATCATGGGGATTTATTTAAATGCTCTTTCAAAACTTGCATAACAAGGAGGTAGATGCAGATCATTTTTATGCATCTCACCAACACTACAAACAAGACCCATTTTTCTACCACAATATTGAAAATATGTTTCCTCCCTTGAGTTACACGTAGTCAAGACTGTCACATGGGGATCTTTTAAAAAATTCCATAAGCTGGGAATATTTAAGATAACTTTCAGAAGATCTTTGTCTACATTTCACTGTTTTAAGCCTCCTTTCATAATTATGTTTAATATAATCTCTGCAAAACAAATAAGATCAGTCACTTCCCACAGACATTTACCTACTGCAATGAGCTCAAAGGCAGAGATAAGCAGCTGAGAGTGGACAGCCATGTCCTCCAGCCAAGCAAAGCCAGAAAGTCAGACAGTGTTTTTCATTAGTCCTTTACGGTTCCTCATTCAGAGCTGTCACGTTCCTCACCTCACAGAAAGAGAAGTCCCACTGGAGGACACCTAGCAGGGCTCTCTCCCTCTCACTGGCAGCCGAGTGCTATCCACATGAGCCACAGCTTAATGCAGATGAATACATTTCTACCTGTTTTTCCTTAAAGTATCTGCTTCCTTTTCACTGGCTCAACTTTTTTTGATGTTAATATACTTTAGAAATGAAATTTGAGATTGCACCTTTCATTCAAATGGGGACATTAATTCCCTAGGAAATTGTTTCATGTTCTTTAGGAATATTTGCATTTTCACAAGAGTCAAAGAAACTAAATATCTACATTATATGTTACATGTAATTTAATAAGGCTTAGATAACAACAGAAATAATTCAGAAATGTATATGTTCGTAATTTTATTATTCAATTATTCCCTTCTACCACTCTTTAATAAATATTTAAATATTACACACAGCAAGTAATAAGCGAAATATAACTCTGCAACATGGCAGTGATTCAGGATGCACCACTGGATATTAGACTCGTCAGGCCTTTAGGACACGAGCTAGTCAGTGAATATCAAGTATATTTTTTTATGAACTATTTGCAAATTAGATGTATTCCAAATGTTTGCTCATTTAATTAGAACATAAAAGATGGTTTCTTTGACTGGACCTTGCTTCTGACCCTTCCTGCCTCTGTGTGGTTTGCACGGTTCTTGGCTAATGAGATACAGGATATGTACTAAACATTTACACATTAAAGGCATCCTTCATTCAGCATGAAGGTGTTGATACATCAAGGATACCTCAAACATGCTGAGATTCCAGCAACTTGTCAGACAAATTAGCACCTTACCAATCGGGGGTAAAATTGAGTTTCACATTTCTCCCTGGTGGGAAGAAAAAAAATCAAAAATCACTGTAGTTTAATACTCTCTTTGTAAATATGAACACAAAAAGCCTGATCACCTCTGTAGTGTAAATTACAGCCCTCACTGACTATCTGGTTTTTAATTCATTGGTTTTAAATGATCCTAGGCAGTTTACAGCAAATCTATTGTGTCATTCTTCTCTTAGGGCAGACACTTCTGTTAAGTCTATTTCTTTCACAAATATTTAACTCTACATCTGTATATATCAAAATGGAATAAAATGAAAGTCTTAAATTTGCATGTTCCGTTCGCATTAACTACCAGAGGCTTTTAACTGAAACTCTAAGGAATATGTGGAATTAAGGGACTGTATAGCAATGAAACTATAATGGTTTAATTTTTTTCAGCTGACTACTGCTGAAAATTAGTGCATAAAGATTCAGATAGCTGGCACTCCACATGAGACATTCAGGGCACCAGGAAGAACCATGGCCAGGTAATCCAGACTAATAAAGTATCCCAACAGACTGAGAGTACTTGTGAAGTCAGACATAGCTGCTGTAGACACTACAGCAGGATCCAGTGACCATCCAGTGCCTCTAAATCACCAAGCAGTACACAGCATGGACTGAGGAAACCACAACACATACTGCTACCTACACAAGATTTGAGGAGGTTACTATCATAAAACTCAGAATTGGGAGTTATTTATGCATCCAACAGCTTTCTGCAACTTGTGTAGCTGAAACATTTACCTCAATGTGAACTTAACACAAAAGCACACATTTTCCATAATTGTGAGGTCAGCAAATGAATCAACCTGTTACCTGTGCAGGAGGAGGCCTGAGATCAGGTTTGTACCCATAGGTCATAGGTTCATAGGTTCATAAGGTTGGAAAGGACCTACAACATCATCTAGTCCAAAAGTCATTCCTTACTTTCCCCTTGCCAACTTCCTCATTCTCACTAGTCTCAAATTCAGATATATATATTTCTTAATATTGGAAAGCTATCCTCTATGGATCTACACAGTTGCAGCTGCTTGAAATTCTTTCAAAAATTTAGTAATTATCATCACGTTAATGGATTTTGCCATCAGCCTCTCTCCCTTTATCATTAAACCCTAGTATCTAAACAAAACATACATCCCTCCCCATTCCACAAAGAGTGTGACTGTGATCCTACGGTCCTAACTTCACCTTAACTGCTGATGTCCTGTATGCAGTCACCTTTGTTCAGAGATTTCAAGAATAAACACTTTAGCATATTAAATCTATAACAGAATAGCTGTCTGGAAACAGTGTTATCAGAAGCAGCTCTTTAATTCTAGGGATACTAATTCCTTTCTGCAGATGTATTTTTCAGAATTCTTAATTCAACCAAGTGGGTAGGGATGTTCATGCTCAGCAGTTACAGGATGCTGCTGCTAAAGCAGAGACACAGGATTGAGCGCTTACTGCCTGGGCCTTACACCGTAAACCAGATTCTTATACCAAGAAATTCACTTAGAAATCTGGAGAAAATTTAAGATAAATTTTGTTCATAATAGATATTTGCAGAGAACTTCAGAGCAAGGCTCCTACTCAGTAACATACACTACATATATTAAAACACTTGCACGCTTTTCCACCATAAGGTTAAAGTATCCCAAATAGAAATATATCACATTCTTAAATGCTTGAGATAAAGAAACATTGGCTCCCACGTATAGGGTGACAGAATTTATAAACACGCAGTTAAAAAGAACTGATCTACAGACAGGATCACGAATCTGTAGCTAAGTGTTTTAGCACTTAACTAAAACAATAATGGCCAGCACTAATTGCATGTGGTCTGTTGCACGGCTACTGGAATCAAATAGTAAAGAGGATCACAGTTCCTTATTAGTTAGGACCACCTAGGGTGATGGAAAGCCTGAATGATCAAAGAAAAGACATTTTTATGCTGCAGATGTTGATATACTCTTGAGCTTCCCAGCACAGTTTAAGATCCGGTCTGAACACTTGATGTACTACCACTGAACAGGGCAATGCATGTGATGTTGGACTACACAAGTTTTAAATTAATAATATTCAGTATTATTTTCATATTCCCTATTATATCACAGAATAGTTCTCTATTATTACCACAGTGAGTGACTTATTTTTCGCTACTTGAATCAAAACTAAACTAGGTTTTGTTCCTAACACCATATCACAAGAGGTCCCATCACTGCCATCCACTGATCACTGGGTAGATGGTGCCAAAAGGAAAAAGAAAAAAAACAACCAGAAAAAAAAAACCCAGACATTATTTTTCTTTGTAGAAATCCAAAGTAAACCAAGGTGATTACTCACTGTTTGTAACTTGGTCATCTAGGCCCATGGACTTGTTTCTGTCTTGTCTGAAAATCTGAAATGTTTGGAAGAGAATAATTCAGTGTTTGTGCAGTATGGTTGGTCATGCCTAGACTCATACAAAGCGCAGGTTTTCCTTTAAAATTTTTGTGAACAAATGGCTATTATTATAGACATATGTAAATGCTATAAAAAATGCAAACATGATTGAAACAAGCTCTGCTTTGGAACTGAAACAAATTTGAAAAGTAGAGATTCTCTCACTGAATTCAAGTGACTATAATTGCTAAGAAATATTTCTTTTTTTTTAATTTATAACTGACTTGTTCAGTCCCCTGCTTTCAATAGGTCATGACTTCTGATGCTGTAATTCATCAAAGTCTGCTCTGTGTTATACAGAAAAACCCTGTGGTTCAAGTGAAAGTGGTTGAAAAGAAATCAGTTAAAAAACATGAACATTAATTTTAAATTCTATTTTTACAAAATTTCATCTCCCATTAAAAAGCTATCATTAAATCATAGTGGGAACCTAAGAAAGCTTTCATTTAATGTAACAAAGAGACAGATAGCACAGTGCTTCCAATAAGAGCAAGTTACACTGAGCAAAGAGTATAGCAGTTGACATTGTTGCTGCAATGAAGAAGGAAGATTGCACAAATGGCAGCAGAAACACTGATTTCACCCTTGTATAACTATCCCTCACACGTTCAGAATACCTTCTGCTCTGCTTTGATTCATTTATTAGTGTGTGTTTTCGGTCCAACTATATATGCATTTCACACAGAGGTACCCTCCATTCAAACCAGTTTAGCATTTATCTCCAAAAGCTGTTCAGAACTCTTGACCTGAGCACCTCTAAATTCTTCAAAATCAACTCTGAACCCACCCCATGTTTAAGGTTCAGACCTCATTAGTTTTGGCTAGGAATGCTCTCTAATTACTAAGAGAGTTTTCTCAAGTTGCACTTTAGAAATTCATCTTTTTTTGTACACTGTAAAGTATTCATAAAAAGCTAAAAACTGTGGGAAAATTAGCATTGATGGATGTTTTCTTACCCTCCATCAGGAAATGATGTACTTGAAACTCATTACAGATCTTCATAGAAACTCTGCTGAATGTGCCTTGGGCTTTGTGCTGATCAGCACACACTGAGCTTACTGCATAATTCATCTCTCTTGTGTCACATTTAATGTATAACATGCATTTCCTGTTAATTATGAAAATAAAGTTGCGTACTTTCTTTCAGAAACATAATCATTAAATTACTACAGAAATTAAGAAACACAGAGTTGTGTTTTACTCATTTTACATGAAACTTCTAAGTCAGTATTACCTTTGGCTCTGAGAACTCATTAAATGCACCTTGCTGCTCCTTCACACATCAGGCACAGCCTTTCCACTGCAGCCTCACGGGGGTACGCGAGTAGGATCCCTGACATACTTGTGGCCATCAGGCCATTCTCTCCTAAGTGGGGCTGTGGGTTGTCAATGTAAGAAAGAAAGTTAAGGGGTCCCTGTAAGTTTTGAATGTTTTTATGTCTCTGAACATGGATGTCAGTGAAACACTGAGCCCCCTGTATTGCATTTTTCTTATTCAAGGTTGAAGATTACTCAGTAATATTCTAATTCATTTCACCTATCCATCTTTATACATACATTCAACCTTCTTATCAAAAGAATGAAGAAAGAAAACTCCCATCTTAGCATCATACCCACACCGATACACATTATGAAGTCACATCATTTTGCCACCCCAAAAGCTAGTAAAGCGTAGCAAGCAAAGGAAAACAATACTGTGAAACTGAAAATTCACCACACTTATCTGGAATAATGAGGGGGAAGGAGAAGTCTGTATTCCCTGGTACATTCAGTTCCCATATTTCACCAATACAATCGTTATTCTCCTTCAAAGAAAGAATCCTATGCTGGGATTATTTTTTCTGTGGCTGATGAGGGAATTGGGTTGATATTACTTTCATAGTTTACACTAGCATCGGGTCAATTTTGGGCTTTTAGAGATTTTTACTCACTACCAAAGCAAGCTTGAATCAGATCCAATAGATGTAGTAGATATATTTTAATCATAATATTGTATTGCCTGTCTTGGAATACACTCAAGTATCACAACACGCAGTTACCTACATCATCATCTGCAATTTCCCACCATAGGTATGAGTATCACTTCTGGAAATGCAAAAACACGAGAATGAAGCTTACCTCAGATGCT
Source organism: Cyrtonyx montezumae (assembly GCF_038088225.1). Classification (NCBI taxonomy): domain Eukaryota; kingdom Metazoa; phylum Chordata; class Aves; order Galliformes; family Odontophoridae; genus Cyrtonyx; species Cyrtonyx montezumae. The sequence goes on along the minus strand of NW_027071825.1, from coordinate 20,068,118 downwards.
ATGTCTCTCTAAGTCTTGTTAAATGGGGCCCTAGGAAACCATGTATTATCCCTCACTGCTGAGGTGACCCTATAGCTCTCCCAGTTTAGAAACTTTCTGAGATAGCCAAGATTTCATTTTGACTCTTGGCCACATGGAAATCTTGGTTCATAGCTGCTAACTTCAGGAAAGTTGACTGGCTGCCTAGAGCAATATAAAGTTGTGTATCACCAATAGTGTGAACGATCTCCAGAGCAACAAGTGAATCTGGATAAAAAGACATTAGAAGAGGTGCTTAGAAATCAGGATAAATTTCTATCTCCTCAGCAAAGGCCCCACCTATGGTGTAACATAACTTTTATCACTACAATGCCAAAAACACCTCATAAAAATCAATGCTATAAGCTGTCACTCCTTCCTTTATGGATAGGTGAAGAATGCTACCTCAGCACGTTTAGAAGGTGAAGATGTAACCCACAGTTGAACAATGTAAGCAGATACATAACAAATTATAATTATAATAATAAAATAATTTTTAAAATGATGAAATATTTGTTCATGAAATGCAAAGATTTTTTGACCATATGACAATAAATGCATTTCCCATCATTTTAGTATTTCACCTCAGGACAAATTCATGTTTTTCAAAGGTATTGAATCTTTTGTGCATCTTAAATTAGATTTAAGAAATAATTCTTTTTATTTGTTCATCTCTAGCTCTGTTTTAGAGTGTACTACCTTGGCAAGGCCCATTTCATTATTACATACTACACTTGTTATACATTTCTTGCATAACGCTTTGTTTGCCATTAAAGAGATTTGGTTTCTTTTGGCGCTTTTTATCTGATAATAGTTGGTTTACAATGTTTTTAAAAAAAAAACAAAACAAAGCTATATAATAATTAAGACATGTTCCAAGCTAGAAGTCCAGCTGTTCTTCTAAAGGTTAATCATTTTTCCTTCCAAGCTTTAAACCATGAACTGTTAAATTTTTCACCCTCAGTTTTCTTTCACATTTCAATGGAGCAAACAGTAGGACTGATATTTTGTAAAATATATCTGCACTGATTATTTGACCTTTGAAGTACTCTATCTTATTTGACAGAATATTTTAGATTAAAACTTAATTATTGAATCAAAGACCAGACGTAACATTTAGGACAAAAAAAAAAAACAACAACACATATTATATTAAATTATACTGTATTATTTTCAGCTCCTCTCATAGAATAGTGGGATTTTCACAGTTTTGATCCAAGAGATTCAGAAATCTGAGAAATCAAATTAAATCAAAATGTACTCCTTAGTTCGGCTGAAGAGGAACTCCATCAAAATTTAAGAGGAAAACAGTCTCCCCTCTCTGCAGAAATAGGCAGCTCTTCCTGCCCCAGCCTTTTGAATTTAAGAATTCCTGGCCTTAAATGCTCTAGAAGTTATGCATATATATTGTAAGTCTTCTACCTAATGAATGTTTGAGGGAGTTTTAAATACAAATCAGTAGAAGTGGTTTTCAGGATAATATTTCTTCAACATTGTCTGAGATTTCTATGCACTTTGTGTGATTGAAGACAGACAAACGCAGGAGATCAATCCAGACCCCAAACAGCACCATGCAAAATGCTTCATTTTCCTAAGAGTCCTTGCATTCTTTTGGCTCCAATTTAAACTTGCTATTAATAACGATTACTGAAATGAACAAAAAAAACCACAATCTGATTCTGAACCCATCTAAGGTTTACCTTCATCCTTTTCATGGGAACAAAGTTCCATGTGAATAATGGTGCTAGATCAGTCTGTGTAGGTAGATAGTTTACTGTCCAGGATCCAGAGCTACGGAGATAGATGGATATATCCAGAGATATGGAAATATCTATGCAAAGCCCTCTTCTTTGGTCAATTGAACTAAGAATCAAAACTACCCCAACTAACAAAGGCAGTTGACAATCATTTGCTCTGCCTAAACTGAGAGCACTACTAAGACTTTTCACGCAAGTCTTCTGCTCAGTTTATTTCAGAGATTCTTCTAAAAGATGTACGTCTTCTGACATTATCATGAAAAAAAATTGCCAAATCTTCTTGACTCATCATATGGCAATCCTCCTTAATACGCATACTGGCTTTCATGTGTTTGAAAACAGCTGAGCTTTGGTGTGAATGTTTTGTAGAACATGCAGTAAGGCAAACCTTCTCATAGATCCTAGCACCTCACCTTGAATTCAGAGACTCCTCAAATACAAATCCCACCAGTTAATTTACTTGCTTTGCCTCCACTACCCGTGTAGAATGACCCAGCACCATTATTCTTACAGACCTTTGTTCCCATGAAAAGGCAGCTTTGCTGGAGATAGGAGTCATTGCCTTGGTAAACGGTCTGTCAGTCAGAGAAGCATTAAGCAATTCTTTCAGAGTCCTTTACTCAGTAGAGATGTACCGCCAAAGGGTGATTTAAAAGAGTGGGATTAGAGGAATCCCGACTTCAGAATCATAATATATAACCAGAATCTGATTCCTTTTGTACCAGATTCATTCTTCCTCTTGGAACAGCACATCACTGTGCATCATGGAAATGAAACAGCAGATGTTTCCAAAGATAGAGCAAGACTCACTGTGGTTGTCAGCTGTCTTCCTGGACTGCAGGCAGACACTGTAGCTGTAGGCAGAAAGCCACTTATAAAATACCTAGCAAAATTTGGGAAGCGATCTGAAATTTTAAATAATGAGGATATTCAAAATATTTGTAGCTGACATTTGAGAAGAAAAGGGTGGCAGAGGTGAAAACATTAGTAATATCATTCCTCCAGCAAGTCCTTTCAGCTAAATCCCTGTAAAGAGTCCAGCTGATTGTCTGCAGAAGAATTTGACACTAACTTCTAGTCGTTCAGTGGGTGCTAGCTGATGAAAGATATGGGCTCTCAGAGTAAGAATCCTGTCGAAAACTTGTGGCAGCTTTAAAAGCAAAACCAGGTAATGGGTTCCAAAAAGGAACAAAGTATATTGTGAACTTGATACTCCTTTCAATTTATAGTTGATCTTTAATCCATGAACCCACCCACAAAACAATTCCTAGCTGTTTTTCATTGTATATCCTGATGAAACAGAGGAAGCATTTGGCAGTGCGATGCACTTTCACTACGTTAGAAATAGCTGTGCAATTTGGAAGTGGTGGATAGAATATAAGAGCTTGTTGCTTAGGACTATCTGTCTTCAACATATCCTGTATCAGATTGTTGTTTGTTAATGAGGAGGTTTTCAGATTAAAGATGGACAGAATAAATTATTTAAATTAAGATTGATGGTACAATTATGGAGAGAAGTAACATTAGAATTACTGAGCCTCACAATTTGTGCTGAAACAAAATTCAGGATTCTCAGGATTTCCAGAACACGTGTCTTCTTTGCTCCCCATCTTTGCTCTTTTCACTAGCTCTGAAGTCAAATGAAAATCTCATTAATCCAATTCAAGGAAGGTAGCATCATTAATTTTCAGCAGGGATATCATTTATTGAACGACAGAGAATATTAAGAAACAGTCACTATTAGGAATAGACTTCAGAGTGGTCTTCTGTAAAGAGTGAAAAGACAAGGCAAACTCAGGGTAATTGTAACTGCAAAATTTCAATTTCTTATTGGCACTGCGTTATTTCTCAGGCAGACTATACTGCAAAATAAAATAATCTGTTGGACTCTTAGGATGACAAAGTTTCACTTAAATAAGAAGAAAGCACACACAATGTTGTGAAGGACCATAATCTCTTGTCACTTATAAATATGATTGCTGGGTCTATTTTCTCTCTTTTGTAACAGTGTTTGTTAGATTTTAATTGTAATATCATAAACAGGAAAGGTTTTTGTTGTTCTTTGGTTTCTTTTGTTATTACCATCCCATAGTGAAGATTTAGCTTTTATTCAAACAAGATGATCCAGTATATTCAGTTCAGCTGCGAGATTGGCTGTCACTGAGTTGTCAAATGCCAGTTATGAATAGTATACAGAAGGAGAACAAGTTGACCTTGAACTCACTAAATGTTTTATGAATAGCACCCATTTCCAGAAAAATATGAATATGTTTTCCAGATTTGCTCTTTTTGCTTTCCTTAAGGCTGTTCTCAGTAACAAATGCCTTTCATCTTACTGAGAGGCTTGTTACACAGAAGGTTTGGGAAGTGTAGAACAATGTTTTAATGATGAATTTAATGCTTGTGGATTGTAAAGGATTGATTACATTGTAGGTTGAATTCCTGGACCTCGCCAAAGGCTACGGAGAATATTGTAGCAATAGTACTAGCATTGCTTCCTAACACTTGTCAAATTCAGTTTTATTATTTTCCATTATTGGAATGATTTGGTCCTGGTAACTATTGTTATCTTCTAAATCGGCATTTTTATTCTTAAGTAAAATTCGAGTATATAATGCTATTTAAATAGAATAAATGAAAGCATAGTTTTTATCTAACTCATACAACCCTAGGCATTATTTCCAAACATAAAAACATGACCTTAGCGCCTCCATCTGGTGCTGGAAGCAAGCAATTCTCATGCCTACGCCAGAGAAGGTTGCAGGAAAGTGGGGTGGTTAGTACTGTAGGATCCAGGTCACAGGATTAAGTCTGCAACCGATAGAAGCACTCTAAATAGAATTAATTCAAGACACTTGCGCTCAGCACTAGATTTTGATCAAACACTTCAAAAGTAAAAAATAGCAGCTAATTTACTCTGCCATGAAATATATTGGTTCCTTTTCAAATACACTGGTTCCCTTTCAGGCAGTACTTTCAGCTCTTTCAGAATTTGTGGTCAAAGTGGTTTCTAGCTAATATATAGATTTAAATGCCTTTTAGAAAGCCTCTTGCATGATACAGTTCATAGCAACAGCTTCTGCTACTGCTTTAGGAACACAATGAGGTTTAATAAGAAGGATATACTTGAGTTCATAGATTGCTTGTTTTCTGCTTTATTTCATTCACCACAATCCTTACCTCATCTTAGTTAAGAAAAATAAATAAATGCAGTGGCCGCTATCGATCTGTATCCCAAAGCAGGTCCCCTTGATCAGGATTGAACCTGTCTCTGTCAGTAACAGTTTTTCGAGGAGACCGTTCTATTTAAAATGTTTCACAGGGCATCTAGTTATTTGTTCATTTGTTAGGAATGGTGGAAGAGACTATAATAGACAAGCAGCCTCAGCTGGCTGCTGGACGTAAGACTAGATCCAGTCATATCACAAAGGCAGAATATACTTTAAGTGCACTGTAGAAAATAGTTCTCTGTTACATCTTGACCCAAGACTTCATAAAAAAAAAACTATTATCTATATTAATTGAAATTCAAAATGCCCTTTGAAATTTCACTGCAAATATTTTTTTGCTAATGCTGGTCTTAACGTTATGAACCAATTCCACACTACAAGATCAATCTTCCAGGTGAATGTAAAAGAAATATGTTTTCCTGCAGAGCACAACTCCTGTCATCTGTACCATATATTCCAAGTACATTTGGGAAAAGGACAGAGACTATCATTATAAGCTTTTTCATCTAATGAAAACTATCCTTGTAGTTTTTAAAGCACTTTATCTAAAAGGATAGCTTTGATGTACGCAAACAGTAGAAAAAAATGTGATGTGTAAGTGTAGTCCTGACTATCCTGTGTCACTTGTAATATCAAGGATCACTAATGTCACTTAGAGAGGTATTCAGAGTGCCCATCCCACATAAGACATGGTGAGAAGAAACCCTAGACTTGTTCTTTTCCTTCTGACACACTTACAAGACAAACACATGCGCCATTAAAAATAACAGCTCTGCTCTGATATGTTTCCCTCCCATGTGCCCAACTTAAAAATATGCCTCAGTTCACAGTGTTATGCTTATTAAGATATAATATTACCACTCTGCAATGAGCTGCTTCAGAGAATGCAGCAGGGAAGCTGGATCCCATTGTGTTGAAGAGGGTGACCCCTTCAAATCCAGTACTGGAGTAAAGTGTTCTCCCTTTGCAACACTCTCTCTCGTTTTGCATCTGGAGCTTAATTTTTTTTTCCTCTCTTTTTCTCGTTTTATTATTTTCTTGAGTCATGCTGGTTCCACCTCTGAAAAGCTGTAGTGACATAATTGACAATCCCAGCAATTTCTAGGGGCACTAAAAAGCCACATATTACATTTTCTTTTCTCTGCACAGGTCACTGAGCATCCAGTCTGATTTCAGCATGTCTTGCTGTGGAAAGCTTATAATGCTAATTTGTTACCTTTATTTAAGAATAGTCTGCTAATAAGGTGAGAACCACCATGTTGCCTTAACTTTAGATATTAGTTTGATCTTGCTTTATAACCACAGTGAAATCTGATCACAGGTTGCATATGCACTGTTATTCATACAATAACAAAAAATAGGAGCAACCTAGATCATAACTATGGAGGATGACGGTATGGAAATGATGTAGGGTTTTGCTTTCTTCTTTTTTGGTTCATCTATATAAAGGAACTTACATGTGTCACTGAATTTTTATTTTTATTTTTTTTTCATTGAAAATGATACATAAAAATGCTGTTATAAATAATACAGAGTGCCGCTGAACATGTGGAGCCATAACCAAAGCTTGCAGTTGAAACAGTAAAAAGATTGATGCAAATAGAAATATGATTCCAGAAGTAGACTGGAAAACTACTCTGTTTGTATCTTAGTAACAGAGACATTTTACTTGGGTTTGTCACCTGGCTCTTTTCAATGAATATGGCACAGTACACTCTGGGCTGGTGGTGAAGGGCTGGCTGTTTTTCCCAAGCAGGTTAGCTAGCCAGTTTCCTCACACTAAAATTACCAGTGAACAGCCTGACCCCTGGGGTTGTACTGCTGTCACATGGCGGTGCCTCTGAATGTTTCAAATATTTAGCACTTATGCATACGTTAGCTTATCTTAATTGTTTACCTTCAAAACACCAGCAGAAAAGCAATTAGATGAACTTGGTTTTAAAGTATCACAGGTTTTTGTGTCACTTTAAAAAACTTTATGCTTCTGTAAATTAAAGGGTACATGCAAATCTGCTCTGATAAATAAAGTTTATCACAAGTTAAGAACATGTAGTGATTTTTCATAGACAAAGTATTGCTTTTCTTACTCCCAGCCTAAATTACTGTTATCGATGAGGGCTTTCAAAAGTAAACATCAGCTCAGGCAAAATTAGGAATGGTTCAACTCTGCAAAGTCAATATTCATTCTGGAGACCAGACCACAATAAGAAAACAAAAAGGTATGTCCTCTCCCACAATAACAGGGTTGTCTCTTAAGAGCCCAAATCAAAAGAGATCCTTTGTTTGCACCCAACCTGAACCACAGCAGTACCCAGCAGAGTCACATCAGGGCCTGACAACACATCACCACGTTTAAAACACCATGTTAGTGTATGCAAGTCCAGTTGACAGACTATTCCAAAACAATAACCTTGTAAGACAAAAGAGAAAGGAAAAATTTCAGATGAAATTTAAGAACAGAAATTAAAAGGAGCCAATGCCTTCTTGAAATGAGAAGGATCAAGAAAAGAGAAGAGGCTGTGACTTGGATGGCACCAACACATCTGGCAAGCAGAACAGCCAGAAAAACATGATGAACATGAAAGGGTGATTCAGTGTGGTGTGTTTTGTTTTTTAAAACACCAAAAGCTGTATTAAAGATACAGCAAAAGAGAAGGGATGCATCATAATTAATAGTCTCACACTTTGAGAAAATAGCCAGAGCTCTGTAAGCTGACAGAAGAAGGATATTCATGAAGTCCTGAGGGGTGGAACTACATCCACTATGTAAAGAAGCATAAGAAGAAAGGCGAGGACTAAGAGTAAGAGATGTGCATCAAGCAGTGACTGGGAGATACTGCTGTGCGAGTGCTCAGGCAATAAAGGTGCAAAAGCAAACACAAAGACAACTGATAAGTCAAAGAATGCAATTTCACATTATGTTTACTTGTAGAATACAATGGTTAAATATGACTCATATGCAAGGAGTACTTAGGCCTCTTCTCTTTTATCAGAAGGACCACATCGCTTCATAATCACTTAAAAATGCCGTATTCAAACAAAGTGTATTAAGGGAATGGAAAAGTCATTTTTGTAGGAAATTTGTACACCTAGTCTAACATTTTCTCTGGAAAGCCCACAAGTTCCACAAAAGACCCTAAACATTTTGTTGTCTTTAAAGGTCACAAATTGTCAGCAGATTTGATCAATAATAACTTTTCAAAGCTCTCCAAATACTAGCAGAGCTTTTGCCCTAGCCTTTATTGCCTTTTTGTCCAGAAATATATGTAGATGACTGGTCCAAACTAAATTTGATTACTAAAGATGCCAGGTTACATTTTCTCAAAAATAGACATCTAATATTGTGTTTAAATGTGTCTAACATTTGTTTCATGAATATCATAGACTCACCAAGGTTGGAAAAGAGCTCTAAGAACATCCAGTCCAACCGTCTACCTATCACCAATATTCTTCTACACCATGTCCCTCAGTACAGCATCTAAACATTCCTTGAACAGCTCCAGGGTCAGTGACTCCACCACCTCCCTGGGCAGCCTGTGCCAGCACTTAACCACTAAATAAAAAAATCATCTGGTTTTATAAAGAATTAAGTTATTACCAAAGAATATACAAATACCTTAGCATATGTTTGTTGCTCATTTTATTTCTGAGTTATAAAAAAAGCTTTGTACCAGACACCTACCATATGGACATATGAAGACCTCAAAATCTGGGACCTCTCTCCTTACTTTTAGGTGAAACATTCCAACTCTTAATTGTTCTTAATTTACCTGTATCTAGAAAAGTTGAAAAATATAAAATATATGAAGTTTGAGCAAAGTCTAGAGAATTGGAGGGATAATGTAGGGCGGGGGGTATGGAAAAATGTTATTCTCTACTTCTCACTGCTAGAAGTCCTGATAAGGTGGATGTTTGTTTACATTCCTCAGACATGCCCTCTGTCTAACATTGTGAGTCTTCAGTAAACACGAGCACTGATATGACAGCCACCTATTCAGCTTTCTAATTATTCAAGTACAAATACCTACAGTTCATTTTTTAGCAATTTCAAACAGTAGAAATGAATTTGATAAGAAAGGGAAAAGGTGAATTTTTATTTGGTAAGTCCCTGAGGAAGCACGGAAGTAAGATTAAGCAGAAATGTTTGTTATTTTAAAGGCAAACTAGACGCCATTTTGAAAGAAATCTATAAAAACAAGTGATTAATAGGGATAGAAGTGATTTTGTTTCCGCAGAGCAATTAAAACTTCAGGCTTGGGGGTTTATTTTGTTTGCTAATCTGTAATCATTCACAGACAGTAAAAGTCTTCATATCAAAGATTCTGTTTTCATATAATTGAAACGAATGCATGAGGCAGCTTATAGGTCAGATCCAGGAGTGGATTAAGATCTTTTTCTAGTCAAAAATGAGGAGAAATGAAACCAGGATCTTGATGTGCCCTCCTCCTTCTTGTACTGATGGTTCCTTGGCACACTGATATACATACACCCACAGCTGCCTACCCCAGTTGGCCCACAATGGCTGCCTTGACACAAAGATTCACTTGGCAGATGTTTACTTGCATCACCTTCAGGACCCCAGTGAGTTACCTTGACTGAAAGTCAAGCCAAAAAGATTCAGTGTTTGCCCCCTTCAGGTCCTGTTCTGTCTCCTCAGCAGCAAACTACTCCTCTCAGATCAAAAATCAATTTAGTTGCAAGGTCATATGGAAATATCTCACAGCACAAAAAACTCAAGTCTCTGTCTTAGAGGAGGTCTTCGGATTAAGCAAGCAATTGACCACCTAAAAGCTCTGTCCATACTTCACATGCAAAGAACTTCATGCCCATCTCCTGTACAGTCAGTGTAATCAATCAAACTCAGGACATAGTCTCCAGCTGCTTTTTTTTTCCTCTCTGTTTGCTGCAGTTCACTAGTAAGATACATCAATTTGTACTAGGTAAACATTGAATAGCAATCTTCCTTTATGTATGAACAAAAGAGTTCAGATGACGTTAAGAGGGAAAAGTTCAGTTTTGTGAGGTTTTTACCATTTGTATTGCTTGTACTGATTGGAAGGGTTTTGGGTTGTTTTTTTTTTTTTTTTTTTTTGGGGGGGGGGGGGGGCAGTGTTCTTCCTTCCCCCACAACCCCTGTTGGTCAGTTCCCTTATTTATTTTCCAAATACTTTATGAATAACTGAGGACTTGAAATGCTGCTCAGTTGTGATGACTTGTCATAACATAATCACATAATACAACACAGGCAAAGATTTAATTGTATTCTAATTTGAGCCCTCAGAACTTTAAAAAGATAAAGCAGAGGAGATAGTTTCACTTGCAAATGTGGGCTAAACATAGTAACAGGACCTATGATGAGCCATCACTGGGGAGAAGGCCCACCCAATGGGAGACATGAAACTGAAGTGTTTTGGTTTTTTTTATTTCTGTAATCAATCCAAAGTGAGCTGGCAATCCTGCATAAAAAACTTCACACACAACTTTTTCACAGAGATTAGAGACTTTTTCTTGGGACACACCACCTGGGAATATGTGATCATTGCTCCTACCACAGTTGTATAACTTTAACATCCTGCAGAGCTGACACTTTGACACTAACAACTGTGCAGGGAGTAAAAAAGATTTACAAGTGGCAGTGACCTTTTCATCAAGGGAAGTAAAGTAGACTTGAATCTACCGTACCCCCGACTCACAGTCCTGACAACATCATTCAACATACAGTAGGAAAAGCACCTCAGCAAAAGTTTATGAAAGTGACATTGACACAGCACGGTACATTAAAGTGATCCCAACAACATGCCATGAGTTTTAAGTAGCATCTCTTCTTCTGTGAGATGATTAGATGTGTTTGCTGCTTGCTTTAGTGTCATCTGTTACTCAGAGATGACAAAATGCTGTGGTATCAGCACCTTTTTAGTTATGAACACTTAAGTATTTTGATCATCCTTACACAAAAAAAAAATTAAAACAAATAAATAGAAACAACCTATAACTGAATGTTGCTATCATTTTTTTCTTATCTCAGAACCCCATACTTCAGTGCTGAATGCACAGGCCTTATTCTCTATCTTGGCTCTTGTTACCCTAGCAACTAATAGCCAAGCTGGCTTCAAAAAAAATAGAGATGGCCTTTCTGATTTTTAAAGGAAATTGGCTACTTTAAACCCAGTGAACGCCTGTTTTAATTGCACTGTTCATGGTTGAAAATCTCTCTCAGCATTTTTTCAGAAATAATAGCAGTTTAATTCAGCTCTGCAGTTTTCTTCATAGAAGCAGTAAGGCAAAACTTCTGCTGGAAACTTCAAGCATAGATGATTTATTTTTAGGCATCTAAAAGCCAAAAATTAGGTCTGCATTTGCACATTCAAACTCTTTCTATTTTCTTCATGATATAAAGGCTATTATTTAAAGCTTCTGTAAGACTAAGAACCATTTACTTGGAAGCACTACACAACCACAACTTATAGGGGTATTCTGTCTTCAGAAGAAAAAATTGTTGGACAAATTTATGGTAAAGCAAATTTTCCCTATTGATCAAGCCCTAGAGGGGCATTAACAACACTTAAGGGAACAAACTGTAGAAGATGGCATAACTGACACATATAAAAACTCAACAAGAGGACTGAGAAGTGCTAGTAGGAAATGGAACACTTTAACATTACATCCCGGTCATACCAAGGTCCATTGGCCCTGTACTCATTCCAGATAATTAATTTACAACACATTAAACCTCTGTGTGAAGAAGGAAGTTATGCATCAGTTGTGTAGGAATAAGAAGTGTTATTGATTTAAGATTTCTACTGTATCCTGCAGTGACAGAAAGAAACAATCTAGTTGTGTTTTAAAGACAAAACAACCTTTTCTGAAGGACACATTTGCTAAATAAGTGCACTTTACACTACATTTAACTGAAGTATTGTTGACATCCTAAAATAAACACAGTTAAGAAAGAAACCCTCAGCATAATTAGGAGATCATGGTATGAGTAGATAGTATTGGCATTCACTCTAGAAATCAAATGCTTGGAGGTGATAATGCTCTCTTTTACAGTAACAGTTTAAAATAGAAGAACACACTGACAGATATTATTTAACAAATAAAATATGAATGAACCAACGCCATTAATACACTACAAAATCTAATGAGAGTCAAGCCCATTTTCCTCGTGGAAACATTGCGCACGTAGCATGTAAGAGAAGGAAATGGTTGCAGACTAAGCAAATTGTTAAGACATGAACATCACAGCCAGTTCCATTTATAGAGTCTTCTACAATTAAACAACAATTTTCATATCATAACTAAGAAATTTCACATTTAAGGGTAGTTAGCACTTCTTACTGCAGCTTCTCAGGATCATGGGACAATAAGGCTTTCTGCTGTATATTACTCACCACTTTAAGCAAATATCAACTTTCAAGTCCATTTAAAACTTGTGGTTAGAAAGGGATTTCAATCTGCCTGTGTGCAATACACTTCCCATCCAAGAATATTCCATTTCAAGGAAGCAATAATAACAGAGAAAACATAGAGGTGTCCATAACTGAACTTAGGCTGAACTACACTGATTTCTCATAAGAGAGAGAAGTGCTAACGTTCTGATAGAAAGTTAGATTGTGTTTGGGATTTGGTACAAAATACCCAGGAGGAGACTATGAAAGATCTAAAATGAAGCCTTGAATTTTGCAAAGAAGGGAAATTACTTCAGCTGAATCGACACTAATACAGGAACACTGCAAGTTCACAAGAGCTTGTGCACACTTGCAAGTACACAGTATGAGCAAAGTGGATGATAACAGTACTATTAGATCCAGGATCCCTTTGTAGCACTCTAGCACAGCCTCAGAACGTAAAGAAGTGACAGCCAAAAGTAGACAAACCTACATTGCAAGCAACAGATATACCAGTGCTACAAGGGTATGCACATTAAGAGGGAAGCAACTCAGGAAAAAAATAAATTAATTTTAAAAAACTTTTTTTTCCAGTTTTAAACTTGGCTTTTTATGAACATCTCCAAGAAACGTGTGGTGGTTTCTCTCAATGCCACAGTCAAAACTGAAGTCAAGTGCATTATTCATCATGGTTACTAATAAAAAATTTAATGTCAGTGGTCTCCAAGAGTGAAGGGAGCCTTTGGCCTCAGTCTACATCCATGAAAATTTATGCATCTTATTTATGGAAAGCTTATATTAACTGAAACTGGCTATAAACTACTTACTGCCATTCCCAATAGGAATCTGATAAGCACCCTTATAATACTGCCTCTTGAAACTGCATAGATTACTGCTTAACTAAGAATGGTTAATTTACAAAACAAATGCAAATCTGAGTAAAATTTGTTGCCTGCACATGCATACACTGGAGCCTTTGATACAGACACTGTATACAAAATAAAGGACACATTTCTATCTGACATCTACCTGCCCTTTAACCATTTCTGCTCTCAGGCTAGTGACTACAAATAACAGAGGAATATCAGGGTATTAGCCTAGGTTGGTGCACTCTTCACTTTCCAGTGAAAACCCTGCATAAAGATCCTCCAGTTAGGCCAAAGGGCACTTTTAAGTCCATTTTCATAAAGGACAATGACCACAGATCCACTAAACATCACGTGTGTTACAGGCAGTAAGCTGCAGCTTTTGCTTGGTCTGACAGAGTCTTTCCACAAGGAACTGTACCTTTCTCCAGTTGCTGTGACTGAAACAAATACAGCAATCAAAAATCAGTGTTGGCAGTTCCCTGGTGAGAAATACTATCTGTCCCACATGCAGCTATACACACAGCAGTAAGATGGAAAGTTTTGGTCAGTCATAGGAACAGAAAGAACAACCCCTGTGAAATATACTTGCATTTTCTTAAAAATCTCATTTTTAGTCAAACTGGTACGGGCTAAAGGGGAAAAAAGATGCCATTTTATAGCTACTGCTCCAGTCATGACTCTAACTCAGCACAGGAAACTTACCTCCCAGACGTCCAGAAGTCTTGCCAGCCCAACATAGTAACGTCTCAAGTAGATTAAGTCATCACGCATTCTACTCTATGCACACTGAGACATCCACACCAGCTTTCTTTTTTTAGGAGCAAATCATTATTCACCCTAAGTGGAGATGATTCATTGTTTAAGGGATTTTTCTTTCAGTTAGATATTTCACTTAAATAACTTCTTTTTCTTTTTAAAAGTTAAAATACTTTGCATTTGAACTTGAAAAATAACAGTCAACAATAATTATCATTTTGTAAAAGAATAAAAGTAAAAATTAAAATCCCTTGCACCCCTCTTTAAAACTGTAATGAAATGACAGTTTTATTATTATTCCTCTTATTATGCTTTAATAGAAATACCTTTTATCTTTTGAGCTCTCATCAGTCCATACAAATACGCTACAATGTACACCTCATTAAGTATTTGAAACAACATTTCAGTATTTCCCTGGAACTAACTGTATTATTCCTTTTTGGAAAAACACGCATAGGCATAACTCTCCCTTCTCTCTCATTCAACAGTGAAAAAAATATGAAAAACAAAAAGGGCATTCAGGTTACAGGTTCAAACACACCAACCTTAACTACCAGCAGCTTTAACAGATAAAGTGGACAAAGGACAGTTGGAAAAGCGAAATAGAGTGATTTCTGGTGGGGATGTGTTGCTTTCATCACTGCTAGTACCAGCAAATGAAAATCACAGGCTGCTTCTACATCACTCAACTGACAACACTGCTTCCCCAGTCTGTATCACAACTGTGTGTCATTTAACAGCTTGTTCAATTACAAGACAGTGTTAATAAGTAACCTGGGCGTGTTCGCCCATCACTAAATTATAATCAAGAGTTGATTCTAGGTTTTATGTTTGTTTTTCTCTTATGACACGTCAAACAAAGATTTCATGTTTAGTAGACCTTTATGGATAATTACACTACCATGCTATTCCTGTTACTACATTTATAAAACTGTTCCCCTGGTTCTTTAACTTGTAAGTTAAGATAGAGTCTCATAAAATATTTCCTCATTTGAAGTACTTTTCTCCAACAATGTGCTACTGCCAGCTTAATATGAATTTGTAGATTTCCCTGGCAAACACAGTAATGTGTTGAAGAAGGCATTGATCTACAATACCCAGACACAAATCACCTACCTGCTGTTAGGGGACATGTTCGCTTCCTCATGTTTGCACACCTTTGTTCACTGCATGCTGTGGTAACCATTGCACATCTCACAGCATAAGCTTCCACCACACCAAGCTGATTCACAGCAGCCAGACAATTGCATGTGCCCCATAGGAAAAAAAGGCCAGTAAAGAAACCTGGTCCTGGGAAACAGAGATAGAAACCCAACCTGTTAATCAGGTTAGATAGCACAACTATGGAAAAATACATATGTTGAGGACTAATTATGCTTGAGAACAGTGTGAAAATGAGTTTTAATTTCAGTTAAATATAACTTTCTATTTTTGCTTATCCCATAAGTTTTTGGGTTCTTTTTTTTCCTGCTTCTTACTCACAAAAAATACTTGTGATACAACGTTAGCATTTTTGTGGGATTAAATTTCAGTTTTTACTATTCTTCATTGAGTATTTCTTGTCACACTCATTGTCATGAATCATAAGAATCTGATTAGTGCTACATACATTACCGGTGTGCAGCTGTATCTATCCTACAGATACATTTTTATATATAAGTTGAGTATCTTTGAAAGAATACCTGTTATACGAATCAATGTATCACAAAAGTACATCAAAGATTGGGCTTATTTTTATATTCCTGGCAATAAGTATCTTATTGTCCTTTCAAAAAGCACTTTTCTGATAGAGTTTTGTGTGTAGTAACTGCTGCAAACTTTCAACCAAACTACATCAAGAACACAAAGTGAAGGGTGATAACTGAGTATTGGTTTCTTTTTCCTTTTTTTTTTTTTTTTGTTTTAAACTATTCACCCATACTTACCATGCCCCTCTCTAGAATCCATGGATCATTATTCTTTGTAGTTCTTTTTTCTTCAGTGTAAGATTGTGGGATGAAGTCCACATTCTGAAATTACACACAAATATGTTATAAAAAATGGAGTGTTTGAAATCAATTCTAATGTTAAACGCAAAGGACATTCTGGGCTCATTAAGTAAAAATATCTCATTTAATGAGCAGGAAAGCACTGGAGCACACTGAACCCTGACACAAAGCAAATTATTTAAGTGATAAATTATATTTTATGGGGAATGTAAAAGTTAATAATACTCAGGGGTAAGGTAATAAATGCAGAGGTGTAACTAACTTCATTGACTGCTTTACTTACAAACATGCCATATGTACCTGGCTACTTGAAATAGCAATAAAAAGAATTGGCAAACTCATGGAACCAAAGATTCATGTAGAAACCTTTGTAGCATTCTTTTCCAGTAGTCAATCTGTGTTTTATTCTTTTCAAACCTTGTTATTCTCCTCTCTCTCTCACTTTAGAATATATATCTCCGGTCTTTGCTTTTCACTTTCTGTCAAATATTTGATCTTGCATTCATTAAAACTGAAACCTTCTTATCTACCAGAGAGGCTAATAAAATGAGTGCTCATTTACCTGCAATGATGCCCTAGAAGTGACCTGAAACTTTACTTGAAGAGGACCAATCTACGTTGAAAGAAAACAGTGGATCAACTGTTAATCTGCCTTTCCCATACATACAAGTTCAGTGGATGAATCTCTTAGTTCAGTGAGATCAGCGCAGCAAATGAACTCAGCAAGGATACACATGCACATGAGTGCAAGTTATAATAAGAGCTGCTAGTATGAATGCAATTATCAGAGTTAAAATTCTTTCACTATATTTTCAATTGTGCAAAGGTACATATCGAGTAGAAACCAAGTGAAGGAAGAGTATCAAAATCATTTCCAATTACTATTTCTGTAATCTTAGTAATGGAATTTGCATTAACATTTTTCTATTTTTTCCAACTTTACTTTATATTTACATTTCCAGCCCAACAGCTAGTGTTTAATCTCACTGACACATCTGGGAAGCAACTATGAAGCCCATGCACCGGATTTGTACAGTTTGTATGTGGATAAGATAGTCATTCCCACAGCACGAGTATCATGCTGGCCAAAACCTTCAGCAGACTTGTTATACAGAAGTAATCAAACGAATCACAAAAAGAATTAATTCCACATACTGCATCCAAGATTATCCATATACATGCAATTATTTTCTAAGAACAAATGTTCATATTAAATCCGAAACAAAGTTGACGTCACCTGCTTTTTAGTTTGCAACCTTAAACAGTTGTGTGATAGGTCTAAATGCATGAATGGTCTTGAAAGTGACTGAATGAGCTCAGTACAGTACTTTGAATTCGTGAAGTCAAACTTATGTTCAAGCAAAAAATGCTTCTGACTAGATCCAGTATAAAACAAGCCAGTAGGAAAAAGCATCAATCAAAAAAGTAAAAAAAACCCTAATTCAAACTCTTCATTAAGCTCTAATGAGCAACAACGAAGTTTATATATTTCCTAGAAGATTATGCATGATTGACAGATTATATAACTAGAAATATAGAGACATACAACGTTTATGCAGAGCTACTTGTAAACTGGCCAGTCTGTAAGATGTTTGACAAGAAATAGCGGTAAAAAAAATGCACCCAGTCAGATTATATACTTTCAAAGATGTTTTTAACCAACTTATTCTCTCTTTCCAAATACTCAGATAACAAGGTTATATGGTTTTTGAATCTGAACCAAGAGATTCGGACTTAGTGTGTTTCAAACAAAGCTGAAATTTTTGTGTGCTGGATACTGCATGTGTGATGGGGCAGCCTTGGACACATGTACAGACAGACAGACTCAGGGACAAGAGGTTGGAGAGCAGCCTCACAGAAAGGGATGTGGGTGTTCAGGCTGACGGCAGGGTAGATGTGTGCCAGCAGTGTGCCCCAGCAGCCAAAGGGCCAAGCATCTCCTGGGCAGCACCGCGGGAGGGGCTGTCCCACTGTACTAGGTGGGCTCACCTCCAGCACTGGGTGCAGATTTAGGCACTATAATCTAGTGAGGCTGTAATACTGGTAGGGGATTCTCCAAAGAAGTGTAACAAAGATGGGGAAGGGTCTGGAAGGCATGATATATGTGGAGTACTGAGGTCCATGGGTGTGCTCAGCCCCGAGCAGAGGAGCTGATGCTGCAGTGTGGAGTTGTGTCAGGAAGGGCAGCTGGGGGTGAGGGAGAAGTCTGCCCCAGAGGGTGGTGAGCATAGAATAGGCTGCCCATGAGTTCAAGGAGCATCTGGACAGAGCTATCAGACAGATTTTGTGTGGTCCTACGTGGAGCAAGGAGCTGGGCTCAATGATCTGGTGAATATCCACTCAGAATATTCTATGCCTCTAACTAATCCATTAACTCCAGAAAGCAGGAAATCACAAGAAAAGCTTTGATCATAAGAATTCTGAGTTAGAAGCAACAAGAATACGAGCATATATATTACACTAATATGTTTCATTTTAGTAGGCTAAATTAGAAATGTCTGGCATCACCCTCTGTGTTTCACAGTAGCTATAGTGACTAAGACACGTATGTAAGACTCATATTACAGCTCAGAATGAGGTTGCCATCAAAGGTCTGACTACTTAAATGGGTAAATATGTCAATTATTGTATTCTTGTCAATATAAAAATGCTAAGATGTATAGAGAAGCAAATATCCAGATCCTTGTGAAATCTATGGTAAGAGCACTTTGTGTTTGAACTGTCCTTCCTCATGGCTCTAAGTCATTTTTATGGCCAATAATCTTTGTACGTGGGAAATGCTATCCACTAATGCTTGACTTCTGTGTTTCTGTTTTTTAAACCTGTACGCTACCAAATATTGGATAAAAAAGACTTCTTAAAAAAAAAAAAATGGAAGAAGCCCATCCCTGAACAAGCAAGGTATGCTTGTTATATACTTAGCAAATATTACAGTTTTCTAAAGATCATGTAAGATCCAGATATAGCTTCTCTCAGATATTCACAGAAAAAAAAAAAACCACACCTTACAGCTATAACTTTTAGATGCCAGGACAAGCAGATTTAAAACGACAGATACTTAAAGAAGTTCAAGTACAGAAAATCACAGTATTAATTGGCCTTCCTGAGAAAAGATTGTTCCTTTTCTGGTCAAGATGATACTGTGTTTCCACTAGGAATTGTGGTATATATATGAAGAAAAAAAAATTCCCTTGTTTAAAGCATGAACGAACTGCTGTTTTCTCTGATATTTCTTTAAAATACATATATAAATAAAAATATTTCACTTCTCTTTGGAAAACTTCAAAAAGATGCAAGGAGTAAAAGCTCCAAAAACCCAGGAAGATGAGGGACAGAGGGGCTTAGTATGTTCTCCAGTAAACTTCCTCACAAACTCACACCATACTCGATAACACATCTTATGAGTCTTTCTAGCCAGTAGATGCTGCTATGCCTACTTTTCCAAATGTTACATTTATGTTTTCAGTTATACATAGAATAACTAATGTACTGGTGCCAGTCAGATAGTTTATATCACCAAACCCCCACAAGCAAATTTGTTTTACACAGCAGTTGAATGAAAAACATCCTGCAGAGAGTGCAAACGCAAGGGAACGGGAACAGAAAACAGCACTAGCAACATGATTTAAATTAATTAAGTGAACATGAATATCTCCAAGACATAGCCTTATTGCTTCATATATATTTAGTGTGAAAAGCTGTAATATACATGTACAATATTTTTAACACCATCTATTAATTAGATATATACAGCTACTCAGTTTAATTGATACTGTAAACAAAAGGTCCATTTGAAAACATATGCTGCAATAATTAAAATGTTATTATGCTGACAGTGCCTTTCTTTGAGGAAATTTTAACATCTGTATTAACTGCGATAAGCATTGATTATCCGAAATGATATAAATATTTGGGGAGCTAATAACAATCAGGTAGGCTTTCAGTGCATGCTATAGACAGCAAAGATAAATTGCAGGAAACTTAGATCAAAGTTGGTTTGTGAATAAGTTTGTTTTTGTACTAAATGACTCAATATAAAACACACAGAAAACTCTTCAGAGATTTAAAGCACACGGAAATGCCATAAAGAAACATCTCATCCTGCGCAGCATTTCTGTAGAATGTCCCTGTGCAGTGTGTAGGATGTCAGCACACAAGAAGGGGAATGGACTCAATATAGACTCAATATATCAGGTACTTTGAATTCACTTTTTCCAACATTAGACATCTCTGAGTTACTAGGCTTTTTTTCCTTCTACTTTTAAGGCAGAAAGAAAACATGCAACTCTCATCCCTTCCTTTTGAGAAGATTAATTTAATGATACAATAGGTCAACTACAATCAAGTTCCCATTCAGACTGGGTCAGCTGCATCTTTGTTCTGAGTCAGACATTTATTTCGTCTGAGTTACTTTCATTAAACTACCACAGACTGCAGTAAGGGTTTACATCACCTGCTTTGGTACTTTGTAGGTGCCTTTTCCTTTCCCGCTCTATTGGCCTTATTTACCCCCACTTTCGTGGTCCAGACACCTATCTTCCCAGAGACTCTGGATTTCTGAAACAGATCAAGACTTCACACAGAGTCCTGGTAAAAGAGGCAAGGTGACTCCAGCCTCAGAGAAGCTGAAAGGGCATTACTGAAAGCAGGATCTGCTCTGAACATTCATTGAAGAGAACTTTTACTGCCACCCTTTACCTTTCTTTGCACACAAACAAAAGCTTGATCCTTTCAGTAAGTGCAAGAGCACCAGAAACTGTTTGGGGAGACACACAGCAATGTGTTGACGTGCAGGAGTAAGGGCTGAGGACTAATCTTGTCTTTAGGACTCTATGTTGCTGCTACTGAAACAAATAGCAGCAGCAGAGCTGCCTGGTGCATTAGATTCTAGCACCACTAATAAAATGGGTGCTTTCTCTGACAATTACAGAACCGTTTTTACCCCAACTGACTGAACCCAGGCATGTACCTCATTTCATATGGCTGAGAAGCCCCATTTACTACACAGTCCCATAGTACTCGCCATATTTGTGATCAGGAAAGAGACACAGTTTATGTAAACCTTTGCCCATGATTTAGGGTTGAGTAAACAAAGACTTTCTATATTTTCTGCAAGCATTCCACTGTTAATACACATCATGCAGCATTTGTTTCTGATTAAGTTCTATTCTCATTTCTTTGCTCTTGTAATTTTGTTCTTCCTAACACTCTAATTCTTCTCAGCAATGCATTAACTTACCTCCCTATAACCTCTGTACAGCTTTCTCTGTGACTGTTGTAACAATTTGTACTATTCCAAAGCACAGGCATTAATTGCATCTCTATTTATTATCTTGTCCTTGTTTCCCTCAGACTAGCAGTCTCTGATTCTATTTTTTTCAAACCAGCTAGAAGGTTAAAAAGACATAATTTTCACAGAGTTTTAAGTAATGTTCTGTAGAGACAACAATAGCTGTTTATTGCACCTTGCATAAACTACTTTAATTACCTTCAGATTACCGATGTTATTCAAAAACATTCACTTACAGCTAAGAGGGTCCATGGGCATTTACTGAAATTCTGTGACAGCACTTTGTCTTAGGTTGCAAAGCGTATTGAAGTCTTGGTCTATTCAAAATCAGAGTGACTTATGCAACAAAAAAATTGAGACATTCATGTAGTGTGGATAATTTTAATACTACAATGGCATTTATTATTCCAAATTGAATAAACTTACAGCAGCATAACTGAACATTATAACAGTACAATAGTAGTGCCACTGTGAACAAACTGCTATGCCTAATACCACCTCTATGAAGAGTTGCTCAAAATATACAAAAATTCCCAGTTGTATATAACTATATGTTTATCATGTTGGCCATAAAGTCTAGTTCAATTGACAAAGTAAACAATTCATGTTACTTTCTACAGGCCTGCTAGCTAACACTAGGCTATGGGAGCACAGTAGTACAAGTTACATGGCAGAACAGGCATCTAAGAACATTCTCAACTGAGAAGGAAGAAAACTATGGTAAAATGTAGAGATCTGATACGTGCTGATTTCTTGTGTACTACACGACAGAACTATAAAATGAATTCCTCTAACACTACTAGTGTGATTAATAACGATCTGCTTTGCCTTACTATAGCCTCTTCTAAGATAGTTTCTTGGCACAGTCTATTTTACAGGAGGTCTGTATTTATTACACCATTATCAAAAATTGTGCAGGACTGGTTAATTCCATATTTCAATTACAATAATTATATTTAAAATATGTAAAGGTTGCAGTATCTCACATAGCCTCCCACTACAAAACAAGGAGCTTCTCAGTCTTAAGATTCTCCGTCCCTTTAAAGAGTCATCTCAACAATGTGGAATGTAATTCCATTTAGATGTTACGGGGAGCTGGAAATTCACATTTAGGTAGATATTTGCCTTTCATTGCTAACTCATACAGTTACTGAGTGCACTGAAAGCTTCACAGGTTTTTCAATATGCTGGAACAACTCTTGTGTGTTACTGTTATGTTAATGATTGCTGTAATTTGAGACTATGCTTTTGTAAGTACCAAAGATGTCTGGATGCATTTGTTTCTAAACAAGGCAGTCTGTGACAAACACATACTGAATAACAAAAGGAGGCAGAGGGACTAGGGGACTGGAAACAGGAAAAAGAAAAGAAAAAGAAACAAAAGGTAGCACAGCATCCTATCTGAACAACCTTGATACAGGATCTACTACATAGGATTTCAGCTATTCATTCTATTTTGCTGCTTTCAGATGATACTACCTCTGTTGAAGAAAGAAAGGAATTTGGGCAGAAATAATTAGATTTTGTCTGAAAGGAAAAAAAAAGTGACTTAACAGGGGTATTATAAAATCTCATGTGTCTCCTCTGTAAAAGAAAGAATTTGTATACAACCATAAATTTTTTATGTTTCTATCAAACATTGATAATAAAGGTTTTAATATTTATAGTTACCCTTGGCCAAACTCTCAGAGTTCCCTCTCCAGTAGGGTACACTCACAGAGGTACTCATTGCCTTTGGGTACCGCTGATTGGGACAGTAAGCACATTATGGATTTCCCTTTGGAATATAGCACTGATACCCAGCTCTTCTTAATCTTCTTAATATTCAATTTTACGCATTCCTCTGTAATCAGTTTTATCCTGAATCCTAATGAGTTCTTGTTTTATACTGGGAACTGTCTTTTAACAATCAATGTTATTAAAATGACCCTTGATAGTGCATGATTCCACAGCGGGGATTTTCAAAGCTGTGTACAAAAATGCAGTTCATTACCACTTTAATATAGAAGTTTAAAACCAGAACTTATTTCTGCCTTGTTCAAAGCAATTTCTCCAGCTTTAAACAGCTGCAGTACATGATAGTGTATTGCAAGATTTTGGCTCTCACTTCATGGTAGCCCAGAAACTCCAAGCAAAAGAAGAAACAGTTCTAGAGATTTATGGTTACTGATCAGCACGTAGCCCAAGAAGAGATGAATTAAAGGGCTTCGTGATGCAAGTGCCCTGTATTGGTTAGATGTTTTAATGCATTATTATAACTTCATTGGAGTTATTTAATGATCTTTTAAACTAGCTTTATTGCTTATTGTTTATAAGAACCATCACATTGCTGGCATAGATAAAATATACTAGGAAATGAGTTTCATCTCAGTTGCCCTTCTAGTGAACCTGCAAATCTCTGAAGTTTGTTTCCATTGTAGAGCAAACATGACCAATACAATTACAATGAGATTATACATCACTTTGTTGCAAGCATGTGAACTGGGCACTATCTAGTTGGAGCTGAGCTGGGACTGGGGGAAGCTACCTGCTTGCAGTGACAGCATTCTACTGAATAAAATACAACATGCTGACCTATGATTAAGCTTGCTTCTTATCAAGAAGAAAAGACACTTTTAAGGGGGCATTTAAGCTGAAATCAAGATACAAAGCTGCATTGTGAAATAGAATAAATTTAAAAAAGCAGTGCATGAAGAAAGTTTTCATGTGTCTTTCAAAGCATACAGCAGAGGAATGGATTGTAGTTAGTGGCTGGGGGTGTTTTTTTTTTTTTTCCAGGGTTTTTTGTTGTTGTTTTTTTAAAGACTTAGTAATGAAGGTTAACAGTTGCTGTGCAGGTAACACTCATTAGAATTTACCAATAAAAAGGCTGTTTAGACTCAGCAGAAAGGTACTTCACATATAAACTGGAGGAGGGTAAATACAGACTTCTGAAAATCAAATAAAGAAGCCTTGAAACTACTTACCCACCCTGCAGTTTCAACTCTAATTTGTTCCGTCCTGAAGCAGAGTTCAAATATTTAAAAAGTATAATATAAAACAGAAATCCCAGGCATCTCATATTCAACAGCAGTTTCCTTTCCTCCTAAATGTCATGAAAGGAAAGCCTAAGAAATCAAAAGATTGTTTCAAAAACAAAGGAAAAGAATGCTCATACCAAAGAACACGGTGCCTGCTTAGTGTGAAAAACATTTCCCCTTTGACTTATTTCCATTATTGAGAGTAAATAACCAATTAATCCCAATGGTAGATTTGAAGTAAGCAAGGTTAAAAAAAGAAAAAAGCAACACTTCTCTTGAAAAGAGAACGTACCTCTAAACAGAAGTGAGTCTGCGTGGATTTTGTGAACTCACAATAGCATTTAGGTTTTATATATTTTATATATAGGTTTTTAATAGCATTTATATTGGTGACCATAGGCAGATCCATAAAATTACACCACAAAAATCATACTATGAAATAAAAATAAGCTCTACAAATAAAGCTTCCAGGAGAAAGCAATATGGAAAGTTTGGCCATGCAGTTTAACTATACTACCGCCCTTTAGTGCGTATGAATTCAGATGCCACTACTACTGATATAATCTTTTTCCTTTGCCTCACTCAGTGCGCAGGCAGGATGCCACACTACATGTGGGCAAGAAGTGAGGTCTCCCTGGAGCCTTCTCTGTGGCCTTACAGTACTTGAAGGGAACATATAAACAGTGGCTGTTTACATGGGTTGATAGTGATAGGACAAGGGGGAATGAGTCTAAACTAAGGCAGGGGAGATTCAGGTTAGATGTTAGCAGGAAATCTTTTGCTCAGAGGGAGGTGATGCACTGGGAACAGATTGCCCAGAGAGGTTGTGAATGGCCCATCCCTAGAGGAATTCGAGGCAAGGCTGGATGTGGCTCTGGGCAGCCTGATCTAGTGGTTGATGACCCTGTCCATGGCAAGGGTTTGAAACTAGATGATCCTTGAGGCCCTTTTCAACCCAGGCCATTCTATGATTCTCAGGTTGCTGCTCTGAAATTCACCAATTCATCCTACTTCATGGACTTGAAACTCTTTTCTGTGTAACATCTGAGCTCAGCTCTGTATCCTTGTCCAAACAACCAATATTTCTTAGTCTTTCAGCTCTTCACCTGAGGATATTTGTAGTTTAAGAACTCTTAGACAACTTTTTCCCTCTTACTATAGTTTTATCAAAACAGTTATGGATTAGCCTTTACATTCTTGCTCTGAAAAAAAAAAAGAAAAGATGAAATTTCATCGTTGAAGGAAACTAAAAATGGTTTGCTGCTCTCTGGAGAAGAAGAGCATGGCTCAGTCCAGAAGACAAGCTAATCACATTTCTGTAGGCTCACCTGAAATAATACTCTCATCTTCCTTTTGCAATGGCACTCTGAACAGAAGAAAGTGAATGGTAGATAACTTAAACATTAGGATGATTACAAATCCAGGAATTTGTTACTCTAATTTAAGATTCAATCTATCTTCTTGACATTGACTTCCTAGTTGAAAAAACGTACTTTAAAATTTAGGGAGTTACGAAGGGTAAGATATTTGCTGTCACTTTAGACTACTGCAGCACGGTTGATTTACCTCCAATATAAAAATTGAAAAGTCTCATTGCCTTGTTGGTCAGTATTGGAATCAATGGAAACAAGAAAGAGTGTAGAGATAAGCATTCATTATCCTATGATAACAGTTTAATTCATTTAGTCCTCCCTAAATGACTGTAAAAAAATATTATTTTCATTTGCTTATTTTTTGGGGGAAAATGTGTGGGCACAGGTAGATTTAACGACAATAGTAGTAAATTCAATTATCAGTAACAACTTCTGAAGTAAACCTGAGTGAGTTTAAAGAAATAAGTAAGAAGTGTCAGATGTAATGACTACTCCTTTTAAAAATCTAAACAGTTTTATGTATTATAATATTGGCAGTATTGAAAAAAACTAAAACATGAAAAAATTCTTAGAAGTCTGGATGCAAAAACATAGAATTAAGCAGTTAATCTTTAAGAAATTATTTTGTGTGAAGAGCAAAGATCATTAAAAAAAAAATCTAAATCTCATCTAAGATTACTAAAAGATTTACTTGAGGCCATATTGCATTTCTTGTTTTCCAGATTAACAAATCATCACCGCACAAAGCAACACAGGTGGTCAGTCCCCTCGGGGTCACATCAAAGGGGCCACCACGAAGCTTTAGATGTTATTCAAAAGCAATCTGAAACTTGTCTCTCACTGTTTGTCCCATCTATTGTAGTCCACAGGGTCATCTTTAAAGGAGTGTCTGGTTTACAAAAAAAAACCTCAAAAATGATTTTGTAATGTGACTGTTTTAGGAATGAATGGTCTGCTTTCAAAATACTTGTATCATAAACTCTCGTGCTAAAACTCTATTTTTATATGAAGCAATGTTTTCAGTCCTTATAAACAAGGAATTTGCCTTTATTAAATAACAATCATCTATAATCATATCTGTGACTGATGTCAGTCACAGCCATAAGAAAATCATATACATGAATAAAAAGTAGTAAACGGATTTCAGAATAGCTCACTCTTCTCACAGATCTTAGAAGAAATTCTGGACTACATTATTGTACAATCAGATCAAAGTTGTTGCAGTCCTTAGATTAGCTCTACACAAATTGTATTCCATATGTTTTAAAGCTCGATTCTCAAAAATATATCAGGGCTTCTTTTTTCCTTCTTTTAAGAAGGCCTCAACCTCTGCGTGAAGTAATGTTTCAATCTACATCCTATGCTCACGGAGAAGGTTTTGTTGTTTTTAGGGTTTTTTCTTGTTTTTAATGTTAGCACTTTGAAGACTATCATCATCGTGCCTTAGTGTATGTGAGTTGCAGGAAAACATCAAAGTCTTATTAAGTCGACAGTTATTCCATCAATACCAACAGGATGTTTATAAACCATGATTCATGTTGGGTATACCAAGAAGAGAACACAGACTCGTAGCTCCCAGTAATAAACAAAACCAACTACATTTCTCAGCTATGGAAAAATGATTAAAGAGTTATGGGCAAGCTGTCATAGGAAGGAAAACCCAACAGGGCTTCCCACTTTTAATAGACAGGCAGGAAGCTGACTGCAGAACCATTTCTGAATTTCTAACTTTATGCTATGTGCAACAAAATGATCTAATGAGCCCTTCAGAGAGGATTTAATAAAAGACACAGTTTTACATACAGAGTTAGAAAACTCTGAGAATAATGCATTCATCAAATGTGCTTTACAAACCTTCAAATGTGGTAGTAGAGCCTTCAATTTCTGAGATAATTTTGTCCTACTCTAAATAAGCATAAACAGCCCTCAAATGTACTTTTTTTCACACTCTTAAAGGATGAATCTTTAGAAGTTAAGAGCGGGTAAGGCAGGTTTCTTCAGAAATGCTTCACATCTAAATCTAAATGTGAACCATAGCTTCTGACTCCCAACAAATATGACTTCACTCTTATGCTACAAAATACTAGGAAATTGTAACTAAGTATATGAAAAATGTATGTAATTTATTAATGTTTGTGTTCTGTATGAAACAATCATTATGAAATGTTTTCATAGTGCACGTTGTAAGATTTTATAATCTCAATACTTTTAAAATCTCACTTGATCACACAGCTTCCTCTTTTGAAAAGTCATCTGACATCAACAGACATTTTTAGATACATTGCTGCTAGGAAAAGGATCACCCCTAAAGAGAAAGTTACTAATTTAAGATTCATATTACAATCAAGGGTAAATCTGAGTAAAACTAGGTAGTGGAGCAATAGCCTGAAGTATACCTTAACTTAACCAAATACTCTGGGTGGTCAATGCAAAATACAAACGGAACAGCAAAACAGTCCATTCTTACTGTATTGCCTGGAGTGCTTAAATTGACCTCTTAGGAGGGTAAACATTGTGTCTATCCAGTTGACTATGTAGTCAATATCAAATAGAGGAAAGGATTTTTTTTCCCATACTAGGAAAGTAACCCCACAGTGAGACTAATTAATTTCTCAGAAAACATCCAGGATATTGATCTGAGATTTGGAAATACTGTTGATGTACAGTAGCCCATCACACATGAATAAGAACCATCTTTGAGGAAACTTTAAAGAAATGGGACAAGCATTATTATAGTGTGTTTCAATTAACACATTCAGATAGCTCAACTAAGAAACAGAATCTGAGAATTTTTACAAATATTTTCCACTTTATAATTGTTCAGAATAACATTTTCTACAAATCTGAAACAGATCTGAGACATTTATTGAATATTCTAGCATAAGAGCTTCTTAACTATCTTGTTTTTCACACTAAGAAGTGCAATTCATCAGTTACGTGTACACAAGTTGGGTTTATCAGATATCCTAGAGGCCAATCTCTACACTGAACAAATGCATTTGAAATGTGAATGTTTGTTAGATACATCTGTACTCATTTTTGATAATGAAGTCTTTCCCAAGCACTACCAGGATAGAACCTACCTAAAGACACACGTGCAATGAGCATCTATTTAAATCACTAGTGGTAAAATATCACCACTACACCAAAAAAAATCTGCCAGTGGTACAATACAGAACCAGCTTTTTGCAGAGGGGATAACTTTGCACCCATTACCTGAGGAAGAGACTGCAAAGCCCATGCAAGCATGCAGATGTCTCTTCAAACACGTTACTGGGTTTAATGTAGGATTTAAGATGAGGTTTAACATCGGTATCTGTTCAAAAGAGAGGGCAGGCTTGACTAGGACAGCATTACTTTGTGCATCACCATCAAGCCAGAACTAGATCTTTATTTGAAGTAATTGGAAGCTGCAGTGAGCCCAGCCCATTGAGGAGCTTTGCCCATAGGATCTCCCCCCATACCACAGAAAGCCTCAAATCTCCAAGGAAGATTTTCAAAGCCAAAGAGGAATAGTTTTAGTCAGGAGACATTGAGCTGTGTTTCATGGTAAAGGTTTGCAGCAGAGCAAAAGGTTAATAAAGAAGTCAAAGATAATGCAGTAACTGGAAATGAAATGAGGACAGAAGTAAGGGACTTCCTTGCTGCAGTGGTGGACGTGCAAGAAGTGTCAGCCAAGTAGGAAAGAGATGAAGACTGCTGTTTTTGCAGTTGCTTATATTAGGAATACTTTGCAGTGTATACGATGGTATGCACCCCTAAAGACACAACAAGCCACTTATTTTCAAGATAAAACACCCAAGCAGTTAATTATGAAAACATAGTTAAGGATTAAATGCAGCCTAGAATTAAGTTTGTGTGTTAGAATTTCCTGTTAAATTATAGCGGGTTTTTAAAGGAAGTGCTGACAGTCTCTTAACCATTGCAGTGTGAACAAATGAATAACAATATACATATTCTTCTTGCTAATAAAGCTTTATAGCCTTGAAATTCAGTGCAGAGTCAGTCTATCGATACAGGAGAATTTTTGAAATAAAGGCTTCATGGTACTTTCCTCATTCCATGATGCAAAAAACAAATAGTTCTAGGGTTTTCCTTTATTAGCAGGCTTCTAGAGATAACCCTGATTCTTTCTTCAGAATGTATGTTCTTTATGACAGCGTTAAAGACATAAGCACAGCTTCCAATGGATGGAATGATTTCTTCTGACTTAAGAAGGCATTGGAACAAAATATCAAATTTTTTATTCATTTAACTAGAGTCATTGCTTACATCTCAAGTTCATCTTTCTCTTTGATTTTACACTACATTTCCCAAAAGGCTTTCCCATTAATATTAACAGATTTATGAACCTCATTATTCTGATTTATGTCTTTTCAATATATTTAAGGCTATGTCAATATTAAGTTATTTGTCCCTTGTGAGCACCTCCTACAGAGTTTGGATTAGAAATATTTTTAAACATATACTGAGAAGTACTGCTTTGGACTCAGAGGTAATATCCTTACATAACTATACCACTTCTTCAATTGTGTAGTTTATTTAGCAAATCAAAAAGCACATTCTCCACCAATGAGACAAACCACTTTCAAGATAATCAAACCATAATAATTTCTTTAAGAAAATACAGACAGGATGGTGTGAATACACTACACGACAGAACATACTATGTAAATGCCCTCCTGCCCACTTTGCAGACGGCAGCCACTCTGCAGCTTTCAGAAGGCCATCCCAGCCACGTCTGGGCCTTTACATTGAGCTGTTTAGCTCAACTCCACATACCTACACAGCTATACTACTGCCCCTTGAACTCCCACTGTTCCAGTCCTTCCCATTTTTGAAGTGAGAGCAACCTGCCATGGGATGGAGACAACTCAACTACTGCCAGTAGCTCATCCCTTTAAAAACACTTGCCAGAATATATAGTCTGCATCTGAAAGAGCTAGACTGTCAGCATAGTGTTCCCATCTGTCTGCATGACAACGTGATTTTTATTTATGAGTATATATAAAGCTCATTAATTTCAAACAAATTCCAGTACGGCAAATTAGAACTTGTCCATCTTCTATCAATATTTCTAATTTGTTTACATAAAAGTATTGTATATTGATATATCACTATTTTCCTACAGTCACATTGCAAATAGCATTCCCAGACAATTTCTTAAATGGGTCCAGAAGGACAAGGCTACACAAAGAAGCAAAACAAAAAAAGTACATTTCTCAAGTAAAGGAACCATGCATTGTGAATAATTCATTTTTCTTTGCAGATTTGCATAATATTGAAATTGATCACTTTACTAACTACCATGTTTGCTGGTTTCTATTACTGTGTCTATAATACAAACAGTTGGTGTTGAAATACTTCAAAATAATTGTCATTTATATTATAATTTGACTGCACAACACTCCTCTTGCAAACCTTCATGTTGTTACTGGAAATGATCAGAAATATGTTGAAAGTAATCCTACGTACTATGGCAATCAATGTTTGGGAAATAAAATCCCTCCACGGACACACACTACTGATTCTACCAGAAAATGATTAATGCAAATTGCTTATTAGAGCAATGCGAGGACATCATTTCATCTCTTGTTAGGTAAGTTCTGATTTCTGCTCTGACCTCCCATCAACTGAGCCTCTCCAATTCCCAAGGATTAGTTCTGATGACATTTTTTGTTTTCCAGACAATGAAGGGAATTTTTTCCAAAAATACTTATTTCTTTGATGCTTACACAACAACAGCACAAAGATTTTTCCCAGCAGTGATTTTCCTCAACCTTTTAGTTAATCTTTATGCAAGATGAAATATGAAATGAATTGTTTCTCTGACTCCACGAGCACACAGCAGGCCTGAGGATCCTGATCACGGAAGAGAACTGTTTAGCCTGAAGGCATGTCTGGAGAAAAGATTTCATCCATGAGTGTCCACATATATTCTGATAAATTTAGTGAAATTTCTAAAAGTAATTGAAGGAGAACTATAAATTCCATACTGTTATAAGACAGAGCTAGAAAAGATCACACATTAAATATATGTTCTGTCATTCATAGAACGGGAGCATAAATCTCTTATTAAAATAAAAAACAACTACACCATCATACAGGAAAATGACCTGCTAATTCCCAGAAGTTCAAATAGATACTGATTGCATCAGGAAACTCCTTTAACTCATGAAATCGGGACTTCCACAGCTTCAGGAGTGCTAAAGGTGTGCTAATCTATGCTCATCTTCCTCTCTGTTGCTTGCCACTAAAACATCAACAAAGCACAGGGCTCCTTAATAACTTCTACAGAGTCATAACCCTCTCTCTGTTCCTTCCAGTTATCAATACAATCTTGAGGTTATCCTTCTTCATATGGGTTATTGCAAAGCACACTTTCTCTATTTGGAAGAAATCAGCACTGAGCTCATTTAAGAGGAAGCATCTTTTTCACAATAAAACTTCTACTGAGAAATAACTTGGCCACTAGCATTTCCT
Organism: Cyrtonyx montezumae; assembly: GCF_038088225.1. Classification (NCBI taxonomy): domain Eukaryota; kingdom Metazoa; phylum Chordata; class Aves; order Galliformes; family Odontophoridae; genus Cyrtonyx; species Cyrtonyx montezumae. The sequence goes on along the minus strand of NW_027071825.1, from coordinate 20,035,946 downwards.
ATCATACTGTGGTAATGGTGACACGTTTTACTAAAGGGAAACACATCAGATAGAAGAGCAAGATTTACAAAAAAATCATTTGTCCTGGACTTACCCTTACCCATGTTAGTAAGAAGCAAGTCTGAGTTCAGAAATCTTAAACTGGACTTGAAGCAGTGTTGTGTGTTTACAATGCACACAGAAAAAGTGTTGCAGCTAGTAAAGCTTACTTGCCACCACACCGTTTGATATCTATTGACTGTGGGGCCCTAAGCTTTCAAACGAGCTGCGTGCACAGATACTGGGAGGCCAGAAGATGTTTGGATGTTTGCCTATGAGGGGGTTCATTGGAATTAAGAAATAAAGTGTAGGTTAGGTCTGTCTTTATTTGCTTGTTTTTTCTTCCCTCCTTAAGTCACGTGAGCTATCCTCCAGCTTCCAAATTGCATCCTTTTGACATCCAGTTGACATACCTGCCTAGAGGCATCTCTCTACTTTCTCATAGGGCAAAGCCAATCTTATCTTTCCTCTGAAAACTCACATCAGGTAAAACTCTCTCAAACCTCCTGAATGTAATTCTAATTCCTCCCAGTATTAGAAAGCAGCCCTTATTACACAAACTGACAATCCCTGGCAGCTTCTTTATAAGCATTCTCCTTTCCACTGCTTTTATTTTTAATAAATAGTTTCCAAGATGTTAAAGCTAGAAGAAAGCACAGTGAACACAAACTACACTTCCACATACAAAGCTCTTCAGTCAGCATCCAGCAATTCCCACACCTTGCTGAACTTCAGCAACCACTCTGTTTCTGTTCTAATGTCAAAGTTCCCTAAAGATGCAATGGGGAAAATCCTTTGCACATCTATTTCATTGTATTATTCACAGCACTTTGAAAGTAGCACTTAATACACAATAACTACATTCATGTATAATTTACTGTTCTTTCTATAGCAGGCTGCAGTCAATTGAGACCAGTACAACGTGGAGACTCTCTCAGGATGATCAGAATTTATAACCTTATACCCAGAACCGGTCAAAGCAGTGTTCCTGAGGGGAAGGTGTCTTGGCTAATAGAACTTCGGTGAACAGCAGTAAATGCATGTCTCCTTCTCACTTCTGCAGCACACTGAGGAGGGCAGAGGGCAAGCAGCTGCCCTGTGACTATGCTCCACCAGAACCTATGCACAGGTTACCACCACACACAACAAAGTAGAAGCAGCCTTCATGAGTTCTCCAAAGAAAAGCCACTCCAAAAGATATCCTTTAACAGTGCCAGGTTTCAGAGCAGCGTGGTGGTGCAAGGAAGAATAAGCAAGCAGAGGAATCCCAGCCTGTAAAACCACACTGCAAGCCACTGCATTTCTTGAGCTGAAACACATCTTACTTGGCTGCTTTACCTTGCACTGCTGATCACAGACACAGAGGTGGCCATACTAAAGTAGAAATGTAGCAGACCCAGCTCCCCTCCTTCTGTGCCTGCCTTATGCTGCTAGAGCCCTCCTGTGGGCTACACGAAGGAAGGTGAGAGACTGGGGAAGGAAAGAGCAGAGAGACATTCACAGGAACAGTGGTGACAGACAGGCAAGGGGGGGCCAGCAGCCCCACATGCACCTGCTCAGCCTCAGACCTTCAGCTCCAGCACTGCTGGACTCAGGGAGACAGCAGGCCAGGGAGCAGAGCTGGATGGTGGTGGCAGAATGAAACAAAAAGCAATATTTCACACAGGAAACAGACTTCCAAAGAGCTCCTGAGCAGTGGAAAGCAAACAATACCTAGCAAAAGAACTGGTCAAATTCCTTCAGAAATGTAGTAGTAGTTGAAATTCTGCTTCTCAGGTACATTGGAAGCTTGTCCTATTTAGCATAACAAAATGCTGTGGATAAGCATCATCCTGAAATCCTGCCTTCAACAACCCCTACCAAAATCTTCATCTGCAAGCTGGAAAGAAAAATTCAGTCACTGACTCTGGCAAGTCACCTAGTTTTGTCATTAAGTGAACACCACCATTTCCACTCAAAATAAACTGTTTGCTTTTAAAACACACTGCTGCTCCAGGAGCATAAGATGGAAATTAGTATTACACAGGCTGAAATCAGGCTACAAAAGGAAGAAATGTTTATTTACACACAGGGCACTTGAACAATAATTATGAAAAGTCAGACTGGCCATATCTATCTGTACCTATCCATACTTGTAGGTCTACTTGCTATTTCTCACTTCCTCCTTCAAAACATTAGTTGAATTATTTGTACGTGGAAATGGCAGCATAGAATACCAACAAATAGAAATGATTTTGGAATAATACAATCTGCTAACACCCAGTTTCCCTTCAGCAACTCAAGAGTAAGGTGTTTCACCCAAGATATCTGCCAAATTCCTTCTTTAACTGCTAGAGAAACAGAAGTCCTGTGTATCAGTGATTTGTCCCATCTATCTCAGTGAATGAACTACTACAGTTCATTGACTGAAAGTGCCTGCCTCTCTACTGACTAGAAGAAGCACAGCTGTGGACAGGCCACATGCTCAACTTCAGACCACCCAAATTAGGTGAAATAATTTAGTAGGTTAAAGGATAGTAATTTATCTGTAGGATTAGCAGTGAGACGAGGTTCTCCGGAGATGGCATTCCCTGATATAGGGAAAGCCAACACGAGGTCAAACAAGGAATAGAGCCTACCTAAAAAAGTTTAAAAGGGTACAAAGTAACTGCACTTAGTTTGATCAGCCAGTAGAACATACAGCTTAGATCATGCAAAATTTACAATAAGAGTAGAAAATACTTCTCAACAAGTACCTGATAAAACACTTACAGTTTCAACCACAGCAGTAAACATCCAATAAAGCAAGGTGGAAACCCATCAAAAAGCTCGCCACATCATCACCCAGAGCAAACCACGCTGCTGTTTCTATCTTACCATTTTCTCTCTTGCTGTGACAGAGATTAATATTTTCCTTTTCATAAGTCCAGTAACAAAAAAAAAAAAGTTTGTTTTCAACTTTCTGGTATCAGTGGGGAAACAAAGCCATGATAAAAAGGACAAACAGGAACCCCACACCTGACAACAATGAAGAATCTTGCTTTCAAACATCACACAATTGGCTGATGCTTTTTTTTTTTTAATGGGCTAGCAGCTGCGTGACTCATTTATGTATGTTCTGCCTGCCTTAGCACTAAGCAGACTGATGTAAATAGGAAGTGATGAGGAAAATCAATTCAGGGCAAACACATTTTTTTCTAGGCTGTAACAGGAAGAGATAGGAAGCCCAGGAAGATACTTGATAGATATTCAACTCTGTAGAAAGAGGAAGCAGCATGTTGAAGCACTAAGCTGGTTATTTTGAGTTGTTGAACGGAAACGGGATACAGCACAGAAAGGATGCAGATAGGATGCATTTTGTTGCATAGCAACCTAGGGAATAGAAGCTCCCGCATGTAACTGGAGACCATCTGCTAGTATGAGAGGGAGAGAAAAAACACGTGTTTAAAAGGGAAAAGAAAAAAAGTGCAACACTGAAGAAGGAAGTTTAGTACTCTGATGTGTCCCAGCCAGATCACCCTGGCAAGAAGTTAAGGGTTAGAAGAACTTAAGTAATTGTATGCAGCTTCCTTCTACAGTATTTTTGCATTGACAATGTTTTTACAGAACCAAAGTAAGCTTTGGAGCAAAATAGGCAAACTGACAGTGAAGATTAAGAATGTCAAGATACTGAGTTTGCTCACACTAAAGCAGGTTGTGTCTTCTTTACTGTAGAAGGAATAAAAGTCAAACTACTTTAAAAAATGCTGGAAGTTACTTTGCTGTACTTTTGCACTTCTTCCCAGAACATCACCCAGTCACCAGAGCATGTGGAAATAGTCTAACTCCAGCTCTCAATGCAACAACTTTATTTTTTTTTTTACTAGTCCAAATTCAGGTGCTTAAATAAAAGAATTGTGGATTGATTTCAGTCAAATTAGAATCAGGATTTCCTGAAGCACATTGAATCAATGACAATTTTACAGCAAAGGATTTACTAAGAAAAAAAGCATTCTAAAGAAGAGATTTCCATTAATAGGTAAGAAAATACCAAGAAACTAAAGCCCTGAGAATGGAGCTGCTGGCATCAGCTCAGTCACAATTCTGATCCTGAGGTAGCAGCTACCCTTAACTGTCAAGCACTGATAGACTGTGGATGGCACAGGACATGCCAAGAAGCAGCTTATTTTACCTGGATAGTCTGAATCGTCCCAGTCTCCAGCCTTTTGCTGATGCCTTCAGCTCCTCTTAGCACAGACCATAGGAAGTGTTGACCTCCACCTCTGCACAATTGTGGCCATGGGGCATGCACCGTCCCCCACGTGAGTTTACAGTATACCTTCCCTCATAGTTTAAGAGAAATGCAAATAGCTGTCCTCATTTTCCTCATCCCAGTTTTCCTTTTTTTAAACACTTCACTATAAAGATATTTCAGATGGGCTCATAGTCATTTTCAGAGTCATATGGTGTGTAATTGTTGAGGAGAAAACTGTTATAACCACCATGTCAAATTTATGGCCAGTACCGTGCTGCACTGAATAGCTTCTGGTAACATTACAGTGTTCCTCTGATTGTATTTTTCCTTATCTGGTAATCATTCAGATGGGACTAGCAGCAGTCTATCACATGACATGAGACATGAGGCTTAGGTCATGCTGCCTTCCTAATCCATCAGATCTCCCAAGCAGGGGTGGCTCCTCACGAAGTTTTGGTTTCTTAATATCTACATATCAGATTTATTTATATCAAGGCAGATGAAATCATGCTTCAGCCCATTCCCTGGTTTAAGCACTGGTGCTCATGCCACCAGAGTTCATCCCTGAAGTTGCACAGGCTGATTATTGTATGCAGGTGGCAGCATAAGCATCTACTTACAAACACATCAGCACATACAAAATCTTAAAACAAACAAGCAAGAGCTACCATGAGAAACTAGAATGGAAACAAGGACTTAAACTTGTACACAATTATTTCACTTCAAAAATTGCCACTGTTGCATGTGCACCTGGAACCATGCAACACTGTAAAAATTGGTTTATTTCAAAAATAAAATCCTAAAGAAGACCCAGAGCTGTTCAACTAGACCACTAGATTATTAGATTCCTCTAAAGCCCATAATTTCAATTGCTTTATGCCTCTCAAAGATAGATGAAAGAAACCTAAAATTTGCAGCAATGGGAGGAACGAGCATCTCCTGCCATACTTTGAAATGCACAAATCTCCCAAGCAAGACAAATCCACATCAGCAGTAAGGGACTATGCTGATGTACAGCCCAGTTACATGGAGCCAGTCCCCCAGGCACCAAGTTTCCAGCAGAGAAAAGGTAGAGAAGCTGTGGCATATTTTTATTACACATTTGAGGTCCTACCTCAGCTCAGGAGAAATCTTCTGTGTGATCTTCTTCCATTCATTTTATTATTACTTCTACACTGTTGATTTATAAAATGCCTCTGTCCCATCAATATGTTGCTGCAGAGCTGAGCTGCCCAACCCAGCCACCCAGATGGGATGCTGAAATAGTGAAAAGGAAAGCCATATAAAAACTGTTGCTCTAACACAAGAGTAATAAATGAATTTATGTAGACTTGGCCAAAGAAATGCAGAAAAAGCTGGCAATACTCCACCATTTGAAGTACCTGGGACTTGTCCACCTCCAGATGTTTTGTCAGGCAACACGACAGGAGAGCTCTCGCAGCCCAGCTGGCAGAGCTACAAGCAAGGAACACCTATATTCAGCAAACTGTTATCCCTTGTGCTCCTCCCCCCCAGTACACCATGTCTAGAGGAAATAATTATAACTGACGATGCTCCTAGGGTTCACATTCAGTTAAGAAAATGTTTAGTAGACCTCAGTGATGACTCCTTATAGTGCTTAGTTGCTCCTGGCAGTAAAATATTTCTAAAGTACTTCTGTTGTTGTATGCTAATAAATTTAGTACATATTTTTCCTTCTCTAGGACACCTTCAGACTGCAAGTTATCACCACAGGATAATTCCATACGTGATTCAGGATCAGCACATACTGGTTATAGCTTGAAAAAGAGTACTGGCCCAGATTGAAGACTGGTCCACTGAAAGCTAACAGTTCCTGTTCTAGCTCACTTCCCATAAAAATCAGTGACAATGAAGAAAAGCATCCTAGTCCATTTGATATTTAGAAGATACAGAAGGCAGATAATACTGTCAGTCCATGATAAATCAGTCTTTACATAACTTCCCCTACAATGGACTAATTGATATGAGCTTTCCTACCTCCATAAACAGAAGAAGTTTTGTCTAGCAGTAAAGTACTGATCCTACAGGGAAAAAAAAGCCATCTTGGTCAAGGAAGTTCCAGTGCCTGACACACATTCCTAACTTTTTAGAGAAGCAGTGATATTAATTATTCATCACCTAATGCACATCTAACACGCATGCCCTTTTTCTTTCACATGAAAAGCTGTGTAAAGAAAACATTTTTCTCCTTTAGCGCTCACATAGGATACAGAGATTATTCAGATGAACTTTTTTCATCACATACCAGTGATGGGCAGTCCCTATACCACCAGTACCTATGGCTGTACTGATGCTCATTCAACTCTTCAACAGAGCTCTTCCTGCTGATAAAGCATTGAAAGGAATTAATCTTCTACCTGAATAAAGACCATGATGAGAGCAAAATACTAAGTTCATGGCAAAACAAAAGTAATAAGAAGTTCAGCATGGGCTTAGTCATTAAAAATAATATAGTTTCTAATAAGAAATGTTACTTTATTACAATCACTAAAATAGCCACTTGTTACCTCAAAGGTGATACCAGGATAGACTAAGCTGAACACATTTCTAGATAAAAAGGGAGATATTTAACTTACAAGAAAATGTTTCGTATTGTCACCTTTGATAAAAAAAAAAATTGCGCCTGAATAGATGTGAAGTCTAATTGCTGTGAAAAAGACTATTAAAATTACAGAGCTAGAGCATGCTCACAGAAATAGTATGTAAAAACATTTTGAAAAGCTGTTCAAGTAGAAAGAAGGTTGAATTCCCACATTTTCTCCTCATATTCTGTGATCTCAAAGTTGAGAAAACCAGCACACAATTGTTTTGGTGGGATTAAAACACTAACTACATGTTCCTGAAGTGACTTATTTGGAAATTGTGATCCTTTTCCAAAAAATTAGATGGGGAAAACAAACCAGAACTTTAACAGAACCTGAGTTATGCCGTTATCTCTCATATCTTTTACATGAGAATTAATCCCTAATGTTTCGTATTAACACAAAAATCATTTTTTGCAAGTGTCCTTTTCATTTTGCCCCAATGGGCAACGAAATGACATTTAATCAGAGTAGAGCAAGTCACCTAACATTTAACTACAAAGAATATTTCAAAGAATGCTAAAAGAATATGCATCTCTGTATGACATAGGTCTCCATCATATTTTTCAAGATGTGATAGAACATTCCAAACATCAGTAGATTACAATTTGCAAAATCATCTCTGCATCTGATTTAATAGCATTTAAGGCACCTCCTCCTTATCTGTCCAAAGTGCTGTTGCATGAAAAAAAATTACAAAGGAACATTTGCAGAGGAAACAATGCTCCACAAATTATATTACTTTTGTGTGTGTAAAATAAAAGAAGCAGCAATAAGAGAGTTTGAAGTACTGCCTTGCCAGTATAAAAATCAACCTGAACTACATTCAAGTCATTTTCATTTCCAGTTTTGGTGTGGGGTTTGTTTTTGCTTGTTGCTTGCTTTGTCTGTTATTTTCCTTTTCGCTAAACATTCTCAAATAGGGAATGTCTGAAAAGTCACAACACTTGCTCCATGAAGGAACACTGTGTCACATCACAGAATAAAGTACATAATGCAGGTTTTAGTTGTTTTTAACTCAAAACTGGAGCTCCAGCTAATAAAATAGGATTTATTACATCATAGTATAGGAACTCTGGCATCCCACTCCATGCTTTTCTGAGGCAGAGCCTGAGCTAATTGTCATGAACATTCATTTGATATTTGAGAACAGCATGGCATGAACAGCACTGAGAAGCTTCCAGGATTTTCTTCAGCTATTTTTCCATTGTTACCCTCTTAAACTGACAGGATAAATATCTTCAGACATATCTCTAACGTAACTAGCAGCATAATGGGGGAAAACACTTCAGTTTTATGGATATTAGAAGAACATAAAGAAATTTATATGTATCCTAATTCATTACAGCAAGTTTCTCCCGTGTTCCACAAACTTCTCTCTTCTGACATCGCTTCCTGTTGTCAAGCATGTTATTCTATGATAGTCACTGCAAAAACTCCTGCCAACCAGGCAATTCAGTTTTATTGGATAGCTCCTTTTATTGTTTCCAAACTTATTTCCCCCCACTCAAGAGATCAGTAATGAATGGCTGTAGTGTCTGTACTCCTTATATATACATATAGATAGTAAAATGTATATACTTATAAATTTCAGTATTTTGTGTGCCTAGTAAATGCACTTCCATACATACAGATTTACACAAACACAGCAAACAAGCATTTTGATTTAGTATTCGTGTTAACACAGTCTTATTAGTATAATCCCCTTTACCATTCTGAATGGTTATAAGAGGACTGGGCAAAAGAAGCAATAGAACAGCCCAATAATAAGAAAAATGAACTCCTAAAAATTAAAATTTGACCTAAAACATTTCACAGTTTTACTGCTAGAAAGGAAAGTAGGAGTAGGACCCAAGTTGCTTTAGATTATTTTATATACCTGAAGTTAGTGCATGTTTAGGTACTGTATCCTGAAAAAGTATCAGTATCAAATATCTAAGAACAAATGTACCTCCTTCATTGAAACTATCAATACTGACTACACCTCCTTTGAAATAACAGGTGACAAAGTAGCTGTAATAATTTTAGTCTGTGTTTACTTGCACATTTGGTTTTCAGATTTGGTCTTGATAATCAGTTTGTGCAAATCATTCTCTTTGGGATTGTCCAACTTCCTTCCACCTTCTCAGTGGCCCCTTGTGCAGCAGGACATCCTGCATTTTAGGAATTTCAGTTTGTTATCTCAGTAGCTCTGAAAGCATTGTCTGAGTCAGGAGTTTTCTTTTTTGTCTTAAGTGCCTGGTATGCAGTTGGCATCTAACCTTATACACACGTGCACAAGCTCAGATCTGTCTTGTTTAAGCTGACATTTGACGTGGCTATAGCACTTACGAGTGGTGAACAGGATGCTAGTCCCACGATTTGCCTAGCAGTAGCACTGTAGAGCTCTCTGTTTAACACCCATTAACATGAATGGATTCGTTTCGAGTACTCTGTATTGATATACACATGCATGGAAATATATTTACACATAGGATTTTAATTTCCCACTTTCCCTCTCCCATAGCAGCTACTGTGACCCTGAGCAATTCTTTTTAGTCATCAGTAAGAGTATAGGCTTGACTACTTCTAAAGTGATCTATTATCTTAAAGGCTACAGAAGTTCTCCAGACCTATGCCAGAGCTCAGAGATGCCCATTCATAGTAATGAATTGAGTAACTTTATTTTACATCGGTCCTATGTATCACAGACTGTCTGGTAGGTGGTTGCACAACTTCCATCTCAGTCAGCATTCTCTGTAGTGAAATCTTTTTGAAGATATCTGCCTGAAATATTTTTCCACGAATATCCAAAGTGGGGTGCTCCTGCAGTCATGAAAACAGACTTGTGCCAAAATGGACTTGGAGTTGCGACTAAAAAAGTAAAACAGTAGGCACCCTACCCAGCAGCACCACTTGCTGTCTTCAAGTATGTTGTTTTAAAATTGTGTATTTTTCATGTTTCATAAAAGCTTTATGTTTGCTCAGTGAGATTACAGCAGCGTTTCCAGGAATAGATCACCGAATCAGAAACCACACTTGAGTTTTACTTTTTGGTAGTGCCATAGGGTCACTGTCCTATCTTAGGACAACCATTGAAACACTTTACACCATATTTACACCAGTGTGTGACAACCTAGAACTACATTAACACAGGGGCTCTAGATGATAACTACTCCTCTTATACATGACTAAAATAACACATCAAGCAAGAAAATTTATTTTTCTAGCTTAATTAAGACATTTTCTGACTTGGAATAAATTGCAATTGGTAAAAAAACAGTATATGTTTACAAGTCAAATTCAGTTATTTATTAATGGGCCTTGATTCCAGTTTGAAGCCTGAGATATCAACATTATTTGAAATAAGAAAATAAGCTTAAGGCAAAATTTTATTCATTAGTAAAATTCATTTTATCTGCTATCACTACACCGAGAGCACTGATCAGGTTCTGCAAGAGCAGTATGTTCCTCATAGGCACAAGAAGAAAATCACATTTTCAAATTTAATACAGCGAATGCTTTAAATCCTCCTTTCACATCATCATTTACTACTAAGCAAGATATCATCCATATCATCACTCCTCTGCAACTGGCAGAGACAGCTTCCTTGAATACTGAAAGCTTCTAGATAACTTTTACAAGTTTGTCCAGATTTCTTCTTTTTATCCAAAGCCCAGATTCTGCATTCTACTCGTACATTTATTTTGGTAGTAACTGTAGCTCATATTGGAGACCAATAGCTCTATGAATCAACTCTTTGTGCAAAAAATTTTAGCATCTAAAACACTCAGCTCTTGTCACTCTTGTACTGAGACACTCAGCACCTAGAAGACTGTAGTGAGAAAGGATTATACAATATTTGGTAGAGGTTGCACCCCACTTCCCTTTGGAGAATATGCAAAGAACCCAGAGATAATACCACATCAATACCAGTGTCATCTAACAGCAGCAGTATATTAGATGTTCTGTAGAGGCAGTAGTAATCTGTTTCAGTGTCTTTCAGTGTACTTGTGGGGTACTTTCTTTGTGTAATGGTGTAAAGCTGTAAATTATCACAGATAGGTAATTCAGTTAGTAGTTAGGTGAGCTGGCCATAAGAACTGGCTTGAAGCTGGTCTCTGCTGCAGGTGTGCTGAGAATTATTTTCTTCAAAGTGATACAGAAAACTATTTGCTACAAAAAGTTGTTTCTGTTCACAGGCACATAGGATGGTTTTAGATCACAATCAGAGAGATCACTTTATTCAGCAATACCTTATGACATCACTTTATTCAGCAATATCTTACACCTCTGGAACCTGAATAATTTCTGAATAGCTATTACTACAAAAATTGGCACTATAACCAACCACTCAAGCCCTCCGAAAAAAATGGAAAAAGTTTATAGGAATGCTATTTGCACTAATATACACACCAATCAAGAGGGAGATTACCTAAACAAAAACATTTAAAAGTAAATCAAGAGCAGAATTATTGAACAAATAGTAGTCCAGGTACACTAACATTACATGGCTCACTATTGTACTAAACCAGTTAATGAAGAAAGTTTAACAAGACCTACGCTATCCAAAGGGTTTGGATAACTAATTATCTATGGTTCTCAGATTCTGTGATCAACTAACACAGCTCCACTGAAAAACAGATCCCATTTAAGAGTGGTAGATGCATTACAGACATCAATTACTAATCATAGCAATCATACAGAAGATTAGAGCCAGACCTGTGTCCCCTTCTGCATTTAGTTCAAGGCTCTGATTTAACACTGCAAAGGATACGCATCATTAGCATGGGCTTCAGGGATTCTAACACATTTTGTAATAGTCTTTGTATTTTACTTTTTCTTCCTTGCAAGTAGCCTTATTTAAGGCATTTAGGCTAACTTGAAATGTAACTGTACTTTTAGTTATTTGATCTGATTCTATTTTCCCCATACTACACTGGGAAAATTGTTGCTGCCATTTTGAATAGTCACAATATATTGATGATCCATACACCAAATCCCTCCAAATATAAGCATTGTATTTCTCACATCTGAAGGCAGAGCTAAGAGCTAACAGCAGATGGACTGCCAGCATTGAGATTATTGTTATACTGTTTCCTTGCAGTCATTCCAGAATATTTGCACTTATTTCTGTAGCTCCCAAACTAACATTACCTTCTTTCAGCATGAACCTCCCTTGCACATAACAAAAGGGAAAACAAAATCAGAAATAATTTGCTCTGAAAGTAACACCTCCTATTTATTTCTGCAGAAACAAAAACAGGAAGAAACAGCACAATAACACTGTTTGAAAGAGCATATTCTGAGCTACAAAATATTTTTTCAATTTAGTTACCACTATTAGTTATGCATTTTATGCAAGCAATAAATGAGAGCCTGCAAGGCACATTCATAAAAATCTACACCAGCACAGATGACCCAAATCCAGGTTACACAGAGGGTGTGGTAGACAGCTCAGTCAAGACTGGCAATGAAATCCAAAGTCTTCAAACTGATATGGGGCCAAGCACTATTGTATTGCAAGAGACAGACTGCCTTCTTCTCTGGTCTGTCTCTGAAGTTTGAGCCTTAAACCTAGTATCACAATATAGTCAGCTTGTCAAGGGTTCCAGGAAATCCAGAAAGATTACCCCTTTCCTACCATAAAAGACAGTGCACATTGCTTTTCCTACTGAGGGTTGTATCTTCAACTTTTTGTCTGATGGGGAATTCACATTCTGCCACACAATGGACTACTGTTTTGACTCCAGTCTGTACTGCTGACAACTCAGCACCAGAATAAAACAACCCAAGAGACTGCTAACTTCAGCCTCATATTGTTTTAATCAATCCTGACAAACTTGCATATGATGTTCTTTATGATTCTGTGTGAGCATTCATGGGACCCACCTTCATGATATCCCAGCGTTGCCTCTGTCACTTCCAGTGAATTGAAGCCAATATTCAGCTTCATAGACAGCTTCCTGATAGTTATCCACAACTGAGTTGATCAAGACACTCTCCATTTTGTGGTATAACAGCTGTGCATAACTGTCCAGAACACGGCTTATCTTTCACGTAACTGTCACCACTGCTGAAATGTACCACCCACCACTTGTCTACGCTCACATCCACTGTTTGATCTCCATCAACATTCAAGCCTGAATGAATGACAAGGGGTGCCATTTTCTTCCCACATAGAGGAATTCAATGGAACACCTTTGCTTCATACACCATTTTGTCATACTGCCTCTTTTCTGCCATCTGTTACACAAAAGCAAAAGGTAACAATATTGACAAGAAGACTGTGTCACCTGCCATATCTCCAACATCTACCTCTAACATAAGGGCTGGCATAATAAAATAGGAGGCATTACTTTCAGAGCAGCCCTCATCCATACGCAGTATAGGCTTTGCTTACTTAGAAAGCTCTTTCTGTAGCCTGCCTCCTGAACTGCAGCACAGGGATACACAATCTGAGACAACAGGAGGAAATAATAAATCACATGGTAAAATACAAAGGTTTTGAAAAGGAAGCACGACCTATTACTGATAGACACTTTTTCAGAGAATCAGGATACTGCTCCTCTCCACTGGTCTGACTGATCGTACCCTGGGCAAAAGTTTTTAAATCAGTAAGGTTATAACTTTGCAGCATTACACATTTATATAATTTTAAAGAGTATTCATATCAAAAATATCAGAATTATTGATTTTTTTTAAATGAAAGCCATCTTGGTTAGGAGGACTCAGGAGCTTTAGCAAGCACTAGTACATGAGGACAAGAGCGAGCAAAGCAAACAGAAGGGCATCAAAACAGCCTGTCCACTGGTAGATTCAAGACAAAACACTAGTTTACAAACAGATAAGATTTTCATGATGATGCCTCCTCTGCACAATATTGAGGAACATGTAGTTCCCTCAATTATACATTGTAGCTTTCCTCAAGGATGGAGTTAAGATGGCATTTTATTTAATTTTGTCTGCAAACTACAGGCTGAACTGCATTGCTTCTGTTGTAATGTCTTGTTGATAATCTTATCGGCGTAGTCAAGTCATCAGTCCAAACTGTAGTTGGAAACTTGATCCCATCTTCCCCATGCCCACATGCATTTAGCCTTGACCACTCACCCAGAAGAGAAATTTTCTATAGATCTTGACAGCTTTTGCTGTGATTGCCCTTCTGATGGCCTTATGTTCTACATTGCCATCAACTGGCAACATGTATGCTCTGGCTCTATTTTTATGCATTTGCTAGAATAATGTCCTTCAGATAACCTAAAGAAAGGAGTGAGAACAGATTCCCAAGGACACTGCTATTGGTTATAATGTGTCTTTTAAAGCAAGCCCAGTTATACTCTAAGCTCTTCTGCTACACCTGCAAAGTCTTCAGGAGGAGCCAGTTTCAAAATTATGTTGTATTTTTGAGAATACACTCAACCCTGTTAAGAAAGACAAAAATCACAGTCCTCCCACGTGGAAAGGATTCTGGGGCTCTCTAGTGCAGCCTGCTGCTCAGAGCAGCCTTAGCCCTGAACCCAGACCAGGTTGTATATTCAAGACAGCAGTTGCCCAGCTGCCCCCCAAAAAACTGCTCTTCTGCTTTGTTACATTGATTTTGTTTTTCCTTCTATCCCCATCTCAATTTACAACTACAGCCTTTGGTTTCCTGCCACACACCTCAGTGAGAGCCTGGCCCAACTTACTACAGCTAGGCCTTCACAGCCCTCTCATTCTCACACTGGAAGCCCCAGTCCCACCCCTCAGGAGGCATACTCCAGCCCTGCCAGAAGCTTGGTGGCCTCTGCTGAGCTCACCCCATTTAAATCCATTCTCTCCTGCACTGAGCAACCCAGAGCTGGATGAAATAAACAGTTGCTAATCAGCACAGAGATAACACATTCTAAAACAGCCCACACTAATTGCTTACAAGCAACAACTTCAGGCAGCCATGTATTAATATATACCAACTACGAGTGTACATGTTTTTCTATTTCACTTTTGCAACAGTTTTTAAATCTCAGTTTTATTGCAACAGAGTTAAAGATTTTAATACTTCAAAGCTAATGAAGCAGCCAAAAATTAATTGAAATCTCTTAGCTGAAAGTTCCTTTGTGCTTAATGGACAGTGGCTCAAATCTCCCCTGTGCTGAGGCTTATGCAGACTTTTAAATCAGAGCAAAGGGAGCACAGGCTGAGCAATAACCAATGCCTTTTTGAATCAATTGTATTCTACATTACCTCCACTGTAAGTGACTCCACAAGGTGAGGGCCAATGGCAGTTCAGGCCCAAGACCACTATTTTCAAAGAAACCTCTACTCATTGCACCTGATGGCATACAGCTTGAACATACTTGAAATACATACAAATGTAATCAAAACTGTTGATCAATGGCTTTAAAAGAAATAATGGTTTTGTGTTTGTGATTTGGATGTAAAAATAGTCAGAAATATTCTGAAAGTCCCATAAAAAATAAAAATCAGAGTACACCTTGCAAAGCAAGCTCTGATGTCTGTTATCTATATATGATTGATAGTTGCTTACCCAGCTTCATCTAAGTGCCAATCTATGATATGTCATGCAAGCACATTTGTTTCTAAAAATACAAGGAGAACTTGGCTAGATAAGCCTGTCACTTTTGCCTTAATAAAACTTTGCATCTGAATCAAGAAAAACATTCTTAAAATTTTTTTTTTGAAGGATCTGATTAACAAAACGTATAGCTCTTACCAAACAAAGATTAAAGGCAAATACATTTACTTTTAGAATTTTTTTAATGACTATGTACAAAATAGCAACAGTGCACTGTGGGCATTAAGTGCTTCCTGTACTAGAATTACATCGAGAATTCAGAACTCTTAATAGTTATCTAGATATATTTTGGAAGTAGCTTTAGGATTAGTACTTTTGAGATTTACTAGTGTTAATTTCTTTGTTTTGGGAGGAAGGATTATCTACACATTTGATAACAAAATCCAAATTATCAAGACTCTGGATTACACAGATTTATATGTCCTTTCATAAGCTCTTTGTCCCTTCTCAGTCTCTTCTGTCACTCTCAGATGAGCAAAGTAAGTTGTGCATTATACCAGCTTTGGCATCCAGTTTTATTCTCAAAAATTAGAAGTGTTCTAAGCTTTGGTGAGTAAAGATGTCTCCTTCAGTTGCTGTAAGACAATAACAGCTGTAGACAACAAATTCAATATCTTACCACTTTCTAAAATGTAAAACTTCAGTCCTAAGGGAATCCTTGAGTCAAACAAAAGTGTAATAGATCTTCACTGAAATGAATACCAACTGCACCTTGCAGACAGAGCAATATCAATACTGCTTAGAGGGTCTCATGTGACACCTCCAGACAAACCTTCCTCAAATCCATTCAAAAAATTGCTGAAAACAGCTGTATTTATGGTGAAATGCCCTACAAACATGGAGGTCTTCCATTTTCTTTCCTTGTGCCTTACTTCACTACTGTAATTTGGATTTATTCCAGTTCTTTGTGAAGTGATAAAATAAAGCATCAAGGTACGAGGAAAAGAGAAATCTTTCCAGTAGAGAAGGAAAGTAACTCAGTTCCTAAAAAAATTAGGAATAAGCCACCATTTCAGCATTGTCTTCTCTTTGTTGGGTTTCCTCCAATTAATTTTTAAGCAAGCTAGTTCCAATCAAGTTCAAAAGATAAAAATCTGAATCAAAATGAAGTTCCCCTTTCTATCAGATGAAGTAGGAAAGAGAACATATACTATAAAGCATCGGGAGAGATATGGGAAAAATAAAGTTGAATTATTGCTTGCAAGAACAGTAGAACAACAACAACATTTACAGGGGGACTGTGAAAAACAACATTTTTTCTGGAGCAATAGTTATGCTCTTTTTTCATGATTCAAGATTAGAGTTTACAACAAAAATATTGTTGGAAGACATTTGGATAATGGTTTTAATGAGAAAAAACAAAACCTGTAATGCGGTAACTAAAAAAAAAAGAGACAAAAGCTATACTAGAAATCTCACCTCAGTTAACTTATTACCAAAGCCATTCTTGCTGACAGTCACAGGTTGATTAGATTCTGTTTTCCTGTGAATGCATGTTTGATATGGAAAACGGAATATTCTGTGGTTGTGTCAACCTAGAAAAAGCTGTTTAAAATATGATTAAAACATCTGAGCACAAAGACAAAGCATACTGAATTTAGCACTATATCTTAAATCTCCTTTTTGGAGAAAAGGATATTTAAGACATGCTTGTTACAGAACCTTCATTTCTTTTTTTTTCTTAATTGGAAATGAAAAAAATGCTCTATCAGGATAAAGATTAATTTCAAGATATACTCAGGAAGGAGCCAAATGAAAATGCCATTACCTAATGACAAACTCGGGGTACTTTCCAGGCTGATTCTGGATTTCTCAGAAGAGAGGATCTGCTGAAAAAAAAAAAAGCCTAACCTATTCAAACACATGCCTTTCATTCAGCCTGAACTTCCAGGTAAGTGTAAGATCTGACAGGACACCTTGGTGTAAAACTAAACCAGAGATGTCAGCACACGGCCCCCAGACAAAGAAATTATACAAATATCAATATTTATGCTCAAAATTATGCTAAAATTATTGCCTAAATAAAGATACAATTAAAACAACATTATCAGCTGGCAATAAAATGATAGCTCATGTTATAAATTACATACTGTTTCACCTTCTATATGATTTTTATCATTATGTCTTCTAGGATGCACTGAAAGTTTACAGCACTTTACCAGTCTTATTGAAATACCCTCAGAAATTGCACTGAAATAGCTTTAAGCATTCTTAATTCAGTGCAATACTGGTAATATCTAACAGTAGGTGATAGCCAGAATCAGAAATGCTTTTCTAAACATGTTTGAGTTGGCTTAGCATTGGATGTTCTGGTCTGATAAGAGACTCCAGCACTAAGGCTATCACAACTGAAATTAGCAACTGGAATGAAAATTACTGTACAAGAAATTGCATTCCACCTCAACATCCTTTTCATTATGCCTTTGAAAACTCTCTATATAAACAGATTAAAGTGAAACTTTTCAACTAGGAGATGATGAGCAGCAGGAATTCCTTTTTCAATAAAAAGTATTTTTAATTCTGAAAGATGTGATACTTGAGAACATTAATGACTCCTCATTTCGACCTTTTATTCAAAACACAGCTGGTGTGACTAGCTTGTTGAACATCTCCTTTGCACTGGATGCAACCTGTGAGCCTCAGCTGGTGCACTGAACTTAGTCCACCATTTCTTTCTCATCAGACACCTACAACTGCACATTTGGGATAATAGAATAAATAGTGTGGCAAGAAATAAGAGGCTGGAGATGGTTTCTCTTCAACTTAGAAGTAGTTTGGGACTGCTAACTTCAAACAAAAGAAATGGCATACTCTGTACAAATTCTGAGACAAACTTTCCACACATGCCACATGCAGTACTAGAAAGCAAATGCCAACACCACCTTGAAAAGATTAATGTTGTTACTTATTGTTTTCATCCTTTGAAGCTTAGATTCCAATTTTCTGTATCACTGTACCAGGTACACAGGTTGCTAAGGGCATCTGTAGTGAGATAGTTTTGAATTCTACTATTTATTCTAAATTAAAATATATTTTAATCACCAAATTGAACCTCTTATCTTTTGTTCTCTTTCTCAGAACAGATGCACAGCACACTTACTCTGCATGCTGACAGGTTTTTGGCTGCTTGTAAATCCTGAAAATATTGATCAGTTAAAAATATTCGGATGCTTGCATCCCTTGATTCTGCTTACTACAGCCTTTCTTTCTGGTCAGCAAGCAGAGTACCAGCAATTTTGTTATAATGATAAATGACCCTCATAGACAGGTCACTCTTTTTTACCTAAAGCCACAATTTGCTCCTTCCTTTAGGTCACAACCTGATTTTTCAGGGTGACAGATTTATTACTTTCTTTGTGTGCTAAAAAACAAATCACCAACAATTGCTCAAAATACCATCCTGTCACAATAACTTTGAGCACTTCCCAGCCAGAATGATGCAACACAAGAGGGTTTTTTCCTGTTTTTAAAGCAGCAAGATCACTTGCACATTTAGTCTTGCTTCTGTGAAGATCCATTTGGTCCATTTCATCATACACAGCATGTCCAGACTCCCCAGAGAAAAAGGTATTACAAATTGTAGTAAAAGCACCATTAAGCCTCTCACAGTGCGAGGTGTCACTTTTAAAGTGACAGTCACAGAAGAGTAACTTCAAGCTTGCCTGTGGTCCTGAAGAATGGTGTTTTGAGTAGTAGTAACAAACTTTTTTTGCAAATATTTTGTGTGCACTTCTAGTACACCCCCATAACTGAAGCAGGAGAACAACTAGAGATTTTTACAAGGAAAAGTTGCCACTTCGACTTTCACACTTGTTTCCAGGAAGACTTTTCTCTTATGACTCCAGCCAAATACAATGGTCTCAGGATGCTGGTCCCAACCAATGAGTTACCAAGCAGTAATTCCTTAAAAAGCCAGAAATTCATTCTCCTGAAGTTCAGATTCTGACAAGATTATATTCCTTGAGATCACAAACTCAGCCAGGGCACAGTCACCACAGCCTAGACTGCTTCCAGCCTTAACTTCTCTAATGAGCTCCTCTGAAGTGATGAGCACCAGGTCCACTAATGCTTTTTCTCTGGTCAGTTTGTCTAATACCTGGACCAGAAAGTTATTCTCAAAACACTCCAGGAGACTCCTGGATTGTTTGCAGCTTGCTGCGCTGCTTTCCCCAGTAGACATCTCAGTGATTTAAATCCCTCATCAGGATATGAGAGCCTGAAAACACAAAGCTTCTCGTAATTGAAGTAACAGGGCCCCCTCCACAGGCTTCCCTTGATCAGGTGGCCTGTAGTAGCCCCTGACCACCAGATGTCCTTTGTGGGTCTGAGCTAGTCCTGCAGCCCTCACACACACAATACTTCTAAATGAATACAAGTGTTTTCCCAAATACAGTCTACAGGAAGTACAACATACTACACTCAGCTACCAGGGATGGTCCACCCAAATTTCATTATGTACAGTTCCAAGTCCCAGTTAGCTTACAGTCATTTCAAGCAGCATACTTTCCATTAAGCTACTGTCCTTACACTGTTAAAATGATTGTAATATGTCATTAAATATATATACCATAAACATGTACTTTTGATTAACACACTTCAGCAGAACCATTTTTGATAAGCTTTGTACGCTACCAAAGCTCATAAGGTAGAAGGTGCAAGAAACAAAACTTTTACTGAGAAACCGTATCATCCTCTGGAACAACTAACAAAAATGAACACTGAAGTGGATAGCATCAGTGAAACACATAAATGAGACACTGCAGAAGCAAGCGATAAGAAAGGAAGAGAGCATTGAGAAGCTCAGAGAAAGTCATCAGGAGAGACTAAAAAGCATTTCTGAATGCAAAAGACCTTCTGTGTCAATTTTAAATATACAAATATACTGAGCTGCATCAAGTCTGATTTTCAGTGAATCACTGACATTATGCCTCAGCCTTTCGAATACTTTTGAACGTGTCCTTCTACACAACTTTTGTTACCCATTTTACAAGTGCACATGGAGTTTGCCAAGTTGTATAAAGATCTGTACTGCATGTTCAATCACTGAGCTACATAAAAATGTAGCTGTTTGCAAACATGATCTCTTGCCATACCACAACAGATTTCCACATTCTTCATCTTTACCTTGCAAATAGTTTGCAATAACTACAAGCACCATAACAAGCAGCTTTCAAGGAATTTAGATTAACCTCCCAGATGCAGTTCTGTACATACATACAGCTGCCTCCAGCTGGCAACTCTCCATTTTAGAAGAGCCACATGATGAACTCAAGTTGTTTCCATTTCTCTCTGGTGACTGTGATGAGTTTGTCTTCTCTGAGACATCTTCAATAAAAGAAATCAGACCTGAGATGTGCAGGACTTTCACAGCAGGTCTGCATATACAACAGAAGCATGAGCTCAAGATAACAATGCCAAGAAACATCTATCCATCCATCTAGCTAGGCACACCATACTTACACTCTTTACATGAGAATAGTAGTGCTCAGTAGCCTAACGAAGGCTACTTATCTTTACTGATATATAATGAAGAATAAGATGTTTTTTGTGTTGCTGAAAGAAATGACTACCTTCACAAACCCATCCCCTGAAAGAAAAAAATAAAGTTGGCGATCATTAGCCAGCTTTATTCTATTTACTGAGATAAGGTTTATAGCTCTGATATGAGAAAATTCTCTCAGGACAGCTCACACTAACCTTTTAGCACAGAAAGTATCAAGATACTGAGAGATGATATCCCATCATGACTGCTGCTGCATAGAGGACGACTTAACATAAGGACAGATTGAAAGGGTCAAAAGTAAACACTAAATTAGGCTCTGTTGTGTTAGTTTGTTGTCCCTGGCTCTAAGAATACACCCAGCAAGCTCTAACAGGGCACCAAGTTGCATGCTGCTTTAACTTAACCTCTTGTCCATATTTATTCAGGTAACTAGATTTTTCATTTCTCACATCTGAAAAGTAGCAAGAAGGTGGTTGAAATATTAAGTTTAACTTCAGAGTTTCCTTTTCCTCACTGTGAGGCTAACACAAACATCGGAACAAGTGACTTTAGACTAGCAAGTATGCAAGTGTTGCTCCTAGAGTCACAAGACCATCCTGATGACTCGCAGGCTGGTCTGAGCCCGCAGAGCTGCAGGGAGTTGTTCACCAAAGCTGCAAGCAGACAGTTCAAAAGCTCACCTGCCACCCTCTCATAATTTTAAGCTTGTAAGGAACACGCCATTAGGCTCAGAGCAAAATAAAAACTATACAGTTGTACCGATACAGTGAGAAATGCTACATTTCCTTGCATGGGTGCCAGCCAGCACAGCTGCTAGAACAAAAGTTCACATTCCAAATGAAAACACCATACTGTGCCCTCAGTTTGAACATAGCTGCTTCACTAGCTGGAGGGACAGTCTAAGACAAGGAGATGGCCTGATCTGCTCAGGACTGAACAGAAATCAGCTACTAATCCAGATGAAGTTAATGCAGCAAGGTGTATGGGCACACTTAAAGAGATTCCCCTCAGCTAAACATGCTTTAGGAATCACCAATAAACAAATTAAACTGGTAAAAGGCTGTGTAAGAGTAAACATCCTGGGAATTACTAACATCTGAAGTGCAGGATCCTAGAGGTGAGAACAACTCTGTTGGCAGAGTTGCATTTCTCTTTGGTCCCCATTAGCCTACCCTAATGCCTTAATTATTTTTCCTGGTGAGTCTAATTGAGCTCGCTTTCTAGTCAGTGTGGCCTTTCTTTGGAATCCAGGACACAGGAAGAAGTCACTGCTCTTAGGCTTCTCTCATCAACTTTGCTCACACATCACTACAATGTTGACAGTCCTGCTCTGCACTTCCCTTCCTATAATGAAACCACAGAAAGCTTTATCAAATGTTTACCAAGTTGTTTACAACCATCAAAGCAAGGCCCAAAGAGCACTACTAAGTTAACTCCTGAGACTAGAATGACAAGGCTTTGTCTCAATCTACCTCTTTCAACCATATATCCTAGTGGTCAGACTAAGGTCTGATCACCCCAGTTTATTCACAGCAATAAGGACTACCTTCACATTCTGCTGCATTCAGTGTAAAATAAACTATTCTGTGCCTCAGTTACAGCCCTCGCGGGAGCATCTCAGAACAAGACTGAGTCCCTAACTTGTCTGTACACAGACCTAGTGGTTAATTCAGAGCTGCAATAACATCAGAAACAGCTCCACCTGTAGAGTATGAACCACTGACATCTTCAGTTAGAAATATCAAGTGCCACTTCTAGCTAAAAGCACATCTTTCTGCCACTGCCAGTTACCAGGCCCCAGGAGGACAGACACAGTTCAGTTACACAAGATACCCATGTACATCCCATACAGACAGAGTGGTGAAATCCCAGACAGAAGAGATAACCAAATAAAAACAGTAGCAGATTTAGGTGCCTGCATGCATAATATGAGGCAGCTTTATCAGAGAAGAACAAAGCTTTTGCCAAGATATAACCCAGAGCATAAGGGTTTAAAAAAAAAGTTTGCACACCCACCCTTTAAGGATCTCAGTCAAAAAACCACTGATCTTGGTGAACTCAGCAACACAGAAGTATACCCATGAAGGAACAAGTCACACCAGATACTGAACCATTCCACATTCATTATTGGCTTTATGCACACACCAGGCCAGTTACCGTAGATCAGCAGTTGTTTATTCTGGAGATTTCACATGCATCAGAAACAAGATTTGACTTAAGTGGACTAGAATTCAAATAACATGCACAAAACAAGTTCCTGAAATGCATCCCAACTAAATCAAACTAAATCAGACTGCTCCTCCAGTGCCTGAAGAAACCAAATCCTTACACTGGCTCCTTTCACTCAGGCTCAGCAGCTTTCACCTTTTCCAAGCAACTACAAATCAGCCTCTCTCTCACAGCTAGCAGCAGCAGCAGCCAGCACGCTCCTTCTACATGTTCCTCTTTTGCTACAGAGCATGCGTACACACAGATAATACAAAAACACCTCATTGGAATAACCCAAGAATGAACAATATTTATTAATGAAGAAAAACATCTAAGACCCTGCTTCTTCATACACTGAATGACATGTTCAGGCTCAGCGATGCTAGGTTTTAATCTTAGGTCTTCAGCTCCTTCCCTTTCTCTACTCAGATCAGCAAGCACTGAAGAAGAGGTTAGCCCTCAATTTTTTTACTTCCTTAAATCTTCAGTTCTCATCTCTTGACAAAATCCATTCACACAGGGCTCTCAAGTTAATGGTTAAACTTGTTGTTTGTAGTACCATTAATATAGGTCAAGCAGCACAATAGTTACAACTGCTGAGAGGGAAGGTACATAAAGACACAGTAAGCAGTTCAGGACCTTATTACAACACGTCTATCAAACGCAGGAGTACAAACAATGTGCCTGATTCATCAGAAAGATAACTTCTGCTGACAGTACACAATGTTCCCTGGAGTCTCTTGCACATGGCTCAAAAATTAAAATTGGAAATGTAAACTACAGACACATTCTTACAAATACATTTCAGCATAGCGAGCAATTCTATGCAAAATAGCAGATACAGGCAGCAGGATTAATTCAGATCTCATTTGCATCACTGAGCACTGAAGAGACTTGGTAGCAGCTATGACTTTATTCTGCATTTTCTCTCACATAAGCAAGGGAAGAATTTGTCCCACCAGACCCAAGAACACTTTTTTCACTGTGGGATGCACATGCATAATGCCTAGAAGAGGGATTACCTTATGCCTTATTTAATAATATTCAAAAAGACCTCTACGCCTCAAAAAGTCAGGACTTCAGGAACACTGACAGTATTTTTTCAAAGCTAATGGCACCCTAAAGCTTCACAACATGGATCACTTCTGCTCAGTGCCAGTCATTCACTGCCTGCAAGTTCAAATACATAACATTCTAGTTTGGCTCCCAAGCTCATTAGTCAATGTTCCCAAGCTCAAGTGAATTCCCACATATGCTACTGAAGCCAAAGCTGAAAGAAGTCAGAGGACTCAGGACTGCAACGGTTGATTGTGTGCTAGACACCTCTCTCTTTCCAGCTACTTGCATCATGATGACACACACAAGCATGAAACAAGTCTGTAATGTGAAGCACATCTCTCCCCAATCCCTAACATAACAGCACTGCCTTTTGTGACCAAGTATTTTGAAAGCACAAATAGCTTTCTAAATTGTTTGCCCCTCAATTGAGTAGACCAAGGTAAGTTAAATTTAAGTAGAAAGCCTCCTATGCATGTGATTGGCCAATGGTAATTCCAAGACAACCAGTTCAACTGTTATGAATCTAGGATGAAGGGTTTGAACAGAATATTTTCTTACACAGCCAAACACAGAACTGACACCCTAAAACAGAACACATTTTTAGTGTGTATAAGAGTTGGAGGTTTACAACTGGTAAAAATTGATGACTGTTTTTAACTGTCTCACTGATAATTCACACCAGTGTTACTCATTCACAATCACTTATTTCACCTCAAAAGATTAGTAGCATTCTATGAAATCAATTTGAAACACTGGTTGAAGCTCTCCTAAAACACCCTAACCACCTTAAACACAGACAAACATATATTGCTTTGTGCATTTTACACACTGTTATGCATATCACATTTTCTGGCACCTTCCAAAAAAATAAATCACATCACACAATTAGAACACACATTTGACACTTCAGATCAAGTCTAGTGCACGTTACTTATAGTACATAACAGTTCAATAGACTGTCTTCTGATTGTATTTATATTGGAAAGGCAGCTCATCAAGACAGCTTGGATACAACTGCTCATGTCAAGACAAACAACATCATTATAAGAGAATTTTTATGCATCTGGATATTTATAGAACTGCATCTGTTCTAACACTTTGTATGTTGCATTTTCTTTACTAGGATGAGACATGCAGCACTTTAGCACAGATGGACAGGAGATCCCACTACAGTATAGTTCCTCCCTATGAACAGACTACATGTTTTTCTATAGACACCACTTATATTAGCGCTAACAGCATTGTCTCACACTACTGTTTTCCTGAAACATTAATAAGATCACGTTTAATGCAGAGCAGGAGAAAAATTTAAAACTGTCCACAGCATATATTGAATAAGAAATATAAGAGTCCACAGAAAATAATGTAATTGCTTGTAAAAACACATGCACCTGCTGCCTTCCTCCAAGACTGGATAATTCATAGCATATACAGGCAGTGGGAGCAAGGCTGCTTCCTTGGGTACTCACAGGATCTCTGCCCTGTCATCCAGGAAGCACAAGGTGGAGTGGTTCTCTACTGATGTTCAGATTGCTAAGGTAAGAAGCAAAAGGCTTTGCTTCTTCACCACCACCTCTGTTTCACCTTAAGATGCTATCTGCTGAATCCAGTTAAAGACACTTCATCCCATTTAAAAGGAGGAAGCAGACAGGCACTTCAATGCAGCAAAAATGGAATTAGCCATACTAGTTCTATCAGCCCCTTTTTAAAATACAGTTCCAATTCCAAAAGTTTGTGTTATAATTCAGTGTACTCCTGTTATTAAGTCTGTCCTGATTAAATACCACCAGGGTGGATGAAACAAATTGTGAGTCTTGGATAAGCATTTAGTCAGTACAACTCAGCATTCAGACCTGCTTCCATTGTGTCAGACAGAACGACAGCAATTCACCTCATCTCTTCGGGAATGTCAATAGAAATACATTTGCCAATGACACTTCTGTAACTTAACATCACACCTTTGTAAAATTGCTGAAAAAATGTTGAAGACCATTGAGCCAGGTTAAGAACACTGATATCTCACATGAAACCTAGGTCCTTGCATGCAAGTCTGTGCAGCCAGTGGAACTATCTCTTATCATGAAGAAATGTAGACTATTAGTGGTACTCAAACTGATAACAAGCTCACACTAAACCTGCTTGCTATTCTTGATATAATCTCTATGTTACATAGTTAATTAAGGTTCTGGTCATTCACTGCACCCTTTAAACACATGATGAACCCTTCACAAAACTCCAAATAACAAACTCTTTCACAGCTCTTCAGAACCTGGTAGGACAGCAGGACCTACAAATGGCTTCCATCTGAGAAGCCAACTCAGAACTCTCCCATGCACACAGAAGTCCCGCACAGAAAGCTCACATTTCACAGAAGTTTCATTTCAACATTTTAACATGTACTTTCTAGTCATATCAACTCAAAGATGGCTTGGTAGAATCACAGATAGAGCTGTGAAAATTCCAGGATGCTTCAATTTTGAGCAGAACGGGCATTCTGAAGTGAGATCACAACTACTTCAACAGTAATCAAGGTGTTACCAGCAGTTACCTCTCATGAATGAAGCAGTCAGGCATACTGACTAACTGCCTGATCTAAAGCTCTCCTCAACAATCTTCTGCAACAGGGTGAGGATTAGCTTCAAATCCTATAAGAATCTATTATAAAGTCCCAGAAACAGAGCTTACTGCTTTTAAGAAACATAATACAGCTTCTGTAAGTGGCTGCCACTTATTCTGTAGTTTCATGAATTTCTCTGCACAGGGAAAGCTCCTTACAAAACAACCTTTCCAAGCACAGCTGTTTTCAGAGCAAAGCAGAAATAGGTCCCAGCAGCCCCCAGCATCAGAGGGGCACAGTAACTGAAGGAACTTCGTGGGTTGCAATCTTCCAGCACAACAAAACCATATGAATCCAACAGCCATGCTGCAATGGAGGCAAAGAACACCATCAAGGAGGACAAGAAATGCACTGCAATCTCAAAGTTAAAAAGCAATCCTTAGTCTTCCAAAGAAGACGATGCAAAACAATGCAGTTTAGGTTGCTAGTGCTGCCTGTTGTTTTAGCACTTTGTGTATAAATTATTTACTGAATCCCATTTTTCTGTAAAAGAAGCATTTCTAGTTACAGAAACAGCACTATTACTGCAAGCAGTACAAAAGCCTAACTTGAGAAAAGGCTGAACATCCTCAACAATTGCACTTCAGAAGGTGCTCAGTGCAGGAGCCAAGATAAGAGATACATGGGAAGCAGCCGTATCAGGAATTCTGTCCTCAACAGAAGACAGCACCACATCACACAAAAAAAGGAAAACTTTAGATAAAGTCAAAAGGGAGAGAGGGGAATAAGATCAGACAATAACAACAAAGAAGCAAGAGGTAAATGTCTGTGTTTGATGTAACAATGTGCTTTTATTCACATTGTGGAAACGTTCTGAGCTACAATTTCATTTGGATTCTGCTAGTTTCCTAAGCTATAGGAGAAGTGATACAGAAATGCTTGACTTTCTGCCAAAATCCTAGAGTCTGTTGTAAAATTACTTTTTAACCTCCAAAATAAAGTCTCATCTCCTGCTCATTCCCAACACTTCATACAACTACAATGTCAGTGAATTCACTAAAGCAGCTTTCCCCTGGGTAAGTTAGGAGTCTAGCTAATTGTTTTCATTAAAAGTGATAAAGCAGGTTTCAAGCTCCACCAGCCTAAGTCTGTGCCTCTCTGCATTTGCCTGAACACTGATCTTTGAGTCAGAAAGAACTTCCACCCCATTCCATCCCTCTTCTGTCATTCACTGTTTGTCATTTGTCTCAGTGTGCTTTAGGTAAATTATTGATCTAATGCATTTATTTAAGTTTAGCAGATGTTTGTTTCAAGACTGAAATTCATTGTAAAATTGTGTATTTCACAGATTGTGAAATTTTGATACCTTAATGAAATAATTTTATACAGCTTCTTAACACATAGGAGAAGGATACAGGAAAGAAAAGATGATGCTTCTTTGGCTGGAAAATAGCACTGCAGACACTGACAGCCTAGCCTCACTAAACGATTCAGAATGTTCCGTGCCGTTAATATGAAATGAAAAAAATCAATTCTTATTGTTCAGTCATTACCTCCCATGAACTGATGTACAAGTGTCACACATGGCAGCAAGTTAATGGTAACCCAAAGCAGTTGCAACTTTCCAGAAACAAGCTTCAGCTGCACCTTTTAGGCATCCTTGCTCTTTCCAGCTTCCTTTCTAGAAAAGTCCTCTCCCTACTCCACAGGTGCAAGTAACGAGCAGGGCACCTGCCTCATGGCAATCACCCGCTGCAAGCTCTTCACAAGCAAGGACATGTGAAGGTCAGTCAGATTCTGTTCAGATACCATAGAAGAAAAAGAGTATTTTCTTTTTAACTGCCAATCACTGTGGTCTGTGTGAGAAAAATTGCGGCCCCCATAATAAAAGAAAAAAGCCAAAATTACACATCAAAACACAGAATCCTAGAAAACCATGTAATTGATAACTGAAAAGGATTCACATTCCAGCTGAAAAACTTCCACATTTTGAGGGGAAAGTATTCACAAGACCCACCACCAAATCCACATGCTTCATTACAGAAACATTACAACCCACTCCAAAAAGGAATAAGAAGAGCTCCTGCAAAGGATGCGTAGAGAGAAGAATGGAATGTGGAAAAATGAACACAATTCCTACTGGCTTTAATCACAAGAATAATCTCACTGAAGTAAACAAAGAATAGCAAAAGCCTGACTGTTGCACAGAAGTAGAATTAATCTTACAAGATGAAGAACACCAATACAAGAATGCTGACAGAAAATCCCAACATTCAAAAAGATACGTTAACCCAACATACAGCACTTGTTTCACTGACTTCAGCACAGCTCTTAACACAGGACTTTGCCCTGAGGACTTCTTTTTTCCTAAACCAGAACTTCTAGCAAGCCTTGAAGAAAAGAAACAGTAAACGTTCCTTGAATAAATAGCTATGATTTTCAACTGGTGAGCCTTAGTTGAAACTAGAAACAGTAACTTCTTGGCACAAAAGAGAGAGCAACAAAGGCCAACCGTACCTTCAAAGGAAACAAACTTACAGCCAACAGCAAATCTAACACAGAACGGGTAGGAGCCTTACCAAGAGCGTGGTCCCACAGCACAGGAGCTGGTTGAGCAGTAGCAAGTCCTATAAAGTCACCAACAATCATCAGGAAAAATAAAAAAGGCATGCAGTTAAGCCAGGAAAGACAAAAAAACATTGCAAGAGCAGACCCACATCCAGCACAGCTTAAAGAAAGAGCTGGGACTCCACCCAAGATCTTAAACGGCCCTACAGCCTTGTGGGTCGGTGCACAGGTGGGCCCACTCATGACTCAGGGGAGCCCAGCTGAGACTTGTGAAGTCATTAAGGCCTATTAGTGCCCTCAGGGCTCTGAACCAAGTTTCTTTTTAAATCATCATTCTACTACTACTCTATTAAATTTCTCTTACTGCACATATATCTATTTCATGAGGTTTTCTAGAGCTCACAATCAGACATCCAACTCAGTTGTGCACGCTGTTGTCTGCACCACAGAAAAACACTTCAGTTTAATGAAAGGCTAGGCAGTGGTGAACAGAAGAAAGCATGAACAGCATCTGCATGAGGCTAACGTGAATTTATGGCTGTTAAGGGAGTGGCTGAAGTACTCTTGAAGCCTCGGTTTGAGACCAAGAACTTGATCTGAGCATTATGCAAAAAGGGTGGCAGAACAGTTCTGCGTGCATCGCAGTATTTGTGCCAGTGGTCTGATTTAAAGCTGTTCCCTGCCAGCTGGGGCTACTCAGAAGTCCCACAGGTTCCTGCTCTCCCCAGAAGGGAGGCACCCAAATTCCAGGGTCGTTCCCATTTTGTATTGTCATCCAAGCATTTTAAATAAAATAAGAATACTGCCTGACAAACTCTGGGCACGTAGTATAAAAATATATTAAAATGTTAATTAATATGCTAAACTAATCTATTATTCATGTGGCTGCACTGGGGAGATATGTTCTTGAAGGAATTAAGCACTTCTCAGATCTCAAGTCTATTTGTTCTGTTTTTTGAGAACTGCAACATTTATCAAGAGTGGTGCCTAGGTGACTCAAAAGACAATGAAAAAGCTGTCTTTCTTCACTGCTATATGTGCTCGTGAAATCTATCTGCTGGATAGAACAGATACAGCATTTTACCATGAAGCTTACATCTAAAGTAGTTGCTGGTGTCCAGATTTCATCATATGCTTCCAGAACACAACTGCCTTAAATTGTCAAGATAAAGACTAGAGCGCTGTTTAATTATTAGTGCCATAAACCACAGCAATATTTACCTGCCTACAACAGAGCTTAGGAAAATCCACTTATCTTTCTTGCCAGGTGCTACATTTCTCACAGTTATTAATAAAGTGATCAGAAATCATTATTTCTGAATGGCCTTTGCCCCACTTTTCTGTTGTCCAGCATGCTTCCCAACAAAAGTTGGCTTCGAATTTGGAACAAATTCTGCACTTTCTTGTTGGGAAGGCAGAAAGAAGCAAAAGCTTTCATCTGCACCAGACCCAAGTGATCATGCCAGCACTAAGCCTTGATTCCTCCTGCCTCCTGTGGCAGTTAAGCCCATGCAGTGGGCATTACGTGCTGCTCCACTGTTCCCCAGCCTTCAGATAGCCCACATTCCTGATTCTGCTAGGAGACCCCCCCAGCAGGACATGAAGTGCCATGCTGAGCATCTTGCCTTTCCTGCCCTGCACTTTCCTTTAGCACCCAGCTCAGGTGCACCTACACAAGGCTGGGCAGTAGGAGGTGCAGCACATGCCTGGCTTCCCTCACGGGGAGAGACTGGGAGAAACTCCTCAGAGCATGCAGGGTCTTTCAGGCTATAGTGTCCTGAGGTAAGACTTAATGCATCCATCCTGCCTCAAGTGACGGTGTCGTCCCTTTTTTGGTTTTGGTTTTTGTGAAGGGTATTTTTTGCAGGGAGCAGAGGGCATAACTGCTCTCACTACACATATGTACAAATCTTGAAAAACAGAGCATCTAAGCTAAGATTTTATGCACCACTTAACATTCACTTTAGGACTCTTTCTCCTCTCCTCCCTCCAAAGTAACATATTCGTGATATTTTATTAATAATGCTCTAAGGACAAGCTGCTTTCTGCTCCTGAGTGCTGTGTAAGATGATGGATGAGTTCACAACACCTGTTACTGGTACATACGTGGAAGTAATTTCCCCTTGCCTGTTTCACAGAAATCTGTTATTTTCTCACATAGTCAAATACCCTGTTCCTATTTCTAGTAAAAAGCTGCTAGATAAGCTTTGAAAAGGTTTCATAATTAATTAATATATTTTTTCTTTGTATGCCAATAAGTTAGATTACTGAAGGAAAAGACTTGTGCAAGAAATTAAAATTGAAGCAAAATTAAATTGAAACAAACGAACAAAAAAAACCACCTAGTTTCTAAGTAATTATCAAGGAAAATTCACAAGAAGCGATTTTATACTTTCTACAATTCATTATTCCTCTTCAAATATGGTTCCTATTCAATTGTGTTCATCCAATCAGAGGAGAGAAACTTGTAAGAGGCAAAAATATTCCAAGAGATTAAAGTTGTCATGGGAAATGATTTGTATTGTGAACATCCATTTGGAACTTACCATGCTTTTCTTCAACACAGTTGAATTTGAATATGCTGAGAATCACAAGTAAGCAGTAGCATACACTGACATGTATCTTAACATCATTACATTTGATTACTGAGGTGATTAATGTCATGTTTTTATATACTGAGGCTGCTTCAGAAGTAATGCCTCCTATTTTATTGTATTGGTCTGTGATGTCAGAGGTAGAAGTTGTGTATGGCAGTACATGTTGGACCTTCCCACCAATATTCCATTACATTTTCTTTCTGTATGACAGCAGCAGAGGGACAGTCTGACAAAATGGCCTCTGTTACTGAAGTGTGTATGAAGCAGAGGTGTGTCATTAAATACCTCCATGCAGAAAAAATGGCATCCATTGACATTCGTTGATGCTCAGTGAATGTTTATGGAGATCAAACAGTGGATGTAGCAAAGTGAGGCAATGGGTGGTGTATTTCAGCAGTGCCAACAGTGATGGTGGGTCACCTCTGCTGGTGCATACTGCTACGAGCACAGCACGCAGGTTCTTATTCACTGCATAGCTAATGGTAGTGACTGTGCTGAAAAATCATCTTTTGTAGCTGAGAATTTGCTCTATAAATATTATTATTGTGCCCTTTGTCCCTGCTGTAGTTTCCATGGAAATAAATAGGAGACATTACTTTCAGTGCAATCTACATATGTACACATGTATGTACGTACGTATGTGTAATAAAAGAAAACTAGCAAGATATTTAATACTGCAGGCACACCACATGACCAAACAGTAACTGAGAATCCACTGCAGGAAATAATCTAATAAATTAGAATTGTTACATTTCATTACTGGAATTAGTTCATTGAAAACCTCAGAAGGTGAATATCAACAGACATATAAGATTTTCTTAATTTCTTCTACAGAACACAGTATTTTCAATTCCACAGTTCTGCACATGCAAAATAATATAAAACCCATGATGGTGGAGAAAATACACTGAAGCACCCAAATGAACTTTAAATATCTGTTGTAGGTCAAGAGGAACGGCAGGCAGAAGGGCTGAAATGAAGTTTTTACAGAGTGATTTCCAGATAAATGAATAGTGCTTGTAAATCTCTTTCCACTTAAACAAAGCTGCAGCTGAAACCAACTGGCCTACGCTCAGGACCAGACAACAGCTCACGCCTGGTGGGCACCATGCCAGACTGAATGCCACATTTGCCCTGGACTTTCAGTTATATGAAGATTCTGTCCCCCACTTGATGTGTGCTGTGCCAAGTGATTGGCTTTGGTGAGATGGAGATCAGTGATACTTTGTGATGGCACAGAAAGATAACATACTGGATTCAGAAGAACAACATCCAAACTACTAAGAGAAAATGGCAGACTCTTGAATGACCTCACCAAATGTACACCAACATGGACGAGGCAGGGTTTAAGACTCTTGGAAGAGGCCACTGTTCATTGGACTAGCTGCCTCCAGAGCATCTGAACATCCTTATGTGCCCAGATGAAATGCCACGAAAGAAAACGTCTGTAAGAGGAGCAAATCCTGTGTAGTAAATTTGTGTAGTAAATGGTTGCAAAATAATTTGATGTGCAAGAGTCAAAGGAGGGATTGCTGCCAAGCTTTTGAAACCAGTTGCGTTTTCTTTGAGGGACATTTGATTGAGGGACAAACAAGGAACAATTTCATCATAAAAGAACAGCAAAATAAAGACAGTAAATAGCTTTCAATTAATTACCTTCCTGAAAGACCTGTTAAATATACAGAGGTGCCAGATCATGGGTTGGTACAGACTGTCCTGGAGTTCTACGAGTTTTCCCTGCTTCAAACTAAGTACAAAGAGAGGTAAAGAAAGTCCGTCTGGTCATGCACCTGGCACACATTCTTGTATCCATGGAGACAAAGTATCAGAAAGGAAAAAAAGAACATTTATAAGTGACCCTGACATTTGATACTGATGCAAAAACAAGGAAAGAAATGACAGAGTTAGAAGCCAAAAGCATGAAGTTTCTTTATTGCCTATGATTCAGTATCTCTCTCCCTCACATAGAAGAGATTCCTTTAAAGACATTCCTGCCTGCGGACCAGTGGAGCTCCAGCAGTGTCTCCAATGGAACTGCAGAAGGTTTCAAGCCTAAGTATTACTTGCAACTTTTCTCTTTTATCTCACATTCTAAAAGACATGTGGGTTGCTTTTTATTTATTTATTTATTTATTTATTTTTGTGATGGAACAAATGATTGTTTTTTATTTTTGCAAACAGAATTTAAAACCTACTTGATGATTAAATGAATTAGAATAGACACACTAATCCTTTAGGTTTGTATAAAAACTGTGGTAAAAGTTGGCTTCCAGTTCCCAGATAATCTAATCAGATAAAAAAATATCAGTGACCTTGAGAAAACACCCATAGTGTCTGTTTAACCAGACTTACGAATTATTTTTTTCCCATAATAAATAAGAAGATATATTTACATTTCATGCTTTTGCTTTTTAAAGCATCTCATAAACATTACAAGACAATTCACAGCATTGCTGAGAGGTAGTTCAGGAGTATGCTCACTTTACAAGTGTAAGAACAAGAAAGAAACTTGATCTCAGGAAGTTTTTGATGCACTGGTCAGTATGATTCTACTTGCTGCGTGTACCACAAACACAATGAATATGTATGATCAGCACTCATTAAATGGGTTAACACATAAATGGATGATTTATACACACCATCACAGTATATGAAGCATCCAAAATGCACTTGCAGTTGTTTAATAAGATTTTGGAAAATCAGGTCCTCCCTCTAAAACCTCACTTCTTTGCTAGGGGGCTGCAGCAGAGGGTGGCCCTGCACAGACCCAACAGCGCAGGGATCATGGCCCTAATGCTCAAGCCCTACAAGTCACTGCGGTTTGCCACAACCCCAGGAGGAAAGCCTGAAAAGTTGTCCCTTTTCAGCACAAATGAACCACTTTATCATCAATGTCCAGCCATCATGATGAAGCACATAAAAGCAGATGTTGCTTTACAGCCCTCTTCTAATCTCAAAAGCAAAAATCCTGCAGACTTCAAGAGGCTTCAGATCCAGCCCACAGTGGAAGAATTCCTTTATTTTCCAACAGACTTGACATATCAAATATCATCTGAGCACTCAGATGGGAGCCTGCTCTCACAGCACAGATGGCACCTCGGCTGTAGTGAGCACCAAGGGCACAGCAGTGTACCCATATAGGGCCCACAGCCCCTGCCTACCTGCATGGCATGGGGTGCCACAGAAACAAGGTGCCACGAAGCACAGTGCTGCATGGCCAAGGTGCTGTAGGCCAGGGTGCCCAACACTTCCTCTGCTGTTGGCAAAGCAGGACTTGGCCACTCAAAGCCAAGCTGAGCAATCACCCAGTCATCAGCACAGCTGCCCAATGTTCCCATTTGTATTGACAGAAAAGCACCTGCGGCCATTTTGCACACTGTGAATGCATTCTGTACCTCAGCAGCTTCAGAGGTGAGCCAATACCATCTGTGTATCATAATCCTGAGTATCAATTAACCGTGCTGTAAAACTCTTACTTTATTGAGAAGTGTTACACTTTCGACTAAGTGGCTACAACCTGGAGCTGTCTCCAGCCTGCAGGCTGGGCAATAAAGTGCTTTGTCTGACAAACCCATCACAGAGGTTTGCTCACGCTGTCACTCGGGCATAGAATCCCAAGCGCATTCCCAAGCCTCCTTTAAGGAATTAATGCTTGCTTACTTTGCCATCCCGAGAGTATTTACAGAAGTCAAAACGACCGTGCTTGCAGTCCACTGTGCAAAGAGGTGATGACATCAGGAAGATAGGTCACAAGCTTGAGTTTATAGTCATTACACTTACGTTGGTATGGCTTTTCATCCACTCAGTATAATCTTATGACCCCACAACTTTACAACCCTTCACTCTCTGGGTTTCATAGCACCTCTCCACTCCGGGTTAATCATTTCTCTGTCATTATCTGCCAAGAGTTCTTATCTCTTCTGCTGTCACTTTATAACAGGGCCCTCTTATCAAGCTGTACTAAATCACGTGACGGGGCCAAACCTATCACAAGTTCCAATTCTTCTGATTAGAGACTATCATGAAATGGGATACATGGTTTACAGCAGGTCACTAATGCTGGAAAAAGTACAGAGTCCACCGAAAGACATGCTTGTTACTTTCTGAATTCTGGGATAATTTTTTTGTTGTTGTTCATCACTCCGACTTTCACTGAGGGTTATTATAGCCTTGGTCTCAAGGCCAGAAAAGTTTACAGGCTGCACCTCTTCCGTACTCAATGCTGTACACCTTGCACCCAAGGGTACTCTATATTTACACTCAATAATGTCTTCTGGTTCTCACACGGCCATCATACAGGAATCTATAAAACATGGACTTACATCAGTCGGTAAGTAACAGTTTTCTGTTTTGATGACTCTGCATAAATATATTAAATTGAGGCTGCCCAAACTGAAAAAAAATCATTATGACTGGGCAAGCAAACAAAACTGATTAATTTACATGTGTTTTTAGGCAAATGAGAACTTTATGACACTATGTAAAATGAAAGTAAACAGTCGATGACTGAGTGAATGATTTTTTTCTGCAGAGATAATGCGATTACCAAATTTACCGTTAGACCATTAATAGTATTTTTATATACTATAATTGCTAATTACCAAGAAATGGCATATGTGCACATATGTATAAGCACTGGTGAAAAGCATAAATTGCTTCTGGCCTGACTGTTCTCACTGAATAAAACCTCAGGAATGTTTTCAGGGTTTTTTTTATTTTGGTTTTGTTTTTTTATGTTCTTTTTCTTTTTCTGTAATTAATATGGATGCTAAATACAGATTCTTTTTAGTATCGAAAGTGCATATATATATGTATATCCATTTAGTAGGAATGGGCTGGATAGTGAAGGTCGGTTGATATCTCAGAGCAGTGAAGATGTGAACACTTTCAGCAGAATGTGGAACAGCACCAGTTCCCTGTTGGGAAAGCTGGTTGGCGCAGGTTGCTCTGGCTTGCCAACACGAGGAGCATTGTGCCCCAGCTGCTCAGGGCTGCAGGGGCTGTGGCAGAGCCCGAGCAGGGCTGCAGATGGCACCCAGAGCAGACTGCTCCTGCATGGAGAGGGAGGCTCCTCTGCCTGTGCGAGGCAGCCCAGCCACACTGCAGGTCCCACAGCCCATGGCTGTGCGAGGCTGTGCCTTGGCACGGCAGCTGATGGCAAGGATGAAAAAAGGGAGCTTTGGCCCGAGGGTGTGTACCTGGGATCACTGTCCTCTTCTTCCCTCAAAGTGCGTCAGTGTGTGCAGGCAAAGCACTCATCCTGATGCAGGGTGTGATATGGGTCCCTCACCATCAAGGGATTGCAGGGATGGAGGGCGCAGCAACAGCTGCAGGAAGTAGCCTCAAATCTAGCTGAAAGCTGATCTTGATCTCCTAGGTGGAGCTGCTGTTTCACCTGGGGAAGGGGAGTGTGCCATGGATGGGCTCCCACCTGGGACCCAGCTGTGTCCCAGGCTGCTGTCCCCCAGGAGCTCACTACCTACCCTCTCCTCCTGCTCTGCACCTCCCACACAAGGGCCATGCCAAACACCACAGCATACTTTGCTGGGCTGTAAATGAATGGCTGGAGGATAATACACCATGACTGTTCTGTCAGGGTATCCTGTCCACAACAGCGGGAGAAGGAAAAATGAGACATTCCTCTCCATCATACTTACACCAAATAAATTTAGGTTTCCCTAAATCATGTAGATATGAAGGACAGAGAGTCATGAATTAGCAAAGCACTGTTGTCACCATACCTCCAAAATGCACTCACATATGTGCCATACTGCACACATAACAGGTCAGATTCACTAAGCAAAGCCCAGGAAAAACAGATCTGAATCCTGTGACACCTTCTGAAATTCTAGGTGCTCTGTGTCTAGGGCAGAACTGTTGCCTTGTGTGGCACAGCACAGCCACAGCTCCTGGTGGCATTCCTGACAAGCATGTCTAATTCGACCTGTGTACTCTGAGCACTATGTGCCCTTAAGGTTAAATGTAAGGAGCAAGATCCCACTCTTATTTGCTCTTGAAAGTATGCCTTTGGAAGGAATAGCCATTCCCCAGAGCCAAGTAGGCTAAATCCCTTCTCTGGACTTTTCTTTCTGTCCAGTCCTTCCCAGCACATCCTTTACTTTTTCCACCTCGAGCCAAAGCAAGGCAGATGGGTATGTGAGGTGCTCTTGCTGTGAGGTGCTCTTGCTGGGGGCACCTGTGCATGCAGGCAGGCAGTACAGGCACCCACTGGGTAAGTCAGTCCATGGAACGGAGCAGCAACACACCGCTGCAGGGGTGAGCCTGCTTCCAGCCTCAAACTGCCCAAACTGAGCCTTCCTCTCAGCCTCATCCAGCTCCCATGGACACAAATAAAACTCCTTCTCTTATTTAAAGGGGAGTGGATCTGCCCCTCAGAGAGCAAACAGCCAGACTGGAGCTGACACCTGGTTTTAGGTTTACAGTCAAGTAGTGAAAAAAGCAGCTGGAATTCACAGGATATTACTAGCACATCGGATCTTCCAGGTGAAGATCATACAATCCTCTGGAAGTGCCATGTGTATTTCTGGTCAGATTCCCAGGCAGCACAAAGCCACTCAACCAGCTGGATTTTCCTCTAGTCAGCCTGTTGTCTTAGCATCCTCAGGGACACTGCAATTGGTGTGAGCATTAACTACAATTATTTAACAGAAATAATTGTTTCATTAACTTGAAAAAATGGTCGTAGAGCAGGACAAATAATCTACTTGTAATTTCTTACTGTGAGGCTTTTCAGCTTGTGTAATACTTGCTGCCATCTTAATTCGAATGTATGTCTTCCAGCAATTTACGGTATTACAACTAGTGCTCTCGAGTTTGGCAAGGTTTATTTGTATGCATCATTATTAGCATGCATATATCATGCATTTTCACATGACTGGCAAAGACAGCAAATATTATTTTTAAATTCTGGATGAGGATTTTGGTCAGCATAGCAAGCAAAGCTTCCATGGAAGCAAACAGAGGTTGGGCTGCAAGACCCAGGCAGCTTTTAAGAGTGATATCTCAATGCTAGCCTTAACTTCTATGCCATTTTCTTCTCCTTAAATACTTTTGCTATCATTATACTGCAAATGAACTATTTAGAAAAGTGGCAGCATTTACATATACACTTGGTTCTCTCCAGTTAGTCTGATTTTAAATATGCAAATGCATGGAGCAAAATAACAGTGATGATGCCTGTGGGCTCCAGAGGAAAACCTCTGCCAGAAGGCCTCCAGTCATATGTCCATGTGGGCATCTCAGAAGTCAGCTCCCAGCCTGTCCTTACGTAGGGCAGCAGGGAAGAATGATCTGCAGCAGGAGCTGTGCCTCACTGCAGTGTGGAGAAAAACGTTACTGAAGTACAGAGTTTACTCACCTATTCCACAAGTACTTTATACATACTGCTGAGCTGATATGTGCATCATTAGGTAGTAACATATATTAATACATTCTTATATATAATGCAGAGGCATTACATACACAATCCTTATTGAGATTTCTCAATGTAAACGTTGCTATTTTATCTTTTCATGGTTTGTTTTATGATTAGACTTATGCGTGGAGAACTCTTAGATGATACGTATATATCTATGAGCTCTGGGTTTGCTCACGATAAAGATCAGCTATTAAATTACTTTTTGTAAATAAAGTTTTCCAAGCTTCAAAACATAATCACTATTTGGGAGGGGAGGGGGAAGGAATGGACCTAAAACATCTCCTTTTTTCTTTTTTTTATTTTTTACCAGCAGATCAAGGTCAGTTGCCTCAGCAAAAGAAATTTCATTTTTAAGCCTGTCTGTGCAGGATAGAAATCAATTATCTCTTATGGTACAGAGGCCAGCGCTCAGCCCTGACAGGAGCCTTGCTTTATACACAAATATATTTGGAGTATTTCCAGACCAGGCTGCAGTTCTTATAACTAGGTGCTCCACGCGCAGCTCCAAGGGGGCAGCGCAGCCGAGACAAAAGGAACCCACCAGCGAAGTAAACAAATACCCTGAGTGGGTATTTGTACCCAGGCAGTTGGGCCTGGCCCCGGAGGGCAGCGCGGCTGGGTGCCCCGCTCCGAGCCGTGCCGTGCCGCTCCTGTAGGGCTGGGGCTGCGGTTCCGCTGCGGGGCGGGCGCGGGGAGGGGCCGCCGCATGTCCTCGGCGCTTCGGTCAGAGCGAGGACGTTTTCCGCAGCTAGACGCAACAGGTCCGAGAAGCGCTGGGATAGAATGCGTCTTCCCTGCTTAGCACTAAGAAAAAGAAAACTATCACGTTTTCTACTTGCAAAACTGACTCTTTGAGCGTGTTAGGCGAAAGGCTGACGTGTGGCGAAGGATGCCGCTCGCTGCTGGTGCTGTTGATGCAGGGAAACCCCCGCAAGCTCCAGGCAGGACTCGCCTCTCCCGGGGCGCCCGTGCCTTCAGCCGCCCGAGCCGGACGCGTTGCCCCAGACCTCGCCTCCTCCTCGGGCCCCGCAGGAGCGCCGGCAGCCCCTCGGGGAGCAGGCGGGGAGAGCCGCTGCCCCGAGCCGTCCCGGGGCACTGCGCTGCGCCCCGGGCCCGGCGGGATGCGGCAGGACGGGGTGCGGCACCGCAACGCCTTCCGGTGAGTCACCGGCAATAAAAGAAAAGCAATCACGGAGGTGCTTTGCCACCCACTTGGCCCGACGCGCTCCTCGCCCTGGAGTATCCCGTAGTTTCGCATCACTCGTGGCTGCCAGGTGTTTATAAGGCAGCAGGGCGTTCCAGCGCGCAGCAGTAAGCTCGGCCGGGCGTTAAAAATAGTTTCTCGGTCAATAATTGACTGCTTGGGAAAGGCTCTCCGGTTCGGACCGGAGAGGATCGGCACCTCCGTAAGGCAGCGGCGAAAGATTCGCAGCAGAAAAAACGCAACAGGCTTCGGACAGTGATCCTCTGCGGTGCGCGTTTCACTTCAGAAAGCACTGCGGCCCGAAGCACTCTCTCTGATTCGCTGTTGGCGGATCAAAAAAAAATTACGGAAAAATAATGTGTTTTTGTGTTTGTTTGGTTGGTTTTTTGCAGTTTTCTGGAAGGGGCAGTTTACTTTCTAAAGCCTGAGTCGGAGACGTAAACAACCTCCGCCCAACTGAATCCCTAGGAACTAAAAGCAGCGCTCCTTGGCAAAGTGATGAGAGGAGCTCGTGGGCTGAGCGATTTCGGAGGTTTCAGGGAACTCTCCGTGTCGTCCCGTGGGGGCGATCTGTTTATGGCAGGGACACACAGGGAGTGAAGACATGGAGTGAGTGAGGAGAGGAAAAAGGAAAAGAAAGAGAGAAAAAGAAAAAGAAAGGAAAGGAAAATAATTAGAATAGAGCCGATGATAGATACATATTTCATGTTGTAAACAGTCTCGTGAAGTTGGGAGTGAGAGGTGAGTGAAACGAAGCAGGAGCCGCATTACAAATGCTGCAGTTGCAGAGGGGAGCTGCACATGCCGCTCTCTGTCACACGCTGCCTGCCCGCGTGTGTGCGGGGCCGGAGCGGCGTGAGGCGGTGTGGGGCGGCACGGAGCAGCGCTGGGCGGTGCGCTGCTAGGGCTGGGTGCCTCCAGGGCTGGGTGCCGCTAGCGATGGTTGCTGTTAGGGCTGGGTGCTGCCAGGGCTGGGTGCTGCTAGGGCCGGCTCCGTGGCAATGACTCTCACCCGCGACTGGCTGAAGCTACCAGACTGAGGAGTGATCCCTCAGATTCACTCTGGGGCTACTAACGCGATGCTCGGAGGAAAAGGATGAGGGAGGGCGGAGAACGGATGCAGATTTCTTTCCTTCTTAAATACTTCCTTATAAGCCTTCTTGATTGACTTTGCATTTAGATTTCTCAGCAGAAGACTCCAGTCTTTCATTTGTTTCTGCAAAGTTTGTCTCGGACTCCCCCCCACTCTCCTTCCCCCACCCAGAAGTTCCCTCTCGCTCCAGCTTGCTTGCTGGGAACATAAACCAAACCTTCTTCGGGACGCTTCCCTGCACAGAGGTGGCAGAGAGCACTACTTGCTGCTCTCGAGCAGATCCTCGGGGATGGAAATGTCCCTGCATGTACTACATCTGCCCCAGTCTGCGGCCTCTTTGAAGCAGTAAGAAATTGGAGCTTGAAGTATTGCCACACAGAACCCTCTGCCTTCAAACAGAGGCGAAAGAAGCTTCGAATTATTTAAAATCAGACCGTGTTTTCTTTTTTTTTCTAATGTAAATGTACATACATTTAAATAGGGAAGTATAAAATATTCCAGGTCTTGCTCCTTGTACTAATCAAGGTTGCTGGAGGCTCTCCGAGCCATCATCTTTTATAATTATAATTACACGCGTCAATCAAGACCTTCAGGCAAAGTCAGAACAAGGCAGGCAAACTCAGGAGAGAAATCACATTAAAAAAAAAAAAAAGTTTGGAGAACTTGGTAAGGAACGGAGAAGAGATTAGAAGAAAGGGTAATTAAGGTTGCTCAAGGCAATCGCGAGAGCTAGAACTCCATGTTAAATTAAATGTAGCCACAAGGGAACAGGTATCATTTATAATGTGTACTGCCCTAAACTGTTACTTCGGAGAAACGTGGATGTGTAATAACCTCTCCAAAGTATGTTCATCTGTAGCGATGACTGGCGGAGCAGCATTGCAATGCACACTTCGAGCTTGCTCCAAACCCTCCCCGGCAGAACCACGCGGAGCCCACGAGCGAGACCG
This sequence comes from Cyrtonyx montezumae, assembly GCF_038088225.1. Taxonomy (NCBI): domain Eukaryota; kingdom Metazoa; phylum Chordata; class Aves; order Galliformes; family Odontophoridae; genus Cyrtonyx; species Cyrtonyx montezumae. The sequence goes on along the minus strand of NW_027071825.1, from coordinate 19,993,360 downwards.
AAGCTCCCAACACCGCTGCCAGGGCCGGGTCCGGGGCGTGGGCATTCCGTCCGCTCTGCCGGGGCTGTCCGCGGGGCTCTCTTCCCCGGCTTTCGCCCAAAACGCGGGTGCCTTTCCCGGAGCTGAACTCACTCGAATAGCGGCACGGGGCGCCTCGGCAGGACTACGCCGCGCGGCGTGACCGACAGGGGAGGGAGCGGCGGTTCCCCGACGGCTCAGCGGGCCGCCGTCTCGCCAGGCCCGAGGCCACGGCCCCGCCGCAGCGCGCAGCCTCCGGCCGAGCCCCGAGCCCCGAGCCCCGGGGCGGGCGCCCGAAGGAGCGGAGCCGCCGCTGCACTGAGCCCCGGCCAGAGCCGAGCCACGGCCGGGAGCCGGCGCGGGTGATGCCGCACGGCGACGCCGTCCCGAGGGCACGTTAGTGACGGGGGCCCGGGGGAGCAGCTCCCCAGCGGCCGTACGGTGTCGGGCCGGCCCGTTCCTACCAGGGGATGGGCTCACCCCCTCGGGGGATCTCGGCCGCCCCGCAGAGCACCGCGCTGGCACGTCCTGCGGCTCATCGCGCCTCTGGGTCGCACGGCAGGACAACTGCTAAGGTGTGAAGTTATAGCCTGAGAAATAACGCGATGACATAGACCAAGACCTCCCTGCCCGCGCTCCATCCCTAAGAGGAATGGCAAAATATAAGGAGCCCATAAGCTCCGAGCATCGCGGAGTACTGGGTCCAGCCTCACAACGCTAAACCCCGCACAGAGTGGGAAAGGCAGACAAAATTCTCCCTGTGCGTAGGGTTGGCTGAGGGTCTGCTCTCAGTTAAGCAAAGCTCTCCCCTTCCCGTCAGCGGGCGAGAGAAGTTCGAAGTGTCGAGAGAATGGCACACGCGACGCACTCCACCCGCGATCCCTTTCGTTCCCCACAAGCGGTTGTAAGTTTGGTCACGGGTCTGCTTTTCCGAAATCTGTTCCAACCGATGGGAAAAAGCGGTCCTCAGCACCGCAGACGGTTCCGCGCCTCACTTCCAATCGGAAGCAGTTTTCAGCGCCAAATATTTTCAGCTTTTAATGTACACAACGGTGACCAAAGCCTCATGGCAGCACGGGCGGGGGTCTCGGATGCTCGCGGAGGTGACAATAACGCTCAGCCCGCACTGCCGGTGGAGGCGGCCGAAGCCCCCCCAGTGCCCGCAGCGCGGCAGGGGCGGGCAGGGCAGCGGGGCGGGTGGACCCCCGGCCCCGGCGCGGCTCCGCAGGCAGCGTGGGACCCCGCCGCCGCCGGGGCTGCTTTGCGCTGCGGGGCCGCCCGGCTCCCGCGGAGACGCACGCTGGCGAGAAACGAGTTATCTGAGATAACGCGGGGAGTAGTGCCGCTAGCCGCACCGAGGGCCGGGGAAGGGAAGCTCTTGCTCAAGCGTTGGCTCGGCAGGGCATTGGATTTTGTGCAAACGATGCAACCGGCACCGATAGATTTCGCAAGAAGTTTTAGGGAAAGGAGACACAAAAAGCCAGAATAGACACGGTGAGCTCCCGCCTGCTGCTTTAAGGCTCTGGGACAGAGAGGCGGCAGTGGGCCCCGAGGGCCGGAGTTCCCCAGACGCCCAGGGTCCCGCTGCCTGCCCCCGCCCGCAGAGGAGCGAGCGCCGGGGGTCCCGCGGGTGGCAGAGGGGAGCTGCAGCGGGGCACGCAGCCGCGGGGTGCGCGGCGGGCTGGGGGCCGTCGGGCTCCTCTGGTGCGAGCGGGTTTGGCGGCAGCCCCGGCCCCGCAGCCCGGCCAACAAGCGGGCGGGGGGCGATCACGCTGCGCGAGCTCCTGTGTCTGTGTGCGCGTGTGTGCGCGGGGGTGTTGCTACTTCCTACTCCGCCGTATTGGCTGCGAGAGCCGTGTCGGTGCCCCCCTTCGCTGGGGGCCCCCGCAGCCCCCGGGCTCCGGGAGCGCCTCCCCACGGGCCCGGGGCGAGAGGTCCCGGCTCGGCACCTCCGCACTTGTGGCGGGGGAAAGGGGGAGGAGGAGGAGGAGGGAGGAAGGGAGGAGGGGGCCGGGGGTGGGAACCCTGTCCAGCAGCACCAGCGGCGGCAGAGCGCTCCCGTGCACTGTGCCTCTCCGCATGGATCGGGGCGCCGGGCTGCCGCCGCGCTGAGCCCCGGGCGGAGCTGCTGCGGGCTCCCGGGGTTGCTCCTTCCTCTCCGACACCCCCGGTCTTCCTCCTCCTCCTCTCCTCTCCGCCCCCGCCGCCTGCAGCCCAACAACCGCTCCGCGGCTCCCCCGGCCGCGGGCACCCGGCGGCGCTTCCCGGCGGCCGGGGCCGCTCGGCGCTCCCGCTGCAGCAGGGCAAGGGCTGGCGCGGCGCAGAGGGAGGGAAGAGGAGGAGGAGGAAGAAGAAGCATCGGCCGCCGAGCGTCCCTCGGTCCCGCTAAATCTGTGCTGCCGTGTCCAGGTGCCGGTGCCGCGAACGGACACGGAGCCCTCAGCCCGGCCCGCAGCCGCCTTGTCATGCTGCCCAAAGTGGAGACGGAGGCCCTGGGACTCGCCCGGTCGAATGGGGAACAGGGGCAGATGCCAGAAAACATGCAAGGTAAGGGGGGAACCGCACGGCGCTCCCCCTCCGCGCACGCTCGGCTCCCCACTCCTTCAAACCGCCCCCGAGTCCTGCAAAAAAAGTTCAGGGCTGCCTCCCGCGAGCTCCGCCGAACTCGTACCTTCGCGGCTCCGTCGGGTACCGGAGCCCGAGGCAGTAGCGCTAGATCGTGGCAGAACCGGGCCGGGAGATGCGGCCGCGGTGGGAGGTATCTTTGCCCGGGGGTGCAGACGCCCGCGGGCTTCTGCCTCGGGGCCACCGCAGCGGGTCGGAACGCCGCGTGGGTCCCATCCCCGCTCCGCCCATAACTATCGCTAAGTTTACGGCGGAGGATTTTACGCAACGGGAATGTCCCGGAGAACACCTCGCGTGTCACCCCCGGGGCCCGAGGGGACGGCCGCCGCCGGCACCCCGCAGGTACAGCGCAGGTGGCAGCGGCCTCTGTGCTAAACTTCGCCCGGAGCCCCGGCGCGTGTGCACCGTTCTGGGTCCGGTTCTGGGTGACGGCGGGATGCCCGAGCTGGAAACGCCTCGGCTGGCCCGCCCGGGCCGGGGGCCGCGGGCAGGGCCGCTGCGAGGGATCGGTTCCCGCAGCCCGGTGAGCGAGCGCTGCCCGCTCCGCCCCCTGCCTGCCCCCGAGCAGCGGGTCCTGCCCCGTCGCTCTTCCGCAGCCGTCCCCTGCTTGCAGGGAACTAGGGGCGGGGTGGGCCGGGGGCTCGGAGGTGCTGGGGGCGGCTCGCCCGCCCTTTTCTTCGCCCGCAGAGCGGGCTCCCCGCCAAGCGCTCGGAAAACCCCTGCTTTCCCACTTGTTTTTTCCTGAGACGAGGGAGAACTCGGTCCCAGCGCCGGGTCCCGGCTTGGGGCCGCGGGCGCAGAGGGGAGGGCCGGGCCCTTCTCCTCCCCGTCCGCTGCCGCCCCGCGTCCGCCCCACGCCCCTGGCAGGCGGTGACTCCGGCCGTGCCGAGGCCGCCCTGGAGCCGCTGCCCCGGCCGCGTGCCGGCTGGTTCATGCCCCAGAGCGCAGCTCCCGCGGCCCCGAGCCGGGCTGCCCCCGGGGCGCTTCGGGCGGACTCCGGCCGCCCCGCCGCCCGCGAGCCGCGGCGTTATCGGGAAGGAGGCGACGTCCCGAGCGCTGCCGCTGGCTGCCCGGTGCCTCCCGCAACTCCTCGGGAACCCTCCGCCGTCGCCGGCCTGAGGTCCGGGGAGGGAAATCGGCGGCGCCGCTCCGGGCGGGCTCGCTTGCCGTGAATCGCCCGCCAGAGCCGCCGTGCGGGCTCTTCGGAGAGAGCCCGGCTCGAGAGATCGCGCTCCGCGTCCGGCTTCAGCCCGGTCTGCACCCACCCAGCCCCTTCCCCGAGCGGCCCGAACGCCGGGCGCCCGGCTCGCCGGACCCGGGGCAGCCGCGGACCCCTAGGGACGCCGGTGTCGAGCCGGGACCCGCTCCCCGCCCGCGCCACCGGGGCCGGGCAGCGGCGGCGAGGCTGAGCGCGACCCCGTGCCCGGCTGCGGCACGCCGGGGCTGCGGGCGGGCAGCGCTCCCGCGGCGGCTCGGGCCCGGGCTGCGGAGCGGGGGGCGGCGGTCGCCCCGAGCCCACGAGCTCCTGCTCAGCAAGTAAGTAACTTGACTGCAACGCGGCACAAAAGTGCTGGGGCTGTACGATACAAGCCTAGGCTAAGTAAATATTTGCAGGCTGATGTTGAAAGGAAACTTTAAAGGAAACGAACCGAGTTACTTTAAAGACAGCGGTGACGCTTCATCTTTTCATTGTACCTTTTTAAGCACGTTTCTGATCACTCGGATTGAAATAGACTCATTCCGTTTGTGATTCCCTAAGCTACGCTCTGAAGTAAGAGCGCTCCACGAACAGAAATACTGAGAACCTAAACATGAGGAGCCGGGGGGTTTTGCTTCTCCTGCCCAGTGCCATACAGATTTGCTGTTGGGCAAAAGTTGCACATTCCAGTGCAAGCTGTACTCTGAAACGCAAAACTTTCTGCAGTTCTCAGCGTTATACTTTAAAGAGAACTCTTCCCCTAGATGAGAGCAGTTGCAGAAAAAGAAGTAAATTGTTACCGTCAATCCTAACAGAATGCGCTATTTCTCCTCTTCCCAGTGTCTCAGTTTAAAATGGTGAATTACTCTTATGATGAAGACCTTGAGGAGCTGTGTCCGGTCTGCGGAGATAAAGTGTCTGGGTACCACTACGGGCTGCTCACCTGCGAGAGCTGCAAGGTTCTGTACTAATTACCTCATACAAACAGAATACAGCAAAAAAAAGTTTCAAATATAAACAAAACAAAACAAAAAAAGACAAACTAAGGCAGATGTTTAATAACTTGGCTTATTTCTTGTGCATTTCTTGCTAGATTCTCATGAAAAATTAAGCACCAAAATGCTGCAGGATTAGAACTCTCTTTGAGAGATCTCATTTGCACAAAAGGGAAGAAAAACTTGGGCTGTTCTTAACCATAGCTTTAGTGCTACTTTAAAGTGTTTTGTTGTTGTAAAGCGAGTTAGTTAGAGAATAACTTTTATTCCTAACTGTCCTAAATGTTGATCTTAGTTGATTTACATATGCTTAGAATATTTCTTTTCCCGGAGGACAAAGTAAAAATCTCCTCGGTGCTGATCAGTTTCACAGAGTCCAAATCAGCTTTACGATTTTGCTTCCCTCAATATTACACAGTCCATTTCTGTAATGATGATGATTTTGCTCTTTTTATACCAACTAGATACTGCCAGAGCTCACCTGACACAAAGCTACCAACATATGACTTGCTTTAAGTTATTCTCTATTTTGAGAAGAAAATATTTCTAAAGGCAACCACATTTAATCACTTCTAAATTAATTTCTCTGCGTGGTTTTATTACACTAAAGTTTAAACATCTATGAATTTATGGCATGCCAAATTTGTCAGGTAAAAATTTGCAGAGTTCTTCCCAGCCATCTAAGTAATGCACTGTGAAGAAAGCTCCATGGCTCAAACAAAGCAATTGAAAATACTTAGTTGTATGGGAAAATTAACTTGGCGCATTATATTTTCATTAAAAAAAAATCAATGAGAATTGAATAACAAGCACTTATGCCTTTAGCACGCACCGTTGGGATACGCATTCGCCAGAGGTATTCTGTATTGTTTTTATCTTTGCTACAGTGTTCCTACTTATTTTACAGAGAAGTGCTTTGAAGGGAACACTTATTTTACAATTAAGTGATACAGAAGGAGCTGGCCAGCCTCTCTTTCCGCTGTGCCTACAGCCACTCTTGCGAAGCTTTGATGCAAGTCTAAAAAGCAGAGCCCTAGTTCAAGAAAAGCTCCTGTAGGGTCTGGTGCTTTTTTTCCTGTATACATCTCACTTTCATTTAAAATCTACTGTAGAACTGCATGAGATCCTGTCCAGAGCCTGAAAAATATGTTACAATCATTTCTGTGAAATGAAATGCTGAAGTACACTGCTCAAGCAGAATGGCTGACTTTTGTATCTACCACACAGGGGTTCTTTAAGCGAACAGTCCAGAATAACAAGAGGTACACATGCATAGAAAACCAGAACTGCCAGATTGACAAAACTCAGAGGAAACGGTGCCCTTACTGTCGATTTCAAAAATGTCTAAGCGTTGGAATGAAATTAGAAGGTAAGGCTTCCAGTCTTGCTTGTATCACCAGCTGTATACAGACTCACTTCTGAGAAATGACAGGATTACGTTATGATAGACACTGCTTTATAAGCATTACTCTATATGTCACATTTTTAAAGTTGTAATAAAAGGTGGCTTATGTTCAATGAAGCTGTTGCTTCCTAGAAGTACAAAAAGTAAATGGTAAATCTCTAAAAACTTGTCAAAACCACACAGTCAATTTTCACGTATGTACATCCTGTGAGATTTCAGTATTTCCACGCTCTAGGCAGTATGGAATTAGTTTTGCAGCGTTATGAAAAGATTAAACTAAGTATATAAGAGGAATCCAGATTTTAAAAATTCATTGTTAGAGTGATTTGACGTTATTTAAATTTTATCTGGGGTTCTTTTTATAGTATTATCTTTCAATAATATGGCAAAAAAAAAAAAGAGATGGAATGCACAAGTTCTTTCTTACAGTGACTTTCTTTTGGGATTAAGGACAAAAACTTCTAAAGTTATGTCCTATATCTTTCACGATGCTACACCTGCAATGTTATTACCAACAAGGACTTGGAAGTATACTTTTTTTACTTCATTAGGCTCTGTTGTGTACAGAGAGAAATGAAGAATATACAATACCCTTTGAGAAAAGAGAATGCAAAAATATCATTCAGATTCAAATGTGAGACTCGAAATTATTCCAACATTGACAAATAAAATAAATTGAGATTTCAAAGCAAACAGCATTTCTATTTGACCGAGCACAAGCTTCCAAATCCCTTATTCTTCTTTTGTACTGAAATGGCATTTACCTGAGATACCAAACAAGGAAGAATCAGACCAACAAGGGATACAATAAACCACTAAGGGAGCCATAAAAGACAAGCCCCATCACCTGAGTTTGGCTGAGGAAAACTGTTTCTATAACTGAAGATCAACACAATAATCAGCCCTCTGCAATCTGATTAATTCAATATTATTCTATCTGCTCACATCCTTGGCTACCACTGACACTGCACTAAACATCCCAAATCCTGCATAGGCATCCAAATTCAAGCTTTGAATTTGGAATCATTTTCTTCCTGCTGACAGAGAATAAGGATAAGATACATTAACTACTTTTAACTCCTCTCAACTGTGGGCAACGATACAGGTCCAATTTTTGTGCTTCAATGACGCTGTGCAATACACACTAGTCTCTGTAGGAGTTATGCCAACATTTGCTAATAGCATTTGCCATGTAACTGTTAATTCTAGATACCTGGAAGGATACTGTATGTACAGATTTAAAGTTAATGACATTTAGCAGCATCATGATTTAATTAGTTTTCTACATTTCACTCAAAACCAACATTTAGCAGCATTATTAGGAACATTCTGGCTGTAAAGGGAAGTAAGGCACATCTAGTTTAAAAGGTGCTTTCGAAGTGTACTCTAACTCCCTTCACTGTACACCCATACAACTTCTTTTCCTCTCTTTAGAGAACTGTTGACATGCGCTTCCATAACTGTGAATACTTGTGACATTTATGTGTCTTTTTCCCTAATAATTATATATATATATCCTTAAAGTCTTTTTCATAAATTACCATGCACTAAAAAAATAAAGAATCATTAAACATTAAGTCCTTATGATAATGTACAGTATTATCCATATCCAGCATTCAGAATAAATTTTTAATGATCTACTAATCCCTAAGATAAAAAGCTCAAGAACTTAACCTCCAGCAATCTCAGCAGTCTCAACATGTCACCCGGCTGTCAAAGGTTCCTCTCTCAGTGTAATTGCCACTGGGCAAGGTGGGCTTGGTGAGAGCTCCTCGCTAGACCATTACACACATAGCACGGTGACAGTCACTGCTGTGTCACAGACCACCAGCATGACTCCCAAGGCAGTTGTTGAGGTGGATTTGTTTTAATTATTTCTAATTCCAGAGATATTACAAGCCAAAACAGCGCCAACAGTTTGTGTCACTTCCTCCTCCTATGTGGAAAGCAGTAGGCTAACAGCTTTTCTCTGCGTGTTCCTACTGCAGCCAAACTGTAGAGCTGTTCAGATAACTAGAAAATTCTCAGCTATACACCAGTCTGAAGAGAGCATTCAAAAAGAAGTATTTCCTTTTTGCCAGGAAAATACATATTCTCTCCTTTGTGACTACTGAATGTTTCACAATTTACGTTTCAGATGTTTTAATGGAATGACTATAACAAGATAATGTGGTCTACTGGATACATCTCAGACACATTCTGGACATCAGCCCTTGTTTCTTAATGACATAGTAACTTGACATAAAACCAAACACACACTGAGATCTCCACGTGATTCCATAGCAGGTGTGAAATCTCTGTAGCCAACCATTGTGTCTGTCCCCATGTCTTAATCACCGTAGAGAACAGGTCTTCCAAGTTAGCAATGTGCATGCCATGTTTCAATTACCAGAAATAAGTGACATTTGTTAAATTAAAATAACTCTTTCTTTAAGAGTAAGTGCTACTTTGAATTTGGAAAAAAAAAAATCAAGGAGTTACATGTCTACATTTCTGCTCTGTCCTAATGTACGTTCTGTTACAGAATGTCCATTTCCAGTTTTCGTTCTGATTTACTTCCTCCTCTCCCCTGACAGCCGTGCGAGCTGATCGAATGCGTGGTGGCAGAAACAAGTTTGGACCAATGTACAAGAGAGACAGGGCACTGAAGCAGCAGAAGAAAGCTCTCATCCGAGCAAATGGACTTAAACTGGAAGCCATGACTCAGGTGATCCAAGCTATGCCAACTGACCTGACAATATCCTCTGCGATCCAGAACATCCATTCTGCCTCCAAAGGCCTACCTCTGAACCATACTGCCTTGCCTCCCACAGACTATGACAGAAGCCCCTTTGTAACCTCTCCAATTAGTATGACAATGCCACCCCATGGCAGCTTGCAAGGTTACCAAACATATGGCCACTTCCCAAGCCGTGCTATCAAGTCCGAGTACCCTGACCCTTACACTAGCTCACCAGAGTCAATAATGGGCTACTCATACATGGATGGTTATCAAACAAGCTCACCAGCAAGTATTCCACATCTGATATTGGAACTCCTGAAATGTGAGCCAGATGAACCACAAGTCCAAGCTAAGATCATGGCATACCTGCAACAGGAGCAAGCCAACAGAAGCAAACACGAGAAGCTCAACACATTTGGGCTTATGTGTAAAATGGCTGACCAAACCCTATTCTCCATCGTCGAGTGGGCTAGGAGTAGCATCTTTTTTAGAGAACTTAAGGTAGGTAACAATTTCACATTATATTTTTTAAGAAAGCAAGATCATTTTTAACGTTGTACTTCGAGCAAGGAAGTGTGGTTTATCTTTTTCTCTAAGCATTTCTAATTCATCTGGCTTTAAATAAGCAGACTGTTCTGAGGAGAAACTTGCATGTGTCTTCATCTTAGTGTGCAGTAAGCTGTATCAGAGGTTTCAGTTTTACTCTTCTGTATTTTATTGTTTGTCCTAATAGTTTTTTTAACTGCACGGGCCTAGCATGAATTTTGCTCCTTCTCTGTCAGCCTCTTTCTGGCTTGTACTTAGAATTGAAGAATGTCTGTTACCATTCTGTACTCATTTGCATAATTATCTTATTACCTTATTACACAGTAACCTTATCTGCACATCTGTGTTCACTCCCTACTTAAGTGTATATTAGAATATTAACTTTCTCACTGGGATATTATTTTGTATGTCTACGTGTAGTTAACCATGAAGGCTACGTTGTAAGCAGGGTACACAGATCAGATAGCAAGGAGGAAGAAAGTATCCTTAAGGATTCCTTTGATTCCTATCACCACTGATACACTGTGGACTCCTGTAATCTACATCAGCCACAATTACCTTTAGGCTCTTCTTTATGAACATTAGGCAGTTGGACTATCAGTGCACCCAATCCTTATGCACAATTCTCTGGTGGACAGAGATTTCATTTTATATAAATATACATTTATCAGATTACTCTTAAGGCAGTTCTGTTGTTTGTTGTAGTCAGCTCTGACACAGAAATTGTAAGCCAGAAATTTGGGATCAGCCAGTATAGATAAACCACAATTTTAACCACTCCTTCAGTCTAAACGTTAGCTCTGAAAGGAATAAAATACCTTCCACCTAAAACAAACTAACAAAAAAACACAAGATCAAGCTTATATTGGGTCTGCATTTCCCTATTATATTGCCAGCTAACTGAATTTCCTGCAACTCAGAGATGTTTTTGCCATAACTATTTGCTGCTGAACTCTGCAAAGTTCTTGCCCCTAACTTCTTGACTGTCTTGCAAAAGGAAAATAATAAAATGCCCAAACAAAACAATTACTGCATAAGTTCATTGAGAATTGAATCCACCAATATCAAGAGCACAGAGGGGAGAGCCTATCAAAGGCCTGCAGTCAGGATACTTGCCACAACAGTATTTTTATCATAGCCTTAATGATTCAGACACAAGAAATGAAGTCTATGATTGCAAGAAAAGTGAGCTGTGTATGTTGTATATACACAGCTCCACTTGTTCTCAGACATTTTCACAACTGAAGGAACTATTATAAACTCAGCCTAAATTAAGAGAAAGAAGGGAGGAAGTTACTTGGGGGGGGAAAGAAAATTGATTAAAAAGGGCTGAAAACTGTCGCATCTTCTTTGCCATATATTGTTTATAATCTTTTAGTAACCCATACTTCTCATTTTAAATAACAAAAAGATTAGAATGACAAACCAAATACATTTTCAAAAGACGATGTCCTACAGTCTGGAAACAGGGAACTTTGAAACTATTAAGTTCTTAAGGCTGGAGTAATCATTTTAAAAAATAACTGAGATTTGCAGAAGATACTATTCAGTGCAAGATTTTTTAAGTTATCATGATCTGCCTAAAAATTACACTTACAATTAAAGTGATAATATGAAAAGATATTTGAGCAACATTTACTTGTCATGGTTCTACTGCTTACTCTGTAGGCAGATTTTAAAGGCATGCAACATCCTGTCCTGGGAAGTCTTAGAGATAGTCTTCATTTCTAACCTCAGGCAGGTTGATACTCTTCAACTAATGCATGCTTACTAGTATGGATGTAAAAGGTGCAGAAATTTGTTTCACACAGACGTCTAGAAATACATATGTTCTAGAAATTCACTACATACAGGCTTTGGCTATATCTTTCAGAGACAATGTTTTCTTCCCAATATTTGTGCCCTTTTTATCACAGAATCCCCCATGGATTTTGTATCTTGTGGCATACCTGGCTCATTTTTCTTAATTGGACAACATTTGCTAAACTGCACAGCATTCCAGAACAATATCAGCACACTTGGAACCCATTATTTAGGAACTAGGCTACAACAACTCTTAAGAACTTTGAACTTTTCAGCATTGAAAGAGTGACACATATACATCAGCCACCACACTGCCAACAGTAGCAGGTAACACTAACTTTTTGCAGCTGAGAAGAGAGGATCAGAATGGAAATTTTTCCTACCCTTTCTGTCCATCCACATTGTCAGCTCCTTCCAATCAACGTAGCAACGGCTGCTATTTCAGATTGCTCTGGAGAACCTGGGTACCTGTGGGGAGTAAAAAAAAGGATATGACAGAAATTTTAAATGCAGAAGGAAGGAAAAGGTAATTATGAGAAAGGTGCAAATAGATTTTCAAAACAGCTAACTTGTTCCCCACCTTCACACATGAGAGAGAAGTGTATATTTGCTTGAAGTATTTTCCTATTATACTGACTTTTCTACATAAAAACTGAACCATCAGATGCATTCCAGGTAAGATAATCTGGGCATTAGCAAATCTGAGACTAAAATTGTAATTGCTTCAAATTATGGAACAACTTAAAAAGTATTAAAAGGCACTCTTATATGAGTTCTAAAAGTACGTAATATAAAGTTCATACTTGTCAAAGAGGAGATCTTTCTGTCTTCATACTGGGTATCAGAAATTAATGGAAACATTAATGAAGCAAACTAGTTGGAATGAGTAACAACGTGAGAGTAAGAGCCAAAGCAGCAAGCTGCAGTCTAATAACTTGCACTTCAACCTCAAACATGCACCTGCCTTGAGAAGTGAGGATACTTTGTAATTTGTAATTATATCAGAAAATGTTTTTGACATCACATAATACTTGCTTCTTCATCCAAACAAATGTTTCTGTACAGATTAAATACAAACTCAGAAAACCTCAAAGTAAAATAATAGTACTAATAGTGAAGAAGACCTTTGTTTGCTATTTTGGAGTTGTTGAAAGCTTAGTAAATATAGAAGTAAGATATATCCATCTTATTCTCAGCTATGAAAACTCAGGAATGCCCCAGGGATGCTAGATTTGTAGCCAGCTGTCTCAGTCATGTGAAAGGTCTCGGTACAAAGCTAAAAAGAAAATATTGCAAGAGTTCCTAGAGTCCAAAGGTTATCTGGCCCCAAGAAAGGATGCAGACAGTTCCAGTGGACCGGTCTTTCCTCATCAGCTCACAGCAGGGAAAATTCAACAGCTACTTCCAAAGTATTCTTCAAACCATAAAAGCAAGCAGTCTCCACTTGCCACAGAAGAAAACAGAACCTGCACTGGAGAACAGTCCTCAGGATACCTTCACATGGCTGAGGATCAGAAAATTCACTAAAATGTTGATAGGTATAAAAAAAGACCCTAAAGAACCTGTGACTCACATAAAAATACTACCTTGACTTATTTGCTTATTTTAGTGAGGATGTCATAGGTCAAAGTACTATGTGAGCACAAGCCCAATTAGTGAATGATTGCAGGAAGAGGCAGCATACTTCATGTTGAAGAAGTTCATCCTAAAACTATTCACTGAATTTGCAAATTGATTTAGGCCATTCACTGACATCAGACGAGCAGCTCTGGGATGGACTCCTTACTCTGTGTACGAATTTGTCCATTAGCTGTAAACACATCTTTCAAAGAAACGATGGTTTAACCACATTTCTCAAAAGGGCCCTGTCTGTGGGACCTGTACTGCAAGATGGCAATACAGCTGTTTGAGCAGCTAATAAGCAAACAGATGCTTGGTTTAGCATCACATATATCTCATAAGCACAACTATATTAGCAGAGTTTCAAAGTATTTCTTAAAATAGAGCAAACTTAGTATGAATTGGGTCAACAGAAGCACTGGAGTCTCCTGACCTGTCACACAAAATACGTCTAGATAAATATAGTAATAATAATATTCAGTACATCACGATTAATTTCAAATTCAATCTTCATTAAATTAAATACCAAGAAATGCACAGAAAAATAAGGAATTAAGGTACAGAAATAGAGTTATTAAACCAAATTAATAGAGATGAGGGAAAATTTATTCTTTAGAAAAAACATCAGTAGTGGAATACCTTAAAAGTTTTTCTTCAGAGTGATGAAAGGTTGATATATTATTTCAACTTAAGTAATCAAAGGCAATTTGATAACTTAAAGTGCTTTTGGACTTTGTAGCGTGCATTTATCAGGACAGGAAGTGTAACTAACATAGCTGATGAAATAAAACTGCCATAGGATTCCTTCAGTCAGGGAAGCAATGAGAAACTGAGGTTGAGGATTTCCCTTAGTATCGGTAGTCAGGCTACGGGGTGTGGTGTCATACGTAGTTATTGATCTCTAGGCTGGTTTAAGCGTATTGGGATCTGAAAAGAGCCACCGTTTCTCAAACTTCTAAAATGTTGGGGGAAGTGGGTAAGTATGCATCTTACTCACCCAACAAATTATTTGCACTAGAAACATTAAATTGATTTAATTATGAGTGCTCGACAGTAAGAAATAAATACTTTTTTCTGAGATTAGTGGAAAGAAATAGTGAAATGACTGTAATGGAAAGAAGCCTCACCAGAAAAACCAGGCTTGGAATTATACCTGCCACACCACTGAAACTTGTAGGGACCACTGTCAGAAGTTAACTCAGTGATCTTCTTGATTTTTTCTGAACAAAGCCTGTGACTAAATGCAGTACTTCAGCATGCAGGAATGTTGTTCTGTAGCCTTCCTGAACTGCTTGTTCATTTCCAAGCCTCTGATACTTTTTCTAAGGGTAAGAAGACGGTAATATTCTCCTATGCTTATTTGTTTCAAAGCTCTCTACTTTGCAATATGATGTTGTCACCTCTGATAGCAGGAGGCTGAACTCAGCACTCTGGATTTAGTCACTTTTCCATCTGATGGCTGATGCTCAGCAGCACACTGAGATGAAGCAACCCTGCTTCATGTGGGTGCTTTTTGAAAGACTGTCACTTCTACAGGCAAGTGTATTTTCACACACTACTTCACCATAGCAAGCTTACTTCGATTCCCACCAACAGCCATGATGCAATATTTTGTTACTTATTACTAGATGGAAGAAAATGAGCATCCTAACACTTAAAGCAAGCATAGATATAGGCTGTAGTACAGAGACAGGGAGGTCTGCAGCTGCAGCCAGCGAATCACACACTGCAGCCTTGGCAGGAAGGATGAGCCCCACTCGCATATCCACCTGCAAGTTGGTGCCATTTGTTATACAAAATGGAAGTTTAACATCAGAGTTCAATTTTTTTTCTGAAGAACAAGACAACTGCCATCTTTACAGTGCAGGTGACAGAGCAGTGGCACAGGCTGCCCAGAGAGGTTGTACAGTCTCCGTCCCTGGAGATGTTCAAGACCAGCCTGGATGTCCACCTGTGCAACCTGGGCTAGGGAGCTGCTTTGGCAGGGGGCTGGATTTGATGATCTCTAGAGGTCCCTTCCAACCCCTACAATTCTGTGACTGTGATTATCTGGCTGCAGTACTAAATGCATTGTTACAGGGCAGTATGAAAAAACAACAGCATCTGAGACTGCTGTTCAGACCTTGCGTATCATGACGGCTTGCAGAACTTGGAAGTTCCCGCCACAGAAACGGCCCTCCCCTCCCCCCTGACAGATGATGGCATTTCTTAGAACCACAGCCCGTCAGTGCAGGTGACGCACTCCTGAAGGAAGCACCACTTAAAAGCAAGCTGGAGCACACAACCTCCATCTTCAGCAAGTCTCCGGCCGTTTCAGCTGACAGACAGCAGCTTTAGGCACCTCGCATTCGCTAAATCACAACACGTCGTGTCTTACCCGCGTCCAAGGAGCGGCGTGAAGCGTTAGCATTTACACGGAGCAGTCGCGCAGGAAAGCCTCCAGCCGCAACGTTCCCGCGCCCCTCAGGCTGCGGGCTGCTCCCATCACGCGCCCCTCGCGCTGCCGGGCGTTGCACGCCGCTCGCACGCGCGGGGCAGGCAGCTGCTGCCCGCCGTGGCCGCCTGCAAAGTGCCGCGGCCTTTATTCGCCGCTTGAGTTAAAAACTACAAGTTGTCGCTGCTGGCATCGCTACAGGCATGTGTAAGAAGGGCAGGTGTAAGAAGGAGAGCTAAAGAGAGAAAGAACGGCTGCAGTAGGAAAATGAAGCCATAATTTCATGCGGACATCTTCAGTGGCTTTTTTCCACTTCTGTAGCTGTTGGGCTGCAGATGCAGGCCAGGCAGATAAACATTCAGCACTGTTATGGGAACACCTCAAGCATTAAAGCAACCATTACAGATTTATATATATATATGTACATATATATATTTAAGTGGGTGTGTATATATATATATATACATTTATAGATACAAATTAGTGAAATAAATACAAAAAAAAAAAAAAAAAGTACCATTTTGTCCAGTTCCAGAATAGCCCGTCATACTCATCACTTGGAAATGGAAAGAAACTAAAATCGTTTTTCAGAAATTCAGAAATAGAAAAATGCTTTTTTTTTTCATCTAAATACAGCTCTTCATTTGTTGAAAGAAAGGTTACTTTGATATTTGTTGCTAAATAAAATCTTGGATCAAGTAAATTTAATTTAAAAAATTAGTGAAGGCAACAATAAACACAGGAAATATACATGAATAAAGTGTTCTAAAAGTCAGGCAACTCTTTTAAGACTATAAATATAACCTAAGCAAGGCCTCTATAATTAGCAAAGGGTGAACAAAAGAAGACATCCAGAAATAGATGGGGAGGGGGGAGGTGGGGAGGGTGTCATGTCTTGGTTAGCCTTATTCAAGTGTTCTTTCCATAGCATAGGAAATGGTTCCAGCTAGCTCATGAGTTCTGTTGGTATTAACTGATTTTTAAAAGGACATTTCCATATTGTCTCTATGCCAAGGAAATTCTTTTACTGGCATGTTTGCTGAATACAGGAAACATCGTCCCGACTAAGCGACACTGGATGTGATGAAGAGCGGTGTCCTTATTCTGGTGTTACAGTCAGCACCCTCTATTTGTTTCATCTGGATACCAGATGGTATTTATCAGGGAATACTTACTGCCTTGCAATTTGTCCTGAGCAATGAGCAGTGGCTGCTGGTGCTGTGTCATGGTTTGCTGTTCCTGAACCAACTCACTGCAGCCCCTGGAGGGGGGAGAGCACCAGGGATGTCCAGTCATCCTCTAATCCATTTCATACCTTTTAAAAGTTTGGGGAGAATGTCTATAGTAGCAACAGAGCACTGGGAACCTTTCCGTGCAGCGGCAAGAATTCCCTATACAAGGAAATAAACATGCACCTACAGTCAATTCCTAAACAGGGAGTTGAAGAAGTCATCCTTGCATGTGGTGATATTCAGTGTTAAGTCAAGTTGTGCTTACAGGTCTGGTCTAGTATTGCTTATTGGAAGAAAACTTCACTGAAGCTGATGAGAACTGTGTCCAAATAAGAAGTGCAAGTTAAGATCTTCAATCGTGCATTTCCAGCTTCACTCACAGCATCTGCCAGTTTCCTGTTTTCTTCTGTAGAGCTGCGTGGGTCAGGTGTTTGTTTCATTTGCTATGTGTTACTTCTAAACCCCCTTTTTATTATTTACTGGCTCTTCTTTTCCTTTCTCTTTCCTGGGAATTACGTTAGTCAGTATGTGGGCAGCATTTGAGAATTTGAAAGCTTTGAGATGAAGGTCCAGCATGGGTGGGTCAGGCAGGCCTGCAGTCTCCACTCCATATTGCTACTCCTGTAGCTCAGTAAAAATCACCAAAACAAATTAGTGTGTAAGTGGAAGCCAAAACTAATGCTGCAGCTCATGCCCAGGTCACCACGGTCTACAAGTTCCAGCTTCTTTTGCAACCAGTCTGCAGACACTGATGTTCTTCCTGCCTTTATATGGAGAAAGCGAGACAGAAAGACAGCTACTCACAAATACTACTGGAGTATTGTTTTGAGTGGCACATATGCACTGACATCACACATGTGAAAAGCAAGGTCAGACAAGTTTCTGCCTTTGAGGCTGAGACCCTGAATCTCCAAATGTTTTGAGTATTGGTCACATCACTAAGTTTCTACTCAAACTTACTGTACCTTGAAAAATCCAAAACCGCTAAAAGGAAACAGCATCAGAAAACAATCTTTCTGATGCAGTACTTGGAAAACAAGGCTCCTAGTTTAAAACACAAAGTATCAAGAACAGCAACAATAATGATAACTCTTAAGTAGAAATATGCATGTGGAATTATTTTACTTTGAGCTGTCCTTGCTGAGATAGGTACTTATTTTGCAAGCATAGTCAAGGACAATGCTCCCTCCTAAGAGTGACCTTTCAGTGGGAGTACTTGCAGTGCTATGCCTCAAAGTCAGTGTTTACATGGCTGGCTCATCTGGCAACATTGAACAGCATTTACTTATCATTCACATGCCTCTCCTTTAAGGTATACTCTTTTCCTCTTGGCTTCAGTGGGAGCTCCACGTGCTTTGCCTTTGATTCCCCTGCATGCTGTCCACTCTAATTAATATGAGGTTCAGTGGAGTTTCTCTCCCTCTTTTTCAGTAAAAGGGAATAGCTTTCAGCAGCTTATCCCATACTGATCAGGTGCTGCAGCATTATCAAACTGGCACATACTGCCTATACAGAATATAACTTCATTTTATCTCTGTCCCTGCCAAACAGGACTTCACCTTTTACTCCAGACCTAATCATAAATGGTGCCATAACTAAGAAAAAAAAATGACACTGATCACTCTAACATTCTAACAAACTCCTCTCATTGTTCAAAACGTTGCTTAGGCCTGTGTTTGTTTAACAGTTACAGTTTCAGCTAGCTAACACAGTCTTACCCTATAAGATGCTTTCATAGTACCTTGGTGCAATAAATAGAAAAGATCCATTCTTACTTTGAGACCACCATTCCCTAGGGCTGCATTGTGCAACCCACACTAAACCTCAGCATGCTCTGCCCTGTGGAAACTGTGCTTTGCCCATCGGAGATACTTCGTATGGGACACAATACTACATATTGAGGAAGACTAACAGAATATTGTCCTTTTGTTGTTGTTGTTGTTGTTTGCTCTGCTGCTTGTTTTATTAGAAATAAGTGTCCGACATTTTGATCTCAGACCTGTATGTCTGTGTGTACTGAGGGACACAGTGAACAGGAGCCATTTTTATCCTCCTTAAAAACCACTGCATGTGGCTTTCTGTGCTAACATAACCCTCTTTACAATATTTCAAAAGATACAGGACTTCCCAGCACGGTGATAAAGTTTTCCTGTGTTCCAATAATAAAAGTTGAACGTACCAGTAATTTCCAGTTCCTCTGAGGTTGGGCAGCCTGTGAGGACTAACTCAGAAGTAGCCAACCTGCAATATCAGTGTGGGAGTCGGAAACAGATGTTCACCGGACAATACAATTTGTTGTCACTGTCGATACTATATGGCACTTTTCCAAACAGAAACTGTTTGTATCTGGAAAAGAATGTATGGAATGATTCATGTCCCCAATTACTATTATTACTTTAAAATGTGAAACAGTTTCTTGTTTTCTTTTGCTTTATATGACTGATCTGGAGAGGCCTAAGGACTCAAAAATACAGTTAGTTGGACTTGGAGCATCTGCATAGTATGCCAGCCAAATAATTTAAGGCTTTTTCACTGGGACGAGAGGAATTATACACTATAAACAAGAATCAACTTCTCTTCTTTAGAATGAAGGTGCTGTAACCTTCTAGTCTTACAAAGTACTTGATGTTCATTATCTGGTTACATTAAAAGCACGTGGCAGTGGGTAAACTGGATGTTGCATGTGTATCTCAGAGTGTTTATTTATAAAGGTTATGATTTATTATATTAATATAATAATTATTTTTACTCACAGTAACATTTGTAGATAGTTCCTTTAAGCCCTAGAAATTCTAGTAGGCCATTTGGTCATTCAGAACTAATCACACACTCGAATGAGAAAAATCCTCTGTTCGAGTAACATATGATGCTTAGCCTTGATTTTCAAATTTCATGAATATTACAAAAAAGATGCACTAGATCATACTTACTGTAAAAAACAATGGATTAGGCTAGATGCTCTTTAAATTAAATATTAATTTTACAGGGATACATCAAATATATTTGAAAAAAAAAGCAAAAACTGGATGCAGAAAGTGTAAGTGAAAGCAGGCCTAAATACAAATGAATATATTCAGTAGGAGTCTCAATGAGAGCTAAAGATCTGAGTACCAGAATCCTTGGATATATCACCTATATTTTGCATCAAAAAGTAATGCTCCAGGTATTTTAAAAAATGAAGACATCTGGGATCTGAATTGGAGTTCACTGAAATCAGTGACAGAACTTGGATACAGATGCTGACTACTGTAACTCTGTCAGGCTTATTTAGAGAAATAAAACAAAGGAAAAGGTGTATGTAATCACAGGACCCTAAGAAGAACGAAACATTTTAGCACTATAAAATCAAGCAATTGCCTTATTTTTACAAAAGCATGCAGTAACACTTCACAGTGATCTTTTCATAACAATTATTTCTGTTTACTGTATTTACAGCTGCAGTGTGCTGCATCAGAGTAGTTTAATGATCTATGTCAGGCTTTTGTCAATGAAATGATTTTCAGCTGTATGTTTCTTTTTAACTGCTGCAATGACTTAGCCTTAAGTCCCAACCACAGTTCAAATTTTTCATGATTTTAGATTGAGTGAATTGAGAAACACTTTAACAGTGGAACACTAACCGTTCAGATCATTTTGCATGAGAGCTTGAACTCTATACAAAATGCTCAAAGTCAGTGTGTGATAAGAACGAAAGAAATTAGCCAATCAGATAACGCCCAGCACGTGTGTCAGTATCACACTAAATTATGTGCATGTGCCCGCATTTGTGTATTTTTATATACATTCATGGATTAAACTAGGTTTTCCATCAACTAGGTGGTGCCAAGTGACAAAATGATTTAGGATTAGGACGGGATTTAGGTTGATCTCGCTACAGTTGTATTTCTCATTTCGTTATCATGCCTGTGATACTGCAACAGTTGTGTTGTTGTTTTCTATATTTTATGAAATAGGCAAAATTAAATGTCCATACCAGACATACTATTAGGTTATGGGGAGAGGAAGAGAAACACAGCATTAGACTTCTTTTGTCTGCACACAGCAGAGATGTCCTGAATGTAGAAAACAGCTGGGAAACTTCCTATACGCTACACAGCTTGAAAAATGATTTCAGGGTGTTTTGGTTTTTTTTAATTCCATCTGATTAGACTTTATGTCAGAAGTCTGATACTCTGGCTCTGTAGTATGTCTCTCTGTAAAATATGAATCAATACAGATGCTGTGTTACCTGGTTGCATTACATCATTTTTGATACTAACTCTACTTTCATTGTAGCTGTCACGACAGTTGAATCCCAGTAAATGTTTTAGGCTTTGAAGGCTTCTCATTGCCATACCAGGGAAGGACATGTTTATACAAGGCTTCATTGTTACTTAGCATTCAAAAAATTGCTGGCTTAACACAGACTCATTTGCAGAAGTGTCTCCTCCGCCGTTTCGATGTTTCTGATTGCTATGTGTTCGTTTTGATCTGCTGATCAACATTCTGCTGTCTGCTGTCCATTCACATCTATGAGCCATTTTGGAAAGCAGCAGCTTACAGAGGAAGCCAGTTCTGATGGTCGTGTTACAGGGATGGTTTGGGCAGAGAGGTGAGCAAACGAGGCAGCTTCAATTAGCAGGAGCGCAGCCCACCCTCTGGCCATGCCAGGAAAGGAGGTGAGCCTGGGCCTCTGCTGCCCACACCAGAGTTAGTTAGAGCGCTCTGAATCTCATCTTTTGATCTCGGGCGATATTTTTCTCTGTTATGTCACAGAGGTCACCTGGCTCATGTGTGACAAACTGCCTGCATAAGTCACAGTGCCAGTGGCAGAGATTTGTAACCATGTCCCTGGTCCATTGCCTTTGAATTATTTCACAGGCCCTCTGCTTTACATTTACACTCTGTCGGAAGATGAACAGGGGAAGGGAGTAAAATCAAGGGCAGGGTCTCATCCTGAAGGACAAGGGGAAACAGGTGGAAGGTTAATGGCCCTGGAGCGTATCCACAAGCCTCTCAGGCTTGATATATGGGCCTCAGGCCTAAAACGGGCATTGGCTTTCAAAGATATATTATTTCATTTGAGGAGAGACATTCTGGAGTTCCTGCATTTGTCTGCTGATAGATGATCCTCTGTCCACAATTGGTTATGGCGTGTGAGTTTTCCTTGGGCCTGCTCCCGTACATAAAAATTTTGCTGAGCTCTCCAACCTTTCACATGCCTTTAAGAATGGGACGTGTGCAGGCCTTTTGGCAGGCTGCTGGATTTTTGTTGCTGCTATTTTTGTAGTTCCTTTTGAACCGGGAAGCAAGTGGGGGATGAAAGACACTTCTGTTCATTCATACATAGCTGGACAGGGGTGGCCTCGTGGGGATAGCATGGGGGAGAAGAAGATGTCAGGAATCAATTATGCATACGTGTGTCTACAGCCCAGATGGAAGCAAGACTGCCTAATCCAGTCTTTTACACTGATACATGCCCATGTAGAGATAAAAGCGGGGAAATCATTTATGTGATGTTTTTACAAGCCTTCTTCTTCTATTATATTTCATTTTCACAAGGGTTTTCACACACTTAAGCTTACAGGAAAGAGCAAAAGCAGTGATCTCATGCCTTTTATCAGTGCCCTCTCCAGGGCAGTGACAACAGGAACCTCCTAAAAATGTGACACTAATGGCTGCTTTCCAACCGAGATTCTGAAGACCTGTGGCCGGCTCATGCCATCTTGTACACTGATAATCTGAGACTGGCTGAAACAAGCAGGGCTACAGGCAACATGGCAGGGGCCTCGGTGCAGAGGGGAGAGAGCCCTGCACATCCTACCCCACAGTGTTCCCATAGCATCCTCTGCCCCAGCATAACAACTACACGACACAAAAAATCTGGTTAATGAACAGTTTAGAAAATAATTAAAAACTCTTAACATACTTTATGGTTTAATGTAACCTACTTAGCAGCTTGTTAACCAAGTTGTTCTTTTGATTTTATAAATATACTTGTAATAACTGTCATAGGATTGCGTTTCTAAGACCCACTAGTCAATGACAGAATAATTTAAGGAATTTGGGATGTATATTTTTACTATATATTCATTTAGATTGGTTTCAATAACCAATAACTGTTCCATTTCAATGGATAGATTTTGTTTGAAAGAATTCAGTGTGATTTATATTTAAATAGCTCCCAATTTTTCATTTTTCCTTTAAAGTGTAAAAAAGGAAAGTAAGCACAGAGCATATGTAAAACGTTTTCAAGGTAGTGTGTTTTGTTGTTGATGTAGTAAAATTTCTACTTACAAAAATTGGCATAGAGGATTAAAATTGAAATTGTCATCGAAGTGTTGCATTCACAAGTGCATCATCTGAGTAATTAGGATCTGTTTTTGCTATCACTGAACCCAGCTGATCAACCCTCAGCACCTTAGTGTGAGCGGGATCGGGATCATGCTGCACTTCAGTCAGTCCCTGTAGAACATGTTGTGTTGTATTGCAATTATTCTTTTTTCCGTTAGTGTCCTGCAGAGTTTAAGTTAGACAAGTGAGCTAGAGACTTGAGAGACATATTTAGTGCCTACTGCAGCAGTAGGAAGGAAATCTGAGGAGTTGTTAAAAGGAAGGATTTAGAAGCAGAAACTCTACAGAGAGAACTGAACAGAGTGTTAGCAGTCAGGAGGATCTGCTTTTCCACTTGTTGCTTTGATAACGGATAAAAGTCTGTCATGAACTGCTGGCTACCAGCTGGGAGCAGATAGAGTAATCCCGGCAGAGGCTGGCCCTGGCATTCCTTTAAATCTTAGAGAGCATAAGAAAATAGTTTTTTTCCTACCATTATCATCATCATTCATGATGATGTTTTCCACCCGTTTAACATTTTGGTTAAGTAGATCTACTTCATAATATTATCTTGATTGAAATATAAGCAAATATCCTCCAGATAAAGATATTTCAGCTATCTCACTCAACTGCCTAGAGATAAATTCCAGAGAACTAGAGATCAGGCATAAAATACCACTGTAGGAAATGTGCTGTTTGACTGTGAAGGTGTACTGCACCCAGCCTGCAGGCAGTCATAGGGATGGTCTGTGTATGTACATGGAAGTATGTCTTCCTTCTAATCAATTGCTTGTTGTAAAACAGAGGCTCAATAAATTAAATCTAGAGGATGTTAAACAAATGAGAAGAGCAACAGAGTGTTAGTTGTTAGACAAAGAGCTGGCATGTCCCCTGCATGGTACAAACAAGTACAAACGCAGTGATGGACAGAACCATGCATGCCTAACTTTACTGGTGTGCACTGGGCCACCAAGGTCACATTACTGACATGCTGGACACGTGCAGAATTGGGCCAGTAGCATTTGCTAGCATGTGTACAGATGCTTGACTGGAGCTGTGTTATTTCTACCTGCGTTATTCCAGCAAAGGAGGAAAAAACACCAAAAAAGTATTTAAAGCTCTGATTGTCATTCAGTTATATTCACTTTAATGACATATTTAGGGGCCTAGCTTACTTTGTATTCTTATGTGTAATTACCCATATTAAAAAAAAAAAAATCAACACTCATTAGTGTTCCGTTCCACTGACTTAATTATACCCCTTAATTAAATCTTGACTAACCAGGGGTCACTGCAGTGTCAGTGGGATTTGTCACTGTTTGTCATCAGGTGTCTGGTCACATCTATTTCTGGTTTCCCTGTTGCTGTATTCTGCCTAAGAGCATGGTCTTTTCTAAATGCAAAGAACAATTAGGCATTACCTTATTGTGTTCAGAGCCTTACAAATTAAACGAAACACAAGTGAATCTGCACTATAATGTTAGTACTCTCCCAGTCTTTACATACAGGAGCTGGCGAATCAGGCAAATATAAACCTTTTCTAAACACACTTCATTACCTACTTGTTCTCCTTTTCAAAGGCTTATTCTTCCTGCACTCAAAAGCCATGGTCTTATTAATTTATCAGATAATCTTGTGTTCAACAGGCGTAAAAATATATTACAAATAGCAATCCAGGGATACTTCTCCTTTCCCCTATCTCCTAAACATGAAATGAATTTGAAACATGACCAGCAAGAACGAGCTAAATCAATATTACATGCATAACAAATACATGGCATGTGCTGCTACTGCCGTGCTGCTCAGAGTCAGAAGACTGAGGCTCCCAGTTCAGTGCTCCCTGAATAATTCAGTGGGAGGTCTGCACGTGCAGTAAGTGCATAATAGTGCTGCTTCTCTTTATTTCAAATTTGCATGTTTCGGGTTTGTTATTTTAGAAAGTTACTTATGGGAAATATAATTCCCATGTTTATGCATATAATAGGCACCTAATGTTCATCTGAATAATTGATCAGTCAAGTCAGGCTTTCATAATTAGTTGCTGGCTTTTCAGTATAAGCCCACAAATACTTGCCAACCTATAGATGTTTTTAGTTTATTCATATATACGTTATCAAAAGAGCTGCAGTCATTACCTGGAAAGCATTTATTATTTATTCTGTGGAAGCAAAGGAAACATTTCTGTTCTAGATATGTATTTCCAATCTATTCTAACTTTCCCAGAAGATCATCTTTTTATTGTTAAAGTTTTCATGAATGTTTTCGGTCTGTAAGCTGCTTACAGTGGAAATCTGAATGAGGGGTTTCAGAAAAATGCATTCAGCCATTCCTCTGTTTCACAGAAGCTAAAATGAGAGGTTTCATTGATTACAAAATAATATGTATCACTTACTTGTAAGCAGATGAATAGCAGCCACCTAAATAGAGACTACTAACGGATATCCCTACTGCAGCCATGGACGCTGACACCAGACAGATGCATCTGTTGATAGCTCATGTGGCAGTGATACCGCAGTATCAGCTGGGGACCTATAAAGCAAATCGGAGATTTATAAGATAAATTTTATTTATTATCAACTTGATGACTTCATCTGAACTCTACCACTTAATGTTTTTTTGGTTCCTTATACCCGATAAGTTTTCATTTAGCCATTAAAGGAGAGAAGCAACTTCTCACTCCAGAAACTGCATTTTACGCCCATGATATACAATTCATAAAACAGATATTTGATTGTGAAATCCAGAATGAAAATTGGTTATTTTTTACTAGTAGTAATTTAAAGACCTAATTGTCTGATAAAATGACAGGACTATAAGTTGTGTGGTTCATCTTATGGGGAAAGAAACCACATTTTCACAGGGAGGCAACTTTTACTTCTTTCTATTGCTAGGTGTGTGGCACTGAATTTATAAAGATGCAATTATTTACAGAAAAGGTGTTTCAGTTCCACATATGCTATATGTTTACTTTCCCTTGCTCCTGTTCAGAAAAATCACCTCAGTTTTAGTGAAAATACATAAGCTTCCACTTCTCATCAGTGAGTACAGAACAAATGCTTCAATAAACGTGGAAAGTGCTTTCCTGAATCAATCTCCCCCTGAGGCTAGAACCATTGGATGTGTACAAAGTTCCCTGCTTCACAAGTGGAAGGATACATACACAATAGCAGAATACTAAAAGCATTTTAAATCTAAAATATTTCCAGAATAGCTTCTCTCTTTGTTTGGAAAGAATATGATGTAAAAATGCTACTGTAGTGGTGGGAAGTGGTGGTTTGAAGATAAGTCCTTCTCTTCAAAGAAATTTAATTACATGCCTCCCATGGAAAAATGCAAATATATTTCTAAAGGTGTCATTATAAAGTTCCTCATCCACAAAAGATATGCACTGTACTAATGTAAATGTTCATTATCTATTTTTATATCCATAGCAAAATAGTAGAAAATGAAACACTATATTGCAAAGAACACAATATATATGTATTGGAATCAGAGTTAAATTTGCTACTACTGTTTTAACTTTCAGTGTAATATTTCGTGCAGAGTTAGAATTTCAATCATGGTATTATACTAATACATGTATTTTCTATCGGGATATTTTTAAGCACAGCAGTTGCTACCTGGAAAGTATTTACAATTTCAACTAGCGGGCTAATTAAGGACTCAAGCTGTGCAAAGAGTGAAACATCTACATTCTCACTACCAGTGCATAAAGTTCTCACCAGTTTCCCTGTCTATTAACCTGGGAGTTCAGAAACATTTCCCATGGGTATTGTATGGCTATCTCAGTTCTTCCATTTAGAATTTGAAAGAGTATTGTCTTAAAAAGTGTTATACAATTGGATATAGATGTTTGTGCTGAAGAGATTCTTATTTTCATGATTAAACAGGTAGTCGAATCACAAGGTGGGAAAGAGCTCACATAAATAAACAATGAATTAGAAGCCCAAATAGGACTGTTAAGTCTGTTTTTCTAAGTTACAGTTAAACGAGAGGCATTATGTGGATTTTCAGATAAACTCACAAAGCTCTTATCTATACAAACCTGATAGACCTGTCATTATTCTTAGTGAACAACAGAAGTTATATCACTCAGTTTCATTAAAAATGCATTAATCCCTTTTTAGTAACCTTCTAATTCATTGACTCAATTATACACTGAACAATAAAAATGTTTGGTATAATAAAAATACAGTATTAAAATGTGGTTTATACATAAATATTTCATAGCAATGAGATTATTCAGGGTTTTAAAAGTATTAACAATATGAATATCATATTCTGAGGCAACAAAGTGTAGTATCTCTGAAACTATAAGTCAGAAAGATTAGTCTTTAAAACAAGTAGGCCTGAAATGGTTGCTTATAGCATTCCTTGCAGTACTTCGTGTGCAGACATCCTGTAAATTTAGTGACACTTACAGCATAGGCCGATTAAGGGCAGGATGGTACGTAGGATGCACATATACTGAGAAGCCCAGCTCCTCCAAGGGGCTCTGCACAGCAGAAGGACCTTGCCAGTTTTACTGGATCAGGGTTTGATCAGCACACTGGATGCTAAGGACACAGCGGTTCCTCTGCAGGCTTGTCCCATAGCACAGCCTGTGGGGCCAATTCTTGAGCAACTACTCCATGCTAGCTGTTCAGATAACTGCCTCCAAACTCACCAGCCTTTGGCCTGAGTGACAGCAGGCTGTGACTCCAGCAGGCTGGCCCCTGAGCTGATGCATACCACTGCTGGCATCAGTGTGCTCGGCAGCATGAGTATCTCCACTGCTGCGGCAGCCGCTGTGATTCTGTGGGGACCAGGGAGACACCTCCAGGCACTCAGCCTAGCTCTGGTGCAGACAGACCAGCCAGAGCAATCCACTGAAGGCTTTCATTGATTTTAACACAGCTAATACTTTTTAGAGTTTTGCGTTCAATTTCTTTTTATTCTTTTTTTATTTTATTTTTTTTGTGGCAGGAGAGCAAATTATCGCTGGTTGCACTAAAGAGCCGTCAGCAGATTTTAGCCCAGCACGACCTAGAAGTTCCTGTGCCAATCTGGCAATGGTGGTGGGAGCTGTGAAAAGCTGGCCCAATTTTTGCAAGCATTCCAAGATGAGAGGAGGAGAAAGCACTTTGTATTTTCATTAGTCATCCCTTTGCAGATTTACTTTTAATTCTTTCAGCAAAGCAGATTATTAAAAGCAATGACCTGAGGTCTTCATTCTGATATCAGACTTGCAATCCTGTATAATGCGTGCCTGAGGGCAGAGGTCACACTAACGAGTCTGTTAATGCAGTCACTCTGGGATAAGATCAATCTCCATACTTCACCATATTGATCCAATAGCTCATTGGCACTTCCCTCTTTGAATTGATGAGCTCATGTGTGAAAAGAGATGGATGGGTTTCTGACCCTGAGGAGCCCGTCAGGGCATACCCATTGCAGGGGAAGTGGATGTTTTCACTGCTTCATTTGGGTGGCTCATTATGTGGATGACTCGCGGGGAATAAGGGTCGTAACATTGTTTTATGAATTATTTACAACAAAATATCAGGTTTTTTCTTCATTTGATGTTCTACCTGTACTTAATCCCTTATAAATAGAACATGAAGAAACAAACACAAAAAAACTAATAAATGCCAAATATTTGTGTGAAGAGAATCGGCACATATAAGTGACCTCAGAATTTAATTTTACTAATATGAGGTAGTAATAATAATAGATATGAGGGTAGGAATAGACTTCATGGGTCATCTAGTCCATTCCCCTTAAACTGTGACAGAATATTGATGATATATAGAAATGAATTACATTTTAATTGCATATAGTGGAGAAGTACTCACAGTGAATTTAGTTTGGACACTCCAGCAAACTTCATAAGCACACTGTACTTGTAGAAAGGGGCAATTTCCATGCAACATGTGAGCTTAAAATAAACTGTGCACATCTCTCTGTTGTTAGAAGTAACCTAAAAAAAAAGAAAATTCAACTCCATTTATCAAATAGTCACATATTTACAAAATGCATATATTTGACACAGTAGATTGGATTTTGGTGCTGTGTGTGCTCATGCAAGAGGGAATATAAAAGGAGCTGTCGCCAGAGTCTGAATTCAGAAGTTGGCTTATGTTAGGTTGTACTAAAAAAAAGTAAGCATTAGCAGACTCTTCAGAGATGTAAAGCAATACAAAGTGAGGACCTGCTCCTCGAAGTCTATTAAAGCACGGACATTTATTTGTTGTGCTTTTTTTTTTGCTTTTTTTTTTTTTTGACTGCATATGAATTGTTGAATCAGTCTCAAAGTTGTTTATAATGAAATAATTTATTATATACCATCCAATCTCAGAATAGCATATGACACCACATCTAAGATGCTGTTACCTAGTATGCCAGGTTATATTATAATGCTGTAAAAAAATACTGGCCAAAATATTCTCATTGTGTTGTTAAACTGATGCTTACATTTATGTAAGAAGACAGTGCACTTCAATAATAATATCTTGCTGTATTATTTAACTGGACATTCTGGATTTATTTGGTAGGCTGGCTGTTTAAACTGAACGATATAAAATTTTATTTACAGAGAAGTGTCCATGCATACCTCACACAGACAGGCAACCCGTGTCTACTATTAGATTTACGGTAGCATAAACAGGTACTGCATAAAAACACAGCAACTAGAAGTCCCCTCCTTAAAGGCTTTGTAGTCTGAAAGAGACAAACATTCAGGCATATTGGTGAAAGAAAGGAAAAGAGCCGAAGAGAGAAATCAGTCCCTTACTTGAATAAAATTAATTAAAAGTAAAATTATGCTGAATGTTTGTATAATGCTGCATTCATTTAGATTTCTAAGTCATTCAGGCTATGTCATAGCTAGGAAAATTGCCCTGATACAGATTTACACAGACTTAGTATGGAGCCATACTAAAAAGTAAGTCTCAATGCACCTAAACAGGAGTTATTAAATTCAGCGTCAGAATGTACTTCCTCTTGATAAATCTGGGATAAATATGGGATTATTGAATGAATCCTCTTACATTTAGGTATCAAAGCAGTATTTTTGTCATGGTAAATCTTCAGAAATAAAACTCGTAAACTTAATTACATAACAAAGCAAACAGTTCTCAGATCTAGATTAATAATAAATTGGCAGACACTTGAACACAAGCTGAGTAAAAAAAATGAATTTTAAAAGCAGAATTTATGCCATCTTATTATAAACCCTTGTCCATTGATCAAGAGTCTGCCAGTCTGACTAAAACTCATCCTTCAGAGTTGTAGGAAATGATGCATTCCTGGGTGAACTGAAAGTTATCAGAGCAACTTGATTTTGTTGTTCATCCCCAAAGCTGACATCACAGAATCATAGAATCCTTAGAGTTGGAAGGGACCTCTGAGGACCATCTAGTCCAACTGCCCTGCAATGGACAGGGAATATCCAGAAGTGAGCAAAGAAAAAATGAATCAATTAGATGATTGATTAGTCGCTCATTTTTCTAAATTCACAGTCATTCTTTTCCATGAAAATATTTAGGAATTCAGCCTAGAAGCTCAAAATCTAGGTACCTGGTAAAGTGTCCAGATCTGACAACAAAGATAAGTCAGTGAGTTGCTTAGCTGTGCTTGCCTCCTTCACCTATCCACAGTCATTTTTACCCATAAAAGTTCTCCTTATTCCATGTTTTGTACTGCAAAAACTCCTCATATCAACAGAAAAAGTAGATCAAATAAAAAACAGTTTATTCAGTGATATATTTAAACAAACAATATTAATCCTAACTGCAGTGCTTATGTCTGTATGGGACCTGAGCAAAGTTGTGACAACAGTACCTTAATGATACTGAAGAGATTTCCAAATAAGAATACATGAAAAAGGAAGTGGGATAAATGAAACAATGCCAAATAAAGGGATAAATGAAAAAACATTTTAATACGCTATTCCTTGAACTTTCATTCAATCAACACTTCCTGTGATTTTTAATAACATGGCTCTGTCTGCTCTTCTACACTTGCATTTGTCAGGGCAGAAGATAATTTTCATGTAGATGATATTCAGAGTTGAAAGACTTTAGCTAGATGGTAGTAGCTGCAAACCAAGAGCCTCCTGCAATGCTTTTAAGATGCAAAGAGAAGAACCAAGTGTTTTGGATAGCTCCTACGTACAGTAACTCACTGGTTCTTACCTTTCTACGGCTTCAGCTTCCTTGGGGGATATTTTTAAGTAGCTTCTCCTATTTAATCAGGAAGGTACTTGTTTAGTACACGATAAACACATTTCTAGTGCTAAATATTCTTTCACTTTCTCACGCATCATTCCATCTTCTTTCTCTCCCTCAGCCCCAGTGACTTACTGTTACTGCTGAAACTGCTGGGATGTAAGACAACCATTCTATATTTTTAATTCATCAGGATAGCATTTCCTTTCACATCTTGTCTGAAAACACTGTTTCTCAAGATTTCTTACTGCTTTTGCTGGCATTTTCTTGTCAGTTCACCTACAAAGCAGGAAAAGAGTGGGAAATACATCTGTGTGGCAAGTACAGTGGCTTACCTGTTTCTGTTGCCAGAGGTGTAATACAGGTGTCTTTCTGTCCTATTCAACATACTACAGCACCCAGTCTTGAGACTTAACTTCTAGATGTTTCAGTGATTCAAATATGCGCAGAAGGAAATACCTGCTGTTAAACAATCAGATGTTGGTCAGAAGTATTTAAGGGATATGAAAAGTGAAGTATAAAACCAACATATTCTAGTTCCTGACAGACTGAAATGCTGTGCAGTCAAGAGGTAAAGAATATTTAAAATACAGAACTGGTCTTTCTGTATCCAACATAGTTTTTTTTTGTACATGTAACATACATATAATAAGTAGGCAAACAAATAATATCAATGTAACCTTAACAGAGGAGATAACTCAATGGGAGTCACATCATAACATATTTTAATCTGGAAAATATTACTGACGTAACAAAATAAAATAAAATAAAAACCTTAATGTTACTAGACAAATTTAAAAGATATTGTTCAGAACAAAAATTAGTTCTACATTCACATTTGGTGCCTACTAGAAATGGTATGTAACATCTGATGTATTAGATTTTTTAGGTGGTTTATAAAGTTTCTCATCCTGGGTATCACTAACACATACCTGAAACATTTTTCTTCTCTCATTTACCCTGCTGTAACTTTAAAGTAATGCCTTTTTAGCCACAAAATCAGATTACTTGCATACTCCCATATAGGGAAAATGGTCCAGTGCTGTGCAAACAAACTAGCATTTGTGGGTGTCAGCTGTTAAAAGAATAAGATCATACTTCTCTAGGCTTGCACTTTTCCCATACTCCATACCCCTTGAATAGCTGTCCCAGATGTAAAGAAATGCAAGCCCGATTAAATGGGCAAGTAAAATTAGAGCCAATTTAAGCAACTCTGGTATAAATGTAAGCAAAAACTAGTGTTACAGGGCATGCAGCACTTGAAGGAACAGAATTCTGGAGATGGCTCTGCCTGTTACCATACTAAAAATTCTTTCTGAAATAAGCATGTCTCTTGTGTCACAAGCTAAAAATAGTTTTCCATATTATACTTAGGTGAGTTTTAATAGAATATTTATTTTGTAGAAAATAGTTATTGCTATGACTTTAATATTTTACACTATCAACAATATACCAGTGTATTGTACTCATCTCTGTTGAGATTTGGTGCTTATTATTTTAAGAAAAATGATGTGATAATTTATCCAATAAATCATCAGACAGGATAGGAACATTACATATTAAAACTCCTTTCACATAATCCTGAAATATTTGTGACTTGGAGAAGCCCTTGGAGACTTTAATGTAAAGTTGCTGTATAATAGAGTGAAACTGCTGATTCAAAACATTGAGAATAAAATCACAACCAGTACTTTAAAATCTATGAGACCCAGTCTTGTCTTCTGATTCTCTTGAGGATATTTTGTGGTTCTTAAAATGCAGATCAGACCCACAATGATAATGATGAATTGCACGGGCCTGACATAATTCGAAGGACTTACATTCATGCAAGTCGAGACAGCAATCAGGCCCAGCACTTTTTAATATTTAGTTTGTTGATATCAGAAAACATGAGTATTTCTGAAGTAATTCAAAGGAACTAAACAGATTTACTCTCAAAACTTCTACACAAACTACACAGCATTATGTTTGTTTTTTTAAGTTCTAGACCCGACTATGCATAAATTTATACTGTAATAATGTCAGTAGAGATAAACACAGGAGAAGCATTTTGAAGATCAGTTCTATGGGTCCAGTCCTGAAGAAGACATCTCCTTCTTCACTCTGTGAAACAAGTGCTGAGAAGAATAATTTTCCTTTCCTTGTCTTCAAATTCGCTTTGACAGGGAAAAAAACATTGTATCATAAGCAAAAATTTCAGTTGGGGCTAAAAAGAAATTGTTTCCTTATTTTGAGATTTTTTAAAAAGAACCTAAGAAAAACACATTTATAATTCATCAGAAATAATGCTGACTGCAAAACACTAAGTAATCTTCATACAGTTTGCACAGAGATGCATGTATTTTTCAGGAAAAGGAAAAAAATAGGTTTTTATGATGCATTTTCTGCACTCATATATATACACAAAGTGCACAGTAACAGACCTTTCATTTGATGTTTCAAGAACTTAAATCTGTTGCATTTGGAGAGTGGGATGCTCTCCAAACAGGGAATCCAAAGACTTACAAAAGAAGAGAGGTCTTATTCTCCAACAGGACCAGTATTTGCTGCGTGCCTGTACACTTCAGCAAGGTGAGATGTCCAGACCCATACACACTGTAACATTCTTGCAAGAACACAGGATGGACATGAACTGATGCTGAAAGCTGGTTTTTTTATGAAAGTGTTCGACTTTACAGAAGGCAAACACTGAAACTGTGAAATGCCTGGTCATGGCTGCTGTGATCTGCTCTGTCACAGTCACCTTAGAGAGCTGCCCTAGGGCATGAGGGGAGAGAGGATGTTACAAAACCATTGCTCTCCCCATGGGTGTTTGCTTAGCAGAAAATACTACATGCCATTCAAAGCACGGGCACTGTTTATTTACTTCAGATTTTGCGAACATAGAAGGATGGGGACTTTCATAGATGAAACAGTGCTTTAAACTATACATTCCTTACCTGTGCCCTTAATAAGGTGAAAGGCAGTTTGATATTCCAAATATTAGTAGTTCTATGAGCAAGGAATTAATGAAGCATTTTAGCCCTCTCTCTGTCTCTCTCTCTGGGTTCTCTGATGTTGAATATAGGGTAAGCTTATTAGTCTTCCCTTCAGGGTGGTTCTTAGAACTTACTCTCCTCTATCCGGATACTGATTCCTGGGAGGCATATAGGAACGTAATGGCTCGGATGCATGAACTCTCTGTTGAAGTCAGCTGACAGTGGCTGATGGATTCAGAAGTTACTGAAGGCAAAAGTATGCACATATGCACACACACACGCACAGGCACATACTGAGTATAATTGCATCTTTGTAAGATGCTCTTTACATGCCATAAAGGAGCAGGAAAAGGCACACACTGAAATATTTCTGTATTTCCTTTCATTTCTAAACCATGAAAGAATGTAGATCGCTACCAAGCCCTAACACATCTTATGCTCCCTTCACACAAGAGCTAGACATCATCAGAACAGTCACCTAACAGGGGTTGTAAAGATGCTCCCTGCCCTTATGTAGAATGGGCAATTTCGTACAACACAGGTTTATAGTAAAGAGATGGAACAATTGTAGTTAATGTGAAATCATTTTTTCTTGAACTTCGTAGCATTTTATTACTGAGGTTATTGATGGTAATCACGTTTTAGTAAGGTATTCATTGATTATGGAAGTGCAATTGCTTTCAAAACCTCATAGGCTACTATGTGCTGCTTCTGACAACAACCTTGCACAGGTTTCCCACTGTTAGCAGCAACCCCTGTGCAGAGTTCGAATACTTTTCTACATATGTAATGATTTGGAAACCACATATGCATTCAGTAGTAAAAATTAGCCTCTGGAATGCACTTGTCTTATAAAACTTTGATTTGGGGCAATTTGCTTCACTATAGCATAAGAAAATGAAGTAACAACTCAAGCTTCATGTCTGCAATGTCCTTATCAGGGATCTCCAAAGTACACTTGAAAGGAAGTTCAACCATCCCTTGAACCTTTGTGCTTCAGGCTGAACAATTCAGACAGATGTTTAATCACTTCATATTCACTAGGAAATGGATAATCAATGGCCGTAGAATTTGAAAATGGCATTGGCATTCCCTTTTAGAAACATAAGTAAAAATAGTTCAGCTGAATCCAACACATTTTTATCACATAAATTTTAAACATCATATTTTTGGTTTCAATCATTAGATACCCTTTTAAATTTTCAGTAGCAGAAAAGCATACAGCTATAGTGCGTGTTGGTGCAATTGAACAGATGAAAAGGGATTCTCAGAGATAGGGTTCAGACTGAGTAAAAGGTGAGCGTATTGTTTAGCAGAGTCTGTGTCAATAATTATAGTGAAAATATTTAGCTTAAAGCAACAGGCACACACAAAAAAAAGCATGACCCTGAAACTCTTACCAGGCATTTCATCAAGCGCAGGAAAATACCTCTTCAGAAGAAATACTGTAACAAACTGTGGGTTATTTGCTACTGTATGCTAAATACTGTGAAATACTCTCCTAAAAGAAAGATACAGTGTGGTTTTGATAAGATTAGGGAGCATTTCAGCAAAACATGCACATTATTCTTCATTTTACCATTTGACAATTTGAATGTTGTTCTTCAGAGAAAACAAAAGTTTATAATGATTAACATCCCATGCTGTGGGAAGCATACACTCTGCAACAATACTACTCTTGTGTTGCACTAGCCTTCCTTATCTATAACATCAGCACAAATAATTTTTCAGATGAGTAACCAGCATTTCTGAGATAAGTCCTTCCTTTAGCTGCAATGGATAATGTGGGATTCAGTACTGCAGTGTCAACAGAGGCCCCAGCAATTTGGACAGCCTTCCAGTCATTCCCCCTGCCCAACCCCCCAAAGCTCAGGCCCTGGCTGAGTGGAACTCCAGGGTCGGCAGACAAATGCAATCCCCTCATCCCCACGCCAGCCCAACTTTCTTCCCACCAAGAGATCATGTGTCACCACAGTGCTCAGGATTAGACCTTCACACTTCAATCTGAGAATCTATTTCCTCCACCCCCAGAAATAACCTGCATGACTTGTTATATTGTGTAAGGCAATTTATGCAAACCAATAGTTGTATCTAAATATATTCCAATGCATGCCTGTTTTCTAATCATTGTCAGCAGAGATCTCAGAACTCTAAGAATTCAAGCGATTTCAAGTCACCTTATAACTGCAGTCTGCAGGGAAGAACTTGGTGGCGCACCTGGAAATCTGTATTCAGACTTGTATCTGGATATTTAACAGCGTGCATCTCACTGTACAGTACAAATGAGCAAGAATCTTCCATAGTAAACACAAAGGAGTGGCACAATGCTACCAGTCTCCATGATCCTACTAAAACTCAAGGAAAGGGTCAGAGGACATGGAGAGAAGGGAGAACCACATCTCTTTGTCTCACTTTTTTCACAAACGATTATTTTTTTTAATGTTCTGAAAGAGAACTACTACTGCATAGTGAAATTATGAAGGAAGCTAACGCAGGCAACCTCTCACGCTTAGGGCATGCATCCACCTCTATCTGGTCCTGTTCTCGGACATGCACTCCCCCAGCCCAACCATATAGCCGTTCTGCACTGGGGCTTTACTGAGAGGAGCTGGGATGCACAATGGCTGAGGTAATCAGGGGAGAGCACATCCTGGAGCCTTTTCAATTACTGTGACAAACAGACTGTGCAAACAGTAATTCCCTCCTCTGGGGGAATCCCCAAAAACAGGCACATCACTCTACCTGCTGAGGGCTGTGTCCTGAAGTTTTCCTTTCATGGGAAATTAGCATGTTGCTGTTTTGACCACAGTTTTGACTCCAGCTTGTAGAGGTAACACTATGCATCATCACCGGTGACGATGCATTCCTGGAACTATCACCTTCAGCCTCATATTTGTTCAACAGGTCCTGACAGACGTGCACATGGTGTCCTTCCTGTTCTTGTGTGAAAATCTTGAGACCCACTAGGCGCAAACGTTGCAGGATTCTAACACTGCCACCACCATTTCCAACATTCAGCTCCATTCCCAGTTCTCTGGTTGTAAGCCACCAATTCATGTGGATGAGCAGATGGAGGTACTCCTCATTTTGTGGTGCAACAGCTGTGCATGGCCATCCAGAATGTGGCTTGCCTTTCATGTCACTGTTGCCTCTGCTGAAATGTACCACCCACTGCCTCACTTTGCTGCATTTGCTGTGTGGTCTCCATCAATGTTCAGCAAGTGTCAATGATGTCAATGGGTGTAATTTTTTTCACATGGAGGAATACAATGATGCATCTCTGCTTCATACACACTTCCATGTCAGATGCCATTTGTCAGACTGCTCCTGCCGTCTGTCACACAGCAACAAAATGTAATGGAGTATTGGTGGGAAGGTTCAATCTCTACTTCCATACCACCAACCTCTAGCACCACTTCTGACATTGTGGGCCAACATAATAAAATAAAAGGCATTACTTTTGAAGCAACTATCATAGATATGGGGAGATTTATTTATTTTTTGCATAGTGGGCCATGCTGTTATTCATTCTGGCTAGCACGGTAGCTCGTTGGCAGCACAACGGGGTGGTGGTGGGTGGCTGTGACAATGGCCATTTATCTTCCATACTGTGACATAGGGAAAATGCTGCAAGCAATCTGAACAGCATAAAGATGACTCCAAATTCTGACATGTTTCTTTGTCCTTGCTGTAAGCATAGTTGAACAGAATTTTCTTGCAAGAAAAAGGATTGAAACAGGACACTGTCATGTACTAATGTTATTAGAAAGCTCCTTGCTCCATCTTTATGTTCTTACTAAGTGTGCATAGTACACGTATCTGTTTCCATCTCTACTCATGACAACTGCCATCCTCTGTTTGTCTGACACAAAGTACTTGCTCCTACTCTGCCCCGGTAGCTTCACTTTCTCTCACACAATGTCTTTAATTCTGCATAATATCCAATGTCATCATCTTCACCTTCACGGTTTTACCTGACAATCCAACTTACCTTATATTCTCCAACTGCACAACACCCCACCCTTTCCTCTACAACTTCCTCCTAAGCACTCCCAATGCTTCCTTTGTTATCCAGTCACTGTTCTACAAGTAAGATATTTTACTCCTTTCATAATCTTAACATTGTTATCCTTTCATGCCACTTTATGTGCTGGAAATTATCCCTATTTCTTTTAAGCCACACATCTTCCCTTTAGCTTCCTCCACATCCTTCCTTAAAAACCAGTTCTTCAGCAACAGTTTCCAGTTATACTGTCCCTGCTGCTAAGAGTCTTCATCAGAATGCCACTGACCAGACAGGACCTAAATTTAACCATCTGGGCACAGTATATACTATGGTTTTGCTTGAGGCTACGTAATTGTCAAATGGATATATCATTTGACAACTTGCTTAGGTGAGATGTTGGTCAATAGTTTGTTATGGCAGGGAACAGCTGCTCTGGGAAGAGTTCTTGTAGCAGTCAGTTGTTAGCCATATAATGTTCAATTTTCATTTATAAGCATTCTCAGTAGTTCTTTCAAAGGACACTTTGTTGTTGCTGTTAACACATTAACAAAAAAAAAAATCTCAAAGCTTAGCCACCAACACAGGCTTTTGGGCTTGCTTCTAATTCAGTGCATACTATAAACAAAAACAGTGTTGATTACTGAGAACTACTGACTGGAGCCAAGGAGTTGTGGTGCTCAGGGACATGATTTAGTGGTGGGTTGAGTGAGGTATGGTTTGACTGCAGTTGGACTTGATGATCTTGAAGGTCTTTTCCAACCTGAGCAATTCTATGATTCTGTGATTGCAGTTACAGAACCTTACTCTTTCTTCTCCTCTCCATGTTAATGGGGGACTAGCATGCTTAGCTTCAGAGTCACAAAAACTGAAGTGCATGAGGTGCTTTTTCTGCAAAGTACCTTCCTTATCAGAATTCACTCTGCACTTCATCCATCAAAGTTTAAGCCTCACTGGCTTCAAGATCATTTTAAGATAGGCATTTGTTGTAGCCAAATGCTAATTTTTTGTTTTGCCAGATAATGTATGCTTATGCATAAGTGTGCCACAGAAACAGAGGTATTTGTGTTCTGGCTAACATAACACACTTCCTGAAGTTTACCAGTTCATCCTAGCATAAGGTGTGCTATGTTACCATGTTTATTCAGCAGTCTGTGTTGTTTTCTTTTTTACATCCAGTACCTGTTAGCAGAGATAAGGTATGTGGTTTTCTTCATCTGCACCCCTTTCAGAAGTAGGCTGTAATTGATCCTCCATTTTAGTCATTTGTGACCTTCCTTAAAGCCATCTCTGTTTCTTCCTAGTACAAACTGGGAAGTATTTTGCTGCCCTGCCAGCTTTCTTAAAATGACAAAAGCAGCTGGATCTAATCATTTTCTGAAGCCAACAGTGTGTTTTGGATGTGTATTTTGCTTTTTATGATATCCGTTTTATAGGCTTTCACTAGTTAAATTACAGTGAATTCAGAGAGACAGATTTTGAGAACTACTAGCAGATGTTCGCTGTTGCTAGTTTTATGAGTCTTGTAGAACAGCAGGAACAGGCTATGTGCAAAACATTTTTTTTGTGATTTTGCCATCTCATACTGTTCTCACAGCACTGGCTCAGTAATGATATGATAAAGCTTGGGAGGTAGGCTTTGATTGCAGACTAGCTGCTGTTGGGGCCTTCAGAAAGCCAGACCTGTAAAGTGCAGTTTGTTTTCAAAAGTTGCTGCCTGTGGCTGAGACAGATGGGTTAGCTAGAAATATGTCATTTATAATACAATCAAATGCTTGACCTCTTATTCAGGTATTAGTTGTTATGACATGGATGTTGAATGTTTAAACTGTCTCACAGCTTGTTTTGTTCAGATGTAAGCTGTGGTAGCTTCATCTGAAATGCTAATTTAGGATCAAATGATCATGTTGGCATTATTTATTTGATTTTTGTAACACTTTGTTGTACACAGAAGAGAATGATCCTAAAACAATTTCACATAAAAACCAAGAGTACTGGAATCTGTAAATTTTAGACAATTCATTTTAAAAATGCCTTCGTTTAAATGTGGCTCATGTATTGATGGGGAGTGTTTCATTGGGATCATTCAGAACACCACTCCTGAGCTAACAAGTCAGTTGGCTGAAATAGCTTTGTAGTCAAACACATGTTGCAGGCAGAGGAATAGGAATCTTTTAATACAGAATCAGCTTTGCTCTGCAGTCTGAACAGAAATGAATTATCACAGGCACAGACAGCATACAGATAGAGCAAGGCTGAGTTTGTGATAGCACAAGCTTTACTCTGACTTAGTAATATATCCATCTGCAGTGTCCACACCTCTTTCTGTCCTCCATTTCTGCTGCCTGTGGATATGTGGCTTATAAGTGTTATCTGAGCTTACACGTATTAACTGTGACTGTAGGCAGAACAGCAATTACGTTAAAAGATTATGCTTAAAACCTCAAAGCAAAACTTTTGAAATATCAAAATCAAGGGTGTTTTATACCATACTAATTCATCCTTTTCTTGTACCTATGCATTAATACATATACTATAACACAAACACAGATTGAAAAAAAAAAGGAATAGGACAGACCGTCTTAACAAGCATTAAATAATTCCTCACCAATTAATTTTTGCAACCTTAAAGTGTTTTTTTTTGGCAATATTTAGAAATAATTTTCTTATTTCTCCTTTCTTTTTCTTTGTTTTTTTTTTTTTAATAGCAAAATGAAAAAACAAACAAATTCACTAACTAACTAACTAAGAAAAGCAAACAGAAAAATGCTATCATCACAGTGGAGGGAATGAAGCATTTCCCAGCAGAGATACCTGCTGCAGTCGTGGAGCAGGTCCTAGCGAAGGCTGTGGGGGAGAAAAGGCTGTTCTGCACGCAGGTGCTTCCACACTGGCTTCATGCTATCTGTCCCATTTCTTTCCTGATTTCATTTGCTTGCACAGCCCAGCGAGGGGCAATATTTTGATACAGAAATCTGAGGGAGAGAAAATGGGACCAGAACAGTGGGGAGAAGATTGTAGCTGGAGAGAAGGGAAGTTAACAAATGAGGAAGGCAAAGAGAGAACTGCATGTCTAACATGTTGAAGTTTGAGCCATATGGCAAGTGATGGGAAATAGGGACAAAATACTAGGTAACTTTCATACACCACAAATACTCTGCTGATTTCTTTTTCATTTCTCCTATTTTATAGCATTTTTAATCTGTTCAGCTATTACTATCTATGCAGGCTCTTAGAGCCCTTTGAACGGTATAGATGTTATCAGCACAGCCACACTAGGCACTTAACTGTAGCAAAGTTAACGTATGCATCCTTTAAACCTTCCAGAACTCTCTGAAGTCAAAGACTTTACTTTTTAGGGAAGAAGTAAGCACAGGAAGAACAAGTCCAGAGGATATTGGTGTATACTCTGACTTAAAGGTTTTCCCCTAATTTGAGCATTTTTTCCCATGTCCCTGCAAAATTCATTAATTTTCAATTTTTAAAGCGAATACAACTGAATGTAATCTAGTCGCTCCACTACTGTAGTTCTGATTTCCTAGATCAGATTTCCTAATCAGCTCCAAATATTTTATACATTTTACAAGTAATGGTTTCAGCAGTGTTTTGATTATACAGCTGAGAATAGAAGCTTTGTGAACAAATAATGTTTGATAACATTTCTATTCTCACGACTTTATTCCGATACTTGAAGGAGGTGGCATGCTAGCCAGCTTCCAGACTGCAGTGTGATGGAGAACTCATTTCCAGTGTAACACCACCAATGTTTGCTTTCCAGGTTGATGACCAAATGAAGTTGCTTCAGAACTGCTGGAGTGAACTCTTAATTCTAGATCACATTTACCGGCAAGTAGTACATGGGAAAGAAGGCTCCATCCTTCTGGTTACCGGGCAACAAGTGAGTATGTGGGCTCAGAGAAGTATTGATGGCTTTTTAATAATCATTTTCAAAATAGCAGGAGTTTAACTAGGTCAGAAGCACTTCTTTGTTCTCAGAGATTCTCCACAAATAATGCAGATAAAATGACTTGTGCACTCTGTTCCCAGTCTGTTGATTACAGTTAAACTTATAAAAGCAGATATAATCATAAGCACTTTCCTTTTCAAATATACCTGTATACCTCAGTGATTGAAAAACAGCAGATGAGAAGTGTTTCTCAAGGATTTATTTTCTTGGAGCTAAAATGGTTTGTTTCTGACAGCAACAGCACACATCCCAAACTGTGCTCTGTGGTTTAGGTCTAAGAAATTTTAGTTTATTTTCCCTTCAGAATTATGGTTTACTCATAAGACTCTCTAACTGGATCAGAAATCTAGATAACTTGCAGCTACTGCCTCAGAAATACCTTGCTTTTAGAGAAGTATGCGCTTGTGTGAAAGACTGGTGAGATGAGACATCTAAATGGCAGAAAATAATTCAGACTACAGGATATATATGCAGGTATTGTCTCAGGAGCTGTCTCAGGGAACGTGCCTACAGGTTCTGCACAGCTTTCCAACAGCTGATTTTCTGCAGATGCAAAATGCAAAAGCCAAAACACAAGAGCCATAAAGTGGGCTATTATTAGGATAATATTAGGAAAACTGAGAAAAACTGAGTGAAGTAGGAAGTTTTGACTCACCCATAATCTCCAAAGTACAAAGAACACAAGAACCTTATTCATAGGATTCTTCTTTCTGGAAAAAAATATATCAGTATCAAAGAGAAGTAAAGTTCATCTGGGCATTATGTTCCTGATTCAAAGTGAAAACAAATGATGGTCCACAGTTATTTAAGCAACTGCAAAATGAACTGCCTAGATGTATACACACTTGGGAAAGAGATCCTTTTTCTAACTATACAGATGAACCATTTGTGCCCGTATGCTCTGGAATCTGCTTACAGCTTTAGTCACAATTCTAAAATTGCAACCATTTCTTAATGCAAAGTATTTATAAAAATCATTATAAGCATTTCTTAGCATTAAGAAATGGCTGGAATTAAAAAAAAAAAAGAAAGAGAAATAACTGCATTTATGATTAAAAGGTGTATAGTAAAAGGGGAAAATGATCCACTTGTACAGGAAAAGAAGTGGGAGAATTCTACAAAACTGACTTCTATACCTTTGTGGAAAGTCACTAAAACCTACATGAGATAAAGTTGTTTTCTCTAATTATATGACAAAAAGTAGTCGCATTATGCCTGACTTACATCAGTGCTACTGCAAAAAAATTACTGATTCTATTTCCATTCCACAATCTGCAAAACAAAGAAGATATACACACTGGCAACTATTTCCCACACGGTTCATGTGTGACTCCTTTGTTGTGAATCCATAAGCATATAGACAGATTTCTGTTACAAAGGGAACTGCTAAGTTAATGTCTCCTTTGTTGTGTGATGAGCTAGCTTTTTAAGGTGCCTGGTGTGTAAATTCCACAGAAACCATTTCAGACAGTTAAATATCTTTACATTCCTGCCTCTGCCTCCATTTTTCCACAGTAATAGTCCTTATCTGAATTAGCCACTTTTATCTTTATTTGCAGAAAAAAAAAGAAGCTGTACATGTTCTGATGGCAAAGCATAGTATTTTATCACTGTTGGACAAGAGGTTGCTAATTAAATGCACTCCTTAGAAATCATCAGTTGGTTTTGG
The DNA here is from genome assembly GCF_038088225.1 of Cyrtonyx montezumae. Classification (NCBI taxonomy): domain Eukaryota; kingdom Metazoa; phylum Chordata; class Aves; order Galliformes; family Odontophoridae; genus Cyrtonyx; species Cyrtonyx montezumae. The sequence goes on along the minus strand of NW_027071825.1, from coordinate 19,949,626 downwards.
AAGCTGCATAGTTGCAACTAAACTAAAACCTGGCTAAACTGAACAGATTACAGCCATTTTTTGCCCCAGGTTTGTCAAGCAGGTTTAATGCATCCTCCTTTCAACCCAGTTTGGCTTTCCTATGCCAACATTTGTCACTTGAAACTGATGCAGGCACCCCCAAGTTTTCCATCCTCTGCATTGATCTTTGCTCTTAGGCTGCTTGGAGAGCAGGGAGCCATACCTACAGAACACTAAACCAGTCCCTCTCCTTACAGAAAGTTGTTTTTTTTTCAGCATATGATTGCTACTGGTTACTCTCTTCCTCCCTGAGCTCTGCTGCAAAGCAGAGTTTTGGAAGACGATGTCAGCAAAGACTGATGCAAAGAAGGTGCAGAGTACCTCAGCCTGGTGTATGTTTGCTGGTACTCGATCACCAGCCAACTCCAGAAACAGCTCCACATTTTCCTTGCTCTTTCCTTACTAGTGATTTGACATCCTGTACAAGTTTCAACTCTAGCTGATTTCTACAGGCTGGTTTAAGATCTCCCTTACATGCTTGGACAGTGCTTCTACATTTTTTGTTCTGAGCCACTTCCTGCTTTCACCTGCTGTGCACGGCCTTCTTGTTAAACCACTCTGATCCAGTACAACTACTTTTCCTGAACATCAGGATGGACCATCCTGGCAGCATCAAGTTGGTCTGTTGACCTTCTAAGACAAAAGTCTAGTTCAAATGTGTTTATGACAGGGGAATTTTGACCATACTTCTCCACTATTTAACTGTAAAATGACTCTGGAAAACGACAGTTGTAGACCATGGCATTACCAGTATTCACTGCTCCACTAAATGCTGCATACCTGCCAGCTGCTGCCCCAATCCTTTCAGTTCCTCCAGTAGGAAAAAGGAAATAAACATGCCATCATCTCACAGAAATTAACTGATTGAAGTGTGGAAAGCACTCTGACAGTTCTGATGAAAAGTGCTGTGTATGTTTTTACTTACAGCTACCAGCAAAGCACTATGAGCAAAATTACAGTCAATCACCTTGCTTTCAAATATATTAACTTTAAACTGAGGTCTGGAGTTAGATAGCCTACTTTATTACCTGAGAGATTGTGATTATCACCACAAGTTACCAAATTTAAGACCTTAGAAAGCCTTATTCCTTGCTTTCTTTAATATATTCCTCCATAAAAGTTACTCATAAACTCAGTCCTTTTTACAATCAGAGTCAAGGGGGAAGCTGTCAGGGGGAAGCTTACCACCACTTAATTAGAGCGTACCTGCTCTCTCCACTCAGAGTGCACAGCCTCTGCTCCTTAGGTATAAAAGTCAAACTTAATCTAGCTCTCCAGGGCTGTATCATTTCTTGTTCTATCCTAGGTATCTAAAATGGACTAGTAGTTAGAAGCACACTCAATAATTTTCAAACGCATCGGCTCAAACCTGTTACCCTAGGGCATTCTTATCACATTACCATACATCTGCCTTTCCCTCAAGCCATTGGCTTATGAGTTTTTCCCAGTGTCAATCCACTGTTCCTACTTTGATTGGAAAAAAAGTGCAGTCAGCAACAAAGAAGTCAACTACGTCCCTTGCACAAAAAGACTGTGGATTACTTTATTTTGTTATTTATTTGGTTGGAATTTCATAAATGAACCTCTTTTGCATGCATGTATGTCAGGGAAGCACTTTTTTCATATCATTACAATTCCTCAGCAGTTCCTCAGAAACAAGTTCCTCCCTGTGCTGCACACTTCATTTTCTGCACTAACTATTGCCCCTCAGCAGCAGTAATTACCATTTCAAAAGGAAATAAAGTAGCACAAACACATTTTACAACTCTCCAAATTTCATAATAGAAAGCAGTCAAGAAGTGATTTGCAATGTAGTAGTTAATTGTAAATCATTGCCAATATTCTCTCCATCCGCCAAGCTTAGTAGGCTTGCCATGTGCCTTGTAATTTTAACAGACAATTTGCAATTGTAGAAATCTAATGCATCCAACTTGAGCACTTTATTTTTGCATTTTCTACTCCAACAATACACAGTCAGTTTCCAAGATCCAGCACACACAGGATAGATACTGGAGTCCTGTACAGAATGCCACTGCTCTTACATTTTCAGGCAGCATTCAACACACAACACAAGAATTGTAGGGTCAGCTACCCAGACACAAGCTGCTCATTTTGTTCATACCTTCACTGCTCAATGTAATCAAATCTTGTATTTGCTGAGTTTGGTCAAAGTTTTTCAGATTAAAAAGGCTGCCTGAGAATGTGCCTAAATCTGATGTTTCTTGAGATTGTTCAAACTAGTGATTAATTCACTACCTCATATATATATATTCTCTCATCTGGACTTATACACTAAGAGAATGCCTGAGGAGAACATGAGGATTAACCAAGATCTCAACAGTATTTTGTTTTGAAGCAAATCATAACCAGGCTTTAGTTTTGATCAGAATTCTGTGTTTTGAACCTCCACTGAAATGCGATGCTCAGTAGCTTTTTCAGCTGTACCTTATTGAAAGGTGTTGAGGTATCACATAGGGGCTTTGCCTGGGGAACTTCCTGTGGCAACAACATTTTTTTTAGACTTACCACTTGCAGAGAAGGCTTCCACTGTCCTGATGTAGGTGAATTCATTGGCTTCACAGAATCTGCTTTTCTAGGTGACCAGCTTGCCTTACTGACGAAAAGGTTTTCAGGAAATAGCTTTACTTCCAGATTGTAGGCTGCACGTAACTGTTTCACAAATAAGGATGACCCTTGCAGAGGTAGCACTGTTGTACAAAGTTATAAGAATGTTAGAGAAAGAACACATCTGTGAAAAACTCTATTCACATTTGCTTTGCTATACAGTTATGAACATATCATAGCACCTTAAAAGGGTAAAATTCCAGCTCCGGTTCAAAGACAGAAGCAATACATCCATCTGTCTCAACCATCTGCAGTCTATAGAAGCAGTGATACTTCTGGGATCCAAAATAAATGCATTCAGTCTTCTGGACTGTTGGGAAACAATTCAACATAGTAGAAAAGAGGTTAATATAAGAGTGTAAGAAAGGAAAATGAAATCAAAAGAGTTAAAAGCCCCTGAAGAAGCAGACTGAATTAGCACAGTTCTAGTGATGTTGCCCAAATGTTTACAAAACATTTCCTTTGATGAACTGTCTTGCAATACTGTACATTCAGCAGCGGTTGCATATCATCTTTTCTATACATAAGAAACGTAAAGTCCATTGCAACACTGAAGCAAAGAAATGAATTCTACTGTACTCTAGGTTAGTCACATTTTAACATCTTTGTACTAATAGTTTGAAGAATGGACTACCACCATTCCTAAAGTAGAAAATGTATTACTAGTGGTTAAAATAGTTCTCAGAAATACTTTAATCATCATACCTTCTATGACATAAATATACCTTCTAAAATTGAATTTATACGTGATCAACAACAAGGCACAGAGTTTCCAATTTTGATGTACTAGTCTTCTTTGAAACAAAGTTAGACATACCTTGCAGTACTTCAGGGTGTTACTATTTGCATATTATAACTAATTAGCAAGCACAATAACGTTATCCTAGGGGAAAGGTCCACTGGCAACATAGTTCATTATCTTCTATTATTGTATATCATGTTAAAATGACAAGCATCTTACACTGTGTAAGTCATCACAATTTTAATTAATATATCCAAAACTGGTATGAGTATTTGCTGATTTTGTCTGTGCTGAATCCTCCTCGATTTTTGTGTAGGCACTTCTCCTGTGTGTTTTTCTACCTTCATTTGCTTTGAAATATAACGTGAGCATTGTTTTAAATTAATGAGAGCATTAATTATATGAAAATATGAAAATGAGTTTAATAACCACCACAATTGCCAGCAAAATATATATTCTCTTCTACCTCGGGAAATAGTGAAAGTAATTAAGGTTGTGATAGTAAATTAACTTGCTTGCTATATACTGTGCTCAGTGCCTTCTTCTGGGAGAAACACTCACTCAGCCTCATAGCCAGACACTAGAGCCAACTCAAAAGCTTCGGGGCTTCCAGTGCAGGTTGTCACCCGTGGATGGGAGCAGTGGCACAGGCAGCAGCATGCTCCGCTGACAGAGTTGCACAGAGCAGAGCGAGGATCAGGATGGTCATTTGCTGCACCCAGATGTTTGCTGCCAAAAACACAGTGATCTAACTTACAGCAAACAACAAACACAATCTGCAGTATTAGTCATTTCCATCTCTTCACTGCTCTGCTTATCAGTTGAGACATTTTTTGATAGCTGACTTTCTGAATGCTGCTGAACTGTAGGTACTTTACTAAGATATATTGTACTATTATTTAGGAATTTTCATAAACACTCAGCACTGACCCAACTTACTTCCAATGTCATTTAAGGCATTTACATTTAAGTCACTTTGAACTGGCTCAACAAAAGGAACTTAGAAAAAAAAATACTCAGCATTGCCATATGCCCTCTACAGTCCCTTTTTCAGTTATGATCCTCTTTACCTTTAGCTTTTTTATTTAATTTTCCTTTGCCATTAATATCTCAGAATTCCCCCTTGCAAAGCCTGCAGCCTCATCTACCCAGTCCTTACCTCTGCAACACAGGGAGCCGGGGGAATGCCAGCAAACTCAGAGTTAGCTGTAAGAAGCAGCCATCAGAAATACTGAGAAGAAGGGTATTATATCAATGCTGCCTGCTGAAAAGAGTTAAGCACATTTTTCTAGTAGGAATTCAAAGCTGGAGGTTCTATCCCAGATCTCTCTTTCTGCCCAGTATTCTTCATCAGAATATGTCTGTAAGACATGTGAGGTTCATCTGAGGCCACTTGATATTTCTGACTTTCAACAGAAGCTCCAGCTGCCAGGATACAGTCTAACATATTTCATGTGCTCTTTGGACTGGAGATATGACCCTGGACTTCCCACATCTCAGCTAAATGCTGAAAAAATTCCCATTCTGGTATTTTAGATGCCTTAGCTAATCTAGTCCATAAATCTTAAAAGAGCTGTCGCATGAGCTGGACATGACTTCAGTAGTCCTGGCTATGCCTAGAGCCAGTTCAGCTCTCTGAGTGGAAGGTGGATTGAGAGGACTTTAAGCACAAAGTTACGTGGCAGCAGAATGGGGTTTCTAGTACCTAATTTTAGATTTAAGTATGACAGTTAGCAAATGGTACTACAGCACAGCCTGCAGTATAGCACATACAGTGATATCCACACTAACCTTAAACAATTAAGTTTAAGTACCAGAATGGCAAGAACAAGTATCAGCACAAGTTATTCAGTGCTGTTCTGCTGGCACTGCTTTGGTGCTGAGCTAACCCAATTAAAACTCTACCATTACCTCTTTATCATTTCTATATTCATCATGCAAGACAGCAGAGTACTCATATATGAGGAATTTACACCTCCACTCATCTGTGCAGACATAACTTTATGCCTATTGCTTTATTTCATATGGTGATATGAAAGTATCACTGAAGCTTCTGTTTTCAAAAATGCCAGCTAACATGTCACTATCAATACCAAAATCAGCTATACTATGCAATACTAATAACTGGGAAGCCATTTGTTTATTTGATTTTACCAGATGGAATTTATCATACAGTGTTGAGTAAATATTATGATGTCAGTATGCAAGTAAACATTCTGCTCAAGAACTAGGCCCTTTTAAGCTTTGTCTTTTGAAAGCATGTTTAATCATGAGTTGAAAGGTGAAAGAATTAATACACCTTTTTAGTATTGGTTTCTGCATACAGAACCAAACAAGAAAGACAGTATACTCTTTAATGTGACCATTTTTTTCCCAAAAAGACATTAACTGAGGCTTTTTCATGCACAGTTGATTTTGTACAAACTGATTGACACCTTTGGGGGTCGTCTTTCCACTGACTCATAATTTTGCTCACTCTTGAAAAAAGCCTTCTGCACACCCAGTATTCTCTAGTTAAAGCTGAAAATTCAACTCATCATATTTACACAATAAAAAAAAGATCCATTCTGCATTGTTTTTAATTGCAAATCCTACTCAAGGGACCAATTCTCCTGCTTAGGAGGCAGCCCTGCGCCTTCTACTAGAGAACCAACTGCAGTCAATTATGGTAATGAAATGTCAATAAATATAAAAATTTAATACAGCCTGCTCTTGGTGAGTGGCAGATGAGGACTTGCCTCCCAGACAAATTTGCTGGTGTTGCAAATATTAAATGCACCTGAAAGAGTAGCTGGTTGCGTGAGAGCTCTCCAGTAGAGGGATGGTGGGAGATCCAGACATCTACTGGGCTTTTCTATTATGGCATAATTACTGCACTAAGGCCACTGATATTCTTGACACCCAGACATCTTAACTTCTTATTATGAATTGAAAGGCATATTCCCCCTCAAACTGGAACCTCAGAGAGGGATTTTGAGCTTTCTTCCTCCACTTAACAAAGCATTAACATTACAAAAGGGAAATTAAGTTGAGAACGAGTTGATATTTGTATGTGACCAGTTTCTCAATAAGAAGTAGTTGAATCATGTCACCATATTAAACTGCTCTATGAATAAAAAGTGGGGCATGTTACTACTTTTTATTATTATTTAAATAAACATATATCCTTATATATAAAAAAATACATTTATGTATGTGGAGGGGGGGAGAGAGAGAGAACAGATGAAGTTTGATGCATTTTATGAAAGACAGTTTGTCTGCAAGTTGCAAAGATTAGATCCTAGTTCAGTCTATGACTTCTTAGGTCCTGAATAAACTATTTAATAATACCACTTCAGTGTTTCCAAGTATAAAAGACAGCAATAAAATCTATCTCCTAGTATATTTAATCACAATCCATTGACTTCATTGGAACATAAGCACAACTCTAAATGCTCTGCAATGCTATTTTTAACAGTCATGCCAAAGGAGTAACTTCATTTTTCTTGTACAGTTGCTTCCAATCCATGTCTTGGGAGCACTAAGTATATATAATAAAATGTCTTATTAAAGTCTGTAACCTATTGATTACATTAAGGTTATCTCAAGGAGAGGTTATTTTTAGTCCTTTTCAATCATCTATCTTACCTTTCCTGGCTGAAATTTTGACAGGTTTAAGTCCTAGAGTTTTCTTCTTGCTTTACAGCTGTTTATGATTGAGTTAAATCAATTTAACACTTTTAAAATAAAGAAAAAAGATGTTTCAAAATACAGTATCCACAACAGTTAGTTAGAAAATACAGATTTTAAGGGGTCAGTGCCTGGAAAAACAAAACTTTCAGTACTGTTCTATTTCCTCCTGTGGTATCTGGTCCTTCTTTGTTAAGTACTTTATTATGGGAGACCTTAAAGACTGGATTAGTGCATAGACATCTTCAAATGCATTGTTAACCCAGAGTATGCACTTAACATTGGGCTTTGTCTTAGTTTAAAGCCAGGCTTCACCTATGTGTGGTTATATGAAATATGGCTGTCAATTCCCCTGTTGTTGTGGAGGCCCCTAAGAGACTAAAGCTCCGCAAATATTAGAATAGCTGGTTAAGAAACACATTCTGAAAACACCTAACACATCACAGCCCCTGCACTTTATCTCTAGATCACGTCATTCCCTGAGGCTACAGAGCCTGAGTATGTCTCAGTTCTCATCATCCCATGACAAAGTCTGTGGAAGTTAGCAGTGACTATCCTCAGAGCAGCAGTGACTGGTGCAGCCATTTGCATGGATGCACCCCCTAATGACACTAGCATTTCCATTAAAATGTTCTAGTGTGCAAAGGTTGCCTGATTTCAAGAATTGCCATTGGGTTTATCAGACAGGAAGGGCTTAAAATATTCTTGGCCTATCAATGTTGCCCTTTTGAAATATGGTATATTCATCACAGCTTTCTGTTGGGTCTCTACACACAAGAGTCATTTAGGACAGCTTGTGGGGAGGCCAGTGCCTCCAAGAAGGAGAGGGCAGCATGTCAAGGGCAGTAGACCTTCCCTGCAGTCATGCTCTTTACTGCGTTGCAGATCAAGGTGCTTCATGTGCTGTGGTGGCTGCCTGGGACAGTGTTGGTGCAGCTGGCCTGTGCCATGCACCTGCTCACTCCTCCTCCCATAACAGAGGAGGAACTGCTGGAACAGGTCCCTTGGAGCCAACACCAGCAAGTGCCAGGATTTTGTGTAGCTAAAGAGTAGAGAAAACACCCTCACAATACCTCCACTTCCTATGGGAATACACACCAACATTTCTGGACTTGAATAGATGTTTCTGGCAAAGTTATGGGCACCACATAATTTCCCATGAGTACATTTATATCCCTCTGCACTAATACACTTGGAGTGGGCGCAAAGCCCAACTTCATCAGTGTCTTTCCGCAAGATCATACAATTTCAAAGAGTACAGGAGACACCAACTGCATAAAACAAACTAAAAAGTGGCATAGCTCCCAGTGTCATTAGCAATAGCCATATATAAAGCCTCTAACACAAGCTAATGCAGACAAACCAGCATTCACAGTGATGTGACATACCATTAAGATGTATGGTTTAATAATAATTCCAATACATAGTGTTGTGCTAAAATGGGTTTGTATATAAAATCATCCTGACTTGATAACATCATTAAATTGAGAGTGATTCTTTCATCTGGGAGTATCCTGGCTACATGTGATTACTTGAAATATTCTAAAGTGGTTCTGTGGGCACAGACAGAAATCAGCCAGAAATGTAATTCTCTTTTACAGGTAGATTATTCCGTAATAGCGTCACAAGCTGGAGCCACCCTCAACAACCTTATGAGCCACGCACAAGAACTAGTAGCAAAGCTCCGTTCCCTGCAGTTTGATCTACGAGAATTTGTATGCCTCAAATTCCTGGTGCTGTTTAGTTTAGGTAGGTAAATTCTACTCTTCATGCTTCCGTTATTCCTTACTGCTGCTGTGTTGTTTCTTTTTCCCCTAAAACCACTGAATATATTTGTCTTTTGTTATTTTCTCCTGAAAAACAAATATGATTTTAAAACACATTTTATGAGGTCCACAGTAAACAGGTGGTCATCTTTTAACTCACATGCAGGAGAATTAAATGGGAAGATTAAACGTGGGTTTTGAAGTGATTCCTAAAACATACAGAATTCTGTAGAGTATTACAAGCTCACTCTACATGCTTTCTGAATATTCCTAAACAAAGATAATATTCTATTATAAATTCCAGAGGACAGAAGAAAATACTGATTGGCATATTTTTATGATATTGAATATGTTTATGTAAAGCAGATGATGTGGAGATGTAGTTAAATTATCCTTCTTTTTTAAAGGTGCTTCTGGTAAGTACAAACAGTCTTGTTTGCATATGGCTGTCAGACTGTAACACATAAATCAGGAATGTAACTCACTGTCTTTTCAAAGTGAAAGGAACTCTTGAAGTGCAGATTAATGATAAAAGCTTTATGTCAAATCTAGGTAGGAAATAACCTTTAAAGGGAAGATTGTTTTGCACTAGCAAAGAGGACACAGAATGGGAAAGATACCTATGCAAGACAGATTAGTTAAACCGGTCCCCTTCAATGAATCAGTCAAGAAAAATCACCAGTGCCAGGAACAAAAAAAAAAAAAAAAAAGGCTTAGGGAGATGAATTCCTATTGACTTCATCAGAACAGATTTTTTGCCTGTCTTCTCTTTCAGGTTTTCATGGAGTTGACTTAATAGAACTGATCTAAATAAACTTTGGTTAAGTTAATTTATTATTTACTGGTAGGCAGTTGAAATGAGAGATTTAAAAACACAAATAAGGTCAGATCCAGCCATCTCTCCAAAGCCAAAATTATTATTTTGCTCAAAAGTTGTTTTGTCTACAAAGATAATAAACAGTTGAGCCAAGCACAACAATGAAAGAAATATCATCAATGGTGACATTTAATGACCATGTTCTTTAATTATCATTTTTTTTAAGATCTTCTGTAAAGGAATAGGATTTTGCAATTTAATTATTATAATAATATAATAATAAATATTATTATTATACAGTTGAATGAATAAGACATTTTGCATACACAGTAAAGACTCGATTACTCTTTGAAATATGTTCTGCTATGTGGTATTTATAGTGTTTGAATCTGCTATGGAAAGTTAAGATGAAGATCTCTCCTATCACAAATAGCACTTTTCTCTCATTTATGCCACCATAAAAAACGCTAGTTCTGCTGCTAATGGGAGCCTTGTAGTCATATTACTTCTTTATGGAAAGAATATAGCAAAGAAAGGGTCAGTACCTTTGCAGCTATCAATTCACTATTTAGTGCACTGAATAACTCAATTTGCTAATAGTCAAAACTAGATGTTATTCTGTAAGCAGTAAAATACAATGATGTTGCCCCTTGACACAGAGAACTAAGGCAAATATTTGTAGAGAATGATGATAAAAATGAAATTAAAAACAGAGATACCTTTTCCAGCTAACTACCTAATTTTGTGCCCAAAAGTATGAATTGTCTGGCTGAAATTGAGTGAGTTGGGTTTTTTAAGACATTAAAGTACCTAACAATACTAGTAAGCATTCAGCAGAGTTGTAGAAACTAGCTAAGCAGCAAATTCTGTGGAAATAGTCAGGAGCAATTATTGTATCTCAGTACTGAGATTGATGCATATCTTTGTCTCTTCAAGCATCTCAACAATAAACTAAATGCTGAAAACATACTATTAATCAAAACAATATTTCAAAAATCTGAGCTGACTTTCATTGAAAATAAGACTCTGTAACATTTAATGGAATAAGAAGCACATCAGCACATACCAACCTTTCTCATTTCTAAGGATGTCCTCCCCACAGAGTTAACCAAACCAGTAAAGCCTTATACTATTGTTTGTGTGGTAGCAAAAAGTCAGTAATCCACAACATTCATTTACTGAGGAGAAACCATTTGTTTTTTTATAACCACAGTTGCAAAGCTGTCTTGTAAAGCTGTTTGTTATTCCTGACTGTACCACGTTGTCTGTACCTTCATAGGACGGCAGTCTCTTTGAGGGCAAATAACATTGTCCCTTTTTTTTTTATCTGACATTTCAGAAGTGACTGGCTTAGTAAGCTAAAAGTAAAATGATATTCAAAGCTCGTAGCATATTGAAAAAATTTTGAATTCACAATTAAATCATATCAGTCTTGCTTTCTAGTTTTAAATGAGAGAGGTGAACTGTTCATTATATATTTTCCAGAGGTTCCAAAAGTTTTATACAAGAAAATGGTTTTGGTTTCCAGAAGTGTTAAAGATGCTGTTGAAGCTTAGACACATGAATGTTTATCACAGCCTCTGTATGAAGCCAGCAGTGGACAGCTCTTTCTGCAGCCATACTGCACTCACTGCAGTGAGCGGCACATCCAGGCACTAGAGATCTACTCCTCTTTCATCTGTCCCATCTAAGCAACCTTACCAAGTACATAATGATGAAGTTGAAGAAACCAAAATATTGTGGTAATTTAATTTTTAGATGGTGTGAACTCTCTTTAGTTTAGCCTACCTAGAATTAATACATTTAGAATTAGGTAACTTATAAATTTCCTCTATCAGTTATAAAAAGCCACTTTACCTCTGTACTTAAAAAAATTCTACGTCACACCGACATATCTTCATACTTCAATGACTGTCTGTCCATCCTCGGTAGTTTCTCTTGCTATCAGTCTACTCACTGCTGGGCCCTGGAAAGGAGTAAGAGATATATTCTCTTAATTCCAGCAGAGGAAGGGGGTGAAGTTGGTACATTCCAAATCAAAATTTAATTTAAGTATCCCCCCCAGTGTTACGATATTCAAAAAAAATATTCAGTAGCTCAAGAGAGACGTAAATAAAAATTGGATTTTGTTTTTACTTCTTAGTTGCATTTGAGAGACTTATTTCAAGGAAGGAGAAGCAAGTAATTAAACAACAGTTGATGGAAACATATTCAGCAGGCACACATTGAAGAACTAGAAAAGAAGAAAGAAATCTTTGAGAAACTTGGGTGTTAAACCCACTTTTCACATTATCTCTGCAGGTTTTGCATTTCTTAATTCATGTCCAAAATACAGAAAGAGAATGTCTGAGAAACCTGATTTTCAGATAGGTGTGTAAGTCTTAATCAAATTTCCTGAAAAATAAAAATAAACATACCTGGCTTTCTAAAGCTAGCCAAATTGTCAATAAGGTAATTTCTTTATCCTTATCGCAGACTAATACTAAGGCTAATTTTTCTACAGCATACAGCCAGCATAGTCTACAGAACACATCAACAAAAAGTAGGTCTAAAACTTGCTAGTTTGAACCAAAATACATTGCAGACAGGAAAAGCAATTTTATCAAAAAGTCAGTTTATCTCTGAATTACCATTAATGAATTTGATAGCAGTTTGGAAACTCCTACACTGTCAGAGTTTGAATTTTTACTATATTTTATTCTAATTATTTATTTAAATGTTGAATTCTCTAATCCTGAAGAATAAATAGATTGCCACAATTCACTATAATGAAATCTTGGAATCACTAAAGTCAAATAGAATTTTTCACTAATTTCATCAGAGCCAAAATTTGTCTTAATGTATCTTTGACTTTCCTCCCATCACGGAATGAAGTTCAGATCAATTTTTCAACCACTCAATTTGATTTATATGCCTTTTTTTTTTTTTTTTTAATTTGTGAACCAAATAACTGTCTATAATACAGGTTACTTTTCATCATCTTCTGATGCAACAAATCTCTTCTTATTGCACAATCCAGTAGCATAACAAACTGGTCGGTTAACCTGAAATCAGACACTGTTCACTTATTACCAAAACTTCCCATTTGTCCTGCTAGTTTTTATTATCTGAACTCAGCAAGGATGATTTGTCAAACCTTCCATCAAAGCAGTTTATAAAGTGAAATGCCAATAGGAAGAAAGTTAGACATCATTTGACCCATGTCCAGGCACTTGTCTGCCTGGACCTAAATGCTGCAGTAGGCAGCAGCTGACTGGTACTGCTCTCTTATCATTGTCAGGACACAGATAAATGTGCTTCATTTAAGAAATGAAGGTTTTATCAATGGGCAAATAATTGCAGAGCCACTATTGATCTCACATCTCACTTAACGTGAGACAAGAGGGACCTGTGGACCTGTAGAAATGGTAAACATTTAATCGCTATGGATGGCAAACAATGGCCTTTTGGTGAAAGAAAGGGGGGAGGGGAAAGAACTCAGTTTTCAAACAAACCACACCAGTTACTTAACGGTTCAGCAGAGATCCAATCTGAGTAGGCAATACTACATGCCTATTTTTCAGGGGGTGTAAGAAGAATATTAGCAAATCTTTCCATGCTTCCAGTCTCCCTCCAACTCTAGATGGGAGGAAGGTAGATTTCAGTATCGGGCTCCTCTGTAGGCACTTTTGGAAAAAAAGCTTCTTGTTAAGATCTTCACATAGATTAAACACGCTGAATGAGATGCTTCCTGAGAACATGCAGGAGAAGTTGCACAAAGCCTGCCTGTGCTTAGTTTCATTTTGTGCCATTAAATCAAATCAACACAGTTATGAAAAACTCTGGAGTTGGAAAAAAACCAACAAACTTAAATGAGTTATTGCACTTTTCAGTGTATTTATGTAATACTGTTGGTCTAAGAGATGTACAGACTAGCTAGAGTCTGTGCTTCAGGGAGCCTGCTATATAAGTATACAGAAAACATAACAAAAGCAAAAAAAAAAAAAAAAAAAGAAAAGAAAAACAAACAAACAAACAAAAAACAGCAGCACCAGACAACGTTGAAATACTGGACTGTACATATTTTCAATTCCATGGCTTATGTTTAAGGTTTAATTTGCAGTGTACGTAGCTCAAAAATTAGTGTATAAACATCAACTGGAAGTAAAATAACAAGGGATACAGATTACATGGTGGTGGTACTGATGATACTTAAAGGCACAGAAAGAAACAGAACAACATAAAATGTGATACAATGGCACAACTTAAGAAACTTATGTATATTTGGATCTTTTTTGCAGCCTGCCTAATAATCCTGCTATACTTTCAAAAACTGTAGATGTGCCTTTTACACTTTCTAGTTAAAGAAACTGCACCAACTTTTCAAAGCTTAGTCCAGGAAGAATGAGAACGTAACTATGAAAAAAGAACTAGTCGAAATATTTTCTTCTACCCTCCCAACATTTGGATACTTTTAGTATCAGAACTAAATAAGTTAGCAGTTAGTCAGCTCAAAATGTCACACCACTTATTCTTCAAGACAGCAGATGTAGAAGATGCTGCGAGTTTTTGTGATAAAAGCCAGTTGGAGAAATTACACAGTGGACAATCCACTGAAACCTATGAAATACACAGAACTGTTAGTTCTGGCTGTTTGTAACCTCCAGCTGTTTGGAAACTCAGCAGTTGCTGCAAGTAGGGATCACTCCATGTTTTCTTCTTACACGGTTCCCTAGGACATCTGTTCCTGGTCGCTGTCAAAGATGAGATCACAATTTAGATGAGCCAGAGTGGCTATTCTCATACTCTTATTAGATAAGTGTAAGCCATTTATAATTTTCAGGGACAAAGATTTCCATTCTGTAAAGTGGAACTAGTATTTATTTGGTAAGATAACGAAAATTAACAGAAAACAACTCTGTCTTCAGTAGCACCTGCAGTGCAAGATCTGAAGTGAGTGCTCTGAATGTGAATAGTATTGCATGACAAAGACTGCCTTGACAAGCCTATGCAAGTCCTCGGTGGAGCACTTATCCAGGAACAGACTGGTCCACACCAATTTATCCTCTTCTTACTTCATGTGCCAGACAACACTCAAGTCTCTTAGACTGTCTTAAGTCTTCAGACAGCTCTGAAGCCAGAATGCTCACTTTAGCAGTTTATACTTTTCATAGTTTGTAAATATACAAATATTTTTACAATTGACGGCATACATATGCTATCAATAGTACGTGTTTATACTTGTGTCATTATTATGAGATGGTGTTATAAAATCCATTGGCAGCTTTTTCATATTCATCCAAAGTGCACTGAAGAGCACTTTTAAGACAGAACCTGATGAATGAGCAGTCAAGGGGTTCTGTACAATTAGTATTCAGCCAGGTTCTTCAGGCTTCCCCACATCACATCTGAAATCTAGAAAAATAGTTTGCACACACTTGTCAAATTCAGGCTCATATGCTAACCTCATATCTAACTAACTAGGTAAGTACATGAGGATAATGTTGGCAAAGACACATTTCCTAAATTTTATGTAATCATTTGGAATTCAGGAAGGATAAATTAGTATTCAGGAGATGTGACTGTTCAATATTTATGCCATTGAGGCTTGGCAGAAGCAAATAATGGTACATAAAGCTGATGCTTGTCTTAATTAAATGCAGTATAATAGGTGTTGAGGGCTTTTTTTCCCCTTAGTGAAGAGAGCAGTTTAGCAATGACCAGATATAACTCATTCTGAAGTTCAGAGTTTAAAATTAATCAATATGTATTTATAACAAGGGAGGGACTGAATATAATTTATTATTAGCTGAAAGCTGGCTGATAGATAAGATCTATTTAAGCACATTTTCCCACATAGTAGTTTCTGACAAAATATTTGTTCTCTTTGATTCTTAATTATTTTTTGCTGTACTAATAGTATTTCAAATAGGAGACTTGTTGGAATTAATTCCCAGCCACAGAAATGCTGAGAGTGACACCAGAGAACAAAAAATAAGACATCTACATAGGAGGATCTTTTCACTGCGACAAACTCATAGCTCAGAGAAAACTACTAATAGTAACATTTTCTAATTTTCTGATGAGGAATTCGTAGCAGCCTATATTCCTTTAAAGGTTGTGATGTACATTTGTGATGATAGCTAGGTTTTAACTGATAGATAAAGATGAGAGGCGTGATTCCAGCACATCTCCAGGGTCACCTCTCCTAATTGTCACAGTAAAAGCTTTGAGAGCGGACATGAAGAAGGTAGATAAAGAGTGCTGGGGAGAACTCCAATTCAGCATGACTCGGAATGAAGAAAGCAGAAGGGCTCTTAGCCTGGAACGGGTGTGGGTGAGAGACAAAGATGGTATTGTGGGGCAAGCCAGAGGCAGGAAGCAGCCTCATGATGCTGAATGGTTGATGATAAATACGGAACAAACAGCTACAGGACCTTGACAGTGAACACAATTCACGTCTGATGTAGCAGAGGAAAAGGGCAAAGCGATGAGTTTGATGAAAGCGATGAAACAATAGCAAAGCGATGAGTTTGGAAGGATGTCACAACAGTGGTGTTCCCCAAAGTCAAAGGAAGAAAGTGTGGTAACTGAGATGTAATATGATGGTGGGGCTACATGGTGTTTGTTACAAATTTAATCCAGCAAACAAGGCCTTTTGTGCACAGTCCATGGAAGACTATGAAAACAGATCTAAGGGCCAGCTATGTTATATTAGTTTGGGATTCATTGTATTAGAAGTAGGCCAATTTAAAGGTGAACATCGCTGTCTTTTGGGTGATCTCATCTCTGGATAAAATGGAGGCTCTGTTTCTAGAAATCAAGATGAACAATTCTTTAGATTATTATGACATAAGTCAATCAAAAATTACAGACTTAATGTACAAATTGTCTAGATTGAGATCAATGGCTTGAATTGAGCAAAATGTTGAAGAAGATAGTCATAATGGTTATATGGGTCCATTCTTGTACCCATATCAGCGAAAGTAAGTTTCATAGCCAAGAAGTTCAAATTCATCATGAGTCTCCCAATTTCACTGGTTTTAGAAGCTTTGTTCAATCTTCCAAGTTCAAATGTGATTATTCATATGGACTCTCACTGCTGCACGTCCCACATTAACTACAGAAACCAAGGATGACTGTCTCATTACAGATGATGTGGGTCAGTAGAACAGTTAAATAGCCAGTCTGCTCCTGAAACATTTAATTCTTCTCTGATTTTCTGGCAAAGCAGCCTGTCTTCTCTACTCTGCAACTAGAAGAGCTGTTCCACTTTTCTACTTTAATCCTCTGGGAAAGAATGAAAGAGAATAAACAAAGATCTTTTTAGGATAAGCTTATGAAGGACTTTCTCCATTCACGAAGCCAGCACATAGAAATACAGAAATCAACCCTCTTGTTCCTGGTTGTTTCTGACACCATAACAGACTGTGGAGCTCTGAAGAATTTTATATGATATCTGAGTTACTTTATCCAGTAAATGAAAACTATAGATATCTTTGTAGAAAGTTCTGAAATCCAGAGTATTAAAGATACTATGGAAGGTACAACCAAATAAGTGAATCGTAGCATTGTGTGCAACATGCAGGACACAGTGAATTTCCTTTTGCCCTTTTTTTTTTTTGTAAGTTCTTTGTTTTTATTGGTTTCTTTGTAGAGAAACAAAAGCAAAGACATCTTCCCTTTTCTTTATCTATCAAAATCTGTAGCACAATTAAATAATTAAAAATCAGTCCCTGAAAGTTCTTAGAGATGTTAAATGATGAGTGAAGGCTCTGATCAGCAGACCTTTGCTCCTGAGAACACTTTTTCACAGAGCTGACAGGTTTTAGTCAAGCCTCCCATGCAGGTTTCAAACAGCGCAGGAAGAATGAAAGAAGTCATGGAAGCAGCTATATTGCAGGTATCTTTCTTGATGAAATGTCTAATCAATTATTCTTGTGGATAACATATGAATTACATATATATAGAAAAATACTGGAATTATTTCTTAGAGTTATGAATTAAAACAGTATTTTTAAGAAATAAGTCTTCAATCATTCTTCTCAGCCTTGGCTGTCAAAGTCATGAATGACAAACTTTTTGCAGAACTTTCAGAGACAGCCTTCTATTTCATCACTGATTAAAGATTTATTTTTAAATAAACTACATTATAGAGGAAATTTAATAATCACTTCTGATTTATCCTGATTTTATTTCAGAAACTGTAATTACTGTTGTGGACTTATGTCTTAAGTATCTGCCGAGTACAATGGCTTTATTTGAGGCATGAATTTGATAAAATATAATAATTACTGGTTTACACTGTCTATCTGTCTGACAGTTGCAAGTCATGGAAAAAAAATTAACCTCCTTCAGCAAGTGAAGAGGAAACATCCTTTTCTTTCTCTCTTTCTCTCTTTTTTTTAAATAAAAATGTATTTATTAAAAGGTTTTGAAATAACAAAAGGATTAGATTCTTGAGAGAAAATTAGGTCGTATATTTGTTAGATACAAATCTCACAAGTAATTAGAAACATGAGTATCAAGCAGTATCTGTATTCTGTGCTGCTGCCTTTGTGTGCAGACAGTGGGGATTTCAGAATAACCCAATCCGTGTGCTCTGCACTTTTATACTTTCTAATATGTTCACAGAATACTAGTAAGAATGGCTTTTAAACAGTTCCTACAAGGGGGAAAAATCACTTGCAAATAAATTGCATTTACATTTGTGTCTGCTTTGGAAATACTTCTGGAATTTTCATCCCACCTTCCATACATATTGTAGATGTTTAAAATACAAGCTTGAATGTATTTTACATGTAACAAATATACTGTTATACAGAACTTTTTAGCTGGTATTAGCATAAGCACTTAACATCAGAGTTTGCTTTTGTTAGTCAAGGTTCCCAGTATCACTTAGCAATAAATGAGTATATATAAATATTTAAATAAATGACTGAATACACTTAATTTTAATAGAGACAACTCTATGCATTTCATTAGGTCATACATTTAAATGCTTAATTGAGGGAGGAACATACTAAAGGAATGCAATGGCAAATTTCACTTCACTGTTGCTGTAAGAGACCACTTACAGAATACTTTCTATACCAGAAGATACAGCCTATGGATTAGGAACCATTCCTCACTTATTTCTAGTTAAAATAGACATTGCAGAGACTCTTACCTGAAAGGCTGTTTGCTACTGTCAGCCAGTCATTGGAGACACGCTGCAGACATGTGCTCCATTCCCCTGTCTTTCTCTTATCCCTCTGATGCTTATGCCACCTGAGATGCTAGAAAGGAAACAAAAGCAATGGTTGTCTCTAAGACAGGAAAAAGAGAGCTGAAACACAACAGAGAAGCACTGAAAAGTAGTTGCAGGAGGAATGAACAGAAGCCAGGGGATGGAAAGAATTGCAAGAGTAATGGGAGAATGGTAGAGAAGAGGATACCTGGCCAGAACAGGAACCAAGAAGGGGGAAAAGGACTGGAAGGAAAGAGAAACCATGGAACTGTGATCAAAGTCAAGTGAGAGAGGGAGGAAACAGAGGCAAACAGGAAAGAAACAATGAAAGAAAATTCAGAAACAAACTTTACAGGTCACCCTCGAACACAGCTGTGATCATGAATTGGGACACAGAAGGGAACTGTGCAGATGCACTCGTTCCCAAGCTCATGGCTTGGAGCATGTCCCACTGACTTATGTTGTCAGGAAAAGGGAGGGAAGCAAATACTGCAGCTCCTCAGGTTCTGGCAAAGCCACTCTTGAGGCTGGATGAACTTCATAGAGCAGAAGTTCCCCCTATTACTCTGGACCTTTGCAGAGCCATCAAGAATGGGGCAAACTGAAAAATATACATAAATCCAAATACAGTCCATGTCACTTCCAAAAGTTTAGTCTGCACAAGGCCATTTTTGTAAGGAAATTATAAGAGTTCACTTTTTAAGATTACTCAAGGACTAATAAGGAAAATGTAACATTTAGAATCATCCCCAATTGATGAATATTGTAAATACATTGCACAACACCTCTGCTTGCCAGCTGAAGGCAAGTTTCAGGAAGGAGATGAATTTCAGCATCAGAACAGTGAATTACACTACAACAGTATCTTCCTTCTCTCCCAACACCAAAAATTGTAAGAGATCAGTGGACTGCTCAGGATGAGACGGGTGATGTCAACCTGTCTTTCAGTGGGGGAAAACCCATATCCCAGAACAGAACACATGAGGCAAACTGTTCTTCTTGCTCAGCTCGAGGCAGGCTGAATGGGTAGGTTGAGAAAGTCACTTCCTCTTCGCTATAAGCATCTCGTCAGGGAGACATTTGGTGTTAGAGAACAGAGAAACTGGCAATGTTGAAAAGGACAGATATCATACTTACATTTCCTAAAGAAGTGCTGGAAAACAGTACTGCACACTGGAAGTATTCTTTCAGAGAGCAACATTGCCAAGAGGCTACTGTGGGACCAGTATCCTCTGAACTGCCCACTGCGCTCCAGCTGGCCAACTCATTTCTACCTGTCATTCTTCCCCACTTCCTGCTTTGAGAGAGGAAAGTAAGAGCCCATAATTAATTAAAACCATAGAAAAATACCAGAGTCGATCCAGGGAGTAAAGAGGGAACAAAGCAATTAGAACTTTCCCGCTAAAACCTCACTAGGCATACTGTAAAATTTTAAGTGTGTCGTGCCCCTCAAAAATGTGGCAGAGAGAAGCAGACACTTAAAAGAGCTTTCAATTACTTACGTGCCTTCGGCACCCTTTCAGGATGCTGTGGAGCTGGAAACAGCTGTGGTAAAGTTATTTTCTCTGCATTTGCCTTTCTTGACAGAACAGCTCCAATATTTTGATCTCAAGAATAATCAGGTCTTTTGTGTTTCCTTTTCAACTAACTGCAGACTTTTGCAAGTTAAAAATTAATGACAACTTCTCTTCCTCTTTTTTTTTCTTTCTTTCTTTTGACCATAACCCTTCTGTGCTTTCCTGAAAATAAAATAATCTTTTTCCTACAACCTCTAACTGGTAATCTAAACTGCATCCAAACCACTTTTCTGCCCTCCTTCTGTGGTAACGCACAAAATGAATTCCACCACAACAAAACAACTTGCCTTGTGAAAACCATTATTCTGAAGATGAAACATTGTGTTGTGTCCTTTACCACTATTACTGGCAGTCAGTCTGTTAGAACATATTGGGCGATTATAGGCCAGTCTTTTCAGAGAAAGCCATGGGTTTCAAGTTAGCAGTAACCATCTATCAATTCTTGAGATTATGCCATGATTTACTGTCACAGCATCATGTATTCTCTGATTTTCTGCCTGCTATGAAACATTGTGCTTTCCTTTTCTATTGATGTATCAACTATAATAGTTACAAGCAGCTACAGAAAAATCAATAGCGAACTTTCATTACTGAGCACATAAACAGTACCATGCTGTGAGAGCACCTAGCTGTTAAATAGTCACCAGCAGTAAGGTACACTATAAATGTCTGTTAT
Source organism: Cyrtonyx montezumae (assembly GCF_038088225.1). NCBI lineage: Eukaryota > Metazoa > Chordata > Aves > Galliformes > Odontophoridae > Cyrtonyx > Cyrtonyx montezumae. The sequence goes on along the minus strand of NW_027071825.1, from coordinate 19,928,486 downwards.
TTTGGTCTAAATGAAGAATGTCTGAATTTGAAACATCAAGTAGCTGGGATTTCTGACATCACTGGATTCCATGTCAAGTTTTTCGAGTACGTGATTTTTTACCCAGGTGTCAGCCTTGATTTGTCTTTTCTGTGCTGGGACCTTTTTTTTATTTTTATTCTTTTTAAACCCAAAGCTGACCTAGGAAATGAATATCAAAATAACGTATTGCTGGGCTATCCTTCACTGTAAGCTCATTAGTTTTGGTTGGAAAGAAGTGGTAAGAGTTGTGTTCATGCTTACTGAACTAGATTATATCAAGTAAATTGTCTGATTATGGTGAACAGGCCAACATTATCTGCATTAATCTCACAAACAGAGCAGAGATTAGAAAGGTACTACAGTATGATTTCAGGCTCAGAGGTACTCCTTGGACTGTGCACTAAGAAAAACTTTTCTATACTTGGTTGGAGGGTCGGGAGAGGGGAAGTATAATTTTTAGTTAAAACACACTCATTTGCCAGTGGAAACACATTAACTTCAATTAGTGAATGTAAAGCAGGAATGCCAAGAACAAAAGTAAATGTTATAGAGCATTGCTCCAAAAATGTTCAGGCCATTGGCATCCTCAAGCACAGAGCTCCTGCAGGGCAGGCTGTGCTGGAGGAGTCAGTGATTACCTTGGCACTTGGAGACTGTGCTGATTTACACCTATGAATGTACTATTTGTTGCTGAACACCTTAAAATTTGAAAGACTGTGCACTGCCATGAAACTAAAACATAAGAATGCACATGCAATTACATGAATTGCATCCCACAAAATGTACATCCATCATCTGTCATGGCCACGAGGTTAGAGGAAAGCCACGTTTCTTGCCCTGGACACAACTTTTAGGAAAACTAACATCCAAGGAAAGAAATCAAAATCAGTAATACAAAAATTGTAAAAGCAACATGGAAATCTTGTAATATAAAATGAAAAATAAAATAGAAATTTTGTTACAAATGGCAATTCAGTCCTGCCCATCACGAAATTCCTGCAGGTGGTGAAACACCTTTTTGCTTCAGATTGTTTCAAAATAAGAATATAAAAAAGTGGTCATTTTGCTGATTTTTTTTTTAAATCAACATTTGAAAAAAAAAAAAAAGGTTGGATGATTGTATCACACTGGTCCTTGTCTGAAATATGGCAAAGGACTCAACGTTCTCAGTTATTTGTTGATTACACTAACAGAGAGCTGTGGTACAGTTCTGCACCCCTTAGAGCAGAACAGCACTAAAACACCTTTGCTTTTCCTCTTTTAAAGAAAATACGTATTAACGGTTTCCACTCCTGTGGGACTATGAATATAAACAGAAGGAAAAGTGCAAAGAAAATTCACCAAGTAGTAAAAAAAGTGGTGTGAAGTTCTGTTCCTACCTATAAACCACTATAATAATATAATTGGCTGGCCTAATATTTTTAATCAAGTTCAAAAAAGTTTGAAATATAATAATTAAATGCAAATGCAGTCCTGATCCCAAAGACCAGAAGAATGCCTTTAAGCTAGTATTTATAACAAGAACTATTCGACTGAGCTGTCTTGTAAATTTTATCATACCTGAGGCAGTTTTCCTCAGTCGATTAGCTGAAAAGCTGAATATATCCTGAGGCAAACCAGACATCTAGTACAGGCTAAATTCAACTACTGGAGCTTAAATTTGGCTTAATATATCCCCACTTGGATCTGCCTGTTTAATTCTCTTTCATATGATAACGTTGGTTTATTCATAGTCTGGACTTGCCACCTGAACAAACTGTACCTCATATCTTATTCTAATGGAATAAGAAAACTTTGTAAAAACCACAAAAGTTCCTGACTGAAAATCAAATGCAAATTTGGGATTTAAAACTGTTTTGTAAAGTGACTACAAGATTAGTACAGAGAGATTTTTCCCCTAAGGAGCACTGCTTTTTATGATCATGCATTTTTTATACTCTGTAGAGACAGATGGGCTTTATAAAAGGATAGAGCCTGCTACTCAAAAGGGTTTCAGTGGCAGCTGCACTTCTGTTTTTTAACCTCAGTAGAAATCTATATCGGATATTTTTCCAGAAAATATTTATACTACTTCTTTTAGGACTATATTCCCCTTTGCTGTAGTTCCAGTGACAGCAGCAGAAACATCTCTGAGATTAATCTGGTCCATTATTCCTATTTTGAGCAGTACTTGAGTAGCAGAAGAAGAATAGGGAGGAAAAGAATAGATGTCTAAACTTCTCATGAGTGCAAAATATAAATCTAATAATTCAGAAAATGTTTAAGCAAAGGCAGAACAAACTTTTCTAGAAGGAAGTAAATTTCTAAAATTGTCATTCTTTTTTTGTTTCTGAACATTCAGCTGCTTCTCATTCAAACAATAGGCTGTTCCTTGCTCCTCTTTCCATTATACTGCACAGCCGTTTATTGCAAGTTGCATACAACACCCTTTCTGCCTCAGTTCATAACTTCAAAGATTCTGTATGATGCCCCTATCACCATTCATAGGAACTTCATAAATATTAATGACATTTTAAACTATTCACACCCTACAAATTGTAGACGCTGACAGCCAGTTTCTTTAAAATATCAACAATCCTGTATTTTTCATGCGTTATTGAAGATTAAAGTGATGTTTCAGAAATTAATTTGGGAAACCACTTGGTTCATTAAATTTACTGTTTATTCTTATTTCGTTAACTCTTACCATAACTCTAATTTCCTTATTTTCTCAAATGTAATGCTTCTTCTTTGGTCACCATGTAATATAAAACTAATGGTAGGGCTGTAGGTCAGCCCACGTTTAAACATGCATATATTGAAGCCTGCTGATACCATGACAATTACTGTACTGGTTTTCTTAGCTGTGCTTACTCCAACTGAATATTTGGAAGGCAATCATTTCTAGCCTAGGCATATACTAAGGATCTGGGTATAGGTGAGGAGTTAGGAAAAATAATTTTAAGTTATGTTCTTTCTTAGTTTATCCATGAGACCTTCCCTAAACTGTTTCAGACCCAGCTTATCAACACATGCCTGCATGCAAATATGATCATGGCTGTACAGGACAGCGTTAAAGAAATTGTCCCTGAAAAAAAGACTTGGGTTGAGCCATTTTTTCTAGGTCTGATCTGTAGGTTAACTGAAAGAGTCACCAGATCAAACAATCCTGGAAGCAGCAACCAGAAAACCATGTCAGACCAGGTAGCTGTCTCACCATGTCTCACAATCAGCTTGGAAACAGGCTATAAATTTGGGCTTAAACCCTTGTGTTCTATTTTTCTCTGCATCAGCACAGCTGCAACCTGGAACATAGCTCCAATAAGAACATCCTGTAGCCAGTAATAGCTAAGATCCTCCTCTGAAGAGGTGGGAGACCCCACTTCTTCATTGAAGAATTTCAGGTTGTATATTAGGAAAAAATTATTCTCTGAAAGAGTGGTCAAGTGTTAGAACAGGCTGCCCAGGGAGGTGGTGGAGTCACCATCCCTGAAGGTGTTCAAGAAACATGTAGATGTGGCACTGAAGGACATGGTTTAGTGAGTCAGCACTTGGACTCGATGATCCTAGAGGTCTTTTCCAGACCCAGTGATTCTTTGAAATTCCTGTCCTTCTGCTGTGCCCTTAAAGAAAGCAGCAGCAACTCTCTTATGTGGAACCTAATTACATCAGTGAATGCTAAGCATGGATTAAAATACCAACAGAATAAGCCTTCAGGCAACATACAGGTTGCATTCAGTCCCAGCTAGGCAGAGCAGAGTCAAGCATATGCTGCATAGCTCACCTAATCTGAGGACAAGTCTAGAACATCAGCAGAAATATAACTCCAGGCATGTAGGGAACTGAAGAGTAAAAGGAAGTGAGGAGGTACTGCAGATAAAACATTTCTAAAATGAAATGTTAGCTGCAATAACTACTTGGATCTGGAGTATCTAGTCCATCCATGTTTCCTCCAGGATAGCCTGCTCTCCCCATTGGCTTTCCACAGCCCTAGCTGTGTTCCTGTACCTAGTCCCGCTTTTCCTCATGAGCGCCAACGAGAAGCACTGGACTTTACATTTAGAGGTATAGCTGCCGATGGACTTGGGCTCAGAACTTGTGAGCAGCTCTTCCTCCAGAAGAGGCCTGGCAGGATCCTGCTCTGTTGTGTTTCAATGACTGCCATATCACATATGCGTCATTTGAAAGGTATAAGGATGTTCATTCCTGCATTGCCAGAATGAGAAGCAGGTGGAGATTTTGTTTGTTTGTTTAAATTTAAAGTCAGTAAACTCCCAGCCTGAGCTGCTGAAAGTCAAGCTGTTTTATTTTCCTGAATGATGACTCAGTCAGTAATTACACCAGTCATAAAGACTGAAGAGATCAAATTAGGTGTTGTCCTTTGACTTCACTGAGAGTGCAAGAACAGAAACACCTGCAATTTAGTAAAATATTTTCACAGTTGTGTAAGGAGAAGAACTCAGATAAGTAATTCCTAGCTCCCTTTTCATTGCAGAGCTAACAGTAGCAAAAGCAATTATAAGATTTTTTTACTGGTAAATAAATACAGGACATAATAGAGATGAGAAACTGAAATTTTCAGTAAGAATCTGTCATTTTACAATCTTTTTGGTATAGAAAAAATATGCCTCAATATTTTAAATAACACTAGAAAGAAGTCTATCACTATGAAACCACATCAAAATATGTTTTAGTTGATTTCTGAGTTGTTCTGAAACAAATCAAAGGTCTGCCAAGACCAAATATGGGGGATGGATTACCATTCAGAGTATGAATTACAGCCCCCTTTCTCATTAGCATCTAATTCTTGCCATAGAAATACATTTTATTTTGCCTAACATTTAGCTATGAATTAAATGCATTGCTAGAGAATAATTTAATTCATGTTTTCAAAACAACGTGCCCATTATCTGATGTTATGTTCAACTGAAGATGAAAATTACTTTATGACCCTCATAAACAGTCAGAGATAAATCTTTACACTGTTACAGCTTAACCACTGCCAGAGAAAGAATCCTTCAGAAAACAGGAAATTTTTCAATGTATTTACTTCAGAGTTGGGAATTTTAAGAAAACATAAGTGACTTCTGTTGCTAAAATGTAGTTTTTCAAGTTTTGGGAAGCGCTGACTATAACGCCTTACAATCAATTAATAAACACATCTAAAATAATTTGTTCCCTGTGCCTTCTGAGTAAACAATACTCAGTACAAACAAGCTCTAATAAAATCAAGGGGAATTTTGCCATAGGGAGTTCATCTTTACCACAGACCTTCCTTCATTACAGTAGTCTGCTTGTCAAGAAAGCTTAGACACAATGCCATATATCTGCTTTCATGGCAGATGTGCTATACTGCTCTTGTTTAAACTACAGAAAATCAAGAGTAATTTTCAAACTGGCACTTTATCAACCATTAGTACTCTTGCTCTCAAATATTTCTTTATCACATATCAAATCCTATCGACAAAATTTCCAGTCCAGTTGGAAAAAATAGACAAATATCTTGGAGATGAGCTTGAAGGCCATCCTGGCCAAAACACTACACTAGAGTTTAGAAAACATCATATTTTATCTATACTTTTTTTGACCATTCCAAAGAGTTGCTAAGCACTGGAGCCTGTTGGGTTTTAATAAAATCCCTTAGCCTCCTTATATGGGTAGGGCTGAACCCTTTCAAGGCAAGGAAGTTCAAATCTTACTGCCTGGAATGTCCATTTTCAGCCTCACAAAGATTAGGGACTTCTACCCTCAGAGAATCCTGAACATAACCTTATTTCACCTTTGTAATGCCATAAATTGCAGTGGTGCAAAATCCACAGTGGAAGCTGATGCATCTGTGTGTGCACCTGCTCCTCGCTGTACACGGAAAAGTTGCCTGATAAAAGATGTGCGCAGCAATATTTAACCAGCTTTATCTGTGAAACATTTATGCTGTTCCTAAGGAGTTACTATTTTTTCAGATTTAAATCTCTCATTCTCTTTCATTTTGCTTTTCAGAATTCCCAGGCCAAGAGAATCTCTCTACAGATTAATACACCACCAAATTTTCAGTATTTCATGTTTGCAATATGAGAGGGAGTAAACCTCTCTGAAACCTAAATATTTTCCCCTCTAAAGACCAGACCCATTTTTGGGAAAAATATGCAAAAGTGTTCTCATTGGTCTGAATGCTGCATGCAGTTTCAGCTTAAAGCACAGCTTTATAGCAGATGTATAAAATAATCAAAATTGGGAGATTTGTGGGAATACTAGCACATTTTTACTGTGAGTGCAGAGCAGATCCTGACACACTGTAATACTGTTTTTGTCTTAATCGTCAAAAGTAAGCTACAGAGAACAAAAAATTCTTTGTTTGACAGAAAAGCAATTGCTATTTCTTGTAAAATATATATAATATATTCCAGAAGACCTAAGGGTTTACTTTCCAATAAGGATAGAAATAGATGTACGCCCCACTGTGAGCTTGCAGTAAGGCTGTTTCATGTAAAAAGTTGGTAATTAGTCCCTGAGTGAATAAAGTAGAAGAGATAAGAGACTGATACTTACTGTAAGCAACACAAAACACTTTTTCTAGCTGCTAGGATTTAAAGGGTGTGTGGGTGGGAGGGGGGAGAAGCTATTCCTGCTCATTTAACTTACAAGTGTCTAAACCCTGGAAAATTATTTCTTGCATTAAGCTTAAACATGTGTACTTTAAATTGTTACTAACCGATATAAAGATTGGTAAGAGACCCTGCAATTCTAAAAAGCAGACAGGAGTGAATAAGTACGTGAAAGCACAAAAGACTGTTGTGTTGTACATCAGTAGCAGATTTCACTGCACATCTCTGACTTCAGCAGAGTTACACCAGCATCACCTGGTGCTTCACCAGCTTATCTCATTAGTGTTCGAAGTGTTTCCTTACTGAGAATGACTTCGTTGGAAAACTAAATCAAGCACCCTTAGTCAAAGTTAACTGTCAAGAGCAAAAACAAACACAAAGCACGTGAGAAACATCTGCAAGAAAAATAAAAACTTAAGATAAAATCACTATCATCTAAATACTAAATTGCCAATCTTGAATACACCGCAAGAACCTCACCCAAAAGACACAACTGGTCATCAGGTGCACACCATCTCTGTCATGACTGCACTGCCACAGAGATCAATACACAGACGAATTGTATAATAATGTCTAACTCTGTGGTCACTTGGACTATGAATACTCTGTTTCAGTGTAGAAACAGTAAGGAAAATTCCTTGCATTCAGACTGATTAACTAAAACAAACTTGTTTACAAACATCTGATTCTCATCATAAATGCCAGGAATACATTAAAAGTATTTCATCTGGCTGGATGCAGCATAGAAGCCCCAGAACTACTTTTTGTTTACTGTTAAATGTACTGACTCTAATGCTTTTGTTTCCATGCACAAGTATTTAACGAACTGATAAAAAATATTTAAAACTTATTTTTTATAAGGAAAAGTTTGAAATGCTAATTCTGAAATCATTATACAATTTATCTTCCTGTTTAACGCAGTTTAATCTCCAACATAGGCCCTGTTTTCTGGGGGAATTCATTCATGATTGCAATTTGCCTCTGAAAGCAACCTATTTAATCATAACACTCAACTTTAAATCGTCACACTCACTGCAAAATATCTTGGGAGTTTTAGGTACCTATGTGAAAACATAAACAGCTGTTAGAAAACATCCAGAGTAATATATAAAAACATGACTTACCAGGGACACTGGCAAATAGACTTTGTATAAATAAGTGTGAATAGCTCAGGGACCAGGCATAGTGGCTTTGAAATTTCCAGATCTCCTCACTCTGAATACTGAAATTTCAGATGATTCTCGTTGGACAGTCATCATAATTTAGGTAATGCTAGTGAGTTCTTTGAAGCCAGTTAGCAAAGTTCAAGCAGAAGTCACATCCTGGCTCCCAGGCAATCAGCTCTGATTCTGAGAGCCACTTGCTTCATTTCCACAGTGACAGTAATGATGGCAGGAACTGCCCATTGCACAAGAGTGCCCATGCAAGAGTGAAACTGAAGGGCAGCTGGAAACCAGCACAGCATGCTGCAGAGAGGCTCCTGCTCAAAGTCAAAGTCTGTGCACGCTATCCAGCTCTGCCATTGGGATCCTTGGCTTTCCCCCTCTTTCCCAATCCTGAGGAAAAATGTTTGCCTCCTTCAACCATTTTCCTCTTATTCTAGCACTGTTATGAGCAGGAATCATTCATTCTATTTAAAGCATTTCTAGGAAAAGGTGCAGTTAGATCCAACTTACTCAGCTTTCCAGGCTACCAATGGATTGGGGAACCAAAGTGTTTTCCTATTTTACAAAGGAAAACACTCATTTCCCCTCCATTCAAAGGCTGGGATTTACAATGAACCAAATCCTGCCAAATTCCCTCTCTCCCTTCTCAAAGAACGTCCATAAAGGGACACATTTGTCTTTTTTCAAAGTGAGTTAGCAGAGTACATACACTCAGTATTGTGCTCTGGCACTACTTGTATTACGGTACTCTACTGATGGTATAAACAATTGAATATTGACCAAAATAAGTTCTCCCAGCAAGAGTACTTTGACCGCTTCCCTCTTTCTACACTATAGCAGCAGTCCAATTTGCAGTTTTAGAATAATTTCTACAATCTCCAGACATGTGAAATAATGGCATCAAAACAGGTTTTACAAAGGGACTCAAATAGTAAGGAGTAAATACACTGGCAGAACCTTTTCAGCAGTGTGTAGTGATAGGGCAACGGGAAGTGGCCACGAACTGGAGCACAGGAAGTGTTGCATAAACATAAGTGGGAACTTCTTCACAGTGCAGTGATGGAGCACTGGCACAGGCTGCACAGAGAGGTGGTAGAGTTCTCTTCTCTGGAGACATTCAAGACCCACCTGGACGCCTACCTGTGCAACCTGGGCTAGGGGAGCTGCTTTGGCAGTGGGGTTAGACTAGATGATCTCTAGGGGTCCCTTCCAGGCCCTGCAATTTTGTGATTCTGAGATTTATTTCCAATCACCATTTCCATAGCTTGAACTTCCTGTATAGGAACAGAAGATAATCGAAGAGAGGTAGAGTGAACAAATCTTGCCTACCCACTAATGTAAGAGCCCCTGTTGTCCAATACCAAATAAAATTAGCATGTTGGATTTCAGAAAGCATAGTCAGGCTAAAGGGCACCATTCTTATCTGGTATTCCACCCAAAGGACAATGATTTCAATTTATAAAGATCATTAGTCAATGAAATATATATTTTAGAGAGTTTCTAGTAGGGAAGATTATTTTGGCAGTCACTGGAGTGTACCAGATGGTTCATTAACATAGACTAGACAAGTCAAAGGCTTTCAGAATCATTTAGAAAATGTCAAACAGAAACAAGAACCCTGTCACTTTTTATTAGAATTAACTACATCATACCCTGGACACAGATTTCACCTTGGGTCAGAAAAATTAATACAGAATTATATGAATTGTGTAACATACTAGGTTAAAGATAGGGCTTCCTCTCGGGACTCATTTGCTAGCAATATATCATGGTCTTCTACTTTAGGAATCCTCAACCTTTCTTTTTGTAAGATATGAAAAGAGCTGACCTTGCTCAGACTCCATTGGTGTCTAATTGATTTGAGGTATATGCAGAATTTCAACAAGACACTCCACTAAAGCTCTTTTGTGATCATTTTCCCAGGAAAGTTGGCAAAAGGGTTCACTGAATATTCAGCAGCTTGTAGAGTATGCTTTTGTCAGGAGGAAAAAAAAAAAATCAAAAAAACCCACAACACTTAGTGAAACACTGCCTTAGTAAGCGGCAATTAAAATGCAACTCAATTGTTCTTACTTGTTGTTGTTGTTTTAATTATCATTCAGATGTCAAAAACCTAGAGAACTTCCAGCTTGTGGAGGGTGTTCAGGAACAAGTGAATGCTGCTCTGCTGGACTACACAATGTGTAATTACCCACAGCAAACAGACAAATTTGGGCAGCTTCTCCTGCGACTACCAGAAATCCGGGCCATCAGTATGCAGGCAGAAGAATACCTCTACTATAAACACCTGAACGGGGATGTTCCATGTAATAACCTTCTCATTGAGATGCTGCATGCAAAGAGAGCATAAATTATATCCATTAGAGCTTCTGCTTTCAAGGAAAAAATATACTCTGAACTGCTCCAAGCAACACTAATTAAAATGTGGTTTTAAGACTTTGCAAAATGGTATAATAATCAAATACTAATAGTAAATAAGTGATGTATCAGGGTATTTGTATTGCAAACTGTGAATCATGCTACACATCCCCAAAGGAATCTCTATAGGACTTTATGCTGGATTGAAGTGAACTGAAGAAGTGGATACTATCACCTATGTCAACATGAAAAAGGACAGAATGATTCTTGTATATTTAACTGCTGATTGCCAATATGAAGAAATTTAGGGGGGAAAAAAATGATCTGTACTATTGAGCTAAGAGGGCGGGGAATTTGAGTGCACTAAATTCCTTCATTGTATAGCAGGACTTCTAGAACAGTCATAACGGATGCAAAGCTGCATCTATACCATCTTCTGTCATCCTTCCAATGACCCTACACTTCTTCTGTGATAAATGACGTGGCATCCATTCAGCAGTCTGTAAGAGAGAGTTGGCCTAAGCCACGTTCTAGGTAGTATGGCCACCACTTCCTTAGAGGCTGGTTTTGACAGCCTCTCAGGCCGGCAGATAGCTAATATGAAGAGTCCGTTTTCAAGTTAGCTTGGCATTCTTACTACGTTCTAAAGTTTGTTTTGTCACGTGTTCATGTTGTTAAATCAGGCAGTATCCCTCTTCTACTACTGTCATTGGCTGTCATTCAAAACCTAAGCTAAATATGAAAAAAAAATAGCCAACTCAAATATATACTTCACTAGTGCAATGGCTGAAATGGGGCTCTGCTATGTACTCGCGGCCTCTTCAAAGCAAAGAAAATGAAGATATCTAAACCACTACAAGTGACAGCTTCTTTGACAAAAAGCTTTTCTAGGACACCAAATACTGTTGTTAAACAAAAAATTAAAATATAGAAGAACAGAAATGCATTAAGCATTAATGCATTAGGCAAGTAAATTCTATGAGATGATGCCCAATATCTAATCACACTTTTCTGAAGAAAGTTAAGTAATACACTTCCTTTGTGCAAAAAAGAAGAGTGATACTGCTATGTCTATGTCGGCCAAAGTCTGCTGCAGAACAAATATTAGAAAAGAACAAACAATTCTCTCTCCGTCCAAATGAAGGTATCAGTATTAAAAAGTAATGCCACGGTTCTGAGTCTTGCCTTATTTCGTTATCCTTAAAGGTAACTGCAGGTGTGGATCAACATATATTTAAAATAAAGTATTAGCCTCTACCATTAACAAAAACATAGTGTTTACATTCTTTAGGTCCTGTGGGGAGGGGGGGAGGGGAAATAAAAAACTGTGATAAAATTACAAAGCAGTGATTTTCTTATTGTTGCTTTCAAATTGGTAATTATTTTACCAGTACTTAATTACTGTATGTCGTGAGACACTAAAATCAGCGGGGGGAGGGGACTTTAGTTTGACTTTAATTTTGGGATTACCAGCTGTACAATCACTTGTAGAAACTGTATAAAATCCTAATTCTTTGATTATTTTTTTTCATGAAGATTGCTGGCTTTTGAATAGTTTATTTATATTGTATATGATAGTTTCCACTGTAGACAATTATGATGCTAATTTATTGTTTGTTGGTTTCATCTTTATATAAGATATAACCAGAATGAAGAAGCCAAATATATGTGTTTACTGTAGCATGTCTTCAAGTTAGTGGAACATAGTTCAGGGGCACACAAGGGTCTTCAAAAATTCAAATCATTCATTTGATTATATGTCTGTAAATCTTCATAATCCTTAATGTAGTTTATTTAAATCTATTGTAAATTATGTGAGTTGTAGCTTTTTGTTTCACGTGAACTTGAAAATGTGCATTCTCTTATTTTTTTCCAATTATTCACACACTGTATACCAAAGACATTAATTATTGCATCTGCATTAGTTAACATGCTATTTTAATCACCTGTATTAATCAGTTGTATTCTGTCCATGCATAGGGTACAAACACAGCAAAGCCCAATGTCTGCACCTCCTAGATGCCTACCTTGAATCACAGAACGCACACAGTGACATAGTGGCCAAAAGCAAACTGAACACACCCTCAGTAGTCATTCCGCATAGCAAGCATGGCAACATTATTTAACTAACAGCATTTTCCTTCAAACAAACTAAATTAACAGAAAGTAAGATGCAGGTGGCAACTGACAATGGCTGTGATATCTACATATCATGAGTATAGTGCAAAGTTTAGTCATTCATTGCCTTTTGGAAAGAAAAACAAACCATATTTCAAGTGTTTGCACTGTCTTTTTTCTACTTTTTTTTCACCCTATTGAAATGCTACAGTAAATATCACTGAATATTAAAGTAAAAAGCTTTAAAAATGTTACTAGCTGTATTCATGGCGTGATTATCTAGTACAAAATAATTAAAATAAGGATGTAAGAGAAAAGTAGATTTTGTCATACAACTTTATGGAAACAATTTCAGATAAATTAACATATATTTGTCCATATCCATCGTTCCAAGAATCCCACTAGCTTGCCCAAAGTTTGGGAACAAAAAAAAAAAAAAGGAAAATAAAAGAAAAACAACCAAACCTCATGTTAATTGTTAACTATTTTGTAACCAGACATTTGCTTTGGACTGCCTTATTGATTACCTGACATATTAGTAAAAGCAGACTAAAATTCAAAGGTTTTGGCTTTGGCTGGTTTATTATAGTTGTTCTGTGTTTGTAAACAGACAATCTGTAAAGTCTGACTATTTGTATTACAGATGTTCTGCAGCTGCCTTGGATTTAAATCCATGCAACTCTTAGAATGTGCAGTGAGTTACTTGTTGAAGTTGAAGTTCTCTTACTGTATCGGTGAAATACATATTGTCATGTCAGTTCTTGCCAGAAGTTTCTCATTGCCAATGGATTTTTTTTTCAGTATTTCAATAAATATTGATATGTCCACGCTGACTACTTTTAAATTGTCTTTATGCTAACATCATTTCACTGAAATGAAGCACTGGTCAAAATACAGTTTCTCAGAAGAGTAAAACATAATAGACATAAGGGTTCTAAAGAAAAATGGATGTTGAGAGAAAAGCACAAATGTGGAGAACACCGCATTCAAATGTTCAGACAGCGACAGTTAAATTATATAGGCTGAAGCAAAATAAACCCAGTTAAACAGATCTGAAAAGCTGTGTTGACTCAAAAAGAAATTTACCAGTTAAAAAAGTTAATGCATTTCATCTCATTCTGCACACTTAATTTCACTTTAAACAGTGTTCAAAAAGGTTAAGCAGCCAAACAATTGGAGGAGAGAAATGACAGAACAAAAGAAAATAGGGTAACGGGAACCAGCAGAGCTCAGGATAACCTCTCAGCAATGTAAATACAGCACAGGGCCAGGGGCGACTCCAGAGCTTCCAAGCACAACTGCCAGTGAAGGCTGCCAAGGAGGCAGATGTTACAGCTACTAGAGAAAAATATTCTCCTGAAGTTGCCCTCTGGCTCATCTGATTGCCATTTCAAGAGCAGGGGGTGAAGTAGTCCAACAGCTTGTCAGCAGCACCCTACTGTTCTGAGATCAAGCCCACCACTTCCCCTAAACTGTCTTGTAGCTGAAAAGGGGCTGTTCTGCATAGTGCCAAGTGTTAATGCTTCAAGGGGAAGAAACGGGTGTATAATTAGTTAGTTACAAATACTGTGTTTGAATGAAACAAAGCTGTGTTTGTGTTGCAATAAGAACAGAGTAAAATGGACAGGATACATACATCACACACAAGTGTTGTGAATCGTAACTGAAAATCACAATACCTCATAAAATCCAGGTAAGGTTTCAGGATTAAAATCTCATCTAAGGAAAATTAATATATATATGTGTATATTTATAATATATATAGGCAGTATATTTAGTATCTACACTACAGATTTAAATTACGAGGGAATTTATTTTTAACTGTTTGACACTGGTTCTGGAACAACCTGCTGTGTGTACTTATTGGAAACATGGAAAGAGTGAGTTCAGTGTAACACAGGTCATCAGTACAATACTTAGTGATCTTGACAATTTCCTGGAATACTGAATAACATTTTTCATTAACCCTTAATATGAAGCCCATAGTCTAGATACACGATAAAACTTCTGATGACACTCTTACCTACTCCAGTAGAGTTGTAATTTTCTCTGTGCAGGTGTATCTGCTGTACGTTGTAGTTCAGAGAGTCAGACAGAAAGCATGAAACTAACAACACAAGAAAATTCCAGATAAGTTTTAGGACCACCAGATCTCACAGCTTTGTAACCCTGTGATGCAGGCATGAGCCTAAACACTTTTGTGTCCATTCCATAATCACACTTGCAAATAAGTTTTAGAGAAAAGATTCAGTTTCTAAGGACAGTTTGCCAACTATATGAAAAACGTTGCTAAATTATTAAAGGCAGAAGAGGGCCTAATCCTCACCTGGAGCAGACACACGTACCCTGATGTCAGTGGAACTAACCTCAGAAGAATCTACTTTGCTCATTAGCTACAGCCTGATCCAGCCCACATCAATAAGACGAGGCTTCCCCTCATCAAATGCTTTCCAAACCCCCACTTTTTGGCTCATCTGTAGGACGAAACTCTAAGTTATTGAAGTCTGGCATGAAAGCTTGGACTTACACAACACTAGGTGAGCTTTTACCATTGCTCCAAGAAAGTCATGACCCCTATTTCCTGAAATCACTGTAATGTCCTTTAGTCCCAGATTAATGGTCAGGATTATGGTAGTCTCTGTGTACACCCAGGAGGATAATTCAGATGGAAAGTAAACCAAAATGTGGATAGAATACAGGGTCCTGATGGTAGCTGCATTAACAATGGCTCAACTGTAGTACTCTGCACAAATCACTGGAGCCCAACCTCACTGCAGACGGCAGGGTTTAAAACACAGGCTGAAATAAACAGTAGAAAAACTTAATGTTGTAGTCATCATTTTGTCCTCTTACATCTTGCTTTTCCTATGCTATAGGATGAGTAAATTCACCTTAAAATGGGGAAATGATTCCTGTTGTGAGGTGCAGAGCAAAGGAACACTGCAGTAAAACCAGTTGTTTATCTTTTAAAGCACATGTTCTTTGGTGTAACATCCTCAACCAAAAACTTCACAGAACATAAGACTCCCTGCAGGTATTTGTGTCACTGATATTACTGAATGTTTGCTGGATAGTACCATTGCCAACTGTCAGTTATACAGTAAAACAGGGATTCCATATCAGAGGGAATAAAGTATGTTTGCAAGAAGGGCCCTGAACAAGTCACAGTATATACAATAGAACCTGCTGAAGGCCATTCAGCATGCCTACAGATATGCACACGCACCACAAACCACTTATCGCAATTCCTCGGGGACACTCAAAAATCCAGTTCTCTGGTTGCTGTATAGGACAATTTGAGAGGCACTGATCCCCATGGGGACAGCTCAAGTCCTGCTTTGTAG
Source organism: Cyrtonyx montezumae (assembly GCF_038088225.1). Classification (NCBI taxonomy): domain Eukaryota; kingdom Metazoa; phylum Chordata; class Aves; order Galliformes; family Odontophoridae; genus Cyrtonyx; species Cyrtonyx montezumae. The sequence goes on along the minus strand of NW_027071825.1, from coordinate 19,912,898 downwards.
AGCAGTCTTTCCGCTCATGTAAGCACAAGCATGTTGGTGCAGAATAATACAAGAGAGGAGCATGCTCTTCTTATCAGTACAACAGCATCTATAACATACACTACATCATTATAGCTGTGGTGCACTTCACCACTTGATCTACACGTATGTGTACCAAAGACAGGAAGATTTCCAAAGTGTCTCCTACACCACAGAAACACATCACATCTTTATGTAACAAGAAGTTCTAGAAAAACTGCCTGAGTTTGAATTCCACAGTAAGAAATACAGAGCATTGCAGATGCCTATTATAATCAGTCCACAAAGTACAGCAGAAAGCAAGAGATTATCAGGGGCAGGGGTGCTCAAGAAGAAAATATAATAAAATCTAAGCACAAATGTAGAATAGACAAGATGATATTTATGTTTCATAAATATTTCATTGTTATTCACTTTTAATGTAAAAGAAAAAAATAAATAAAATATGGTGGATTATTATCATCACTTTGAAGTATTAACAAGGCCTGAATAAATTATCATTTATGTATTTTACAGACCCGCCACAGTAAGTGATACTGGTTTTAATTTTCATTCAATAAATGTCATTTTATTTTAGAATTTTTCTAAGTTTCAGATAAAAAAATGAAATGGAATATTTAGTTAAATATGTTTAATCAATATATTCAACTCCTGCTGTGACAACTGAAGCTTATCATTGGAGTTTATTTTAATATGAAATGCCATAGCTGTTTCACAAAGTTCACACTATTTTTTTCTTAGCAAATTCAGATAAATACTCTACAGTAAATTATTACCCTTCCTAATAAGACCTGTCCATGAGTTCTACACCCCTTGGATTTGCAGCTACAAGCCACCCCCAAGTTTGGCATATCTTTGGAAACAGAACTGGAGCTGAAAGGGGTGCTGGCCCCAACAAGGTGGAGCTGGGCAAGTCTTATGATATTTGTCTCTCTGTATTTGCATGTCTTCTCTGCTCATTTATATTATTCAAGGTCAAGGTCAATGATTTTAAACTAAGACAGGGGAGATTTAGGTTAGATGTTAAGAGGAAGTTTTTCACTCAGAGGGTGGTGACACACTGGAACATGTTGCCCAGAGCGGTTGTAGATGCCCCATCCCCAGATACATTCAAGTTAAGGCTGGATGTGGCTCTGAGCAGTCTGCTCTTGTGGTTGATGACCCTGTCCATGGCAGGGGGGTTGAAATGAGATGATCGTTGATGTCCTTTTCAACCCAGGCCGCTCTATGATTCATTATTCAAAACCCAGCTGATCCTTCCAGTGATTGCACCCTTATTCTTCACATGAGCTCTTGCTGCCTTTCCACTTTTTTCTTGTATGACTCAAATTTCTTTGTTTAATTTTCTTTTTCTTTGTACCACAAACAGAATTTACAAGTCCACTTGACCCAATGCATTTATATTTTCAGAAGAGTCATCTATATGTTTGAGGGTTGGAGGATGGAGGGAATAAAAAGCGGAGTGTCAAGGACTCAGCAGTAAGTGTCTGCATGTTTAGAAGCAGCAGAGTGACCATAAATGTCAAAACAGGAAAACAACTGCTGAAACCGGGCCACACCAGGCTAAAGATAAGCCCAGCCAAAAGCAAGACAAGGTCACTAGTCAGCCTGCTATGCCTTAGCTCACAATGACCAGCTAAAACATCAACAGTCCTTACTAAACATTGTTTTTAGAAGGAAAATAGGAAACATCCAAGAATTTTAGTTTAACAACACTAAAATATTCATAGTGGAATCTAAACAGAGGAGCAACTAGAATAAAATTATTTTAAGACAATTATCTTTTTGCTCCAACAGCACACATAGTAATATTCAATAAAACCAAAAAACAGCCTTTGCCAAGAAGAGTAAAGGGAACAAAGTTTTTCTTTTTTTTCTTTGTTTATATATCCAACTTTGACACAGCCTTACCCCTTGAGCATCCTGCAGGGAAAAAATATAAAACTAACCAAAAAGCACTGTTACTTTCCAGGGTGACAGAGTTAAGACACGTTTCCTTGTCAGAAAAAGCTGGCTGATATCTCACCTGGTGTTCCAGAGCCCTCAGGAAATCTGGCTGAACAGCATCAACTATGTCTCCGCACTGTTTTGTTCAAGAAGGAGCAACAACCACAAGCACGCAACAGAGGTGCTGGCTGAGATGCTGCAGGCAAAGGCAGCACAGCCTGAGCACTGCCTATGTGGGGATTCAGCACACTGGTGTCACAAGTGGTCAGCCTGTGAACAGAAGGCAGATTTTGTGAGATCTGTTGCTCTAGTACTATAACCTCCATCTAATATAGAACCACTGTCCATCTATTTAACATGAGAGTTGTGAAGGAAATAGCAGTATTTTATTAGCATATTTTCTAGTATATAGACTAATTGATTCATTAAAGGTTCACTGTACAGATGCCATAGTTTTACCCAGCTTATCTCTCACCTCCCTTGTATTTACATTTTAGCTCTGTTCGGAGGTCAATTTCATGTGAACAAAAACACACAGAAATAATATATACAAAACATGAAAAAAGCTCCAGAAAGGAAGTGATCGTTTTATGTTGATAAAATTGAAACCAAGGACACTAGAAAAACTCTGTTTTCCTCCTGGTAGTTACTTTGTAGTTGTCCTGCTGTTTTTGTTAATGTCTTCTCATGAAAGCCATAATTAATACAACACAAACTTATTTAACCAAGAAGAAAATGATAATTTGTTTGTAGTTTAAGGAACTACTTTAGAATAAGCAAATACACACACATACTTCACATAATTTAGAATAGAGGTAAAAGAGCAAAAAGTCTCAATCCAACTTTTTCTTTAAAAATAAAATATATATTTTTTAAAATGCATATGATTTCCATAGGCATATTAATTCCTATTTCTGACATGAAGCCAAATACACAGCTTTTATGTGTATAAAGATGAGTGGGATCCCTTCCGAGTAACTCAGTTTGTACTGCAAAACTGATCTCAAGAATCTGAACTTCCCCAGAAATGGAAGTCTTCAGTTTTAGATCTTTGTCACACCTCACTCACATAGGCAACACATACCTCAGAAACTAACAAACAATCTCTGTATCCCAGTCTATCTGGTTCATGAACAGACTTCCCAAGGCACGTGGATATAACTGAGACATTTCTGAAGGAAGTATTCCTCCCGTTACTGATAGAGCTGTTACAAGCTGGTAAAACTCACTGCACAGCTAAATGAGAATGGAACAGCTAGGAGATGAGGTTTTACAAGAAACCACGCAAAGCCACAGCAGAAATGTAAACACAGTAATCATTCCAATTAGAGAGAAAAGAGAAGCTGAAAATGATTGAGGGCAGTCAGTTCACTTTATCCTAAGAGTTTATTTGCATAGCTCATTCACATAGCATAGTTTATTTGGTTTCTCGTCATTCTAACACATTGCAGAATGTAAACACCACAAGATCATCAATCCAAGAGTGCTCTTCTGCAAGTGCTAGGACGGAAAAGGATCACATGGAGCCATTAAAAAATAACTAAATAACCCCAGGAGAAACTGCACTGCAGAGAACAACCATCTCCAAGTCTGAAACTTCACCGTTAGTTTAGGGATGGTCTCATTCTGTATTTGCCTGTTGCACTCCTAAGCACAGAGATATGCATGCTGATGCTCATTCAGTTATGATAACTCATTCAATTACTCATGGTTGTGTGATAGGTCTGCTCAAGTTTTGTTAGAAACTTTATAAATCATTTAAAATTAGTAACGGTTAATATCGAGTGAAGAGTAAAAGAAGGGCTACTTTTCACTTATTTCACTTAAAAGACATTCTTGCTATTAAACAAACAAACAAACAAGAAAAATCCACCAGCACAAAAAATTCAGCCCAGTAGGAGCCATAAGCCTACGTGCTTCTGAAGATGTTAGTGCCATTGACTCAGCCATCACAAGCCAGGACGAAAGAACTGCCATGACAGATGGTGAGGGACCCACAGGACAACTGGGGAGCACAGGACTGGCTCCTGCCCATGCTGCTGGGCACCCTAACTGCTCTCAAAGCTCCTGCATAAGAACAGCCTACAAATCAGATTTTTCACCCAGGAATCGCAAGGTTAAACTAACATAGCAGTGACACAGACACAGGTAGAGAAGGGACAAGGGTGATACAGGGGAAACTACAGGATATGCAGAGTGAACAAGAGGGGTCCCAGAGAAAGGTGTTCTCATGGGTGAATCAATGTTTTGACTGAAATACATTAATTTTCCTATTTCATTCACATTGTAAAACATCTCTCTGACTATTACATGTATTTTGATTATTTGATTATTACATGTAGGTTTGATTATTGATTATTACATGTAGGTTTACAGCCACTGATTCTCCTGATTTGTTTTGCCAATTGCTTAATTTCTTCAAAGTTTCACTAAAAAAAAAAAAAAAGCCTACTCCAGTCAGGAGTGAACACTTTCACAGCATATGATGCGCAGGAAGTTTTACTGCTGAGCTTTCGGAGGCACTTAGCCCACCAAGCGGATACTCAGTCTATTGGGTCACTGAACTGTAATAAAATACATCATTAAATGAAACATTTGATGGAGGTACTTGGCTCATTGGGTCAGTGGTTTTAGTTATAAGGAACTCCTTGTGAAGCTAATAGAGAAAAAAATTAGCCATTTTGATTTCCAAGACCAGCCTCTCTTTTTAAAGAGGGATACATGGCAGTTTCTGGTAATATACATAGTAACTACGATATTTTCCAGGAGACTACATGCTGCCACCAGCAGAGTTATAACAATATGTATGGAAATGGTACACAACCATCACTGACAGCAATAAATTGATGCTGAAAAGTTTGCTGAAAGCCCATATCATAAAATAAAGAGAGTATTACGAGTTTCAGTGTTTTCTGTGATTCTCTTCTCCAAATCTGAATTCTTGCTTGCAGAAAAGACACCCAAATCCACTGAAAAACTATCAGTTACATATTTCTTCCCAAAGAATACACTCAATAACCCCTGTGAAGTTATCAGAGATCTGTTCTTCTTGTGCTTCCTCTAACCTTCATGCCATTCATTTCTTACTTACCTGACCTCCCAAGCTCACCACAAATTCTCAAGCCTAGCTCAGGCGTAACTTGGTTCTCAACACCATCTTTTGGGTTTATTTTCATGCTTGAAATGGAAAAACAGACATTCCCCATAGTAGTAAGATCACAGCCCTGATCTAAAACACAGGAGTGTGGAAAGTGCTAGAGAATTTAGAATCAGCTGGACAATGGAAAAGTCCCAGTTATTTCTTTACTAAATGCATGTCTTCAAGCATGTGGGCCCAGAAGCCACCAGCCTCTGCTCCCTTGTCCACCACCCAATCCTGATTTGTCCCCTCTGCTCACCACTGAGCTGCCTTCTCCAGGGCTGGCTGGCACAGCGAGCTGCTGCCAAGAGCTGCAGATGGAAGAAAGTCACCACACAGCAAACATTTCATGCGGCTCATTGGAAACATTTAGCATGTGAAAGCAGAGAAATAGGCCTAATGTTGTTTTACAGTATTAAAGCAAATGTGTTCACAACATAGTAACTCCAGCTGCCACTGAAGACCCTGGAATAGACCCTGGAAATCCAACCTTCCCTGAAGAGAGCAAACTAATCTGGAAAAACATCACTAATAAATTTTGCCCTAGACTTCCTAGTTCAACTACCTAGTTCAAGCTACAGGTAAGGAAGAGTCTCCTTTCTTCTTTGACACCACTGAGGGCTTTCTTAGGAACTGAGCTGTGGGTGACAGGCAACTACAGGATCACCAGTGAGGGGATCACGTGCTCCATTTCCATGGCTTTCTCAGAGAGGAGGCTCAGTTTCAGAGGGAACACCTGGAAACTCAAACAAACCAGTACAGGGTGAACCAAGGACTGATGCTATGTAGGTTAGTGAATAAAGAGCAACAGAACATAGCTCTTACAGCTCCAAAATCCTTTTTTTTTTTTTTTTCCCCAAGACTGAATTTCAAACATTCAGAACAGGATGCTCACGGTCCAGCTCTGGCTGATGCACTGAAGTTCATCAGGAGTGAAAAAGCAGCATTCAATTTCAAGCCATTTCTATGCAGTTTTCTGTCAACAGCAGTGAATATTTTTGTTTTCAGGACAGAGAGCTTCAATCATAGCCTGCACATCTACAGCTGGGAGGTAGCATCACTGATATTATCTGTATAATTGTTAATATATACATATATATATAAATATATCAGATTTTATCCATTGTGCAGGAGGCTGACTTTGATCACCAGACCAGCATGACAAAGCACTGACCTGGCTGAATATCTAGCTATTTGCACAAAATACATTTGAAAAAGTGCAATACTTAATAAAAGAATATATCACGACACAACAGTGTTTTTGACTCTCTCTACTACAATCTGCACAAAATGATTCATTAGCTACTTTGCGTCTTGGATTCTCAGATTCTAGTACTTTCATTTTTACGCCATCTCCTTAACTTAAATCAGGAGGCAAAACAACGGGAAAAAAAGAAAACAATCACAAAACAGTTTTCTGAGAATTAATTTACCTGTCCTCTCCATGTCTGGTGTCACATTACCAAACAATCATTAAAATAATTACCTCTAATAGCATGTTACAAACAATTACCCAATCAAAGATTAAAGGTACTTCTAAGAAATACACTGCTATGCTGGAGGAAGTCAGGCATTGCTTTCTAAACAATTCATTACTTATTATATGTAAATTCTGATCTCCTTTTGCTGTATCACCAAAACCAAATGGCTTTCACTGTCCTTCTTAACACATTCATCCCAAAAGAAATAGGATTGTGGAAGCCTCCGGCAGGCACCAAGACACCAAGTTCCTGCATCATGCAGGCTGCAAGCTGTGCCCCAGAGGCTGTCCATCACTTGGCATTTGTCTACATCAAGCTGTGACACACACACAGCAGCAGACCCTCCCAAACATGTGCAGTGATCAGAGACCAGCAAAGCAACATCTGCTAGGTCTAGGAACTGCTTCTTGTCACAAACTATGCCAAACTGTCAAATTGCCTGTGACCTATTGCAACTACTACTTGCCACACTACTTGAGTTGCCAGCAAATGGGACAGAAGCCATAGTCTCTGAAGAAATAATTGGAAGGAGAAATTGATCGTTTTTTTTCACTCTTCATACTTCAGTGTCAGCAGCAGTGTGGCAAACCTGAAGAAACGCTTTCCCAATATAATTAGCAGAGAATACCTATTGCTTCCCAAACCAAATGCAAACAAGTCTGTTTTACTGCTACTAAGAAACCTAAATTTAAATTCTATTTCTGTGTAAGCAAAGTGAGTGTGAGCCTCTAGCAGCAGGCAGAGCACCTTCCCATTTCTGAGGCTGGAACACACCAGTGGCACCCCAATTCCAAAAAATTCAAGAATGAAAAGGAAGGAAAACAAATACAAGTCTATTTTAAATATCACTTTCCTCATCCTTTTGTGAGATCATACTTACCTTCCTGTGATTTTCTTCAAGCTTTCCATCCAGGTTTTTAATAAATAAATAAGTAAGACTAATGTTTTACAGAAGCTAAGGCTACACCAGCACTATCAAAAGGCAGCTCTGTGACTCTCCAGTCTCAGTTTTCATGCTGCAACATGCTGCTCTGTTGACTTGAAGAAGATGCAGATCTACATATATAGACCTATTTTAACGTCCCTGGTCAGTAATGCCAACTATAATACTTCTTATCACAAGATGCTCAAGGAACACCAAGTAACTTCATGTTTTCTGGTAATTTTATAGAAGAGGAGTGGCCAGATCATAAGTTAACCATTGCAATAACTATGAGGGCTGCTCTGAAAGTAATGCCTCCTAATTATATTATGTTGGCCCACAGCATCAGAGGTAGATGTTGCTGGGATGACAGTAGAGGTTGAACTTTCTCACCAATATTCCTTTTACATTATGTTTCTATGTGACAGATTGCAGCAGATGGGCAGTCTGACATCAAAGTTCATATGAAACAAAGGTGTGTCACTGAATTATTCCATGCAGAGAAAATTGCACCCATTGACATTCATTGGTGCTTGATGAATGTTGATGGAGACCAAGCAGGAGATGATAGAACAGCAAGACAGTGGGTGGTGTGTCTCAGAAGTGGCAAAAGAGACATGAAAGACAAGTCACATTCTGGGTGGTGATTATTAAGAGCCCCTGGGGTATGCAGGTTCTTGTCTATCAATAGCAAAAATACACAGCTAATGGCGGTAACTACTTTAAAAACCAGCGTTTTGTAGCTGAGAAATTGATCTGTAAAATAGCATTACTGTTCTCTTTGTCTCTAATTCCCAAAGAAAAAATAGGATGCAATACTTTCAGAGCAATGCATGAATTACGGAGATTGTTATCAGGATTTAAAAAAAAAAAAAAAGGTTGAAAAAAGTAATCTGGTAAGCATGATGACTGCATTAGAGTGCAGAAGCTAGCACATTCAAACACCACTGCCTTACTTGGGTTATGTCTGAGGTTGCCACAGCTGCAGTCTCAGCTGTTCGCCAGCACTCAGTCAATTGAACATTATTTGGGAACAGGAATCTTACACATAAGAGTATATGAATTAGGTCATCATTTCTGTAGTCACTGTGGTGTCAGTGAGCAACTCTTCAAAATGAAGGTACGGCCTTAACTATGGGTACTTGAGGATTTTCTTGTCTGGTTGGGCTTTTTGAATGGCAGGAAGGAAGTTGGGGGCCATTGAAGAGAGGAGGTTTTAGCGCCATCCATCTCCTCCCCACTTATCTTAACAATATGAATGCCATCTAGTGGTCAAGATAGCAGGATGTAAAAAACTGGGTAAAGTTGCACATCGTCCTGGCAACCTCTTGGGATGCAGCTTGAGAAATGCAGCTTTTTATATGCCTCCCAACATAGAGGGCAATTTACACTGGAGAAGTAGTTTTTCAGTACCCAGAAATGTTCTTGAAAGCATTTCTCAACATGTTCAAAGTACAGGATTTTACATCTGCCTCTGCAACCTTCTGTTTCTAATTGCAGTAGAAGAAAAAAAATCAACACTTAGGCAAATCCTTGCACTCAGCTCTACAAGTGGCAAAACTGAGATTAATAACACTAAACACCAATATTTAAATTTATGATTGCAAGACTAGAGCATTTATGAGCTAGATTTTCAACAGAACCTAGACCGCCCAGTAAGGGCATATGTCCATTCAATAACACCCATAACATCCATTAAATTATACTGCATTTGTAGAAGGCATGAAGGTTCAGAAGGATAAATGCACATTTAGCATACACAGATACTTTGTTAGAAAGCAATGTGTGAGAATCAGTATTTATCATCAGCATCATTGGCTTTTAGCACATTTTGTAATATCTGTTGATCAAATTTGATATCCAGCTTAGGGTGAGGGTTTTTTCATTCCTTCAGAATGCTTCCCCAAAGCTTGTCCAAAACTGGATATGTCAAGAAATGTGGTAAAAACAAATCTTGAAAGATGCTCAGTGCTAACCAGACATCTTACACTCCTTTCTGAAAACAAAAGCGGCTGACATACACAACAAATGTTAGCAAATAAAAGTCAAGGCAATAGAGTTTTTATGTCTGCATAAAATCTATCCAGACTCATTTTCCCAGGAAATATGTTCGCAAAGTACAAGGTGTAAGATAAGGAGCCAAAAGTACCCTGAGAAGAATCATGTCAGCACATTTTGGGAAATGCTGAACTTGTTTCTGTATTACAGCATGTATCGCATTCCTCTTTGAAAGGAAATGAAAACTTGTAATTGGTTCTAATAAAGACAATTTTTCTCCCCCTCAGCAAATTTTCTGTGTATCTGTCAGACAGAAATCTTGCAAGCACACAGCTCACACCTCAGTTTTGGTCCCACCTAGCTCAGTCCCCTCTTCAGAGGCTCCCAGTTTTCTCATATTCCTAGATGGCTCTTGCACATGCAAATTTTTTTTAAATTGCACTGTACTTTCAAATATAGAAATACTTGCTGTCTTCTACCTCATACACCCAGATGCTTGTGCAATAACCCAAACAGTTTGCAATGTTTTGAGTAATGCATCAAAAGAGCAATGGCACCTTAACGATATATTACATTAATACATCATCAAAGCTATGGCACTCTTATGATATATTAGTTTAATACATCATAGCGGTGCCATGTCTTGGACAATGTATTACTCCAAAACACAGCAACAGCCAGAAAGCGCTCAAAATAAGTTTTGTGTTTTTCCAACTTATTTACATTGTATGAGTTTGGGCTATTTTTTACATTTCTCAGAAACAACAGTCTCATTAGGGACAGAAGGCTGCAGCTACGTTCTGGTGTCAGTATTCCCAAGAAGCTATTTCATAATAATCTACCACCTTGCACACTCTTGCATGCACACATGAAAAAGAGGCTTTGGTGAGTAAATGAGCAAAGCCAGCTTCCCCTGCTATAAGAACTTGTTTACCACTCCACCCCAATTTTGCAGCATTTAGTGTGGCCCTCTGTTACAGTTACAGCACCCGGCAGCACCAAGTTCTTATGTATACAATACAGTGTTTCAGGAAAAAATATATGTCCTCAGCATTGCTTCAGAAAGAAATGGGAAGATCGTAGCACAGATTACTGTGTTGGAGTGTGCACAGCTGCAGCAGCCAAGGCTGGTGTGTGCCTGCTTTCTGACCTGAGCCGGGGCAGGGACACTGCCCATCACAGGACTGGAGCCAGTGCAGGCAATAACACCTACAGCCTGGCAATACAGGCAGCTTCTGTAGGAATAAGTCACCCTTTGGTTTCTGTGATAGCAAAGGACTGTATTCTACTTTTTACACAGAAGATGCATGGTATTCCCTAGCTGTTTCCTTGCATTAGTGCCAAAACCATGCCAAGTACAGTCTGACCAATACATTTGTGTGTCTGCAAAGTAATTCAGATTATGTATGCATGCACGATTTGAGAAGAGATATTTTGCACAAGTTCAAAGACAAAAAGCTGAACACCTCCTGGAAAATAATAGAAAAGAATGTACAGATGTTAAAACAAAATTCCTGCAGCAAAATATAGATGAAAAGAAGAAAACAGAATTATCATCTTAAAACAGGAATAAAAAGAAGAAGAAGAAAACACAAAGAGAAAAATCGTCACACAAAACTAAGGTGAAAACAACAGGATTTTCCACCATGCCGACTTTATATGAAGGCACAGATGAAAATTAATGAAACCACCTGGCTGTTCTTTGGGGCCTAACAAAGAGGTGAAAGTTTAAAAGGTTAATCCAAAATTAATTCTATGGCCACAATGTAAACCTTTCCTGCTATTATTTATTCATAAATTACTCATTAATTTCACTTAAAGCACTTCAAACACAATTACGCAGGTGCTTCAATTATCGCAGAGAACAATTGCAGCGCTGCACAGCACCCAGCCGCGCTCCGTCCCGGCCCCGCAGATGCTACGGCCGAGCCCTCCATCTTCTCGCTTACCTGCTCCCTGAAGGCTCGGCTCCTCCCAGGCAGCGGGCACAAAAAGATTTAACTTTAACGCGATTTGCTGAAGTTCCCGTGAGTGTACCTTCGGGGACCTTCCCTCGCGCCCGCTACAGCCACCTGTCCAACCGCGTGCTGCCCGACCCGACCCGACCCGACCCGACCCGACCCGTTGCGGGGCAGCTCGGTCTCTCCCCGCGGCTGCCGCTCTCAGCACGGGCTGGCACCGCCGGGAGCTGAGCGGCACGTGCAGGCCCCTGCGCAGCTCTAGGGCTGCCTAGGTAACATCTTCCGGTGAAACCTGCGAGAGATGCTCATCCCCCTCTGTGACACAGCACCTCTATGTTTGAAGAAAAACCATCTCGTTCATTGCACAGGATAAGGTGCATCGTTACCAAGCTGCAGTTAAGCTATTCTCTATTAAATTACACTTCTTTGCATCCCTGCCATTTGCACGCAAACACAAGTCTGGATTCAATTTTTCTCTCTTTGTTTGAATACACAGATATCTTCCATTCCTTTGGTACTCAATATTCTACATTTTCCCATAGCTCCAAATCCTACAGAAGCACAGGACACAAGTAGTCCTGGTGCTACTGCAGGAGGAGGATAAACTGCACAGACACACACACAAAAATCAAAAGTCTTTGCAAAGATGAAAAAAACCAAACAAACAAACAAACAAAAAAACAGAGATTCAGATACTCAGTAAGAAAACGTAGCCAAGAAAATAGAAGCGTGCCAGAAGGGTTTAGGGGAAAGCTACGGAGCATCTCTGGGAGTGCAGAACAGAAATGGGGAATTAAGTGTCTTCAGCTCCTAGCCTGTCCAGTAGCTCAGCTCTTGGCAAGCAACATGCATCCAAAGCGCAGAGCGGGGTGAAGGCAGAGGCCGAGCCCTGCCCTGTCTGCCCACCACTGAATGGGCAACAGGAGCCTGTCCTGCTTCTCCCTTCCTGACTCCCAGCTCATTGGATGCTTTTTGCTTGATGAGCCACCCTGACTTGCTGACACAGCAAAGTAACACTCTCTCTACAGGGATGATTTTTGAAACCCACTAACCAGCTCCAGATCCTAATCCTAATACCTCTACCAGAATGGATGCAAATTAAAATAAACATCATCAAGATATGTGTGAAGGAAAAAAACAGAATAGATCATATGTCTGAAGTACTAATAAATATATTTCTTAAGTAGCAATAGACTTTGTGCAGAGATCTAGAGCCAGAAGCACATTTTGGATAAATTAAAATTACGTGAAAACTTATTTTAATTCTAAGATGCCAATTAAAAAATATCAGCACCTAAACTATTGTTGAACTGTCTTCCTGAAATCCACGTACTGAGAGGGGAGCTCAGAGGGAAACTGGAAATAACCGTTTCACTTGAACTATAATTCAAATAAATAAATGCATAAACAAACATACACATACAAAACTGGACAATATCCAGAACCCACAAGTTTGATAGATGAACAGAAAAGTACAATTAAGTTTTTAGCCTATAAACTCAAACATTAACATTAACCCGAACACAATAAGTTCTGCACACCAAGAGTGAGGGCAGAAATCACCGCAGAAGAAGCAATTTATGTTTCCCGGAGAACCCTCTCCAGCCAGTGCTGGGTTCATACTTGACACTTAGAGGGCATCACTCTGGGACACAGTCATTGTGCTGAATCAATGCATAAAGCAAATGGAGAATTTGTCTGCCTGTTTTTCATCCATAGATAAACCATGATGACAATAATACAGAGGATTCTTTAAAATCTGTGTGCCATTCCAAAAAAAAGCACAATTCTTACTGGTGACCCTCTGGGACATTTCAGTACAATAAGGAATATTCAGATGTCTTTGCTGTCAACAACAAACAATACTAGCTAGAGCTAGCTAGAGGACTTTACTGGAGCTATAAAGAATGTTTTCCAGAGGGTTTTACATTTATGCACTGAATTCTCCTCTCTCATACCATCCAGATAGCAAGGGATCACAAACCTCATTTTTCAGAATGTTAGTTCTATGTGAAAATTAGCTTTTTATGTTATCCTTAATATTGTCCCATGCCACAAAATCTGTGGCCAAAACTTAAGATTCTCAATAAATGGTATTTTGTGGTTTCAAATTCAGAAGAAAATTCTACACCTTCTTGTGAAGTTATTTATATGGTACATATAGTACAAAACCATCAGCTATTAATAAGAAAACCTTATAGCAGATGCTGTGTGAAACATCCTTTGGTAATTACCAAACCTGGTAAATTCCAACAGCTCACACTGTTCCCTCCCTCTGAATACAGCCACACTTAGCTCTGGAGTTCAGTACAGAGAGCACACTTTTCAGCACTGGGAAGAGTGTACTAAGCACAGGAGGAAAGAATGACACACCTGCTGCTACTGGAAAGGAGAATGTGGACAGACAAGCACACATATCTCAGGCATCCTGTTTCTGTCAGGTCCCCAGGACTTGCACTCACACGCACAGCTGGAAGGGCTGTGCATTACCCCACAGGGAGCAGTGCTGGCCCTAAAGGCAGCCCCTCCTCAAGGGAATGCTCGCTGTATATTGTATCAACAGCCCCAATCTCCTTCAGGAACAAAGTAAAGCCATGAAAATGTTCTACTACTCAGATCAACCTACAGCTGCCTGTGGTACAGGGCACAGCAGCAGTGGTGTGAGGTACTGAGGCTTCCCCAGCAACCAACATGGAGCAGGGGATGGCAGAGAACCCTCAAGACCTGAGAAGAGCTACTGGGCCTTTCTGTAGACATGTTTTCTGTATTGCAACTGGTGTACCACTCTACCTTTTGCCTGGCCAGTCTCCAAAAGTTGTTTAAGTCTTGCTGTAACCAGCTGAGGGAACCTATTAGACAGCTGTGCCCTGGATTTGTTATACCATGCTTAAATGCCATAGCCTCAGTTGAGCCTCAACTGGTGTAAACATGTTCATTAAGTGTTAGTACATATTCAGGGGAAAATGGGTAAGAAATGAAGCAGCCTACTCACATGTTAATCTGAAGTTTCGTCTTCTGGGGGTTATTCAAGCATTTTTCTGAGATCCTTTCTGGAGGGGTAGAGGGACTAAAACAGTCATTATGTGCAAGTCACCTATAAAAAATTAGACATACAAGGAAAAACAGAACACATAAACAAGGAGAGGCATGCAAGTGTCAGAAATCTTATCTGAAATCCAAAGTTCAAAATGATTGAACAAAAAAAAATGCAAATTCTCCGCATAATTCAACTTGTATTTAAATTCCTCTGGTATCAGCCCTCCCCACCAAGTCTTGTTCAGATCACTACAGGAATTTACTGCAAATTTTGCAGAGCTTTTGACCTGTATCATCTTATTAAATTTTTATGAAAAATCAATGGAGTTCAATCATGTTATGAGCTGTTCTTCACACACGTGTCAGTGGCAAATGGAGAAGTCTATTTCTCCCAGTGTCTAGAGTGAAGACATTAAATTGGACACAAGTCTCTGACCACACATCCATGGTGCTGATGAGCTGAGAATAAACATTTAAGAAAATAAAATAAATGCAACTTTGGTGAAAACTATGAGATGGACAATTAATGGCTTTTGAAGATGGAAGTGTTTCAAGTTCCATACCTGTAAGTTAAATAATTTTATCTAATAAATGTTTAAAATTTTATTTGAAGAGAAATAGGCAACTTCATCACACAATCACATTACCAGCATCACCAGGAGAAAGAGAAAAGAAACATACTTTCCCCTGTTCTTATTTTATTACGTCTACTTTTAACACCATGAACAGGACTTCAGAGCATACTCGGGCAATAGGAAGCTGTTGGTGCCCCTGTCAGGGACTCTGCACAAAAAAGCAAAGTCCTCCTCTGGCACACACTGTGGCTCTGCTGGGAAGCAGCAGTGCCAAATAGTTCAGACAGCTCAAGATAGGATAGGAGAGTAAGATGGACCTCATCTACTGAGGGGATGGATGAGCAGAGACAACCTGACATCAGCTATGCCTGCCTGATGAGTCCCACAATGCTAAACATATGCTTCAAAAATAGATTAATAAATCAACTGCCTCTCTGTATAAACCATCGCATCTTGAGTATGGAGTCTGAGCTGCAGGACTACTTTTTGCCATCTTAATGCTTTTTTACCCATTTTATGGGTACAGAGACATTGCTAGTAGTTTAGCACTGTCTTTTAATGGCAGACACTGAAACAACCAGAAGCCATATTCTGTAGAAATGTGGGTAAGCATCAGTAAGCTCCCACATCTTGAACAAGCACTGCAGAACCTATTAAGTTTTAACAGAGAGCATAGTGTCTCTTGTTTGTTCTATTTCTTTATTTTCCTTACCTATTGTTTTGTTTTTAATTTCCGTGAGTAAGCTGTATTGGTATCCTGCTGGCTTCCTGCTAGCCACAGGAGAAGGAAGGGGAATTTTTGCAATAATTTAAAAATACACTGAAAGTATTGGAAAGGTTAAAAAATCAGATATAAAATGAAACTAAATAAAGACAAAGCAAACTGACAAAATTAGCCTTTATCTAATCACCAGAATGATGAAAATTCTACAAAAAGCCTAGAAAAACTGTCTCTGGAGTAAAAATGTGCCCATGTCATTTTATTTTTTTTAAAAAGCAAAATCTGTGGTGGTCTCCAGCAAGCCACCCCAAAGTGCAAAACAGTGAGACTACTACTGAAGCTGTTCTAGTGGGTCCAGAGGAGGGGCACAGAGATGTTCAGAAGGCTGGAGCACCTCTCCTATGAAGAAAGGTTGAAGGAGTTGGGCTTCTTTAGCCTGGAGAGGAGAAGGCTCGGGGGAGACCTCAGTGCAACTTTCTAGTACTTGAAGGGAGCATACAAGTGGAAGGGAAATTGACTTTTTTACATGGGATGACAAAGGGGAATGGTTTCAAACTGAAAGAATGGATTAGATATTAGGCGGAATTTTTTGTACTCAGGCTGATAAGGTGCTGAAACAGGTTGTCCAGGAAGCTGTGGATACCCCACCTCTGGAGGTGGGTTGGATGGGATCCTGGGCGGCCTGATCTAGAGGCTGGCAGCCCTGCCCATGGCAGGGGGGTTGGAACTAGATGATTTTTATGGTCCCTTCCAACCCAAGCCATTCTATTATTCCGTGACGCTGATTCTAATCACATTTCTCAACTATAGGCATAATGGAAATGGAAAAGGAATCTTTTGAAATGAATGACAATTTTTTTTTTTTTTTTTTTTATCTTGCCAAATTCACAAGCATCTTGCTTTTATGCCAACCAGTTTTTTGTTTGTTTTTACCAGGAAAAGGCAGCTGATATGTACACAAACTGTGCTTTGCTATAAAAATATTTTTTCAAGTGACAATCATAAGAGGAAAACAAATCCCATGTTTTGAAATTTTCAAAGTTACAAATATTTCACATTGATTATTTCACCTTCTAAATGAAGGAAGGTGTTAGACTCAGATTTGTATTAGTAACATTAAAAAAAAATCTGGAAAGTCTATTTATGTGAATTCTTCATTTAATTAGAGCCTGAGACATTTCATGCTGCAAGCACACCTTGGCAGAGACATGCAGTTTTACCCAGCTAGTGTAAACCAGGGTCAATAGACCAGCTATGGCTAGCAACAAGTGTGAACTTAGAGTGCTTTATGCAAAGCGATGCTTTTTTCCTAAAGTAATCTGCAGTCTTGCACTTTTATGCTTAGAACTTCAGTGTTTTAAAACTCTGAGACCGGAAGAACTCCAAGAAATTGAAGACACAGTGGAATATAATGCAAAAAGGAACTGGTACCAGGGCTTAGCTTTTAACAAATGTTGAGTTCATTTTGTTGCTGCGTCCTCTAAAGGGAATGCTGTTTTGCTGTCTTCAGCCTTGATTACTGTGGGGAAAAGCCCTAAATGGGATATTCTTTTGGCCTGATAGACAAAACATGTGTGTTGATGTTTCTTACAATATGAACACAGTCATCAAGGGAATTGTTGCTTAGCCATTCTAAAGTTAACTTGGGTACTGCAGAGTTTTTTCATCATGTTCTGTTTACTGAAAGTACAGTTGAGAAAAAAGGTTTAAAATACTTTTTTTCTGCTATTTACATCAAGCACTTCTATAATGTAAGGAGAAACAATAAATGGTGATAAAAATAGAAAATTATAGACAAACAATACCCACTTTACTCAATATATAAATACTCTCATCAGCTATTATTTAGCAAGATTTATTAAGACAACAGGGGATGTCTGGAAAGAAGCTGTAGCAACTCTTTAGAGTTCAAATAACATAGGAAATAAAGTTGATTGGATTTAGTGATTACTTTAACATCTATTAAAACCAAATTTCCAAACTCCAGCTCCACACTATCATTGTATGTGATCATCCCTCGGGAGAAAAAGCATTCATTCAGTTGTGTATATGAAGGATATTTTCTGTAATGTCTTTTCCAAAGCTGACTAGTGGCCTGGTGTTTGCATGCTGTTTTTTATTATTATTTTTGGCAGGGGAAGGGAAGGTTGAGTTGAATATTGGAACAAAGTTCAGAATATCAGCGTCAGGTGTGAAACTTGGGTATGTAAGTTTGAGGGATGAGTGTCTAAGCCCACCTGGGGGCTAGTCTTGAAATCACCAGGGATTAAGTCTCAAACAGCCTTAAACTGTAAATAACACAGTCATTGCTCCATAACATTGCTTGGTTTCAGTCTGTAAAATGGAAACAATGAGATTTTTTTGCTTCATAGTGAAAGTCCTAAATTAAAACCTATTAATCCTTGGCAAGCATTTAGGTACTAAAGCAATATAAAACATATCCATAAGCAAAGATCGCTCTATTGAGTTTAATGGTATTATTCTCAAACTACGAATGAGTGATCAAATGAAGAACTTCTGTTTTCATTAGAAGTGCTTAGATATTTTTGCTAAAGTCTCTCTGAGTACCTCACAAGATATATTCTTTGACAGAGTCAATGGCAGGAGGGTCATTAACTTTAAAGCTAGGCCAATTGACCCCTGAAACAATACTGAATCCTGAGTATGATGAAAATATTACTTCTAATGCTGTTAGATTTGCAGAAAAGCTTCAGAATAATCTCTTTTTCTCTTCCCAATTATGCAGGTTCAACATACTCTTACTTTTTATAATAAATTGACTCTGCTTGTGCCATATATCTGTTATTTTAAGATATAATCTACTGTTAGATTAATAAAATTTCTTCCAATTTCATCTTGGTGCTGTTATAAATCAGCATGGCTTGTCTTAAAGATCTGACTTGATATCACAGTAAAGCAACAAAAAGGTGGACATATGGAGGAATATGTAGTCCCTTGTCAGTAATTTTATCAAATAACAGTAACTTTTTTTGGATACAAGACTCAAATAACCATCTTTCTCAGTCACTACTCACCTTTATCTTTTAAGACAGGCATGCGGGTGATCAACAGAAACTTCTTGCTACCTGTAAGAAAGCCAGTTAAATTTAGAAAAACTTCAGTTTTTAAAGAAAGAAATAAAATAAATAAGGCAGAACTCCAAAACAGGGCTCTGATAGGGTTAACCTGGCTATAGTCTGAATTATTTCTCATTGTAATCTCGTTTAAGGGGAAATCACAAAGCATGGCAAACATTTTCAATTATGTTTTGGTTTAGTTCATCTGGACAAGGAGAAAAAAAGAAAAGAAGGGAAAAAATGGATGAATTAGAAGCTATACCACTGAATAAAAAACCAATCTCTGTTCATTATTGAACTTCATAAATGAATCAAGCAAACCCTTCTGCTTCGAATATTCAATTAACCTTATTTCAGGTGGAAAAAAATGTAATTTTTTAATATCCAAAAGGTTATTTTGAAATTACTAGACCAGGTTTTAATTACTGATAACCTTATGTCAGATATACAATAGGCCAGGCCTCTGTGAAGCAGTGAACTTGGCATCAGTTCTCTACATTCAGGCAGAGTCTGATCAGATTTTGTTTTGCCAGTCACTTAATTAGTAGTATCAGTAACTCTTACTACCTTAACATTATTTTCCTTTAGCTAATGATATTATTTTGCATGTGTTAAGTAAAACAGGAATTAACAAAATTCCAATGGCTTACTTAAATGATAAATAACAAGGCGTTTTAAGGAAGAAATCTCCTAGGGAGTGCGGAAAAACCTGCAGCTGAAGGCAAGCGTGTCAGGATGTGTAACTCTGCACAGGCATAAACAGGAAACGGAGCAGCTTGCATTTGGATTGACAATCTGGCTCCAAATGGCTCATCTACAGCGGGCATAATGCTTGAACCCAGTCAAACATAAAAACTGTGGCTTTGTAATAGTTTTCTGTGCTGACACCTCCCAGGGCTTCATCATATAAGTAAAAATCTTCCCTTCTCTGTCATTCTTCACTATCAAGAAAGGTTTTGGTTAATGAAACACTAAAAATTAACTATGTCATTTTTATTCCACAACATTTTCTCATACATCCACTTCCTATGGTTCTGGCAGTAAAACCCTTGGAACAGAAACATCAAAGATTAATCATTTTTTAATATTATATTAATTTATTTTATTGTCATGTTCCAACATGACAGATAAATTTGCTTTACCTTCTAAAAAAATGTCTCAAACATTTAACAGAGCCAGCAGTGTTTAACTCTATTTCTTCATATTTTTCTGATGCACTGACCCCATAATAATGAAAAATTTTGTAAATTTGTTGTGCAAAAGCTTAATGCGGTGTTTCTAGAGTACATGCAACTAAGTTTGCCATAATGCAAGGAGACCAAAGCAGTCCGTGTACTTTCCAGGTTCAAAGATTAATGGGATGTGAAGGGAGAGAAAAACTAAAGGACAATACGGTGGATCATAGGCCCTTTGTGGAAGATGTATAAGATCTTCACCATTACACTCCACAAAAAAAATTCTCCTTGGAGTCATCTCAGCTCTGAAAACATTGCGGGCACTGCAGAGCCAAGGGAAACAACCAGCAGTAACTTTATTCTAAGGATGTTTGCCAAGCCAAGGATTTGGTCTTTGTACAATAGATACAGCACTGAGAGTATTTAACCATTCAAAAACAACAACAATAAAATAGTAAGAAGAGACCAAAAATCCTGGATGGTTTTTTTCCCTCTGCATCATTTTAGGGGGAAAAAAAAGCCCACAGATTTTGAAGTCAGGAGCCTACAGTTAATTATTTTATCAAAGCTAAAGAACATTTAATGGAATAGATTTGACACAGTTATGCAGTGCCAGCTTATTCGGATACCTAAATTTGAATGTGGAAAACTCAGTGCAAAGTTTCTGAAAACAGGAATTGTTCTTCTATTCAACAGAATGATAATTGTCTAGAACACACCAGGAAAAAAATACACTACTTGCATTTGTTTCACTATCTTCACATCTAATAGCAAAACCAGATATTAAAATTTCTATTTTATATTCTGGTCACATATTGTTGTCAAACTGGAAAAGGGCTCTGTAAAATACTACATTTTTATTTGCACTGTACCCCTGTTTTGTACACTTTTAAGAACACCAAGATGGAGACACTTCAACTGTTCATTCATCCATTTATGAAGAGAAAATTAAAATCATGCTCACGAAGTCACAAATCACTTTACAATTCTCAGTGCTAAGATGGGAGTATCTCAATATCCAAACTCTTGTAATCAACGCTGTAATTAACAGACTCAGAAAATAACAAAACTACTATTCCAAACCAAGCATAAAAAATTGTTCAGCATAAACTGTCATACATATGTTATAAAATTACAATTTTAAGAAATACTAATAGTTTATAAAAGAAAGCTCTGTGATTCAGAATGGTAATTTCTCTAAGCATTGTGCACTAGTTTTGAAAATTAACAGTACTATTTCAAAAATCTTCTGTATGGTATAAATACAAAGAGTATCCCTAACATATTCGGCATAAAGCCTTTTGACAGCAGTGCTGCTATGATGCTGCACAGCTCTATTTACTCAAAACCTACGAAATGTGCCAGGATTTCTCTCTCAGAAGAAACATGCATGGTTCTGTTCATTTTTTTAAGGTTCTTGTGAAATCAGAAGCTGAACAACGTAAGCTGGGATAAATATAAATTGTAATAAGAAATAATAGTGAAATCCCCAAATTTAATTCATGTCCTTTAAAAAATGTTTTTCAAGTGCAGTTTTTTTTAATTTTATTATTTGTAGCATAGCTACTGGCATCTACTGCTAGGACTGCAGGGCACAGGGGAAAAGTCCTTGCCTGAAAAAGCTGATGGTCCAATTCTATCTTTCCTAAGACCTTAAAATTGTGATGCTTGTGGGGAGGAAGAAGAGCTGGTTAGGCTTCATTTTAAAACAAAAGGAATAAATGGTTGATTTGTAGTTTGTAAGCAGGTATTCTGCAGATACGTAATAGCTTTGAAGTGATCTTTCACTGACTCTTTTGAAGAAAACTGTTATATCTATTAATGGGTTAAATCATCTCAATTTATTACTGTTTTTAAAGTGCTTTAAGCACCTTTGATCATTCCTTCAAGATCAGCAAACGACTAACCAGAAACTATGCTTGCAAAATATTGTACCATTTTGGAAAGTTTTCCTCATTCACAGCCTTCCTAGGAATTTCACATCAGCTATGTGAAAAACAATATAGCAAGGGAACCTTGTTCCCTGACGATTAATTTATTTCATCGGACCTGGACTTTCATTGATGCAGATTCCAGGAACAACAGTCAGGGGAAGGAGATGTAAAATGTTCATGTGTCATTACACACCTCTCCCACAAACAGGTCAGCAGCAGACATCTTAGAGTGTGTCAGGGAGGAAAGGCTGCAGCATGCCCCCAGCAGCTGGGCACGCACAGCAGTGGCACACAGCTGCAGCAGCAAGGGATGGGTGCCCGACAGGAGCCAGTGCTGCACTGCGTGCTGGGTGTGCATGCTGGGGGAGGTGCTGGAAGGAGACTACGCTAGGGGAAAAGCGAGGGGAAATTAGATGAGACAATCAATTACAATATTTGAAAGCGTCTGATTAGCATACAATGACCAATTTCCTATCTAAAAAACAAAAAGGTTCAACGGTGTGTATTTGAGGCACATTCAGAACGTTATTTTAACACATAAGCAACAATAGTTTTGAAATCCCCGATATGAGCTGAGGATGGAGCTAAGCACCCCAGTAGTGACACAACATAAACTTCAGCACATGAAATACTGGAAGTTGATGTAAACAGCTTTTAATAGCAGTGAACATTTGCTCGCTTTGTTTAGACCATCTGGATGTTCCATTGTGTTCGGTTCTACACCGACTGCCATCGGGTGACAGTTGATATATGTTAAGTACAAGCAAAGTGCCTCAGCCCACTCCAGGGACCCCGAGGAGAACTTCTCAGTGTTTAGTGGAATACGCTGTCAGATCGCAGCGCGGTTGCCTGCATCCTTAATGGCTCGGGGCCAAAGTCCTCCGGCTTTTTTATCAAAGGAGAGTTTTGCTTTTTCTGTTTGAAAGGTTAGGAAAACTATGCCAAAGTTCTTCCAGGCAGCTTGCAGTGCATCAGCTGACAGGAACGATTTTCAATATGGAGCAAAGAATAAAGAGAACCACTAATCCTGAGAGAATCCAGGTCTCACTCATTTTACATGCAATGTGGCTAACAGCCTTTTAAGTGCAACAAAAGAAAAAGTTACTAATAAACATGATGATGTAATTGTTCTGGTAAAAAAAAAAAGTTAGGAAATCAACAGCTAGGAGCACACACGTTTTTCCATGCCTGTCAAGCAAGGAACACAGGAACGACAGTAATCTAAAAGCTTATTATTTGGATGCATTCACACAGGAGAAAAACATTTTGAGTTTTAGGGTACAAAATTGAAATAGTTTAGCTCAGCCTTTCTAAGGATACTGATCACTTGTAGCAAAATTATTTTTCTACCAGAAGTGTAATTATTCAATAAATCACGATTCATCTGGAACGCCAGCAAAAATCTTAACTGTACTCATTATTTTCCTAAAATCTCATATCAACAGGAACAGAAGTACTGAATGATCCTTAAAAATACACCCAGGTGCTTGCAGCACACGACATTTATCTTCTTCCTCTTTGTCATACCTGTTTGATTTTTTAATATTCTTGTTATTGGCTTTTTCCTGCAAAGTTTAACTCTTCTAAGTTTGACTCTTATAAGGCATTGCAGGGAACTGTTTATCCATCCAAATGGCTGCACATAAGCAACAGCAGTCCAAGGTTTCCCACATTATACCACAGCCCTGGCAGGGGCTGGGAGTGCATACTAGTTTCCATTTCACTTCACTTAACAACCTCTCACGAAGGCTATTCCAAGGAGTACCAGGGGATAGCACACCAAACCACCCTGTGAGAATCAATCTCGTTGCATACACTTTGGAACAACCCAGCGACCATTTTGCAGATAGCTATTTTGGCCACTTATCTCTCCTCTATTTTTTCAGTCCGAGCTGAAATTGAAGTACCTTCTTCTAACAAGATGACAGAGAATGCCTCCAAGTTACCTTTGGGAAAACATCCAGCAAATCAGATGCGTTGAATAAATGTCGTATTTTCAAAAATACCGAGAAGAATATATGCAAGTGAAGCCAGGAAATAGTAAATTCATTATGTGAATTAAAAAGAGCTTCACTTATCTCAAAAACAGCCACATCTTGAAGAATTAGATTTTAAAAAAAAAAGTGATCAATCATTCAAGCTAAAAAAAAAAAATCAAATTACAACATTCAAATGTAGACTACTACTCCTGTAAAGGAATTGCTACTCAGGCTAAAGAAAACATCCAGTTGGAGATAGGAAGATCTATGTTTAGGACCAAATTTCATTTCTACTACTTAACAAAAATCAGCAGGACAGATCAAGTCAGCCAGCTGGATTTCTGTTGGAAAACTACAGTATGTCTACATTTCCAACATGTAGGTAACTTCTAAACATTCTTGTCTATATTTGTGATGCGTTATCTCCTGTAATTCTGCAATCACTGCAGCAATTAGTCTATTTTCAACATTACTTCCATTGAAGTGGGTTTGGAAAGTATAGCAGACGACTAAACATTCAGAGATGTAGATTAGATCTGCAATTTGAATTGACATTTACACTAGAATTTCAAATAGTTTTAGAAACATTAAGTACATACTGTAATACTGCCAAAACTGCAAGTACTACACGTTATGTTTAATTTCCAGAAAGACAAACGGGCACACAAAAGGCAACTTAGTCAAAGGGCAGCACATGACTTCCAGCTCTGGCTCAGTGGAAGCTAACATATACACCAAATGGTGCTGATGCTTAGGCACTACCTTTTCCAAATATTATTTGAAATATTAAGAAAAGAAGAATCCCTGTTTTCAGTTTAAATCCACAAAGTGCCCACCTGCCAGTTCAGTCGGGCAAGCTGGACTACATGCATACCACGCAAGCTTTCAGTTAACTTTGACTAGGACTCACTTGTGACATGAAAGGAAACTGAAGCTGCTTATTCACAGGCCAAGCAGGATGCGATCAAATGTTTTGCACATTTCTCTCTGCCATTCCAAACATATATGTCATCACATTACATCCCTAATTTTCCTAGTTGCTGTAATTCTCTTCCTTTCTTTCTATCATCTAGTCAGTAGAACTGCCTGCTATAGCAGGCTTCAGAAGCAGTGGCATTCTCCATCCTGCTCTCATAGAGTACGACACAGGTACAATAAATGCAATACAATTAGCATAACAATATACAATCATCTTAGCATAACAGTAAGGTTTGAAAAAAATATCCACTGATTAATATTACATCAGACAAAAAATCTATTGTAATTTAATAAATCATGAAATAATTTGCTCTTTCAAAACCAATATAATCAATAGTTCTCATGCTATTTTATATCATCGTGGGGTCAAGAAAAAGAGCAGAGGTATTATTACAATGTGTTCTTTGGGAAAAACTCTAAACTTTCTGCCTTACTTTTAAAAGAATGCAGTGGATATCACCAGTTTGCAAACATTTGCACATAAACCAGCCGAGCACTTATTTTTTTACACTTGTGTAGCAATGTAATATTTCAAAAGAAATTGAATTTAACCGGTTGCAGTAGAAGTTATTCAATAGCTGACAAACGGATGCACTGTAAAATGTAATGTCACCTAGTTAAAAAAAGAAAAGAGAGGGAAGATGCTAATTCTGCTGATGAAGATATTGTTTTTCCCCTCTTGTGCCCTATTCATTATGCAAGGCTGCAGAATATGAAGTGTGGTGTGTGATCCGGGCGATCTAATGATCTCCCACACCTGCTCATCTGGTACAATTTTAATTAACACTCCAAGGAGGTTTGTCAAGAGTAATCAAAAACATTGTCGCTTATAAAGCTGTGGCAAGAAATCAATAGTTTTCATCAGAAAAGGTAAGGTCTGGCATAACTGAACCATTTAATTGCTTCATTCCAATAAACAAAAACTGCACATTTTAATGACTTGATTTTGGAGATCAATATCTAAGCACATATTGCATTAAACAGCAACATGTGGTGGGATATTCACAGTCATTTCAATTCAGAATGAAGCATTCCTCTTTTTTTATTTCATCTCGAATGGCAATAGGTTGCTGAGCCTATGCAGTGCTATGATTTATATCAAATGAGTGACCTCTAGGGCTGTAAGACTAGAACGGGTGACTAGTTCTCAATGGTAAGCTACTGGCACTTGACAAAGTGCCTGAAGCAGAATGAATTTACTTCTCTTTTCCTCAATCATCAACAGGCTCTGCCCTGACCCCCATACTGACTCCTATAACAAGATCTCCTGTCTCTGACTGAAAAATTTACTGTCATGTCTACTTTTCATTGAGCTCAAGTGAGTACTTCTGTCACCTTCAGTGAACTGAGTCTGTAAAAGATTTAACTAAACACCAGTCACAGTTTAAAAACTAAACAAGAACAACTCATACAAAAAATACTGCTTTAAAGTGCTTCCATTCCTTTAAAATTCAGGAGCTATACTTTTCTATCATGCTTTTGCCTCTCCAAATGTTTGTTATTAAACTGCTGAAAGGTTCCGCTCCAATGAGAAGCAAGGGAAGGAGTCACTGTCTGATACAGGTACCACGCCAGTAAAATCTAGCTGTTCTGGAACAACTGCAGGCAGAGTTCAAATGCTTGTGAAGTACGAAAGCTCAAAGAATGGGAAATTTTACATACGAAGAGAGATCAGCTATAAATCACACGGCCATTTCAATTCATGCTTTGATTTTTACATGTTATAGAGCATCCCTGTGCTCAAAATATATCTACACACAGCAGTGACATTAACAAAAAATATATATATGTATTTTACTATTTAAGGGATTTAAAAATTTAAAGCGATACTTGTAAATCATTTTGTCTATACTCTCTCAATAACATCAGTTATGACAGAGCATCTGATAGCTAGCTACACATGAAAGCACGCTTGGCATAAGTTAATCATTTTAACTAGAATTTTACTAATATTTAACTCTACAAAGTAATAAAAACTAATATTGCAAGAACCTTTTCAGTCCACAGCGAGGCAGTTAAAAGGCTGACACTTGATGGTTTACTCCAACATCTCACTAAAGCCTTACACAAAATTTTCACTCCCTCTTTAATTTTCAATTCTTCTACCCTCCCTGCTTCACAGCTCCTGGCTATTGGCTTTTACAATCTGTCCCTAGAGAGCCAGGAGTTATTACCCCTGTCGATGGAAGAGAAAGGGATGTTATTCCCCTGTCACCCTCTCTGGCTCCAGCAGATTCCTAGCTCTGATCTATAGCCTTCATTGGAGAAAAGCGCCTGACACGCTGTTAGTTCTCAGCCCTGTCAGATCCATCTACCCATGCTACTGGCATTACTTACTGGAGCCAGAGTCACAGGAGTCAGACCAAAAATTTTAGAAACAAACACTACATACGCTTCTGTTTGAGTACACAGAAGAAAGAAATGTCTCCTGTAAAGTGCACAGGTTTTCAGGAGATGCTATGTGCCACATACACCCTGAACCTGAGCTTACCATCAGCTAAAGCATCTGGAATGCTTCACGTTTACAAACACAGAATACAGCATAAGTAGCACCTGGTAAACCCAAAGGATACAGTACAGACAATGAAAGAGACTTAAACTAACACTTTTGATACAGTTTTATCACACTGTTGAGTAATTTTGTGATGCTTCTTGTGCAGCTGGGAGATGGCCTCAGTGATCCCTGTAGGCTCCTTTCAATTTAAGATATTCTGTGTTGCCAAAGAGGCACCCTTAATGGCAAGAGTGAGGAAGCACAATAGAGCTGTAAGTCACAACACCTGCAAGACATCTTCTCACAATTTGAATCTATACATCAGCATTTTCAATGTATTATTTTATAGGACTTTATCAGTAAATTAACCTTAAATTAACAAAGAATAGACTTGCTCCCCCTTTGCAATTTTTACAAAGCCAGCTCCCTCTTTCCAATAGTTCATCCTAAGTGGGGAGATTGCATGGGGAAAATGTCGCTGTTTCTACTTCCTTTCTCTCCTTGAATAGAAGGAGGAGCACGTAAGCTATTAGTAGAGGAGCTCCAGGGTCACAGCCAAAGCAGGACCACAGCTACTGGACATCTACTTTTCCAGGTTCCAAATTGTTTTTGACCAGTTAAGCCTCCATACAATCCTAAAGAAATCAGAAAATGTTGCTAAGTAGACTTCGAAATTTGCAGGAAGGAAAGGAGTATCCCTGTAGAGGGGAACAGTAGGCAGCAAAATGAGATTCTGTTCTTCACTGGGTCTCTGCTGGAATATAAAAAAAATAACAGAGTCCTCACTTTTTGTGCCCCCCAAAACAACCTGCTACCCACAGGACCTCATTCAGTAATAAGGAGTCAGCTTGTAATCTTGCTGGATCAGCTCTTGCCTGCTTTGTGAAACATTTTTTATTTTTATTTTTATTTTTTTAAAGTTACCACGTTTTCTGATTCTCACACAGAAAAAGCAGTGCCTGGAGGTCTATAGAACATATTTCCCAACTGCCAAGCAGCAGGAACAATCTGAAGTCTCACATGACAGATCAGTAAAGTTTTCTGGATAACTTAATGTTTTGGACAATTTTATTCAACCATACCCATTTCTCTCACTTTCTGGAGATACAGACAGAGCTATGAGCATAACCAGCTTTATCTGCCTAAAGCCAGCAAACAAAATCTTTAAAAGATTTAAGTGGCACAATCAGAGTTTGAAACCACAAGTCCACAGGATCTCACTAAGAAGAAAGGAGGGGGAACAGTGGTAATACTAAGGAAATTGTGCATAAGAATATACAAGGTTATGCTTTTTAGAGTGAGCAGAAACAAGAAATGTTTAGTGCATTTAACTATGAAACTAAGAAACCTGGGGGAGAAAAGAAAAACTAGGTACATTGTTTATGTACAGTGGTAGTTGCTTTTTCTCTAAGAGACCCTAAGCCTTGTGAGAAAGGATAGGGTACAGACAATTTCATGACAGTTACACTCACATTCATTTATTTTATCCTCCTGAAATTTAGTATCTTTCTCATTGTAAGAGATAATAAATGTAAAAGATAATTAAATGCCTGCCTCAGATGGAGTGATGAGAAGACAGGGACTACATGTACAGTTGGAATTACATGTCTATGTTTGCACATGTAAGAAAATTTTGGCAAAGTTTTGCACTCCTCATCTGGAAAAATGCTCTGTATGGAAAACTGTACAATATGCATACGTGAAAAATTAAATACCAAAATGACTAGCTTAATTTTCCTTGAGCATTCTTACAGGTATTTTTCATTTTTTCCTCAGTTATTTTTACTACTTATTATTTAATTTAATGAGTGCATAACATTTAAGAGCAATGTATAAAAAATAAACAGGCAAAGTTCAAAATTAAATACAGTACAAGATGGCCAGGTAATGCAAACATTAGAAGCACAGTGTTTCCTTGTTTGTGTTATTTTCATTATTACTAACTTCTCGAATGTATAAAAGCCATAGATGGTTTCTCATATAAGCTATACATGCTGCCCAGTTTCAGAACTTCATTTTCAACTTTGTTTTGCATTTCTCCTTTAAGCTCCAGCTCTCCAAACATAATAGTTCTAAGTGCTTTGGCATGTTGTGAAAAATGAGATCCCTTCATGGGAGTGCACCCACATTTCAAGAAGGAGAGGAGGTGTTGGGGGGGGGTTCTAACTTAAGTACACATTTGCTGATTTCAGAATAATTAACACATGTCAAAACTCTGATGTGAACCAGAGTCCAAACAATGTTCACGTATTTTAGCAGTCAAGGTAAACTGCAGCAGGGGCTCCATTGACACCAGTGACTGTGGAAAATGTTCTGATAGAAGTATCAACCACAGATATCATCTATTCTGAATTCTAAACAAGCAATAATGCCAGTATACCAGGGAGGCGTTTAGAATCAAAATAAAAGCTTTGCCTTTGTTTTATTTTTTAATTTGTATGCAGTCCAAATAAATGGCAGTGTAACAGTATATAGTTGGCATTAAGGGTATGCCAACTACAAGCAACAAGCATTGAAAAGCCTCTCAATCCCCTGTATAAATCCCTCTAAACTTTGGAAAAACAACATGAAGTGCATTATAAATCATTGGGAAGAGGTCCCAGCACTGCAGACCTGCAGTAAGCTTATTAAGCATTCTCTGATCTATTCACTGATTCTTTGATAACAATTTGTATCTTTTTTTTAAGTTGGAATTCCAATTATTCTTGAATGTGAGTTATCACTTTCTGAATTTTCCACCTTTCCAATTTGTTTTCAATGTTCAAGCTCCTGAGTTGCACAGATAACCCATTTCTTGCTTAGAACAATACACAAGATCCTCCTCTTTGAACTAACAGAATCTTTATTTTTTTTAAATACCATGTAAGCCCTTTGATCTAACTTCCATGGGGCACGCAAACAGCAGAAGAGAAGATGCCTCTGAGGGGCACAGAGGAAATAATGCAACAAGGAAATAAGCACAGCAGGAAGAAGAAAAAGCGGGGGACTTTGGGACAACAGCAGACAAGGCAAAGGACAACAGTCATGTCACTGATAAGGAAACTGGAAAGAAAGTTCTCAATGAATCAGATGGGCTTTGGTGTGTCCTGAGCTATCAAACAAGAAAGCAGCACTGTTCATAGGATTGAGGACTGCAGAGAGAAGGGAGACCAAACTGGAAAAAAATTGTATTAGTTAAAAAAAGCTAGTTATTACAGTAAAAGGCAAACATTCTATTGCAAGAATATAAAGAAGCAATATGCACAGGAAAAACTAACAAGGTTTATCCACCAAGATAAAGGAACAAAGACTCAAGATTCAAGATCAATACTTTAGCCATGAGCACTGGAAGCAACAATGTTAACAGTGATTGGGATGGAGCTAAAGGTAACTTGATATTCTGAACAAGGAGTGAAATTCACAAACATAAAATTTCAGGGGGAGCTTGGATGTCATCAGCATGAAAACACTGTTTGAAGCTTTAAACGCAGAAGTCAGTCAAATAGAAAATATAGAAAAAAAAAAAAGGGAAGAGAATTGGAAAACAATTTTGCAGAGAAGACCAAACTGAAACCAGTCACAGTGGAAGTGAAGGAAAATGTGGGAAAAACAACAACAAAGCATTGATTGAACACTAGAAGCTCAAGAATGAAAGTGAGCGAGAAAATAAATATGTATATATTGTTAGCACAAATAAAAGAAACGGATCTGGCAGATTGTGCTTTGAAGAATCAGTTAGTTTTTGGAGAAAATGCAATTGTGGTGAGCAGGGAAAGATTCTAACCATTCACTAAACAAAAATTTGCAAAAAAAAAGAGGGGAAAGATACTGGAGATGACATACTTATGTTTGAAAGGTGTAGGAAGGAAATGGTAAAAGTGTCTAGAAGCATTCATAAAGTTGAGAGATTTAATTTATTCTACCATACAGTGCTGAGTATGTTTGAGTGTACATGGATGTTTCTATTGGTGAATTTTATTTTCTCTAGAAATCTCTCTGCTATGACTTCAGCATAACACTGTAAAGAACAAAGCTTCCTCCGAACATTAATATTTTGAGCGTTTCATGGCAAATACAGTGCAAACTCAAACTGCAATCTTGAAAAGGCTGTAGAGGTCTAAATTTCTTTCATTTAGACAGTTTTCTTCCATCTGATCTCAATTACCATCATCTCTAGGGTTTCCCCCTCATTTCAGTTCTTAATCATGAGCTAAATCATCTCTCACACAATCTATGGTATAAACACATTACATCTTAAAATGACAGTTTCAGGCCTAATTGGTTGAATTTCAACTGCCCTAAACACCTAACAAATTACATTTCTTTCTGTTCTGCAGCCACATAGTATGGTGTCCTCAAGAAGATGATCCTAACTAACACCAGCTGTGCCCAACTGCCATTAACATTACAAATCCAGAAAACTAAAGCAATCTAAAGAACTGACAATCTAAAGCTCCCTTTTAAAAGAATATCAAGGTCATAAAATTCAAATCCCATATTCTAAATCCACCCCTCATCAGCGTTTGCAGCTCACATCACATGATCACAGCTGGAATTAAAATGGGGCCTTGTTCTTTAATCCAGCAATAACCACCATATGCTGTACTATCCCAGAAGCAACAATGCAAGAGAATGGATGTGTCTCCAGCTCAGCAGCACATCGGTCAAATCAACCCAAGCATTTCTTTCCACAGATTTCCTCTTTGTTTAAACTAAAAAGAAAATACACAAATGAAAAATGCCATTAAGTGGCAAAATCTATTTCTTCGATGTGTGTTAAGACAGGAGCCCTGTTTGCCCCTCAGAGTACCAAGTAAAACTCTTTCTATCCTTTCCAGATGCACTACAATAAAATTTTTTTTTTATTTTTCATGGGTTAATATTGATAGAACAAAGAATATGGTTTTAGAAAGACAGGGGAGATTTAGGTTAGATGTTAAGAGGAAGTTTTTCACTCATGGAATGGTGATGCACTGGAACAGGTTGCCCAGAGGGGCTGTGGATGCCCCATCCCTGGAGACAAATGTATTCTCCCTGTTGGAGCCACAGGAAAGAACTTGACTTTCATGCAGAACCACATACCATCACAGAAACATCTGATGTAATTATTACCATGGTAGGTTGATGAGAGAGATGGAAGAAAGAGATAGCAAGGATGTGCACATAGAAATTAGACTTATTATTATTTGACATCCAACAGAATATTCAGTGGTATTCAGGTTAGATTATTTGCTTAGATCCTGGAAGAAGGAAATCTGCTGAATACAAACTGGGTTTCTCAAAATGAATGGCAGCAAATAGTCCAAGAGCTTGCAAGGCCTGCCCCATCTGTTCCAATCACCAGTATATCTATGGGTACCATAAATTCAACTGGAACATGCACCACACTTGCATCCTACATGCCTTCAGAAAAACCCATCCTGGAGCACCACTCTGAAATCTGCAGCCACAAAAACCTCTAGTGGTGCATTTTATCTCTTCAGTAACTATCAGGGTGAGGTGGGTGATTTCAAATGAAACACACAGCCCTTTGAAAGAAATGGGTCCTTGGTTCCCCTTGAGAAATGTTTATTACCCTTAAATTACAATGTATCTGCAATATTACTTCATAAAAGCATAAAATCTGACTGATAACTTCTCTAATCACCGTAAACCTCTGCCTAATACTGCAACTTCTATACACAACACTATTATGGAAATACGTTTTACATTTGTTATTTTTGGAGGACAGGAGGTTGGGGAAGTGAATCCTTTCCTTATGGGACGATGATTTTGAACAAATTATAAAATAAGCTGTCATTTTTAGTACTTCTTGACCAGGTAAATAATATTTAGTACTTCTCTTATATTTCCCCAATGAGAAAAAAATAGTACGTGATGAAGGTTAAATTTAACTTGTATATCCACATGAAGAGATATTACTATTGTCTCATAAAGAAGATACATAATTAAGGCTGTGAACTGCATGATCAGTTCCATCGTTAGCAGAAGGGATTTCTCAAATCTGTATCGATTTTTGCTTGTGAATCTGTGTTAGCCTAATCCTCATATACAAGCAATATGAATCCACAAAGAATTGATTTTTTTCCCTTTCGTTCACAAAAATCTCATGGCTGAAATTTGTGAGAGAAAACTAATGACAGGCACAAGTGTTTTCCAAGCACGTGCATCTAAAAGAATGCAAGCTGTAGGGCAGCTTTCTGCTGTAGACCCTGATTTGAATATATTGACACATCTTCCGGGCAAATCATGCTTTGTTTCATATTATTTTAAAGAAGTTCAGAATATAATCTAATATAAATGTAAATGTGTAGAAAACATTAGATGTGGCATGCTACCAAAAAATAACAATAATAAACAGAAATCAAGGGAAAAAAAACAAATCAAAATATTAATAGGGCACGTTCAACTCTTAAGTACACTGATGGAAATATCTGATAGATAAGCCCAATCCAGAAACTCTATCCACTCTCTCAAGTTCCCTGTTGCTTCTAGTTATTGCCCACATACCAGATTTGAATGCAATATACCACTGAATCAAATGTGTTTCTGATAAAAGAAACAGAGCTGAAACAAAAAAAAAAGAGGATTAAAAAAAAAAAAAAACTTATGAACTTACGATCATTAGTCTACCTTATCCAGCTCTCAGAGATAAAATCTAAGATTTGTTGCTGCAAAAGTACCTGCACCCCTAGAGGTAGTTTTGCTAAGAAAGGCCACTGTTCAAAGCTCTGAGCTGAGGTCTGATATACCCACACTGCAAGCCAGATTTGCCAGAAGTCATTACCTTTACCCAGCCTTCCTGTGGCTCAAAGTCCATGCCATGACTCTAAGCACTCTGAGCTATAAGGGACACCCTTTCCCACCACTTTGACTTGACCTGGGCTGTGCACTCCTGCTCTGTGCCATCCCCACACTGTGACTCCTGTGCCAGCACCTACATACCCTGGACAAATCATCAAAATGACTTGCTCATAGAATACGTGGCCACAGCCTGACACTAAGAGAAATGAACGCCAAATCAGTATCCCAAGCTTGAGGTTCATTAGAAATGCAGGCAAGCTCAAGGTGGCAGTGAGAACTGCTCCTTCACAGAAATGATGCCACAAAGAATTGCAATGCTGACTTCCTAACAGGAGCCTTTGTACCACATCTGAAGTTTCAAAGGACTAGCTTAAAAATCAGATTATTTTCAACCTGAAAGAATTACTGTGGACCCCAAATGATCAACTTATAATTTAAAAACCTACCTTGGTATATGTGTACTCCTTTTTTCGTCTTTTTTGTTTTGTTTTGCTTTGGTTTTGCTTATAATAAACAGAAGCTGACCTGTAGCTATGGAGAACCCAGCACATCTGTTAGAGGCTGACAAAGAAGGGAAGTCAGATGCTGGGACAGCAATGCATTTTACGGTTCCTTTAGGAATCTAACTCCAAGAGCCAGCATGTGTTATTAAAAACAAACTGCTTGCGGTAAAAATCTATTTCTGGGGATTGTTTACTGAAATGAAATGTTTATTCACTAAGGCAGTATTTAAAGCTCCACAGATAAGTGCAAACAGTTCCTGAAAAGATACAAGATGTAATCAAATGCAAAAGGGAAATGGTGACAATATTAGCTCTGCTCCAACTCATTTACAGTAATTGCACATTTCACCTATGCAAATGAAAGGGAATTCCCAACAACAGACTGCTTGCACAGTGAAAGAAGACTTGCTGTGTTTGCTGAGGTATAATATTTAAAACTTCCAACTTCTTCATAGAAGGTTCACAATTATTTTCGGGATTATTGCATAGCTGAACTTGTACATAGTAAGGCATGACACAGAAAAACAAGCATTCCTGCAAAATGATTCTTGGCACAAGTCCACTCCATATTGGCTTAAAATACCCTACACTGTTCTGCTGGCAGGATCGCATGTTTACAAGCACTGGATTAGAGGAGTAACCACACCTCCAGACTAATTTAAAACAATTTCTGTTAAATAGAAACAGTAGGCCCTGATTTCTTTCACTTGGAAGGTGAAGGGAGGGAGGGTGGAAAGTGGCACAGGACACTCAGCAACTCATGTTGCTATTATAGTTCTCAGCTCAATGGAATAACGCATGACAAAGGTCAAAGTGTCCATTTTAAACTGATTTGACCTCAACAAAATTAATTAGTTCAAATGACAAAG
This sequence comes from Cyrtonyx montezumae, assembly GCF_038088225.1. Taxonomy (NCBI): domain Eukaryota; kingdom Metazoa; phylum Chordata; class Aves; order Galliformes; family Odontophoridae; genus Cyrtonyx; species Cyrtonyx montezumae. Next base: position 19,877,308 of record NW_027071825.1, on the reverse strand, counting down.
CTTTTATTTTTCAACGTTGATAAAGCATTTAAAAATAGACCGAGTTGTTATGGAGAAGCATCTCAGAACACAAACTGCTTTCAAAATATCCACAGCAAATCCTGCACACTATAATTTGTCATGGGATTCTTTTCTCCCCTAACTAGGGATGCTCCAGCAGCAACAAAGTACTTTCAGTATGGCTGCGTACCCATCTCCAGAACAAGCACATTTTTATGAAATGTATTAGTTTATAGCCCCATTGCAATTTTTCTTAGAAATTCTCTTTTGAGTGCATTTATATGGCATAGCAGGAAGGAGGAACCATCTAAGAAAAATAGTAAGGAAGAATTCTCGGGTTTTATCGCCTCAAAACAAACACTTAGTCAAAGCAAATCTTCACCAGCATCCAGTTTTGAGTCCTACTGTGAATCCTTACCACTTGACATATAGGTACAGATTTTCAGCTCTCTCTCCAAGTGCAGCCAAACCAACACCAACATTATGAACAGCGCAGCCACTCCAGCACAGCACCACGCCTAAGCTAACGTGGTCTGACCACCTGCAGGGTTAAGATGCTGGAAGAATACTGCAGCTTAGTAGAATAGGACTAGAATATTGCAGGAGGGGAAGGGGGAGTTAAGCAGCTTGTGACATTGCCACGTCAGTGCCAGGAACACCAGAGTCTGAAAAGCACAAATTGCCAACGTATACATTTCCAGTAGCTGAGTGAGATACCTCAAATTTCAGGAATACAGTATAAAGGCAGGCCATGACTACATGTCCAGATTCTTATTATAAGAATTTTTTTATTCCCTTCTTTAAAAGGATAAAGTAAAATACTCCTTTTGCGTGGTTAGGATTTTTTTGTTTGTTTTGTATTTAAATAACCTCTACTGACCACTGTGCTTCTAACTTATACCTTATGCATCAAAAGAAAAAATGCTCAGCATGTTTGTCAGCCGTACTGTCAAGAAATTGAAAAGCTGATATGTGAGAAAAGAAAGATTATCACATTAGACATAGAAGAAGAAAGATTAACCTACAAGAGCAGTAGAAGCAGAAAGATGAGCAAAAAGTAGGGACTGGATGGCTCCAGGGGATTGGTAATGAGTTAGACTGCCTTTCTCCTCTAGATCACTGGCTCACATCCAGCCCACATCAGTAGTGACTGAATGTCATTACCACCTGATGGATTTTTGGTGACCTCTGCAAAAATGAATTGATGGTTTCAGTTCAACTGAATAAATGTTCCCATCAAAACAGGTATACCACTGTCTCAGCAGGAGGGGAGCAAACACAGACGAGAAAATGTACCTCTATCCCCACAAACCAGTTAAATAGGAAGTCCACTTTCTAGAAGTAGAGATTTATTTAATACTGTCACAGTTAGAAGATGGTGCATCCTTTTTGAAGCCTTAGTGTTTAGCAACACAGGATGCTCTCCATGCATCTGTCCTGGATTCCTGCTGCCTGTAACTGAATCAGGGCAGTAGATTCTGGTCTATAACATTGCTAAATCTCTTCCTATACTAAAGAAAAGACAGACATTACAGTTTTAAATGTGTCTTTGGAAGTTTTGTTGTATTAACTTGATCGAAATAAGTGAGCACTCCCTCTGGTCCAACTTATAGGAGGTACTCTCTGTCCCTTAGCTGATGACCAGAGAACAACTGAAATCCCCTGGTTGTTTCAAGTAGGGGCCTAGCTGTTTCCTCCTTGCCAAGGAAGCAGGAGCTGAAAGAAACTGCAAAGAGTGCTTGCTCTGTCCTGAGCATGCAACAGCAAGAGCTCCATACAAAGTTCAACATGCTGTCATTCTCTCTCTAGCCCCTACAAAACTAGGAGTCAAGAGCAAATACTTCTGAGCTGATAGAAAGAAAAGCCACCATTACTCATCATAAGAGAGCAAAAGGCTTGACACTTCATTTTCTTTGCAGTTTATTCAAATGTTAATAGCAATTCTTGCAGTCTCAATGATCCCATTTCTTTGCTTTACTCCGTTTTATCCAAGGTGATTAAACTTATGCAATTTCCTACCTCATAATTTCTTCAGAAACACAATTTTACTCTTAAAGGCAATGGAAAAAGTTGTGTATAGTGGCTGAAGGAACTTAAAATATATTAGGAAATAATATTTTGTTTTGATGTTCATCATTCGATTCTGTTCTTCTGGGCAACAATTTGCATATTTCAATATGAATTTGAATGTGAATACAAACAGAAATTTGAGCAACTCATTGCTTTTTTACAACAGTTAGCAACTGGCTGCAGTAATTACAAGTAGAACTAGAACACCTTACTCAGGCATTGGCGAAGGCAACTCAACACTTTTACATCTGCCTGCCATTCTCCATCGCAAAACAGGAATGCACAGTGACTTGCCTTCCCCAGAAAAGTTATACTTATGAATCGTTCTGAGTTGTCTCAGTAAGTAATCAGAATATATTACAACAAACAGACTTTAGAAAATAAAATAAGATAATATTTCCTGATATTTTCAAGTAAGATGGAGGGGAAGGAGAGCCTGGAAATAGCCTGTCCACTGAATAAATTGATCAGATACAGCTGAGAGGTTTGACAACAGCTAGGGGAAAAAACAGATCCCGTGTTTTTCTAGGAAAAATATTATGTGAGTAGATCTATATCACAATAGACATACTCACATATGCAAAATCTCCATGATTACTCACACACTGCAAACTCCATGATATACTCACACACTGCAAAATCTCCATGAAAAACCCTGATTTCACTATTCCTTCAAAAGCTTCATTCTAAGCTTTATGAACATTTTTTCTTTTAAATCTGTAATTAGTTCTTTGCTTTTTTTTCCCCAATGTTTCAAATGTCAGAAACATCATAGGCACTGAAGCCTGCTTCTTTAAATGAAAAGAGAGAGAAGAAATAAATCCATTTTAACATGCCTAGTCAAATACTCTCATGTGAGGGAACTGCTGTCCTAAGAACTTTTCTTAATACCACAGAACCAAACAGAAGATACCAACACAGAAAAATCTTAATCTGTCTGTACACTTCAGTGCTCTTTGTTTATATGTAGTAAAGAGAAAATCACTAGCATATGTCCTCACTGTGGCAAATTAAAGCTCAACTTTGTCACCCTTACTTAAACGAAAGAGCAATTATTCCTGCAAATAAGTACAATGGTACTATTCATTCAAGTAAATACTGTTCTGTGCAAGCCTTGCAGAATGAAGACACGCAAGAAAAGCAGAATTTTTTAAATTGCATGTTTGTTCTCCATTTTCAAAGAGTAAATGAAGATCAGTGAGTCAACCTGAGGGATAGAGTGATTATTTGAAAGCTGGATACTTACATACAGATTCTTATAACTGCATTTTTAAATAACTTCCCACTAGCAAAAGAATATATTTGAGCCTCATATCTGATTTCCTTATCTGAAGCCTAAGCACCTGATAAACGCGTAAGTGATATACCTCCAGACACAGCAAAACAAGCAATTTACTCCTGGGAACTATAAGCAGCTAAGTAGCCTTTCACAATTGTCTTGTCATACCTTATACCCTCCTCAGCTCCTTTGTTCTGCTAGCCACAAAGCTTTATTAAAGTAGAGTTCAGTCATTTGTTCACTGCAATTCCAACAAACTGAGCCAAATGAACCATGTTCAGCCATCTGGAACCTCTTCCTCCAGAGCTTGCTCCCTTTGGGCTGCAGAATCAGTCTATTACCCTGGCATGACATGATCCAGAAACTTGCTACTGCTACAGGACCTCAATTACAATTCCCAGAATGGGTATTGCTGTCAGGGATTCTGCAATGCAACAGACACTGCGTTTGTACCTCACAGTACTGCAAAGCTATTAAAGCCTCTGTACTTGGAATTTGTGGACAACATTACAGGGGCTAAGGACCAGAGAAGTCTGTTCTGCCTCAGCTGGACTTAAAGTTGACCAGAAGCACAGAGCTGATCAGCAGCTCCACAGTCAGGTGAAGGCAGGGCAGACAGGCAGTCCTCCCCTCCGCCCTACAGCCACTTGCTGCGGTGAGGCCACACAGTACCTGGCTGGGGTGACAGAGGGAAAGTATCGAGGGCAGAGGTCCATGCACACCCTTTCAGCACAGGGAGAAGGACAGATGAGTTAAAAAAGAAAAAATAAAAAAAGGCATGCTGGTAACCTTTCTCTGCTTTTCCCTAAAAGACAGGGGGGACTCCAAGTGCTGGCAAGTCATTATCCCCTAACAATCTGATACTTGATTCAGAGGAAGATGTGAGGCTCTCCTGACTGTTCTACTTGTCAGCTAGCCAGTCAGGGCACTCACAAGTTCACTCAGCAACAGGAGAAGGATGTTCCCAGACTGACAACCTGACCTCTTGGAAAGCGGCCATTGGCTGCACTGCTCCTTCATCTGCCTAGGAGGATTTTTGCATCAGTATGCAGGTCAGGCAGCACAAGGAGATGCTGTGGCCAGGTAGCACTGATGAAAGAACAGGACTTAATCTAAATATTGAATGCAATTTATTCTTCTTTTACAATAGCAAATACTGAAATCATAACAAGCAAGTAAAATAAGGCATCAAACTTGCAATATTTTCTAAAACATAGCTAAAAGAGAGGTCCTTTCAAACATGCCCAGAAAAATCCTGAAGTAGCTTATTTTTTTCTTTTCAATATCAACATCCCTTAAGCAGACAAAGCTAATCACATATAAAACCATCCTGAACTCAGAACTCCCTCAATCTTGCTGTCAAGCATCAGTAAGAATGTATATGAAGTCAGCAATCAGAATTTTAGTTTTAGTTAGGCACAAAGTTAATGGCCTGATTATAAAGCCCTTATTAATTATCTCAAGAGATACATAAGGACATTTTCTTCTGACATGCAGACTGCATGCTAGCAAAGTGTGTGCTAAACTTTGACTGATAAAAATAAAGGTTGTTGTTTTTTTTTTCTTTTCACCAACGCTAGCTGCATCTTTTGTGACCGAGGGGACTGATTACCCCTGTCACTTCAAAACTATCACTACACAGAAGCATTGGCCTCACTGAACACTTCAATTAGTTACATTCCTTATTGTAAAAGAAACAACACTGTCAGCAGCAGGTTTTACACAGAACACAAACACCAAAGCTCCAAGTTCCAAACACATTCCTGTCCCTGGGGGCTGCTCCTCTACTCAGCAAGGCACAGCCAGGGAAGCCCATCTCCCAAAAGCTTATCTGCTTCACAGTGCAAGCCGTGACAATTATCTGGTGAGTAGGGTGGGATGGGGCAGCAAGGTTTTATGCATCTGCACTAACAAGATGACTGAAGAGTTTAAAATGTTTAACATTCAACTTTTAAAAAACTATTCTATATCTTTTCTTCTACGCCTGCATTCTATTTGTGCCTGTGCGAAGAAAAGAGATTATATACAGAATTAAAAGGCAAAACAAGGTAAAAGCTCAGAGTGGCAGACTACATGGGAAACTCACTGTTCTACTTGGCCCATTAAGGCATACTTATATTAAACACATTTATACCTGGAAGCCCCAGTCACCAAAAAGAAAAAATGCCTCTCATAGTCAAGTTTCCACTTTTAAATAGTTGGTAGATCTAATGATTTGTCTTCCAAATATTCTAAACACTCTAAACAATCGCTCTCAATTCTTTTTCTTTAAATGATGTGTATATATATATATTATAATTATATATATTATATATAATATTATATATATATATTTAATATATAATAATACATAATATATAATAATATATTATATATAATAATATATATAATAATATAAATAATAAAATATATGTAATAAATAATATATATTATATATATTATTATTTTTTCCTCGATATTATATTTAATTTCTCATTCAGTATCTGGTGAAGAATGAAGTCAAAACAATGCCAAGCAATGTCACTAATCCCGCATATTTATAAATGGTAAGGCATTACACACATATTAATATATTTTATTATAGACTTAACTATCAATATATACATAAAATAAATGCCTGCCCAGAAGAGGTTTAGAAGGGAATGCTTGTGCTTCTGCCAGAGGAGACTGACAGACACTGTCTTCTGAGTATCAGCAAAGATAGGTAAAGGATCTACGCAGATAGCAGCTTGCCCTTTTTTGGGACCACTAAAGGAGCAGAAGTTTGTGTAACCAAAGTTTGTAGGACAGAGCAGTTGACAAAGCTAAGAGCTGGTTCTCCTCCAAAAGTCCTAAAATACATTGTAGTGCGTGCTGGAAAGGATCCTAGGAAAGGGTAAAATGCAAGGTAGTCTGCAATTTAACCAGATCATCATTTCATTATCAAAGTGTCGTGAAATTATGGATTTCAGAAGAGAAATGGCATGGTCACCTGTGAGAGAAGAATTTCATTACCACGTGAAAAAGTGGCTTCTTCAGATTCCTCTTCACCAGTGATAGAAGCCTTCAATAATCTTTTGAAAATCTGCAATACAAGGATTACAGCAGTAAAGCTTTATCAGCATTATATCTAATCTTGCCACAGATTGTTCCTGCAGTTCCAGTCACATGAACTGCCCTCATAGTGGGACTGTCCTGCAGCCAAATACTCAAGGGCAGCTCAACAGTACCTTGAGACAGCATGGATTTTCTGGAAGAGTTGTTGTAATCCAGAATTTCGTGCCAGAAACTATGAAAATGGCATTTAAAACTTTCACATACACAAAAAGGAAATAACTGCTAAGAATCACATGGTGTGAAACTAAAGCAAGTCTATCAACATTTAGCTGCATCTCTTTCCAGTACAAAGAATGAGCATCATTCTGGTGAGTTTTTGGAGGGCACTAGTTTTGAGTCAAAGCCTGGTTGCACGAAGCACTGCTCTGCTCTTTGTTACATTCACAGTTTTCTGTGCACATGTTCTTTTTACACGTTATTTATTCAAACAACCCATGTCCAATGCTTGCACTGCAATAGTTCAGATGCAATAGTTCACTTTAGATATTTCCCTTTTCAAATTCAGTCCTCTACCTCTGCCCTGCATTGGAGAAGTAAGATGGTTTATTAATATGAGCCTTATAGTGAGAAATCCCAGGGCCAACCACTAGTATCTGACTTGATGCTGCTGAAGTCCCCAAAGACCATGTACTTCAGCTGCCCTTCTACAGTATTCCCTACCTCCACAAAGCGCTGTGAAAATAAATGCATGAATGATTGATAGGTGCTCACATTATAGGGTTAAAGGCCACACGAGACAGAGAGAAAACTAACATATTCAGAGAGAAGATTACGGTGTGTTTCTCACCAGCTAAGGTAATACAGAAGTAACACACAGGGTCACAATTGCTATTAAAAAAAAAATCAAAGATAAAAAAGTGACATCCAAAATATTAAAGAGTTTTAAAATATATATTAAATGTTGCTGGCATACACTGAAAGACTTCCCCCCCCCAAAAAAAAAAAAAAAATAATAAAAACACTTTGGGTTTGTAATCCACTCAACCAAATTCCCCTTTGGAATTAGAGAGATACAAGTCTCAGGTAAATAGGTGTGACACTGAAACAACTACTCTTGCTGCATTTGTATGTTAATGAATTCCTCTGATTGCTTGCTGGTGGCATGACAAAGCAATTCTGCATGAGGCTAAGAGAGACAAAGCCATGCAATAGCACAGTCCTTTAATCGTTCAAAAATTCATCCTGCTCCTTTTTCATTTCTTCTCTGCACAACGTCACTACTTCTGGGATAAAGTCCTCTTGGCAAGCAACACGAGGTCTATAAACTAACTTCGCAGAGAGTGAATTGCTGTTGCTGTTTCTAGGTTAACATTGACAGGAACTAACAGAGTCTTCAAAAATATCATAAACTTTGTTTTAGAGCTGACACACAATTGCTGCACAGTGCATTACAGGAACATCCAGAGCTGTATGAGCAGATCCAGCAGTGCTCAGATAGATGGGGTTTGTCATCCTCTACACCCTACCTCTGGCAGGAAGGGGGGTGGGGATTAGGAGGGAAAGGGAGAGAGGGAGGAAATGAAAGGGCAAGAAAAGCACTACTACTAGAAACGCCTTAGACTACAGTATTTCTTGTACAGATCTGACCTGTGCTATGTACAGCAATGTAACCTTGAAAAAAATATCAGTAAATAACCTAGAGTACTTTATAAGTGAACAACACAACAGCACTGCTCTGCACTGTCATCTGGGACACTCTGTTTCATTCATCATTATGGTCTCCCATCTCTCTCCCCAAGTCAATTGGGATTCCAAGTGCAGTGGGGAACAGCTCATTCATTCACAGAGGAAAGCAGCATGCTTCACATTGCTACGGAGCTTCCTGGGATTCTCAGTGCCAAAGTATATTATTGTTTCTTTGGGACTCTCAGAAAATAAGAGGGCACATTTAAGCCCCTTTAACATTTGTTTCTATTAGAAACACAGCAGAAGAGCAGTCCAGGCTGCTAACAGATCTCCCAGCACTAGCACATGCATTTTATCTGCAAGCCTAACTCTGGAAAAAACTCTGAAGCCTGATAGAATGGAATTACATCCACAATTAAGTGTACTTAATCTATCACAGATTACAAACAGAAAGTTGAAAAGTGGTTGGTGGGGCCTTTGAAGGGAATCACAAGGAGGCCTCCCTCCCCAGAAAAACAAGACATAGGTCGAGGAATAGAGGATGGGAAAGTATTTGCTAGGAGCATGAAAGAAAGAAATGTGCAGCCTTCAGGCCACAGCACTGACTTTATTCAACAGGGAAAAAAAAAAAAAAAAGAAGAAATAAACATATATCCTCAAAAAAAGAGGAAAATCTCAGTACAACACAAGTAAGTTGTATTTCAGATGATTTCACTGTGATCATAAAATTGATATGTAGCAGTAATAGTTGCTAAAAAGGTTGTTCTCCAAAGCAATCTGGCTTGGTCAAAATGCAGAACATTTCTCTAGCACGTCCTACTCACAAAAATAATTACCAGAATAACTGAAGACAAACCATCATTGTAAAGTCTTTTCTTTTCTTCCTTGGAAGTTATTAATCAAAACCTCCAGCAAATGGCAGCGAGCCAGAGATGGATTCTGCAGAGTCTGCTCTGGCTCTGGTTAACAGGAGCAGCAGCACGCAGATTTCACAGCACGACGGGGGTCGATGCCGCTGATTTAGTCTTCTGTTATCAACTACCACTCCCTGATCTGGGTAAGGGAATATTTGGTTTTACACAATCAGACATTTGCTCAATCACCAAAGTTTTGTGTATATAGCCTGCATGTGACATTCAGAAATGTTAGCGTGACTCCTGTATCTTCATTAGGAAAGCAGAGCTATTTAATACCATTACTTAAGTTAAATAAGTACTACCCCTGCAGTCAATAATGCAGTCTCCATTTTAACAGATTCTGCTCCCATTTCCCCCCTTTTTTTTGGATGTGGAGAAGACACAGTATAAACAGACTGAGCAGACAGTGGAGACAGTGCTGCCACCTTTTGGTGCCAGACAAAATCCGATCTGCTCACATCACAATTAGGGGCATAGAAAAGTGATCATTAAGTTGCAAGCAAAACATGGGCCACTTCTGATGTGACGCACATTGTACTATTAACAAATCTTAAAAAAGGGGATGCGTTTCTTTCCTCTCTCTCTAAAATTGATTTATGGCTTAAAGATTTTGAGAAGAAAAAGGCTATAGAGAAAGGAGCTTTAATTACAAAGACAAAAGATTCATAGTAGAGTATGTTTAAATATCCAAAATTCAACTACTAACTTTTTGTAAAAGCAAAAGAATGGAAATATCAGGAAAGACAAGGAAACGTCAGGAAAGGGGAAAGGCAAGGGGGAAAATGGAAAAGAAAGCAAGAAGGAAAAAGGAGAGGAGCCAAAGCCATTGCTGAAATGAAGTTTACATCGCATAGCAAAACTGAAAGAGCTTCCAAAGGAATATGATTAGCAGTGAATTATATATATTTTAATTCACGTATGCATAAGTATGTAAGATTCCTGCCACAATAAATATTTCCACATTGATTCACAATTTGGGAAGAGTAGGGAGAACCTGCTCCTTTGGCTCAGCTGAGCACTGCTGCTGACAAATCAAGTCACACTGGCCTGGCTGACACACAGAATGAGTACCTCCCCGTGCCAGGAAGCTTGTCCTATTCCCGAGATTCCTACTCCTCCAGCAGATCACCCCTCCCATGCCACAGTTGCCAGGAGGGCAGGTAGGCTGAAACACTGCACGCTCCTCACTTGCTAGGGCTGTGGCTGGCTGTCAGCGCTGAAGCAATCCTGAATTGCTCAGACCTCAACACATCCTCTAGGCTGCTGCTGGGAACATGCATGCTTTCCAATCACAGAAATTAATAGTAATGGAGATTAACCTAATTCAAAGGGTAAAACAATACTGCTTCCACCAATGATCTCAGCAACAGATCATCTCAAACCATCTGCAGGGCCAAAAGATAATCCACTGATGTTGCTTTCGCAGCATTACAAAGGGCAAAACTAAGGTGGAACAAGTCATAATACAATTCAGTGAATTTAGTGTTTAATTCAGCCCAATACAGACCAAGCAGGTTTTCCTGAAAACTTTTCTACTTTTCATTTCAGCCCTCTTGAAGTACCATTTAAGGATGGACTTAACAGTATTCCTTTCATAATCTCCATTAAAATTATTTTCCTAATTTTTTTTGTCTTAACTTCCTCATTATAAATCTCTGCTAAAAGCCCATCACAAGTCCTACACATACAGCATAAAACAGAATTTCCATACACTGCTCCCTGATTTTCTATGAATAGTTTTGTTAAAGTGACAGTGTAAAAAAAAAATTTTTGTTCGCATTTCCTACATTGTTCAGAAAACATATTGATTTGCAAAAATTATATAGCCCAATACCTTTGTAAAATCTTGTGACTTCATCCATGAAATATACTTAATTTCTACATCTTCAAAAATAAACATTTGTCATACAAACTGCTACACTAACTTGAAAGTATTCCAAGAAAGAGAAATAACATTTGCATTTGCATTAAAGCAACAAATAAGAACTTAGAAAAGCAAAAGAGACAAATGAGAATAACTAAATTGAATGGCATTTTATAAGAGTAGTGTTGATCAATCCAGTCCCTGCTACAGGTGTAATGCACTGGTTTTTTTTTTTCTTTTCCATTTTTATATTTTGGATTTGTCACCTTTTTGTTCCCTGTTTAAAAAACATAGTCCTGAGTTTTAAATGAATTGGTTCTGTATTTATTAGACATGCAAACAAATAAGCAAAAACCATATTGTTGTTTTAACACACTTTCCCTTCCATTCTCCATAGCTATTTTCCAAACTGGACGTTTGTGATCTGGGGTTCTCTTATTTATTTTGCAGGTGGTTAGTTACCTGATTTTCAGAAGAGACTGAAAGCAAGTTGCATAATGCTCAGCATTCAAATCGTATCAGCACTGCTCCCCTCATAAACTCTTCATTTGATCTGATTAATCATTGTAGCCTAAAATATTAATGGATTCCTTTTCAAACCATTTAAAGTTTACAGTAACCACGGAACAGGCAATCTGGTCACTCTTATTTATACTATTGCTTTAGACCTTAGGCATTTCAAAGAGAGAAGGAAATATGGCAAAATCTGCCTTCTTGTCTGCAGTATTTACATGCTTTACATAGTTTAAAAATATGTGGCTTATTAATGACTGATTTTTCAACCTCTCCAATAAGCTTTTTATTAACATGACAGTCCTTTACTTGCAAGTGTCAAGCAATTTCACACCATGCATGTATCCTTTATGATGCTTAATATAAAAGATAGTACAGTATTTATATCCCTCACAATAAAAGAATGGATTGTTTTAAGGTTATACAGCCCAGTTGTGATAAAGAAAGAAGGAACCTTACAAAATGATAAATATTTTCATTAAAAAACTTTAAAACTAAAAGTTCAAAGATATGTTCTCCTCTCTTATATCTTGTCAAAACATGACTTAGGACCCAAAACTAATCTACTTTCAATTTTATTCCATATTTCAGTGCTGTCATAGTACTCAGCAGAGAGTATTGGAATACGATCATTTTTTATTTTGTTGATGTTACCGACAGCTTTATTTCACAAAGCAATCTTATACTATGTCTACCACTGGTAGGTCACAAAGGTCAAATAGTCTATCCTTACAGGTAGAGAGCTTATTAAATGGCACGTCTATTAAACCCAATGGACAACATAAAGAAACATTTCAGCAAAATACTTTTAGCATAGTTCACTGAGGACACAGTGAAAAGGATATAAAACAATTTCCAAAGATTTTATCTTTTCTACGTGCATCTCCAAAATTATACTTTGCGCAAAGCATTTCAAATAGGTGTCAGGAGAAGGAGCTGCAGAAAGATGGACTTTGTCTGTACAAACATTTACTTTGTCTTACGCATTTAAAATTGCACACTTAGCACATTTAGTGGTAGGTGGGTTAGCAGAGAGAATTTTCTGCATTCTAGGGCCACGACATAATTAAATGTTCCATTTAAGATCATCACACAATTCATACAACACATTCCCGGCAATGTTTGTACATGTGCTTTATGTACTGACCTGGATCATCGTAAGGTATTTTTAAATGACATAATTAATCACAAAATGATTTGGGAAAAAATCTAATTATGCAAATCATTACAAGGTGCTCAAATAAAATCTTCATGTTGTATCTTGTGAAGTCCAAATAATTCTGTTTAACAAAGAGGGTGTAGGCTTTGCAAGACCCAAATATTTATAGTCACGTAATTGTGATTTTCTCTCTCCTCCTGGCATCACTTCATTATTTCCGTGTTTGGCAGTTACCTATCGCATTCTGGATCTTGCTGTTTCAGTATTTGTATGTGAATGACTCCAGTTACAAAAGCATAAAAAAATAAAGACATCCTTGGACTAGGAAACCTATGCGTTCAGATATTTTTCTTCAGATTTAACCATTACAGCCCAATCAAAGCACATATTCCCACTGCATTTCTCAACCATATATATTGATTTCTGGATAGGTACAATTCTAAATACTGGTATGCAGAATCCATGGAATCTCATGCAGGCTTTATTAGATGAAGAACTTGGCCCTCTGTTGCCAGCAGATTCGCCTGGTCAGATAATTAATAAGATACAGAAACATAAAACATGAGTTGTTAAAGTTTACAATTACCTTCCCTCACAGCTCCATTCTGAACGCACTGTCCTTGCTTTAACACATAGTAAATCATCTACCTAAATGTATTTGCACCCAATCATTTTTTAAAGTCACAATCTTTGTAGTGTCAACTTGTCAAGGGTCAAAGGGAAGAACAGGCAAGATTCCCAAATCAATCTGCTTGTAGAAACTGTCTCATTTCATTTCAAATTACCTGCTGTGGCTGAAGCAGGCTATGGACAAACTGCCTTCCTCCATAAACCATGACAGCACAGGTCGAACTTATGTGATCATTCATAAGGGGCAAGTCATGCTGGGTCTGTCATTAACTACTTTTAAACTGCTGTGCAGGGTTAAGTGATCTTGCAGGGCAGCAGCAGATATAAATACTATTTGGACAGTTTAATGTCAGGCGACAACTCCTCTGGGATTAAAAGCATGTAACCCAATAGTGGTGTTATCGATATAAGGATTAAGGTACTTTGGACCATTTCTTGCAGTCACAACTGTTCTGGCATTTTGCATACTATGAAGATATCAGGTGCATAATGTAACACCTCTTAAAAAGCTCCCTAAAATATTAACAGCTACGCCCACCTTCTGTGTAGGCACCCTCCATTTGCTTTAGTTTTGCCCTCGTGTAACTGCCCGAGCCAGGAGAGGATACTGCTAATCCAGGCACATGAGTACACTGCAGCCACTCGTGGGCGAGGGGAACAGCTCAGAACCAGCACTCCTCAAAGCCACTGGGAGCAGTTCCACACAAGCTCATATTTAGCAAAATACTTAGATGCCTACTTTCAAACACGGCAGTGGAACTATTAATTGAGCCTGCCACATGGAGATATAAAAATAAAAATTAAAAAGGCGCAGCATAGTTTAATAGGGTATGCAGCGCTGCATGACAGGTTAACTTGTGCTTCGGTCACATCTCCTTTAGTCACCACTATACTAATTCACTCAAATGAGCAAGAAAGTTATGTGTCAACAACAAAAAAACAGCCATCTTATCTTCCACCTTCTGAGACAGCAAAAGTCAGAGATCGATGTTTATCGGTGAATAAAGCTAGCTCCAGAATCAAAAATCAGAATTTTTTGAAGAAATATATATGAATATTTCTGAATCTTTCTTCACCATCATGCTCTTATTAAACAATAACAGACAGATTGCAGTATCCTCAACGCATTCACCTTCAGTCATAAAGTGGCTGGGGATCGTTACAAGAGCATGCAGTGCCACACTAGTACGCAGTTTGCCAAGGAAGCCCAACTCCTGCTCACCTGAAGACGCATTCCTCACGTGTATGATATATGCACCAAACCATATATGAAACAGTGTGCTAACACAAGGGAGCTGATTTACTGGTATCTCATAAAGCACAACTGCCTGTGGCACTAAGAAAGAAAGTAATAAACCTTAACCTAACAAAATCCCAAACTTCAGAGACACAGTAACTTCATGAAGGAGAGAGGAGGAATCAAGAATGCATACCCTTTAAAAATGAAGAAACCCAGCACAGTGACATTGGGTGTAGGAACAGTGAGGTGCAATAGTTCTGTTACAGGGTGTCAAGCCTACTCATATTACAGATTGCAATTTCCCTGTTATTTAACTTTGCCCAATGATCACTTAATGCTTTCATTAGCACCAATTTTCACCAACCTTTCATAACAAACACCACCGCATACCAATGCCCACCACACCCTTCCCTCAGCATTGCTGGCTTTCAAGCCCCAGCTCCTGCCCTCCACCTCACAAAAACTTCACGATTCTCTGCTAAACAGCAGCAAAAAGGATATCATCAGCATGACAGCATAGGATTAAAACAGCGGATCATGTTTTCTTTATTCTTATGTGTACAGCTCTCCGTACATGGGTGGCACGTACTCAAAAGCTGTTGTGTGTGCATAGATGCAGAATGCCCACATCTCTGTATCAGTTCGAGGCCAAGAAGAATAAAAAAAAACCACAGATCTCTGATAAGGGCAGAGAAGTTTTATCCCTCCTACCATCTGTAGGTGGGCTTCAACCCACACGCCTACTCTCATCTGATGACTGACCATAGCCAACAGCACTGTACATACCAGGTGCTCCCAAACTTGTGACAAACCTGAGTACTCAATCTCACTTCTTTCTTTCCCTCCTAGGAGGCAAGCATGTGCAAATGGCAGTCCAGCGAGTTAAGATCCAAAACCCACTCACTGAAAGGCAGCTCTTCTCTGATCTCTCTCCATTTCTCCTTCACTTACAAGCTTGTGGCTACAACACTTTGCACTCCCTGCCTGTGCTGTTGTCCCCCCCCTGCATCAGCCTCCAGCCTCATTTGTAACAGGCTCCCAGAAAGCTCACAGCAGACAATTGCCTTTATGTCTGTCTTCCCTTCATCCTCATTTGCCCTTGCTCACAGGGAACTCGCACTTCCAGACTAGCTGGCAGGGCAGAGCTTCAAGCCCCCGGGAGCAGTGTGCAGGTGGCCCAACCACTGCAGATACCGTTGAGATCCTCCTAGGTAAGAAAAGCTGGCAGTCTCCCAAAATTGATAATTTCTTAAATTCAGACAAAATAACATTGCAACAACGCAAAGATAAATCAGTGACGCTACCTTCAGTAGCACGTTAGCTCAAGAAAATAAACATAAAGATGTTAAAATAGGCAAAACAACCTACTACACATTATGCTATTTTCACCCCATTACAGTATCTATAGCAATCAAAAAGAATTCTGACTCAACAGATTTCAGGAATTTTGATGGATGGAATGTTATTTGATATTCAACATCTTTTCAGGATGCACTTTTTGTAAATGAGAACACAGTTTAAATTATTACTTTTGAGCTTGCACTACAGCATAAAGAATATGAACAAATTTCTATGGCAAAATTGTAAGCAATATGCCATGGTTTGAAAACATGTATTACACAGATATCCATATCATCACTGCAAAATGTTTAGAAGGCTAAAAGAGAAGGTAGTTGGTCAAAACCTTCAGGTCAAAAAGGGCAGGGTAATAAAAACTGAAAATGAAAGACAAAGTAGAGAAAGTTTGTTTATTTAAAGGTCATATTTCTCTGAGAAAGAAAAGAAAAATAAGCTTCAGGCCATTTGTGAACCACATCTATAACTACATGAAACAAGCTCAAAAGCCATCATTAAAGACGAAGAAACTGAACAGAAAGACAAATGCTGGATTACCTCTGACCTATCTGCAACAGCTCATTTATTGGAAAAGTGATGAGCAGCTTCTTCACGTTCCTTTCTACAGCTTCCCAGCCTCAGTAGCTAGGAGGCTAAGGACACACTGGGCTGATCCAGAGTCTTCTCTAAGAAGGGTGAAAATTGCACCTAAACACATTCAGCTAACAGAGCTTCCCCTTTCCCTTATGGTTCATATTTTTCAGTTGTTCTATATGAGCATTCTGCTCATTGCATTCCTCCAGCTGCTGGATGCTATTTTACCAGGCTTACGATACTGCAGCACAGTTCCCTCTCCCTGAGTGAACCATGTAACATCTAGACACTGTCACCTTCTCCCCTGACACCTGAGTTGAGCATACTCTGCACAAAAAAAATTATTTTAAATTAAAAAGTAAGAAAGCAGTTGAAAGGATAACTACCTAACCATATATATATAAATACACACACATAAAGTGGATTATTTAAATACTAAAATATCCGAGTTACCACAAAAAGCATTGCCTGAAAGTTATCATTTTCTGCTCTCACGTCTTTCCTTTGAATCATAAGCCATGGAGTGAAAGAATAACACCCCGTGTCACAGTGTTAGAGAAAAAAAACTACTTTGCTGCTTGTTGGGACAACACCTTACAGCACTGTCTAGTTGGAAGAATTCACTGAGGAAATTAGATCAAAATAGAACCACCAAAAAAAAAATCTCTCCTAAAAATCCCTGAGCTGATAACAGTATGCTCTGAATCAGTGTCAAACTTGAGCAGATGCAAGGCGAGCTTAAGACAATCCACTGAAACAATGGGCTGCAACTGCACTGAATAATAATCTGTCACAGGAATTTTCCCCTTTGTGGATGCCATCAGCCTGTAGCTCCTGAGGGCTCATTCTTTGCCACTTCTTTTCTTTAACCAGGAACGATTACAGGATACAAGTTTCAAACCTATCCATATGCAGTTGTCTGCAAAATATGTACCTTGTTAAGTGAATGGAACAAGTAAAGTTACTTCGATAACACAGTATTCAAATACAATATTTGAATTAAAAACAGATGGCATGAGCTTGATTGAAGAATCAACTTACTTGGCAGCAGCATGCAATAGGAGGAAATGCCTGACATTGATTTCAGTAATAAAAAAATATTCCCTTGAAAGAATACTGAAAAGCAACTCCCTAGTCACCTTGATATTCTTTGGACAATACCTCAAATACTGAATAAAAAAGTGACAAAAGTATCTTACTTTTATAAGTATATACTGACAAAGTATCTTAAAGCACGACTGTTTTCCCATTTGATAGAAGGGAAAACATCTGTTGACTATTTCATCAAACTGGCTGATGTTCAAACTGCAAAAGGCTGAAGGTGATTACTTTCAAGGAATGAGCCAGTCTATGCTCTCAAAAAATCTTTGGAAAGATCGAATGGAAAACTCAACCAGAGTCCCTGCAGCCAGAAACAGACAGAGGAGGAGCTGCTCCTCAGCACCTTCACCATGCTACAAGTGCTGCTGCTCCACAGGAAAAAAATAATTACCAAGATGAATTGAATGACTTTCACTCTCCTGATCGCAAAGAGATTGGAAGTGGAATAGCTCTCTGGTGAGTCACAGGAGCTAACTCAGCCTCCAAAGCCTTGTCGGCCCTCCATCATCAATTGCAGATCGAAACGAAACATTGCAAAAGAATGCAACGGTAACAGAAAACATTTCTCCCTGAAACCAAAGTTTAGAGAGAAGAGCAGGGTCAGAATGTCCACTACAAAGCTGAGGGCAGATCTCTTCTATCCCAGGGGAGGGCCGGGCACTCATTCAGACTCACAGGGTGGGTGCCACTGCCCACCTCAATCAGCCAAGGGCTGTGCTCAGCGCCTCACGGGCGGCCAACACTGCGGTCTTGGATGCTGGCAGGTAAATCAAGATACGTGCCTCCAACTCTAGTCGAGGGATGATAAACTGACTTTTGATGTTCCATTTAGCCATTCAGATTAAACAAAGTGACACGGAAGGTTAAACAAGCTTTACAAAACAAAACCTACCTTCACAATAGGAATTAGCACTTGCAAAACTGAGAAACATTCCATTTTCCTGCACTTGGTATTGTCTAGGACCACTGTCCATGTTCTCATAGTTGAGCTTTTTCCTATTTAATAAACTCATATAAACAAATACAGGCCCATATGGAGGTCATGTTTCTGTTCTGATGGGATGGGCAAAATGGTGGATTGAAGGTATGATTCATAACCATTTTCAATAAGACAGAACTTGAACTTTGCAGAAAATAGGAGCACACCCCAAATAATATCAAAGTAACTAAAAAATGATTTCATTCTGCACCTACATGGAGTAGCTTCCTTTATGACATAGCAAAGAACAGCCAGTCCAAGGCAACTGAGCCCAAGAACAGTAGGTTATAGAAATCAAGCTACACACTGCAGTGAAAATTTCCAACATTAATGCAATTACAGACAAGAAGTTATCCAGAACATTTCTTTGATCAGCTTAACATGAGAGATGCTGAACTGTTGATCCTTGTCTGTTGGGAATCATCCAGAAGTTATCTAATTATTTTTTTTGTGTGTGTGTATTAAAAATTGCATTTCCACTAATGTAAGGGCATTTCCCATGACACATCAAACAAATACTTCAGTTAGCCAACAACATTCTCTTCCCCAAGCTGATCTGTGCTTTGAGCCCATTCAATCACACAGACTTAGCTTTAAACCAAGAGCTCCTCTGCTCCACAGCACTTCTTTCTGTCATGTGCCACAAAGCCAGCTCCCACAGTTAAAAAGTTAACAACTTTAAGTCTATGATGCAATGAGAGGGAAACTCCAGTGCCTTGCAAACAAGCATTTTCTTTCTAAGAAATAGATATCACTCTAAGTAAAAAAGAAGATAAATATATATGTGCACAGCAGCCTTAACGGCTTATCTGCTAAAATTTACATACAGAGTTTTAGATGACTGAAGCCAACAAAGATGGTCTTGGACGTAAGCTCACAGCAGGGGAAAAGGTGACAGTGACCTTTGGTGCATTTTAAGGGCCACAGCAATAGTGGCACCAGCAGACAGCAAACAGAGAACCATTAGCAGACACTCAGGGTAAGAACAAGGGTAGGTGGGGGGAAGCAGAAAGGCAGAATGCAAGAAGCTAGGTGGAGAAAAACTGACAAAACTGGAATTATACTTCTAAAAAGCAGTTACTAAAAATGGGATAAAAAATTAGGCGAATATAACAAATAACAAATTCCCATAGATTCTTCTAGATGTGAAAGGTATTAGCCTAACAAATTATGCTTCTATTGATGCTATCAATGCTAACATCCAATTAAGAAATGTTTGATTCCATGTTCTTCTAAGTATCACAAAGTTCACTAACATTTTAGGTTTTAATTTCAACCTCACAAACCTCAACCTCTGCAAAGAGATCAAAACTTTGAGAGTCTGAGCAAGAAAAGTTTCTTGCTTTAATAATTTGACTGCACAAAGTACTTTAAGAATTGAGTATCTCCTCCTTGCTCCAGTTTAAGAGTGTGATGTGCCAGTGTTATATTGAATTTAATCCACACAAATTTAGGATGTGAGAATTTGTTTAAAAGACTTTCTCAACCTTCTCAGGACAATGCTGAAAAGAAATATCCACTTAAAAATAAAAACCATCCTTGCAATATTGAAAGGCTTATTACTTTGGATATGAAATTAAATATATACACTCTGTATATTCAGAAACACTTTGCCAAACATCAGTTACTCCTTTATTACATTATTGTCACACTGAAAATACTTTCATAAACAGTTTTGTGCAAATGAGCTGCCATTAGCAACCTCAAGAATTGCAGACTCTTCCTCTGAGAAAAGAAGCTTTACCTGTTCAGTAAATATTCACTGCATCTAGTATTATGTGCCCAATGATTAGTAATTTCACTGTGTTTCATACAAACGCAAGTGCTTTGTAAATGCTTTCAATTCAAGGACTGAACATAAAGAACAAAAATATGAAGAAGTGTCATTGACTATGTTTGCAAATGAAATAAAATAACTGTTTTCTCACAGTGAAATCTAGTTTTTTGTGTCAGACTCAGAGGAATGAGAAGGAGGCAAGGTCTCTGCAGTTACTTCGCATCCTTAAGGTAGTACACAAAACATTCACCATACCTGCTTTTATTTTTCAGCTTCTCTTTAGGATTTTAGATACTGAACTTACATTTTTACAGTTCCTGATGCTCTGTCACATAGCTATTTGACACATCCACATGTTCGACTCCTTTGGGCATTCCTGTAAAATCATTAGGGAATTTCTTAGTCAAGGAAAGCCTTTCAGCGTAGCTAAACTTTACACATATAGCTTTGAAAATCTGCCTTATCATGCGCTAACATTAAATAAAAAAATAAAAAGCAGCATAGTAGTAGTTGACTGACAGGAAGCTTGAAGGAATATACTATATAACATATACATATATACACACACAATCAATACTTTGCCAATTGTGGAGTAATAGTGGTCTTTTCCTTTGGTAGTCATAGCCAGAAAAAGCCACTGGGATGTTATTACCCACCCTTACTGTTGCTGACATTTCTCACGTGATTAAATCATGTCTTCACATTCCTTATATCGTACTAACATGCCTATTGTAGGATTCTAGCATCATTTGAAGCACGTTAGGTTATTTCCTAGGAAAACTCATTTTCCACTCATTCTCTAACCCATTTACTTTTAAGTTCTGAGGATTAAATGAGTCTGTTTTACTTTTAACACTCCTCCAGTATTGCCAGTAGGTACATTCTTAGTATACTACACGAATCAAGAGCCTCATTTCAGATGCCTTTGTGCCTGTCATTTGTTCCTATTTCTTTTAAAAAAGTACCAGGATGCAATTTTAAAAGCACTCATTGTAGCTGCTATTTGAATTAAAGACAATGACATTCATTTAAAGCTAAATGCCATCTTATCCTTCACTGTGCTATTCTTTGGGATGCAGAAACAGCAGAGTAAGGAGTCGTTCTGAAGCTGGTATCTCTACTAAAGATGAAGAAATGCTCTTGCAAAGCAGTGCAGCAGAGAGCAGCATGAAGCAGAGACCTCTCCTCACATACCCTGACTGGCAAATAGAGCTGGGCAGCAATACTGGGAGAGATCACTGGATACACATCAGTTGGCACCAGAGGAAACCATGGAACTGACAAAAGCACAAAAAGAGGAGGGGAAAAAAAAAGCCTCCTGCTAATAGATATTATAGCTGAAAACAAGAGCAGAGCATCTGGACAAGATCACAATGAGCTGAGAAGCTCTTCCTTTCTGCTGGCCCCTCGTGCAGCCTGTGCATGGTTCTGACCCTAGTACCTCCAGCCCTGCTTCTATACTTCTACAGATAAGAAAAGCTAATAAGAATACATGACTGCTATATCTTGAACAAGGCACATTTCATTGAATCAGTGCTTATATCAATGGACAATCCCTAAAGGTTCAGAAAATGCAAAATTTCTACCAGGCAGTTGTTTTACTTACAAAGTCTTTCTTACGCCAACCACCAACCCCACTTTACTCAGAATAGTTAAGACCTTGGGTCAAGGAGACAGTGGCATTAGCACTCAACAGAAAATGTGCTTCTCCACACTAAAATAGCCACTTAAGCAAGAATGTGGAAATGATTTATCTTGCAATGTTTGAAGTTGGATCTTCACCTCAGTTGTGTCATGACTGCACAATCAGTCAGAGGAAAACTGTTATGCTTTCATTCAAAGAAAAGGATATTCAGCTCTTCACCAAGAGTATCTAACAAATAATGTTACATTTTAGGAAATAAGAAAATCATAAATATTAGCTAGTGGAAGCATTCACATTTATAACACCAGAGCTAGAGACCTTCAGTGCTCCAGTGCCCAAATATAAATCTCACTGTTTAATAATGGAAAGGCAATATGATTTCACTGAAAACCATTTCATTTAAATAAAGTTTTATTTGTATTTCTGAATATTCCAGCACTACATTAATGTAAGATGATCAGAAAAATCAAAATGAAAAATTAAATTGAAGCTTATAATATGGTCTTGTGAAGGAAATCAGACTTTTAAGGCAAGGAAACTGCTGGATACATCTGATTTGAGACTCGGTCATACCATTTATATACTCAGCATTCTTTAACGGTTGTACAAACCACAGCATTTTAAAATAATGCACATAATACTGACAGTGCCTATGTATGTAACTAACACAGTTGGGATCAGAGCCCATAAAGCAATCAAATGGAATTCTGAAGACTTAACAAGTCCAATAAATCATAAAATTATGTATCGATAAAAACTTGTCTTATTTTTAACCACTATTTGTACTTTCCCTTTGAAAATCCCATACTTAAGAAATCAGTGAAGTTGCTGATGTGAAAAGCAGTCATCGTAACTACAGGCACAAGTTCTACTGGAATTGAGAAAGCTGCCAACTTGTAGAGAATCTGACTCCATCTGTTTGCCCTCTACAACCAGCTCCGATGGCACATCTCCATAAAATTCAACCATCATACTCCTGAAGAACCAGAAAGCTCAAATTTATCATATTTATAGACATTGTCTCAGCAAGAATACCAGAATTCGGAGGAATAAATAAGGAACTAGGGAATTCTAGGCAAGAAGCCCGTGAATATTCGCAGCATCATGGAATCACCAAGGTTGGAAAAGATCACTAAGATCACCCAGACCAGCTACTAACCCATCACTAATAGTCCCTGCTAAACCATGTCCCTCAGTACTAAATCTAAATGTTTACTGAACACCTCCAGAGTCGGGGACTCCACTGCTTCCCTGGGCAGCTCGTTCTAGCACCTGACTGCTCTCTCAGAGAAGCAGTACTTCCTAATGTCCAATCTGAATCTCCCCTGGCACCACTTGAGGGCAGGGAACAGGCAAGCTGGTAACAACAGATAAGAAGAAGGTCGAGGTACTTAACAACTTTTTGGCTTCAGTTTTCTCTGATAACTCCTCACCTGGTGACAAAAAAAAGGCAACACTTACACCCATTTTTAAGAAGGATAGAAAGGATGATCCTGGGAACTACTGTCCTATCAGTCTCACCTCTGTACTGGGAAAGATCATGGAACAGATCCTCCTGGAAGCTGTACTAAGGCACGTGGAAGTTAGGGAGGTGATATGGGAAAACCAGTATGGCTCCACCAAGAACAAATCCTGTCAAACCAAACCAGTGGCCTTTCATGATGGTGCCACTGCATCAATGGACAAAGGAAGTGCCACCGATGTCTTCTATCTCAACTTCAGTAAGGCATTTTACACGATACCCCACAACATCCTTCTCTCTCAATTGGAAAGATATGGATTTGATAGGCGGACTGTTCAATGGACAAAGAACTGGTGGCAGGATTGAATCCAGAGAGTGGTGGTCAATGGCTCTCACTTTACATACAGATGATTAGAAAATTCATGTGTTTAGTAGAATGAAATATCCTGCTAAATTCTCCACTGCAAATTAAAAAAAAAAAAAAAAAAAGGTTTTGGAGGGACAACAGGAGCAGCAAGTTTTGGGACCTTCATGTAACATAACCATACAACTTGCTGATACTGCAGCTCATTCAATTAAACAGCATTCAAAAGGAGTAGATATCTGATGGATTATAACTGGATAATTTACAGCAATGGCTCTATCTATAGGAATACAGGACTTGCTGCATCAGATAAACTGGCTATTGCATCTGGTCACACGATTTGCCTGAGGCAATGCAATTCCCAGTGCTTCAATGGGAGTTGTAAAAAGCCCAGTCCATCTTCACTGCATTTTGCATTACTTAACTGACAAAATTTACTAAAAATAAAAGCATAATGACTGCCTATATGCTACCCCAAGTGTTACCCCCAAGCCTTTCAACATCCTATTTTCAGTAGCTGATGTCTCCTCGGCTGATCACTAGGGCTGATATTTTCATTAAGCATATCTGACAAAGTCTGATTCCCTCTGCGCACACACACAGATGAGTATAAACATTCATAGGCTTACTGAGAAAGCCTTAATCACTTCTAAGAAAAATGCTAATAAAAATATTTACTATGCAAACTTTTTCTTTTCTTTGAAAAACTCCGGTGCTTCCTAAGATAATATGTTTCAGTAGAAAAGTACTGCTTGTAAAGTAAAGAAGCAGCATTGCACTGTTTCTTATTTTCAAGAAAATCTACCTACATTCATTCACATTATACAAATTTCTAAAAATACATACATTGGCATAATCCTCTGGTATACTAGAATGCATGACTCCTGCTTTGCCAAAACCAAGCAATCCACATAAAGGTGAGTTATAACAGTGTTATCTCATGACAGCATTAGGTACTGAAATTAGTCTCACTCGCAGGGAAGACAACACATGCCGGCTTTGCCACATTTGTTCTTCCCAATAGGAGAACATCCAGCCACACAAAACTCAGGCATGCTGTCACACACACTTATGAAGCTATCTGCTGAACAGAGACGTGGAAAATAGGAGACAGCCTATGGCTCATAAACAATACACCACCTAAATTAAATAACAGCTATATTAACCCTAGCCTAGCTCAAGCAATGGAAGTGGGAACAAGCTGCTGAGGGACTCTTCAATGACAGCATCAATTAAGGGAGCTTTTATCAAACTGATCTGGGAGCAGGGAATGGCACTCTGACGCTCTTTCTGATCCTCCAAATACATCCAGGATGCAAGGAAGTTCCAATGCTCCAACCCCAAGCAGAGGAAAAAATCTCTGCACAGATGAAAGGAAATAGCATGTAGGACAAGGAGGAAAAACAGAACATATGATTGGATGAGGAAACTGGTTAGGCAAGGAACTCAGGAACAGAAATAACAAGATTAGGACAGTATGAGAAGGGAACGTAAAACAAATATGGGATTATAAAAGTGGGAGCTAAAAAATAAAAGGTATAGACTTGTGGAGCAGGGACATCCAAATGATACAACTGTTGCATTTGTTGAGACATTAAAATTTGCACTAAGACAAGCAAAACTGGAAGAAGGTAAAAAGATCAACAATAAAGTTTAACAAGTAGGAGTTTGTCTGCTAGAGCTACTGCATCCTGATCCACAGTAAAAATCAAAATAACTAAATACACCATTATTGAGATCTCAGCATCTAGCTGTGAAAACAGCTCACACACTTTTTTTTTTTTTTGCTGGTAGACAACCAGCTGCTATCAGCAGTTAGATACTTCACTAGCTCAAATGACAAAGGCTGCTGTCACCTAAGGGCTGCTGCTGAACTAGAATATCAACAGATATTCAACCACATGGCAATTTGCCTGTTTTCTCAGCTTTCTATCTTAAAAACCAAACAAATAAAAATAAACACTATAGAAAGACAAGACTGTTGAGTTTACAAACTGAGATCATAATTTTTTTAAAATAGTTGTTGAATACTGTTGTTAATTATCTGAGTAATTCCCTAAGTTCAGTGACAACAGTCTGACACACCTAATAAAAGGGATGGCTCTGCTTTATATGCTATTAGAACAGAAGATTTGATACAAATGAATTATCACAATGTTCAGCTGTAATTCAGCTGTGCTTCTTCAGTTTGCTCTACCAGCAGGACTCAGGTAGGCACTAGTCCAATACCTAACCTTTGAAAAAGGATAACATCAGTTCCCTGCAACATCTCTGAGAATGAAGGATTTTCACAGCAATTTCCACTGCACTTAAAATTATACTTACCTGACAAATTGTGTACACAAACGATATGCAGTGAAAAGGGTTTAAATGTATAAAAAACCATATCTGTAAGTATAAACCAAAGACCTGCTGTTTATAGTAGCCAGAAAAGCTGCAGATGAAAACACTGAGTTAGTCCAAACAACACCCACTGATAAAACCCAAGGACTGTGATGAAATCAAGTCTAACAAACAAAAGAAAAATGGGGGACAAGAAATGGAAGACCTATAGCTGGCGTGCCAGAAAAACGCTAACCTCAGAGGCCATTACTTAAAACAAGTCCTTCAGTGGGTGTCTGAAATGTACGAAACTTCCCATTATAATTGATATCTATCACCACATGAAATCTCAGGGTTCACAATAACCTCATTTAGCAACACTGCCCTGATCCCAAGAAACAGCCAGACCAGGCCCACCTCAGCAACAGGAGACCCACACTATATCACCATAACAGCCAGCTTTGATTAAGACTTGAAATACAAAGGTTTGGAATACAAAACTTAATTTCCTGCTGTTATCCAATCCGTGTATACATTTTTAATCCTCCATCCTTTTTACTCCTTTGCACTTAAAAAAAAAAAAAAAGAAAAATCTAGCTCAATGAGTCAAGAAAATCTTTTGCAACCACTGAGCCCATGACCAAAACAACAGCTAACAGTAATGCCTGAAACAGCCCAACGCTGTTATAACTTATCAACAGACTGATAAGATAACACTCTTATGCCTGCCTTTCTCTGGAAGAAAGATTTCACGTTGAAGTCTGAACCAAATACAGAAACTGTATTTTCTCTGCTTTGCTTTTTCCTTTTCTTCTGCAAGAGCTCTGAATGAGTGCAGCAAAAGGCCAGGCCATTTTAAGTAAATCTGGGGGAAGAAGAGGAAAAAAGCAAGTACTACGCCCAAGACATATAAAAAGACTGTCAGATAGATATTTCCTTACAGTAACCTACAGTTAAGAAGAAAGGAAAGAACATAGCAAAAAATATATATATATATTTTGCTTCTGCTGCATTTTCTTCTTAATCTTTAATAACAGACGAAGAAGGCTTGTCATGGAAAATGCCTAAAATTTGAAGCAGACTGAGGTGTCCAAGTCAGAAATCTCAAACATTTAACTGCTCAGCACTACCTAGAGATTAGCATTCCAGGCATTGTCTAGAACTGTCTAGCACTCTTGTTCCATTAAACAATGCGCTCCCAGATACTGTATTGTATTGTATCCTATAAACAAATAGTGTACCTTCAACATAAATCTGACATTCCTGTTTAACACTGAACAATAATCAAACAAAACTCTAGGGAACCACAGAACTGTTGATGTTGAAAAAGACCTCTTCAGGTCAACTTGTCCAAGCCCCCTGCTCCAGCTGGGTCAGTTAGAGCAAGCTGCCCAGGGCTGTGTCCAGTCTGGCTTTAAAACATCCCCACAGATTCAGACTTCACTATCTTTCTTGGCAATTTATTCCCTATTGGACAACACTCACAGTAAAAAAAAAATAAAAAATAATAAAAAAAAGTCCATTGTCTCTTGTCCTGTCATATACCCTGACAGGTACCCTGAAAAGTCTGGCCTTCTCACCTTCATCTCTTCCTATTAGGTATTTGTACACACTGACAAGATCACTGAGCCTTGTCTTCTCCAGGCTGATCAGTCCAAGCTTTCTCAGCCTCTCCTTATATGAAATACTCCATCTTCATGGACCTGGCACTGGACATATTTCAGTATCTGTCTCTTCCTCATGCAGGGAGCCCAGAACTGTATACTGGCTTCACCAGTGCTGGGTAGAGTAGGACCTCTCTCTGACCATGCTGGCAGCCTAGGATACTGCTGGCTTCTTTTTGTCCACCAGCACCCTCAGTGAAGCTGCCTTCCAGCTGGCTGGCACTGGCACGTAGTAGTGGTGCCTGGGGTTATTTGTCAGCAGATGGAGGACTAAGCAATTCAGGTTGCTCTGAGTGTCACACAACCCTTCAGTGTATCAGCCGCTCCTCCCAGCTTTCTATCATCTGCAAACTTGCTGAGGGTGCACTCTGACCCACCCTCCAGGTCATTAAACGAAGATGTTGAGCAGTATTTGAGCTGCACCGTTCTCAGAGAAGATAAAAGTCAATCTCTTTCTCCTCCTGCCCAGTGCTGTGCAGGCCTGCCGACTCGTACCGCAGCTCGTTGGCCCAGCTCCTCAACAACCGTGCACTAAAAGGGTGCTTGATCCTACCTAATTAGGGGTCAGGTAGAACAAAGGCTGCAGGCAGCCTTTGATCAAGGACAGCTGACAATCTGTCAGAAGCTGCTGGAGCTGCTCGTACCCTCTGTGAGCAGCAGCAGCAGCATCCCCTGGCTCCTCTCAGGGGTCCCGAGCACCCAGTGCCGCCTGAGCCCCCTGCCCCGGGCCTGCCTTCCATGCAGGCCCCTCCCCAGCACAGGCTGAGGGCAGGCAGGACACTTGGCAGTTTGTGCTTCTGTTAACACAGCGAGGTTAAAAACAAAACAAAACTAATCTAAACAATAAAATAATAATAAAAAGCAGAGTTTAATTGGTTTCCCACAGCTTTGGTCAGCTGTGGAGAAACCTCACCTGACGCTCACTCAGAATTTACCTCACACCCCTCGGCACGCTTTATCCTCTGAGGAAAATAAAATGGTTGCTCTCACATTCCACCTCCCACAGAATATGACACTATATTACTAAAATATAAGGTTCTGAGAGCAAATTAAGCAGGTCCTAGCTCATCAAGTAAGCTTTATGGTTATACCTTATTTGCAGAGAAGAGTATGTTTCCCAAATATTTCCAAGCAACCACAACTGTATCATTCCACATAACTTTTGACCTTGCAGATTAAATTCACGTCTCACTATACACCAGATATTCTCATGCAGTACTAGCACACAGTTTTCCCAGAACATTCTAGCCTTACATCTTGTTTTTACCTTGCTCCCCAGGCACTGATGCCTCAGGCACTGCCCCATGCAGCAGCCTGTTCTGGCAGGGCAGCAGTGAATCCTTCACTGAAAGAGCCCAACCACCAATTTTTACTCCCTTAGAGAGTTTAAAACAAAAAACAACAAACAAACAAACAAACAAAAACCTTAAGAAAAAATCGTTTTCTGATGACGGAGAACCAGTTTTGGAGCTATGAGTTCTCCCTTACA
The DNA here is from genome assembly GCF_038088225.1 of Cyrtonyx montezumae. Taxonomy (NCBI): domain Eukaryota; kingdom Metazoa; phylum Chordata; class Aves; order Galliformes; family Odontophoridae; genus Cyrtonyx; species Cyrtonyx montezumae. The sequence goes on along the minus strand of NW_027071825.1, from coordinate 19,848,182 downwards.
AAAACATCTCCGTCCATTATCTCCACTACTCACTTTAGTTTACTTTCCCACATGGGTCTCTCCTCTACAAGACAGCACAATTCAGATCTGACATTGCTGAAACCTTGAGAAAATCCTAAATGAGCAGGTAGTGCCATTGTTTAAGAGTGACAGATGATCCTCCATAGCACAAGAAAATTGCTGAGCACTGCAGTTTCAGAAGCACTCCTGAAGGTAGCTGGAGCAGCAGGGCCTCCTCAGCAGCGAGCAGCTGCAGCACCCACGTGCCTGCTGCAAAACACTTTGCTTTCCTACACAGAACACCAAACATGTGAGCCTTCCAACCATCCAGTGCAGTGCATTATAAGCCTGTGGTCATGCACATAAGCACATGGAAGATGAATGACGTGAAGGTTTGTGATTTTTCTAAACTTGAATTTATAAGAAGCTAAAGGTAACTTTGAGTATCTCATTCCTGTGTGTCCAAAATCAAACAGATTATCACAGAGAACCTTAGGGAACCTGAAGGCCCTTTGTGGGGCATATAGCCCCTGTGCTTCCCTTTCTTCCCCACCTCCTTGCACATCATCCCTGCAACAAAATGTATATTTAGAGAAAGAACTCTATGTTATTTCTAGATTTTGCAAGCTGACAATTTACAATACATTTTCTAATCTTTTCATTTTGCTCACTGATGGGAGAAGGGGAATCCTCTGTTTTATTTGTGTCCTTTCTGGCAGAGAATTAAAAAAAAAACCAAAAAAAACCCACAACGAACAGCTCTTTGAGAAGCTTGTACCAGCTTCATTGTCAGAACAAAGGTCACTGCATTCCTATTCATGATGACCTACAACTGTACCCATTTAAAGACTTCATTATGCTACATTAGAAGGAACTCTTTCTCAGAGGTTTTCGTTTAGCTTCATTGTGAGAAGAACAAAACATGCAAGCATCATCAGAATATGGTGTTTAAAATAGTTAAACTGATAATTTTACTTACCAGCTGTCTTATTCCATTTACCATCCACTTGATACCTGCGAAGCATGTTTTCCAGAAGCATGTAAAATATGAAACTACTTTTACTCTAGACTGCATCTCCAAACTCCAAAGTAAATAAACAATTAATCAAATGCAGTGTGTCTACAAAAATGCAATCTCTCTGACAATAGAAGGTTCCAGCATCTTCAGAGGTGAGGAATTGGTTTAACCTTCATTATCTCAGACTAATGCTGGCTATTAAACAAGTATATTTGGAAAGAAGTTTTAATTATGAATGCTCAGGGAATATACTTTTAAATCACCTACGTCTTTCAGACAGATTTCTCTCCACACTAAAAACGAGTGTACTCCCATCTAGTACAGGGCTGGATGGACCACATACACAAACTGCTTCATTACATAACTTGACCAAACTTTCTAAGACTGACACACTTCTTAAACTACGCAGCTTAAATATTTATTACTAACACACCTCCATTAATAAGTTTTTTAATAACTCTCTGGACTAAAGCTGGCCAGACCTGAAACAGTGGCAGTTTTGGCAGAGATTTCAGCTTTTCATTCTCAGAAAGAGAGTTTGTACTTTAAAGTGGCAGGTCCTCATAAAAAAGAAGTAAAAATAAAAAAAAATAATTAACAAAAAAGTGCTTTAAGAAACAGGGCTAGTTGAGGTGCATCACACTTGCAAATCATTACTGATCACAGACAAGCTGCAAGAGGAAGGCCATGTTTTCTCTACCAAGGTTACATGATTGCCTGCCCCTTAAGACATAAGATCATGAGCACTTATAAGTAAATGTGTCATCCTGCATAACTTGAACAAATTCCAGGTAGACATTTACCTAATGCAATACAAATGACCTCTGCAACCGCATAAGCTATTCCTTACCAATCTCATTTTCCAACATTATCAAGCACTTCTTAAGTTAATTTGCTTTTTACTGTAGAGATACATTTCATTTAACAGATAAGATCCATAGGCATAATTTATGCTCTCTTGAGCACCTCAGGCAGAACATGTAAGGCATTTTATTACACATCTATGTATTTCCCTGTTACGAGAAAGCAAATTCAAGTGATTCAAACCCTGTCACTCAAGAAGATGAATACACATTTATTTGTAAATTCTAGGCTTCTGAACAGGTCTCAGTCTGATTTTATTCCCACTCATCTCAGAACAGTCTCCAACCACTGAGGCTTTTTCCCTCCTCCAGAAAAAAACATTCACAATCTTTAAGCAGTCTGAGCTATCCTTACCATTGCCAATACAATTTCTGGCCGTATACCAGCAGACACTTACTCCATGATTCAATCAGGACTCTAACCTCCCCTCCAATGAGAAGGAAGCACAAGTACAGAGAAAACTATGCACTGTGAAAAGAAATTATGAGATTAAATATAATCTGTCTTTTAGCCTTCAAAGAACATCAAAATGACATTTTGCAAAAAGCACAAAGTAAACAAAGTTTCTTGTGAACAACACCGCTGGGTAACTGCCAATGGTGATAACCTACCTTGAGCAGGTTTTAACTTACCTTTACCAGGTGTTTAGCATCAAAAGCAGCACATGCACTACTGTAGAGAGTATTTAACACATGCTACAGACAGCTCCTGCATAACAATCATTGCATGCTTTGTTTGCAGAATGTTTTTACATTTGTAGCACTGCAGAGACGATTTAAAATATGTTTTGAGGTAAGATAAAATATATTGCAATAATTAAACAAATGCACTAATAAACTAATTCCTCTTTCTTCATTCTTCAGCTTGGCCAGATAATACTTTATCGAATTTAACACCAAGTCCCCAAGCAGAACAAAGCTGCCCCAACTTTGCTGTGTACCTTCAGTTTTGAAATTGTAAAATCCACTACAAATTTAATAGAAACAACACATACAGAGATGCAACCATAGTAGCACGTAAAATACAAAAATTTACAATAGTATCAAGATTAAAAATCAAGCACTAGAAATTTCTAAATGCTAGCACTAAATCGTCCTAATCCTCAATTCACTGCATCTTGTATGTGTGTTAAGACAAACTGATTACATGATAACACAGCACTTCTTCCAAGCAACACTGCTGTTTGTTTGCACAACAAATTGGATGACAACCCGCAGAGCATGAAGCAGCACTAGGCTTCACAAGGCAGAACTCTGTTTCCCCAGATTCTACATTTACAGTGAACACAATGGAAGAGAAAGAACAAGCCAGTAATTTAGGCTTCTAAATGTCACCTTAGAGAATTTAGCTCCCTAAAGACTGCCCCACAGCTTCTGCTTTATTCTAAACAATCAGCTACTCCATATTTACTAAGCTGATATCTATTCCTCAATTTATCTCTACACAGATCAAGTTTGGAACAGCAGGGATCTTACAGAAGGAACACAACTCCAAGCAATGTCAAAGAAATGAAATTCCACTACCTATCCTTTCAGGTCATAGGTGTCAAACTGAAACTGGACATAAAGTAATTTTTTTTTAGCATCAGTGGCTACTAAATAAATAAAGAAATAATTGAAATAATTGAAATAATTGAAATATGAAAATAAACAACTTGTCCTCTTTGGGTTGTCTCACTGTGTTAGGAAACAATACTAAAATAAACCTGTGTTTTAGCAGCAATTGAAAAAACAAGAAACATGTTTTGTACCCCAGAGCCTATCTGTACTTGGTGGTCATTAATTCAGCAAACAGGGTATACCCTGCATTCTAAATGCAACACAAAATACTGTGTTATTTTCTTAAATGTTTGTACAAAAGAAACTGTACAAAAATCATATTACAAGTGAAGTCTATACATATGCCAGAAAGCAAATTCTATCATATGAAAATGTGAAACAGATGACAATATAGGGTACTTAGTAGAAACTGCTATTTGAACTAATGTAGAAAAACTGTAATCTTCTCATCTGTTATCCAGAGGGGTCACCTTTGGAGACAGCCTCTAAACTTCCAAGCCTCCGAACGTAAAAACATTTCTTTCCAAAGACTCCTAAGTAAATATGATTGGGTTTTCAAAAACAGTGAGCGACTCAGCCAGGGGCACTCAATCAACCCAGTCTCAAGTCCAAACTCCAAAAAAGGATGCGGCTAGTTCAGGGATTTATATGTAATGTATAACTATATTATTAATTTGATTTTAAAGAGGGATGAGAAGTCCAGTGGAACAGTAAGGTTCTCTTCCCTAATTTTGTTTTGGGAAACATGCGCAAAAGAGTGCGTGCAAAGCACGAGACAGATGAAGCCTGGAAAATTCCAGACCACAGGGTTACAGCCAGCAGTAAGAAGGGGCTGGAAAAAGGATCTTCCATTTTAAAGGGCCCTGCCTTCTTCCAAACCTGCAATAATATCAACCCACAGCTTCTCATTTGTACCTTCTGGGCACAACAAACAATTGTTAACAGTGACTTCACTCAGATGGAGAAAACAAAAGCAAAGGTAACATCCAGGGAAATACAATGCTTTGATACACACAATACAATGTATTGTAATACAAGGCAGGGGAAAAAACACACACACAGAACAAAACAAAACAGTAACAAAATACATTCAACAACATTATTCCACATTCTTGTCAAGGGTTCCACCTTGCATCAGACTGCTTTCTTCCATCAACGCCATAAACATGGTCAGCCCTCATCACACCATCATATACTCACACTTTTTTTTCATCCCCTTTTAAAAATTCTATCCATTTATTATTCTAAAATTCCACCCACTATCCACAAGTCTGCATCCAATTCAGCTCGTTCAGGAACTACTTCACATACAACACAACTTTTTTAGGTTACCTGCGGACTTTCAGCACGTTGGGGTATACAGAAACACATTCACAGTTGACAGTACCAAAACACACCCGTCCCAAGCAAAAACAGGTTACGTGAGCTGCTACTGGCAGCAAGATAACACTTCATGGACAATTTTCTATCATCACATATATAAATTCTTTATACATTCTGTGGAATTAAGTTATCACTCTCCTACCACAAGTGAATAAATAAACCAGGAACTGTAGTGAAACTGAAACCATTTTTTGCTTTCCTTTCTCCAACTCCTACTACCACAACCCTAAAATAAACCTTTGGTCCATACGGTAACATTACTACAACTTAATATGCAGCTCTTTCTACTATCTAGCATGTAAAGCCATACTTGATTTCTATCTAAACCTAACTTGAAGAAAAATAACTTTGAAGTCCTTCCACGCTAAACTGGGAAAACTCCAGTTGTTTCTTTTTTGAATGATATTAACCTGTGGAGACAACAGCCAAAATTCCTGCGACTTGCTCTCTCAGATCTTTCGAAACTATTCCCAGCAATTTTCTGAACATTAACCATTTAGCACCATTTTATATTTACTTGGGAAGATTTTCATCCTTATTTGATGTATGTTGTTGCTTTTCATGACTTGGATGATTTTTCTCGGGTCCATCTCACCGCCGTGATTCCAACTGCTGCCTTCTGCTCTTCAGCGCTTCACCGCTGCTCTGGGACTTCCAGTACTGCCACTCTTACAATTACATGCAAAGTCGAATTAAAACACAACTTAAGGATACATGAAAACCACGTTCATGTTAACTAGCATACTTTCAAGTACTCTCCCATACTACTGTCCTTAGGCTTTCTGTAGAAGGCAAGTAAGCTCAGGAAAAAAATAAAACAGAATAGATGACTTTCTAAAATCTTTACTTTGAACAAGGTTCTATTATACGTGTGTCATTCTGGATTTTCAGTAATTACAAAAGGTCTTTGAAATTAACAATATACTGTTTCAGTATATTTAACCCAAATCATATAAAAAACACAGATTTAAGAAGTTGAGGTTGTACCAACAGTATGAGGAAATGGTAGGGTTTTTTTTCTCCTTTGTCAGCTCAAGGTATGGGATAGAGACCTGATTTCTAGAAGAGCGCATTCAGATTATGTGATCCAAGAAGAAACTGAAGGAAGAAAAGAAGCTGAGAACATGCCAGTACATTACATTATACCTTCTCAGAACCTTCTCAGTTAACATTTCCACAAGATGCTCTCAGAAGCGTTTCTGGATAATAGAAGTGATATCTTTATGATTTTGTGAATAATAGGTTTTATTAGTATTAAGTTAAAGCAAACAGCCAGAACAATACATATGCAATTTCTACTACACACAATATAAAGAAAGTAAATTATAACCTCTGTAAAACAAAGGAAGAGGTACTGAAAAAGCCAACAGGTGGTTATGGATTATTTCATCCCTGATAACATGGATCTGTGTATAGAGATCAGCTGTTGGTCACTTTTTTTTTTTTTTTTTTAACTGAAATAGGATGAAATACATAAACAAGTATAAAGAAAAGTGTTAATGGAGTAACATGGATTTTTTGGAACAAATTCTAGATTAGTAAGAAAGTTTGCCTAGTAAAAGAGGTTACAAGTGGGCTCAGGTTTCAAATTTTAGTGGTGAGGGACAAAGGGAGAAATTACAAAGGATTTTTGTAACGATTCATTTAATAATACACCACTTTCGTAACAGAAGTGTTTTACACTTGCACAATGTTAATAACTTTATTATACATGGAAGCCTGTAATAGGCTGATTACACAATAAGACTGCAAACAACCACTGGTACTTTCCTGACACCAGAAAAGTACATGAGACTGAAACATCACCAAGAGTACATAAAAAAACCATCAGCATAAACGTCACCAAAATTACATTAAAAAACTAATCAAAAAATACATTTTAAAAAAGTGGTTTAGAGCAGTGCCACTGCCTTTCAGCAGCTTTGAATGGCCACCAGTATTTCTAGCAGGTTTCCGTGGCTCCACAGGCATTAGTCATGATTCACATATAATAAATAATGTACCACAAAATATACATAACGTAAGGCGATAATTCCAAAGAAAAGTTCTGTTGACATTAACAAGCCACTCAAGTCCTACTCTCGTAGTTGACATAATCACCAGAAACCTTTGATGGAATTGCAGCCTTAGGCCCTAAGCCTGCAGCGATGAACTGCTGCAAGCCCCTGTATCCGTAAAGAGCTCCCATGACACCACCGGTAACGCAGAGGGGCACAGGGGTCCACGTCAGCTGATCCTGATGCAGGATCGGGGCCTTGGTATGTACAGTTGGGAGTATATTAGTTCTTATTGTACATGGAAACCTCGACAGAATTCTAAAACGCGTGGGAGTACACTGTTCATTATGTGATGTCATAAGACATCAGAAAGTACATAGTATGAGACATGCACTTTCTGGAATGTAAATCTTTTTAAATGCTAACTAAGTTGGGTAAGAGAGGGGATAGGTAATTCAGGCAAAAAGGGGAAGAAAAAAATATAAAATAAGGAAGAAAAAAAACAAAACCACTACAAATCCAGGAATTGGAAGCACAACAAAAGAAAGGGAACCTTAAACAACGGAAGACTGTGGGAAGAGGGGGGAAGGAGCAAGAGACCAACTTCTTTTGAGGCATGTAAAATAAATAGCGCATCCTAAAAGGACATCTAGAATACGACTCTAGCTTCAAGTTGGGGCTCCAATGACATGAACCAGATGCATGCTGTTTGTTCTCATGGTTTGTGTCAACAGAATCTCTTTACGGAGTTACAGTCTTACAAAGGAGTTCTGGGGACATTACTGTTATATTAAAGCTACCATTCTGGGTTCTTAGTACAGATGCAAGAGTATCTGCTCAACCTGTCTGGAATCAGCATCACCAAGAAGAACAGGTGTACTTGAAAAGCAACATGGTTTAGGTAGCAAAATTCTTTCAGACCAGCCCAGACACAAGAGATAGTGATGTGAAATGTTACAGATCCCTTCCTCAAAAAGCTTGAGATACACATTTGTCACTATCTGTAAATTGGAAGTTCCAATACACTAATGGTGCATAGAATTCCCATGCTTCGTTACACTTTCCTGAGAGTAAAGTAATTAGAATAAACCTTAGTCCTAGGAACAAAGTTAATTTTTTTTGCATTTTAAGTTTTTGGGCTATTCCCTGACAATCTATATATGTAAATTTGATTGCTAAACGTTGCCACTTGAACAAAAACACTATTTATTCTATTGATTCCTGATTAAAAACCGTAATAAAACAGATCTAAAAAAATCACGCTAACAAAATAAACTAAATATGAAAAGTTGCATTGAAAGGGCATGTTACATTATTCTTAGTAGGACCGTGTAGAAACATTCCAATGGCAGTGTTGTCAAAGTAAAACTACATTAAGAAGACCCCACAGCTCGGTCACAGTTGGGACCTTACCTGTAACTCTGACTGGTTGGGGTTTTTACTCGTGTACTACATGGCTCACTTACATCAGACATCATGTTTGAATACCCTGAGAAATCTGAGACTGAAGTCCTTACCCTATGGTCCACTTCTCCATTAGAGTTAGCGATAAAAGTCATTGGCACCCTGCTGCCCGACTTAAACTGAGAACCAAACGCTTGTGCAAAGTTCTCGATCTGGTAGGTTGCTCTAGGCTCTATGTCCTTCTGAGGATCTATCTGGCTAGCTATCTCCTGAGACGGGATCTGAAAGCTCGTTGAGGATTCTAAGTTTTTCTGTTCCTTCTGGCCAGACAGTTTCTGAGATGTTGACTGGTAGTTAGATGAAGTCTCTAAGGGTTTCTGAGGATCAATGAGATCATCCAGCTCTTGAGAAGGAGTCAACTGTTGATGCGTAGCCTCCAAAGCAGACAAATAAAAGCCTGGTTGAGAGCCAAGCAACATCCCAAATGGAGGTTTTGGCAACGCAGTTGGCAATACTGAGGTAACAGATTGGCTGAAGCCACACTCAAGTGGAGACGTAGTGTATATCTGTTTGTCTTGAAACAGAGTGTGGTTATGGAGAGTTGAAGACAAGCTAACAAACTGGAAACTGGGTCCAAATGCAAAACCAGTGCTATTGGTCGTTCTTTCAAAAGCTTGCTGGAGGTATTTGGAGTATTCTTGCAACATGCTCGCCTTATCATTTGAAACAGTTTGAGAGTTAGGACTCAAGTTTTCTTCCTGAACCATCTCCGAATGTTCTCCTGAGCTGTGCAAGTCCACACGCTGTTCAGTTATACTGAAAGGATCTTCCTTCTGGCCTTCCGATTTGTGAGAGTACTGGTCCAAAAGGCTCTGCAAGACTTCATCGGGAATACCAGACTTGTCATGGCAAGTCTTTATTTCGCTATTTAAGGATGCTGAGTCAATAAGAGACAATGGGGTTTCGTTATCCATAACACTAACACCTGCAGACTGGATGACGGACTGCTGGGAAGTCATGTGTCCGACATTAATGGAAAAGGCACTGTTACTACTTGCAGTTTGCAAGTATCTTCTTTTCTTTGAAAACTGCATGGCATCGTCGTAATTACTATTTATTTGACCTGATTTACCACTCGGACTTTGGAGAAGGCCAATAGTTTCTACGCTGGTATTGGCTACTAATGAGCCTAGAGAGCCACCCTGTTTCCCAGACAGGGGTTTTTGCCCCAGAATATCTGGCAGTGGTGATACAAAATTAAGGTAGTTTTTGTCTGCCTGTTTTCTGCTTCCTTTCTTGAAGACCAGTTTTGGCACCTTTTTCTGAAGTTCCTCTATGCCTGTGCCAATGAGACCACCACTGGAAGACACAATAGGGATATCGACTGCATAATTTGGCATGGCCACACTACTTGTAACTTGAGATTCCGCTACTTTGCTGCTACACTTATTTCCTTTGTTTTCAGTGGATGCACTTTTTGCTTTACTTCTTCTCCTTGAGGAATTTGTATTTCCCTGAGACAACGCAGCCAAGCTACCCATGTTATGCGACGACCCGGGCTCCATTCCAGCTTTACCTATGGCTTCACCACACGTTCTTCTGTGCTTCAACAGTCTATCAGTCCTCGAAAAATACTGCTGACAAGTGTCACACTTGTATGGCTTTTCTCCACTATGCGTCCTCTTATGTCTTTCCATGTGGTACTTCTGGATGAACTTCATGCTGCACTGGTCGCACCCAAAGGGCTTCTCCCTGCTGTGGATCTTCTCATGCCGCTGCAGCAGGTACTTCTGGATGAAGCCCATGCTGCACTGGCTGCACTGGAAAGGCCTTTCCCCGGTGTGGATGAGCACGTGCCTGCGCAAGTGGTAGGAGCTCCTGAAGGCAGCGCTGCAGTGTTCGCAGACGTGAGGTTTCTGACTCGGGGACGCGACGGCACCTTCCGCGTCCCCCACCAGGGGGGGTTTGGACGAAGCGCTGGGCTTCCGCTTGGCTTTGATTCCCTGAGTTTCTGGCTTTGGCCTCTTCGCCTTCTTGACGTGGGCGTCGTGCTTCAGCTCTCCCGAGCCGCCGGGGCCGCCGTCGGCTCTGCCGCCCAGCAGCAGGTCCCGCGAGGGGTGGTGGTGCAGGTGCTGCAGGAGGCTCAGGTCCTGGATCACGCTGTGCCCGCCGCCTTCGCCGCCGCCCCCCAGGCCCGGGCGCCGCTCCTCGCCCGGCGCCCCGAAGAGCCCCCCGTAGTGGTGGTGCTGCGGCGGCTCCTCCTCCTCCTGCTCGCTGGGCTTCTCCTGCTTGATGCTGACAAGGGACTGCAGGAAGCCCCAGGGGCCGCGCTGCGCCGAGGAGGGCGCGGAGGGGAAAGCCCCCACCGGCTCCTTCTTGAAAGTCACGTCCTGGGGGGCGGGCGGCGCCGGGGGCTCGGCCGCGGAGGAAGCGGCGGCGGAAGGCGGAGGGAGCGCGCACTGCGGCGGGTGCTGGGCCGCCGGGGGGGGCGCGGCCGCCCGGGTGAAGCTGGTGACCGGGGGCAGGCGGTGGTTGAACATCACCATGCCGGGGGGGAAGCCGTGCTCCATGGCCGCCGCCCTCTTGCCGCCGCCGAGGAAGCCGCCGCCGAGTTTCATCCCCGAGAGAGCGGCCCAGGAGGAGCGCGGCCCTGAGGGGCTGCGGGACCCGCCGCCCGCCCGCCCGCCGGACCGCCGCCCGCTCCGCCGCGCTCAGCGCCGGGCTCCCAGAGCGGTCCGGCAGCCGCCTCCCGGGCACATCGCCGCCACCCCCACCCGCGCCGACGGGCGGCTCCGGCCCGGGCTGCACTTACGGCTCCCGCCGCCGCCTCCAGTTAAAAATAACGCCGCGTCCGCTCCACAATGGAATTAGCAGCCCCTGCGCCCCGCACTGCACATGCGCGCCGCGCGGCACGCTGGGTACGGCCCGGCCGGCAGGGCGCCGCGCAGGCGGGCAGCGCGCAGGCGCGACGGTCCCCTCTTGCCCGCCGCGGGCGCGTGGCGCCGGGCCGGAGGGGGGAGCCGCGCGTGGCCATGTTGGTGGGCGCCTCAAGGCCTCGGGCCCGGCCCGCTCTCCGCCACGGGGCGGGGCGACCCGGCGCTCCCCGCGGCCCCGCCCGGGCGCGGCGCTGGGCGGCACTTCCCACCCTCAGGACGCCGCCGGCGCCCGGGCGGGCCGAGAGCCCCGGAGCCAGGCGGCCCGCTAGCGGCGGGAGGGCGGCGGGGCCGTCCCCGTGGCGCTCCGCTAGGAGTCCCCGCCGCCGCCTCCCTCTGCAGCTCAGACGCCCGCAATCGCCGCTGGGTCCCGCTCGCTGGGCGGCGGCTGCCAGCGCGAGTGCACGGGGCATACGCTGAGCCCGTAATGCACGTGGGTAATGACTTCACTAACAGTGCCACGTTCGGCAGCTCTGAGCCTGCAACCCCGATTAAAGTCGCAGCGCGGTTGTTACTGCCTTCATCTCAGCTACAGCACATGACTCGCATACATTCGTGCACACTGAGTCAATGGAAGCTCACTCACCAGCAAGCTGCAGCCACAAAACGAGATGGAAGCGCACTCCTGGTCAGCTCTCACGCACGGCCACCGTGCTTCTTCCACAGAAGACCCACTGGCCGAGCTGCAGCAAACGGGTGTGGAACAGGTTCTTGGCCCGTTGGTTTCTCCTCATGCACAGCAATATTCATCCTTACAGCAGAAGTCATCATGAAATACCTGCGTGTCTGTGAAAATAGCCAGAACACACTAGGTCAGCGTTCTTCTCGTGGGCTGTTACGTGCTAATAACATCTGAATAAAATCCTGCTTCATTTCTCACCACAGCCCTTGAAAGCCTTTCATATTTCCATAGGGTTCTATTAAGGAATTCCAAATTCTATTAAAGCCTAAACTGAGGAGGTGCCTTAGCGTAAGACCTTGGAATTGGACACATTCATGCAGCCTGGTACCAGTAACCCAGTCATAATGGAAGCAATTAAAGAGGCTGGGTAAATCCCTTATGATTTTTATGCTTTCTTACAAAGAATTCCCCTACCAGAGTTCAGCCTGTAAATATGAAGTACTTCCACAGACCTAACTGTTAGAAGCCTTGGGTCAGTTTTTGACATCTTAAAAATACCTAATTACTGTAAAAAATTGAATTGGGTGTGATTTCTAAACCCAAGAAAATTTTGAAGGCACATACATAAAACAAGTTCCTTTTCTATTTTGAATAGTTTCCTTCACGGAGTATGTAAGTTAACAGCACATTTTCTATTGCAAATTAAATTATGAAAGTTGAGGAGTGCCAGGTTTAGCTAAGTGTTAAAAGATGGACCAGGAATTAAAAAAAAAACTTAAAGCAGCAGTAAAATATTAGTCAGTGCCTATGAGAAATGAGTCTGTCCCTTTATTCAGGGTGTCTGTGTTTAATGGTAAGCTGGGATGCATATAAGCTAGTCCAAGCATGAAGGGCAGTAGGACACTCATATGGAAAGCCAACTTTGTCCCTCAGTTATCAAGATAAGAAACCTGTCATTTCTCTCATTCACTCTGTCAGCCTTGAGATACTCCAAGCAGACTTACCTCTGTGTTGTACACCCCATATATCAGGAAGATGAAGAGACCCTGTAAAATAAAATGGAGGGAAAAAGCTGTTAACTCTAATCATTTCAGCAGTAGAAATACCTGAAATAAACTTTCCTGGGAACAGACAAAAGAAGACACACTTCATCAAGGTCAATTTATTTTTCTATTTTTCAACATTATAAGCTGTACCTTGAGCATTTATTTGATAACGTGGGAGTACATCACCTACAGTATTTCTGGTATTCAGCTGCGTGGCAATGAGAAACTCAGTACCAAGAGGTCTAAAACAGTCATTAGAAAAAAATAATTTTATATTTGAATTGTCTTCATACAAAAAACCCAAACAGAAAATAGGGGAACACAAGAGATGCCATAGCAAAGGAAGAAGCAAACATCTCTACTTCTTCGGAGATTAAAAAATTCGGAAAAAAAAAGTATATTACCAGATTCCCTACTAAATATATGCATGTGCATGTATATATATATATATATATGTAATCTTGCATACTCATTGGCAAATATATGCATACCATTTAACTATTTTATAAATCTAAATAGGAAGAAAGCAAGAAATGAATGAGGGCACAGAGGTATAATGCAAATAATATACATTATTTATCAAAGCTTTTCTTAACAGCTCTCTTCACATAGTACAGGACTGGCCAAAACAAGGTAAGAACAAATGGAGCACTCACTGTGATGAGTTTCTGTGAACCTTTTTGCCTCATCAAAACCTCTGTGTCCACAACCTACACAAACCACGCATCGAGTTCCTGGTTCCTGCAGTCTGTTGGCAGGCACTGAAGAACATGGGCAGCGTAATGTTAACAGTCGTTAAATTCATTTGTAATTTGTTTTAAAGGAGCATCAATAAAAAGAATATATATTTTTAATCCTATGCACAAATTACCTAAAGGCAGATGAAGTAATTCTGGAATTGCCCACCAGCAAAATCGCTGTTTCATTAAGCAGGGAGCTATGAGAGAGATCATTCACACGTAGTGTTATCCTCAGTTCCCCAATGCCAGTGTAAAATCCGTGGGAGAAACAGTGATTTTGTTTCATGCCTTTTGTTCAAAAAGTTAATAATAAATCCAATACTTCCCTTCAGTTATTTACTGATTACATTAGTAAACTCAACAAGGCAAAAAAAAACAATTTGAAGAATATACAGCTAAATTTGTGAGCACATCTTCATATAGAATATACCCCATTTATGTCATGCTGCATATTTGTAAACAGGACAGCCAGAACCCAGGGATTTGGCAACTCGAGTAAGGGAATTACACACAGGCGTAATTACTTACAGAATGAAGCTCTGGTTCTCTCTTTAAATACAGTGCCCATGGACTGTTCTGAATCCTTTCACGGTATCATCCAAAATCTATAATTACACTATGAAAATAATAGAAAAAAAAAAGATTGGAAACTTCCTCTAAAGTTACACTGAGATAAAAAGCAATTACTGAGGTTATAGGGAGTAAGATAAGCACATCATAAAAAGCATTGAACATAGGCTTCTGGCAGCTGATTAATCACATCGTTCAATATATAGTGACATAGGCAGCACCACAGGCATTTTTAAACTGATCTGCAAAAATAATCTGCAAAATGCTTTAGCACAAAGCTTTTAAAAATTCATTGAGTTTTTGACGCTACCAAATGCTGTCGGTAACAGCATTTCACACGACGCTAACAATACAAATGTAAAGTGTGAAAATGCATACTTTATTTAAATGATATAATTTATGAACGTGATTGGGACCTGCTATATGCATGTACTAAAAAAGAAAATAAAAAGGCGAAGGATAAAGCGCACAACCTTAGATCCCCTTATTCCATTTTCAAGTTCTTCGGAGTTTAGGAATTTCGCTCCTGGGCAAGAAGCCAGAAAGGGGAGATGCCACAGAAAGAGGAAGAGAATGAGCAAGAAAAGGAAAAAAAACCAAAAAAGCTATTTTCTCAGGCTGCCAAACAGTGTAATTGTGCACTGCCTGTTCTTCTGATACTTCTGTGAATGAGGAGTCTTGCCAAAACTGTCCATCTAAACACTGATGTTTACTGTTTAAGTTTTATAATATATATGTTCAAGCTCTCTGGCACACTGGAATGCTTTAATTTTTTTCCAGGAAATGCAGAAATAATATTTTAATTGCTTCTCATTCTGTTCCAAGATCTACGGGTCTATGCATTCTGTATAATCACAGGTAAACAAACAGTTAGCCACTTAGGTTTGGACATGCAGTTCTGTTTGCAGCTCTGTGCAGGGCATAAGTGAGCTGCTCAGCACTTAAAGGTGGCAGGCCCTAACGGAACTGTCCTGCTATGACTATGTCAGTCTGTGGACAGTGCTCATCTTCAGCATGTTTGTCAGGATCTGTCCCAGTTTGGGTGGTTCTACTGCAAGCTGATGATATTAGCAGGAGCTTGTTCTGCGTTAGGGCAACAGAGATCTTCAAGACTGGTTTTTGCTGTTTTGTAGTTTGTTTGTTTTAATCAGAAGCATTTTTCCTCAGTTTTAAGATTTGTCTCTTGGCTATTTGATATTTCTAAAAGCTTCCTTCTGTAGGCAGTGTATTTCATTCAACATTATATGGTGAGTTTTAATCATTTGGTACAATAGTGGAGAATGTTACGCCAATGCTATTAATATTTCCTATCTGAGCACTTTTTCAACATACCAATCTTCAGTTATGTTGAATTACTTAATGACCCTTCTCTTGTTAATCTTTAAGCCTTCGTTCTTTCATTTGTTTGAAACAACTAAAAAAAGGTTAAGAATTTTCAACTACTAAAAATCATACAGGGATACTTCAATGGGTCAATTAAACACATTAGCAAAATAGGCAAGTAAAAACTATGCAAAATTAAAATACACTCATTAAATTCAACAATTTTTTTTAAATTGTTGCTTTTACTATGAACTTAAAGTCAATTACTGAAAACAAAAAGTTAATTGCAAGTGATTTTCTGCTCTGCAAGAGTAAAAGATAGTAGATCACAGGTAGCAGTCCTGAACTAACTCTGCATATATCAAGAAGTTCCTTCATTAATTAAGAACCTCATTTCTACTATTAACAGTTTTGATATCTGTAGCAGTATTGTGAGGTTTTTAACTCAGTGTTCCACCAACTTCAGCCACTGTCCTGAAGCTCCTGTAGTTACCACTGAAATTACTGCAGCCAGGCTTGACAAACAGGAGGGGACAACAAATTGGAGTCAGATGAGAAGTGTAAAAAGAAATGAAAAGGCAAGCAAAATATTGGTAGCACTCTCAAACTAGCAGATCCTCAGAAAACCAGAAAGTAAAAAAACAGTCATAGCACAGGAACAAATCACAACCTACTGTTCAGAGTTCTTTGGTGTAGAACCAGGTGACTCTTCCTTAGATCAGTCATGTTAGAAAGGCACTTCTAGTAGTGTGGATGAAGTAGAGATGTGCAGACAGAGTATCACTCTGGCTTCCACAACAAAAATCCCTGTAATAAATGAAGCACACAAATGTTTTTCTTCAGCATTTGTTTTGTACAAATTGCGGCAAAGATAAATCTAACCTGCGATGAAAGCTATGTCAGTGCATAGCCAGGAACAGGAAGTCTGGCTTTTGGGATTTTTTCAAACACAGGTTGAACTCCTCCCTAGGGAAGGAGCAGTAACAGTTGAGAAATCTGATTGTAGCTGGATGGAATTACCTACTATCACAATTCTCAGAATTTAATGGGAAAAAAAATCAAGTTGCTGTAGCACCTATCCCTCTCAGGAACACGTGCTGCTAAGGAGCCACACAGAGAATTACAGATGAAAGTATGTAACACATGCAGTAAAATACCTGGGACCTGGCATATGGAAAGAGCGGCTCAGATTCTCCACAGCCTTTCCTTTGGCAAATCAGTCTTCCTTATTGCTTTCTGCTACCCTGAAATTCTTTTCAGTTAAAAGTCAGCAATAATCTTTACATAAAAAGGTATTTTTTGAGTAACAGGAAAATCTGATGTTTTTGTACAACAGGTACAGCAAAATTTCTGATTTCCCTTAAGTATATCATCAACACCTTACCAGAATCCTACTGGAGCAATTGAGTTTGTGGATATATGTAGGGTTTTTTTGAGGTGACTAGTGATTAGGGTGCTTATTCTCACATATTTGAAGATGACGATACAAATGCTATAAAAAGGCTATGAGCACTACAGTTAGAGTACAGGATACAAATAAATATATATATATACATATATTAATGAAATGTTATGCTATAAAAGGTTTCCCAGCTGCTGGTAGCAAGTCTTTTGAGTGACCTGCTTCTTCTCTTCAGATACACTTTACAAGGGAAAATATTACGCTGTGAGCATCTCAACTGCATGTAAAGACAAGGCATGAGGCCATACTACTTTATGAATGAAATTAAATAGAATATACATTAAAGATCTAAGGACAAATACAGCTGCAGGCAGAGAGAGAGATGGGAATCTGCCTTGCTTTTGTCCCATTTTTCATTCTGTTGTTCATACATGCTCAGTGCATTAATACACAGCTAATACACAGCATGATCTTGCTATTCTGTTACTTAATACTGCTGCTGTACAAGTGACTTTCTGTACAACACTGTACTTGGAACTCTGGCTGTCGGGAAAGAGCTGCAAATTTCACTCTACCTGCATGCTGTTAGCAGCCTATAACTTCTTGCAGCTGTCATCTGTCTCTTGCGCGAGTTGTCAGCTCAGAGATACCTTTCCTGTTTTTAAACTATACTTTCTCATCTTATAAACTCCTCCAAGTACTTTTAGTGAGCTAGGGAACATGTGGAGAAATACATTATATTTCACCCAAAGAGTTAATTCACGTTCTTTAAACCAATAGCATCTAAATCAATTCCTATTGAAAAAACTTTTAAATGACTTTCTCCTTCTAAAGGTTGTTCTGCTCCACCCTAAACAAGTTAGCGCACACAATAAGCATGAAGCCTGTTTTTGGTGAGTTATGTGGTGCAAAATACATTGATTCACACCACATCGAGCTAAATTCTACATTTCTCATGTTTATCAGCATCTCAGCACAGTTAGCCAATTTAGTCCAGATCACTCACACGTTGCTATTTCTATATTTTTAAGTGTGGAGTACAGGAGAAAGAAGTCCACTTTTTGGTAAACTAAACATTTAGAATCACTAACTGCAGATTACACTGTAAGGACAACTGTAACATCTCTCTGTAACATAACTAGAACACGGTCAAAGCCTAATCCCAGCATTACCATTACTTACAAGATTATACATGTAAGCATTTCTGTACCTCAGATAAATAAACAAGCACACACATTGCAGAAGATCCCAAGGCTAGAAGCTACTGTGTACTGCCCTTTCTTCTGCCATGCAGTAACTTAAAGCCTAAGCTTACAACTTCTCTCAACCTGCAGACCCCAGAAAATATTCGGTGAACTGTAGAGAGTGTGATATGCAATTGCCTGTATTTCTTTATAAATAATAGGCAGACCCCATAAATCTAAAGCCAATGGCTGAAAAACGGCTGGGTGTGATCTGTAGCCCATTCAAATCAATAGGATTTTTTCCACATTTAGAAGAGCATCTCAGACTTCATCCTAAATGTTCTTATTTTAACATAACAGAACTACTTACCGTTAGTGGTTGAATGTGTTGTATTTATTTCTTAGCCGTAACTCTGAACAGAATTTATGCAGCTTAAGCATTCAGAGGATGTAAAAATATACCTATACGTTCATACATTCTAGGGGGTTCCATTAGTAGCCTAAAAATAAATAAATAACTCAAAGCTTTCCTTCTAAATTCTCTCCAGTCAGAGGGATTCATGATGGACCACTTTTTCCTCATAGAGCTAATCTTATTATGTGGCTGGACAGTTCTTCCACATCCCCCCCTCTATTTTTCACATCATATCGGTTCTGTTTGGGTTGGATGTGGAGATGCAGAGCAAGAGAAACATGTCACTGTAGCCTTCATTTCAAATACATCTTTTCCATCACTTTAGATTCCTGACACTGCCCTTCCCTAAAAGCTGAACGTCTTTTGGGCTTTCTCTGGGGAGTTCTGCCTATGTCAGAATAAGGCTGTTGGCTCAAAACAGCAGTTTTTGCTACAAATGATCAGAAAGTGGCTATGGAACAGGCAGCTGTCAGTGCTGTCTGTAGCCACTCCAGTGCTAGGCAAGTGAAAGTTTAGAGTACTTTACCTTGTAATGTTGTAGGAAGATGACCATATCTCTGGCCATTCCAAAACTCTTGCATCAATGAGAGCTATAAAAATGAGTATAAGCCATTCTCAGACAAAATACTGTTACCACAAGTTATTGTCATGCTGCTCCTTACCAGATTATGTGCAGCTCTGAATTCCTGTGGGCAGGAATAAACACTTTGGTCCAGATTTGCCTTGGATATCTCAGCTGTAGTCATTTTAAAATATATTTCAAAGTGAGAATGAATTAGATTATTAATTATAGGTTCCAATAATAATTCAAATTAGATAATCCAATAATTCCAATTTAGATTCCAACTGCTATTGTTGGTCTGGGAAACCTCTTGTTGGGCCTATGATCATACGCTTCTTTATTCAAAGCCATATGTTCACTTATTGATGTTATGTTTACTAATCTGAATTCTTAGCAGAATGAGCAACTACCCAGAAATGGCGTGGAGGGGATGGGGAGATGGCTGCTTCTTTGTGTCTTTTAATCCTTGTTTTTATGATAAGATCTGGTTTTCATAATATGAAAGAGGAAAAGGCCAGATGTTTCCAAATTTTATTCCAGGTGTCAAAACTTAGAAATTAGAAAAACTTAGAAATTTATTCCACATCTCAAATTGTTAAGTGTGAAAGTAGTTTCCAAAAACCATGCTTACATTCTTTTGATTGTTCCGTAACAAATATGTTCAGTTTACAACTGGAGTTCTTTTAAGAGCCAGAAGAACCACGTGATTGTGAAAGCTGAGATAGATTCTGATTGCTCACACATAATCAAGTTATCTCAGCTATTTAGATTTATCCTGCACGATGGTTGCAAATACAAGTTTGAAATTTTGCTTTCAATTGTGCAGGTACAGACAAACCACTGTGCTTACGTGCTTTGAAGGATGCTTTGTAATTTTCTACGCAGGAAAATCTTAAACTGCTTAGCTGATAGTAGTTGACCTTTAGAAAAAAAATTGAGATACACCAAGTAAAAATACTATCTCAGGTACAGTTAACAAAAAGAATGTATAGCATGTTCTGTTACTAAAAAAAAAAGCTCATTTGACTGTAGAGTTCAATGAATAATTAATTTGCACTCACTGTCTGAAAATAGGCACTGAAACTGTGTTAGTTCAGGATCGATCCAGACTGCATATGAACTCAGTTTTCATGGCAAAGTAAACAAAGACACTTATTTGGGAGGAGAGGGTGGAAGGAACATCTAAATTTCATTCCTGTTGGAGTTTTTAAAGCCTTCATAAAGGTGCATTTAACATGGTGAATTTTAAAAGGATGAGTATGTTAAAACAAATTATTTACACCCAAAAACAACCAACATTTTCATTGTCCCTTGAAAAAACCCATCTGAAAATGTGATGCACATTCATGCACCACTTCTGCTGAACTGAGTTGATATTTCTGCCGAGTTTTAAATAATTCATTATCCAGATAAGCAAATTTAAAGTGGCAAAGAAAAAAACAAAACAGTAGGGTCTATTTCTACACTCGTTTGCAAATGGAACAAAGTGCTCAAATGGCATATTTTACAAAAAGCAGGGATTTAAGTTCTGTATTCCGAATACTCATCTCACTTTCCCTTGCACCACCTCTCAGCTGCTCTTATCTTTCAGCTGCTATCCATTTGATATTGACAGAGTTCCAAATAGTATTTAATAGTCAATGTGACAAGCGGCATAAGAGGAAAAAAACCCAAAACCCTACTCCTACACATACACACAGAGCTCGGTATATTTTCCTCAGCTATTTTCTTTCTACCAGAAGTCTTACTTCTTTTTTTTTCTCCTCACATCTGCTTTCCATACTTTAAGTGCTTTTTTCCCATCACTGTCATCATTACTGACCATCCATAAGCATCACAGGGCGTTTTTGTGCCCACCTTCCCACTCCTCTTACTTTATTATCCTCCTAAATATTACATATGCAGTATACATGAAAAGAAAAGCAGCCATTCCATAAAACACAAAGCCACTTGGGGGCAACGTTACTTGCAGGTCTACAAGGAGACGTAAGAACAAGAGGGAAGGAAGGAGTCAAGAGGAGCAGAAAAGTGTGAAGGAGATGGTACAAGGCTGCTTCACCAGGTGCAATAAAAATAGATTGGACAAGATGGGCTAAATGCCAGGAACACAGTCCCAAGCGTAGCCAGAAGAATTCTTGAAAGATAATAGTGAAGAAAAAGAGATCCGCAGCTTCCAAGAGTTTCTGAATAGGATTTCTGCATGAGAAAGGAATCAATTGAATGCACGTGATATTAAATCCTCATTCCAACCTAGAGGTTTTTATCTGAAGTTCAATCAATTTTTAATCTACCCAGAAGAAAATGCCCTTAAAAGCTACAATGACAGAACATCACATAACATTTAAAAAAAAATCAGCTCCGTGTAGCGTGATTTAAACTCTATTTTTGTTGACCTCTCGAAGGAGCACTGAGCACACACCATGCCTTTAGGGGGAGAGCTACTGCAAAGCAAGAAGGATGATAACAGACAGAACACAGTTCTCTACTGGTGCCTTCCTTTTACTATATATGCTTACATATTACCAGTAACGTTTAGGGATCCGGTAGCACGTTGATCAGACTGTGAATGGCACAATTAGCAGTTACTTGAGCTTGCTACTGCAATGCTGCAGCTTTGTTTCCTTTGAAAAACTCCTCCAACACAGGGTCAATAAATATACAAATGAGCAGAAGAGTTTCCTATGACCTAAGAGAACTGTAAAATAATTGTAGGGAAAACTAAGTGTAACAACAACGTGATTGGGGTGAGTTGGTTTTGTTTATTTGTTGTTAGCCTCTTCAGACAAGTCAAATCAACAGCATTCCATTTAAATGTGGAATTGGCCAAGTAGCCCAAAGAACCTAAAGATATGATCACTGCTGAAAAGGAGATATCCTATTCTACACTAATAGCAAAGCAGAGGGTTTTTCTTCGTCTTTTTCAAACATTTTACATTTTTCTTTGAGGAAGTATTTTTCACCGTAAGAGAGGGATTGCAGGAAATTGTAATTTAAAGCGACGTATTCTAATAGCATTAAGATATGCCAGGATGCAAATTACTAGACTTCCTGAGAAGCCATCCAAGTGACTGCAAGTACCATACATGTTGAGATAAGTTTATTGCTACCACGTAGTAAACAGGATGGCAGCCCCATGTTGATCCCTACTCCATCCCTACAGTTAGAGAGTGCTGAAAAAAACAAAGATTCTATTTGCAATTAAAAGACCACAGAATATTTAGGGTCTTGGGAAAACTGAAAGTATCAGTCGAAAGAGCCAATACTTTCCAAGTTTAAATGGGTGATTAATTTTGCAAACAAGCAACTTCAGATGCTACGCTGTGATTCTGGTCTAGGAGCTGATGTTAAACACAAAACCAGGGGTACTCAGTTGTATGGTGGATCTAAAAAAGGATTGTCTTAAAGATTTTTATTCATATAGCACATTAAAAATATTAAATCATTCTTATAACAAGAAATATACTGTGATTTCAGTGCCTTGAGAACAGGGCCAGCTCCACCACATTTACTGGCTGCACTTACATTCTCAGTCTGCAAAGCACAGTAATGCTAACACTAAAGTAACTGAATTTAAGAGCACATAATTACCAGCCTCTAGAAACTCATTCGTCAACATCTGCAGGTTCCTGTGTGTTTTATCTGCATCATCTTTGTATTTTTACAAACATTCTTCAGTATTACGTGTAATGGATTGATGTGTTACCTTGCAAGCGTATGCATAATATGCAACACTAATTGTATTCATGACATTGAACATTTTCTTTGGCTGATGGACTGAAAGCAAGAACCCTGACTTACAGGATTACTCAGTTAAAAAATAATTGTGATGTTTAGCTCATTATGGAGCACGTGTAAGAGCTGCAGTGCATCCATTCTGGAACTTCAGGGTTCCTATAGAATCCTGTGTGATTTGTTTATGATGTGGTGATGATTGACTGTCAGTTACTAATAAATGGTAAATAAAAAAGCAACCTGTGATATTAAAGTACTACATTAGCTACATTGTGATTAAATTACAGTAACACCACCAGCTATAAACCTTTATAGAATCTCCTCAGCCATGCAGTAATTCTCCTAACTATACTATTATGTAGAGCACAAATATTTCTTTGTAAGTCCAAAGCAATACATCAGGGAAGCATTTACTGCTAAGGCTAGATTGAGAGTAAATGCATCTTGGGTTGCTATGAATAAAGCTCTAGCTTCTCATTACTTTATGACAAGACACAGAAATTCACTTTACTTTTCATTTAAGCTTTTCTGCTCCAGTTTATAGATGTATGCCTTCACGCTTTTATTCCCTTCTCGCTTCAGCCGTACGTAATAAATGATTATAAATTTTCACATTTGACCACCTCTCTGCTAGTCTCATGCTTAATGCACAAAGTTAGGAAGCTGCAGGTAAAAATTTCACAAACACTTTTATTTATGATGTTGTCCTTGGTAACGGAAATTTCAATGTACTGAAATGAAAAGTATGATTAAAGGGATACGACGTCCTGACAAGGATAGTAGAGGGCAGCCTTCTATTTCCCACTGAAAATATATAATACTTTTCTGACATCAATTTCATAGAGAATAGACATGGGCTAGTCATGAAAAAAAAGACACAAACACGTTTCTAACTTCACTGCTGTTGTGCTGTCTTAAATGAAACTTATTCCAGAAATATCTTGCCCAAGTCACAGGGCTTTAGAGTTAATTTTGAGAGTCAGATGAAGAGCTAGTTTTGTATAAACAAGAGCCATGATATTGTCTTAATGATCTTCTGCAAAATTTAGAAAATAAAAACTGCTGCTTCTCCTGTTAACAGAGATACTCTTTTCTCATTTCCTCTTGTCACTTTCCCTATCACTTTACCCCTATAATAAGATCTATTGCTTGTAGGTTTTGTCTCTTTCAGATTCCAATTTTGTTTTTTGCTAACTTGTGCTGCCCCATACAGCCGAAAAGTTATGGCATGCTTGAAACATTTTAGAAGTAGTACCCAAATGATGACTGGTTTAGATTTAAAATCATTTCAGCGTTGCTTTACAAAATAAAAAAAATAAAAATCCATATAGCATATTAAGAATTTTGATCCTGTTTGTGCATAGAGAGAAAGCGAAATGAAATTCCATCAAGATTATATTACTAATAGTTTATATATAAAAAGCACTTCTAAAATGAATGCCTTCTTCCTAAGCAATATTTTAAATATACTACTCAGCTTAACATATAACTTTCATAGGAATAACGTTAATTCAATGTCACTTATTTTAGCAGATAATATTCCAAATTAGAATAACTTTTTATCTTTAAAACAAAAGTGATCACCAAACAAATCTACCATCTAGACAAATCATGCACGTATTTTCCAAGAACATACATGGAAATTTTAACGCACTTTTGAAACCCTGTGTTTTTAAAAGAATCAGTTGAACTGGTACATTCCAGAAAACTAAAACACGTTGAAATAGCCTAAAAAAGGTTTCAGGTTAAAAAACAGTTTCATTAAAATAATATAATATATATAATAAAAAGGTTTCATTAAAAAACAAGCCAATTAAAAGAAAACAACAGCAAAAACTGTGTAGATGAACTGGATAGTGCAGGAGTTGTGTTCATGAAACACTGAACTTTTCACCCAAATGACTGCTTCCAATCCTGCTTGAATTGGTGTAAACTAAAACTTGCTTCTGTGCTTTGGATGCTCAACAATACATGCAATGCTTGTAGTTTGTATTCGCTGCCAGATGGGTTTGCACGCACTTCATACTGAATACTTTCTGTAACTAACATAACCAGCAGAGAAATAGCAAAGACCAAAATATTATTCTAATCCCATGAATTTCATGGATAACTGTGCTTGCATGGTAGCTCTACCAAGTTGTACTTTAGCTTTAATATCACTAAAGATGTAAAGAAAACAATCCAGAATATCATTGATAATCAAAAGTTGTGCTTCTTAAACTCATGAGGCACTGTAATCCAGACAGTGGTTGAGAATTTAGTATTTGCTTCCTCTCCTCATCTCCGTGGAAGTGGGTGAACAAAGCATTCTATTACAGACACCCAGCCTCACGTTATTAAGCAAAAAAATCTCTCTGTTGTACACTCCAAATATTTTTCAGCCTGTACTTCTAACAGCACCATACCTTCTTCACTCGCAGGAGCTGCAAATATTTTGTGACAGATCCATTTGCTGGCTGGCAATCACAGAGCCCTGAAAAATACATTATGTCTTCTGTCAGTTATTTAAAAAAACACCACAAATTATAACAAAAACAAAATTACCAGCAATTATCATTTGAATGTCTATACTAATCCATTTCAGATTTACTATTACCCTGAGGTTTTACGCCTTCATATTTTTCCCTTTCTTACCCACGCAGTTACAAGTTACTGCGGTCATTCAAATTTTTCCTTTTATAATCATTGCCATTATAATACTAGCAATCTACATTGCTGAGCATTCTGCATAGTATCCTTACTGAAGCACACTTGATTCTAAATGAATTTTAATATTTGCAATTTGAAACCTGACCTAAACCCTCAGAGCAGCCATATGGCATCAATTATGCGAAATAGAGCATACAGGTTAGAAGTTCCACAGCAGAGCTCACACTCTTTTTAACTCGCTAATGTCTCTGACCGCTCTGTACGAAAGCACTTTAATCAACGTTTATGTATAACTTTTTATTTAGCTTTACCATTTAACAGGCTGTAAAAAATGTTTAGCAATCAATTATATACATCAAGTTGATATCCTGCAGGACTGAGGGTCATTTAAACTTGCCACTACATCTGAAAGAGTTTGGAAAAGCCGCATGGGGAGCAAACTAGCTTTCCCCTTTTTGAATTTGCTAACCGAAGGACAGCTTAATTAAACCCAACAGAGAGCATCCTCTCAGCCTTTTGGAGGCTCATAGTACAGCCCTGATAACTCTTCTGTTGGGGCTTGAAGGCATTTGCTTTGCATCTCCAAGGTCTGGCTGTGCAACACATAGCGCCAGTAAGAAATGTCACAATCAAGGAATTGTATTAGGTAAATTTGATTCTGATCGCAAGACATAATCCAGTGCTGGAAGAATAACCTAAATCTGGACCTGGCTACTGATGTCTGGTATGAGATATGGGTCAGTGAACGTAAGTGCTCTATTTGTAATCATAAAAAGAGAGATAATGCATAGGATGCTAAACTACTGCTTTGCCTCCCCTTCATCTTATGAGGAAATTGATGGTCCATATTCTCCTGGAGGATAGGGAGAGCATGTGCCTGATTAGGAATCAGAGGGTTGCTCTGACTAGGCATCTTTTCAAGAAACTTCTCTCTTACCAGGACCTTCAGGAGAATGTGAGCAATAAGAATAGGTTTCCCCACTTCTCAACTAAGGTATTGCTTTTGGGAGAGGCTTCTCAGCCAGCTTAACCTGTTCTTCTCAGAGTTCATAGGTAGTCCAGCTTTTGAAGAGACTGAGGCTCTCTGCCAGCCTCCTACTGAGCTGCTATGAAAAGCTGCAGCAGTATTCCTGACTGTGAGCAGCAAACCTCCTTTCACAAGCACTTTTCTTCCACTAAAACTAATACCATAGCATTTATACCAATTGTACTCTCTGTTTGGGAACTTCTCAATAACTTATGGTGTCTGAATACATTAAAAAAAAAAAAACCAAAAACAACAAAACAAAACAAACACCTTGATTTCACTTTGAGATCTTCATTTTCAGCTAAGTGCTTACTTAAAGGACAAGGTAACAGTTAAACAGGAAAATTTTCTTCACTACAGTCTTCAAAATTAGGACACCCCGAATTCTGCCTAGATCTGTACATAACTTTAAGTGTACAGCATACTTTAAGCACACCCCACACATCCATGGTGCCTTGTGCCCATGTTTGTTGCCAGACGGCATACACCTGAGATTCCTCCTAACTGTCATTTCAGGGTTGGAAGGATCCAGGGAAATCCAGACAGATAACAGCCTTGGTCAGAAATCTTCCCCAAAGAAGGGAGATTTGTAGTTGTCTAAGTTAAATACTAAAATGTGGTTTGCTTTGGAAGAAAGACTTCAATAATATTGTCCTCTTTTTTGGTGGTTCTTAACCTGCATTGAGCATTTGTCTGAATTATTACAGACGCATTGATCTGACTTCAACCTGAAGTTACTAAGGTTTTATAAGACTGCAATAAAGCTTTCTTTGCATTAGCCAGCCAAGCACATAAACATTTTAATGAACTGTTTTTACATGGTTCGTTGAGTAGCTCCTGGTCTCCTATAACACAAATCACTTCTCTGTCACACTCAGCCCTCTCATCCAGGCCCTTATTTTCACAGCGTGCAAAGCACAAACTGAATAGCTTTTCTATGGAAATTCAGCAAAGACTACATTCTAGTCAGGGTAGCTCCCCTTTATTCAAAGTTTTTAAGCCGTTGTGCCATGCAGTGAAATTCCCTTACAATCAGAAGCAACAAAATAGAACATGTAGAATAGCAAGCTTCACTGCTATCATGAGCAAACTGTCAGGGACCACTACAAAATAAGCCTTGGAGCTACTGCATTGCACTGCGTTTCAGACAATGAACTACGGTGTTGCCATGGAGTGCACGGGGAGCTAAATTGTCATCAATCATAGAACAGACCATCTCCCAAGCAGGTATTTATTTTATGTTGACCTAAAACCCAGAATAAATTATTGAAATCAACATCAATACACAACAAATCTCTTTAGAATAATTAAATAGCATTAATGATGAGCATTTTGGTGTATCCTAGTCAATCTTTAAAAAGCAATGTGAAAAGCATAAAATTGTTATTGTTATGTCTTCAGATAGACTTTACGACATGTTATGTATTTTTGAGATTAAAGATTAGTTTTAACGCATGATTTAATAACAAATGCAAATTATGAATGAATATTTAACAAACCATATCACGTTTTATGTCTTAACATATCCTTTGCCATTACTGTGACTGAATGAGAAATGGCTTTGTGATGTATTGTCCTGCTGCCTAGGGCTCTGATGTTTTCACCTTGATATGGCCTTTAAAATAAATTAATTTGTTAACGTTTAAGAACTCTGTGTAAGGGTTGACATAAGACATTTGTAAGTCTGCTTATGATTGAAAGAACCTCGCACTAATTGGATACCGTTTATATTTAAAAGAATTTATTTGGCCAATTGTTCCATGAGAAAGATTTGGAAATGTTTATTTCCAAATTGAGTTTAGGACTAAGTGGTACTAATGGTACCATAAAGATGTTATATAGTGTTAATATAACCTACGTATTAAAAACATAATGAATTTGCTATTTATGAACCATTAAGTTTTACCTCAACCCTAGAATAAACTTCCTGTCATTACAAATCTATTAATATTTTTCCTGTCTCTTCTCTTTATCCTTATTCCCACCAGTGCGTTCCTCTACATGGACACACAGTTGTATTGTGAAGCTACTTCTCGGTTGAGCAAAAAAAATAGCTTTATTTTATTCTGGCAATATCTCTTAATGTTGTTTGGTTAAGTAGGAGTTTCACTAAATTCTCCTGCAAGATTTAGCAAATGAAATAATACATTTTGTAACTGCAAGCACTCAACAGACCTGACCATATACACCATCTTAATTTAAGCCTGATTCCAGCCAATCAATTTATAACAGATTTGACTGTTAATGTTTTATATTTACATAAACGTCTAAATATTTAAAGATGAATAAAAGGGAGAATAAAATTCTCATAAGAATTATCCTCTACTTTCCCTTTTAGCTCAAGTATTTGTACATCACTTATGAGTCACTCAAGAGTGTGCTTAACAAAGAGCACAGAAAGCATCAGATATTTTAAGGGAAAATATAAGAAAGATGCCAGCATTAAGAATGGTCAGAGAGCACACCAGGAATGATCAGATTCAAAAGGACACTGTAATTCAAGGATAATAAGAGACAACAAAGGGATTATCCTTACCAGAGGATGAAAAAATTGCTAACTGATGAGAGAGTTTTTAAAATGTAAATTTATTCTCTCCTTTTTTGGGGTCTGCCTTCTCCGCCTAGACTGTACTATCAGACAGAGGTTTGACTGTTCAATTATGTATTTTCTCACTCTTCCCAGGCATTTCCTGTCTCCTCCGCTCTTCTTTAAGCTTTCTCTTGACTTCATGTTTACTATTATTTTCTACAGATCTCAGTCTCCAGCAGTAACCATCCTTCTCGTTGCTCTTCTCTTGTGCTCACTTGAAACTTTTTCTGACATAGGATTATCCTCTGGTCAGTTTAGGGACCACTGAAGCTCTCTCTCAGTACAGATTTTTTCTTTTTCACCTGTCTATTCCACTATCTTACTAAGAACGGCTGCCATCACCAATTCACCCTCATTTCATCTGCTGGAGGAGATCTGAGCGTATCCTGCACTTCATCACGGACTGAAAATACAATTGCTGCTTACTACATCTGGAGAGATTTTATCTTAAATAATTAAAGTCCTTCAAGAGCACCTGATGACAGATCAGACACCAGAATCATTGGTATGAGAAAGGGAGAACAGACGGCTCCAGTTAGGACCAAGCACCATCTGCCCACTGAGCTGCTCCATTTCTGTGTCATTCCTTAGACCAAGTCTTGTGATTGTGCACTGAAACTTGCACCTCCTCAAACGCTCACACCAGTGTCTTTTCCTTTTGTTCCTAAGCAGTTAACACAGGTGAGATAAATCATCCTGCTTAAGGAATGAAGGATTTAAAAAGCTAAAGAACACATCAGATTATAACGGGAGAACTAACTGAGCTTAGGTTAAACTATGTTGTCGAAGTATTACCCTCTAATGTCAAACTAGCCTTAATGATAAACTTTTCAAGTCCAATTAAGATTATCGTTCTTTCTTCAACCAGCTTAGAGTAAAGCTAAGGACACTAATCTCCTTAATGCCACAGAAGGATTTCCAGGGGAGACGCATGAATTTGTGCACACAGCTGCCGCCATTTTGAAGTTCCTCAGAGAGGAAGGTGCCCTCACAGCCCCCACCGTTCACTCTGGATCAGCCCAGTGCTGACTGGAGCCAACCGAAACAGGTTTGCAGGGTTGGTAATGTTTTATATGGTACCCAGATGTAACGAGCTACTGTAAAGCAGCCAAGGAGTTCTTTTAGTGGATTTTACTCTCTCACTCAACTCTTTTTTGTGCTTAAAATGTGCACACTAGGTGCAGCCTAATGTTCTGGATAAGCAGCACTAAAACATTATGCTTCAGTGTATCATAAAGGCAGGAAAATGAACATCATATCACTTGAGGCAACAAAACAGGAGTCAACGTTCACACAAACCAGCATCACAATATTATCTTCATATTCATAATATACATGCTCTGCCACACACAGCTGCAACCTCTGCTTTGGAAGTCAGCAGTTGCACCTTGCCCAAAACAAGCAAAAATCAGTTATGTGAGAAAGCATTATTTAAATTGTTAAGAGATAAATAACAGACAGAAATAGCTGCTTCAGAAAGCAACTATGATTTCGGTGTTTCTACCTGAAAACTTAGAAGTGAAGAAAGCAAAACCAATTCCCAGCTGAAGTATAGACAAAGATCACCCTCCCGCAGGAGTACAGCATGATAAGTAGCCGCAGCGAGAATCACTGTGATCAGTCAGAAAGGCAGGAGAGTTATTAGCTTAGCCCTGAACCTCCTACTTAATGTGGGGCCAGTGGTGATAGTTAACAGACCCTAGCTAAGGTGACAAGCTTTGGACCTGCTTGAGGAAATCCAATTGAGAAGCAGCCAAGAGGAACAACAAGCTAGAAACAGATGTTCCAGCTACCAGGATGTGCACACATTTAACCTGAATATGTAGAAAAAAAAAGTATTATTTTCTATAGATAGCAATTTCATCTCCTTCTGCAGCTCAGGTACTGTCAGATCTCATTATCTACAGCTAAAGTGCTTCCTTCACATTTTGGAAGGGATCTTAAATTCAAGTGAAACTATTTGAGTGATAGCTACTGAATAAAGTACTCAAGGCACTAGACTGATATTCTGAAGAAACTTAATATTCAAGAAGAACAAGGCTAAAGTCATGGGAATACAAGAAGTTAAATTCCAACACCGAGTTAAAATAGTTACCCATACAGATTTAACACCCAGCATAAACTGTCAAGAAAGCCAGATTGCTTTATAGCTGTCAATTCATATTTAGCAACTGATGTTGATTGCATGTACTTCTATCAGGAGAAAACTAGACCACTGCCAAAATGGGACAACAACAGGTTTGTTAAAAGGAGCTCATTACATTCAAAGGTGATTTGTGCCACACACAAAAGAAATGCACATAAGACTAGCTTAGGACTTTGATGTATCTGGGCTCCGTAGAGTACAAAGCAGAGTACAGAAGTCCTATGGGATGATATTACCATATATAAAAATATATACTTTGCTGTATATCTTCCTTTACAGTTCCATAAATCTCATTAACATTCATGGAAACTATATATGCCCTCAAGAGGGGAAAATACCCATTATGCTGATTTTTACAACAAATCCACTGTTCTCTAAACAGTATATATTTGGTCCCTATTTCAAACACATCCTTTCTTAGGGTCATAAAGCATCACTAAATAGTTACTGCTAAAATTGCTTTTGATTCTACTTTAAAAAGTAAAATAAATAAAATATGCATAAGAGACACTTTTACCAGTGACTGATTGCAGGACTATGTGAGTGCATAAGAAACAGTGAAAAACCTTAATAAAAAAAAGTTTGCTCTATGCCTCTTAACTTTTGACCCAGTGTAAGGGTTAGGAGTAAATTAAACTACTCTCTCAGCCTCTATCTTCTGTGTTGAAAATTTGTTGAAGGAATATGACTGCGTTCTATTTTGCTGCCATTTCCAAAATAAATTATCTTAGTAACTTCCAAAATTATCATAACTCCTTTGTTAAAGTTATTTCTTCAAAATAAAGTAACAGTGTGACAAATTACTCTGATATTTAACTTAAAAGAAAAACCAAGATCAGTTGTCCTTCTTCATTTAAGTAATGCCATAGCAGGTGGGAAAAAAAAAGAAAAGATGAGCACAAAAAATTTAAATCTTCCCATTCAGCCACACCATGCCTCAGCTGCTCCACAGCCTGCTTTCCACAAACTACAGGGATAAATTTTATACCATAGGTCAACCCTACTGTTACTGGCATCAGTAATACTATCTAGTTTTCCAGTGATAAAAGGAATTCTGATTTCAAACTATTCAACAGTTCAACTTCTTACTTCTAACCAAGGCCCAAAGCAAACTTCTCCTATCAACCTTGAAACCCTATCACAACACTGACTGTTCATCACCACTTCAAACTTTTTTTGTCATGAGTACCATACAACATTTATTGTGAGATTGTTCAGCCTCAAATTGGCTCAGAAATGCACTCTTTAATCCTTTGGATCTTTTTTTTTGAAATATTTTAGTAATGTGTACAAGTATGGACTGTGTTATTCCAGGGTTCTTAACAATAGAAAGTGTGAGGATTACCAGGTAGGTGCCACAAGTAGTTTGTGTGCAGCCATATGTTGTTACATTAAATTAATAATGTATGAAGAAATGTTCTTCACAGCACTGCTCCTAAGGAAGCCTATCAACTGTAACAAGTAACTATCCAAAAAAGTCATGAAAGCCACTAAGGTTTCCTCTAGATTCACATTGAAGCATACATTCACATGAATTTTAACACTTAAAACATTCTGTGAGCATGAGGATAAGCTGTGAGGATGGTAACAGCGAAGAGATTATCAAATGTCTTCCCTTCTCAGAAGCTGCAAAATTATTTGGGACCAAGTAAGTACTAAACAACCTGTAGAGCTGTTTGTCATGGGCCCCAGTGCCTGGTTTTACACAACTATCAGATAACTTGCAAGTCAGAAATCAGATTGCTTGTACATGGTTTCCTCTGTAATGGGAAGGGCTGAGATTACAACAGACATTTCACCGTCTGTCAGACTGTACTGTTGTACTCTGTATTCCTATGTTTTT
The DNA here is from genome assembly GCF_038088225.1 of Cyrtonyx montezumae. NCBI lineage: Eukaryota > Metazoa > Chordata > Aves > Galliformes > Odontophoridae > Cyrtonyx > Cyrtonyx montezumae. Next base: position 19,815,173 of record NW_027071825.1, on the reverse strand, counting down.
TTCTGGTTCTGTAAATGGCATTAGATCTGGAATGGAATTTTTTTTTCTTCAATTCCTGGAAAAGAAAACAGTAAATGACAGAAAAACAGGATTTTTTTTTTTTAACTGCATATTTGGCTTCTAAATTTCAAATGGGCTCTCTCAAATTATATTTCAACTCTTCTAGTAGTAAGCTGTGAATCAGATTATTAGGATCTAATAATCACCATCCGTAAGAAATTCTATGTGCCTTCTGTATATCCTAAACATTATTTCCTGAAAGATAAGCTCATAAGGCAGATACAAAGCAGACAGCACACATGGGACATCAGAATGATCTTTAACCCAGTGAGCAAGATCTTAACATAACTAATTCTGTGGAAACTGAACGTTAAAAGCTTCTTAATTACTTATGAGTGTAATGCTGAAAATCAGTTATCTAATTGGACAGCCCGCCTGTCCTAAGATGGTGTCTCGCATCCACATTAGCCTTATTTGGTTCTGAGAAGAAATATCTCAGTGCAGAGGGAAGAAAATGAAACTAACAAAGGAAAAAGCAAGCCACACAGGTGCCACCTCTACTGTTTATAACAAACACTTAAAGTCAGTGGGCAAGGAAATGACTAAAATTAATGTCAACTCCCAGTGACCTTGATTTCATATGTTTTGTCAGATTTCTACACTATCATTTCTTTGCGATCAGGCTAAGATACCTTTGTTTTCAACTCCACTCAAAACATAATTTCCTGATTTAATCCTGTTTATTAGCAATGTGAGCATCTTTGAGTGTAAAAGGTATCCTAGCAACATTAATGACTAAAACATTAATTCTTAAAAAGGAAGTATATTTCAATTTTCTGAAGCAGATTCCTTTTTGTCCTCAAGTAACAACACCAGAAATGCCCAAAAGAACAGTTTCTCACAGAACCTCCTTCTCTCCTCTGAGATCCAGGAAACAGAACCACTGCAGAAATACTTTTACGCCAGAAAAGGAGAACAAGTCTATTTAAAAATAGAAGTACCTGGGTGATCCCCCAGAAAAGGCATCGTTAATTTGATGATCTGTTGCTTTAACATATTTGATCATGTGTTTGATGAAATGTTGTATTAAGTAGAAACAACATGCATTTCAAATCAAAATATTTTAGATTGATATTGGAAATGCAGATGCACGTGCCTTGCAAATGACTGGTGTGTTTTAAGTACAAAGTTGATTGACACATGCTTTCACTTAATGATGGTAATTACAAAGAATAACAACTCTAAACCACATCTGCTCAATGTAACAATCCTGTTGTGCTATGCAGATTACACTGAGGGCTGTCAGAAATGCCATTCTACCACAAATCATGCATAAGCATATTTGGAAGACAAGAAACAGATTAATAAGCATCAACAATTCTCTGTAAACACTTGTTGAAGAGAATAAAAGCTATTAGTGCTGAAGGAAATGATACAACAGTGAATGCTTTATCTATCAAGTCTGAAATAAGAAATCACAGGAAGGACAAAAGTGCGGGCTGGGTCCCTGAAGAACAAGTACCCTGCAGTACTTCATCATGATGTGGAAAACTCAACACCCACACTTCACATGAGCAACACTTCATCACGTTCTCTCTTTGTTTTCAATAAATTCTCACTCAACACCTTCCTTTAACATGACACTTGATAATATACAAATAAACGTTTTTAAACTGCACTGAATTCAAGAGTCTACAATACTGTAGAAAAAAACTAAATAAGCATGGAAACAAATCTGCAGGTATGCTTTGTCCACTATTTTAATCCTATTTTAACATTCTGAAAAAGAGTAGTACCTTCAGTGCAGTTAATGACTTCTTTAAGTGAAGAAAACTGAAACAATCCAGTCATAGACACTATGAACTTTTTACCATACCATAATTGTAGGAACTTCTATTCAAAAAACTGTTTAAGATTCAGGGTCATGTTTTTCCTATAGGAAAGGAGCATAGGCAGGCCGTCACACGATCTCAGACAAGTCATTAATGTAACATGACTTTGTTTGCTTTTGTATGACATGAGACATTACAAGATACAGTTGACATGCAATATAATTGCAGAATAAATAAATACCATGATTTTAAAAAGAAAAAAGTTCCTATGTTTTTCTCGGCTATATATATTTCATTACAAGGTAGAAAGAAAAAGTGAAAACAAATTACTTTGAGAAGTAATTTTCCACTTAAATGACTTAGTTATTTCTAAATAATCAATACCAAGTTGTGATTTGTGCACACAGTAATAGAAATATAGAGCCAAAAGGATTATTTGCTAAGTATTTATTTTCTGAAGTTTTCTGGATGTATTCTTGCTCACAGACCACCATAGTGCATAAGCCATATACTTCCTTAGTTAAACAACCTGCAAATGTAGTCAGAGCTGGGATCTTCCATAAGCCTCATTCACTTTCAAGTTTAGTTTAAATTGCCTGCATGCACTCAAAGTTTTGTTTTGTTCTTAATACTTATCGATAATGCTGATACAACCATCACAGACATTTAAAGCTACAGGTCAGCCAACAGTGATCTATGTTATAATTAAAGATTTCATAAAGAGATTATTTTCTACTGAAATATTATAATTTACATAATCTCTAGAATGAATGGTGCAGTTATTTTAACGCTCTGATCTTACTCCATTTCCAATAAAACAGATGAATTTTTCATAGCTAATGGGAGAGATTCCCATGGAATGTTAGGCCTGATACTCTGCAAGCTGCTCCATCACTGAGGCCATCCAGATAAGCATTTTCAAAACATATTTTAAACTCCTGAAACTCCCATTCATGGATTGACTATGAAAATCTACTGATTTTATTCCATTACAACAAAAATGGCAGCTACCAGGATTTTAACACACTGTAACATTGCTTCTATCAAGCTCTTAACAAAAAATTAACATTCAGTGATTGTTTATTGCAACTGTCAAGCAGAAACAGTGATTTTCCTTAGCCAGCAGTTTGCAAACCACAGCACTGTGTGAGCCAGGGTTATAAGTTCTTGACTAAGGGGTGCACCTGCCCATCAGAGCCCTCTTTTCAGGGGAGGGCACAGCACGCTTCCTAGTGCGGGAGGAGAGGATTCTTTAATGCAATATTCTTCATCACAACAAATATGTAAGCCTGAACAAATTTTCTCAGAAACAGCTGCTTCTATGGTATCTTGGCATTTGAGTAAATGATTTGCAGAAATTCCACAGGGAAGGAGGCACTTTAAAGGCTGCCAGGGACTGTGATAGGGCCAGAAGAAGAGTGAAGAGGCACAGCTGTGACAGCTGAAAGCAGGATAAGCTGCCACTGATCTGTTTCTATGCTTATCACAACACCCATTAATCAATTCCAATCACAGCAGGCCCACCAACTAAACTACACTCCACCTCTCAAAAACTGACTACTCAGCCTTGTAATCCTCTTGAAAAATTGTTCATCTGAAAAAAATGTCAGAGGGACATTGTGTTGCTTACTTTATTAAAACATAGATATTTGTATTAAAATATCAAGCAATAGTTAATACATCCACAGATTTCTTCCTGATTGAGTTCAATTCTTCACATATTTGATTATGCTATTATAAATTTTCATTTCTACCTTCAATAAGCTGTGCTGCAGATGGTCATCACAGAGAATTTAAGGTCAACAGCTGACAAATAGGACTATATCTTCAAGGCAACCTACAGCATAAAATAGTCTATATCCTATCATTTTTTAAATGCATCTTCAACTAGAGTTTTCATTATGAAAGAATAGAACTAGAATTACATTAAGGATTGACAAAACATACAAAGTTAGATACCAAGTTGCACTGAAACATAATTAAGTATGGTGTAGTTTATAATAGAATATCTATAGTATCTAAACTGTTTTAATAAGCTTACTTTCCTTTGACATACAGGTATCATGAATTTGAGTTGTGCTGTAACAAGGGACTGGAGGGACATCACCGCTCATTATTTGCATATATCAGCTCATCTGAATTTGCAAATTGTACAGGTTTTGAAGGAGTAGTCTAACTTGTTTGCTACTTAGGTTGCAATGGTACTTTTTCACCAGAACAATCGAGTAGGTAGTTCTGCAATTTGCTCGCTTCTTCACTAGTTTTTCAGTCACTAATGCATTTTAACTCCTGCTTTTGTTGAATCTGGCTCTGTGCACACCAAAACAAAGTCACAGATTCAGAGAATATAACATAAAAGGATTAAAAGCAGAAAGAAGAAAAACCATTTGTACTCAATATAAGTTCAACAAGATGTTATAGGATGACGTATGATCATCTTTCCATAGACTTCAGAGGCAGCTGTAACAGAGAAATTTCTTGGAACAAGGAGTGGAGATATCTGAATTTCAGTGCTCTACGTTACATAGAATTCAGCCCAGTGTTGACAGGCCAAAAGCTTTAAGCTGAATTAAACATCAAAGAAAACACTTAATCAGAAGCCTGGATACTTAAAGCCACCACTTGGAAGGATTAAGTGCACTTTGTGTATCTCTTTGCAATGTCAGTTTAAAGGCTGGAAGAAGGTTTTCAGAATAATCAAAAAGATATAGAAGCTGGAGACCCTTCATAGTCAGTGGTATCTGTGCTTCCAAAGAACACAGCAGTTTTTAGAAAATCTCATATATAATACAACACTTTAACAACCCCCTTATTTATGCAGCTGTCATGTCTTTGAAGAATTGTATTTGGCCTTCTTATTTTAGTAGTGGTATAAGTTCACAAGAGCTAGACACTGCCTGTGGCACGCATGGAAATTTTTACTATTTACCAGAAAGTAGCACAGGTTTTCTCCAGAGACCACATTACAAACTCATGCAATTTATATGGCTTCATCACATTTGTGTTTGCACTGTTTACACAGCATCAATAATTTCCTAGTTGTTAAAAAAGCAAAAGAGATCCTGGAATTATTACTGTACAACAGCACAGAATAAAATGGCCATATTTCATACTACTCATTCAAGTGAACAGTAACCTACAATTAACACTAGAAAGCAGTACACTTAATTTTTGAATTCTCCCTTTATTTAATACGATGGCATCAATTGGCAAAGAGTGTCAAGAGACACCTTTCATGTTTATCTTAAATATCTTCTGTTGCCAGGCCAAAGTTTTGAGAGCTGCATGTGCTCTTCATGGAATATAATCACTCACTTTTAAGTTTCTTATTAAAATTATTCTGGTAAATAGGTGACTATTCTGAGCTCATTGGCATTGCTGAATGGACACAGTAAACACGCTTGGGAAATTCAGAAGTTAGAATCAATCATGTAAGTTATATAGAATTTGTAACTACTTCTCTAACCCTATGAAAAGCTCAGAAAGCACAACATAAATGCACCTCATTTTAACATGCACATTATATTCATACCTTTTGTAGTCTTCATCACACTGGAGTTCTAAAGCATTTGTTGGCTCAGGTATACTTCCCCCCCTTGAAAACTGGCACGATTCATACTTCTATGTGGCGCTTCTAGGAATAACAGCATAACAAGAAAAGCTACTTGTATTATTTAATCTTACTCAGCTATAATTACTTAAGGCAAACTTCTTCCACTTGTTTTCTGTTCTGAAGTCTTTAGGATAGAGCTTTCCTCTGTTTGGAAACAATCTACAACATGCTAAGCACTGATGCAATTTGAATAGTATCAAAAATTATCCTGATCTAACAAAATGCCTGATGGAATCTCAGCAGTGGCAAATTACAAAGTTGTATCATTCTCAAACTACTTGCACAGCCTTAGTTTTTCCTTATGCTAAAATAGAAACGTCTACATAACTTTCATATGAAAATAAACAAGAAAACCCAAACAGAAAAGTGCTTCCAGCATACAAGCACAGGATAAGCAACTGCAAGCAGCACAAACATTGATGGCTGCGTCTCATGAAGATGGAATTTATCACTGTGCTCTGAATATTGTGATATTTGATAGCACAGAAGTAATAGGAAACAGATCAGATGTGCACACACATAAGAATGTGCATTTTTTCTTTTTTCTTTTTTCCTGCAAAGAAAACATGGAAATCCATTACATTTCAGGTTTGGATTAATTTAACAGGAACTAAGCCAGAAACCACTATTCTACATGAATATAGTTATTATTGGCCTCTTTTGATCATTTGATTTGAATATTGATAATCTTTCAGAAGTGTGCAGAGCTCTGGGTTTATGCAAACTCTCAGCTATTACAGACATAGAATGTAACTGTAAAAACAAAATTTTATTCAACTAAAAGCTACTTTTGTGCAGTTATATTTTTCATATAACTTCTACAGTTACATTTTGAATTCTACAGTAATATTTTTTTTACTAAGACTTCACAGCCCAAACAGAAATGGAAAAAGCTGTTGGTGTACAGCACTGCATACTGAATTATTGTGCTTGTGTTGAAAATGCCTCTCAGATGACTCCTTCCTCAGAAAGACATAGCGGATGAAGACATATCATGACAGGGGAATTTTTGGTAAGTAATAATCACGCTAGCAATGGGTAACAGTAAAAGACACCAGCATCCCACTAAATTCATATATATTACTTTTTTTAGCATCCTTAGCAAGGCTGGAGAATGTTTAGTCTCATTATGCCTTTAGTTCCAAAGGAATGTCCAATTTTAACCCTAAGTATACCAGCCACAAAAAACAGGAAAGATAGGACTCTTAGGTTAGGATGCTACGTAGTGTTCCACATTTCCAGAATACTGTGGTGATTTCCAAGCTTACAAATAGTCTATTAGATACTACTAAGAGCACAAGCTTTCAAGAATTTCTTAGCATTCAGAATATTATTTTCTCTGAAAGCTCCAATTAGCTGAGAAACCAGGAGTAAAGCCTGCTATTCCGTTTTCCTCTGTGCATTTGTGAAGAACAGATCACTGGTGCCTTTACCCGCATCCTCTGCACTGAGAAGTGCCCTCTTAGGATACAACATTGCTGGGCTACAACACATAACCCAAGGCTATCTTAATTCTCTGGACTTCATAAGCTACCAATCGAGTGTCATAAATGTGTTTTATGTATTGTGCATTTGACTGAAGCCTCATATTTCCTAGGCCACTGCTGTAAACTAAAAACATGGGAGTCTAGTTTCAAGGAGAATGAAAAGGGGTCAAAGCAACAGATTTAAAAACAAGTTCCACTGGGGTTCTAGGTACAAGCACAAAGCAAACAAAACTGCAGGGCTCACCTGCACGCAGTGCTCCTAAGTTCAAGTAGTAAAGCCTAATTCAGCTATCATCCTATGCAAGGTTTTTGTCTACAGTTGGTCTCTTGAAAGAGAACTGCAAGTTCCAGTACATTGTTGTACCTGTGCACAGTATGTACTAAATTAAACATCTGTGACAGCTCATATACAACTATTTTATCAATGTTAAAAATATTGAATGGAGAGGAAAAGATCCTGCAGAAGAATCTATTTATTCAGTAAGGACTGTTCATTGGGACAGAACTCAAGATTTGCTGTGTGACAGAGATAGGAACTCCTTGATCTGTTTGAATACTTTCTCCCCCATCTGTTGAATGGGAAAAAGTTTCTCACCTTTCCAAAGCACTTTGAGATCTGCTAGATGAGAAGCACTGTAGATTCCAGTGTAATTCCAGTCACAGCAGGAGAACAGGAGGTAGCATTATGACAACTCAGTAGCGTCAGAAGTTAGAGAGATCAAGCTGCAGCTATTACAATCCAATTATATCAGTACTCTGCAAACAGAAATGCTCTTTTGAAATTTTATCTGCCGAGAGATGCATCTATTCCTGGCTTTCTAAGAACAATTGAACAAACCAAGAAACAGTACCCACACCCACAACTTCAAGTACAAAACTTGATACATGCATGAAGAGACAGTTCCAATACTGATCTGCCTACAAAACATGCAACACCGCTTACTATGCAGAAAAATGATATTTACTTATTCTTAGAGATGGTTCTGTTTGTTCAGGAATATATAATAGGAAAATATCCTGTAAACACCACTTCTTGCTAATACAGTATGGAAGTTAGCTAGGGACGAGATTGCTCCCATAGTCAGCGAGGGCTGCTGGATCACGGCTTCAAAAAGCTTGTGAGACACTGCCACCTAGTGGCTAAAATTGGAATAACAAAGGCCTGCGTTGTGAAGTTGCGACATAGACTTCAAACACGAGACTGTCTTTTAGCGTACAGCTTAACCTTTGACCAAGCTTTTCCACCGCCTTTCTAGAGAGACCACCATCAGCTGTACATTTTCACCAGCTGCGAATAAGAGCCTGCATGCCATGCTTGTACAAATCTGCGCAGCCAATCACAGCCTCAGTGCGTTCACATCCACTCTTTGGTCTCCAGAAATGTTCATAAAGTATCAAAGAATGGCAGTGGGTGCTATCTTTTGTTTATGGAGGAATTCATCGACACCTCTACTTCATGCACACTGCTCTGCTATGTCAGACACCATTTTGTCACATAGCAACAAAACAGTTTTGGTGGGAAGGCTCAGCTTCTCCTACCACACCACCCACATCTGCCTCTGATTTTACAGGTCAACATAATAAAAGAGACACGACTTTCAAAGCAGCCCTTGTACACATAAATATACCTTGTGTAATCTATCACATTATTTACCACTTGAGTAATGATTCTGTAGAAAGATCCAACATTATGAGAAGAGATTAAATTTGCATATTACTGGTTGCAATCAAAAACTGAAAGCCAGCTACGTCAACACTGATATAAGCTTTTCTGATTCTACACTCAATTATTAACTACTTAGCAAACGATTTTAGGAATATAGTCTTGAAATTTCAGGAGAAGCATACACAGAACTTCTGAAATAATTTCCTTGCAAGTGGGAGATGGCAGCAAAGGAATAAAATGGAATATCAACAGAGTCCTATTTACCAGTAGCAAATAAACCTGATAAAAGACAGCTCAGGAGTATGATTTTTTTTTTTTAAATTCCCTACTTATTCTTCTGATTTAGTAGAGTCTTTTGTGTAAAATTTTATTTTAGAAACTGCTTAGGACACCCACATTCAGTACACTCCAGAGTAAAGCTGTAGGGCACTCTATTTTTGAAGCAAAACATCTTTACTTCAAAGCATGTAATTAGCACATTTCAGCTTCAGACTTTATTGAGCTACCTTTGGCTTTTTTGTCTCCTTACATACATGGCCACGTACAGATAGTAAAGTTATGCTGCAAATAAATCACAGAATCAGAGGCCGGAAGGGACCTCTGAAGATCATCAAGTCCAATCCCTACCAAAGCCAGTTTCACAGGAAAGCTTCCAGGAGGGTTTATAATATCTCTTAAGGAGACTCCACAGTCTCCCTGGGCACTGTTCCAGTATTCTGACAATCTCTCACAGTAAAGAAACTTTCCCCTATGTTCTTTTGAAACTCCCCGAGTTCTAGTTTGTGCCTGTTCTCCCCCTTGTTCCATCACTGCCCCACCACAGAACCTGACCCCACACACTTGACACTTCCCATTTGTATGTTTATGAGCATCAATAAAAATCCCCTCTCAGTCTTCTACAGGCTGAACAGTCCCATGTCTCTCAGCCTTTCCTCATACGGGAGGCTCTCCAGGTCCCTAATCATCTCTGTGGTCCCCCACTAGACTTTCTAGGAGATTTGTGTCTTTTTTTGAACAAGCCCAGAACTGGACACAGCACTCCAGATCTGGCCTCCTCAGGGATGAGTAGAGGGGGAGGATCGCATCCCTTGACTTGCTATTCATACTGTTTTTAATGCACCCCAGGATCCCACTGACCTTGGCTACAAGGGTACATTGCTGGCTCATGGACAGCGTGCTGCCCAACAAAGCTCCCAGGTCTTTTTCCATAGAGCTCCTTTCCAGCAAGAGCTAGAAAATAGAGTAGTATTTCAGATTCTATGAAATTAATTTACACTTTCTTATTTCTTATTCCTATTACACTTCCTTATTTCTTATAATTTACATTTTCTTTCCCTACATATGTGGACCACCATCGTCAACAGTTAATGCTTTATGAAATCTACTTAGTTGTCACTCTATATTCCCTCTTTAAGCAGTAATATTTTCTTTATATTTTAATAGAAAATACAGCAGAACATTTAAAATATCCGTAATTAAGTTAAAATACTCAGAAGTATGATTTTTTTTTAAAACACAAACACTGTACTATTGAATTAATATACTTCCTGAATTCTATCCAAGAACTGTTTTCTGATGCTAAATGCCTGAATAATGCCAGTGTTAATATTGAGAAACATTCAAATTCCCCCTAACTGTCAATAAACCTAATGGAATCTTCTAGGCTAAGAGCTATCACAGCAGCATCTAAAGCAGTCTTCACAGAGATCAGACTTCTGTTGTAGATTACTAACCCAGATTGCTCCAGTGCAGGTATGATTATAATCAAAATGGTGCAGAAGAGGTTCCTGAAAGTAAGGACGTGGAATAAGCAAACAACTCAAATAAGAAGCAGCAGACTTCAATATTAAACTGAAAAAGCATTTATGTGCATGAACGGACACATTCAAAGTAAAAATTAAAAAGATTACCTGAAAACTCAATAATCAAGACCAGGGCAAATCATCAGAAGGCAGTCAAATCCACTGACAACTCTAGAGTAACTGATCCAAAGGTATTAAAGTAGTACCATCACAGTAAACACATACAGGACATTAGACATCCTGCTTTCTTATCAGGAGCTGAAGTATGTAGACATTTCTCTTCAACTTCTGGAAAATAAGTTGTATTTCAGATCTATGACCAGTTCTTGTGCCATTTTTATTCTACATTAATGTACAAAAAGCATATATGTATATGTATGTAGCTATCTGACTATATGTAACTTCACATTTAAGTGCATGATTCTGCACACTACTACATTAATATATATTACAGCTTTTTTCAATGTAAAAAAATCACTATCAATACCATTGTATGTACACTAGGGGGAGCTGTAGAAATGCGTTCATTTTATAGAAAGATACACATTATACAAAACAATATTTGTACTTAATATTGCTATAAGAACGATAGCCAAGCTATGAGAACAGAATTCTGTACTCATTTATTATTAAAATATTATTAAAATATGCTGGTACAATTTAACATATACTTAATTCAGTAGAAATAAAGCTTCAATAAATCCACTGATCCTTCATTGACAAATCAATCATGTTTACTTCGCAGGTTTGAGGTTTTTTGTTTGGTTGTTTTTAACTTTTGATGTTTGTCTCTATGCTACATAGAGATCCATTTGGAGGAAAAATACACACACACACACACAATATTCAGAAAAGATCAAGGTTCTCAGAATCAATATAATGCATTGGTAAAAAGTACATAAAGTTTCACTTGAACTCTGACTGAAGAATATTTTCTTGGTGGAATAAGGGAGAATATCAAAGGAAGGGAAAGGAAAAAGGTATCCCCCCCCACCTATTAATGACATTAGTACACAAAACAAAGTAAATCTCTCATATCTCTACAGGTTTCTTAATGTCTTCCCCACCACCTCTCTGTGCTAGTAACTAAGCTTAGGCCAATGCCATAGAAGCCTCTTGTCTGCAAACACATGCAACTGATACCTATAGGTACCTATGGCTGCAACTAAAAATACTTACCAAAATAAAAAAAGAAAGAGCAAGACAGAGCCAACATACGTCCCAAAAGGAACCCCATAAAATCCTCCCAGGGACAGAGAGAGGCTGCAAACTCGTGGTCCTGCTGAATTTGCAAGAGCCTGGAATAGCAGGAATCAGCCAAATCTGTGCAAGACCACCAGCAAACCATCACATAACCCTAACCACATCCACAAAGGCAGTAGCTCCTACATACAGACAACAGCTACACTGATTCTGTACAGTCACCATTTACATTGTAAAAGTACTTCAATGATGTATAGCTGTAACAAGTACACTAGTGAGAGCACTCGCAGGAAGTAGGCTGTGTTGGCACATTACATAACAGTGTGAATGCAGTATTAACAAGATGAATTGCAGAAACTGATTAAAGAAGCTGTGCTGTGATGGAAAGTACAGCAATGACAGCAGAGTAGCAAAGTCCCCGACTGCAGCAAGCGAGGACTTGCCCAAAGGCAACAGCCATGGACACAGAAATAAAGGGAAGGACCTGCTTTATCCCTTCAGGTAGGCAGGGATGTCCAGCAAGATATCCTTGCCTCCAGTGCCAATCCTTACATGAGATCTGAGAAAGGGTGGATTCCGGCTCCATCCCTTCCAGTCTCTGAGGTGCACTGCACACACCTGAGTTCCCTTGTGTTGGCCCTGCCTTCCCACCAGGTACTCAGTCACTGGTTCAAGCTGTGGCTTCACATTCCTGCTACAGAATCCTAGTTAGTAAGAAAGGGAGGAAGAAAAGCTTTATAAGCTATTAGCAATATTATTCATTGTTATGATTATTCATTGTTCAGAAGCCAAGCCTGATACAATTAAAGATGCCCATCAGCCCTCCAGTACCTCCATTAAAACTCTTAGAAATCCACGCGCTTGCATGATCTTTTTCTCCTGGTTTTAAGAGTCTAAAAACTGAAAATCAGTTTGAGCCCTGAGTTATGATAGACTTGATCTTCCCTTCAAAAAAAATAAGAGTAAATTCTATTATTGATACACAACTACAAAAATTAAAACATTTTCTGAGCATCAAGCACTAGAAAGGCAAGCATGATTAATCATCTGGCAGGTGGAACATCACTGAGTAACACATCTGAAAAAGCCCTGACATCACTATACAAGCAGAAATTGAAAAAGATTGAGCATTACAGCTTTATTAGACACAGATCAGATCACAAGTATTCGGCCTCTGAATGTGTGCTGTTAAACATCCTCAAAGAGGAGAGTTGAGCTTAAAAAAAAAAAAACCCACATGATTTTGTTATCTGTTTCACTTGAGTTCTACAGAAGAGAAACTTTTTTCAGTATCTCAGAATGCTCCCAGAACGTCTCAAAAACAACTTTCTACAGAAGAAAACCAACAAGGAATTTCCATTTAAGGCTGTAAAAATTATGATGAGTTAAAATGATCTAGATTTACTACTTCAGTGTTAGCACATAGGTAAAAGACTCAGAAAAATCAGTTACATTTTTTTAAAAACTTTCAGCCAAATACAAAATTATACATTTACAAAAGTAAACAAGTACACCAAGTTCCTCTTCACTCTTAAAGTACAAAAAATGGAATAACTCAGTATACTTAGAACAGACTAGTAAAAGCCTTACAGTAGGAAAGAGATTAAGCAACAGTGCACCTCAAGTGAGGAACCATTAGCAGATATAATAAATACTGTTAAATAATTTTGGCGGTAGCACAACACTGCAAGACATTTTTAGACAAAGTATGGTAGCCTTCATGTATTACTAGCTCATGATAACTGAATCCCCCAATAAAACAGAGAAGCACAAAAACACCAAATAACAGCAATTCAATTTTCAGAGAGAAAGGATGACTGATTCTCTTCACTGTGGCCCATTCAAAGCAGATAATTCTAAAAGCCTAAACAGTTCTCAAAGACCAACATTCTCAAGATGCTGTGCACTTTCCCTCAGAAGTAAAGATGATAGTTATGAATATCTGGCTTCCAGGCTCTGATACAAAGGAAAATACTTAGGTTTCAGATCCATTTTCTTATCACTATGGTAAGATGTGCTAAGTCCAGGCCTCCTGGAATCTAGTGTTAAAGAATAAATATTCTAAAACAATTCTTGTTGTTTTCACTGGCTTCAACCAGCAGACTAAAGGTAAGTGGTTAAACAATATCTACGGGGAAAAAGCACAAGGAAGTAGCTGGATGGGAATGCCATTGTTTTAGCCTATCAGTAGCTTTAGAAACAGTGAAGCTATGGCATTCTGTAAGTAAAAGCATAGGAAAGAATCCACAAGAAGGACTAAGATGTAGATCTGTTCCCCAACCTTTTAATAAATCACATCCTAGTAAAAGTCACAAAGGAATATGAAACAATATATAATAAATAGCAATGTTCTTTAAAGTAGTTCAAAGAGTAGCACAGCTGAGTACAGGCCATAATTCAATATACATTTCTAGAGAAGCTGCACCTCAGAATGAGGCAGCATGATAAGTTAAACACATGATGAGAAAGCAGTAGAGTACAATGGTCTAAAATCAGCGATACGGATGAAATTCTTCTGCATTTATCAATGGGAGTCATTATTCCAGAGCATGTCAGAGTTACCTAGATTCACAGAACACTTGTGAGAAGTGGTTAGAGATGTGCACAGAATTAGTCATGATACTTCCTATTTTCGCCTCATTATTCATTTTGTTAAGTGTGAAACTTTAACCCCAACCAGTCCTATGCCTGTAATACCTTATGCTTTAGTTTTACTTGCACACTGTGCAACTCCCAGTGCAATTCTTCACAGCCTCACAGGATGACTTGCATATTATATTTAGGAAATGCTATGCTTCTAGATCACTATGAATAGTACTGAAATTGAGTTGAGCAAAGGTAACTTCTAGTAACACAACATGAACCTGCTTCAGAGACAAAGACCGCTGTCACTGCTACCTTAAGATCAGATTTTTCAACAGACTACAAAACCACTAAAAATAAAGCACAAGTCCTTGCAATCTCATTTGATATCTTTTTCCCCTACATAAATAAATACAAAGGTTTTTGGTTGTCTTTTTTAAATAAAGTTGATATTTCAGGAAGTAAAAGGCATAAAAAAAACACTTTCAAGTTGCTGTAGCCTTACCTAGATGATAATGCAGAAGTAACAATATTAAGAAAAAATAAGAATGGGTACCCATACCATCTACCTTATTCCTAACTGCCCTTACTCCTACATTCAGGCACCTAAGTCAGAGGCCTAAAACAAAAGGATACAATGTCCTGACGAGGTTATATCGTTTCCTGTTTTTTTTCCCCCCAACAGTTTTTAGTATTCACATCATCTCCAAGTTGTGCTTTTGTGTTGTTTTCTTTGGTTGTTCATTGCATTTTTTAAAAGAACATACTTCATTTAATTATTTCTTATAAGTTTATTTTATACTATATTTCTTATTAAAACAAAAGACTATTTTAAACTCTAATGCCTTGAATTTATTTCTTTTTCCTTGAGAAATTTTAAGCACTTATACAATAACATTGTTTATTTTCATAGCATTTACTAATCAATACTAGCAGTATGTCTTAGCATTTACTAATATGTTACCTTCCTTTCACGTAAAGGTAAAAAGTTTCCCTGAATTCTTGATAGCAGTATTTCATACCCACTCTATCGTCCTATCAGGCAAGAGCTCCCCTGCAAGGGCAGGTGTTGACTGGAGTTTTGAAACTTCCTTTTGTTTCCAAGAACGTTCAGCTTCACCTGTTGAAACCTGTCTTCCTTCAGTCTCAGTAGTTTCATTACAAGGAATCTGAGATTTTGGTTTTTGCTGTCCTTGTTCGAGTTCAAAATTCAAAATAAGTGAATCGACAAGAGAGTCCAATTCATCTAAGTTCATAAAAGGCATGGGTCTCCTCTGGAAAGGATTGTTTGCAGAAGCCAATGCAAGTAAATTGAAATAATTGTTAAAATACCCAGCTATGATAGAAATCTCTCCTGCAAAGTTCCTGAGCAGGCTTTTGTTTCTGAATGATCCTGTGAGAAAGAAAAACAATCAGAATGAAATGTAGTATTTTGCAGAAAGAGACCAAGCAGCCTTCCCTCCCTCTTGCTACACAGATATCTTTTAGTCTACAAGTTATTATCTTGGCAGGTAGTAACTTAAGTAAATACCTTGTAAGGCAGAAGAAACGATCTGACAGACTTCAGATAAACACCGCTCGAGTTCCAAATATTTTGCAGCAATGTTAGTGCTTCTCTTTATTTCCTGATATAGACATTCTTCTTCTGGTAACTGAGATTCTATCTCTTTCTGTGTAGAGATAAACAGTAACTTAAAGACATTCAAATATACAACAGCAAACCTTAGTAGTTAACATACTATTACAGATGTAGTCACACAAAAGTACCCACTGAAGAGCTAAATAAAAGGGATGTTAGGTCACTGGAAGAGCTCTGGGAAGAAGCATCTGTTTTCTACAGGAGGGAAAACAAACCAATATGCAGACGTTACTAAAATAAAAAAAAAAAAAAGACCTGGTTCTTATAAAGTAGATTAAATTATCTCTCCTAGCTTTTAGTTCAAATTACCAGCAACTGCAGCCATAAACTATTGCAGTAGTTACCCAGCTGCACTAACATTACTGAACTTCAGGCCATTCCCAACGAGCATAATCAGAGGAGTAAATCAATAACTCTAGAAACAATAACTAAAATCAAGCACTTTTAAGTGGAAATGCAACAGCTACAACAGTTGTGGCATTCCAAACAAGAATGCCCTTATAGAAAGAAGGAGTGTCATGCAACTGTAAATATATGAAAGGCAGTTTTAGCCATTTTTGTTTGTTGGCTTTTTTCTTAATGCACTTATTTAGTTTAAAACACAGTTTCAAAACACAAATCTGATGAAACATTTTCCTTACCTTTCTGCAGTAAGAAACATTATCTTCAAGGAACCTGGCTAAAGCCACAGCATCATCTTTTATTTGACTTTGAATCTACAGAACAATTTTTAATGACATTTTACACTTGAGTCAAGACAGAATAGAAGTACAATATTTTAGAAGCAGAACAATGAACACTAGCATACTAACAAGTAAAATAATCAAAGGTGAAAGCAATGTCTTCTGCAAAATAAGATGGATTTTTTTCAGTAAAATAGTTAACATTGTTCTCTACCAGCTAATATACCAGCAAACTTTTATATAATACATTAATATAGGAGAATCGAATGAGCAAACATCAAAGTGGTCATTAAAGAAAGGTTCTCCTCCAATTATTATACCACTGCCATGTTAAGTGGCAAAGTAAGCTTTTAGCTCATACCCTTGTGTTCTCTCTCTGACTTCACAGTAGCCAAAGTCATTAGCTAAAGCCATATTTCAACCAACAAGTATACTCCTGCCAGTAGAAAATAATCTGCTGCAAGGGGATAGCATTATTTGAAAAGATGTTTATATAATTCCTTTTGCTAGAAATGTAAAAAAAAAATAAAAATCTGTAAGATTTCAATCACTCATACTTTTGTTACTCGCAATTTCAAACCAGACAAACTTTCCAGAAAGAACTACAGAACAAGAAAGCAATAGAAACATATCAGTAATTTCTAATTTTAATATTATCCCACCTCATTTTGTGGATATTGCTTCATTAGCTCTTTCTGTATCGTTCTTGCTTTTTCTTGTACAGCATCTGTAAGAAACTCCAGCCCCGAGCTTACTCCATGATAAACAGCATGCACAAAGTCCTTGTAAAACAAAGGTTCAAAATATGATTAAAGAAACTTACGTGGCCCTCTTTAACACTGTAACACAAAGGAAAGCACAGCAGGGACAGCAGAGTAGCTAAGTACCTCACTGCAGCAAGTAAGGATTTACTCAAATGCAATGGCTATAGACATAGAAATAAAGGAAAGAACCTGCATTATCCTTGGAAGGCCTCAGGTAGGCAGGGATCTCCAGCAAGATACCCTAGCCTCCAGTGACAACTCTCAAATGAGGTCTG
This sequence comes from Cyrtonyx montezumae, assembly GCF_038088225.1. Lineage (NCBI taxonomy): Eukaryota > Metazoa > Chordata > Aves > Galliformes > Odontophoridae > Cyrtonyx > Cyrtonyx montezumae. The sequence goes on along the minus strand of NW_027071825.1, from coordinate 19,797,626 downwards.
AGAAGGGGCAGAATCTGGCTCCACCCCCTTCCAGTTACTGAAGTACATCGCATACAGCTGAGCTCTCCTGGGTTTGCCCTGCCATCCTATCAGATGCTCAGTCACTTAGCACTTCTGCTACACCTTGGAAGTAAAATGGATTTTCCATAATGGACTAGAAATACAGGCTTTTTTTTTTCCTTTAAGCAATTGTTCATTGCTGGCCTATTTAGCCAGGTGTGATTCTTGAAAACAGGGGCTCCTTTTCTTAATTTTGTACACATTTCTGAATATCTGTATCAACAGAGTCAGTCTACTGATACCTGATACAAGTATTGAATTTATTGAACTATGCCTACTTTTAGGATTGCATCTGCACTGAAATCGTACAAGCATTTCTTATTTGTATATGAAAGTTGTACAGACAAAAGTTTGGGGTTTCTTTATTGTGTGATTTGGAGTTTTTGGGTAGTTTCAAGTTTTCTTTTTTTTTCACTTCCAAAACTATGAGCATTAACATATATTCACTTAATTCATAAAAAAATGAAGTATTAGATAAACAGACAATACTTAATTCCATTTATTAAATTGCTTGATATAGACATATGCTCAATCACAGCTATGTGAATATCAACACTAAAATTGTTTCACAATAAAGTTTTATGTTTTAAGATACAGAAGAATAATGAGTACAGGAGGAATTCCAAAGATATTGTTTGGGACAAGCCTTTATGCTCAGTTATTTTGGGTACTTATCTAGAAAGTCATTATTTCTAATAAACATTTTTTCTCACCTGTAGACTGGCTGTAGGAGCACTGTTCTCTTCAAAAACAGAAATATCAGTTCTTGTGAATACTGCCAAGTGTCCTATGCATTTCATTGTCTGTTTTACTGCTTCGTTGACTTTGCTCTGTGCTTCTGTCACCATTGAGGATATATCTGAAGAACACCCCTTTGAAATAAAAGCATGTCATTCATTGAAACTAGAAAGCATATCTGTTCAAAGAGCACACACTTAGTGTAGGATAAGTTTGTAATGCCAAATAGCACACTGCGTTTTCAGCTTTTTATCTTCCCACTTCCAATTGTTTCTCTGCCACAGATAGAATTCAATACTGTACAGACTTAAAGAGAAATTCTATCATTAAACTACACAATTAAAATAGAATTAGTCTTCAGAAGGCTTGCAATGCTGTAACACGATGGAAAGCACAGCAATGAGAGCAGAGTAGTAAAGTCCTCAGCTGCAGCAAGTGAGGATTTACTCAAATACTCAAAGAGCAGACTAAGTAGCATTCTTATCATCGCTCATAACTGGGTTTAGATACTTCTGAAGATAGTTTGTGACTTAAAGGAAGAAGTATAGATATAGTCCAGTTAATAGCAGCTACAGTAATGCTAAATCTGGAGTTAAAAGGAACAGCTCACTACCCTCTACAACAGAAGAGCTGAATCACAGTGATTCAGTGTCATCCCTAACAGGCAGGATTTACCAGATCAGAACAAATACCATACTGACAACCCTGTATTGTTAGAACATAGAGAAGTCTGCTTCACTGAAATGGACAAAAAATACCAGTTTAGCCAGTTCAAACATATCCTTTGCTCTTCCTCTTCCTTAGCTCCATTCGTTTCTTGTTCCATATGCAAGATATTTGACTGTTTTTAGTACATCTGTAGTTAATATTACTTTAGTGCACAGAATTTCTCTACACAGAACCTGAACCATGTTTCCAAATCCATACTTTACCTGCAACAGTAACTGCAAATATCCTCCCAAGTTCTTTACTTCCTGTTTTATTTCTTCATCAATCTGTATAGATCCAGTGTGCACATTGTTAAGCCAAATCTTGATTAGTACCACAAGCTGGTCAAAAGCAGAGGTAATTTTGATACCGTAGGACTGAGCACCACGGTCAACAGAGATAACTACAAAAGAGATACAAGATCATCAGAACACCTCCACCACAGATGGAAGTAGGAATGTTTATTCTTACCATCACTAAACGTCTTTCAGTTGTGCAAACATTCATATAAGTCACTAATAACATTTAACTTAATTGTTATGAAAGCCAGACTTACAGTTTTTTTGACATTCTTCATCTTGTTGCTCATAGGCTTTAGAAATGGCAGAAACTCCAGCAGAAATAGTAAACAAATTAATCAGAAGATGATCTGCAATGCTCTTCCTTCCTTCATGATTCTGTTCCAGTAAATCTAAAGTTGAACTTATAGATTCTTTGCAAATCCCAGGAAGAAGTGATTCAAAAAAGTTTTGGCCTATGCTGGATTTGTTCTGTGAACCTGTATGGTATAAAAGTAAAATACATAGGCATGAAACTTCACAGAAATAAGCAGTCAGCAGTCATTTTACATTGCTTCTTCAGAAATGTTTAACTGCCAGAGATAGCAAGTTTAAAAAAAAGTATATACACAATTCTGCTCCATTTCTAGAATTAGAAATTCCACAGTGAAGTTCCAACATAAATCTAACTTTTTCTACAGAAGAATATACGCAGAGACTGAAAATGAAGAAAATAAGCCAACAATCTGAAATAACTACATAAGCACATCCAGAAGACTGAAGCATCCAGTATTTCTGGGAAAACAGCTTATAAAACCTGACAGAGCTAGGACAAAACTCAACACCTAAATGAATAGCAACAACTCAAGCACGGTCTCCAAACAATTATGCCAGTATTCAGCCACTTGCAGTTTGTTACATGAAATAAACTATTCCAAGTACCAGTTAGAAGTTTTTAATCTTAAGAAAGCATAATCATAGAAACAAAGAAAAAGATCCACTGTTAATAGATGAACACTGTAAGTTTGAATACATTACAATAAGGACACTTCCCATTTTGTTCTCTGGTGTTCCCCTCCTTCTACCCCCATGATTAGAGGTTCATGCATTACCTAATCAGTAGCATTTTCAAGTTCTTGGTATAAAAGGAACCGATCTACCATATAACAAGTACCTGATATATAGGATGCTTGCATGTTCTGGATTGGCTGCAATTTTATACCAGACAAACATCCAGAAATTCTCTTGCTCTTCATGAAACTTCTACTTCTAGAAAGAATGAGAGAGTGAAAGAGAGTGAAGACATTAAAAACTTAAAGAATCTCTCTCCTAGTGCTTACTCAAGGATCAGTGAATACTAATATCCACCAGGCATACGTGTGTATATATACGTTTGCATATACTCACACATACACTTTCAATTCATAGAACTTTATTCACTGTGTTCTTTTCAAATCTGTTTACTTGGAATGATCACCAATTACACTCAGATAAACTGACCTGCTTCACAGCAAAATAACAACACAATTGTATCAGCTGCAATCCATCAGTAGAGCTATAAGGAAGCATCAGTTAGTACGTAACAAGCTACAGTTTGTGCAATTCTAGAATTCTAAATACTATTACAAGACTGAAACTTCAAATGCAAGGTCTCAGACCAGCTGCAATTTACTCTTCAAAAACACTGCCGCTGTATTATAGAAGTATGAGGGAAACCTTAAAAATGATGTATTTCACTCCATACCAATACCCAGGTATTATGGGGCTTTAGAAAGCCCCATGCATGTTCTGGCCAAATGCACTCTTGGGTCTGGAGGAGCCCTCTTTCCCCTTATTTCTTGTCCATTTTAGAAAAATAAGATTATGAACGAACAGAACTTACACAGCGTATGGGAAAAGTAAAGATGGTAACAACAGATGTAGTGCCTATTCAAGACTGCTTGTACTGCTCATTGAATATGCATGGGTACCTAGACCCTTAGATCAGGTCCTCTGCAAGTTGATTAAAAATTCTATGCTAGAATTAAATGGGTCAATTCCTGGTGATAGCTCTCAGAAGATAATTGGGAACAGCTTTTACCATACCATTTAATTGTTAACTGTTAAATATAAAGCCTGCTGGCACTGGTCACTCATGCATTGCTATGCACAACCTTAGAAATACTAAGGTTTAATCTGCCAAACAGCTTTAATTAGAATGCAATTCTTATTACTACATTGACAACACATTCATATTAAAACACATTTCACAAAGAAACACAGTAAAATGCAGTAAGTTTTAACTTTTAACTTCCCCAATCTTCACGTGTTTTCTTTTAAATTAATTTTTAATTTCACTTTTCATTTGATTTATAGTTTTGTTGTTATAAATTATCTAAAGCAAAAAAACTATAAATAAAAGATTATGAGTGGCTCAGATGTTTAATAATTAAAAAAATTAACTTCTGATTTATTTTAAGCAGAGGTGAAGGAAATACAAACTATCACCTTCTTCTGGAAAGAGAAGAAACTGAGGAGTCTGAAAGGTCAGGTTCCCACTCATCAGCAGGGTCATAAAATACATCAGCAGCTTTACTGCTATCATTACTCTGGAAAATAAAGAGAGAAGAAAGGTTAAGTAGAAGCAGAGATAATAAAACTTTCAATACCAGGATGAAGAAATCATGTTCTGCTGTACAACAGTAGATTCAATGTTTTTCTTTTGTTAGGATATGTGTAATTTTGAAAAAATAACTAACTGGCACCAAGGTTGAGATGCAAGTTTTTAAAATGCAAAAATGAAACGAGAGACTTTTAGTGAAAACACTCTGCTATTCAGCAACTTGAGATTATAAGACACAGGAATACCAAGTAAAAAGTTTTTTGCAGCTCTCTCCATACGACCACATCTATTTAAATTCTACTTATTATTTATTTAAATATATTTGTAATGGTTTTGGCCATATTTTTGCATATGACAGAGTCCAATCTCTGCTACTGCCAAAATTCAAACAGGTTTTGGTAATGGACACAACATACTTCTACCACCTGAAACTTTTGCATCTCCCCAAACTATATTGTATAGAAATGTCTTCTCATTTTTTTCTGGGTTTACTTTATTATATTTTCCCTTTTGGACAAGACAAAGATTTTATTATCTGATATATACATATAATACATAAATCTAAACATGGAACATATTACATATATAAACACTATGTATATCATATATCTATACATTAAAAGAGGATTTTTGTATGTGCATTTGTCTTTCAAAACCACATTGCAAAATAAGATTCCTCCTTATATGATTATTGAAATATAATTGTCAAAATGTTACTGTTTGTTAGTTAATTGTTTTCCTTAAGTTCTCACTGACCTCATAGAGCTCTTTCATTGCTGCAAGTTTGCATTCAAATTTCTCCAGGCTCCAGAAAGTTGCTATGCCCAGTTTGAGGTTACGAACCTGCACTTCAACAGAAGACACTGCTCCTGTTTTATCATCAATTTTGTCATGCCTAAGAATTTGAGAAAGTTTAAAAAACAAGGAAAAGTAAATGCAAAGTACTTGTATGTAGATCATACAGAGATTAAATATTTGATTACAAACCCAATAATTGCCTAGGACATCATGTTCCTCACAAAATGCAAAACATTAGCTTCAGCTATTAAAATCATTTATATGTAAAAGGTAAAAAGGAATCCTTGTAGCCGATAGCCCCATACAAATTCCCAGCTCTCAAAATACTCAGAACCTCAAAAAACATGTTATAGACTTCTATTGCCAGAAACGTCTGAAAGCGACAGTAAAACACACCCACTCACCCCTACTATTTTAGACACATTTACTGCAGTTTCTCCTGCGTGCTGTATCTGTGTTTCTGCCAAGAACACCTTATATACAACACTATATAGAAACAATTGGTCTCAAGTATTCAGTATCCAGTGCATGCATGTTGTGAGGTTTTCACTTTGAACTACCTCTATTGTGTTAAGTTTATAGGGCCACATCACAGTGGCTGACAGATATACCCTGGTTCAGTTCTGTTCAAAATTGAAATAATTTCCATTGAAAAACACCTTTGAGATCAGAACTCTAACAAAAATAAGTAATGCATTTAGTGTGCCCTAGGACTGCTTTGATACGTGAGCTGAAGCACGATGGATGTGGAGGCATCATGAGATTCACCTCCAAAGCATCCCTGATACAAGATGAATATATAAATATACCTTGAAAAATCTTATTGTAAAATTCACATTTAAAAGCAGCACAACTAAGTTATGCATTCCTCTAGAGCTATGTGGGAAAAGCGATCGCTCATGTTCACTTAAAAAGAAATCTGTCCAAAGAAAAACATTAGCTGATTGCACTTCTAGAATGCTCACATACACTCATAATCAGCTCACTCAGATACTTACCTGTTAAAAATAGTGTTTTTCCCTAATTCATTACTAATGGTGTTGGCCTCTTTGATCATCACAGATAGCTTCAAAGAATTCCAGTTAAGAGGAGCTAATAAAGAATAAAATACATAATGATCAAGTAATGCAATGCAACAACTTAAAGGTTAAAAAAGAAAAAAAGGCAGCATCATGAATGGAATTAAGCCATTGAGCAAGACTGCATTCTCAGTACACTAGGGCGGGAAGATTCCCAGATATCACTTGAAAAAAAAGAAAAAACCCACAAGTGAAGAGTATGTCAAAAATAAAGACTTAACACTAGATACTACAGTTTAAGCTAATCTGATACAGGAGACTAAACAGAAGCAATTGTTACTCCAGTTTCCCACTGGTTTAACTCCTAACTAGTTCTGCCAGACTGAGAAAGAACCTTTAAGTAACTGGAGTAAATACAGTCTAGATGTGAACATAACAAACCACCCTGACTGAGATAAGAGTTTTTAGCACTGTCTGGTATACATTAAGTAAAGGACTGTAGAAGCATAAGACTATTCTTTTTCATGACTGTTAGAGAAGTGTTAGAGGAAGAAAATCCTCTGGATCCACACATGTTAAATCCAAGTCCACTGTGCAAAAGAGGAATCGCTGCTCCTGCAACATTAAGTACATACTTACTAGTCACAGTTTTATTCCCACGATTCTTCTGAAGGGTTTGTATTTCTTCAGCAATCTTCTGTTTCTCGTCTTCTAGAGCTTTAAGTATTTTTGCATGATGAATAGCGTGATCTTCCAGAGCCTGAAGAAGACAGGAGAAAAAGAAAAGCACACACCATGAAACTCAACAGTGCTTACTTATGTTTATACTTAGTCTACTCGTTGTCATTTTAAGGAATTTTAGAACAGAGTGAAATGTATCTCCCATATCTGCCATCAATACGAAACCCTTTATCTTCCATCTTTGACAGCTTTCTTGCTTGGGTTAGATACTGAAATGCATAAAAGTAATACAGAAATGAAAGAGAAGCAGCATTAAAAAAATGAAATAGCTGTTACAGAAGTCAGATATGTGAACACCAGTGGAAAAAAAAGCACCATTACTACATTAACTCTTAGACTTGTGACTTTTGGCATTGGCAATGGTGGCTGAAGTTTGGTAATTGAGCAAAACAGTCTATGTTACATGAGGAATAACAAGCTCAGTACTAGCTTATCTGCAAATTGAATGTAACATTCAGATGGTAAGCAAAATGCATTCATTTGCACAAAGCCACATGAGAAAATATTTGAGAAAAATAATTTCTTCTACAATACATTACAATGATTTATTTAAAAGGCAAAGTTTGCCACCTAGAAACCCTGCTGTTCTGTTTTATAAATACCTGCTTAGTTGCTAGTGCCTCCATTTCCAAGCGCTTCTTATTGAAGCGCAGTTCTAGCTCAAGATTCTGCTTTGCCTTCTCCAACTCCTGTATTTTACTTGCAGCCTTTTGATTGTTCAGCTCTTGCGCTTGATTCTTACGAGATTCCTCTCTCTAATATGAAAAAGGACAGACAAAAAGAGATATACCACTGCTATAGCATTTCTGATCCACTCCCTAAGTAGATATTAGGGATTACTCTCACTTCAACACACTGAGAACACAACCCACACTAGAATAATACAGCAATTTAGAAGACCTACAAAATAAAATTTGATTGTGATTTTAGTTCACATACAAGTTACACTCTCCACAAATTCACACAAGACTATTACATTAATTCATGACTAATTCTACACACAGTAAAATCCCAAGGATAATTCTGAAGAGCATACCTACTCCTATTTCACAGTTTCTTGAGTTCATAATCATGATTTTCCTCTTGTATTTATTTTTTACATAAAGAACGAGGCTCAGTACTCCCTGAGATAGTGTTATGGTATCACAGAATTGTAGGGGTTGGAATAGAATGCAAGACAGGAACAAATAAACAAATAAGCCACCATATAACACACAACAAATAAATCCTGACATACTGCTGTTCCCATTCCCAATAAAACAGAATAAATCAGAAGGATTTATTCTGTTTTATTGTTATGTTTTCTATAAAAATGCAATGGCAACTTACCACCTCTGCTTCCAGTGACTTTATTTTACTTTCATAAGCTTCTTTTTGTGATGTCAGTTCTTGTTGAACCATTTCCTTGGCGATTTGGACGCTTTGCATCATCTCTTCCTTGGCTTTGAGTCGTGCCTCTTCAATTTCTGATTCAAGCCTAAGTAAAAGTACATATACAGAATGATGGCTTTAATCTCTTATAGGCTGCATAGAGGTTATAATCTTTACTCTTCACATTGCAGTGGAAGTGGATATGGTAAATAGTCCTCAATCTTAACAGTGAAAATGTACTCCATAACTTTTATATTTTACCTAGGCATTTTTTTAATAGAGAAAACAAACAGGTGAAAAAGGAAAAAAGTTAACATTTTACATTCTACTTAATTTCCAGTTTTATTTTATCAAATATCTTTCACAACATTAAAAACTCTAACAGAAACTCACAAAGTCACATTAAGATGCAGAAAAGTATATTTTAAGTCAATGCAACATACAGTTTAGTAACTCGCAAGAATGAAGCAATTAAGAATAACACTGCCTTTTCTCAAATTCTCCATCACAGATGACCAAAATTATAACATCGATCACTCATTTTCATAGTACATTTGCTTGTCAGGCTCTCTCTAAAAATCTCAAAAGTAGATTTCTAACATTATACTCTTGGGGATACAATGCAACTGAAGACATGCACTGCTTTGTGGATCTCTGTAGTTTCATGTTTTCTTCCATAGTGCTCAGCATTCTTGGCAAGTAGACTAGACCATGGCATCACCTCTTGTAAGTAAGAATTCACTTCAGATGAATCTGGAACTTGTGTTCCCATTTTAAAGTAAATTAATAAGCACTGCTTTCAAGTTTTCACATAAAGCAAAATAATGAAGGATGTCAAGTTTCCTACCACTTAAAGTTACTAGACAGTTACATTAACAACTGTGAATTTATTTTCAGAAAAAAGAAAACAGAATACGTACTGAGCTCTCTGTGCAATAAGCAGCTCATTCTTTGCAAATTCAAAGTCTTTAGGACCATCATGTAAAAGTGTAGTTCCACAAGATAGCCCTTTAGCCTTCTGAACCTCTACTGGATGATTAAACCTGAAGTAATGATCTCCACCAAGGATCACTCGATCACCCTAAAGAGAAGGAGAAAAATAAATTTACTCCAAAACATTTAGATTTATGGACTTGAAACAGAGAGGGTAGGAGTAGAAACTGAAAAGAAAAGCATTTAATTGTACCAGAGCCCTCTAAGACAAAAAAAAAAAAGCAGTCTGAAACTGTAATATCAATACAGTTACAAAATCCATACATGTATACATTCCTCCTCTACAGAGGCTGCTACTTACGTGATGCAGAACCGTTGGGTCTACAATGCATTTCCCATTTACATATGTCTTAGCTTCTCTCAGTGGAATAATACTCACTTTGCCAGAAGTATTTTTTATAACACTGAAAACAAGAAACATTTTTTACATCAGTAGATTATGTTAATTGCAAGCAATGTTTCTTAATAGACTAAAGAAAAAAATACTTCATATAGCGCCCTATTTTCCTTTTTCTAGATGCAGTTACAACATTACACAAACTTTGTGAGTGACAACCTACATGTTGGAAGAGAATGTATATTTAAATATAAAGAAAAATCTCCCACTATGAAAATCATGATACACTGTTATCAGAGCATTGCTTTGATAAAGCTTAATTCCTCAGCATATCCAAGTTACTCATTTTCAGTAATTGATTAATTGAATTTAGCACTTTGTTTAGGACCAATAGCATAAGATGCACTTTAAATAACATTTATTCAGTACAACCAAGTTGTTATCTATTACCAGATTTAAGTGAGAATAGTAAAGGCATTTCATTATGCATTAAGTTGAATGGGAAAGGATTATCATACATGACATCATTTGATTAGGTCCTTCCCAAAGATTTTTACATGAATAGATTACACTACATTAACAAAATGTACAACAAAATTAAACTGTTTGCTTCATAGTTTTCTAAGAAGAAATAGAAGTGAGTTTCATTAATCAGTGAAAGTAGTTATCCTCTCTAGTCTTAAAACCACATTTTGCTACTGCCTGAAAGAACAGCAGCTCGAAAAGCAAAGCAAAGAGCAAAAGTATTTACTGCTCTGGCAGAAATAAAGGAAAAAAAACTTCAAAAAATACTACATACCAATGATCATCAGCAATCAGCACTCCAGAAAGCTGGATATCATGTTTTGAATTTGGTGTATACCTTCCAACTGTAGTTTCCCCTTCTTTAATCATATACAACAGCACCTCAGAAAGCTGAGGATCTTCATTCAGATTGACAAGGTTTGGTAAATGATTGTCCATTTTGAATGCAATTCCTGCTTTCTAGATAAAAGATTTCAGCAAAAAAGACTTATGTTTCCAAATACTGGTATTTCTGTTAAAACAGCATCAAGAAAAATAAATCTTCAAAATGTTCTAATTTTTCTGCAAGGATTGCTGGTTTATTTTTGTGTATTATTTACTATGTAAAGTGAAGGAGCAAGTAAAAGCAGGAAAACATACCTGCAATTCTTTTATATCTTCTAATTTTCTTTTTTCTGCTTGTTCAAGTTTCTCTTTCCAAGCCCTTAACGTAGTAAGAGGAAAAAATAACCATCTTAAAAACAAAATTAAAGTATATAAACTTTACCATTTGCTATTTAAACAGATGGTATCGACTACCTTACCTTTGCATTTCTGTCATGTCTCTTTCCTGTTGGTGTAATTTTATCCTCAGGGAAGTTATTTCTTTCAAATAATGCCTGTATTTTTCTGGATCCCTGTTCTGAGCACTCTTCTGAGCTGCCTTCAGTTTTTCAATTTCAGCTTTCAGTTCTATAATAGAAAAACCAAGACCAAATTACACTTCAAAAAACATACGTAGATAAAATACCGTTTAGACATCTCAGAACAATACTAAAACTTCCTGATACCTTATTAAGAGCAAAACATCTTTCCCCATTCCAGGTTCTTAACTGTTAAGACAATATTTTAGGCTACTTTAGTAAAATAAAAATTATAATGACAAAAAAAGACACCAAGGAAAAAACTAACAACACAACTCAAAAAGCAGAAATTAGGGAAAAAAACCCTATTCACCTATTTAAGAGATTATACACCGAAAGTAGAAAGGAAAATCCATTATTTAAAAAAAAATTCACAAAGCAGCTAAATAGCACGTAATTAAGAAAAACTGAATGCAACCAATACTCAAGTGTTATTGGGGACACACTAGAATGGTATTTATAAAAGTGTTTCAATTTTCAGAAGGTTGTGAAACTACAAAATTTCCTCAAAGATGATGGTGCTTGCACATTCTAAAAATCTTGGCTAGAAAACATTTGAAGAGTGAACAAATCAGTGGTCAGTCAGCACAGTTAGTCATTGTAAGGTCTCTCATGGAGCAGTAACTTAAACACAAAAATGAAAAAAAGCTGTTAAATACTATAAATGTCAACCTCACCTCTGATTAACTTGGCATTCACATCTTCATTCACTTTAGCAATGTTGATAATTGAACAAGCTTGTTTTGCATAGCGAAGAGTGCTGAGTGTTTCTTCTGTGCTGCTGGCAGCTGGACTTATTGTGGCAATCATAGCAGTTTGTGAATTTCCACCAAGACTTTCCTTTAATAACCTTAATTGGACATGCAATTAGAAGTACATCTTATACAAAATACCTAGGTCACTATTATGGGAGAATAACTCTTCTGCTAAGCCACTGAAGCATCTGTCTCAGTCCAAATAATACACTTCACAGCAATCCTGTCATCAGCAACAGAAGCAGCATGACAAAACCCAAGGTTTTGATGCAAGATGACATAACAAGTGAATAATTGAAAAACAGACCATACAAGGTGCAAAAGTGACATAGAATTACTTGAGAAGTAAAATGGACAAGGAACAGCACCAAAGGGAGGATGCAGTCAGACAAATGTAACACATTTTTTATAAAGCATATGGGGGAAAAGAGCACTAAGTGTACTAAGCCCCAAATCAGAGATGGAATAATTATATCTACCCTGCTCCTCCTATCAACCTACTTCTGCACAGAGGTAAAAGGAGAGAATGGCTCCTGGAAGGGGAATCTACAACCCAAGAAAACATGTTGCTTCTATATAAAAAAAAATCTGGAGCATACATACCAAGTAAGGACAGACTCCCGGTAAGGAATGAAAGTTTTCTTTCCATTTCGAGACAGCTTGGAGAGTGCAGAAATAACTTTCCCAAGGGTTAATAGTGATTTATTAATACTCACACCCTCCTACACAAAGCAAAAATTAAAAAAAAAATACAATTTTATTTTCTTGTATGATGCTATTGATTCTGTTGATTTCCTTGTGCTTATTCACTGCATAGTGTAGATGCATCATATCAAATGTCACCACTGATTTTGCAGAAGTATCCTAAACCTTCACTTAAAAATAAGTGGCCTTGGTTTTTATCAGCCTTTGGCACTATTACACTTATAAAGGCAGGTTGACAAACTGCCTCTTATTATTAGAAATTCTGTTTATTTAAGTAGAAGGGGAAAGCCCCAACTGTGCAACACCAGATTCACCAATTTGAAGGTCAGCTGTTCACGCATGCAATTCATCCTTATTCCTTGCAGAGGATCATCAGGTCTGAACAGCAGAGGAGCACTGTCCCAGGCAAGATTTGGCCTGCTACACAGCACAGTCAAAACACATTCTGAGACAGCTTGGCCTTATTGGCAAAATACTATGCACAGTTTATGAGTGTAAGGGTTACATATCTTTTTACAACTACAGGCCTGGTAGAGGAAGATGCTTCTGAGTTGAAGATTAGAGGTGCTCTGTGAAAAAAATTCTCCCCCTCAGATTTCCAGTTGTGATTTACCTTTAGCCTTTCTCCAGTGGTCTGAGCTGTAGAGCAGCATTCACTGCCAGCTAAATCAATTAGATTTACATGACTGATAAGCCTATGGTCACGCTGCTCTTCATCCTCAGATTTTACCTGGAAAAAAAATGGAGAACTTTGCATTTAACTCAAAATAAAAAGGACAAGCAGAGATCTACCAAACTTTTCACTTTAAAAAAAATAAGCCAATAGACATTAACATTAATATTTACTTTTTGACAGGATGCTTTCATATACATCCCTTGGTGGAGACCGAGCCTATACAATTAACCATAGCATCAAGCTTTTACATGTGAATAATTGTTTAAGCATGAACTGCACAGAAACAGACATTTAAAACTACAGCTCACTGCTCATGCTTGACGCCTCTATCAGCTAAAAATAATTAAAAGAAGTCTCAGGACTAATCCTGATAGACAGAATAAAATCCAGTGGTGTGAAGAGTGAGCAGAAGGATAACAGGGATCAAGTAACTGGGCAGAAAAGTGTTAACAACTAAGAACAAAAAACACTCTCAAGTTATTTGTAAATGGAGAAAACTGACAGCCTCTAGACTTCTGAGGAGCTCTACTTATTACATTTTCTCCAGGATTATCTCACTAAATCAGGTTTTGTCACTTAAACAGCTGTAAATCAAACAAGAACTTGTAGTGCTTGTATCCTAGAAATAAAATGACAACAGAAGTATCCTGAACTACTTAACACTACTCACAGATCTGCCAATCCAGGCATATTTATATTACTTCTATAAATACACATAGCACAGAGACAACAGAACATACTCAAAAATAAAACAAGTTGACAGTGTAGAAAGCCATGTTAAAACACACCCACTTTATTCAAGTATACTTTCCCAATTTTCTAGGCAGCACACAAAACAATTTTCTACTGTGCATGTTGAATAGATAATTAAAAATAAAACATCCAGCAGTACCTTGGTTTGTGTCATGACAAGAGTGAAGACAGAATGAGACCTAGAACTTTTGTCATTCATTACTGTTGCAGCTGTTGCTCTCTGTTTATTTCCTAGTTCAAGCCAACTCTGTAAGAGAAAATAGAACTTTTTGGTGAAGAAACTAAAATGTACTCGGGGTAAACTGCAGTTTAAAATATTTGCAAATCAAGTTATTAATACAAATGATGAATCTATAAGGGTGCAATCACTACTTAACCACGTGAAGAGAGAGATACTTGCTTGCTCCAAGGCATAGGACTAGTGCTTTCTGTACTTTTACATCAGATGAAACACCACCGAGCACTGAGCAACATGAGAGCAACATGAAAAGCTTCTCTTCCCTTCTGTGAAATTTAGTTTTCAGCAGCAAAGTAATAAGCAAGTAGAAATATAACTGAACAACTCTTACCTGGATGTCTGAGTAAGAACTAACAACATTCCTAGAGTGAGAGAAGGGAAAAAAAAAATATATATATATATATATATATAATTCAGACTTTTTCTACAGTTTTTCCCGTTGTGTGTGTTTTGAAATACCTCCCAAGTCAAAGAGAAAATACCAATATATCAGAACAGCTGGAACTTTGTGAGAATTCCATTGTTTCTAAACACTGTAAATTCACTCTAATTGTGTCAAAGCCAATGGAAATACAGCAAGCCAAGCTAGATGATATGAAATTAAGATCTTGCTTAATTCACTGGTGAGCACAAAAACTTTCAGAGTCTCAAGATACCAACACAGTATGCCAGGATTACACTGTGCATCTGTTAAACCACAGAATGCTTAAGGTTGGAGGGGACCTCTGGAGATCATCTGGTCCAACCTCCTGCTCAGGGAAGGCCACAAAGAGCACCACTGGCAATCACAGCCGGTGCTGTCACTCACACAGCAAAGCAGTACTTCCTTATGTAGGAACTACCCCTTGAGAGTAGTTAAGACTTACACTGTTAGGTCTTCCACATATGGTCCTAGCACTGGATGTTCTCTTACACGAAGCTAGAAAGAACAATTAGATAGAAACAACCTATTTAGAGTGCATTATTTAGATTAAAATAATATTAAAATTAAGTGACAGTTTGTGTACAGGCCTAAAACAAAGTCTCACGCTAGATTTTGTTGATTATAATCATCTAGAACAATATTTTTTAAGAAAATGCCTAAAACTGAATCTTTCTATCTTCCTAAACTCCTGTGATAAGCTCCTTCCCGTCATCTCATAGTTCACAAAAATATATTTAGCTTATGGTTTTATATATTCTAGCACGAGTACTAGAAATCAACTAAATTAGTTTTAACTACTGATCCTTAAGAAGTTGCTTGGATTACTGAATCCCCATTCCAGTTTCTTGGGAAGCAAAACAAAAATGAAACCAAACAACAAAATCAACAACAAACAAAGGAACTTCCTGCCAGCCCTGAGCTCTAAGCAGTACATTAGCCAAGGCAAAATATCTGACTGAAGACAGCCATTTTTTAGTTCTAACCTTTTATTTGATAGTTTTCTGCAGCTGAGCAGCACAAATACACAAAGGAAACAAAGTGGATAAAAAAAAAAACCCTTTGCAAATATTTTTTTTTCCATGAAAATACTACTGACCACAATTAGATACAGAAGATCAGTAGTAGTGAACAATTATCTCAGATGATAAACAATAAACAGATATTTTCAAGAGTGAATGGGCATTTCAGTAGGATCAAGAACTGAGGAGAGTCCTGGATCAAAAGCTGTTCTCAGTGGATTAAAAGCTGTTTTCAGTGCTGTGTATATACCTATGTATATACACATAAAAACCATTTATATGCCTTGCCATTCTTCAAGTCATACAGCAGGGTTTTATTTACGTTGTATCCTATTAGCAATCTGAAGCACTTAGATAAAAAAGATAGATAAAGAGAAAATAAAAAAATAAAGATCTTCTCTTAGATAAAGAGAAGATCGCTGCCAGTTGTACATTTCTGTTTACAAAACAAAAGGCATTGTTTTTGACACAGTGTATATACTTGGTTCTGAAGGCAACTTACTGGCTGTTTCTTCTGTCTGCTTTCAGCTTTAAAGACAAGGAGATCATGAATTTTCTCATTGTAAACTTCAAAATAGCTCATTTCAAGGTGATACAAGACCTAATAACAACATTAATAAAAAGATTTAATCATCTTGTCCAATAAGCATTCTTATCATTTTTTCTCCTTTAAAAACTAACACAGATGATCAGATGCTGCTGTTCATTATGATTCTCTAAATTTACTGTTGCTATGCCCATTAATTCTGAGAAGCACAGAATCTTCTTTAAGGCATTCTGGAAATGGTCATGACTGTTTATTAATCCACTTACCAATATTTGATTTGGATAGGAATTCAAATAAAAAGAAATTTTGACCTAAAACAATCCCATCTTCCATCACAAAGCCCTCTCTCTCGTATAGAGTTAAGTATGAATAAAGATCTAGTCTCAAAACAGAGAAGGAAACAATATTTACAATGAAATCCTCAGAATCTTAAAAATTCAGGTGGGAATAGCTGAATTTTTATTTCAGAAATTTCAGCAGGAATATTGAAGTAGAAAAATCAGAATTGTAATACTCTTCAAACAATGCTTTGAATCAATAAGCAGATGATCGCAAGGGCATTAAGTGAAAGAATGAAAAAGATATTGAAATGAACCATTTTCCTCACAATTCTGCATAAGATGAACTGCATAAACATCCTACCTGTTGCTTGTCCCTCTGTGCTATTCGAGTGAAAAGATCTTCACAAAGTCTTGGAATTATTCCTCGGTCTTCATCAAAGCCCATCATCCTGTAGTTACAAAATATGCTGGTTTAGTTTTCTAACTCCTTATAGCTAATTTTAAGATTATTTGTATAGCTGGAGTTCAAATGTCATATGCTTCTTTAAGTAGTAGAAGTAACCAGTTACAGAAATAAACTTGATTTAAGTTGACAATTGTTTGAGCAGGGGTGTAGACAAGATCGTGCCTGAGTTGTCATGATGAAATGGGTTAAAAACTCAAATTAAAGAAAAATCCTAGAACATATAAAAAAGTGTAAGTTGCATTATAAAAAAGAACATTATCTATAGTTGTTTGATATCCTTACATATATATGTACACATCATTTTCAGCATCCTATCAGTTTAGTATCTCAATCCCCCCTTTCCCTCTCTCGTAGATGTTTCCTGTCCAACTCTAAACCAGCATAACCCAGCTAACTCAGATATAGTTCAGAGACAAAGCTCACACAGCTGCACAACATAGTTGTGCCAAGATTGTTCCATAGATAGGATGAGGTGATTTTTATTATTGATTTTTATTCCAGCCTTGCTGAAAATACAGAAAGCATTTAAGGTAAGTAATTTTTTACCTAAAAGCATGGGAAAAGAAAAAGAAAGCAAATACTACAAATAGGACATTAGTACTATAGTAAGTTTTATTATAGATAATAGTACTGAGGCATCTCTTCTTTTAGGCCAAAGCAAATAAATATTACAAGTACTTTTTAAGTTCCCACTTAAAGATAGTCACACCTCTGTGAAAATTAGGTATCTATAATAAAGAATAAAAACATAAGATGATGCTAAATTGAATAAAAGCATTTCTGATCCTCAACTACATGTTTAAAATTCTAAAACGCTTCACCAGAATTATGAAGTTCATAGAAATTATTTGAATAGCTGCATGGCTGGAAAGAAAAGGCTTTTTAAGGCATTGTAGTGAACAAGGCACACAAGGTACATAGATTTGGCTATCAAACCCCAGAATATTATTTGCCTATTATTTTGTGTAAAGTTGTTTTTCCTGTTTGGTTGCGATCCACGTCAGATAAATGAAAGCAAATACTACAGGTTAATATTTACATTTTCTGGGACAAAGTTACATTTCCTATGTTTTATTCTTTACAATGTATAAAAATATTAAATACAATTTAATAGCTATGAAATCTACAACACAACCTCTTCTCATAGCTTCACACTGAATAATAACTGGCTACAAGAATTTAAGAATTGTATTTAGGAACTTACGTGTATGATTTTCCAGAACCAGTCTGCCCATAAGCAAAAAGACAAGTGTTGTATCCCTCAAAAGCCCTTTCTAGTAGTGGCAATGCCAAAGTTTTATAAATCATTTCTTGGCTTGCAAAATTAGGATGAGACTTGTCAAAAGACCAAAAAGAGAAGTCATAACTGAAGTTGTAGAGTTGGTTTGTGTTTGGGTTTCGTACAGATATCTCTGATCCACTCACGGAGACCACAGGGAGCAAGTTTTCATTTTTTTCTCTCTCTCTGAATGGAAGAGGAAAAATAAATTAAAGATTAAAGTGTAACCTATTTCCTTAAGTTAGCTTCCTCAGTTAACTGCTTTGTGAAAATAAAAAGATGGGCAATTGCTGGTTAAAAAAAAATTAAAAGCCTTCAATCTCAAAATACTTGAAATAATGACTGTTTAAAGAATAACACCAAGCTGTGATGAAACAAAAAGCTTCTTAAAACCTTTACTTTGATGTTGTCAAAATATTTTCTAATTTCAAAATACGTATTAAGCCTTATTGAGCCCATGGGAAAAAAAAAAAAAAAAAAAAAAGCAGAAACCAACATACAGTATTGTCATGGTTTATCCCAACAGCCAGCTCAGAACCACACTGTTTTTCACATTCCTCCCCTCCCAGCAGGATGGGGAAGAGAATTAGAAACAAAACAATAACAACAAAACAACAACGTATTAGAACTTATGGATTGAGATAACAACATAATATGTATTTACAAACCAAACTATGCACAGCTCAACTGCTCACCGCTCACCAACCAATGCCCAGCTAGACCCCAGCAGCAGCTGCCCAGCCAGCCAACCCCCCTTAGTATATTCACACGATGCCACATGGTATGGAATATCCCTTGGGCCAGCTTAAGTCAGCTGTCCTGGTTCTGTCCCCTCCCAGCTCCTCAGCCCCTAGCTGGCAAAAGGGTACAAGAAGGTGAGAAAACTGAAATGTTCTTGGCTCTGTGTTCTAGCAACAGCTGTAACATTTGTGTGGTATCAATGCTGGTTTACTCCTAAAGCCAAAACATACCCTCAAACCAGGCACTGTGAAGAAAATCAACTCTGTCCCAGCTGAAACCAGGGAAAATAAAGAAGATATTAGGCAGTATCAGAAACACAACTAGGATACAAACCTGTTACTGAAAGGCCGCACACGCACAGCTACAATGACTTTGCTGCTTTCTACTTTAAAAATATCTTCATCAATGGCGCTGCTTTCAGCTAGAGTTTCAGCATTCACTTCTGCTTTTGCACTTCTACCCACAGGAGGAGAGCTGGTTTTCTTTTTTGATACAGTTGGAAGATTAACTGATTGTTTACTTGAAGCAGGTAGAGATGACTTATCCTGAAAAGTGCTGTTCTTTGGTGTAAGCTTAAATCCTCCTGTCAAAGCTTTTGTTGGTGTCCTTGGTCTTTCCAAGCCATAATGCTTTAACTGTTGTAACCTTTGTTTTCCTGCCATTTTTTGTGCATCACCTTTTTCATTCAGCTGCTCTCCTGATATCCTATTAATGTATTTGGAAGTTAGATGTTCTGATACAGGAACTTCTTTTTGAAATTTTGCATCAGCAGCACTTGTCCTACATTTTGAGTGCATGCAGCCATCATTTTCAACACTGACAAATAAATCCTTGCTACTGGACTCATAATGCAACTTCGTAACTGGCTGACGCTCAGCTAACTTACAGCTTGGTTTAATATGAGTATCGTTATTACTAACACTGGATTGAACTGCAATCTTGTATTTTCTTTCTGCATCAAAGATGCTGTCTTCTGCTCCAGGCACAGTACTCCCACTAATCTTACTCTTTTCTATAGAGCCACTCTTCACACGCCTCTGCAGGGTAAGCCTTTTCTCCATTGGTGTATTTTCTGTGCCCTGTGATGTATATTTATCAGATTGTTCACTACTTGATGCTGAATTTTTGCTTGTTTTAGTTCTCCTCTGGAGCGTTAATCTTTCCTGAGGTTTCAGTGCAAGCGATGTGTCATCTGCATTTTTACAGGCCGAAATCACATAAGTCGTATTTATTTCCTCAGTCTTATTCTGGGAACATGACAGAAGACTGTCCTGGTCTTTTCCTGACACTTGTGATGCCAACTGCTGCCCCAACATTTTGCTTCTGGTAAAGGTGCTTTCTGAAGAAACCTTCTGCAGAGCGGTAGTACATTGTGCCTCAAAGGACTTTCTTGCAGACATTTTATCTTCAAACAAGTTAACATTAGGACTACAATAAATACAACTGCTTCCTAAAAGATTATATTCAGTTGCTTCTTCTCATGGAACCTGGAGAGATAAAGCAAGAATTTTATAACATTTATGACAGATGTGAGATATACTTCAGGGTACTGGCAGTTTCCTCTATGTACTGAAGAAAATAAATGTTCCCAGATATCAATAACAGTTAGCATTCTCATTTCACACCCAGCACTTAAATGCTAATGCTAATTCTGTATTTGAGTGACTATTTTCACAAGCAGCAAAGTATTTGTCTCTGTTTATTGAGTCTTTCCTGTACTTCAAGGGAGTGTATAACCAGAGTGGGTTAACAACTGGTTACACTGTTGATAGTGATAGGACAAGGGAGAATGAGTTTAAGCTAAGACAGGGGAGATTTAGGTTAGATATTAGGAGGATGTTTTTCACTACAAGGGTGAGGACACACTGGAACAGACTGCCCAGAGAGGTTGTGGATGGCCCATCCCTGGTGGCATTCAAGTTAAGGCTGGATGTGGCTCTGGGCAGCCTGCTGTAGTGGTTGGCAACCCTGTCCATGGCAGGGGGTTTGAAATGAGATGACCTTTGAGGCCCTTTTCAATCCAGGCAATTCTGTGATTAAGTTCTATGACCAAACAGATTTTTTTAGTAACAAAGATGACCACAGACATTTTTTCCTGGTAATTTCCAATGATTCCTAAGCAAAGGGAATGTGAGGCTGTGCCTCCATTACTCAGAATGTGCCTCCATTACTCACTACTCACTTCTGTGGTGTTTGACAACAGACAGACACCAATCAAACACCAAATTGTTAACACAACACTAACAAAGCAGCTTCTTTCAGGATTCTGATGTACAACGCAAAATGCAGTAACATTATAAGACAGCTAATAAAGATACCCAGTACAAGATCTTATTTTAGACTACTCCATTCCATTCTCACCTAGCAAAAGCACAAGGTAACTAACCTAAGGAACGGAAGAAAACGGTATGTTTCACAGCTATTTCATATTTCTCATGATTTCCACTCACACAAACACACAAATAAAAGTTTTCCCCACACAGTGGGAAGAGCTGTACGCACACAACTTCGGCAGGAGGGCACTTTCAGTGGTGCACACGCATTATAGCTCCGGGCTATTACAGGTCCGCCATCCCCATCCCCGCGGACCCCTCAGCTGCTGTCAATTCGCCGTTGAATACCAACACGAAGCCACCCGCCTTTCGATGCACTAAGAATCGCATCGTTAGCAGAAAGAAGAAGCACACAGTGAGGGAAGAAAGGGAACTGAAGCGAGGGGGAAGCGCCAGGTCAGGCTAAGCACTGCTCCAACGGAACGGCCGTCGGAGCGCGCGCACAACTCGCGCGGTGCCCTCAGCGCCCGCCCCTCAGCCCCCGACTTCCCGCGGGCGGCTCCGGGGAGACCCACCGCGGCCCCGCTCCCTCTGCCGCCCCGCTCACCTTCCGCTCCGCTTCCGCGCGCCGCGGCTCGCGCCCTCCTCCCGCCCCGTTTGAATGTGCCGGGCCCGAGGGATTGGCTCGCGCCGGGAGCGACGTCACTCGGGGGCGGGGCCGGGACGCGGAGGGCCGCCGCGGGGGCAAGGGGAGACCAGCGCGGACATGGGGATCCTTGCGCGGTCCGGGCCGTCCTCGCGGGTCCTCCTCGTTCCGTGACATCTCCACGAGTAGTACAACGCGATCCCTTCGTGAAGGCTATATAAGTTTTACAAGTCCGCTTTGTTAATTCTTAAGTACAGTACGACTAAATTAAAATGGAAGTTGTCAAACGCCCAGCAGAGGGAGACAAAAGCCAAAGCAAGGGGAAAGGTTCATCCCTCACCTCGCAGCGCTGCTGCGACAGCCACGGAGCACGGGAAACGGCACGACACGCATTTCGAACCAGCAATGGCATCAGGAGCTTGCCAAGTACAACAGCACACACCTGCTGAGGCACTACCCCTGTACACCTTGATCTTGAGTTGACAGGGAGAAAAAAATATATATCGGTTTAATACCAAAATCATCTTCTTATAGTACCATCATTTAGGCAAACAGGAGGCCCAACATTGAGCTAACATCTAGCAACCTGGGGTGGGATATCTGCCTGCAGCACAGCAGGAAGAAAGGTCTGACAAAAATAATTTCTCAGCTGAAGAAAAGAGAAAAGCAAGAAAGAAAAGCAGGAAAGAGAAAAGAGAAAAAAGGGAAGGGAAGGGAAGGGAAGGGAAGGGAAGGGAAGGGAAGGGAAGGGAAGGGAAGGGAAGGGAAGGGAAGGGAAGGGAAGGGAAAAAGGAACTTCTGTTTATGACCTCCAGCTTTCAAAAAGTATTATAAGTAATGCTATTTCTATAGCTTTGGCCTGGTTTCCTGAAAGAAAACCAGTTCCAGAAAAGGGCAAGAATTACACTTAAATGAGTAGTAGTACATCGATATGAACAGTTACATATTAACTACAACGTTTCATGATGAAAACACAGATTTATGCTTTAACTTACATGATTTATCCCATTTCTGCAGAACAAAGTTATACTAATAGCCAGCCATTGCAAATAATGAGATTAAAATCTTGTCATATCTTCAAAAAAAGAATATATAGATTTATTTTAAGAAGGGAATACAGAGAGACATCAAAATTCCATGTTTATTTTTATCACATAATCATAATAATTACAAAGTTTGCTATACCTTAATTACCTCTGAAAATTATTTTTGTCATGTTTTCTAATGATGTCCATAATATTATCCCCTGTTACAAGGCTATTCTCTAATTGTTTAAGTCTTTGTTGTTCCCTTCTCTTTTGGTCATGAAGATATGGGGAATTAAGCAGTTGTGGGGGAAGAATAGTGCCTGTTGGTTTTACTCTTTTCACAACGTCCCAGAAGAGTTTCTTGCTGTTGTTATTGATAAAAGTAATTGCAGTTCCACTGTGACCCAGCCTCCCTGCTCTTCCAACCTGAAAAAGCAACAGCTCTGTTTAAATTATTCAAGCTCAGTTTTATATCAAGGATAATTAATTCATATTTCCTTATTTTCTGCTATAAAGCACATTTAGGTATTCAGGAACTAATGTAAATGACATTATCTTTACCTCATCTGTTACATACAAAAATTCAATACGCTTCCTAAATTCAGGATATAATCTGAAAGCTTTAGTTTAAATATACCTAAAATTACCACTTGCTTGTGGGACACACCAGAAATCCAACACTGATACTAAGATTTATGACACAGCCTACAAACAATCAAAGGCTTACAATAAATGTTGGTCAAAATAAAATGTTTTTAAAATGTTACAGCAACAGCACATATGTGTACTTTGTATTCTGTACAAGTATCATCATAATAAAAACCCTTTACTGTCAATCTTCTAGTGACAAAATTATTCTCTATATTATCCCAAGTGCTCAAAAAAACTAGAAAACCTAAAAAGATTCTCTAATTACAAAAATTAACAGTATTTTAGTACTAGCATAGTTCTGATATTTATTTACTACTTGCCTATGTACAAAAATCAAAAAACAGAGAGGTGTACTGCAGTTAGTAACGTGGAATACTTGAGGTTAGAAGGACTTCAGGAAGTCATCCTGTCCAAACCCCAATCCCAAAGAGGGCTAACCAAATTTAGTTCAGGTTGCTCAGGGCCTTGTCCTGCTCAGTTGTGAATGTTCCCAAGAATAGAGGTTCCACAACCACTCTAAACATCTCGCTTCACTGCCTTACCACTCTCTTCATGAAAATTACCTTCCCTTCTATAGGGTCAGAATTTCCCCTGTGGCAAGTTGTGACCATTGTCTCTTAATCTTTCACAGCACATCTGCAAGAGCAGATTGGCTCTGTCTACTCTGTAACCATCCATTATCAACTAGAAAATGGGAATTAAATCTACCCTTAGCTTTCTCTTCTCCAGCCCAACTAAGTCCATCTCCCTCAATCTTTCTTCATGTAAGAGAGAATATCCATAAGTGGATGACAAATTTCAGTATACTTTCCAAATAATGCTTTTGACAAATAATGGATACAATATTTTATTTTTACCTGATGTACATATTCATCCATACTTGAAGGCATATCAAAATTTACTACCAGTTTGACATTGACAAGGTC
The DNA here is from genome assembly GCF_038088225.1 of Cyrtonyx montezumae. Taxonomy (NCBI): domain Eukaryota; kingdom Metazoa; phylum Chordata; class Aves; order Galliformes; family Odontophoridae; genus Cyrtonyx; species Cyrtonyx montezumae. Next base: position 19,773,146 of record NW_027071825.1, on the reverse strand, counting down.
AAGTCCTCGTCCAAGAACTCCAGTACTTACTATCACCTCATACTTCTCTTGAAGTAATCCCTGACAGGGGAGGAAAAAAAATATATCAGTTATCTCATTTTTTTCTTTATCTGTATTTCAAGCCTCTCTCTACGTTGGATGCAACAATGACCAATAGGTTTATTCTATTAATCCTTCCTGATTTAAATAAGAGTATAATCTACGAAGAGTGAAAGAGAGACCAGAAAGATCATTTTAATTATAAAAACATCAATTAAGGTTAAATGCATATTTAAATTCCTGTTTCAAAGCAAATAACCTACAAAATAAGTGTCCTGCATTTAAAAAGACCTCATCTCTAATTCTACCTGGTCTCAAACCTATCCCCTTTTTCCCCACAAATACTCCAAATTTTACCACAGAAAAACAGTGAACTGTGACCTTTTTTTTTTTTTTTTAATAATGCTATTGTATAGCTGTTGAGAACCTAGTAACTTTAGGAGGTGCAAACCTGAAATATGGCTGTTCTTTCCACCTGAGATTTTTCAGAATGCATAGATGTACATTGTAATCCTGTAATCTTATAAACAGCATCACTCAACAGATCTGCTCCCAGCTTGCAGTCCACAAACACCAACACTGGAGGCCTGAAGAGTTTCTTATCCTGTAAAATTAATCTGTTTACATAAGAAGGTACTAAAGTTGGTGCTCATCATCAAGAACTCTGATTTGATCTCTGCTGCTCAATGTCTCTAGCAGCAACATCCCTTCTAGATGATTCTTAAATTCCAGATAAGAAGCCACAAGACACCAGCCATCAACACAATTTCATACACCAAAAACATAACATTTATAAATTCAGAACCCAAGTTTATCTTAATAACATGGGCATTTTAGAACTAGCAAGCTTTCTTTAAAAAAAGTTACATAATACTTCTGAATTTCTTTAAGTTCTGAAGATTTATTTCTTGCATAACCTCAGTTGAGGCTCCCCCCTCCCACTCCTTCCAGTATTCCTAAAACACATACAAGTAATTAAGGCCGGTAATATTCATATAAAGAAAATTCAAGAGAGAACTAGATTAGCTTTCTTGCTTGTTTTGTTTTTTTAATGACCTTAAAAATGACAAGCCACTCCTAGGCCTCCATTCACAGATAATCAGTACAAATCAGATAATCAGTGCCATTCTGCAAATCACCAAAAATATCAAAGTTGTGATGTTTAACTTGGATCTAAGAACAGGAATGTAGCCTGCTGCTGCACAGAAGGATGTGTGAGTGGCAGGGGTGGAGTAATTCCTAAATTTGCCATTTAAGTTCTCCCACTGCAGCACTACTGAAATAGTGAAGTTACATGCTCAGCAGCACTCCACTTCTTCACTATGTACAGATCAGAATTAAAGATGAGAACCTGACAGAGCTTTGTGAAGACACACACTTTTATAAAACTGCCTTATGAGAAAAACATGACACTTACATTCAGTATTTCAAACAGTTTCTTCTTTTTAGACGGTTCTTCTACCCACAGAATTATCTGGCGGACATTGGAACATGGTAGATTCTTTTCTCCAATTGTTATTCTTACAAAATTGTGCAGAAGTTGATTTGCTAACTGTTCAATTCCCTCTGGAATTGTGGCTGACACCAGTATGGTTTGATGCTCCTGAGAGATGTCTTCCAAAATATCCAACACTTGCTGCTGGAATCCCATTTTTAACATAGTATCCACCTAAGTAAAAAATATTGTATGTGTACCAGATTTCTCAATAAACAGCAGAAACCTGAACTTGAAAAGAAAGATGAGCCATGATGTGTGTGACTGCAATGTAACAATCCAAATGCAGTATAAACCTCAGTTAGAAGGAAGGCTATATAGGAAAATTAAAAACAACTGGTTCACACCAGTCTAGCATTATTTTAGCAGTCAGATTACGTAAGTCTCTTACAGCCAACAGAACATGCATTGCTCAAACACATCTCAATTTGTTAAAGGTGAAATTTTCTAACAAATATATTTCATCTTTATAGTTGACATTCTCTGTGTTTAACCATTTTGGTAAGGCACCCACAATGACTCTCTACAAGGATGTTAGTATATGCAATATAGCCTTGAGAATTAACCAACTTACTTCATCCACTACTACAATTTTTATGCCGTGCAGTTGAACAGAACTTTGCCTTAAAATCTCTAGAAGTCTTCCAGGTGTTGCTATTATAACCTGACAAAAGACAAAAAAGATAAAAATTCTGTTATAAGAAAAATGAATGTCCTAGAAAAAAAAAACCATAAAGTTACAGCACTGAGGTGAGAATGGTGAGATAACTAGTGAAATTAGTATTTATAGGTTACTTAATCATGAAGACTCAAAAGGAACTGAATTGCTTAGTACTTTAATGGAAACATCTAAATACCAGCAGTGTAATCTAATCTCACTAAAAAAAGAAATATTCTTGACATTATCCACAACTATTTCTAAAAAAATGGCATGTTTCACTATTTGAAAATAGCAACACCATGCATGACTCTTTCCAAAACAACAACAAAAAGCTACACTACATTTTACTTCTGAATGAACGTAAAATATTACTGTTAAATTTTCAAGAGCTAACAATTTTTGCAGTAGTTTACACATACTTAGGAAAAATTCTGCATCTTTGCATACCCACAGATGTCAACAGTCACATTTTTCTTTTCTGAGAATGCCACGAAAACACAACTCTACAGAGCATCTTTTCACACTGCAGCCCTTACCTTGACACTCTGCTTGAGACGATGAAGCTGTGGTGGCAGTGGTAAACCTCCCACCAGGAGAACTGTTCTCATGTTTGGTAAACCAGCCATGAGTTCTTTAGCTTGTCTTTCTATCTGAATTGCTAACTCTCTTGTTGGTGCCAAAATTAGGGCAGATGGAGTTTCTGTCTAGAAAGGAAGGGGAAGTAAGAAATCTGTTGAACGCAGAATTACTATATTGTTTAGGTAATAGCTTTCAAGATTACCTCTCCCAGTATTGAAATACAAAATATGTAGTGTGGCTAGTATGGATACAGTTAGACTGCTAATACCTCCTCTACCTGAAGATGGAAGGTAGAAAAAAGAATTGTGACAATTAAAAAAAGGGAAAAAAAAGGCTCCAGAAAGGAATCAAGTGGTGTTTTGTTTTGATATATTTGTATTTTAATTATTGCACTGAATTTACTAAAGAACTTACTAAAAAATAAATTTCACATTAACTCAAAAGACAAAATGCTAGCAGTCAGTCAGCTAGAGTCTAAACGCAAAATTGGGACTGTCTTCTTTTTGTTCCCTGTTTAAGGATCTTCAAATTATCACCTCACTAATACTTCTGCAAATCTAGAAAACACAAAATTACAGTACAGCAATTCCTCTCAGATAACAGTTTCTCAAATACAACTAATACATAATAACAAAGCAAAAAGAATATAAGGTGAAACGGGAAAAGAAAAAAAGCAAGGGCAGAATCACTGACTAGCTCCAAGATGCACTATTTCAGTAATACTAACAAATCATAGATCACTTAGTATATCCTTCAGGACATAAACAAAGCTTTCACATGTATTGATACCTACACTGCAATTTCACATGACAAGTTTTTTGGATAGTATACATTTCCTTCTCTTCTTCAACTGGAATATTTACAAATGACCAACAGCAGGAAATGGTTCCTTTCCCACTGTCTCTTCAGAGGAATTACAAAGTCCAGAAGGGCTTTGTTAAGTTGAACACTTGCCAAGATGAAAACAACTGAAAACTTACCACCACAGTTAAAAGTATCTAAGCCAGGAAATGTCAAACATTATCTTATAACCAGATTTCCTTTATGTTCTTAATGTACCATTTCTCTGCTACATTAAAATGAAAATCATTCTAAACAAAATACTTATTTACATACAAATTAACTAGTAAAGTATCCTTATGACATAAAACAAAAGAGATCATGTAGTGAAATAATATTCATTTTGAGACTCCAATTTTGTGCACGTTATTATAAGCATACAACTGTCATGCAGACTTTAAGGATAACCAGACAGAAGACACAAAGGAGAATAATCCTGCTGCTCCTGTATAATGCTCCTGCATAACCCTCGGTGATATAGCACTTTGAAGATTAAGAACTACTTGAGTAATTTCTAGATTAAGAGTTACATAAAGAATCTTTAGATTATTAATTTGAAATACATACACGTGTATTGATCTCTCTACAGAAAAGACATATAAGCAATATTAAATATCAAATAGAATCAGGTCTCAAATTTTCAAATTTCAAAATCTTGAGCACAGCCACAAAAGCAATATGAAACTGATGCACAAGGTACAGAATACTATTTGACATTATTTCTCATCATACATTCACATTCTTCTGAAGCAAATATTTTTTTAACTGCTTTCTCCCCACTGATCCTGCAAGAAGCTGTTTGTAAAGCCAGAGGACCTATAGAATCATATAACCTGAAACTCCTGCTGTTGTTTGATGGTCAGACAACCATATTCCAACAGAAATTACCCCATGAAGTCATACAAATGTCAGTGCATGTCAGTCACCTGCTGCATCAAGACCAATCAACAACTACTTGCAGAACATTTCCTTTTCTATTTTAAGTCACACAGGAAGTTTACCTCAGAACTTATCTAACTTTCTTAACAAATAGAAACTGTATATTACATAATACAGATGCTTTAGCATTCAAAGTGCAAAATAATCATCAACCCTCCCCCAAAAAGAACCAATGTTCCACAATCAAATAAATAGATGACTTCAAATAAAAAAGACTGCAATTACATTCTCAATTACACTAAAATTCCAGGAGACATCACTTTATCTAAACACAGTTTCATTACCTCATTCAAAACCTTCATAATAACAGGGAGTAGGAAGGCTGCTGTTTTTCCTGAGCCTGTGTCTGCACTAGCCACAATATCCCTCCCTAACAGTCCAACAGGAATCATTTGCATTTGGATGGGAGTTGGAACTTCATAGCCAGAATTCTTTAAATTACTATTTAAAGTTTCAGGAAAAGCACAGTGTTCAAACTCTATAATAGGTCTTGGAATTTGCTGGCCCTGGATTGCAATACCTAACTGCAGTTTAAGGTTCTCAACCTGCTCATCCTGCAAACTTAGAATAAAGGAGTGTTCTTGGTAGAAATAAGGTGTACCAAGCAGGTGAGTTTCTTCTTGAGATTCTCCTTTTGCGAGGTGATCAATTTTTTGCTTTTCCTCCTTTTCTTGAATTTGTAGAAGGTGTTTGGCTTTACATTCCAAGCTACAAACATCCTCATCTGTTTTATCGCATATATACTCTCCATAGCGACCACAGACAACACAAACAGGTTCTCCAGGTTCTGCCCAGCGCTGGGATTTGCTGAAAGATTTTATGGGTTCTTCTGAAGAGCTGTCTTCAGTGGTATTTTGGTTGTCTTTTCCCAAAGAGGCATCAGGAGCACTAAGATCTGATGGAACAGTGAGGGGTTCCATGCACTCTTGTACAACATCATTCGAGTCGCATTGTGAAGCAGGAGTTCCTGTTATAGCTGATTTATGGTGCTGGAACTCAGGGTTCTTCTCCAACGAAGACCCCCCAGAAGACAATTTATTTTTCTTGGACGTACAGCTTTGGTCCTCATCACCACCACTCCTCTTGACTTTAACAGATCTTGGTAAAAACATGCTTCTGTACAGAGGAAAGGAAACAGCTGTTATTAACTTCTGTCGTAAAGATTAGGAGCTGAGAGCATTTTCAACCTAGAAACCCACCCGCAATCAGGGTTCAGAAGCTGCTTCCCGTAAACAATTACCTTGGATGGAGCGATGTGAGCACAACACAGAGACGCTCGGCCCACCCGGCCCGCCGTCACTGCGCCCGCTCGGGCCCCGGAAGTGCCGGCGCACGCGCCGCCGCCGCCGCGTCCGCTCTCAAAATGGCGGCCCGGGGCGGGCAGTGGCTGCAGCTCGGCAGCGGCGGCGCGGGCTGAGGGAAGCTGGGAAGCCACGCGCCTGACAAGAAGCCCCAGGGCCCACGTCACCGGCACGGGGCGAGCTGGCCGCTCCAGCTGCTGCCGGCCGCACCGCGCGGGACCACGGCACCGCGTCTGTACTGTGTGCAAAACGTCCTGGGCTTCAGCTCGGGTGGAGTACTGTAAGCAGAAGTACACGAGTGCTCCCAAAGTACCGCCTAAGACCATCAAGTAATATTATTACTAATATTAAAGCATTGCTGTTGATATTAAAGTATTCCACTTCTTTGTTTAAAATGATACCAAAAAAGGATTTTCTGTGTTTATTTGTGGCTCCTCTATGAAACACAATGAAAGCAAATGTAGCATCTTGGATTTCTGCCCACAGTTTACTAACAGCTGTTTTGCCCTACAGTTTCTAACTTCTCACAGCCATTCTTCAGAAGCTTGAACCAACTTTTCACTTCACTTGTGAACAGTAAATAATTGAGTAACGCAAGACTGGATTAAATCAGAAGATCAAAATCCCTCTATTCACAGGTACACTAAGTTCAGAAGAAACAAGTGTTCTGCATACTACATCAGAGAGGGTACCAGAAGCATTTCAAAGAGTGTGACTGCAGCACACACCTCAGCCCTCTGCAGTGATACCTGCCAGAGTGACCCCTGCTAGCTAAACCTGCCCCAGAACACAGCCTGCAGAGCGCAACCTCACCAAGAATCTGGTTTCTTGGGTTCCACAGGGTTTCATTAACAAATACATCCCAAAGAGAAAAGAGTTCAAAACACTTTAATGTAGTGTGTTTTAAGTTTCCTTCGTAGCCAAAATATCCTCATGCAGACTGAATTTTCTACGTAGTGTGAGCTCCCAGTGTAGGCTAACGTACTGAGTATGGATTCAAATTCAACCCAAAATAGAGCCTAGCACATCACTCCCTCCAGTGGCAAGTGTCAGAACTGACAAATCCGAGAACTAAAACGTGCCTCCAAAGAGTAATCCATCACGTACAGCAGACTGAGATTTTCTTTATGCTGTTTGAAATGTCTCAATGTGTATCCTACATATCACTATTCTGAAATAAGCAATTCCATGGCCTTAACTTTGGTTGTTAATGTCATAACTGATAAAGAGCAATACATTTATGATGACGCTACTTAGAATGATTGCCTGAATTAAAATAAAAGAGCACATATCACAACATCTATATGTGGAGTTACTGAAATATATGCTAGTTAGGAAAGGAGGGAAGATGGCTTTCCATTCAGGTGACAAGGAAATCAAAGCACGTTTACTTAGAAACTGGCCCCATACCTGCTCACCTGATGCAACAAAAAACTAAATAACTTTGTTTCTTTCATATTTAAGGATTTGAAAACCACTCTGCAGATTTGTAGGTAGGTAGTAATCAGCAGCTGTAAGCTGAAGAACACTTAAAGAATAGTTCTTTGAATGAATCACTGAGTCAGTGACAGTCAATTACTACAATGGATTCTGAATTACAGCGTTAAAGGAAACACAGAGAAAAAATATCCAGATAATCTAAAACCAAACAACTGTGGATAATCATTAACTAGTCAGTTCTGCTAACATTCATATCAGTTGTTTTGATTTAGTATAGACACTGAATGCAATGCATTTATTCTGAGGCCAGGCAGCAGAAAGGCAACTCGTAAGGCTGCTGAAAATAATCATCAAAAAAATGCTTGGACTGAACGTTTTGGGCTTCCTGAGCATTCTTTGTTTGGAGAGCCGCATTCTAAGGAGTAGGTTGATATTATTCTCTGCAGAAGCCTGTGGTAAAATTCGAATTAATAAAAATCTAATTAAATCTGAACACTTAAAGCATATTACTGAGCTGTGGGTTTATTCTTTTTAGTTTGTTTATAAAAGAAACACAAATGAACAGAAGTCCCATCCTGAGCTCTGTGCAAAATTCCTACAGGTGCAGAATGTCTTTGTTATTCTATGCTGTGTCAGATAAGAAACAAGGATATCACCTACTTCTGCTATCTGCATTTGCTGTATTTTCTGTGATCAATGATTTTTCTATTAATGTTAAAGATCCAACTATTAGAATACAGTTCTTTAAGTGATCATTTTATAATATTATACTAAAAGACTAAGATCTTACTTTTCCATGATGTGACTGTCATATTAACACAGATCCACAGAAGCATTCTACAAAAGCCAAAATTCTCTCCTTTCACATTACTCTATTGTTCTTTCCATAAGCACCTCAAATCATTACATTTGAAAGCTGCTTACCACTTTGCATTTAGATCTGGGTTACAATTAATAAGGCTGTTTTAGAGCTGTATGAGATGGGCACCTGTTCCAAAAACAAGATTAAACTCCCGCGATATGCACTTACTGAAATTAAACCCCTATTCTCCCCCTTGTGGGGTTCCAGACAAATGTACAGGAGAAAAAAACACACAAGAGACAAAAGGAATCACAAGTTTCAGCTTGCCAAGATAGCCTGTGTTTGCTGTGTTACCATCACTGCCAGCTGCCTCTCCTGGCTTTGGAAGGCACCGTAAGCTGTCACAAAATAGAGTAGCCTTCCAATGCTTGCACTTGGTGCTTGTGGCTGACTTGATGGCTACACAGCTCTATAAGTCAAGTCCCAAAATCTTCCTTTATGTCAGCCTGAGTGACTGCTAATGCTGGGCTCCAGCGTACAGAATTCCAAATTTCTAAAATGTCACACTGTACACAAAGTATTCAATGCACTCTTAATAGTTCACTTAAAAAAATAATAATACAATTCATGGATAATTTTTTCCACTGACTCACTCTGAAATGAATGACATTCATTTGGCAGTCCTGTGACTTATTTGGTATTAGTTTCCCTAGCAGAGATCTTTGTCATACGCTAAAAATGACTCTGTATGTGATTTCTAAGCAAAATAGAGGATAAAAAATTGTGACGTAGTTCACCAAAATGAAGTTACATCTTCAGCTAACATCCTTTTCCAAAAGCAGAATGCAACGTAGATACCTAGTTACTGAGTGGAGCATTTGTTCATGACCTTTTAACAAAAAAGTATAAAAGAGTTCAGAAGGCAATCCATTTTAACTTTCATTTATGTCTAAAATGCATCCATCAGTTTTACTGTTCCTCCTCTAAAAGTGCTTCTTTCCTGTTTACTTTCCTTGTGCAGTGAAAAGAACAAGTAAGAAGACTTAAGTTTTGCTATAGATAACACTTTTTTTTCTTTCCCATATATATTTTTTCCTTCATAAACTCCAAAACGTATAATCTTGAAAAGCTAGAAGTGAGGCTAGAGTCTCCTGCCAGTTCCTCCCCACTAAATAATGTACTGCCATTTGCTACAGCTCTGAGCTGTGTTGTTTTGTTTTGTTTTTTCCCCACCACCTGGGAGGCCATGGTTTTCATTAGCTGTAGCAAACAGCGTAGTGGTAAATAAATTATTTGTATCTAGTCTTAGCACAATTACACTTCTGTCCTATTAGTTTATTAGTCAAAATAAAGTGTTTATGTTGGCTGCATTAGCATGTATGACACCTAACTGAGGGTAAAACCTACCTACTGTGCTGGAATTTGAAATGAAACAATTATTCATTGGACAGACAGTACTATATGGTACTGTTTGCCCTAGAAATTGTTAACTATCCCATTCAACTATGACTTCAAGTATAGTTTTGATTTCATAAAGAATCAAAGAGTCATTTCCTAAGTATTTTGTGTAAAAATAAAGAAGCCTCTAAGAAGCAGAGCTACTTTATTTTTTCTGAAGACAGATTTCAGTATGGATAAAAGTGCTACAGTCAAGTTATTAAAAACAAGCACACTACTCAGATTTTATGGAGTTAAAAAACACGTAAATCTGTGAAAACAGACCTTAACATTCTAGTACTTCTTTTTCATTTCCTGCCTTTATGAATTACCATTAATCTGATGATATATTTTTAATTAATTTTATCCTTGCACTTGGATATTCACTCATGGCAGAAATAAACCGCCCTCCCAGGCAAATAATACTGTATCATAAACACACAACAATCAACCTACAGAGATAGAAAAGCACAGATTTAAGAATGACAGAATAACAGGACTGAATAACAAGTCTTCAAGTTACACCTACCTCTTGGCATAAAGTGCCAGGTACATAAGAGAATAAAAAGCTTTAGTCTATATTCCAATCCATGAATACCAAAGCTCTGTGGATCAGTTTGAAGATGGATTGGGTAAACAAGGAGATGACCAAGTCTGTATAAACCCCAAAATAACCTTACCCTAGGCCTTAACAGTCCACCTCTGAATGCTTACCATTTCAAAGCTTGTCTCTAATTACAGGTTTCTCCGGTTGCTTTTATTTACACTCTTTTAAGAAACTCGACTCAGACTAAACAACTGTGCTCCAAGTTCAGTTCCACTCAGGGAATCCACACTCAGAACACAGCTTGACTCCTCAGATCAGTCAGAGAATGGCACTGTACCAAATACTGGACATTGTCTGAATTTGTCACGTAAGTGTAGATCTTGCATAGTTTTGCAAGGAAAAATACTATTAAATATAAATAGATAAATCAGAAGTGCTTTTCTCTTATGATATATATCTAAAGTCAGAATGTGTAATTACCTTTTACTGCAGAAAAGAGAATGTTCTTTCTTTCAGGCTAAACAGAACAGCAAGTATAGTTAAGGTGTGATGAAACCAAGACCCTGAAAGCAGAGAGTATATGAATATATCAATAAATAGCAACTATATAAGACTACGGATAACCCAAATTGATGAGACTAAATCACTAAATGTTCAAGAAAATATAAATCCTTTAAGCCTCTCTTAAGCTTTTTCTTCTATGAACCACTTGCAGTATTTATCATCTAGCAGTTACAAACACTAAGCAGACAACTCTCCCCTTCTCATGCCTTGTGGCACTAAGTTCCCTGTCTGTCGTTTAATTTCAAGTTTCATGATCATAGACCTCTAAAGATGAAACAATAGACTTATCCTTCTGAAATTCAGCTCATTTCCTAAATGCTATTTACTATAAAAACACATGGTCAGTGCATTAGCTCAGCTTGATAAGTACAATAGCTATTAAAAAAGAAAGCAAGCTTAACAAATGCAGCCTATCTCTCACAACCACAACTTGAATGACTGCTCCCCTATGCTTTTTATTAGAAAGATTCAAAGAAAATGCCAGTAACCTTACAGCTGGTGACTCTAATACCAGTGGGTAGCAAGACAGAAATAATGAATGCCTCCTTGTTAAACAGTTTTGTTTGTGCTGTTCCAAGAAAGATGTGCCAAGAACTTTCCATGCAAAGCTTATTTTTCTGGGATTTGCAACTTGGCAGTAAAAAAATCCAGTATAATAATGCCTGGTTCAGAAGAATTCAGATTATGGGTTTTAAAATATATTTCTAAATTTCAGAATGAATTAAATCTACAATAAATAAGATAAACAATTCAGCATTTCACATATTTCTAGATGTTACCTTGAAAAAAATTCTGTGATCAGCAATTTTGCACTCCAGATAATTACACATTTTCTAACCTTGTGGGTACTAAACGAGCCCAAAGAATTCCAATGAAAATTGAGAATTTTGTGCTGTATGCTCAGGTCTCTACTAACATGTATTTTCCTTTTAGAGAAAGCTGTGTGAAATCCATGTGAAGAATCCATGGGATTCTACCTGCTAAACAATTCAGTGGATTAAATCTGTACTAATTCTTAAGACAAAGCAGCTGATTTGGGTGTAAGGATAGGTTGTGAAAAAATTGGCAAAATAACACAGCAGTCTTATAAGACACAAACTTAGAATGTCCACATTAAAATTGTCTTTTTTTTTTTTTAAGTTATTTAATGAAATGATTAAAATTTTTGAGCCATACTGAAGTCCATTTCTGATTTCCCTGCTTCCTTTTTTGTCTCAGGAACCAACAGCACAAGGTCATTCTGTAGCTTTTTGCCACAGCAATATTATTTCATGTTGCAACTAGTAAGATACATAGAAATGAGACTGTTGCATGTTGCATCATGTAACAACTCAGACTAAAGCTCACTCTAAAGAAGCTCTCTTCTGTGAAAAGACAGAGCATGAAGAAGGAAGACTGCCACAGCTACCTGAGTGCTGGAAAGAGCTGTGGGAAGGTGGTGGATTAGGCTGTGCCTAAGAGGAAGAAACCTCCCAACAATCCAAAACTAAGAAGGACAACAAAAATAAAACAATCATTTATAAAACAGTTCTGAATATATCGGGCAGGATCACTGCAAGGGAAATTTTTGAAGGAATAGAGCCAGAAAATACTACGACACAGCAGCAAAGAAATGTTTCTGTACTTGACTAATTTGTTTTTTCCTTGGGGCTTTGCCTACAGCACATTAGCCCCCAGAATACCTCTACCTACCTTAAGGTTAAGTGCAAATTAAAACTAAGTGGGCATATAAAATAAAGTTCATCTGAGATAATTTGTATAAGGAAAAATGCTAGACATGTTTCATCATTCTTGTGGACTCTATGAAATGAAGTAAAGCCATGGCTTTCATTCTCATTCTGTTCAGCTTCAGAGTAAACGAAAGCTGCAGGGGAACAGCTCCCCCTGACATTACTGATTTAAATACTTGAAAATAGAGCACTACTGCACTATTCAACCTGAACAAGGAAAAAGTGTGGCTAGACAGACAAGAGACAAGTAAGAACAAAGAGTGCTTACCAGATCAGTGGGACTCAGAGCAAAAACAAAAAAGCTTCTGTACTACCAACCCTGTCTGTTCTGCGAGAAGCCACAAACATAGTGGTTATAAGAGGGAGTTGGCCCTGGGAAGCATGTCAGTATGTCTTCCATGATTAAAGAGACAGCAGAAGTGCATCTCCATGCAGATGGCTCTTAATTATCTGTTGATACACAGGAAACCTGCTCTCTAGTAGCAGTGAGGATATTGCTGTGGGACTCTTAAGTAATGAAATCAGAGCAATGTAATAATATCAAAGCCTTATTTGTTACTTCTTGCACACTATTACAGTATCTAAAACATTGTAATTCAGACTCTGAAGTGACATCATTCATCACTTTGTTCTACACTTCCACTGGCCTCTGACTAGAGCATCCCAATACAACAAAATAATGTTTATAATTCTTATTTTTCATCTCCTTCTCTTAGGTGTCCCACCCTTCAGTTCGTCTCTTCCCTCAAAGAAGTCAAATAATATTCTTAATTATTCTTGCACAATACTGCATAAGACCCTGGAGGTAAAAGGAAGAAAATGTAGCAGTGTGCCCTATACTTCAGATACACTTTTCTACTGAGCTGGTTTTTGTTTCCCTGGTTCTCTTTTCTGGTAACTACGACTTACTGCTCTTCCTAAAAGAGAACACTACAAACTGGGTCAGAGAGTTAGGGTTGGTTAGAGTACCCAGTTCAAGTAGACATCCTATGAAGAGTGAACTTCTCACTCAATTGAACAAGCAGGACCCACATCAAAACAGCAGTTTATAGCAATATATGTTTTGCTACCTTACATTCCCCAACCAGGCAATTGCTTCAATTCTGTTAAACACAGGGAGGAAAGCAGGAAAGAGCTTGCCACAGACAAGAGTTGCCAGACCAAAGGAAGGCCAATAGGTATATACCCCATCAACTCCCCTTTCTAGTTCTTATTTCCAGGGATTACTTCTGTTGCATCATGTAACAATTCCCTTGATTCAGTGTAATGCCTACAGGCACACTCTCACCCAGGCTGCTGCTTCACTCATTTAGTAAATTATCGCCTACAAGGACTGTACTGTGTCTGTTAAGATAAAGCCTATGTGAGGGATTATGGAGATCTGTGCAGAAGTAAGCATCCCAGGTGTTCTTTGTCTGTCTCAGACATCTCCCAGAGCAGTGATCATCATGAGGGCTCAAATCTTTTTTAGAAAGCAAGTTTCAGCTTGCTTGCCCCCTTCCTTCATCTTTGTTCTTTTCATTGGCTACTATGAAGAGGGGGGTCTGTTTCTAACACCCTTGATTATGACTGCCACTTTTCATTCTTTGTGCTGTCAAGTGAAACCATCACTGCTCCCTGCTTAGGTAAGACAGCTGAGAAAATGCCCTGTGCTTCAATACAAACTGTGTGGCAACAGAGCAACCTAGCCACTAGTCATTTATGGGCACTAGTTCATAGGTACCAGGGAGGACCAGCTGATGAGATACCAAAATAAAAAATGCAGCCATTTTAACTTACCCTAAACAAATGGGTCCTATGTTATAAAGGTAGTAAATGAAAATGACTATATGGTAATATTCACACATAATATAGGGCAATATTCACACACAGCTTTAAAAAAGATGTCAAATAGAAAAGCATCATTATTGATATTAATAGAATGGACAAGGAATCGAGCTATGTAATTCTTAAATGAGGAAAATCCTATTAGAACTAGCATGTGCTTCAGCAGGAAAAAGCCTAGATTAGTGACTACAGTAACAAACTAGGATAAAGAAATAGATGTGCAGCAAAAATTTGTAATTCTAGCCACTTTCAGTAAAATCCTGTAGGTGCTATAGTAAGGGTGAGGCCAAAATCTACTTAAAATTGTGGTTATTCAGATAAATACAAAAAGCGATTTATGAAACACTTAACAATAGATGCTGCCACAAAATCACAGACCAAATGTAATATGGGAGCCATGTGACTGGATAGGCTTTAAGATGCAGAGGGCTGCATGGTGCTGGGTGGGCACAAGGGAAATGACTGATGGAAAAGCAGAAATAATACAGAAGCCTTAAAGAAAAATGCAGTTTCAGCAAACTGTTACACACAGTATTAAAAAAATATATCTAACTGTACACAATGGTAAGAAGGACATGACAAAGGAACTCTTTCGTACTGAAAGAAAACATGAATTCATGTGCCTTCTTGACATGTGAACAGCCACTATAAAATTATCCTACCCAATCCACTATCAATTTTTCAACCTGCTGGAAACAAAGTGAAGGATATTAGGTACCGGAAAAGCAGTCAAGTTGAAGCGTAACAGATTAGGACGTAAGCATCCAGAACTGATGACTGGTAGAGTAAGTGATAACATGAAGGTTAACCATAGCAGAAAGGAATAAACAAGTGAAGACAGAATAACCAGGGAAATGTATATATATTTTTATAATTAATCTCTCTTTTGAGACTTTCTAGAAGAAAGAAATCATCCAATTCATTTCTTCAAAAAGACATTCTCTGCATGGCACCCACGATCCAGAAAAAAAAATTATGTACACAATTAAATTTATTCATACCTTTAGTGGCAGTGATTTCAAATGGAAACTAGACCAACAATTATCCTTAAAAATCTTGGTTGTTGCCAAGTTTTTATTACTAAATATAACATACATACATTTAGTTTGAGACAACTATTAAAATAATTGTTGTTCTTTCCATGTTTCTAATATGTATTGAAATAGGAGTGTCTTTAGATGTTTTACATGAGGCTTAGATATCCTATACTTTTTTGGGTATTGAAAATATTTTCAAATGAACTGTAAGGTACACATCTTTAAAGCGACTTTGAAAATAGAAACAAATTAAGTTATGGCCAAAGAAAACTCTATGTACTCAGATTCTGATGACTTTACTAGGTATGCATAATCAAAATCTCCAATAACATCAAGGGTCATTATGTATAAATCTTCAGAAAGAACACTTTCCATGGCCACTTTTTAAACAGCATGCCAGCTATTTATGCCTGTTCCCTAAAGTAAACATTGCAGTTCCTCAGTAACATGCAATTTCTCCATAAGTTAAGGGAAACTGAGAAACTGACTAAAAAAAAAAAAATCAGTGAATTAGAAAATGATGTTTTGAAGAAAATAAATAGAATTGAAAAGCTTAATCAGGTAGTTCCTTTGCTATTTTCTTTACTTTTTCCTCTTCATCACTTTTACTACAATCCTTTCCAAAACATAGTTCTGTTGCAACTAAAGGACACGACAATTTTCCTGTTCTAATGGAGCATTCCTTCCTACTGACTGCTGTTCTCATTCAGACACACATGGGCTTCATTGGAAACCGAAAGCAGAGCCAAAAGATGGAAAACTGAAGTCTATTCATGCTCAACCAATAAACACAAGCATGCTTCCAACAAATGACCTCTTATGAGCATTCACATATTCCTGCACATATAAAAGCAGAGAGAAAAAAAATAGTCAGCCACTTCAATGGAGTATAATGCAACAGGAAAGAGTGCACAGTTCACTCTAATTCAAACTCTGAAAAAATACTTCCTAACTGATTTAAACTTCTTACACCCAAATACACAATTAAAAAACTAGAGTCATATACATTTTACTCTAAACTGCAGTACAAATAAAACATTATTTAACAGGTATCATTATGGTAATAACATCACATTTTAATTCTGTACAAAGCATTTCTGAATGAAAATTTCACACCATGAAGTTACTTTACAGTGTAGCTAAGTAAGCTCAAGACTTTAAAGGTAACAATCATAATATAATACTTAGGATTTTCCTCAGAAAAGTGAGCATGTATCTAGACAGCCATAAAGGAAATAGTCCTCTCTTACTGAAAGAGGACAACATTTATTTCAGGTGTTTTAAAGCTGACTATAGAAAACATGAGTTATAGAGACTACCAGAGAGTAGTGCAATGTCAAAGAGAAAACACAGGAATTAGAAAGTACTACCCAGAAAAAAAAAAGCCATCTAGAAATACCTAGCAAAAGTACAATTCCAAGAGATAGACAGAAGTTGAAAAGCTGCCAATGTGGAAAGGAGATGGCAGGAAAAAAAAAATCTTGGGAAAGACAGCAAAGTAACCAGAGAGGAAAGGACAAAGGGGAACAAACCAACCACACAAACATCAGGCAAGCTGAAAGTTTTCACTTTGAATACAAATTAATAGAACTTGAAATACAAACACTGTGTAACCATTTTTGTACTTTTATATCTTCCCAAAACAGGAAGAGCACACTCTTGTACAAAATACGCTTTGAGAAAACTCATAGCTTTCAGAAAATACATACATATCATAGCGGAAAAGCTTTCTTTCACATTACAGCATTACACATATAATCAGTAATAACATCAAATAATTTTAATAATTCAATCACTCAATAATTAATGCCTATTAAAAATACTAATAAAAATTTCCTAATTCTGGCAATTTGACAGGTCTTATAATTACTTATGAAGTAAGACTAGAAGGCTAGTATATCAGTTATTCCAATTCAGAAGTCATCCTTACATTACAATATCTACTTTAGAATCATCTGTAGAGTACCTGTTCAGTCTAGTACCTGCCTAAAGCCTCCTGAAGTCAACAAGTATGCTCACTAAGGAGTGCAGTGGAATGGGGCTGCTCCTTGATCTGTGGCTTGCCAAGCTGTGTTTGCTGCTTCTGCCAGAGGACACAAAGTGTGCCTCTTGTCACAGCCATTTCTGTCTTGAACACTGGAACCTCTGGAAGAGAGAAGGAAAAGAAGGTGAGAGCATCTTACAAAGAGAAATGTTGGAGCAGTCATTAAAGAAAACATCCCCACAGTGTTATTTCTAGCCTTTTTTTGACATCAAGGCTGAAGCATTTTGTGCTGGAATAGTTCCTGTGAACTGCTATGTTTGTGGATTTGTCCTAATAAAGCAGTTCAAACCAGCTGCCACTAGCTGTTACTGCCAATTTAAAACACTTCAGTTTATCACGCATAATTTCTTATTTCAAAATATTGAATGAAATCTTACTCAATCCTAATCACTCCCTAATCTTGCAGTAGCCCCAGTTTAGTCTAAGAGAATCTGCCCTAGACAAAGCTTCTTTAAAAAGCACAATAATCTTGAAACAAGTGAGAAAACAAAGTAGTTTAAAACTGTCGGTGAAGGTTCATTCCATACTCTCCCAAGGTTATGACTACTGGCAACAACCATCTCCTATGCCATTATTCTTAACTTCATGGTCATACTCAGGACTGCTGCCTCACACTGACTACAGATGTGGTGTAACCACTGTGTAAATGACCGAACACATGTCAGTGAAGGATCAGGTCTACAGTACAGCTAAAGGATAAAACTAGTCAAGTGGGTTTCTAATATGGGGTAGAGGGAGGGAGGGCAAAGGAAAACAAAAGAAAAATGGTACAGAAGCTGCATGCTTTAATTCTTAATACTTATCAATATTTAGTCTTCCCACTTGGAATAAATCATAAATACTTTATCACAAAAAGATTGTGAGTTTATTGCTATTTAGAATGTTTTAAGATGGATAAACAGCAGAAGGAGATGAGCCCTCGTTCTGGGTTTTTCTATTTATCTCTTCTGGACAATTAAAGTAAACTTGCATCACTTTCCATGTTGACTGCTGATGCCTCTGACAATGCAGTGAGCAACTTCACATTTTGGCACATTTGCAGAACTAGAACTGGCACAAGCAACTAGTGGTGACATTTTCTTTTTTATTCACAAATATTTTATATTCATGCATTAACATTTAAGAGTGCTGAGCAAGTTAAAAACATTAATATTACAGTTACCACAGCACAACATTTTTAGATTTTCTCCTGTAAACCTGAATAGATTTTACCAGCATGAAGTCTGCACCCATACAAACTTTCACATTTAGTTTTAGATAGGTAGTAGTCTCCATATATATACTTAACCACAATGGTCTCTGCTTTCTGTTGTTATAAGACAAAATTTAGTGTATTTTTCACAAATTTGAAGAAAGGAGGGACTCGGGTCTACATCATTTTAGAACACCGTTTTGATAGTTTTGGGTAAAAGTAAATACATTACTAGTGTATAATACAATATAGGTATGTGTATTGTTGTGCAAGTGAACTGAATGGATGACAGATCTGCAGGCCGTTAAACAGAACCATCCTCCCCTAATTGGATTAAGCAGCATTTTGTAAAAGGGAAAAAACAAACAGCTTTTCTGATTTTGTAGTGTTTACTGGGTGATCTTATGAACTCTTAAAGTAGATCCATACCCATCATACCTAAGTGATGGCCTTAGGGTTTTCATGAACGAGTTTTCCTGCAAGCCAACCTGATTTCCAGGCATTTTGTTAGTCATACAGGAAGCAAGCAAGCTGGAATCTGGGAGCACATTATTTTTTTTTCTGTGTCTGACTATTTGGGGTTTTAAAGCTCACGAATTCCACGAGTTTGTTGTTACTTTCACGGGAAGAATTTAAGCTACCTTTCCAGATGCGATGTTAAAAGTAACCTAAAAGATTAAGCGTCACATGACTTCTGAGGTATATACAAAAACTAAGGAAAGCATGCAAGTACAGGTTTGACTCCAGTTGCTGAAAGCTAAGCCTGTACTTCTTAAGAATGCAGAGTACTTTCCAAAGCCACACCTGCACATGGGGCTCTTCCCATTTCCCACTGCGGGAATTCCAGCAGGCTCCTGTCAGCAAAACCGGGAAGCCTCACAATCACGAGACCGCCATCGTTAGGCACGGGATGTGCCAGAACACCCTCACTGCTCACAGTCGTAGCAGAGAAGCCTCCCCTCAGCCCTGCTACGAAGAGCGGCGGGCAGACTCAGCAGCCAGAAACTACCGCCCTTTCCTTTCCTTTTCTCTCAGCCGGGCCCCCTTCTTACCGCCGGACCCCTCCTTACCGCCGGGCCCCGCTCCACCTCCGCCCGAGGGGCGGGCTCGGCCCGGCGCCAGAACCGCCCCTTGCGGGAGGTGCGCCCACGTGACCGCGCGTTCCCGCCCCGCCCCGAGCGAGCAGGCGGCGGCGGCCGTGTTGGTGCCCGCGCATGCGCGGCCGCGCGTCTCCCGTCCGGTGCGGCAGCTGCGGGAGCGCCGCCGCAGCGGTTGCGTTAGAGGGAGCGCGGGTCAGCTCTGTAGGGGCAGCGCCCGGACGGGGGGTACCGGCGGGCGACCGGCACCGTTCCGGGCCCGCTGTGTGCCGCCGACGGGGCGAGGCGGGCCGCGCGGCGCCTGGGAGCCGCTGCCCGGCGTTTTGACATCTCGGCGCTGGGAAGGGCCGCGTCCCGGCCTGCTGCGGCTGGGGACACGGCCGGCCGCTCCCGTGGCGCACGGCCCCCGCCGGAGGGGCTCCCTAGGGAACGGGGGCCCAGGCCGCCAGGGCCGGCTGTCGGGCTGCGCGGGGCGGCGGCGTGAGCGCGGGGAGACAAAGGGCCGGAGGAGGAGGAGGAGGTCGCCGAGCTTCGCCACATTCCTGCGTGGAGGAAGGCGGGAGGCGGCCCCGGCGCGGACAGCTGGGCCCGCGCTGCCCCGGCCTCAGCCCCGCGCCGCTTCAGCTGCTCCCGCCGTGCCGCGGCTGTGGCTCCCGGCCGCGGGAGGAGCAGGAGGAGGAACCATGTAAGTTCGGATTGCCGAGGGTCCCGTGGGAAGATGGGGGATGCTGCGGACGCCAAGGAGATGAGGAAGACTTTCATTGTTCCTGCCATCAAACCCTTCGACCATTATGATTTCTCCCGAGCCAAAATCGCCTGTAATCTCGCCTGGCTGGTGGCCAAAGCCTTCGGGACAGGTAGGCGGTGTCTCTACTCCCCTCCTTTGATGCGGCTGCCTGGGGCTGCGGGCCTTGCCCGGGGCGGGGGGGTTTGTGGCACTGCCCCTCACCCCATGCCGGTGTGCTTTGTTACCTGTGGGCTTCGCAGGGTAACGCTAATCCGTCCTTGAGTGGTGGTGTTGGTGTTGTTTTGCACTTTAGAGCTAACGCGATGTTATTTTAGGAGTTGAACTCTCTAGATTGTGGTTTGTTTTCCTTCCAGGGTCACATTTTTCTATAAGGCAAAACAAAGCCATCAGTAATCCATGTTTGTCCGTGTAAGAGCTGAATTAGGGGCTGGCAGTGGAAATGGATGTGTGCTGTGATTCTGTCGTGTGACGGCAGCCTGTAGCCATTGGAGTGGTTAAGCAATAAGGACTGGGGAGAAAAGCGTTTAATGCCAGCTCTAGGCCTGCAGAGCGCGGCAGGCTCACCCCTCCCTGTCTGCAAGCGTAAATGGCAGTGATTGCCATGCCCCGGAGAGGCGTCACTTGTGCAGCTTTGTCACCCTGGACCATGAGGAATACCAGAGCTATTATTCGATCCTTGAAATGGTGTTGTTCATTGAGGATTATCAGGCTTACAGAGGTCTTCTGAGGGAGACATCTTGGAAATTTACCAAGATGGTGTTTTTTTTGCTTTTTTTTTTACAGCTGTAGTATATGAATGGTTTAATTTTTTATGGATTATAAATAGATATTTTCTTTGAAAGCTGCCTTAGATTTTAACTGTCAATATCTTTACACTTATTCTGTATGGACTAACAGGAAAAGGTTCTTTCTTCTGGAGCTTTTGAGCTTTTGCATTTAGGCCAGAGCATTGTTTAACATATTTTAGCAAGGTTAAAGGTGTACCTTTATGGTGCTTCTGGGAAGTAGTGGTATTTGATATGGGACTTGAAAAAAGTTGATAGTTTCAAGGTGGCAGAACCTAGTGCAGTTTTACTATGTTCAGTGGCTACTGAAAAAAATGCATATTCATCATGTAAAAAAAAAATAATATTGTTTTCATATTAAAATTTGCCAGTAAATATTGCTTGCTTTCTGTTGTAAAAACTGGAGAAGCATATGATGTTTTTATGTAAGGCTTTGTCAGTTCTGCAGACATAAGAGTTGAAATAGGAATCGTGGAAGTTCTTAGAAGCCCTTGGTTCTAGATCTTGAGCCATCATTTTCTATTTAGCTCAGCTCTGTAGGCTGTGCTTGTGGCAGGTCGGGTGCATAGCGCTTTTGCGATTACATAACCCTGTGCTCTGAAGCCCTGAAAAGCTTTTGCTGCCGGAGTTGGATAAATTTCAGCCTGCAGCTGAATGCATGCTGTCTCAGTTTATATTGGTTGAGTTTCTATTGTATTTGTAAAGCAACTTGCAGGGTGCTTCTCAGTTAACAGTTTATGGAAAGGGTGATCCAGAACACATTCCTTTGCTCTTGGTTACTGTGGTGGTTGAAACACACCGGAGAAATGTCACTAGAGGAGGTAGAAGCTCCTTCTGACCTCAAACAGCGCCATAATGTGTGGTAGGAAGAGGTAAACAAACACAACTGTAGCATTTCTGATCTCACTGGTCTTGACTTTGATTAGTATCTCTAATGTGAAGGATTTGTGACTAAAGCAGGGAAATCAGTATACAGGACTTGCGTGTCTGGAATACAAATGCTTCCTTTATACTTAGAGGAAAAATAGGAGAACTGACCTTCACCTTTTCTAAGAGGGAAGGAAGTTTGTCAGGATTGGGTATTGTAAACTACTCATTTGGTTGTTCAGAGTAGATCACAACCTTAGTGATGCTATGAGTGATTGCTTTATTTGTTTTTATTTATTTTATATTACATGCTAAAGGAATTAATGGATTGCTAGTGTGCTGATGGGTGCCAGATTTTTTCTTTTTTTTTTTAATCCTTGAAATATTGGAATTCCTTAAGAGGGTGTGGGAAGCAGAGAGGACTTTTCCCCATCTTCTCTGAAAGAAATGACCATTACCAATTTTGATTAATGAAATCAGTAAGTTGTTGCAATCTTGTATCCACTGAAGAAGGCTGCATCTTGATACATCAAATGGGTATATCTTTTAGGACCGGGGATGCACTTTGTGTTCTTAAAAGCATACTCTAATATAGTCAAAATTTTAGATAAAACCTGACTATGTGAAGAAAAAATTTGGAATGGGTACCATTCCTGAACGTTTAGTAGTAACTTCCCATGTTCGGTGATTGCTACCTGCATCCAAATACTGGCACCAATGGAGAATTGTTGTTGTCCTCTGAGAAACTGTGAGACATTCTGGCTCACAGCTTAGGCAAGTCTAAGTAACTTGTCTTACTTGTTAAATTAGGAGTATACTAACAGTCATCTTGAAGGCATCTTGTATGAAGAACAGTTTGGATGAAGAGCTTTTTTTGTTCTTGTTTGTTTATCTATTTTTTCAGAAATGACTGTTGAATACAGCTCTTATATGTATGTATTGAGGAAGCATGGGTTGTTGTGCCTCAGTATTTTCTGCAGGAAAACATTAGGATAGGTCAAATGTTTTCTGAAAATCGAATGTAAGTGACACAGCTTCCAGTAACTGAGGGAATGCCTGACCTTAAAATAAATTCTGCTAGCACTCACTTTCAGCATTAACTCCCAATGCTGGGATTTAACCATTTCAATTCAGAAAAACTGCTTTCCAAAGAAATAGTTTATCTGTGTTGGTGGTATTAAGTGATTTGACTTTGAAGTGTGATGTGTTGTTCTGTATCCTCCTTATTTCTAAAATAACAGAAGATGGATATCATTATTTTGGAGTGTGAGATTTTTGCCTTCTCATTCTACTGTAGTTGCAGAAAATCTAGCTGGAAAAAGCTCTTATTTGTCCACCATCCTAAAGAGGCTGAGCTAAATATGTATCGTTCACGACAGATGTTTGCTTATCCTGTTGGTTTTTTAGAAAAGTCTGTAATTAAAGAGATTTCATGGCATGTCTGGTAGTCAGTTTGAATCCTTATTTATCTCTAGATGTTATAAGAGCATAAATATTTCTTCTGTCATGTTCCCAGTGGACGTGAGGGCAGTGGGCACCTTACTTGTGCAACACCTTTCACATAATAATTACTATCTGCTCTCTGTTCTGCTGTTCAGACAAAGCATGCTTTTTTTTTTCCAGCTCAATTTTTTTGGAAGTCAGGTTTTTTTTTTGGAATTTTCATTTCCTTCCTTCATCTTTTCTGTGGTCTTGTTCTGCATGAATTCGGTAATTAAATCTTGGTGTAATGGTCCTACTATACCCTAAGCAGTACAGGGTAGATGTGAAAAATTACTTCATCTTTCCAACCCTTAAGAATCTCATTTATTCACTAGAGTATGATGTTTGTCATTTTTGCATCAGCCTAGAATTGTTGACTCACACAATCTGTGATTCATTAAAGCTCCGTATCTTTTTCTCTGCAGAACTTCTGCCTACTCAGTTGTTCCCATCTTGTAATCGTGTGGTTGTAGGTTCCTGCTCTGCAGCTACACTTATATAACTGCATCCTGTATTCAGAGCGCTTCTTCCACTTGTCATAATCACCCTGAATTATTACTTTGTCTTCCAAAATGCTTTCAAGCACGTTGGAGCTTCTGGTATCGGTTCTCTAGAACCTTGGCCAGTATGACTGAAAATACTGGGTCTTGTACCATAAACTGTACCTTCTTTCCATTTGATAGAGATCCTCTGGTGGATACTTGTTGAATATGATTTTTCAGCCAGCCTTGCTTCCATTTTTTTTGTAATTAAGTTGAGACTTATCTGGCATTTGTGAGAATATAATGGTAACAGTTTTAGAGTCCGGCTAAATCTGTTGCTATTACACTATTCACACAACATGTTATCCTGCCTTAATAGTTAATTTCACTAGTTAATTTCAATAGTTAATTTCACTTAGCATGGTTCTTTTTGACAGGACTAAAGCTAAATAAGAGCTGTCCAAGACCAGTGCTTGCCCTAAACCTTTCTTTGGTTGTTTTCTGCAGTGAAAGCCAGAGTCCCTGTGCCTTTTAGCATTACATTTACCCCTTATAGGTGTCTGAAGCAGTAGATTATGAATTGCATCATCGACAACTAAACATTAGCCAAGAAACTTAAAAATAGCTTTTTTGTGATGATTAATATTTTCAGAATTCAAATGTGGCTACTTACTGCTGTTTGCAGATGTTGCCAGTAGAGCCAGGAAGGGAGGAAATGAACATTGTGTATCTGACAGAAGCAAGTTGAAACTAAATACTTTCATCTGTTAAGTGGAGTGGTGTAGGCCAGGACATCTCATAATCTTGCTCTAGCAGACCTAATTTCTTTACCTTTGCTCAAAAGCTTTGTGGTTTTTTTTTTCTCTAGCTTTTGCTAGTAAAATCTTAAACAAGAGTTTTGAGTATAAAAGCAGGTGCTTGGGATTTTTGTGGGGAATTTTTTTTTTTTTCATATACATAAAAAAATTTTTTCCCTCATCTTTTTAAAGTATTTAGTGACGAATTCATACTTTAGTCAATCCTACAAAAAGCAGTTGGCTGGACAAATCAACAGATTTGGGCTGCTTGAAGCTTCTTGTATCAGCCTCTTCTGTCCCATGTGCATAAAGCTTGGATTGAGTCTTTAACTTTTTGTAAATTAAATAAAATCAAATGAGCTTCTGGGCTTTCTGGATTTGTGAGAGTCATTCGTAGTTGTGCACTACACATACAAAAATAAAATAAAATAAAAAGTAAATTAGTAAGTTAACAGTTGTCAGGATTCTTACTACATGATAAACATCAGGTAAGGTAGCTTGTAATCAGTGGTTTCAGTGACTCCTTGTCATTGAGCCTGGTTGTCATTAAAAGTTAAGAGCCTGTCTGCAGAAGGTAACATGAAGCAGCTAGCCAGATGATGAGATTAAGCTCTACCTATACTTTTCTATTCTTCTGCCCTCATTGCCTTTGCTACTGCAGCTGGCCTGTAACTTCATTCTTGCGATGAGTGTGGGTCATCTGCTGGGTTGATCTAGTGACTCCATGTTTAAAGGTGCTCTCATTCTCACTTCATATGTATCTGTACAGGTAAAGTGAAAGAGGAACTGCTCAGCTTCCCTGTATGAGGTTTTATATGAGTTCGTTTATCCAGATAGCTGGTAAATTTTGATGAGCTTACATGGATACAGTTGCATTCCTGAAGTGAATCACTTAATGTTTGCTTTGGTGAACTTAGGGCTGTGGATACATGGTTTTGGTGATCACTATCTTGGAAAATGGGGCTGGAAGTCAAAATTCCTCAAGACCTGCAAGCAAAATTTAGCAAGCTCTTCTCTTACCACCACTCCCTTCACTCCTCCTCCCCTTTCTTTGGGCAGTATATTATTACTGATTTAGATGGAAGTAGTAAATAAACCTTTTTGCTGCAGAGTTGAAATGTCTTTGTCTAATATTAGAGTTATATTGCTGTAGTACTTTCCAGTTTGCTTTCTTTTGTTTGTTTGTTTTTTCTTTCCCTCAGTTAGAATTATTCTTAAGCTAAGACAATCTGTGATGCAGACACCAATGTGGATTTTTCACCTTATGTCTACCTAGTTATGGCTGGAATAAAGTTTTCTTTGTGATGGATGTGGTGCTAAAGTTCAGAAAGTCTTTATCTCCTATTTCTGAAATAATTTCGTTGTGTAGGAAATGTAGAACATATCTTGTTGCTAGCAGTTATCCAAATGCTAAATGTGTGAGATGGGATTGTAACTATATTATCATCTTAATATTTCTCATATCTTACACATCCTGAAAATAAGTTCTGAAGGCATTTATGCAAATAGAAGTTGATCCCTTTATTGCCAGGGATTATTTTAAGTTATTCTTTTGTTTCTCAGGATGTGAATAGGTAGGCAGGTGTTGATAAAGTAGCTGTTAAACCTTCCCCTTGCTTGGTACTTCCCGCTGTGCAACAGAAGGCAGAATGTGGGTCAGACTGAATTAGTGTGACACAGAAGAGCTTTTCTGATGTGATCTGGACCTCCAGAAAAAGAATTGAGATCTGGATAGTATATGAAGGTAGTATGCAAGTTGCTATTTTTTTTTCCTGTGCTGATTTTTGTTTTGTGTGTATAAGAAATCCTTCTAGAAACTGAGACCCATATAAAGCATGAGAAAGTGATGCTGATATATCGCTATCTGCACCTGAAATGTAGATCTCAAAGCAGCACTCTTGCTAGAAAATATATTTGCCCAATTGTTTATTAGGATATTTTTCCTAATTTTTTTTTATGTCAGGATCAGACCTCTTGTTTAATTACTCATTAAGCTGTAATTGTGACAGAGAAAATAACTCTCTCCTTCCCTTAATCCGAAAGACTCACACAGAGGCAAATGGCTTTCATTTGGTTTAGTTTCATTGCACAAAATTTCTGGACATGACTTATTCTGGTTAGTAGTGCAGGAGAATGTTGGGTAAGGAATAGTTTGGAGTGCACTCAACCCCTTTGCATCTTAATGGATTATTTTTCAATTTGATCTAAGAATTAGAAGTAAGGAGTTGAGGCTTTTTCTCATTTTAAGTTATCAATTTGCTACGTCTGAGGATGGCAAAGCTCTGTATTCAAACATTATTGGTCATCGCCGAGCAGCCTTCTCAGTGTCGTAAGAAGTGCCCAGTGGATGTGCAGAACTGCTTCTATGGCATCCAGAGACAGGTGGAAAGGATCTGTTTGTTTGAAGTACTGTGACAACAAATCCAAGAATCTCTCAAATTCAGTTTAGGTGTAGCAGACAAAGTGAAGAAATGTCATACTGAAATTCAGCGTGGCGCAGTGTTTGTAAGATGACCTTCTAGGTACTTGCTCCTAGGCAGAAGCTAACCAAGAGCAGCATAAGAAAGTGGCAGGCAGGTTCGACAAACCAAAAGTAAAAATTCTATTTGAATATAGAATGCATCATTTTCTCTTCCAGTTCTTGATTTAAAAGTCACGTTTCATTATTTATGATTTTGTTTTCAACAGCATCAATTTGAGCTATGAATTAATAACCTGCTGTAAATCTTAGAAGTGGAAGCTTTGAAAAGCTCTTAAAGGTCTGTCCAAAACAGAACAACAAACTGAAATGCCTCCATCTTCTACTGAGGAAGCTATGAAAATTCATCTGAAGTAAAGTTTTATATAAGCAGCTTTTTTTTTCTGGCCTGTTTTTAGTCTTCAGGTGCTCGACTCATGGAGGTTCCAGTCCCTCATGTCCAAATGACAAATGAGGCATTGGAGTCCTTGTTAGTAAGTAGAGCCTGAAAGACAGTAACTCACTCTGTTACCTTACGGCTGAAGCATGCCTTTGTTCTGCAGAAAACTGTCACATAATGGAGTCCATTAAGATCTGGCATAAATTCATCTACTGGTTTGCAGTAGGAAGTGGTTGAAGGTATTAGTCAGAACTTTGGCAGAATAAATGTGTTAAATCTCAAAGCCTTTTACAAATAGTTTTTTCTTAATGTGTTGTTTATGGAAGTCAGTAACCTGTAGAAAATGCCTGTTTCTCAGCTGAGGTTTTACATGGTCTTGTGGCTCCTGAGAATGATGTGTATTTTAGTTGGGAAGCTGTAATGTTTTTAACTTGTTAATATGATCCTGAAGAATAAGTGAGAGAACTTCGTGATGGACACTTCTGCTTTTACTCTTCCTTAATGCATGCATTCATAAATCTCAAATTGTTCACTGTTACAGTCTTACAGTCGTGTAATTCAAAGGTTCATATTCATCTATGTAGAAGCCTGGTAGTTTTCCAGAAATGCTTGGTTGTTAAAAAAAGCCTAGACTTTACACATTAATGGGAAGAGCTCTTTCCCAAGGAGGAATGCATGCTATCTTTAAGAAATAATTCACGTTTACCTGAAAAGTGCTCTTTAAGAGGACATTTCTAAAGGTAAGGTTAGAGCTAGTAGCCATGAATTATGTTCATAGAATCATAGGGGTTGGAAGGGACCTCAAGAGATCATAAGAGTCCAACCCCCCTGCCAAAGCAGGTTCCCTACACCAGGTAGTGTTCAGGTGATTCCCTGCTTTTGAAATTACCTGTTTGTCTAGAAAAGTTACAATTGCTCAATTAATATATATATATATAGCTTGCTTTAAAGCTTGCAGTGAGTTCTTTTTTGTTTTTCCTCTTTGAAGAGTATCTGCAGGATTGTTACGTGAGTCTATTATATATTAAGAAACAATTGCCTGAAGATACTTAAAATATTTTTCTAAAAGTATCCTAATTATTTACATCATGTTTCTGAACTGTGACATTGCTCACTCTGTACCTCTTCCTCCCACCCTCTGTATTAATGAATTTACATATTCATTTCATTTATTTGCTCCGCAGTTCAATATTTACACAAAGAAAAACTATTTTTTTTTCTTCTTTTATAATGCCCCTGAAGGTTAGGCATCCAAACCTGGAACCGGTGGTCCTAGTGACAGTCTGACTTATTAAATATCAAATGATGCTCTTTAGCTTGAAGAAAGAGCATGAAGGTGCCTTAAATTTGGCATTTGGAGTTATGGAGGGTGGAATCACGATGAGGACTGAGCTCCTGATCGTGAAGTGGAGGATCAGGAGGGACCTCTGACACTGTGAGTTTTGTGTTTAAATAGCCAATGTGTGGACAAACAGGGGAAGAAGGACAGACAGGTAGGGTTGTGGCAGATGGAAATAACATTTAAGGAACTAGGTGTAACTAGTAGCTCATAGTATGAAAAGCAGCTATGATTAAGAAACTATTTAGATCCTACAGTCTTAAAATACTAAGTGAGGCAGGGAAATGGTAAGAGAAGATAGTAGCGTAGCAAGGATGTGCCATTAAATGTCATTGGTATATTTGGTTAGTACTTCTAGTATATTGATGGGGAGGGTGTTGATGTTTGTTGGTTTGTTTTAGTATTCTTATTAGACATTAGACTTGTATTATAAAGAACAGATTAATTTTGCTGACAGCATAGTTTGATCTGTTCTATGAGATATTAGCCTTATAACCCAATTTAGATTTATGGTTTAGGCAATTTGTATACTATGCCTCTCTTCTCCTTGTCTTTATGAACTGACAAGTAAAAAGCAATGTCTAAGCAATTTTTACTGTCTTTCTGATATTTACAGAAATACACATTAATATTTCCTTTTATGCATTCTCAAATGCAAATCTGAGGCACCTTCCAGCTCAGAAAGGCTAGCTCTTCATGTAGAGTCCATAGTGGAAACATATGGGTTGTAATAGAATATGTATGAGGAAGAAGATAATCTGTCATTATCTCTGATGTACTGATGTGTTCTTTGGGTTTTTTCCTCCCTCCTGCTCCACCCGTATTGGGACACTGACTCCACCCTCCGTTTCAAATCCTGTCGGTGCAGCCGCTCAGCTGAGGGAACAAGGACTAAGCAGAAACCTAGAGTTGCGTCACTGTTTTCCTACGCTCTTTTTTTTTTTCTACATGGGCTCTTTCTCCCATAATAAACGTGCTTGGCTTAATTAATTTAAAAAGAAAAAAAAACAATGAAATTCTTATGGGGACAAAGGGAAGCATCTTGCAGGGCATATGTCTGGAAACATGGCATCTGAAACTGCATCCAAGTTGTTCTCCTCATTGCTGGTGATCTAATTTCATTTGATCTAATACCATCTGGAATTAATTTATAACTTACATTTGTGGTAGACAGTAAGAAAAAATACTCGTATATTGTATTGTGTGAAGTATTTGAAAGAACTGTTACATATAATCTTGAGCAGCCAATTTTGGAATTTAAATCGCAGTATAAACTAGACAGAATCTCACATAGCCTTCTGTTGGTACTAAGCAGGTTCATTTTGAAATAAAAAAAAGCTACAGTTTCAAGCAAAACTCAGTAGCATGAAGAGACAAGTAACACTTGAGTATTTTGTCAGAAGAAGAAAATGTACAATATTTCAATATTTGTTCATTCTTTAAATTCTCTTAAAACATCCACATCTGTATGCTTAACTGCTGAATGTCGTCATGGTGTGTTGCATGACCCTTGGCAGAGCAATAAGCACACATCCCAGCATATATGAAACCCACAAAGATGCTGAGCGGAGGTTTCACTTTTTGTCTCTGGAATTAATCTTTGCTAAAATATGACATTCAATTTCCATTTTATTAAGGTAATAGATACCATTTTTTTGTGTTCAAATGAACATTATTTTGCATTTGTAAAGCTGGCCTATACAAAATTTTGCTGAAGAGAATCAGAATCTTTAGATGGGCATTTGGAGATGCCAAGAAACCTTAAATAAATGATGCTGTAAACCACAACTGGACCTGGTGTGTGGCCTTTGCTGAGTGATAATAAGATGATTTTTTCTTTTTAAGTTTCTGTTTATAGTTAAACTGTTACCTTTGTGTGAATTTTTCGCCTGTTGTTATGTGTCACGATGACTGAGTAAAGGTTTCCACTTTCCCTTGAATATATTTTCTGTGACATAATTGTGAATCCATACATTTAAACAGACAAAAATATCCTAGTGCTATATGATATGTATTGTTTCTAATAGCAATGCTTTATTATTTTTGGTCTTTGTAGAAAATGTTCCAGAAGAACTGCGAGAGCCATTTTACACAGACCAGTATGACCAGGAGCACATTAAACCACCTGTAGTTAACTTGCTGCTATCTGCAGAACTCTACTGTCGTGCTGGGAGCCTTATTCTGAAAAGTGATGCTGCAAAACCACTTCTTGGTCATGATGCTGTTATACAAGCTCTGGCACAAAAAGGCCTTTATGTCACTGACCACGAAAAATTGGTGACTGAACGAGATCTTCACAAAAAACCCATTCAGATGGTGAGTGTTAAATTTTGAATGTTTATTTTGTTTCTTATTGTGTGCCCCTAATAAGTGTATATCTATTTCTTTTTAACATGAGTTGCTTTGTTAAACTATTTTTCTCAAATGCTGTTAATTAAAGAGAGGCTTGTGGTTGGTTTTGTTTCCATCTCCTCATAGCTGTAAGTGTATATAAGTGGGTTTTTTTGATGCTAATGCTTAAAAACACCTATCACTCTACTTAGAGCAAGTATTACTTTTTTTTTTTAATATGACAGTGTCAGTATTGACTGCCAGTGAATATTTCTTGTTTGGAAAGTAGTTTGAGTATAGATATTATTTTTCATCCTTACAGAAATCTTTGATTAAAACCTTACTAGGAAAAAAAGTTTTGGTGATACTGGCAATTCATCCTAATAACATTTGGTAGTCATCAGATACATATTAAGTCAATGTAAAACACACAACAATGGTATATTCTTTTGAAAAGACTTAATGATAGGTCTTTGCTTTCTACAATTGCTCATTAAAGCGTTAGTTCAACAGATGGATGATTCTATTACTGATCTATTAAGTCATTGGATTTACCTTTTTTATTGGAGCCGAATTAAAAAAAAGTCTATAGAAACGGTGACTACATCCGGCCAATCCTTTCCTCTAAATTGGCATATGAAATGGCACTATGATAAAATAATGTTTAGAATGAGATATTTGAAAATTTTAATCTATTACTTAATATAGAAAACAGTATGAGACTACTAAGGCCGAGCTGGCAACTTCCATTCAAACGCAGAGCTTTACTCAAGTCTGTTCATTTGAAATCAGTCACTTTTTTTTTTAAAGAACAATTCAATAGAACTACTGTTCCTAATATACTCAGAGGTATTTGTGGCACAATCTCGTCTTTTCAGATTAAAGTATATTGGGCACAAGGATCAAAATGCCTAATAGAAGGACTTCTGTAAGTTTTCTGTGATCCATTAGCTAGACTTCACAGTCTGATTTTACCACAGTCTTTTTTGTTGAAATCTATCCTCTGTAATTGGCTGACAACTGTTTTGAAGTCTTCTGATGCTTTTCGTGGTCAGTGACCTGTAACTGTTGCTGGAATGAAGGTAATGAAAACAGAGCAATGTTTTTATCATTAGTTCAGTAGTGCCATGTGTTTATTGACATATAAGAAGACTAACCAGCTTTTGACAGAGAATGACTAAAAACAACCTTTTAGTTCATCAGTTGTTATTAGTTGATAAGTTGCAGGGGCTTTACAGAGGTAATTTGCAGAATTTACAGAAACGAAAGCTACTAATTAGTTGTTAATGGTTTCTTCCATGCAGCATTGCCAAGAAATATTAGACCTCTTCATTTGTGTAAGGTTTTTTAGCTTTTTAGAAGTGATGGTAGTCAGTCTATGATATTAAGACTGAACTCTTAACAAAGGTTTTGTTTTTATTTTTTGATGGAAAATTCATTCCTTCTCTGTGCTTAACAGCGGAAGATATCTTTCAACAGTAGTGTAATAAGACTAATCAAAGCACTGTTCCTTTATGTGTAAATTGTGATCGGTGAATAATTAACTTGAGATTATGCCAGCCTACTTTTAAAAAGGAGAGCTTTGTAAAGAACAAGTGTTTGGTTTCTTTTAGTGAAAGAAGCTGTGGATCTAAAATAAAAGATTCTGAAGTGGTATAAAGTTTGCAGGACATCTGCAACAGTTGTAATGAGATGTTACATTAGTATGTTCATAAAAGTGAAAGCATTTAGGAGACAAAGAAACAAAATTCCAGTCCATGTTTTTATGCAACTTAATGCCATTTGTTTCTGGATGAAGTTAAGGTTACTGATTTGCAATTGTGAGACAACGACTCTTGTATTTTATCTGTTTCTAGAGCAATTGTAAGAGGCATCACTTTTCAGAGCTGTCAGTTGAGATATATCTCTAGTTTAGTTTGCAAGAGTTTAATTCAGAAATCAATGTTGCTTGAAATCCATTTCAGTAGCAATCTTTAATTTCCCTCGTGATTGGGTGAATATTTGTGGCTTTTTCTTGTATTGTTTAGGTACAGTCCAGCAGTTACTCAAGCATGAGTCTTGTAACATCTGATATCCAGAGATTTCTATTCTGCCCAGGTCACTCATCCCCACCTCAGTGCTAGGAACAAATCCTAGAGATAGAATGACTTGGGTAGAGTCGATCAAGTTCTAACAGTGCCACATCGGGGACGCCTCTCACTAGATTAGGGTGCCTGATGGTCCATCAAACCTGGTTTTGAATGCTTCTGGGGATGGGGCTTCCACAGCTTCTCTTGGACATCTTATGCCAGTGCTTCACCACCCTTGCAGTAAATAATTTCTTCCTTGTGTTTGAACTAAATCTACTCACTCTTCTCTGGTAGTCCCTCCTCAGCTTTCCTGTAGGACCCTTTATTGCAGAGGTCTGCAGTAATGTCTCCCCAGAGCTTTCTTTTCTCCAGGTTGAAATACCCCAGCTTTTTGCCTTTCTTCACAGGAGAAGAGCTCCAGCCCTCTGATCAGTGAATCAGATGAGAGAACTGATGCTGTCAGGCTGGCTCACAAGCAGCTAAACAGAGGCCGTGTGACAGGGATCAACAGAAAACCCAACTGGCTTGGGCAGGGGGGCAGCAAAGTCTAACATGGTTGCTAGCAGAGAAATGGCTAAAGAAAGCAGAGTCTCTGTTTATTCTGAACCCAAAAGTTTTAATTGTCCCTAAGCAAGTTCCTACCAGCAGAACTATATCATAATTGGAAATTATCAACCTTTTTCCTTGCTATGCAGTTTGTAAAGCTGACAGGATTTAAAATCTGGCTGTTACACTATTGCCAGTCTTAAAATTATGCCCTTGCTATCTTCTGGTACCTTTTCTGTAGTGTTCCATATGTCACAGTTTCTCTAAGTCTTGGACAGTAAGCTATATATCCTGTTTTAGAACATGAAATGATTTTTGAATTTTGTAGAACAGAAGAATTGCATGTGTAATTAACTTACAAGTTCCTCTCTGAGGCCAGATTGTGTAAAACTGTGCTCAGTCTAATTCCTTGTAATTAGATAGAAAAATGTATGGTAGTCTTTCTCTTGGTTAGCTTGCCTTCCCTGTAGGACAGGAAAAAGATTGTGTATGTTAGAGGATGTTTAGGGTTTCCTGCAGAGATGTATTGCATTTCTACAGCTGAAAAGAGAGAAGCTATCTTAGCAAAATAGGAAAGGAAATCAGAATTTGGAATGATTTGCTTTACTTTTCATGTGTGTAGCTGCAGACAACAGGCTTGGAATTCCTCATGCTGTGTATGTGTTTGTAGTGAAGTGATAGCTGTGGTGATTAATTCTTGATTTACTTCATGTGTAACCAGAATACTTCCTAAATTGGGCATGTCAAGTTTTAGCCTTCTCAATTTCTACACAGCTATGACCACACCTTTTTCTTGGAGGTCCCTAACATAATGAGGACTTTGAAAAATCTCTGTGGTGGATGTGTTTCATTCTTTAAGTGTTTGGGTAAGAATGGATTCTACTTTCCTTCTTAGTCATTACTGACTTGACTGCATTGGCACCTAATTTGTGAAGCTGCAAGTTTTTGTGATTGTGTGTATGTATAATTTATAAATATATTCATTGGTTTCTTCAGTGGAATAAATTTGGGAGAGGCTCACTTAGGAAAGGAACAGACAGTAACAGGAGCAAAGGCTTTTCTCATAGCCTCTCCTGCGTAGAGGTATGGAAGTCTATGTGGTATCGGGCTTATTTTGATCTCTTGGTTTGTTTTTCCAGTTAAATGGAACACCAGGTTGTATTTTAGGCTTGTTCTGATTTAAAGACTTAAAATTTAAACTGTTCCCGAAGGACCCCATCTTGAGATAACATTATATGCCACTTCAGTGGTACTTCTATTTATGTTCTCCATGTATTGCAAGCCATCAAAACTTAATTCTACATTTATTTTTGTTAGATCATATTTGATAGGATCATCCTGTTACCTTTATTTTTGGCAGGGGAGCAAAAGAACAAAATAGCACATTATAACTCTCCAGTCTGAAATTCATGTTGTTTTGGCTCTGCTATGTTAGACTTTGGGCACTGCGAAAATAGTGCAGAGCTTGAAACTGAAACAATATTGAACAACCAGTGTGTGTTTGTGCTTCTGAAATATGTACTTTGGTAGTGGAGGAAAAAAAAGATTTACCTGATGCTTAGAAACTTTCTGAAAGATAAGTTGCAAAAATGTGAGAAAAACAGGAAAAAATAATCCATATTTCATCTTATTATTTTCACATATATATTATTAATGTTATGCATATATATGCATATTCTTGTAGGACAAACCTGAGGAAACTTTACCATGATTTTGATATTTCATCATTCTAACCATTTTCTATTCATATGCTGGTGATCTCTGTCAATTTTCCTCAAGTTGGAGGGAAGAATCAATAGGTATAGTGAGGAAATGCTTTCTCTCCTCCAGATCCCTGTAATGCATTTCTGCCACTTGGGGGGAAGAATAAAGAATCAGTGTTGTCTTTCCCTGCAGCTTGCTTCTCTGCAGGGAAACTGAAGCTGTGTAGTTACCTAAGTGGTTTGCTTCTCTACTGTTTCTGTCAGGACCGTGTCCAGCTAAATTTTGAGCTTGGGGGGGGGGGGGTTAATGGAAAATCATTACATGCTGGTTTTAAACAGATGTTTATTAAAGGATGGAGAGTAAGAACATGAACAGATGTAGTAATGTTACAGACTACTGCCAAACTTGCACCAAAAATATATCAGTATTCAATAACAAAGGCAGGAAAATGGAATTATATATATATATGTTTGTGTATGTGTATACATGTATGTTTTAAATCAACCAAATTTTTTAAAAGGTAGTCTATTTCTGGGGAAAAAAAAGCATTTTTAAATATCTATTTCTTAAATAAAACTTAAAGATTAGAATAACGTTAGTACATAGTGCATATAAATACTATTTACCGGAAAATATGCTTACAAATTTTTCTATATATAATAGTTTCAGTAGCAGAAACTATTTAAAAACAAATGAAAAGCTCTGCAGTAAGCAACTAAGAGTAATGCAATCAGAAAGCATAATTTCTGAGTAAACATGAACTCCAATTTGGAAAATAATGTTGTGGAAAACAACTGCCAGCTGAGCAGTAATCTTAATATTGCACTTGTGTATAATTATTTTTGGAAAATTAGTCTCATTGACCAAGACACACTTAAATTCTGCATATACTTGAATTTTGTCATCCAAGATGTGAAGGGAATGGGTGTCTCCAGCAAAACTGCAGCAATAAGTGCATAATAGTTGGTAGGATTAAAAATGGTTACCTCCTAAAAGCCAGGAGACAGTATGTGTGAATGGATTTTTAATATCAAAAGTACTATTCTATCTTCCAAATTGCTAAGTTAGTCATCACCTCTGAAGTGTGTGTGAAAGGAGAGGGGTACTCAAAGCTAGGATCTGCATCTTTTTGTGGATAAGACGACAGACAGTAAGTGGTTAACTCATCCTGCATTCCAGATTTCTGGTCTCTTACAGAGTGCATTCATTTGAAATGACAGTCCCTCTCATCAGATGAATATTTATCCTTGATGAAGGACTGTCAGCTCACCCAACTAGCTTGTAGCTACATGCTACAGCCTCTGCATTTTCATGCTCTGGAATTCCTTCAACTCTGTAAGACAACAAGAAGTGTACTGTGTGCTTCACAGAGCAAAGGAATAGCATGTGGCTTCTGCCTTGAAGAATTTGTTTGCTGGTTTTAGGCGTGATGTAGCAAGTTTCCATTCCTGTGTGATTGTGAATTACTTGTTAGTTGAGGGCACATAAGAAGATCGTGCACTCACTCAACTTAAGCCAGTATACATAATGTGTAAGTTAAAAGAAAAGAATCTAATGTTAACTAACTTGTGATACTGAAGTATCTTGCATAAGGGAATGTTTCACAAAAGAGTAAATAGTAAACAAATGTGATGAAACAGAACCTGAATTCTGAATTATTTCATTTTCTTAGGCTTGGGCCTTATAGAGTCTGAAGCACTGCACAAAACTGATCAGCAGTCGCTTTAGACTGGGTTAATATAAAATGTGTGGAACATCTTAGTTGTCTTGATTTCTTCTGTAGACACAGTCTTGGTACAGGTTCCTTTCAGAGTTCTCATTTTCTTGAGAAGAGCGATCCAGTGTTTTTGCTTGTCCTGTGTCAGATATACCATCTCCCTTTAATTAGTATTGTGCAAACATCTGTTTCACAAGGCAAATCAGCATCCCAAAGGCAGCCTGGGTACCAAGGCCCTGAAGCACCAAGGGTCCATTGGCGCTTTGGTGGTATCTGCTACACTTTTCTTAAAGCTTATTCTTCTGGTACCTCAGCAAAGAACATTGTATCCCATTTGTGCTGACTCGTAGGCTGGGTGCTGTCTCGTATGGCTGCATGGTTTTGAATCGTTTGACTTACAGAAAAGACAAAAAAAAAAAAAAAGACCAGCAGTGATTTTTGGGCTGTTTCTAGAGTGTGCTTGTCTTGAAATGTCTAGAACCTCATGGGCAAAAAAAAACAGTGCAGACTGTAAACATGAGTCATTGGGGTTTATTTTATTTTAGGAATTTTCTGGGACTGAAAAATATATTTAATCTAGGCCTGTTCCTTTTCTGAAACCAAATTGCGTGTCTGTTTATTTACTGTTAATGCATTCTTTAGCATTGTAGATAATTAGCATGGGCTGTAGTCAAATTGAGTCACTCTTGTATTTTTATTGTCAGAAGAAATGGCAGCTGAAATAGAATTTCTTAGCTAGGTTGTTCTGAGCTTACTTTGATCCATTGGCATTCTACATTCCTCCAATGTAGCTGGAAAAAAAATCGCTGTGAAGGAACATTACTTATTAGAGACTTATTATGGGAGAAAGTAGACATTTCTTTCTAGGGTATCAATTTAGAAATCTGTTTACCAAAGACTGCAGGTCTTGATAGGATTTAACTCTAAAAAATCACTTAGATATCAGTATCAGGAAGGTTTGCGTGGAATGTTTCTGGCCAACTTGTGCACTGAGTGTGGCAACTAACACAGAAGGCGGCAGAGCTCCTGGTGTCTTCACATAGGGTCATCAGGTTGGATTTGTCCTACGAAGTAGGAAGGTTTGCTGAGCCTTTCCAGGAGCTCTAATGTTGGGAGGATGAAAATAAGCAGTTTGCACTTTCATGTTTTCAACTTTCCCAGTGAAAACTTTCTTTCTTGAGTTTTATTTTCACTTTTGTGGTTCTGCTTTGTTCACTTCCTTGCTCATTAGGAAAAGGAGTGCTGCTTTGGCTGAAAAAATAGTTGGTATTCTTCTGCCTTAAGCACACTAAGTATTGGACCAAAAATTTTCTGATTGTGTTCCTGTTTTGTGTTCCTTCTTATTCTGCTGTTTGTGTCACACAAAGAAGGGGAGGGGAGACAACAACAGCACAGAAATCCCAGAGGCTTACAAGGGAAAACAAATAGGAGAGACAAGTAATGAAAGAAAATTGTTAAGAGTTAAAGTTGCTGTAGGATTTAATCCTGAAGGATTCCAGATACTGTATAAAAATGATTTCTAAATTGGTTGGGAAGTATTTTAATTAATCTGGGAAGAAATATTATTTTGTTAAACAGTTGAAATAATGTTCCCCATGTTTAAATGATGCTGTTTAAGTAGTACTTTTCAGCTTTTGATCGCCAGTTTGCTGCTATGTACTTTCTTTCTCTTTTTAAGTATGTGAAAAGTTTATTTAAAAAGTATTTAGAAATGCTTTTCCTTCTGCTCTGTCAAATATGTATCTTTGCAGTGTCATAACTAAGCTGCTTCTGAGAGAAGAATCTATTAATTGTTTTGCAGACTACCTAGAAGATCTTTTTTCATGGGTTTG
Organism: Cyrtonyx montezumae; assembly: GCF_038088225.1. Lineage (NCBI taxonomy): Eukaryota > Metazoa > Chordata > Aves > Galliformes > Odontophoridae > Cyrtonyx > Cyrtonyx montezumae. Next base: position 19,734,018 of record NW_027071825.1, on the reverse strand, counting down.
TTTATATTACATGAAGAAAAGAGTTTGCTAATACTCTCCTGATGGATAGGGGAAAGCTAACGATCCTACGTGTTTGCAGTAGGCGGTTAGTTCCTTACGAGCAGCCTTTCTTCCTATTATGGGAAATAGTGAGCCACTTTTAGCAGGAGGTACCGGTCTGTCATGTAAACAGGAGAGCCTCACTACCAGCTCTGTGTAGTATACAGACACGTGATGAGGGCACAAAGCCACATCGAATGCTGAAGGAATACAGTTGGGACTCACTGTAATGCAGCAACTGTTTTCATACAGTACAAAAGAATGTTGCTGATCTGCATTTGGTAATCTGCACACAGGAACCTGGCAGTCTGCTCTTACTTATCCACTGTGATGACAGTGTGCTCTTTTCTGTTGGATCATAACATGAAAATCTTTGTTCTTGCATTCACTCTAGAATTTAACACAATTTTGGGACTTTTTTTATTCCCTTAACCCTCCCCTAGGGTTGAATGAACAAAATGCTGCAAGGTGACCACAGCATGTCTGGTATTTTTGCTTGACAGTGACAAGTAGTAAAGAGCAGTGCACTTGATCCTATAAGTCAGTGTATATGAAATGACATTAACATGCACAATGAAAGCATGCACTGAAATATTTTTAGACTGGTTTGGTAAAGAAGTTGCAGATGAGTTATGACAGAGTTTAAAAAAGAAAATGAAAAATTACATAAATAGCAGAGCAAATAGATATTATGTAAATGTTATGGTGAATAAGACTAATTTTACCTTCAGGATACTGATGAAGGACATGTAACTATAGAATGTATAATGTAAGTAAGAAATCTCATTTTATGGGTAAACATTTCTTATATATAGAATGAAGGTATCTGCTATTGAAGGTTAAAGGTTACTAATATCTCATGAAACAATCTGGATAATAGCATTTCAGCAACCATTCTACAGCAGCAGGTAAAATTATATGCTGTTGGAAATGGCTAAAAAATGACACTGGTATTAGTAACAGCATTTGTTCTGAGATCGACCTATAGATATTTTACTTTCTTAGTGCACTTTTTGCTCATGTTGGCCCACTGACCTGTGATTTATGGATTAAGCTCTGGGGCTTGGGGCGGTTGGGAGGCCTTTTTTCTTCCATATCCTTTTTGCTATATAAAATTCATACTACAGAAAGTCTCTCTTTTCATGAATAATTGCCAGGAGTGGATGAGCTAGTGGTGATGAGAAGGTAAGATACAGATCTGAGTGAAAATGTGGTCACAAGATATTATCTCTGTCTGAAGTTGCATATGCCATTCCTGGCAGGTGCCTGGCTACCTCTGTGGACAGACACTTTTGATCCTTCTGCAGGAACTTGTTGGGATGAGTTGACTATCCTTGTTGTTGCCTTTACCTGTTATCTTAGTTAATTCTTTTCTTTTGCAGGACCAGCCTGTTATTGTGATCTGTCTGTGAACATGGAGAGCACTTTATTCCCTCCCATGAAAACTGGACCCAGATTTCTAACTGGGACCTTGTTGAGGCTGTAGGGCACAGGAGATACAGGATACAGTTTACAGACTCAAGTGTGCAGTTCATACACATACAAATTGCAGCTGATATAGCTGAAAGTGTGATGTTGTATGTTCATGTTCAGGTGTTTATGCACTGTAGACTCAGATCCTTTCTTCTTATCAGCTACTTCAGTGTTTTCCACCCTAAATTGATGCAGAAGTTAAGTATAGTGTTTTGTTTTTTTTTAAACACTATTCTCAATGATATTATTTAGAAATTGAATACACTTAGATCAATACCACATGCTTTAGTGGAAATAAGGAAATAACCAGAGCTTTATTTCTGTATGGCACACAGTGAGAGTAATAAGCATGTGTCTAGGCTTCCTGTTTCATTACATAGTAGTAGTTCTGTAAACTTGAGTGATAGACTTGTGTTTTATGAAGGGCTGAATCATCTCTAAAGAGCTCCACTCACTTTTAAGAGTTTTGTTATATTGACACCTTTGTTGCTCTATGGGGAAAAAAGATGCTGAGGGGACTGAGTGGGGTTATATCCTAATAAGAAAAACAGCGGGATAGATTCAATGTCAGTGAAAAGAAAGTTAAACTTGCTATTTTGAATAGCTTTTATTCTTTTTCTTTTTTCCATATTCTTACTTCTCCCCACTCTCCCTAAAATAAAATAAAACAGAACAGCTGTTATTTATGAGTTTTCTGTAAAGGCATGCTTGTGTATGTGGAGCAAAAAAAAATTCAGCGAATGCCCATAGAAAAGCTGTAATCCAATGTAATTCAGGATATCGTTATATCAGGAAGCTTCAAAACTTGTGCTAAATTACTTACAGTGAAATTTATCTAATAGGAATGTACTTGCAAATAATGGGAGTATTTATTTTCAGCAATAGGAAGAAATAGAAAACAATTTATAGTGTGGTGATGGGAAAGTAACATGATATGGTAATGAAGGAATTGATGAAGAAGGATGTACAGATTCTAATGAAGAACTGCTAGAGTGGAAATCACTGATGCTGGAAGTCCTGCTCAGTTCAGTTACTGAACTTGCTGACAGTTTTAGTGTGGTGAATGAAGATTGTTATCATTTAAATAACCAACTCTGATGTCTTCTAAGTTGTTGTAGTGTCTTCAGGTGTACTCCCTGTGTTTTAGGATACTTATTTGCTTTTAATTGTAGCCTTTAGTTGGAAGTTGTATTTTATGTCAGGACATGCATACACACTAGAAAACTCTGAAGTGCTATATGCTTTTGAAAAAAGATTAAAAAAGAAAGTAAAATAAAATAAAAATTTCCAGATGCCTCTGGGCATGGAGGGGTAATTTGTCTGGCTTTTCCCAGAACATCTGGAGGCTGAGAACTTCTGTTGCAGGCTACATGTGGCTGGGTGTTATTGGCCTGTACTGGTTCTGGGGGAGGGAGATGGGCAGTAAAGCCTTGCTTGTTCTAACAAGATCTGATGTCTTAATGACCTAAACACAATTATGCTCTTATCATACGTATAGCTGTAGTGTCAATTGTTTTAGCTTCTTTTTCTCAAGCAACTTTAAGCTTTTCTTTTATTAAAGAAGAAAGCTACTTTATCATAAATACAGCTTGCCTTTTGATTTCTATTGAGCTAAAGCAGAGCCTTCCATTTCACTGTGGCTTATGTGATTTCTCAGCTCCCCCTGCTCTGCTTGCTTTACTGCTCAGGTTTGTCCTCTTCCTTAGTTACCTTTCACACAGATTTTGCATTCCCTTCAAACGTGGTCACTGATGAGACCTTCCTGAGAAAATTAAGTAGCTAAGAATGGTGGGATAACTTAACTCTGGTATTTCTTTCAAGATGTACATAATCATTCATGACTTGGGGTTTAGAGTTGAATTGTCAGTTTAGCTGACCAGATTATAAACCCGTTTCATGTATCCAGCATTAAAAATCATATTTAAGCAGAATGTATTAGCATTATCAGATACCCTTCATTTTTCAGTTATATTTATAGCTGAGTTTTCAAAAAGTACTAGGTTCCATACATTCATTTTTAATTGGTGTTATCATTTTTTAATAAATCAAGCTACTTTTTGACCTTGAAATTATTTTGCATGCAATCAGAAGAAGGATCTGTCCTTATAATTATCTGTATTGTCTGCTGACTTTCTAAAAAATATTGTTTCATTGTTTCCATTTCTAGTCACTTAGTGTTTGACTGGAAGGTCCCCAGCGCTCTTGCAGTTGCTAAAAGAATGTGCAGAAAAATCCTCTTAAATTGTTTTGTGATTTCTTTTTTCGCACAACACTTTGTTACATTCCTCTCTCTAGTCTCTGAACTCAAGATGTAGGTTATACATAAAATTGGCAGTCTTGCAGATAGTCCAAAGTTTATTAATAATTAATACATTCTTCAGAAAAGAGAAAAATGTTCAAGTGACTACTAGTCTTGGCAGAAGGCAAATTACAGTTTAGATATATAAGCTATCTTTCATATTACATTATTTACATCCCTGCTCCCATGAAATTATTAGAAGTAAATAATATTTCAGGAATACACATTGTGGCAGTTATTCCTGTATTAGTGCTGCACACCATACCCCATTGAAATAACTTGAAGTGACAGTGCAAGTGTGTTTAGAAGAGGTTGCTTTTTGTGATCCTGGAAGCAGTGCAACAGATGAGTTGTGGGAATCGAGTATTGACCAACTGATAGAAATAGAAGGAATAGATACATGAACTAAAGTAAGAGTGATGCTATGTGCTTCTATTAAACCGTCTGTCGTAGGCAATGCTTGTGTACTTGAACTTCATCGAGAAGTTTTCATTAACCTCTTGTCTGTGCACTGATAAATAAACTTGCTTATCAGTAAAATACTTAATATGAAAGTCAGGCTTTGCTTTTGAGACAGATTGGTGACAGTGCTTTCACCTCGTAATTTAAATATGCACATCTCTTGTCAACCCTTGTCTTTCTTAACAAAATTCAGCTATAAAATTTCATTGTTACTAATGTAATTTCCACCAGCTTAACACTGAACATACTTAAGTAGCATTACCTATGGAATTTCTGGTGGTCTCTTTTACATATGCAGTCTTTAAATATGATATCTCTTCCAGGAAGGCTCAGCTAGAGGTCTTTTTAATCAGGTCATTGTTTGAATTGATCTCACAGGTGATGATGAATGCTCCTAGTAGGAGGGAGATGTTTCTCAGTGCACTATCATTTCTTATCCTTACACACAATGTATTCTCAGTCATTAACACAGTGAGCAACCAACCATCTTTCTAGGCTGAAAGGTGACACAGCAGCACAAAGGACTGCTGATGATGTTTCATTCTTTGTGATAAAAATTGCCTGTTTCTCTTGCCAATTACATCCTTTTTTCCTGTATGAAGATCTTGGTTCATAATTATCATTAGACAATGATTATCTTAACTAGCATCTATATGAATAAATTGAAGTTCAAATCATGAAAGACAGATTTCCTAGTGTTTAAAATTTTATTAGTACTATTTCTTTGATCATATTGTCTGTTTTGTCAAAAAACAGAATTTTTTGACAAAAACATTCAGGATTCAGGTTGGAGGAAAAAAGGCAGAGATTAGATGGCTCAAGATGGGAACCGTATCTTACAGCAGATTTGGAGTGAGGGCTGGGGGGGAGGCGAAGTGAAGTTACTGCTGAGCAAAGTGCATCTGTCCATAAAGCTCTATTGTAACAGGGCAGTTTAACTTCTTCCCTCCTTTTTGTTACCAGAAGGTAACCAGAATTAAGCTTGGAGATGCTTCTTGAATATGCTTTAGTTATGTTTTCCAAAAGATATTGTCTGTGTGCGCCAACCCCAATAAAGTAGAGACCTCCAGATCTGTGTGTAGGCATGTTATGATAATGCATATAGCCAGAAATATCTTCTCCAAAAGGGCGATAAATTATTTTCTCCTACAGTATAACTCCCACCTCTCCTCCTCTGTCCTTCTTACAAAGATATTTGCATAGTTGGTGCTTTACAAATTAAGGTAATATGTTGTGAGTCTGTTGGCAACTAGGCATACCATTATCATTTGCCTGATCGTCATAGTTTCTGGGACAAAAGAACGGTTTGTGATTAGAACAAGAAATCTTGTTATGTTAAAGATGGAATATGTTGAAGAAAGTTATGTGGTTTAGCAATTTTTTATTTGTTTTTCTAGTCATGTATTAAACGGATAGTATAATACAAGTAACTGGTATCAATACAACCAAGTCCGCATGGGAATCAGTGATAAAATGTGAAAACAAAGGTTGACTTTGAGAACAGACATGGTGAAAATGAATTCTGTGGCATGCAGCTCAGGGGAATGCCTTTCTTTGAGAAATGTTGGATTGCTGTGCACTATACATAGCAAAGGAAGAGAAGGTTGTTTTGTTTTTTTTTCCCAAACACACCTTATAACTGTCAAATATGTGACCTACAGAATGAAGAAATTGGTTTTCTTTACAAATTTGGCAGTAAAGTATCTTAAAGACTTTCTATTGTTATATTGTCAGCAACACTGTAAGTCAAATAGTAACAGATGAGGTCAAAACTTGAGCTTCTCTAAGCCGTTTTTTCCTTAGAATAGCAGATCTGCGTCCAGGAAAGATTGATTTGAAGTCTTCTGTTTACTGAATAAATGGCACTCCTACATGGGATTATTTGTTTAGCATATCAGAGGTTTTCAGAGATTTTCATCTTTAAGTATTGCTTGAACGTGCTAAATATTGAGGCATCTATAATGCACATGTATTGTCATAGTTTTCTTTAGCAAAATAGTTTACTGATTTATACTTATGTTTTGGGTGGTCAGGTAGTGTACAAGACACTGTAATGTGTATTGCCTGTTAGTGTAATATTTCCTCTTTAATTAGAATTATATATATATATATTTAATGATGTTTATATCATGTTGTACTATTGCAACACTGACTTTCAGATTTTGACCTGTCTATGCAGATGGACAGCTTTCTAGGTTTAATTGAAGTTTTTCCTTGGACATTCAGGTAATGTAAGTTGTAGTTACTACCTTTTATAATAATGTACTGTAATTTAAACGAATGTCTTTTTTTTTTCTTTCTAAAATGTATCTCATGAATAGTTCAGACAGACTTCCAGCAATCACCTCTTTCCATTTAGGGGTTATGGAATTCGAATGTCTGTAAAGAAAGAGCTGGTGCCAGTCAGTTTACAATATCAGTGAAGAGGTGTGGAAAGGAGAACACAAATGGTCTTGAAGTACAGAGCACAGTAAGGCAGTCAGAAATTAAGGACAATTCAGGAGACAGTGATTTCTACACTGCTTTATTTAGTCCCATCAAAAATAAATAAATAAAAAGCAAAACAAAACCATCAGTGAGTTTTTGTAGCAATACCTTTCTAGAGTTTTTGGTCTGTCTTTATGTCATTCCTCAGCAGTCTTTATTATTCACCCTGCCTTGTTATCTACCCCCTTCAAACAAAATTGCTTTCAGTTCTCCAGAATGTTTGAACACCAGTGAAGACTTTGTTGTGTGACAGTGCCATATTGCCCAGACAAACCAGTGTAGCTCATGGAGTTGCCTGACTTTTGCCTGGAGTCACATCCTTTAAACTCTCAACTCTTGTAGTTATTTTCTGCAGCAGGCCTGCGCTGATCTCTCCATTGCAGTATGGTGCACTGCTGGTGAGATGTAATGCTTAACAGGCTGTTCTCTGAATCCAGTATTGAAGGGTAGTTACAAATACTTATCCTTCCCAGATCCTTCCCAGTTCCTCCCTTCGTTCTCCTCTCTTCTTCCTGGTTAAAAATGTGATTTAATAACTGAATTGAGGGGTCAATTTGTGCTGCTGAAGCACAGGATCATTCATTTTGGTTGAAACAAAGACTTTGCCATCGCACAAAGGACTTCTGTGGTTTCTGGATGGTATGTGCTCTGACATCCCTTGTGCTTGTAGCAGAGGTTCCTAATGCTGCTACTGGTATTTACTGTGTTATTGGAAGTGCAGCAAATGCTTACTTGCATTCCAGTAATAGATATCTTAAGTCACTGAAAAGTATTATTTTACAAATGAAGGTGTAGAATTTACCCTTTTTCATGTTTCTGTATTTGGTTCTTCTGTTCAGCTGTTTTCTTTGTTTTGCCTCATTTATGTCCCAGTGTCATCCTGAGCTTGCCTTGGTTGGGGAGAAAAGGAGGCGCGATATTTTGGAGAGAAAATAGATGTTTACTGTAATGTGAATGTGTCATTACTGCAACTAACTTTATCATTTTGAGAGGTACTAATTATGCAACACCTCCTAGAATAACATTTTGAGCTAAATAGACATGAGGAATAGGAACATGATAATATGTTTTATTGTTTTCATCTTTAAATAGACACGTGAACCCCCAATTATTTCATCACCAAAGGGAGGTGGAGAGACTTCTTCAATTTGTTTTCAGCCTTAAAAAGTATCACATTACAAACAAGTAATCTTGATTACCAATTAACTGAGCAATACTGCATGGTTTGCAGTGGACTTCTGTCTTTTTTCTTTGGGGAAAAGAGCATTCTAGAGGTAATTTGTGGCTTCCACACAAAACCTTTTCCTTTCTAAAAAAAGCTTACCAGAAAGAAAATAAACTTACTGAGGAGGATATTTATAATTTTTTCATGCCTTTTTCAAAACTTTTGAAAAGCTGTAGTTACTACTTCATTGAACTACCATTTTTGTGAAAGGGAGGAGGACATTCAATCACCTTACTAATACACAGCTTAAATTCCAGATTATTTTCAAAGTGGAGACATGCTTGACAACAGAAGCGTATGTCCATAGGGTGTTTGAAGATATCCAAGATCAGTCGTGCAAGTGTTAAGTGTGGACTAACCTACCAGACAGAAAGGCTTTTGAATACATTTATCTTAACAGCCCCATACATCTTTCCCACTTAAGCTTTGACTTCAACTGTGGACAATTTCCTTGCTTAGCAGCCGCTGTTACAGCCATCTGTCACAGCCCCTTAACCACTGGACAAAAAAATGTTGGTCAGCTGTCTAATTTAGTAATGCTGTTAGTCAGCAGCTTGTCACCTACAAGTCTTTACTACAGTATCAGCCATAGGGAAGCAGGTTTCTTGTGGTTGGTGTAATTTCCTGTGTCTGTTTTAACGTCTTTATTACTGTTGATATAATTCATTTAAGTAGAAGACTGGGAAATTTCTTTTAACCTTAGCTGTTCTTTTAAAAGAAAATCTTTGACAAGATCACTTTCTCCCTAACATTTTACTATGCTGTGTTATGGACTATAAAGGTGGTATTTCTACAGTCCATTAAGGAACAGGATAAATAATTGCTATTCTTAATGTAATTGCTGTTACAGTAATGGGTATGATGACCGTATTTGTCTGCCCTTTTTATGTTTAATAAAGAAACATCAAGGAAATTATGGGAAACCTATATATATATATTTCTTTGATCATATTGTCTTATACATACATATATATATATGTAATGATAACATTAGTAAATAAAACATTAAGAAATTGCATGTAAGGGTATAAGTAAAAAAGCAGAATGGAAATTTGCAAGCACTTTTCAGATAGAAATGTAGGGATATATTACATTTGCTCTTCGCACACAGATTGGAGCTTGCTTCCTCCTTTCAAAAGAGCATCCTCTTTGATTTCTTACTTCATACATTGTCTTGTAAAAGGTTAGTTTTTTCATGATAGGCTGAATTATGCTGGATTGAAGACTGCATTGCTTATGCTTGCATTAAAGGAGTTGTTGATTTATATTGTAAAAGACAGTAGTGTGGCAGCTTGTAGTGTTTGATTGTGCTTTGGGTGACTTGCAAGTGTGTTGTTTGCTTGTTTTTAACAACAGTACTGGATTTGAATTCCATTGGTGACTTGACCTTATTGAGTCCTTTTTTGGATTAGGAAGTGAGGGAACCAAAGCTAATTTCACCTCTTGTTTTGTAGCAAAGCAAGAGTTGTGTATTTACCTAAAAAACAAAACAAAAAAAATCCACCAACGTAAATAATAATATTGAAAACTCAGATTTGTACTGAAGAAAATGAGCTATATAGTCTTTCTGTACATTTTAATTTAACGGCGTATTTTCCCTGAAGCTGGGACTTTGTACTGGGAAGGACACCAGCTAACTTCTACATGATGTAACATTAGGTGGTTACTCAAAGAACTTGTGGTTCTCCGTTCCTGTTGATATTATTAATGTACCTGGCGAGGCCCCTGAGAAATCTGAGCTACTTGGAGCTGTTATGAGAAGGACATTGGTCTGAATGACATCCAGAGGTCACTTCCAACCGAAGGTTTTTTATGATTCAGAATCCTTTCAAATATTGAGTTCCTCTACAGCAAATTGCAGATAATAACCAACTGCTTACATTGTCTCAAAATGAGAATCATCCTAAACTGCAGTATAATCATCCCTTCCATCTTTATTGTGCCAAACGTAGTAATAGAACAAACCAGTGTATCGTATTATTTATCACTGTAATTAAAGTATCATTTTTCTCTTATTCTTGTGAGTGCCCTGCATAGTTACTAGAACTTTGTTTGGCATAACCCAAGACCATAGGACAGCAGAAAAAGATGTAAAGTGCTGAGAATTACGCAAAGTTTCATCTTTTGTATCACTTCAAGCTTTTGGATCTTAATGAATTAATTAAAATATAATGGCGTGACTTATACCAGATGGGTATTTGATATTCAGGTCATGCTTAAACTTCTGTGAGGTAGTGTGAGAGAAGCAATCTAGTTTCATGTTTAAGAAAAGGCAAAACAAAATGTGGTTATGTGGTATCAGTTATGTGAGTAACAAGAACTGTCATTTAAAAAATTACTATCAACAGTTCTCTGGGAAATGAATTAATTAGAAGTCTGGGTTGCATGGTTTCAAAACTGCCTTGAAACTCCACATTAGTGTGGGTGGTGTTATCAGTGAAACGTGTAGCACCTCACTTGGTGCTGTGGCAGAGTGCTGAGTTAAGTCAAGCACTGTAGAAAACAGGCCTCTACTGACATTTCCATGTATTAGTACCCTGGACATACGTATACTTTTATTCTGGAACCTCAGGCTTTTCACTCTGTCCCTTTCTGGCCTACATACTTGTAGCACACCACCCAGATATGAACTCTTCACCCCACATTCTGTAGCACCCAACTGCTCCTGCATCCCCCTGCAGAAGTGTTAGTTCTCCAGTGTTCCTAAGGCTGTATTCCTGAAGCAGATGCTCTGATTTGAACAGGCTCGGGTACTCCCTGTGGACAACCACCTCTGGAGGTGTTTTGCTGAGCTGCCAGAGAAGTTAAACCACAGCTTTCAATGTCATTACTATGCAGGTATGAGTGAGTCAGGAAGAAGGAACTACTAATTTGTATATGGTATACTTGGTTTACAACCAGAGCCAGTCCTGTTTCCCCTTTTTCCCAACTCTGATATTCTGCAAAGATTGATGGAGATTGTTGTGGCACAAGAAGTTTGGATGGTATTTGATATAATTACCACCATTTCATTTTGGTTTAAGTGTTCGAAGCATAAGAACAAACAACACACATGCAACAAAATAGACATTGTTTAAATGATTTTTGTTCCTGATTACTCTGGGCAAGATTTGACAGAATTCTAGCAGAATTCTGAACTATCATTTTAAAAAATACTAGGGAAATTTTAAGGGTAGTGCTATTTATTCTTCTATGTATGTATATAGTTAACCGTCATTCTGCATTAGTTTCTCATTTTAGATTGTATATATAATTTATTTATGTAATTTATATATAATTGTGACTTTTTTTGTTTTGGTTTATTCGATTGAAAAAGGAATGCTTGATATGAAGTCACTCAAGTGCTGATTTCTAGAGCAACTCTTGATGCTGTCTGAATGTGTCTGAGCGTATCTATATATTTATTATATAGTGTAAAACTATAAAATAGGACAAAATAAAAATAGTAGGATTACCATCATTTACTGGTTCATGATTCCAGTGCTTGTAGTGTAGGTATTTTCTTCACTGTGAAAGTCCCACCTGCTTATATAATTTGAAAAGACTTCTGGAACCTGCTAAGGATTTAATTCGTATTGAGTTAATATATGAAATTAAATTTCCTGAGAAGCATAATGATGAAACCTCAGGCAGAAGAACGTGTTACCAAAATGTTTAACTCAGCAAGTTTATATATGTAATGATTCCATTTTTAGAAATATTTTGCACGTCAAATATGTATGGCCAATCAAATAATGTTTTTGTACATTCTTGGAACCGATTACTTAATGTAAAAAATAAACCAAATAAAGGAGGTTATGATAAATATTGAAAAAACCCTTCACTCTACCTTGCAGAACCTGTTAGGACCTGTTTAACATGGCACAGTAATGCCTGTTCTTGCTAAACGAGCATCTTGCAGGATGTAAGTGCTTCATGGAAGTGCTGAGAGGTAATTTGACTTGATCGTTGCCTTGCGAGACGAGACTAACTAGACAATTGGGGTTATTTTTGAATTGTGCTAGGGGTAAGTATTGCAGGAGGCAAAAGAAGAATTAAGTCTAAAGATTGTCAAATGGCAGAAGTGACTACCTCTGACTGTTCTACTTTGCTGATCAAAAGCTCTTAACCTTGCTTTTCACTCATTAAAGTAGCAGATTGATTTGAGCCTTGAGTTACTTAAGGGCTTTTGTGGAAGGGTGCCTGGGGGTTAAATCTACCACAAACCATGTCATTCATTGAGTGCTGAAGAAAACAGAATTCAGAAATGTGGGTTAATGTGGTTCTTGAGGAGATCACTGCTGTGTTCTTAACACACCCTTTTGCTGCTGCTGTTGTCCTGTATGTTTAATCCCATATTTGTTAGCTGTTCCTGTCTTTTACTATGTCTGTCAGCCACCTGGCATTCTTGTCTTTTCTCGTTAAGTATGTCCTACAGTGTTTACTCTGCATGGTCCATACATTCTAGCAGTAAGAAATTCAGTGATGGTTTTTGTGGGGATGATCTCTCTTAGCTATTGTATTCTTCCTTGCTTTGTTTCTTTCCAATTATCTTGCCTATGACATAATTAGCAGGACATCTTTGGTAATAATTGTAACAGGAGGCATAACATTAATTTTAGAACTGACATGCTAGCAGGACAGTAATGAGAATTACAGTTTTATTTTGAGAAATGTTATTTAGAGTTAGCATTACCAGATAACTGCACTTAGGAATACACAAAACGCTGAACCTTTTTGCAGGCTTAGTACTTACTTGTGTGTGATACCTTCAGGTTGTTTCATCAAGTCCATGGAATTTACTCTTATTGTTGTCTGAAGTAGCTGTTACCAGTGGTGGATGCTGCTGGTGAATTCTGTAAAGTAAACTTGTTCTATGCCATACTGTGATAAGTACCTATATCCAAAATATATATATTTCAGCCAGTAGACACAGTTAGCTACAGGGGTAGCAATCAGTAAACAAGTGGTACAAACATTCTCCCAGCTGATTGTAGAGATCTGATCTCTTCCATTTTTTGTTCAAGTGCCAGATCAGTGTGGGTAAAATCTTTAGGGAATTTAGCTAGAAGTGTGCTTATTTTACAAGTGCTAAGTACAGCATAAAGGCTGCTTTTCCAAAATGTGACCAAGTTCCTTCACAAATTTTTTCCCAGAAGATTCTTCAGGCACAACCAACTTCCATGAGAACAGAAATATTCCTGTTTACAAAAATGATATGCTGTCCAAGACCAAGTCTCTCAAAGCACAGTGAGACTAGGGGAGGTTTTTCTAATTGAAAGAAAAAGGAAAAAAAAAATAAAAATAAGGAAAAACTTGGGATTTTTTTGTTTGGCATGTTTAGTTGTGCTTTATAAACATGAGGTTAACAATTATATCCTATGCCTTCTTTCTTATGTTTTTTTTTTTTTGTCCCTTTTCTAAAGGACCGTTCCAAAACCATTTCTACTGGGAAATGGTTTTAGCTTTGATTTCCCTAAAGAGTAAGGTCAAAAGAAGACTCCTTACTTGCACTGTTTAATGGAATATATCCTTACTAGTATGTAGTAATATCAGATATAATACGTAGTATTTACCCCTAAGTATCTGTGTGTGTACAATATATATACCTTATGCATAGTATATTTTCTATGGAGTTGATGGCAATTGCTGATGGGAGGTGGAGCGAGCCAAATAATCAAAGATGAGACAGAAGAAAGCATTAGCAGTGATGCTTCAGGATAATAATTCTACAATTCAGTAAGCTTCTTACTGAAGTAATCAGTAGTGGCAAAGAAAGCTGTGGAACCTACATTAAAGAAGCTGAAAGTAACCAGTAATTATATGGGATGATTGAGTTAAGACTCTTGTGTTCTTTGCAGGGTGGAGCTGAGAACAACAAAACTGTATTTGTCTTTAAAAGAAAAAAATCCACTTCAAAATCTAGCAGTTTTTTTAATGCATAGTACTGTGCCATGTAAAATCTTAGTGCTTTGCATCATTGTAGTGAAATGATCAAAGAAAGAAAAGACTTCTCTTGGGAACTTAATTACTATTCAAACTTTTTTTTTCCAGAACTTCAACAGCTATGCTGATAAACCTTGTATTTTAAACAACTGGATACTGTTTTTGTAGCACAGTTTTTAACTTAGTCTTTCTTGTTTAACATAATGAATTAGAAGATGTAAAAGAATGTGGGTTGTTTGACTTTCTCTCAGATAAGGAGAGGGAAAAAAACAGTGGAAGTGCAATGATGAGTGTATTGCTGCCTGACTCATGGTGTTCACTGCTGTTGCCATGGCTGTAGAAGCTACCTTGTGAAATGTTAATATGCATTTTTTTTAATAGAATTGAACAGAGCTGGTGGGTGTTAACAAGCATTTGGGGGTCTTTATTTTCAATGTGAGATGTGTTTTAAAGCAGTGTTTTCCAAAATACCATCTTTGGAAATCAGTTTGGTTTAGGGGAAGTGTTGTTCCTTAATACTTATAAAGCTTGTTGTGAAGCACAAGCAAATCTGTTAAGTGCTGCCTCTACAAACTGACATCATTTTCAGTCATGAGAATATAATCTGGTTTATTTATTTATTTAACATTTATTACAACCTTTGAAATAGACATGGTCTTTCATTACATGGGAATATCTGTGTTAACAGAAGCCACGTTTTATTTATCAGTATATACCTATTTTAAACAGTTGTTTGTGTGTATAGCTACGTATGTATTAGGTAATTAGTTTGCTAGAAGAAAAATATTTTCTGTCATATTCCTTTTTAGTTATGTTAGTATAATTGTTTTCTTCCTGGATTGTGACTTGAAAAATAGATAACCTTCCACTTATGCAGCAATATAATGATGATAAAGGTTGCTTGCCAGCCAGTCTCAATTTTTATTCAGTACAAATAACATTGATCAGGCTGGGGAGATTATTTTTACTTAGGTCTTCTGTGACCACTTCAGCTCTGTGAAGACATTAAGTTGATGTAATATTTGAATCACAAGTGTTGTTTTTTTTTCTTTCCATTTACATATGTTTATTTTATTACAAAGTTATTTTAATTCACGGTAAGTTTGATTTCTCAAATCTGTTGTGCAGGTTTCTGTTTCTCTTTCATTCAAAAACTGAAAAACAGACAGAACTTGCAGCATTTACAGTTGTAGTCTATAAGCATCAGGCTGTGTTTGCAAACAGTACGTAAGAAAATGAGATTTCAATTTGCATAATAATTAGGCATTACTGTTTCTCTTTGTAGAGTGCTCATTTGGCTATGATTGATACTCTTATGATGGCATATACTGTAGAGATGGTCAGCGTTGAGAAAGTGATTGCATGCACTCAGCAGTATTCATCTTTCTTCCAAGCAACTGATCTACCTTATGATATAGAGGATGCTGTCATGTTCTGGATAAACAAGGTATGATAACTGGAAAAGCAAACCCTTTTTTTATTTGTAGTCTGTATGACTGTAATAGAGATGAGTGGATAGGAATATGTATATACATAGATGTATCAAGACTGCATATGACGGGGGCTGTTTTTTCATTTCCTGTTTGTGAATAACAAAAAGAAAAGTTTGCAGGAAATCAGTTGAATAAGTTATGCAAACTAGTTAAATGGGAGGGATAAATAAAATAGAATAATATAACTTACGTTATATAGCTTACATATGGCATGTTAACAGCCACTGTCACGTTGAGATACCATGTTGGCTGGTTGAGTGTCTCCTGTTAGCTATGTTAGAAGAGGTGACTTATTCTGTAATTTATCATGATTTAAAACCAAACTGTTCTGTTTGTATTTGATCACATCTTGCTTGAGATTGCTTACCTTAACCACATAATCAAATCAAATGACAGCAATACACTCTTAATCAAATACAGTCAAGCATAATAAAGGGCAGAGTTGTTAACAAAATGTAAAACTAAAAGTAAGTGACCTAGACTGCAGCTGAAATGTTGACATTTGCAAGTTGTGCTTCACAGTTATGGAGTCAGAAATATCTGTTAAATCTTTTCAGTAAACTTAAGGTAGTGATTTAAAGGCCTTAATAAGAAAACTTGCAATTTCTACAGCTTGATTCTTAGGCCACTGAATAAGCTTTTTTGTCTCTAGGTAAATGAACATTTGAAAGACATAATGGAACAGGAACAAAAACTTAAAGAGCATCACAGTGCAGAATCTGCAGGAGGTCAGAAGGTATGTGCAAGAGTTTAAAAAAAAATTAAATTGAGAGCAAGCATTCATTGTAAATAAAAATTACTTAGATATGGTATGTATTGGTAAGCATACGTATGCAAACACTGAACTTTGTGTATTCCAGAAAGCAATTTTTTAATTTTCATACAATTGTTGAATATAATGAATTGGAAGCGACCCACAAGAATCATAGCATCCAGCTCCTTTTTTTTTTTTTTTGTAGTTTAATGATTTCCATGAAGTTATTCTTTTAAATGTAACAGTAGTAAAGTTTCACTTTTCATTCCCAGTAGTCCTTTATGACAATTCAGTCTTTGACAGCAAGGAAACATCTGTATGGTAGTCACAAGTAATTTATTAAGATAAATGAATATTCTCCAAAGAAATTCAAGCTGCAGTTGAGTCTACTGTGAAAAAGGAAAGCACATTTTAATGCATTTTTTTTAATGTTCCCCCTTGTGAATTACGTGGATCTCAAAAGAGAGAAATCTGCGTATGGCATCGTAGGAATGATTCTGTATGATCTGTGATAATGTTATTTCAAGGGGGTTTTTTGTTTGTTTGTTTTTGTTGTTGTTGTTTTTATGTAAAAAATAAAAATTGTTTAAAATTTTTTCCTAAAAGGGTGTGGGTTTATTTGTTTTGTTTCTTTTGTTTGTTTCTTTGTCTGTGGAGTTCAGTTAATTAAAAAGCATTATACACATTTATATGTGGAAAGATTGCGTGCAGTTCCAGAGTATATAAAATTGCATGTTTAATATGTTTCTGGATAACTATCCTAGCTGAAAAAAAGATGAGTCATTTTTGGAAGCTGAGAATAATTTTTAAAATCCAAAATGCATTAGAATCTTTATATGGTTAACAGCAATCTATAAAAAAAAAAAAACAAAAAAAAACAACACAAATATCAGAGCAATTACATAAAATTATCAGTATTTGTAAAACAAACAAAAAAAAACAAACAGTAATGTTTATTCTCACTTAAATTACCATTTTCGTTTTGCTACGAATGTCAAGATAAAATTTCTATTTTATGATGTCACTGTTCTTGAATTAACTGTTGAAATAGAGTGCATGGCCTATAACCATATCCTGTAAAAACAAAAACAAAACAAAAAAAAAACAAACCCAGTGAACTGAAAAAATTGACTGAAGTTACTGTGAGCATTTGTGATGGGTTTTTGTTTTTTGTATGAGTTATGAATCTCTAAGACAACCAGAGCCTGTTCTGTTGGCCACATTACAAATGTGCTTGCAGAACAGCAAAATAATTCGACAGTTCACATATACTGGAAAAAGTTAATTGTTTATATATATATATATATATATGCTGAATTTTAGATAGTGTTTTCTCAGGTGCATGTTAAATGATTTGCCTTGATGTGAGGCTCAGCAGCATGAATGATGTTGTCAAGTATTCCATGCTATGAATATATACTGGTATAGCTTTATCTATTAGCTGAAAAGATTAATGTGGATAAAACCTCAGGTTCCAGTTGACCCCTGGACATCTCTTGTGCTTCTAGGAGTTTATGGCAGATTATGTTGCGGTTGGTTGGATTTTTTGTTGTTGTTGCTATTCTGTTTTGGTTTGGGTTTTTTTTGACAAATACCATTTGTACAATAAGATTTCAGTGACTGCAGTGATGAGTGAAATCTGCTTTTAGAAAATAAGTGTAAGGTCTGGGACATTCAGTCGCTTGTAGTTGTAAGTATTTAAGGAATTTAAATCTGATTTTTTTATTTTATCTTACATGCAGGAACATGGTAACATGTTTTCAACTCAGATTGTTATTTCAGATTTTCTTTGAGAAACACTGGTCTGTTCAACTGATGATTAACTGTGAAATTTGTTTTTTGTTTTTTTTTAATGTAATGGTATTTACCAAATGTTTTTGTTAAAGTTAATGATGCTTGCATGCATACAAATATCTGAGATTTAGAAAACATATTAAACATACGCCTAAAACTGGTATTTCATAACTGTGAATCATAGTGAATGCAAACTTTCCACAGAAAACCATGAAGAAAATCTTATTAAAATCAGTTGTTCAAGTTTTCTGTTAAATCATGAAGAAACTCCTGTCAAGCATCTGCTAGTTTTAATCTTCAGACTACAGTGTCTGATCATTTGTCTCCATATTAAATCAGCTCACATGTTCTTCTTTTTATAGCATGCAATCAGTGACATGTCCTGTTACACTGCCCCCCCCCCCCCCCATGTATCTCAGCAAAGCTGTGATAAAAACTAAATTATTGCTGAAATGTGTGTATGATTTATGGTCTGAGTACTAATTAGTGCAGTTTTCCTTTTTTTTTAATTCCATCCCTTGCCTGCATTTAGTTATTGCCATCAGTAGATTTTACTAAATTGAAGAGGGGATGGATGGGTTTGATCGCTGCCTTTCTATAAACCAAAATGATATTATTACAAACTTTACCAGTTTCCTGAAAAAACTAAATAGGTCTACATATTTACTGCAGCATGGCATTTTCAGGCTGAGTCTCTATTTTGTAATTTGGGTTTATCACATTACTCACACGGTAAGGAGTTCTAAAGGTGATGATTGCATTCTAAAAACAAATTTTGCAGTCTTCCTTCTGTTCTGGTGCAGCTCCTTCAGAAATTTGTTTTAGCATTTCTGAGCTGTGATTGGATTTTGAACCCAAACCAAGTTTAATTAAGAATATCTCTTAATTACATCTGAATTAGAGAGGTGGCCAAACTACCATGGGAACAGTAGGTCATTCTTGTGATTAGGATGAGCTTTTCTTGATTTCTGGCCAAGAAGCGACAAAGTTCAGTATTTGTTTCATTTTCCAAGTTAACAAGTAAACGACTTAATTGTTTTCTTACCTCTAGCATGATAAATTCTTAAACATATCAGTTGTAAGAAAGACATTGAAGATAATATTGAAAATCTGTTGTGAGCTTTTTTGTAATGAATAGTAAATCTTTGTATTGCTATATCAAATAAATGACACGACTGGTACGATAGGCTGTTATCTATTTCTGAATAGTTGCAAACAGTATTAACAGATTATGAGATTGCTTTTGTTTTCCTTCACTTTCTTCTGCTGCTAGCTTCCTGTAGAAGATAAGAGAGGAAGGAGTATGTATGCTTATTAGCTCCAGGTAGCCCCCTGTGGATCTTGATCTGCTGGTGCTTTGTGGTAATCTCCTCTGTTTCTGGTAGTGTCTGCATTTTTCAGAATTAGGATTTGAAGTTTTGTAGCAGCTTTGGTTTTCAGGCTTCAGTTGCACAATATGTGGTAACTGTACAGTTGCACTGGTTAAACTAATTATTTTCAGTATGATCAGAGCTTTCTCTTAAACTGTTATTTGTCTCTTTAGTCATTTGGACCGAGTCTACATTAAGCCAAATCAATGCAAATGCCATGAGAAAAACAAACAGAAGAGTATTTACCCCAAGACCCAAACTCTTTAAACATATTTTAAAATTGGTTTAAACAATGCAACTTTGTGTGAAGGTAAAACACTAACACTATAGTTCCATGGTCAATTTAATTTGTCATAAGTCCCCACTGCAAGCAAAAGATAACCCATCAAGAGGACTGTTTTGGAGCAGAATCAGCTTTCTGATCTACTTAGTGCACAGCTGCATGAATACTAATGGTAGTGCAAGGTAGAGAGTGGAAACAAGGGCTTGGTGAAAGGCATGACTGCCTTTTTTTTGGTAGCATAGGATGAATTTCTGCAGTTAAATGTATAATGGAATCATGTTTAACACTTAATTTGTAGGAGATTAGAGAATCTTGTAAGACTGCAGGTTCTCTCTTGCAACTGTTTTTAATTTCCTCTTAAAAAAAAAAGAGTTCAAATCAGGATTACTTTGTCAGGATTTTTAATGGCTTATCAGTTCTTAATTATTTCCATAATAATAATTTTGTTCCTGTTCATATGAAGTGCAAGTTCAAGAGCCATTGAATTCCATTGTATTGTTCCTAGAGATTTCAGTTTTTCTTCATCCATTCAAGTACAGAAAAATCCACCAACTTCAGTATGGTTTACCTTTTTGCCTTTAGTTTTTAGGTCAAATTTATATTTTTAAAACTTTCCATATAATTGGTATTTTTAATAATGTGTCACTTTAGAATTGTATATACCAGTTCTGATCATTTTTCTGTGAATAGTCAAACCTCCTTCTACATTTCAGGTCATTGCACATCATGCAGCTGATGCTAATGTGATTTGTCATTGCAAAACTATAACTGCTTGCACCTCTTGTTGTTCTGAAAACTGCTGTATGGTTGTTCAAAAATATTGTAAGCATTATAAACATAACTGTTTGGCTTTGAAGTGTCTAATCCAAACTTCATTGCAATTGGTTGTAACATACTACAGTGTGTTTATACCTTTTTTCATTGCTTTAGCTTCCCTGCTTCTGCATATACACTGTTGGAGTTCATTTTGATACTTGTAGTACCATAACTTCAAGTCTCAAATGAATTCTTTAGTCAGATTGCGTATTCAGGGTACAATTACGTGTGTGAAAGCATTTAACAGAACTGCATTGATGTGACAATCTTATCTGTTTATCTGGGAAAATGATAATGTTGATCTACAAAGACTGAAGGTGCATATTTCTACAGTATTATTTGTGATAATGAGTTCAATACACTGGCTATAATGCTCTAATGTTTACCATTAAATTATAGTTTACTGTTAAACAAAATAGGAATGTTGAAGAAAATTGCTTTGCAGAAATAATTTGTGAAATCTGATAAATTGTTCCTTTTTTTGTTTGCTTTCTGCTTTTATTCTTTTTTTCCTACTGCTTCCTCTGAAGTCTCCTACCAAATGGTATTGGAAACTGGTTCCTGTAAGTTTGCCCAACTGCTTCACTTTGATCAACTAGCTTATTTTGGGAATGGCTTTGTCCATGTCATGCTGGTCTAATTATTCATTTCATTTATCTCTTCAAGATAATTTGATAAGAGATTGCTCTGAAAAGGTGTGCATAATAAAAATAAATAAATAGATAAACAAGCAAAAAAAAAAAAACCCACACAAAACAAGTAAATTTACGATATGATGCTGGATGAGATTTGCTATCGTTTTATGTAAGATCATACTACCAATTATTAACTCTCTTTTTCAAAACACTTTCCCCAAAAAGTCCAGTAAATGTATGCTATTTGATATTGACTCTTAAAAGAAAAAAAAAAAGTTTGCAGAAACAATTTTTAATTGTTTATTGTATATGGGATCTGAAACTTTGTGATATATTTTAATATGCAGTCATTTCACCACTTGTCTAGAATTCCTTAATTTTTCAACTGGTTTAAGATAGTTCTCTTCTCAGAGAAAGCAATCTAAAACAATCTGTAAATAGTGAGACCATAATTGCATTATCAGCAATAAAAAGTGACTGTTCAGGTCTGAAATTAATATTAAACTTTGTTTTGCCTTTGTTGCGTCTCCTTGGGGTTATCATTGTCATATAGTAACTTGCCCCTGAAACGCATTCCTATTATTAATTCTGCAATGGTTTTGCAATATGGATAACATCCTTCCATGGACAGACACACGAGGTCTGGCTGGGAATAAGCTAGTCAGCTGATTAAGTGCATGCAGAATTGCATATTTCTGGTCTGAATTCCAAAGAACTAATCCTTATGCCTTTGATCTAAGGATTGCCAAATAACTGATGTAGCAGTTCCTCAAGTCTCTGTTACTGTAACTAGTAAAATCTTTGCAAGGAGAATGTAAAAATAAGGCAGTTGCATGTAAGCAGCACCAGAGATTACGTGGTGTTCCTGGTGTTGAGATTAAAAAAATAATTGTTCAAGTACACTTTTCAGTAGACCAATCTGTAGGTTTATAGTAATTTGTGCACTACAAGCAATTTCTTTGTAATGCTCTCCGTTAAAATTGTGACATTTATACACACAAATACTCTGCTCTTTACAGTATAATCCATTAACTATGTTTTGAAATTAAATGAAGAGAATAATGAAAAAAGCCTTTTTCTGCTTTACAGAAAATTAAGCACATTTTCTTTTTTGTTGTTATACAAAAAAGTGGCTACTTCACAGTAGCTTCAGAATATTTTTATTCTATTTTTGTCGTCAAACTGAATTCCATAAGAATTGAAACCTGTAACCTAAATTCACCTGCCAGTTGTCCATGAACAACCTGCACTAGAGGTACTTACTTTGAGCCTGTTACTTGAGCGGAGATACAGTTGAAATCCTAGTGCTACAGATAATACAGCAGGAAAGCAGTGGCTCAAGTATTCTGTTCAACCACTTTTCTCATGTTCTTCAATGTGCATAGCACACATGTTCAGTAATGGAATAGACCTCAGCATACAGGCTCTCACTACTCTGAGAAGTGAATTTTTAGCACGTTGCCAAAGGTAAAGGCATCAGAGATTCTTATTAATAATTGCCTCAGAATACACGCCAGCACTTATGGCAGAGTAGCTGATGGGCTTTTAGTTAGTTTTTAGCTAACCTTGTTCATGTGCCAGTGTCTCAGCTATACTGAGATTTGTTTAAGTGGAATATGCTCAAAGATGCAAATTCAGTTTCTGTAGGATCTCAGAAACAAAAGCGTCTGTGTTAGCATTTATGTTTAAATGAGCACTACAGCAATATAATAAATGTAGAGGGTTTTTTTTGTCTCTTACATTATTGCATCCATATTTATTAGCAACCATTGCAACTGATTAGAAGGGTTTCTTCAAATGGAGGTTTATTAGAAATGCAGTGCAATTAGCAGTGTCTTCTGTTTTTCCATATAATTTCTTTTATCTTTTCTGCTAAATTGAAACACTATGCTTGTTATACCTTAATGAACCTAGCATGTCAGGTTATATTTCTTTATTTTCCTGAAATGAATTGCTTGGCATACTCTACAGTGAAGTCAGACCTCCTTCTAGGTTCACTTTAATGATTTGACACGGTTTCTAGGCGCTGTTCATAAGGCTACTTTAAAGCATCCTTGGAGTGACAGCAGACTTTCATAGAATTTAATATGCAAGACCATTGCATTATTAATTTAAAATATTTTTCAATACTGCATTAAAAAAGATGGTACTTAAAGGAATATAGAAAATATTACATTACTATTTGGACCATAATGTTAGAGTCCATCTATATCCTGTATCTTCTAACATTATTTCATAATTAAATCATAACACTTAACTGGCTTAGTTTTAGTCATTTGGGCCCTGGAAGGGCAAGTACAGGGACCTAATCATATTGTATTTGAAACTTCAGGGGTTTTCATCATAGTTGATAATAGTATTGCTCAAGTGTGAAAAAAAGAAACTTTCAGTGCAAGTGAATTGGCCTGATTTCTCATGTTTAACATGAGAAAAATTATTAATAATGCATTCTATGTTAGTATTTAGCATAACATGTAAAATACTTGATGCAAATACCAGTCCATTTCAAATATGAAATAAAGGCAAACTCTGTTATAAATTGGCTATTAAATATTAATTAACCAATTATTAAGTAGATGTTTTCTGGGACAAATACAAGCCCTTAATTTTCCTAGAACAGATGTCTTCTTACTACTAGATTAGATTTGTGCTTCTTGGGCCTGTTAGAAGACACTGATGTGTGCTACAGATAATCCCCGTCATCCTTAACAGAAATCCAGTGACAGTAAGTGTAGCCTTCAGGGTTAGTCTGTGGTTCTACATGCTTTTATTTATTTATTTTTTAACCAACAAAGCTAGCTTAAACAGTTCCCACCCCACCCATAAAGCCTCCAGCTCTGCCCACTCGCTGTAGAAACAAAGGAGAAGTGTTTTTGGTGGAGCAAAAGTTTTATCGTGCAGCCCCATCATCAGTAACTACTCCAGTACAACTGAAAGGTGGTGAGTAGCAGACAGGAACTTGCAGCTTCAGCTTTGCTAGAATCTTAGAATGGCTTGGATTTAAAGAGACCTTAAATATCATATAATTTGAACACCCTGCCACGGGCAAGGTTGCCACCCACCAGATCAGGCTGCCTTGTGCCCCATCTAAACTGGCCTTGAATGCCTCCAGGAATGGGGCATCCATAGTTTCTCTGGGCAGTCTGTTCCAGTTCCTTGCTACTACAGAATTTCTTCCAATCATCTAACTGTTGTGGTTTAACCGTATTTTAGTTTAGAACTGTTCCCCTTGTCTTGTAACGATAAGATCATGTAAAACACTGATCTCTATCTTGTTTATAAGCTCCCTTTAAATACTGAATGTCTTCAGTGAGGTCTCCCAGAGCCTTCTCTTCACTGGAATGACATCCTCAAAAGCTTCACCAAGTTCCTACAAGGCTGATTTCCAGCTTAATGTGTGTATTTGAATGAAATTTACTTTTTTATTACTAAAATTTACTTAGAAACAATCTTGGCATTATAATTAGTTCTGTGGTATGAATGAGAAAGTAATCATTTGGTACTGTTTTAAAAATAAAGTGTAGTAAATATTAACAAATTAAAATCTTCCACTTCCATTTGTTTTCTCAGGAAATAATGAAAAAAAATTGAAGTCATAAATAACACTTTTTAAGCTAGTTGTCTCTCCCTCCCCCTCTACCCACCCAAAAGAGAAAGTCATAAAAATGTATTAATTGCAGGTGACTGCTGTTTTAGCATTCTGAACTAATGACCTTTCTGTATACTCAGTTGTTTTTCAGAGTATTTCCTTTTTTTAACTGGGCTGCTGCCTGGCCTTAACACTTGACCATTGATGCTTTGTTTCAAACTGCTTATAGTGAAACATGCTAGTAATGAAATGTAGTTGATGCAGATTTCCTTGTTTCTGAACTCGCTGTTAAATCAATTATGTTATTGAGATTTTGGGAAAGTTTATTGTGTGTTATCTTCATAATCATTTGCACTCCTGGTCAAATGAAGCTGTGATCCTTACAGCAGACAGGGGTCTATCTTGCATTTACCTGCAGATCCCTTCTGACTGAATAGAAATGAGTACTGGATGTTAAATAAGTTTTAACTGAGCTGTACAGAGATCATTAAAATTTGGTAGTTTTGAAGGAAAGCATCAATAGTGTCATATAGACTCCTTTCCTTTGAACTACTATTTCTGGCATTCGAAACAAAGCATAAAGTGAATAGTTCTAGGAAATCTGAAACTGAGTACATTCATTTATTTATTGAATGCTGCTTTTTCACTGAGTGTAAAACCTACAATGCAGATCTCTTTATTCGTCTGTTTTAGAGTCTTTGTCTCTTAATCCCTTCATTCTATATTGTAGGCCCGTTACAGGAAGGAACAGACATTGCTCAAGCAGCTGCCCTGCATTCCATTGGTGGAAAACTTGCTGAAAGATGGTACAGATGGTTGTGCTTTAGCAGCCCTGATCCACTTCTACTGCCCAGATATTGTTAAACTCGAGGGTATGTCTAAGATGTCTCAGTTGAAATGTCTGTATTCGAGATATATGTATGAAGGAAGGTACAGAATAAGTTACGTCAGAGGCATAGTCTGAGTGTGACAGTGATGGATTTAGTATTAACTTTTTACCTATGTATTTTTAAACTTAAATAACAAGAGCCAAGGAGTCCTTCCACATTCTAGTTACATTTATGTTATCACACTGATGTAAGTGTATACAATATGTTACTGCAGATTTGACTGTGGCAACACTTCTATTATATTCTATTTCATGCTATGAAATTTGCAGCCATCTGGAAAACTCTGATTCTTGAAGTTGTGTAAGTGCTTTCTTGTGAATCTGAGCAGTTACAGCTGTAAAATATGGAAGGGTCACTTCTTTTTTTCACAGAAAAACAAAACAAACTGCATAGCTGATCTGTATGGCAAATAGTTGTTCTATGCTCAGGGCTTTTCTCTGATAGTTGCGTATGTCATTGATAAACGGGAGTATATAGCGTAGAATATACTGGTGTTATGCTGTTCTATAATAACAATTTTCTGATGATGAGCAGTTTTATCTTTGCACTGTGGCCTAGTTTAAGTCATATCTTCCTCTCGGCAATTGAGAGCCTCTTTCAGCTGTAAAATGCCTTGGCAGCTAACACCCATCATTTTCTGCCTGTGCTGTGTCCATGATACCTTTGATGTCGTGGGAACACTTGTATATACTCATCCTAAGAAATCCAGGAATATGAACAAGGATATAAAGGTCCTGGAATATGGAATTCAAATGCACAACCACTTTATAGGAAGCTTCCAGCCCAGTAGGCTTTGAAGATTAAAGACTCTAAGATGAATACATTCATCATTCTTCTTTGGCTTGTGAATTTTCAGAAATACAACTTTGAGTTTATATAAATGTTGCAGCCAAATATATGCAATTGTATATGATTTGAGAAAAGTTAGTATTTGGGTTGTGTTTAAACTGGGTAACACCTAATTCCTTACTGTTTTTGGTATGACTGTAATATATACTGTCCAAAGGCTCTTTTATACAATTTCAGGATGGCATATATACTTAACAGCAGATTCCTCCAGCATCTGTCTTTCAACATATTGCAATACTAAAGACACTTGTCGTCTTTGAACTTCAGCTTTAATGTTTGATAGGTATCTTCCCCTACAGACATAAAAATGTGTGCCATTGTCTCAGAAATAAATTGAAAGATACTCTAAGTAAATAGAAATACTGTAAGACACTTTGCCAGTCTTCCCTGTGTTCAGATAATACTACATTTGATACGTGTTAGATTTCACCAAGATTTTATTCTGTACTAGAACTGAGGAAGGCAGATAACTAAAATGCATATGCAAAAGTGCTTAAAAATGCACTAATAACAGGGAGAAAAATATGAATCCAGACTACAGAGCTCTAAAATAAATGCTTTCTTCTCATTAAGACTTAATTTAACTTTCAAACCTAGGTTTTCTTCTAGGAAAAAGACTGTCTGTGTAAGTGAGACAAAAGATCGGCTATTGCTTAAAATTACATAATTCCTTTCATGACTTATCATGTTCAATCTTAAAACTGTCTAGCTTTTTAAAATCTGTACTTCTCTTCAGACTGTTGCAGAGCTCCACTTCTTTCATGATTTTAAGTCTTACTCTTGTTTCCTGCTGAAATGTGCTTGTAGCTTGTCTATGTGCATTTGTTGTTCTACAGCAGCATCCTTAACTTGAATAGGTTCTTCTCATCTGATGTATTTAGCTTTGATATGTTTTCTTTCTGTTGTTTTGCTCAGGCTAC
Organism: Cyrtonyx montezumae; assembly: GCF_038088225.1. Taxonomy (NCBI): domain Eukaryota; kingdom Metazoa; phylum Chordata; class Aves; order Galliformes; family Odontophoridae; genus Cyrtonyx; species Cyrtonyx montezumae. The sequence goes on along the minus strand of NW_027071825.1, from coordinate 19,706,715 downwards.
CGAGCCCAGCCTTTTCAGTCTCCCCTTATGAAATGGATTTCCATTCTTGTTATTGTCTTCAGTAGTTTTTTCTGCAACTAGTCTACCTTTGGTTCATCTTTCTTGAATGTGAATGGTCTTAATTGTACACAGAAATCCAGACTGGCGTCTCATTACTGCCTTGTACCATGACTTCCCCGTTGCTCCTAGAAACACATTTGCTGAGGCGTTCTAGTTTAATTTGCTTTTTTTCATAGCTGTGTGATGCTGAAAGCTTGCAAACTAACTTTACATGAGTTAATGCATGATACCTTCTCTGTATCAATTTCAGCTAGTAAATCACAATAATATTTTATTAGATAAAATGCATGAGTTTGGAATTTTGCATTACTAAACTTAATCTCATTTTGGTCAGTTTAGTCAAATGTTTTTTTCCATCAGTATTATATAGGGAATTGGTTGGAGTGATGGAATATTTCTGGGTCCCTCAGGATGGGAGCCCTTATCCTGCTAGCATCCAAATAGATTCTTTATCCAAGGACAACTAGAAGCTTATGCACTTTAAAACTGTTACCTGAAGCTCTGTTGTCCACTGTTGCTTTAGGGGAAAAAAAAAAAAAAGAAATGTTCTGGAAGTATGTTTACTTATCTTCAGTTTTCCTCTTTACAATGGCTTTTCTTGTACTTAATCTTCCAAGTCATAAAAAGAGAACCAAGCAGTTATCTGGGCAGAAGCTAGTTACAGCGTGCTGTATAACTGCACAATTCTATTCACTGCTATCAGTGCTTTGTTGTACAGTAGCATCTTGAAACATAAGGATGGTATTTCATGAATCAGAGGCTTTTGATCTCTGTAAAGATTCATATTGAACAACCAAATACACAGTACCAAACATGTTAAGACTAAAGTGATGCTGCATTTATAGGAAAATTCAGACTTAATAGCATTAAAATATACTCTGCATGTGAAGAAAGCTTTGTGAAAAAGCGTGCATTCCTGTATAGAAATTCTAAACAAAAAGATTTTTTTTGTCAATTAAATATTGTCTTTTAATTGTGTAAGTAACTTCCATTTCATAAAAGTGAAAGCAGAAAAAATAGACTTTTCAACAGTTTAAAAAAAGTTTAGAAAAATATCTAAAGATACGAAGCTGTATTCATATGAAATACAGTATTCTCAATTCTTAAGATTCTGAAATAAAAGAATAAATCTCTTTATGCAGAAAAACAAAAACCAAGTTTGGATTTATCCAGAAATGCTCCAGAATCGAACAAAAGCACTTTACTGCATGCAGGTCAGGATCTATATATCTAATCTTTGCTTCTGTTCTTCTTTTTTAGATATTTGTTTGAAAGAGACAATGTCTTTGGCTGACAGCCTATATAACCTACAGTTGATTCAAGAATTTTGTCAGGAATACCTTAACCAGTGTTGCCATTTCAGTCTTGAAGATATGCTCTATGCAGCTTCTTCAGTAAAGGTAAAAAATAAAGAATTGAATAAGCAGAAAGCCCTGTGGACACTGCTTCCATTTTCACTTTTTTTCTAACAGCATATGAAGCCTTTTGATCTGCTGCTATACAGCTGAGTGGAAGACTGTATTGCATGTTTTGTGGTATAGCAAGCAGCAAATTTCAGCAGGATGTAAAACTACTTTCTTTGGGCAGTTCTACTAATTTTAGGCTATTTGAAAAAGAATACATTTATACCAACTTTGATTTTGTGCAAAATGATTTCACATTTTGTCTTTCTTACTGTTGGTTAAAATCTGAAGTAGCAGTCTGCATTAGTTTCAATTTTTAAGACACAAAAGTGCAAAATTTTGAGTAGTTCATAGAATTATTGCACATTGTCATTATTCATTTATGTGTGTACAGCGATTTCATGGGTTTTTAACCTGAAAGATTTTTTTTACTTTGCTAAATGTTCTCTGTTTTGTGTACTGTTTATTTTTGTTCAGGTTTTGCTCTTCTGGGTTAATTTCAATGAAAAAAATAAACAGGGACTCAAGTCCAGCAAATACTATTTTTAAACAAGCAGTTAAGCATTTTTCGTCGTTCTAAGATTCTAATCATTTTAGAAAGTTAAAATCATTTGGTTATTCTGTTGTTTTTAAACACTGTGGAATGTCCAATTGTAACTTTAGTTCTTCATTATTGTGTTTTTCTAAGATTTGTTTCTGTATAAATGCTTTGTTTGCTTAAGATTCTTGTTGGCCTGCCTTTAGGGAATGAGGTATTATTTTTATGGAGTCAGCATATCCATTGCAGATGGTCTGTAATTGGTTTCTAAATATCTGGGTCACTTCACTGTTTTTTATGATTTTTACAGCACTTGCACAAGCTGAGTCACAGAAGCCAGAGCCCAAATGCAGACAGCTTTGCTGTCTCCTGTAGGGTTGAACCCAGTCCTTTTCAAATAAGTAATAAGCTGCCAGGATGAGTAAGGCAGGACCAGCCCCTCTAAGTCTAGACTACTTAGCCGTTGCTGTTTCGTTTTGTGTATGTGAAGCTGTCTAGTGGCTGCTTTCAATCAACTTTTGGTGCTTTAAAATTTCATATAAAGTAATTTACCTATGTACTTGAAACAAGGCTGTTGTATTGCAGCCTCTCTTGTCTGCCATTTCCTGTGTGGTCCTACAGGTATATTGGAAGGTACTGGTTTGGATTACTTCACAAGCCAGTATAAAGAAGCTTAGTTTAAATATTTTCTCAATATCCCAGTGTGTCAGACTTAATACTTCTAAAATGCTACAGGCTCAATAATTTTGCTGTTTCTGAATGGTGTCTTTAAAGGAATTTAGAGTTTTTTCAAAGATTTAGAGTATGTCTAGGACTGAGAAGGCCCTTTTGTGACCATGTTTTTACAAGTTGCTGTGGTGTGGATACTTATTTAGATATAAATTCTACAGAGTTGGACTGCCAAGTTTTTCTTTTGAACACTGACATGGAAACTTTGTCTAGTGCTATAAACTCTCTTTTTCCAGTGTTAAGAATAATTTACTTTCAAAATAAATGCACAGTTAAAGGAGCTGTTTCTAAGCTTTACAGTGCATCTGATCAGAGGGGGTTTTAAGAAATGTATATATTCCCTGAAGAATTTTATTGTCACTTTGAAAAAAACTTGTCTTGCTAACAGATATTTTAAACATTACACACTGAGATATATGAATCTTGTAGACCAGTTTAATTTTTAGTTTTAAGACTTACAGCATCGTGGTTTCAGATGTCAGTCAACCAAAATTTCTCTTTATTTTCAGAATGACCCATACTGTTCAATAGGTGGCACTATGATTCTTCTTGTGTAAAAGTCTGTTAGACTTTTAATGGTGTCAGAAATAATAGAAAAGAATCAAACCACTGTTATGCTGCTGGAAAAATCTTCAAGAGAAAAGTAAAGTGGAGTTTTTGGTATGACAGTGCTGGCCTTTGAAATTACACTAGGTATCATGACTTTGTGCTAAGTGTTGATGCACAGAGTGCATACCATACACTCTTGGATTGTAGTCAGTGTGAGATGGATCACAATACAAGAACACTTTCTCTTAATTTAACTGCCATTATAATAGAGTAGATTCATTATTACAAGCAGACAGCTATTCACATAATGCATTCATTTCCTCATACAACTCACACTTGTGTGCGTACTCAGTTATTTTCAAAGGGTTGGAGTGATGCTCGGGAAGCCGACACAGTGTCCTCCCAGAAACAGGGATCATGATAACCCACTAGTGGCTTTTTGGAAGCTGTCCAGAGAGATCTCTCAAGAGGCCTCCTCTCTCAATAGAGGTGTATGTAGGTATATATAATGAATTTGTGTAGCTGGTCTGCACAGAGCAGCTCCTGCTTTCTTCATGTGGTTAGCATTATACAGCCTATTGTTGGTGCCTCTCGTGGTCCTGCGCAAGTTTGTCCAGCTCCTGCTGTTCTGAGTTCTCACGGTTTCAGGACCGTGAGCATCTGCAACATCTGGGTTCTTGAGAGACTTTCATGTGCTATTGCTCAGCACATATGGTTCTTATATTTGGCTGCTGTTTTCTGATAACTAAGAATTGATTCACCCAAACTTCCAGAGTGGGCACTTTTATTCAGGTGAATGAAAGGTTTCTGTATGAAAGTCGTGAGACATGATTGCTGCCTCTCATCTGAAAAGGAGGTTACTCTGACCTGAGTGTGGGCCAGAGTCTGAACTGTTTAGAATCTGAATTAAGCACATGGGTACCTTATTTTGCACTTAGTTACTAACAAGAGCTGACAGAGCAAATGTTTGTGCTGACAAAGGCCTGGTAAGCCAAGTGGAGAACCTGGTTCCAGAGCTTCTTTTTTTTTTTTTTTTTAACACTGGAGAGTATCTGCTGATTTGAGAAGGAGTATTAGAATATCTCAAGACTTGTTTTGTAGTTAAAATGTGTCACATTTGAGCAGTTCTGAATCCATGCACTTTCTTATGTAAAGTAGTTGGCGACTTCACTGATGACATGAGTAGAAGCTATAATGTGTGTCCTCTGGGATGTGAAAAAATGATGTTTGTATATATCATGTAGGTTAATCCTAGAAATTAAGGACTGGGCTTCTTCCAGTAGTGCTGTGCAGCTTTCCCTCTTATCTCAAGGCAGCAGTGCAGATTAGGCTGCTACCTTGTGTAAGCCCATGTTAAGTGTGCATCCACGCTCTGTAAGGACTTGTGAGAGCAGCTGGCTGCGCTTGGTGAGGCACTTAGCATCCTGATGGTGGGGCTAGCACAGGGTCTACCTTCCCATCTTGGCTGGTTTAGGAGGAATGCAGATCAGGAGTGAAAAGGAAGGTTCAACCCATGAACAGTTTAAGGGATTTCCCTCCCAGGAGGAACCAAACACTCCTCAGTCATTATTTGAAGGGAAGCAGTGGGGTTTTATTCTGCTGATGTTAGTTGTCTGGTTGTACTGCTTCTTTGTCCTGATCCAGAATAAGATGTACTAGAATCTTCAACTTGAATTGTTGTGGCATTTGTTAAGCTGTAGTGGGACACAAGGCAAACATGTAGCACATGGATGAGATGCAAAAGGGCCTTTTCCACAGACTTTGAAACACCCCAGTTCTCTTTGACCTTGATGCATTCGTGTTGATGCTTCAATACATGCAAACCATGGATTTGCATTTGAGGTAGCATACTTTCCTGGCCTACAGAGCAGAGATCCTAACATGCATTGTGATTTGAATTTTACAGTGTTTTTTTTATGTTCATTTTGAGAAAATTCCTAATGCATCTAAGGCTGCTTTTCCAATGAAAAGTATTGGATTCTAGTCTGATTATAAGTGATTTGTGTGGTTCATATTTATGAACTTGTAGCTGTTCACCAAGTGTATAGATCTAAAACCTATGAATATTACAAGGGATGTAGCTTAATTTAAGTGGCAAGATTGGATGTGCTGTTTCTGTTTTCCTTAATTTCCATGGCGTATGTTGAGAACAGAGATATTCAAGAGAAAATTTATCTTTTTAATATAAACTTTCATAAAACAAACTGGCTTATGTCTTCCTTGGATGCAGAAGCAAGTAATGACTCCAGACCTTTCCATTACAAGTAGGGGATCCTCTTTTTCAGAAGGTCTTCCGATAGCAGAAGGCACAATAGAGAAAATGCAGCTACTGTTATGTCTTACTACATGCAATGGTCACTGTGCATATAAGGTGGAAATACAAAAGTGAAAAAATTACGTCAGATTGTTGTAGTGAATGTGAAGCTGCGAGTCTGCCATCTGCTGATCAGTGTTTCTCGGCCTGCGTGAGCTGTTCAGAGCTTAGTTGTGGGGTGGTTTTTGAGCTAATAATACTGTTATGTTTCTGAATGTTTCTGTGTGTATGTGCATGTAGTAATCATATGACAAGCTATTAGAACTTGTCTTGGCTTGATCAAGGCAGAATCTGTGGAAATAATGTCCGTGTTGTTTCCAGCACTGGTTAGCAGTATTACCGCAGACCCACAATTAGTTTCTCCAAAAAAAAAAAAATTAAGCTATTGATAATCTGTCTTCCCCTTTGTTTATGGTTAACATACTTTTCTGACTGCAAATAACATGAGGGAAAATGCAGTTTGCATTGTGATATTTCATCACAAAACATCTAATACAGCCTGAATTCTAAATCATCTGTGCAGCCAACACTTTCACTTTTCTTTTGTAAGTATACCACTTTGTGTTACAGAAAAGCAAGCTTTATTTCAGCAGCTCAGGACTGCATAGAAGATATTTTCAGAAGAAATATGAGTCCTTCATAGAACAGCCACGCTATTCAATGCAGCATCTCCACATAAAAATAAGAACTACAGAATTAAAATGTCATACAATTTTAGATGGGAACAAAGCTATTATTAGAATATTTTATAATTACTTTAGTAGTAAGAATTATTTCAAGTGAAAAAATCTTCAAGTTGGAGGGGAAGGAAGGCTGAAAGTATTAATAGATGGCATAGAAATTGTAATATTAAAGACTATATTTTGCCTGAAAAATACATATCATTTTTCTGTTTACGCATATTCTTTTCTAACCATATCAGGATGCTACAGTTAGCATTTAGCTTGCACAGAAAAGGTTTTGCTATGTGTCCTTCCTCATTCCACATTCAGTTTCGGTAGTGCTGAACAAGCCAAGGTAGTGTTTCCCCTGATCTATTCATAGCTTGTCTTTAATAACTGTGGCAACATCTGGCTGATCCCTTCACTGTCTACTAAAGTGCATGAGCAGCTTTCATTCAAAGAGTATCCCTTCTCTGAAGTGGAGGCTTAGCTGCATTAGAAATGTCCAGGAAAAATAAATCTGAATCAACAATGTCAAATAGATGTTTAAAATTACATTTTGAAATCTACTGGTACAGAATTGGGATTATCTCATTTATTTTTAAACATTTCTTTTGTAAATTTTAGTATATTTGAGAAAAATATTCTTACCCCTAATGCCTGTAATTTGTGTCTTAATTGATATTCCTTTTAGTGCTTTTGTCAGATGTTGCAGTCCAAAACTTGAGGTGTCTTTCTACTGAAAAATACAGCTGCTAGCTGGGGAATTAACAACAGAAAGCTTACAAACCTTACAGTCATATATATCTGAGCCAACTAGAGATCTTTTTATCTGGAAAAAGTTAAAATAGAAGCCCTGTTCTGCTGATTTTACTTTCTCTGGGCTTTTCTCTATTCTTTTTTTCTTTTTCTATGTGTGGAAATGGCTAGCCAACATGACAGGCACCCTTTTCCACCCATCCTATGCTTCCCTACCCTGCCTGCCAGTCATCAGGCCCGAATACATGCTCATCGTGAAACACTGACCCAAACAATTACAATCTGGTCAAATTATGGGTGTTAGATAGATGTGCTACAGGTCACTATTACCAATCACATTGTCTAAGGAAGCAACAATAGTGATGTGAATTTAAACTGGATGAATCAGAGGTATATCCCAAGTGCTGTTTCTTCAGTTTGTTTGCAGTTAAGGGTTATGTTTTAACATACATTTATCTGATTATTTTTCCTATAGAGCAACTACATGGTGTTCATGGCAGAACTGTTCTGGTGGTTTGAAGTGGTGAAGCCATCATTTGTACAACCTCGTGTTGTTGTGCATCCCCAAGGTAATTATACAAAGGATTGTTTTTGAAATGCATGTTTTTAATATTTGTGAGTCGAGATAGCATTAAGTTCCCAAATACTGTGAATATTTTAGTTAACAGGATTTAGCATTGTACCACCCCCTTAAAGAAGCAAAGTACTCTTTCCTCATGCTAATCTTCATCTCATCTCATAAATCATAATTAGATTTTGTTGTTTACTACAAAAGCTTCATTTAAATTATAGTGGTGTTATCATTTGCATATTTTCCTGACCTAAATAAGCCTAGAATCCATTATGCCTGTGCAGAGATAATATTCAGAATAAGGAGCCAGGATCGGAATTTAGCCTGAAAAACTTGTATGCCTGAGGAAGAGATATTAAAAGAAAAAATAAACATAAATCTGGAGAAAGTAGGTAAATAGGTAACTGTAGGCTTGCATTTTGCACCTGGATGCAAGCACAGTCTCTTATCAGTAAATTTATAGATTAAAAAATCCAGGTCTCAAGTAGATCTAGAGATAGTAAACTTAGAGGTCATGGTAGTTTAAACGTTCATATAATAGTACTATGGTTGTCTCTCCAAGAGCTGGGAAGTGAATTCTTTCGTGTGACTCGAACAACTTTTTTGTCTGCTTGTTTACATAATTTATAACACATTAAGATCTGTTTTTTTTTGTTTTTTTTTTTAACATTGCTAGCTACTGTAGCTATGAGATATAAGATATGGCCAAAATACTGTTCCCTAAATGGAAAGTCAGTGTAGGTTTTTGGGGAATAAAGTCTTTTCTAAGAGAAAATAATCTATTTGAGAATAAGAATAATTAAGAATATAAGAACAATTAAATATTTTTATTATTTATTTAAAAATAATAGTAAAGTGTCAATTTTTTTTATTTCTTCCTTTACCTTCTCCAGTCTGTTTTTCATTCTCCATTGTCTTAATCAGTGCCAAAGTGAAAACTGTGGAAAAGGTAAACCTGAAAGGAAGTGACTGCTTCTTTAATCTATATAATGGAACCCCTGAACATTTTTTAAATCTTTGGAAATAATTAGTTCAGATTATTTCAGACAGCTTTTCTGCTCTAGATGTTAACTGAGTTCTAAACTATGGTAACTTGAGCTTTGTTCTTCCTGGCAGCTGAACCTGTAAAAGATGCAGCTTCTGCTCACAGTTTGAATGCTAACAGAAGAAATTATGTGGATGGCCCATGTGGTTCCGAATTTGTAGCCAGGTAAAGCCAGAGAGTCAGCAGTACTCTTTCAGAGTCTTTCTCTTGACAGGGTAGAGGGAGCCACCAATGTTATTTTTCCCGGATGTTCAGTAAAACTCATTGTGAAGTCTATGGTTGGTGGATAGCATATTCTGCAATCTCATTGCAACACTTGTTCAGTTTCTCTGAAAGTGATGGGTATGGTTTGGTGCTGGAGTATTATGAAAGCAACCTGTAAATAGTAGAAAGAGCTATATCTTTATACATAAACTGATGTTCTTTATATAACTTGGTGTTATTTCATAGCATTGAATGATGAAAAAGAGGCCTGAGATGTTATTTCTGATGCTAGAAATGTAATGTGTAGGCTGGAGTTCCCATTAGCCAAGACCGCCCTGACTGCAGGATGTCTTGATCCTGGCTTTCATTCTTGTTCCAACTGGACATTCTTGCCTGCTTTTCTGTATGACATAGTCACTTCAGAACACAGTGACAGAAAAAAATAGTAACCTAGACAGAGAAAGTAATTTTTTTTTGCTGGCTGAATTGCAGCAATGACTCAGAGCAGACTCCAGTGGAGAGCCAGAGCAGCACAGAGGAGGAGTAGGACTGAGGCAGCAAGCAGTTACGATGTCTGAGTTGCCATGGAGCCACAGTCTTGGTGCCAAAATCAGTCTTCTCCTGAGAGAAAATGAAGCATGTAGATTTTCTTGTGGTAAAACAGATTTTCAGATGCTGCTGGATTAAGTGCATACTTTTATTAAGATAAGATGAATATTGATTTAAAAGCTTACTTGGAAATCTCAAATTCCATTTAAAACAGGTATGTTTAGCTCATGTACAGTGTTATTAACACCGAAAATCATGCATTAATGAGAAACTCTTTTGTGTAGTTTTAATATATACTTACAGAAAATGGTTTGTATACTATAACAATTCTTTCTTTAAATTGACAAATATTATTTAGAAGCATTTCTAAAGCATACTGTATATAAACTATAAAAGTACTGGGCAAAGATCTTGAAAGTTCATTATTGAAAAAAGAGAGTTTGGGAGTGTGCTTTTAATCAGTGAACAAAATTCAGAACATGAAAGGATTTAATCCTCCATGTTTTGAAGTCTGACTTCTGTACACGTTTTACATACAAAAGCATGCATTTTTATGCATGTCTGTGCTCGGTACTGAAGTGCCTGGTTCAAATCACTGAATTATGAAAGCCTATTCTGGATTAAAACAGCTAGTCTATTACAAACCTTCTCTGTGAACAAAAAAAATCTGTTTTAACTAGAGGCAGAGAGAACCTTTGAACCTCTGTTCTAGTGCTTAGTATTATTATTGTACTTACTATATCTGGCACGGAATCTCCTTTATCTGTTCCTCACACATGCTGCAGTTCAAACACAAATTAAAAATGTCAGATTAAGCAACAGAAAAGAGAGTTGTGTGAAGAGGGCGGTATTAGCTGCAATCACTCAGTTTGATTATGTTGTTGCTAAATCAAACCCAAAAATGAGAATTTCCTAACAGTGACATTTACTTGAAATATTATCAGGAGGCAAGTACATTAAGAAAACCAGCACCGCTCTGTGCCCATTTCTGTAAGAGAAATAGCATTTTGATTTTGTGTCTATCTACATTGGGTCTCATTAAAGGTAATAATATAGCATGCTCCTTCTAATTAATGCTTCAAGAGGAGAATTACACCTTACTTTCTCCCTTGTCTGAGAAAGTAAATCTTTTGTTGACACAGGACATGAAGTCTCACTGTTCTTTTGTAAAGTGGCTTTTGATGTATTACTTCTAAGTTAGTGTTTCTTGCTTTATAGATTGGAAAGTCCAAGTTATGCACCTTCTCACCAACTGCATATACCCCAGCAGCCTTATTCATCTGTCCCAGGTAACATTTTGCAAATGGATTTAAGGGGTAATAAGACAAGATGTCATTCTCTGAGTAAATTGCTACCTTATTTAAATTTCTTCTAAACTTATCCATGCCAGTTGTCACTGGGAGAGTGTTATACAAAGGGATAGTGAATCAGTTCTGTAATTCATAAAATATACAAATGGGGAAGTACTACTAGTTTCACTGAGGACAAGTCCTGTCTGACCAAACTTCTGTGGCTTTCTATGATGGTGCAACTGCCCAGAAAGGTGTGGTGGATGCCCCATTCCTGCAGACATTGAAGGTTAGGCTAGACTAGACTCTGAGCCACCTGACAGCTGTATGTGTCCCTCTTTGTTGCAGGGGAATTGAACTAGATGACCTTTAAAGGTCCCTTCCAACTAAAACACTTCTATGATTCTATATTTTACTCAATAATACGTTCTTTGATGTCTAAGGAGTATAGCATATCTATACAGGATGAAACTAATTAACTCAATTTCTCAAGCTGAACAAAAAAACAAAGTTCTGCTGTTGCAGTGTTCTAAGTAGTGAGACTAATTTATTAAAGCAACAGAAGGTAACTGCTATGAGAAGTCATGTTGATATTATCTTGGATTCCATTTTAATTTCACTTAGGAGTCATCAGAAGGTCCACATCAATGTCTTACGTAGATGGCTATGTAGGGACGTGGCCAAAAGAAAAAAGGTAAGTGGTCTTACTTTAAGAATTGATTCAAAACTGATTGTGTATTGTATATTCTTGATTGTGATTTGCAGTTTCAAAATCTTGTAATTAGTTTATAAAAGTAGAAAGTGAAAGGAAAACTGTATCATGGGATAAGAACTCAGTAATAGAAAACAATCTTTAGAAATAAATTATTATTTAAATTATTAATGTTAAATACATTTACATTTACCTACTACAGTTAGCCAAACGAGTTGAGTCACATTGTTAATGAGTTCAGTAGTATCAACAAATAGTATAAAAACTGGTATTACTTTGTATATAGTAAGAACAGTAAGGCTGGAGATGTCTCCTTTTTCAGTTAGACCAATCATAAACTCTGAATGTATAGGATGTAAACTAAAATGAAAATAGTAAGAGTTAAAATGAAGGATTATTCTGCAAGTCTAAGTTGTCTTTTCACACCTTCGTTCTGATCTAGACTGGCAGTTTTTATATTCTTGAAGTGTTTCAAACTTACTCCAAGCTACTAAAAAGCACTGGCTAGCTCTAAAGAAAGTGTTATTCTATTCTATTTTATTTTGCATTTTTAATGTATTCTGTCTGTGAATTGTGCTGGTTGAAATACGGTACACATAACAGTCCATTTAATACTACGGTCTTAAAATAACTTGTAGAACAAATATGAATATTTTGTTATTAATCATTAGTTGCTCATTTATTTCCTTTGCTCTTATCTCTGTTAGGTCATCATTACATGGAGTTTCATTTGATATTTCTTTTGACAAAGAAAAAAGCATTCCAGTATCTTCTCCAAACAGAGGTATTACTAGATCTGTGAGCAACGAAGGCCTTACATTAAACAATAACCGTGTGCCCAAACATATTAGAAAAAATCTATCCTTCAGACCAGTAAATGGAGAAGAGGAAAATCAAGATATTGAAGAGGAAGGAGACACAGTAGTTCATAAGGACACAAAGACCAATCAGTCTTTTACCACTAATCAAAGAAATGCCAATGAGAGCAGTCACTGCAGGTTTCCAAATGGAGCTTTGCAAAACAGAGCCATTCTGGATGATTTTGGCAATCAGATTGAAACACCAACAATTGAAGAGGCTTTACAGATAATTCATGACACTGAAAAATCTCCCAGAGTTACCCAGACAGACCAAATTACAAATGGCTTCTTTCTTCACAATCAGGAAATGAGCATCTTGAATTCAAACATCAAACCAAATCAGTCTACCCCTGATCTGATCACAGACACAAAAGGTGCTTTAAGTCCTGTGACTGACAATACAGAAGTAGATACTGGAATACACGTTCCTTCGGAAGATATTCCAGAGACTATGGATGAGGATTCTTCTTTAAGAGATTATACTGTAAGCATGGACTCTGACATGGAAGAACCATCTAAATTTCTTCAGGATTATGATGTAAGAGCTAGCAATCATAGGGATCAATTAAGTCCCTGTCCCAGCTCAGTAAGTACCAAATCTCAGGCTGGCAGCAGTGCTTCTTCAAGTTCAGGAGTTAAAATGACTAGCTTTGCAGAGCAGAAATTCAGGAAGTTGAATCATGCAGATAGTAGAAGCAGTGGAAGCAGTTCACAGAAAACCACACCAGAAGGTTCTGAGCTGAATATTCCTCATGTAGTTGCTTGGACTCACATTCCTGAGGAGGCATCTGTTCCCCAGGGAAGAGACACTACACACTTACTGGCTTCAGAACTGGTACATCTTAGGATGAAGCTGGAGGAAAAGAGGCGAGCGATTGAAGCCCAGAAGAAGAAAGTTGAAGCTGCTTTCACAAAGCAGCGGCAGAAAATGGGAAGAACAGCATTTCTTAATATTGTGAAAAAGAAAGGTGATGGAGTATCACCTCTCCGAGAAGAAGCAGCAGGAGCTGAAGATGAGAAGATATTCACTGACAGTAATAGAGTGAAAGAAAGAGAAACTCAAAAAGCAGATGAACAAACCAATAAACCTTCAGAAGTAATAAAAGAAAACCCTGAAAGTTCTCACAACAAATGGTCTAAGTCTCCTGCTACTCCTATGGATACTGAAAAGCAGTGGAATTTAGCTAGCCCCTCAGAAGAAAATTTTAATGAAGGTGATATCTTAGAATATACCAAATCTATTGAAAAACTAAATTCTTCCTTACACTTTCTACAACAAGAAATGCAACGTCTCTCCCTTCAACAAGAGATGTTGATGCAGATGAGAGAGCAGCAGGCTTGGGTTATTTCTCCTCCTCAGCCCTCTCCTCAGAAGCAACTTCGGGAGTTTAAGTCTTCATCAAGGCAAACGGGAGCTCCATCTCCCATTGCACCTTTCTCACAGGAATCTCCTCGCTCTACACATCAATCTCCGCAGTCATCCAACAGGAAGAATGCATCTTTTCACATAAAAATGCCAAGGACTCCTAGGCCAAATGAATTGAAAATTACACCTCTAAATCGTACCTTGACTGCCCCAAGGTCTGTGGATAGTCTTCCTCGCTTGAGAAGATTTTCTCCAAGTCAGGTTCCCATTCAAACTAGATCGTTTGTTTGCTTTGGAGACGATGGTGAACATCTAGATGAACCTCAGTTGAAGGGAAGTCTTTTGAAGGAAGTCAAGCCTACAGAAGAGGTAGCAAAAGAAGAAGGACCAAAGTTTCTGAAAAAGTGTGAACGGAAGTTGGAGGAAAAGGAGATTAAACCCCTTGAATCTAATGTTTCTGAAGTATTATCTCAGCCCATCGTAGAAACTGTCTGCCTCACCCCAAATGAAGATCAGCTAAGTCAACCAATATTACCAACAGCAGCTCCCAAAACAGCTAACTTAATTGAAGTTTCCTTATCAGATTTGAAGCCACCAGAAAAAAAGGAAGTATCTGTTGAGAAATACGAAGGTGAGAGTGATAGAGAACAATTTGAGGATGACCAGAAAGTGTGTTGTGGATTCTTTTTTAAGGTAAGAAAACTAACTAATGTGCATGTTTGCTACACAGCTTCCTCTGAAGGGGAACTACTTTGTTGAGATATGGCAGTTCAGTAATGGCTTTGTACTGAAGTCAAAGCAACTATAAATGTGCAAACATACCTTCTGCACTTGATGACTAATTGACATCGTAGGAGTGGTCTGATTCTAGTGCATTGCACTTCTTAGCGTGGCCTTTCATAGTCATGGAAGAGTGTTTGGGGGTTTTGGTGAGGAAGATGTGTGCTGAACGTAGATTTATTTTGAATGTAAGCTTTTGTGACCTTAATTAAATATGCCTACTTATCACTCCAACTCGTACTTCCCTGTTCTCTGCCCAAGAATAATTAAAAGCTTGTCAAGTACAGCCTCAGTTGAACGTCTCAGTTGCCCTTTGAAGAGCATTTCTCTCTCTGATGGCTAGCTGTGGGAGTACAGTCTTTTGAGACTCCCTTTTGAAATTGAAAGTTATATTGATGCGGGCTTTTAGCAATAATGCACATAGTGAGAGGGACATCTAGACAATGAAAGCCAGAAAGATTTAGAATTTCCACCTTGGAATACCTCAAAATGTTGCAACAAGAGGTGAAGAGAGATGTGCCCTACTTGTCTAGGATCATTCCTCAGTTCTAAGAGAACAACTGGCTTGATCAGCAGAAGTAATTTTATATGCTGCCTTGTTATTGCTCTTTGTGATAAATTCCTTTCATCTCTTTATACACAGAAACTTCCAAAGCTAAATGTAGGAGTTTATGCAATATGGGGTCTGACTCTAAACTGGAACATTTCACTTAGCAGTTATTTTCATCCCAGTGTTCAATTTTGTTTCACTTTGGAAGTAAAAATTCCTTTTTAGTATTCTTAAGATAAATCTTTTGAAATTAATTTATTTCTAATTACCTCCAAACTGTATTAAGATATTGCAACCCAGTCTACACAGTTAAGTGCCTAATGACTTGACAAAATCTGTTGATTAATGTAGACATCTTAATATTCGGGTCCTTTTTCCTTCAAATACTGTTGTTGCTAGGATGATCAAAAGGCAGAAAATGATATGGCAATGAAACGAGCAGCATTATTGGAGAAACGTTTGAGAAGAGAAAGAGAAACTCTGCTTCGAAAGCAGCAGCTGGAAGCAGAGCTAGAACATAAGAAAGAAGAGACGAGGTAAAACTAATGACGTATTCTGATCCAAATGACCGGTAACCACGAACATAGAAATGTCATATTTAAAAGCGTAATTTGCATGTCAAATAATTCATCTTAATGTATCCAAGGCTATTTAATCCTGGAGCCAGATGTGATTAGGAGCCTAGCTGAAGACATGTGCCAGCTGGTCCTGTAAAATCAGCAGGTGGCCGCAGTCCATAGCTTAGATTCAACATGAGCCCTGCTGACCTGACTGATGCTCCTCGGATTGTTACCCTGTCCTACACTTGATATTCTGAGGGAGAGCTTATCAATTTGGGCTTCAGTCTGCACAAATGTACAAGGGCAAGTTCTTCTGTTCCTCTTATTGATGTCGGAGAACTCTAACATTCTGAAAATCTAATGCTTGTGTTTTCGTCATTGGCAACATGCTAGCTATAACTGTTAACTTGGAAAGTTGCTACTGTTGAATTTATCTGTGATTTCTTCAGACGCAAAACAGAAGAAGAACGTCAGAAAAAGGAGGATGAACGAGCACGGCGAGAATTCATTAAGCAAGAATACATGAGAAGGAAACAACTAAAGCTTATGGAAGAAATGGATACTGTTATAAAACCACGTTCCCTGTCAATCAAACAAAAAAAGCCACGTCCAAAATCTATTCATAGGGATCACATTGAATCACCTAAGACACCAGTCAAAGGTCCACCAGGTAACCCATGTTCCTGTGGAAAAAGAGTCTGTTCATGCTAAAACACCAGCTTAGGTTTTGGTACTAACAAGCACATGCATTTAGAAGTGTCCTGTGCTAAACTGATGCTGCCCATGTCAAAACTGGAGAGCAAAATTTGTCAATAAAAATGAAAAGATGAATGTCACTTACTTGCTATGCATGTGTGCATATATCAAGAAACAGAAATGTTTAACAATATGAAAACCCACAGAAACAGCAATATATGCAACAAGTTTCATACACACACATGTACTCTTACCAGTCACGAATCTCTCCTTGCACCTGACAAACTAAAAATGAGTAACACTTGGCAGAAAGGAGATGGATAAATAATATGGTCACTATAAATTAAGAGTACTTAGGCTCCTGCTTAATACAGACAGAACTGAATTTTACTTTAATATTTTGTATTTTTATTCTGCTTCAGTTGCTTAGCTGTCGCATATGCAGTTATGAGCGTTACAGCAGCACCAACCAGGTGGAACAGTTTAGCATTCATTTAGATATCAAATGACTGCAGTAGTGATTGAAAGAAATGTTGCCAATTTCCAATTAGAAAAAGGTAACCAGACCAATTAGAAAATAGTAACCAGACTGCTGTTATCCTTTTTGTTATAGCCTTGTTATGTTACTACATTTGCTCTAGCAGCTTCCCTCCATCTTCAGTGAAATCTAAACTATTTCCAGTAGTCCAGTCTAAGCTTTAAATTAAATCTCTTAAGTTGTTTCTTTTTTTTTATTAATAAGAGCTTTTTAACTACCATTGCACTCACTGATTAGCATAGTGCCCCATGTTCATGCTTCACATTAATGCTAGTTGCAGGCTATCCCAGATGGCTGCAAATGGCTGGGTGCCAGAAAGTGTTGAGGTAAAGTGCACCAAATATGCATGCAGGTATATCATATATTGGAGTAAGAACTGTGTATGGAAAAGCACTTAAACTTTGGATGCTGGTGTTGGGTCTAATGAACAGACTCTGCTATGCTACTTGCATAGGTTTTTAAGCTTTAACTTTGTTTTTATCCAGGTTCACAGCTTTATCGTGTTTTTTCAGTATCTAGTCTTTCACTGGCATCGCTGAATACAGGGGACAATGAGAGTGTGCAGTCAGGCAAGAGAACGCCAAGGTAAAGCTGAGAGAACCATTTCTTAAAAAAAAATAATAATTGTATAAAATTAGCATTAATTTTCCTACTCAAGAACAAGTATATTTTTGTGATGCAAGATATTAATGGTTTCCACTCTCAGGCATTAGGAAAAAAAATCGTCATTTATTTCACTAATTATATCAAGTAAACAGCTATAAATGGGGCGAAATTGTGGCCTCTTGAATTCACCTGCTTGTAGTTAAGTCTCAGCTTGTAAATATTTTATTAAACCTGTGTGCTATGTGTATCTACGTAGCTTCTTTTCTATCTTGACATAGTAACTTCTTGTCTGTGATTTCCTCTAAGTGGTAGTACAGGAAATAATTGTGTTCACTGGAATTCTAGGCTTTTCTGAATACAAGAATCTATTTTGCATTAATAGTTATCAGAAATTGAAATGAGAGATCACAGAATCTTGCAGAATTACAGAACTGTGTAATCACACGCAGTACATTTCAGAAACAAGTTTGAAGTCTCCTTCATGTGAAATGGATGTAAAAATAGTTTTTATAGAACACAAGTTTATTCTTTGAATATTGTAGTTTTTAAAATCGTTTTTCTAATAAATGTTTAGATCTGAGTCTGTGGAAGGTTTCTTATCTCCGAGTCGCTGTGGTAGTCGTAATGGAGAAAAAGATTGGGAAAATGCATCTACAACTTCTTCAGTTGCCTCTGCTACAGAGTACACAGGTCAGTGACAGCAATATTCAGAAATGTACCTGGCTATTGGTGGTTCTGCACATGAAAATGTTTTGGTTGTCTGCGTTTGCAGTCTTAAAACTTTGTGAGGATGCTTCCATAGAAGTTAAACTATCTAAAACACGGTTATAAAGCAAGACGAAAATTTTAAGCTCAAAATAAAGGTTCTGTCTCAGTAGCGTTTGTGAACTGCAGTTAGGCTTAGAACAGCAGATGGACTCAAAAGTTACCCTGTGCATTTTGATCTGTCCAACAAGGCAAGAAGAGCTGAAATTTAAGCTCAATTTAGAATAGTTACAAAAAGCAAAAACAAAATTGCAACAGAAAAATAGTTCTCTTAATAATGTGAAGTTAAATATTCTGGACCTTTGTTTCTAAATGGATTCTTCATGGTTTATTACAAACTTCATAGTCTGACTTCTAATTCTTTATTTTATCAGGAATCAAAAAGTAATGGTGTCTTCATCCATTGTGTCTAAATGTATACCATACAATATTGCAAAGACCTTGCACCATCATCATTACAAAGACTGTTTTTGCCCACCTAATATTACTTTGTATGTTAAATAGTAAAATAACACTAAGTATTTTATGTCAACTTCTAGAGAGTTCATGTGTGATTGATGGGCCAGTGTAGCTCTGTTTGTGATGGTAAATGTTTATTAGTAGCAAAAGAGTGGCGTTTTATTTACTTGTGAAATTTGTGAACTCTAGCCCAATTCTAATTTATTTCTGGATTTGTGTTTTCATGCAAAAGGTTAATGGAAAAAGTACTCACAGTATTTAAAGTATCTCTTTGTTGGGCTGTTTTTAAATTAGCTGACTTGTCATTTTTTCCCCAAAGGACCAAAGCTTTTCAAAGAACCCAGTGCTAAATCCAATAAGTATATAATTCAGAATGCTCTGGCACATTGCTGCTTGGCTGGAAAAGTAAATGAAGGTCAAAAGAAAAAGATACTGGAGGTAAGGGAGGGTGTTCTTTCCTCTCAAGCATAAATGCCTACGTCAAACCATGCTTAAGACACTAGGAAGACACTTGAGTGTAAATGCAAATACTGAAAGGAAGCTTTTTCTGAGATTACATCAGCTCTTATTAAAAGGTTTGAGTAATTTCTGTGGCTTGTTTCCTCTGTGGACAGTAAGGTTCTCTAGTACTGAAAAAACAACAGCTTACCACATTGGACGTGCAGCATAATATGGGAAGCTGAATTAATTAAAAGGCACGTTAATTAACTAGTAGCTACTATCTGTTTCATGTGGGAACTTTAGTATGAAGATTGTTATCATCTGCTCACACACTTGCATTTCACAACTTGAAAAATACTGATTTTATTCATAAGGATCCTCATATTGGTACCCTTGTAACAAAAGCTAATTTTGGAAATAGCAAGTGAGAAGTCAATACAGACTCAAGTGTGAGAGCAAAATAACTCCTAGAAACCTCAGGAGAGGATAGCTCTAAAGTGGTCAAACTTTTTTTAGAATGCAGCATAAATATTCAGAGCAAATCTCACAGAAATTGTGTTGGGTGGAGTAGGAATTTGGAGATTTCAGCTACTGAAGAATCTTTGCTTCGTGCTTATCAGCTGACTTGTTAACTTGACCAGCTTGAATGCATTTAGGGATGACTGAAACCCATTTTAGCACTGGCAGATCTTTTAGGCACATATGTACAAATGTATATTTCCTGTTCCTAAACTTGCTTAGCAAATTATAATGATTGAAAAAAAATGTTTTAACAGAAAGGGTTGCACATAAGTTTCATCTCTGATAGAAAACAAATTCAAAATGACAGTGATAATTTTGAATGTTTCCTAGCTACAATGCAATGTTCATATTGTGAATTTTTCTTTCTTTCTTTCTTTTAAAGGAAATGGAGAAATCTGATGCCAATAATTTCTTAATCTTGTTCCGGGATTCAGGCTGCCAGTTCAGATCTCTGTATACATACTGCCCTGATACTGAAGAAATTAATAAATTAATAGGGATAGGCCCCAAATCTATCACAAAGAAAATGATTGAGGGACTGTATAAATACAACTCTGACAGAAAGCAGTTTAGCCACATACCTGCTAAAACTTTGTCTGCCAGTGTTGATGCAATTACCATTCACAGCCATTTGTGGCAAACCAAGAGACCCGTAACTCCGAAGAAACTTTTACCCACCAAGGCATAGTAGATGGGAGAAATTTCGCTTCAGACAATTATGATAAACTTGCACTTCATCTTTACTGCCTATAGGAAATAGATCTCTAGTTGCCAACAAGACTCTTAGAGCTTAAAACTGGACACAAAGTTCTATTCTCATGTCCAACTGGAATGTAAACACAGTGTTTAGGAGTGCAGAAGATTGTCGCTTAAGTGAACACTTTGAGTGATTACAGAAATGTTTGACTTGTGTGGAGATCTGTATGTGCTAATACAATATATAGAGTATGTCTGCTCTGTATTTTGTTTAGATACACTGAAGCACTGAATGTTCATCTTTAGTGAATCAAACTACATTTTTTTTATATCCGTTGCCTTATATGTTTGTATTTGTGCTCGTCTTGAAATTTCTTTCTTTCTCTCTTCAGAGAGAGAAATACTTCCTAATATCCTCAGTACCATTGAACTTTGCATATTGACTCTTACACTAAAGACTCTATAATGTTATACATCACAGAAAAACAGCTGAACGGGTCTGTTCTGCAAAATCCTCATTGAGTACTGTAATAAAATCAGCTCATTCTCCTAAGTAATTATAATTCTGTTTCAATTAAATAATACCCATTTGCTTATAGACTAAACAGTAAAGCAAAAATCTTTGAGTTATTTTAGAATTCCTTTCAAATGAATTATTTAGCAGGTCAGGCTGTATTTGAATAATGGAGTGATTCCTGTCCTAGTAAGTTACCATCTGAGAACTGATGACTGACTGTGTGCATGTTCATAATCCTATTAAACGCAAAGCAAAACGATTTGGCAGACCTATAAAACAGTTTAAGCAAGTGTGCATTATTTTGCATTGTTGTAGATAAAGAGTGAGCACACAGTTACTGTGTCTCTGTGAGAGGAATAAAAACTTGTGAAAGAATCAGAACTAGATCCCTGATATTTTCCTGACAGAACACTAAGAATATTCAGAAGAATCGCAGAATGCACTGACACACAGATCTTTTGGGAGCACCGTATCTAGTTGCCACTGACTTTAAGATTTAGGTCACTGTTCATTCTTTCTGCCTTCAGATCAGTTTTAAATCTGAACAGTTTTCCAGGGAATAGACAACTGATTCCAGAATTTGCAGTATCTTAGTGCATTCTTTTCTTGACGTATGCTGTCGGATGATGGTTTGTAACACTTAACAAGTATCAATACATATGGCAAAAATGGCCTAAGGCACATTTCAATTAATTGATAATGTGACCATTTACAAAAATAAAGCATATTTCAGTATTATTTACAAAGGGCTGCATTTTGTTTCAAAACAGTGTTTGATTATTTAACAGGTTACCATTCCGTTTCAGTGTTTCTCTTATAATTTGCTTTTAGCATAGCACTGTTCTGAAAGCAAACAAAAAAAACCTACAAACTTGAAGCCTCCCCTACATCTGTGGCTGTTTTGATTATGTACAACAGAGGATTTGTTGGGGGAAAAAATCTCATTCTCAGGAAAAGACTTGAATGATTTTTGATTCTGTTCTGTTTCAGTGTTGTGACAACTACATTAACATAAGACAGTGTTGTGCTACAATTGTGTTCTCCATTCTCTTTCATAGGGACACTAAAATTAAGTTCATCTTTCTCTCATTAAAGTGCTTTGAGGGAAACAATGCCTCACTACTATGATGTACTCAGTTACTTATATAAAGATGCACCTGAATGAGATACCATTAAGCAGTTTAGAACAGTACTTTTTTAAATTATTATAAAGCCTTAGGCATCAATGCATCTGGGTTACAAATATTTTCTCAAAAATGCTGTCAGTTTTACTGTAATTTATGTTCTTATATTTATGTATATTTGTTAAATCTGTAAAAAAGAAAAAAAAAAGAACAAACACTTTAAAATATATGTTTAATATGTTTGTGGCTCAAAATTATTTGTGGTTAGCTGATTCCTATTGTTTGCATGTATATCACCAGGATATGTAACTCATATTTCAAGTGTATACATATTGTGTATATAGCTATAAATAATATTAAATGGGGGAAAGAGCGTTTGCACATTCTGCCTGTGAGACAGTTCCTACGAATACCATTGTAGGGACATCTTGAATTGCCCTACAAAATTGTGTATAATATACAGTGATACAAGAAACCAGAAGCTTGGAATCAACTCTTACACACGTCGAAGAACTTCACAAGAAGTTTAATAATGGGAGGATTTTTATTTCTAAAACGTGTACTGTGATTTAAATGGTAATTTGCAACACCGTAAGGACATGCACACATTAACCTAATCAGAGTGAGTTTAAGTACATAACTGAGGAATTATTTGATTCATTTTAAATATATCTGAATGTATGAATGAAATTTACACTTGTCAACAGGTTAAAGATATGTGCACTGCTTAAAAGTAGAATGTGAATAATGCAGTTGAAAAGTTCCTTGCTCGCAGTATAAAGTTTTACTTAATACAGGAAAAGTAAAGCTCAACATGCTTTTCCTTTTTAAGCCTGCAGATTTTCTAATTACAATGGGTCTGTGGTTGGGATCGTGTTTAAAAAATAAAAAATTAAAATGAATTGAAAACGTTAAAATGAAAAGGAAGCTTTCCATGAAGGCCAGTATTTATCACTGACCTTTTCAGAACACACTGGTGCTTTCATCAGGGGTATTACTATTGTTGCTATGACTGAATTGCCAAACTATCATGTTAGTTTTTGGAGCAAAATTTCCTATTCTAACAGTCACAACAGCTACTGATTTTTTTTGTTAATTTTATTTTAGAGTGACTGTTAGTTTTTATTATTTGGCTGTTTAAAGCCAAATTCAGCTATTTAATTGATTTAATGGGCACTGTTGAAAAATGTACAGTGTATTGTGTGCTTACTTGTCCACTTCTATGGAGCATAGCTTCCATACTTTTTCAAATGCTGTGCTGTAAAATATTGTCATTGCTACTTATGTGGTACTGTTGTAGTTTTTTCCTTTCATTTAAATAAAAGCATGGCACCAAAGGTGTATTTATTTCTTCTCGCGCTTATGCCTAAAAAAAAAAAATGGAAACTGTAAGAAGTTCACATTCATGCTTAATTTTTCTTTGTATGTACAATTTTTAGGAAGTATCCAAAACTTTTTATTTCGCCTTCTTGTATTGCTGTCTTTCACATATAAATGTTTTTAAATGTTATTTGAACGAGGCTAATAAGTAATTGGGCTTCTCGCTGCCTTCCTGATATCAACACAGACTTATCTTATTCTCTTCAGAAGTGAGTTACACAATTTCAAGTCAACTGATACAACCCTGTAGTCCAGTCCAGTTCTGTGTTCAAAAAACATAGAAACTTACTGGATTTGAAGGATTGCTTCAAAAGGGAAGTTTTAAAGATGATCTACTCTTGATCAAGATGATTAAGACAGCTAATAAAGGACTTCTTTTGTGACGTAAGTTGTGTTTGTTAGTTGTGCAATCTTGAAGAGAAATAGTATTAAAAAAAAAGTTCTTGCTTCCAGATATGTAAATTAGTGTTTCATTTCCATCCTAAGTCTTACCTTTCTGTGGGCATCTTGTGCTGGATTGCAGCTGAGCAAGTTCTGCTGAAAAGGGTTGTGACATCACCGCAACATCAACAGGCAGACTGAATTGTTGTGCTAACAACAGGGATGAACAGTGTCTCAATTTCCGATCTACCCTAAGGGCAGCTTCAATAATATAGGAAATCCAATACCAGGATTTCTAGCAGTGAATTGAAAACTGAGGAAGAAAATGAATAGTCTTTCCTCCTTTCCCCCAAATCAGCATCACAAAAAGATGGAAACGTATAAATGTACAGTTAAATGTGGATAAACTTTAAAGCTTACTTGAAGATAATACTGAAATAATAGAAAATATAAAGATTTGAATGGGTCTGTTATAGTTGCTAAAAATCAGGGCCCATTTTTGTGATGGACACAGACTGCTGAATGCTAGTGGCAGATTATGTGCAAGGTTAGCATTCCAAGAATGTGTCTAGCCCAGCTGACGTTGTCTGTGGCCACCTGCATCATCTGTAAAATAGTCTTTTTTTCTCTGAAGCAGTGCAAAACAGACTGCAGTGCCCTGTCTTGTCACTAGCCAATGCAGAACTCCTCCTCTACTAATCCTGATATTCAAGCTCTCTAAAACCCACACCCAACAGCTTTGCTATTCATGGAGTCACCTTCTGTGCCATAATAACTAGGGAGTTCAAAGCAGGCTGAGGCCGCCCCATAGATATCCTGTGCCAGAATAAGAAGTTCTGAACAACCAAAGAACAGGGGCTTCTATCTCCCCTTTTCCAATGGGATGCTGCTACATATCCTCTCCAGATGCTTCAGAATAGAATTATTAACTCCCCCAAGCAGGCGCATCCAGTAATGCTAATGGTTCATCCCCCCTCCCTGAGGGCAGATCCTTGGTCCAGGAGATCTCTTTCAAGACTGCAGGAATTGACTGCTTCCCTGGGAAGAGCCGTATATTCTCAGTAGGAAACAGAATAGTTTTAAATTTGGAATTAATTCTTTCTGTGGAGTCTGTAACTTGGGAGAAGCCTTACTGTTCTTTTGTCCCAGAACTCTTGTCCTCCAGAGGTGGAGTCTCACAGATTCGATCTCCAGACCTCTCCTCTCCGGAAAACAGTTCCTGTGAAAGAGATTGGTAAACCATAGTAATGCCATTGTGAAATTAAGATTAAATTTTAAAACATATGTTCTCAGCTACAGCTTTGTTAGCTTAAACAAAGTTTAATATTTTTAAAAACCAAGTGTACATTCTTTAATGTTTTAAAGTCATGTTTTTCCTTGCTCCCTTGCTATCATTACTATTATATCACTTCCATTAGGAAACAGTTTCGTTTCTATAATTAAGTTTTCTTTTAATCTTTGCCTCCAGATGCAATTAAGCAACAAGTGATAGCTTTAGCAACAGAAGGGGTCAGTGTTTTAGCTAGTGAACCCAGCCAGCTTCCCGGGATGTGGAGCTGGGAGCTCGGTGCTGCAGAAGGAGCCGGCAGCTTCCAGTCCTGGCTCGTCCACTGCAGAGTCGCTGTTGCTCAGCCTGGTGGCACCTCGCCCAAGTTGCTCCTCGCAGGCCTGACTGCAGGACATCTCTGCGCATTCCTTTCAGAAAGAAGAAAGAGAGAACAATATTACGAGGACATTTGCCAGCTGCCCCCTTGGCTGATTCTTAGCAAAACAGTTTGCAAGCTGAATCAATGCGCTGTGCATTTTAAGAGTGTGAGAGAACCCAGACTGATCCCTGACAACCTGTCACGTATGGCACGTGTAATCCAAACTGAATCAGGTCTCTGCTATTTCCTCTATTATTAGGTTGTCATTCTCCATTTTGGCAGGGCTTGCTAACACGGTGCTGCATGTGTCCACGCAAAGCACTGGCATTTTAATGTGCTTCACCATCTCACAGCAGTATCTGGACACAGAGAAAGCATACTCAGTGTCCACGTAATAATTCTCAGCCACTGTCTTCTGAGAATTACAAAGATGCATTCTATTGCACTGAACGTCAAATCACTTGAAAATGAATCTTCACATCTCGCATTTATACGTTTGATGTTTTGTGAGGGATAAGCGTTTTACCCCAGTGAGGGCCGTGAGGGAGCTGGCACCGAGCTGCTGAGCAGGCACAGGGCCAACGCAGCGCAATTCCCGCCGCTAAGCGCCGTCACTGGGCACGCTCTCCACATGGCATCCTCAGCGAAGGCTAGGCGGTTCCCGCAGCCCTCAGAGAGCCGCTGCGAGCCAGGGGCAGGCCCGGGGGCAGGCCGCTCCCAGGGACGAGCCCGCACTCGCCGGGCTCAGCCGCCGCCCGATCCCGCCCCGCCCGCGGTTCCCTCAGTGCCGCCCGCCGCGGCCCGGGGGCGGGAGGGGGCTCGCCCCGCCGCTAACAAAGCGCGGCCCCGCCCCGCCGCCGCCACCAGCCGCTCCCCGCCCCCGCGGCGACGCCCAGCCAGGCCGGCCCTGGTCGCTTCCTCTCAGGCGGCGAACGGGCACTCCGCCCCGGCGCTGGGAGGGTCCTGGGCGCCGGGCGGCGAGCGTGAGGGCGGGCGGCGGCCGCGTCGCCGAGCGACAGCGAGACCCCGGCCGACCGAACGCGGCCCCGGGCCCGCCCCGCAGCGAGGCCTGCCGCCATCTTCTCCTCACGCCCCGCAGCCGGCGCGCGGACGGGCCGCTGGGCCCCAGGTGAGCGAGTTCGTGCGGGCGGCGGAGGAGCCAGGCAGCGCGGCCCCAAAGGCAAAGCAGCGCCCGGCTCGGCTCAGCGCTGAGCCGAGCCGGGCGCTGCTTTTCCCTTGGGGCCGCGCTGCCCGGCGGTCCTGTGTCCTCGCCCGCCGCAGAGCATCGTCCCGGCGCGGCGCCGCCGTCCCTTTGTTGCGGCGCTTCGGGACGGGCGGCCCCATCAGCCCTGCGGCGTGGGCCCGGCCCGGCGGGGGCCGCGGGGAGCTGCGGGGCGGCTCTGCGGCCCTGCCCGTGCTGCCCGGGCCCGGTGCCGCGTGTCGGAGCGCAGCGCTGGTGCCGGTGTTCCGCCGGCTGAGGGGGTGTGAGGGAGAGGAATAAAGGCGATCTCGGAGCAGGTGCGCTGTAGTCTGAACGCGTTCGCTTATTCTGTAACGCGTTCTCGTTCTCCGTCGCGCTGTGGTGAGGAGGTGCTCCCGGCGCTGGCGCCGAGATGCTGGGGTTGGTGAGCCAGGAGCTGTGGGTGAGTGCTGTGTCTGCGGTGAAACGCGTCGCCGGGCTCTGTCGGTGTGACCGTGAGGGGTTGAACCGCTCAGGAATCGAGGCAAGAAATAGTAGAATTCCCAGCCCGGCGCTGAGGGCGTGTTGTGTGCTGCTGGGCTGTTTGGGAGGGATGGAGACAAAGGAATAGTGCTTGTTTGGGAGTTTCACTACTCATTTGTATTCCACAACATCACATCTTGCTGGTACTGTCATGTGAATGCAGATGCAATTGAATCTCTTTAAGAGGTGTAACTTAAAGACTATCCAAAAATCACTTTCTGCTTTATAAGCATTTTCCCAAAGTAATGTATTTGCATGCGTGTTTCGGTTCCTTAAAAAACAATGTGCTTATAATGCCAAGTGGTGTTTCGTGCAATTGATTTGTTCTTAAACATGAATGAGAGCAGAACAAGAATGACTCCTCTCCCTAGGATGCAGAGGAGTAGAGAAGCGTAAGAGCTTGTTTAAAGGGCATCTTGTGCATTGGAAGTGGAGAAGAGGTGTGTCAGCTGAGTGGCAGCAAAGTTGGTTGTGTTTTTTGGGTTTTCTCGATTTTGACTT
Source organism: Cyrtonyx montezumae (assembly GCF_038088225.1). Lineage (NCBI taxonomy): Eukaryota > Metazoa > Chordata > Aves > Galliformes > Odontophoridae > Cyrtonyx > Cyrtonyx montezumae. Next base: position 19,679,220 of record NW_027071825.1, on the reverse strand, counting down.
TGTTAGGAGATGGTTATGGGGATTCAGAAGGAGGGCCAATGTTGGAATGGGCTGCTGTGAAGATGGGTAAGAAAAAAAGAGTGCATTGTTAGTGGAGGACACCTGGACTTCTAAGCTTTAATACTCCCTTCTTGTCATTTACACCTCAGGTTAGTGCTGTGCTTGGGTTGTTCTTGAGTATTAGTGCTAGAGCTGATCAGATTGTGACGCTGTGCGCCATATGTGCTGGCAGAAAGCATTGCAGTGGGATGGACCAAAGATACAGCTTGAGCTTTAATCTTGAGTTTCCCTGCTGTTTGCTTTTTTTATTATTTATTTTTATTCGTACATGCACCATTGATTGCCAGAAAAACTGACTGACTTCATAGTGTCATGCGTAAACCTATATATAGCTGTGATGTCACCATGGTGTTACAGCACTGCTTATTATTTTGACAGCATAATGCAGAGAAGTCTGGACTCATCAGTCTAAAAAACTTCCTATGAAGTGAAGAACTTCAGTAGGTTTACCATTCTTTTTTATCTGCTTGTCCAATAAGAATGTTGTTCTGACACCAGAAGTGCACTGTTTTTCATAATCTTGCTGATGTATCAGCTTACTGGAACATTTCAAACTGTCTTCTGACAGCAACAAACTAAGTATTTAACTTTTTCTAGCAGGATGCTGAAGGCGCCATTACTTGTTCCACGTGAAGTGGGGAGGGAGTGCTGATCATCCTTTATCCAATTTATGTGGAGAATATAAACAGCATAAAGAACTCAGGTTTTAGAACCTGACGGAAGTTCTACATTCAGAACAAGCTGGTCCTGTTAAAGCTGTACAGAAAATAGGAGCTAACTGCTTGCAGGTGCTGAAGGAGCCCACCATCAGATAAGTGCCCTGTGGCAGCAGAAGGAGCTCTGGAGGCATTCAAGAACCGTGTCGATGTGGCATGGAAGGTTGTGGTTTAGTGGACATGTTGCTGATGGGTTCATGGTTAGACTCTGATGATCTCAGAGGTCTTTTCCAACCTTAATGATTCTATGAACTGACTTTCAGGCAGAGTACTGAGTGTTGAGGTTGTTCTTCTGCCAACAGAATACAGAAATAATTGAAGGTGATCTTGAAGCTCTGTAGAGTGACTTCCTATTTAGAGCATACTCCAGTGGATCCAGCTACAAGAAAGCTGGGGTGTGGATGTTCCTTGCTTCAAAGGGAGTGTTAGCCTAAACTGTGCTTGTGGTTTCCTGGTGGTGAGGCTCAGTACAGGTTTGCTTCAGCTTCACTTCGTTGTTTGCCAAGGAAGCCATGTATCATGTAACTGCCAAGGCAATAATGCATAATAAAAGCAAAATGCAAATGTGTTAAATGAGGCTGGGAATTAAAATGTTAATGCTAAATTCCTAGTTAAGTTTGTGTTCGTTTCTTTTTCTGGTCTATAAGAATGGAATGGAATTTTTCTCTAGGACCAAAAATTCTGATTCAGTTGCCAAAAGGGGAAATAAAAATGGTGCTAAAATGTAAGGAAAAAGCATTTTGCTACAAATGCTGGCTCTAGGTTTGTGTGTTGTCTGTCCATCTGTTTCCTTTCCTGTAGAAAGGTGTTTTGCAAGCCAGGACTTCAATTTTTCCCCTTGACTTTACAGCCAGGAGTGGGTGCGCAGTCTCTGGGTGTGTCTGCCCGGAGCCCATCCAAGTCACACGTGGCTGGAGAGACTGCAATGAGAATTAAACAGAGCTGCTCTAAGAAGTGAGGCCGTCGTGTCTGGCACAGTCGGGTCTCTGGTGTTCCAGAATAAGATGTGCTGCTATCATCAAATGTTGGCATGTGATTGTAAGGAAAATGAAGAGGAAAACTCTTACTGCCTGATTTATTTATTTTTATCTTGCTTAAAGTTCAGCACCATTTGTTTATGGTGAACGGTTTCACTGGAGTAGTTTGTATCTTCTCCTCATCTCTGGGGAGTAATTGGGGTATTTGTGACTCCTTACTGAAGACACTTTGCTCTGTATGGTAGCATCCATTTGTTTTTCTGTTCACTTTAGTTTTACTTTGCTCATTTCTGGGGATGTGGCTTCCTGCTGAGGGCTCGTCACTGATACCAGCTTCTTGTTTTTGTATGTTCTCATAATCCGTTTAAGTCACTTCACAGCTTTGCTCCTGCCAGAAGGTGTGGCTGTGCTGGTTCTGTGTGTCAGCAGTAGTGCCCCTGTGCCTGCCCGGTGAGCAGGCAGGCACTGAGTCGGTGCCTGGCCCTGCTGTGGGTCTGCGAGGTGGTTGGGGAGCTCCTCACACCCGGGCACACAGTGGTGGCAGAGCTGCCCCAGCGGCAGAAGGAACGGTGCTGAGGAGGGGCTGGGAGCAGGAAGCTGGAGGCAGGTGAGGGCATGGAGCTCTCTGGCAGTCGGCGTTTTAATTGGCCTGGGCTGTCCTGGATTTGCAGTGTTAGGTTGTTCATGTAGCACACAGGCAGAAATAGGTGTCCTCATAGAGGAATAACAAAAATGTTTGGCTTAATCTCCGTTTACAGCTTCAAAAAGAGGCTGAGGTATGAATAGACCATGGTTTTTAATGTGCTTTGCTTTTTAAATGTGTTTCTGAGTTTTAAGCTTACATGCAAGTTTTCTAGATAGTGAGGGAATAGCTGGCAAATTCTTAGGCTCTTTGAACTTTTCTGAAAGGCAAACATTGAGGTCCAGTTTCATGTACAGTGCTTCTACTGCAGTAGAATTGGCTTCTTGATAGACTAAACTGGTTTCTCTGGACCCTACATATTCATAAAAAAAGAAAAGAAAACTAAAGGTTCAGTTATTCTTACGTGAGGTTTCAGAATCAACAATGAACAAAACTAGAAGTTGCATTACAAAAATAAGTCTACAGTATTCTGTCCTATAAAACTAAGCAAGAAATCTTAATAGTCAGCATTTGTTAAGCATGCATAAAATAGATATTGATCATCACTGAAATTCTCTCTTTCCTTTCAGGCTGCCATCATGACAGCTGAAGAAACAGTGAATGTTAAAGAAGCTGAAATAATTAAACTGATACTGGATTTTCTGAATTCAAGGAAGCTTCATATCAGTATGCTGGCGCTTGAGAAAGAAAGTGGGGTCATTAACGGCCTGTTTTCAGATGACATGCTTTTCTTAAGGTAGGCCCTTCTCTAGTGCTTAAATACCACATATATGAAAGCATACTGTTGGACTGCTATGTGACACTGAACAGGAGATCTCATCTTACTCTTCTGCTTCCTTTCCCAGTTGTGTTGTCCAGCCCTGTTCTGTGTTACAGCTCTGAAGTTAGCAAAAGTCCTTCTATGAACTATTTAATGTAAATGACAGAACATCAAATAGGCTTTAGAGTTAGGTTTGCTTGTGTTCTTGTTTATTCACGTGTTCATTCTTTTTGACGTTCTGGCAAGCTAATGAATTTGAAGTGGGAAGGAGTCTTAGCCCATGCTGACAGTGATGTGTTTTAAGTCGGACAAAGCTCCTGAGCAGGAGACAGGAGAGTGGCATCTTCCAGCAGTGGTGATCTGTTGTTATCTGCTTACCATGTCATGTGACACTGAACACGTCATTGTTTGGTTTCTAATACACAAAATATTCTTACAGTCCACTCGCACTGAGGTCTGGGATGAGGTACCATCAGGGCTTGGAGGTTTGTGTCATTCACCATTCACTACACTGTCCTCTGAGTCATTAGAAGTACTTACTGTAGATGCCCCGTATAGTGCATTGCAGTCTTCTCTGACATGAAAAAAATCACATCAAAGGTATTTAATAACTTTCTGGAAGCACGAGGAAATAATGTATCTGGTTATTCTCAAAATGTAAATAAAAATAAATTACTGAACAGGTTTTTCTCATGTAGCTTCTCTTTTGATAAGATTGCAGTTACTGGAATAAAATGAAAGAAGAACTGAAGAGATTGAAATTAGTAGTAATACTTGTTTGGATTAACTAAGAATGAAGCAGACTCTGCATCTAATGAGGAGCGCAGCCTTTCCTTTTAGAACTGGACCTGTTACTGAGTACTGTGTGCATTGTGAGTTGAAATAATCCACCTGTGCAATGTAGCACACTGTTCTTGAGAGTTGAAACTCTTTTGCTGGCATGGTTACTTCCAAGCTGTTGCTTTTATACTCTCAGTGTTGGTGCTCTGCACCTCTTAGTATAAAAATAGGTCCAGCAGTAGTTATACAATTAAAGTTAACTCATTTTTAAGTCCACTTCAGTTCTGTGGCATGTCTTCCTTGAATAAATGTATTTAATTAAGATTTCTTGCTTGAAGAATACTCAATAAGAATTACAGGTCAAACAGGATATGCAGGGCCATTTCATCCTTATTGGTATGTCTTTAAGAGCATCAGTATTGGTACCTGTATGAAATTACTTTTTTTACAAAATACTGAGATTTGTATTTTACTGTATCAGTTGTGTTAACATATGTGCAAAGCATTATTTTTTCCAAACAGATTGATCACCTGTTTTATGTTTAAATATACAACTGTCATTTAAACATAGAGCTTTGTAAGCTGATTGCTTAGGAAGAGCAGAGATGTGCTTGTCTGGTGACATGAAAGCAGCGTTGTTGTTTTTCTCTTACTAGGCAATTGATTCTCGATGGTCAGTGGGATGAGGTTCTGCAATTTATTCAGCCTCTCGAATGTATGGAAAAATTCGACAAGAAAAGGTGAAATAGAATACATGTCTATGTCTTTATCCACGAGTTATATTTTTCTTGGGAGTGGTTTTGAAAAATAGAAGAGATTCAGCATTCTTTATGAAAACAGTTGGTTTAAGTTTTAATTGTTTTTTTTGTGTGTGTATGTGTCCTGTATACAGTTCCTAATTGTGTGTGGATGTATTATTTACACTTGAAGTGAAAAATCCATGAGTGCACAATGTGTAATGGGCTTTCATTTGCTTTACATCTCAGGAATGTGATGCTGCATGTTGAACTATTCTTTTATATTTGGATGTATATCTGTTTAAGAAACAAATATGCTTTGTATACTTTTTTATCCCCTTATGACCTTTCAAATATTTTTAATGCGTAATTTCTGAAAGCAATAATTGAAGAAAAACATGTCCTCTAAAATTTTGTGGTTGCAAATTTCTTTAGCTTTGAGCAGAGTTTCTTAACACAGTAACTTTAATTCCTAACTCAGAAAAGAACTGTAAAATGTATTGCTCATCTCTAAATGAATATTGAACTACTGGATCAAGATGGGTAATATTTAACTACTTGCCTGCAGGTTTCGTTACATAATTATGAAGCAGAAGTTCTTGGAAGCCTTATGTGTAAACAATGCAATGTCAGCAGAAGACGAGCCTCAGCATGTAAGATCTGTCTTTGTTTTGGGAATTTTTTTGTTGGCAAAAAACTTATTCACGTATTCTAATTGAAAGAAAAACAAATGCTGCCAGGCTGAACACACAGGTTCTATCTATTACCAAATTGTTTCATAAATAATGGACAAACTAATTGGTGTACTTTGGAAGAAAATGTGATCCTCAGGTCTCAAATGGGATTTTATATGCAAGGGTTGCTTGAAATGTGGTGGTATAGATCAGTGACCATATGTTATCTTTGTGGTCCTGATCTTGAAATTTAGGCCATTATGCTAAAGAACTGTGCTCTTTTTCAGGAGTGTTTTGAAGCGAGCCTGAAAATCAGGGAAATTTATTGTCAGGTCCATATGAAAGATGAAATTGATCTTAACCTTCATTTCTATTGCTTTTAATGAGGAAAGATGCTGTTGTTTCTCTGAAGGCAACAGATGTAGTCACAAGGGACTGAGTTAAATGTGGAAACAGAAGGATCAGCAACCTTAGATTTTCAGAATGGAGACGTGAACGGCAAATCGAAGTGACAGGAAAGGCATGCTGACTTTGGACTTTAAGTTTCTTATTTGTGTTAGTAATGTAAGTAGTAAGTTTCTAACACAAAGATAATCAAAGGAGAAAAATGAAGAATTCCAGTAGTTCTAAACAACTGTTTTGTTTTCAAAACTGATTTAATTCTGTCTCATTTTGTATACTACCGACTTCTCTTGACAGAATTGAGAAAGCTTGAAGTGTTGTAAAGGGAGCACATTCTTCTGTAAACAGTCTGTACACAGTTATTAGATGTACACAGTTATTATACAGGAGGAGGCAGTCAATACCGTTCTTATTTCTGTACTGAATGTTACAGATGTGTAAACACTTGTAGACAAAAGATGCATATGCTGAGAGGATGCTAGGGAACAGATTTTTTTTTTTAAGAGTCTTTTCAACTAAAAATACTAAATTTTATGTATTCAATGTGTTTTTCTGACTTAGTTTCAACAAGCTTTCTTCTAAAAGCTATGTATTCATGTGGAGGTGTTATCTGTTGAGGTTAATTTTTTGAACTTCATATAATGTTTTCCTGATTGGAAAACAAAATCTTAACATAAAAGGCAGCTTAAATTTGCTAGTAACTGGAAACTAGGGAAGTATGCCACTTGTTAGCATTTATGCTGATAGTTTTCCATAGACTTGGGAGTGGGGGAAATGTAGTTGGCCCTGAGAATGGAACTAACCTTCTTTGCTATGCTAGAATTGAAGCTGTTTAGCTGCAGTTTTAAAGTTTTAAGCCTGTAAAATCTGCAGTGATGTGAAAGTTTCATGGATCTGTAGGAAATAAGACCAGGAGTGGGGAAGAAGGTGGAGATTTCAGGAGGTCTAAACATCCAGGAATTTGGCTCTGTAAAAGTTTGCATCAGCAATTTTGGACTCTGTATGATATGTTATTTTACTTAAATAGAAACAGTAATATTAATAAAGGAATGGTAGTGGAAAAGTGCTGCTACTGCATGTTCTTCAGCTAACTGTAGAAACATACGTAGTACAAGCTATTCTGTTTATTTGGGTGTTTTTGCAGCTGGAGTTCACAATGCGAGAGGCTGTGCAGTGCCTACATGCTTTGGAAGAGTATTGTCCCTCTAAGGAGGACTACAGCAAACTCTGCTTGCTGCTCACGTTGCCTCGCTTGACCAACCATGCAGAATTCAAAGACTGGAATCCCAGCACGGCCCGGGTGCACTGCTTTGAGGAAGCTTGTGTCATGGTGGCAGAGTTCATTCCTGCTGATAGGAAACTGAGCGAGGCTGGTTTCAAAGCAAGTAGCAATCGTTTATTTCAGCTTGTAATGAAGGGATTGCTTTATGAATGTTGTGTGGAATTCTGTCAGAGTAAAGCAACAGGAGAAGAAATTACGGAAAGTGAAGTATTGCTGGGGATTGATCTCTTGTGTGGTAATGGGTGTGATGATTTGGACCTTAGCTTATTATCATGGCTACAGAACCTGCCAGCTACTGTTTTTTCTTGTGCTTTTGAACAAAAGATGCTTAATATTCATGTCGATAAACTCCTCAAGCCTACAAAAGCTGCATACGCTGATCTTTTGACACCTCTTATCAGCAAGCTTTCTCCATATCCATCATCCCCAATGAGACGGCCTCAGTCAGCTGATGCTTACATGACCCGCTCCTTAAACCCTGCCTTAGACGGGCTGTCCTGTGGGTTAACAAATCATGAGAAGCGCATCACGGACCTTGGGACCAAAACGTCTCCAATGTCGCACTCCTTTGCTAATTTCCATTATCCAGGGGTGCAGAATCTCAGCCGAAGCCTTCTGCTGGAGAATACTGAGTGTCACAGTATTTTTGAGGAGTCACCTGAGCGGTAAGTGCAACTGCAGGTTTTTTTCACTTTGGCTTAAATTAACATGCATTGTGTTTCTGGATGTAACTGTAACATTGAAGCTTACCTTGGGCGGTTAATTGCTGGTGAGGTAAAACTCTGTAGGTGAATTTTTTCATTCCTGATGTGTATGTGCTGTCTGTGAAATGGCTGTAACTACGTCTTTGTTATTCTGTTCCGTTCTCAGTGTCTGTAAATTTTGGTTGTGATACTGCAAATAACTATACTTCAGGATTTTACATACAGCAGTATGTAAGGAAGGCAGTGGAGACGGCAGCATGCTGGTGTTGTCACTTTCCTCTATCATATACGTTTCTATGGTAGTAGCTTGGCATAAATATTTATGTACCATTTTCCAAACTAAATCTGAGGAAGCCTGATGGACTTATTCCTACTTCTGTACTGTATTCAGATTTTTATTCTGTTTCAAGGTACAAATTCTGTAATAACCGTTTTAATGCGGTGTAAACTGCAAAGTAGACTTCTGTATTCAGAGCTAACACGTGCATCAATGCCTCTCTCTTCTAGCTCCTGAGAGAACAGATTCGGTAACAGGGAAAAATAGTATGTGTCAGTTAAAAGCTCAAGCCTTGGCTTGGCCTTTACTTTGATCAACAGTTCAGCTGTCAAGAATTCAATCCTAGCCAAAGCTGTTAGGTTTGTTTGGTGTTTTTTTTTTTGTCTTGCAGCAGTGTTCTTTACCTTCTTACAGTGATATATCATCTTAGATTATCTCAATGTTTATCTTGAAAGGAGTTATTTTCATTTCTGAGTGATCTGGTTTAACGTTTGTTTTTACTCTTTGTAACTGGAGCTTATACATATCTCAAGAAATATTTCTATAGGAGTTGAGCTATATTCTTAAAGTACGTGCTTCGAAGATCTGAATTTTGTAAACATGTGAATTCCCTCTTGTTTTAGTTATGTGTCAGTGTTAGTGTGTGTAGTCCTGAGACCAATGTTAAAACTCAAGTTTATTTCTTTATTCAGTTACAGGGTACTGAAATAATTAATCACAGTCAAGTAACTGCCTTGTGGAGTAACTAAAATTCACAAATCACTGCAATCTTTTGAAATCTCTTTGAATAGGTGTTTGAATAAGTACAGGTGATAGATCTTAATGTGCTATGCTGTTTTCCTTTTTCTTTAATGAATCTCTCGATGTTTAGAATGACCGTAGGTGTCTTTAAAGCCAGTGTTACGTACTCCAGAAAAAAATCCAACTTCAGATTATGTATCTAGTTTAACTGGTGATATTTACAAGGATATAAACTGGAAAGCTGTGCTTTTTGTGTATATTGCCTTTGCTTCCTCTTCAGTGTGGAAGAAGTTAGAGATTTCTTTTGTAAGTCTTATTTAATGAGTGGTTGCTTGTCTTTTAGTCAGCTAGGTAAATTATATTAACAAAGATAACTGAAGAGCTCAGAATAGCTTCTTTAATAGCTTTGCTCCTAGTCACTGTGTAAAGAGGACTTTGTAAGCTGACAAAACTGAAGATGGGCATCTTAGTTTTCTGAAATGTTCTGCACAATTAACTGATTACTGAAGCATTTTCGAAAGTGTTCCACATGGAAATAATTGCACAGTACAATAAAGGGTGGAAAAAAATGCTGAAGTAGTACTTTGAATGTTCAAGCTGGTTAATTTTAAGCATATCTTTATATTTTGATTTGTAATAGTAAATAAACTAATAATTTATAGAAAACTCTAGTCCAATAGGTAGTTTAGGGCTATATAATTGAAGTGCCAGGAAAGCATCACATGGCATCCAAATTGTTTATGTTCTAAATTTTGTTTTTAAATGTTTGCAAAAAAGGTGCAGTACTGGGCTTTTTTTGTGGTGAAGTCTTTGTTTTGGTTTTGCTTGTTGATTGATTGTTTTAGTGTAACCTGTTGGAAGTGACATTTGCTCTGAAGTGCTGCCTTCAGTTTTATGACTTAAGTAGCTTTACACACTTGTGTGTTACCAGCTTTTACTCTAGAATGTTACTTTTCTCATCTTACAACGGGACTTTCTACTCATACTAATTCTCAATTACACTTTTCCATGTTGCTGCGAGAAGTGATACTCCTGTGGAGCCACAGCATCCCATGGGCAGTGAGACGTTGTCCCAGAGTATAGCTTCAGAAAATGAACCAGTTACTGGAGCACAGAGTCAGGGATCAGCCAAACAAGAGAAAAATGAGGTACTGCTGTTCGTTTAAAAATAACAAAACCTTTGGAGCTGTGTTCTGATACATTGATAATTTGCTTTTTGTGTTGAGAACTTCATGCATGGCAGTAAGTTGTTTTGAGTCTTGGCTGATTTTTTTGTGCGATGTTATAAAACAAAATTGCAATATAGCATCTTGTATAAGACACTTTTTTTGTTATAAAAAGTTCTGCTGTCACTTGAGTATGTAGTGCACCCAGTGAATATGGATTCTCAGATTAGTGCTACTAAACTATTGCATATAACTTAAATCCTGCAGTACTCAAAGTCAGTGATGTAATATTAAACAATGCTTGAGAATCATTTTAGTGTTTTAGGCAGGAATCTAGAGGGTAGCTTGCAATTTTGATTTAGCATCAAGTTTCAAGGGCCATCATATGTAATTTGTCTAGAGCACAGAGTAATGAATATAAATCCCTACTAAATGCATCTTTGCTGTCCAGATGCATAGCATCTTTATCCAATAGCATAACTTTAAAAACAACAACAAAAACTTGTAAGCTTTGTGCCTTGACTTTTTCCTCATCCTTAATGGCAGCATGGGGAAGGTGAAACAGCGTTTCAGGAGGAAGGAATGAAACACCCATTCTTTTCAGTTTCCACAGTTTTAAATGTTTGTTTCTTATTTCAGTAACAATGTATTCTAACCTGAGTATTTCTACTGTTTGAGTAGTGAAATAACATTGAGTATGTAGTTTGGTTATCTTAAGTAAACTTTTGTCCTACAGCTTCTCAGTGGTACTGAAAAATCAGTCCAGTCTTAACTGGGCTAGTCTTGTGTAGACTCTGGGTGGTTGAGGGGGTCAACGGGGCTATGAGGGGATTAACAAAGTCCTCTAAATGTGAGGACTTGGCTCCCCTCAAGGACTTTGCTGAGTAACCTTTTTGTTGCAATAAGGTTATTTATGTATTATGAGTTGGGAATAAGGGGAGGAATCTGGAGGAAAGAGCTTAGCTAGGCATATGGCAGAGCAGTCCTCAAAAGTTAAAAAACCAGGGCAGAGTTTGTGGGAGAGAATGAAGGCAGGAGAATGTTATTCTGTAGGTGAGGATATTGGCTGGACTGTTATACATAAGTAGAAAAGAATGTAATATCCAGTACATTTTCTTCATGTTTTGTATGTGTTTATCTGTGTAAATAAGAATTTTTTTTAAGTCTCATTAGTTCTTATTCGTATTGTTCCTTGAGAGATTGATTTATAAGCCAGGCTTTATGCTATAGAACATCTGGACAACCTTTTTTAGGTATCGGATCATTCTGTATCATTACCACACAGGCTAAAAGATCCAAGAATTTGATCCAATGGCAGCAGAGAGGGATTAGTTATGGAAAAAGTATGGGACAGAATATGCTGGTTGTTTATAAGGAAGCTAACTCAGCAATTTGGAAATGGGTCACGTTTTTGAAATCATTAGAATGCTTTAACTTTCAAAGATAATTTCCAAGTGTTCATCTCAGGGAAACCTAACAAGAATGAAAAGCTACTACTATTTTCTTTCTTTCAATTGGTAAAAATGTTGTGTTTTATTTTTCACAAAATGCAGGTCACTTTTGTCAGTACTTCGATCTTGGACTGAAGTGCGTTTGGATTTGTGTGTTTCAGTTTTCATTTTTAACTTGTTCTCAGCTGGTTTTGATGGTGGCATTTGGAGCTAGTAATAAGAGGGAGGGAGTGCAGAAGGCAGGACGACCTTGGGAGCTAGTGACAGGGAGTGAGTGCAGGAGGCAGGGAGTAGTGGGGGAAGCTAAAGAGAGTACATAAATGTGAAGAGACAGTGTGAAAGGAAGCTCAAGTATTTGTTTTGCCCAGAGGTGCTACATCTTATTTTCAGAGTTATTCACTGGCAGATATAATTCTGTTCTGCAGCCTGATGGCAGAGAGGTATCAACGCAGCAGAAAATACTTAAATTATATTGAAAGTATGAATTGGAATATGAAATGTTACTTGTTAGTTTTTTCTTTTATTTTCACTTTCATTTTGATCGCCTGCTTATTTTGATGTTAATTACTACTGTGGAAGTTCTATGGGCAAGAGCAGTCTTGTCCTGAATTAAACAGAAAAGCAGTACTCCAACACTAACAATGCAGTATGACAGTGATTTCCTTCTTTAATAAGAAAATTGTATCTGGTTTGGGGGAAAATGAAAGTATTGCTGGCCTTTTGATGTCTGTAATGAAGTAGTGAACTAGAGAGTGAATATTTAGGTTAAACACTGCAAGTAACTATTTAATTCTCATTTCTTCTAAGCTTCGTGATTCAACAGACCAGTTTCAAGAATATTACAGACAAAGGCTACGTTACCAGCAGCACTTAGAACAAAAAGAGCAACAGCGGCAACTGTATCAGCAGATGTTACTAGAAGGAGGTGTAAATCAAGAAGATGGAGCTGACCAGCAGCAGAATCTTACTGAACAGTTTCTTAACAGGTTGGGCATATCTGTTGCTCTTCCCCTTTGCTCTCTAGCCACTCACATCACTCTGCGAGTTTGTATGTTAACCTAGTTGGGTTTTTTGTTTGTTTAATTAGATCTATCCAGAAGCTAGGAGAGTTAAATATAGGTATGGACAGTCTTGGAAATGACGTACAAACGCTTAGCCAGCAATGCAATGGAAGCAAAGGCAGTGCAGCTACCAATCTAGCAAGTAACATTGCATCAGATGCTACTCAGAGGATGCCAACCGATGGCCAAAGTGTTAACACGAGCACTCCTCGAAAGCGTGGATCAGCTAATCAGATACCCTTTCCTGAAGAGTCGCCTGTGCAGGGGAATCAGACGTAAGTTGAAACCTCCTTAGAACTGCAAATTCTCTTCTCTAGGCACTGTGGGATGAGTAGCTGTTTGTATTTACTTCTCAAGACCGAATGAATTCGTTGTTGGAATTGGGAGTATATCGTTCATGACCTATTGTCTAGATACTTTTTATGGGTTTTAAAATAAATTTTTGACACGTGAGAAATAGTGGTTATTTGCATAGCTTCTATTTTATGTTTAGTTTTAATTTCAGGCCTCTTATTTCATATTACTTGTGTAATTCCTGTTTGTTTTGTAATTCTACTAAGCTTCTAAAATACCAAGTGGGATGGAAACTGTATTTCTGTGTAAAAATTGTCAACTTAAAAGCAAAAACTATTTTGCTACGCTTGTGTTGTGTGTGCTACAGCATGAAAGCAAATATTTCTTTAAGCTTTGACTTGTTTGCATGGAGTTAGCAGTCAAAACAAAAAAAGACAAGCTCTTGTAGAAATAATAGTTTAATGATAACAAGTTAGATTGCTAAGTTCTCAGTATCATTGTAACTTTAGTCCAGAAATGCTTAGAAATAAATGCTCCTTCTCTTTTTTCTATTGTACATTTCAACTCTTCACCAAACAAAGCAGTGTATCAGAACACACTGTCGCTCAGCCGCAGCTGGAAGACTCTTCAGGGAATCTAAACAGGACAAGAGGCGATGAGGTGAGTTTTCTTACTGTGTGATTTCTGCAAGATTCAGTATTCTGAGTATGTGACGTTCTCTCATTGTTAGTAGATGTTTGAACTGAGTTTTGGCTGATGTAGTACTGAGTGTCACAGAACTATTGAGTTCTGTGCAAGGAAGGTTCAGTGGCAGTATGTTGCTCAGTGCCATCTCCAGTAGGGTTTTAAGTACTGAAAAGGATTAAGACTTTACAGTCCCTGCAGTCAGCCTGTTTCCAAGCTTGACCGCTCTGGGTATTCTCTTTAAAGCAACAGAAATATTTAAATGGAACTTGCTCATTGCTCATTGTCTCTTGTCCTTTTGTTGGGTATTAGTGCTCTGTCTTCTTTACTCCTCCTGTTAGGTTTTTATACCCACTGATTAAATCCACCCCACTGACCTCAGCCTCTTTCAAGCTTTTCTCTTCTGGAGCAGTCCCAACCCCCCTCAGTCTCTCTTTGCACAAGGAAAGCTCTGCTTGACCCTTGATCACCTTAGTGGAGCCAAGCACTGGACACAGTACTCATAGATGTTAAAATATGGCAAAAGTAGTGGTGAGCAGTAGCTCAACTTGTAGCTTTGCTCCTTTTACAAGTTTCACCTGGATTAAACACATATTTGTAGGAATAAATTGTAATACTAGACTTCTGAGACAGGCTGTTACAAAAGAGTTGTTGTCTTGAAGGGAGGATGAGAAATGTTAATCTGATGTCAGTTTAGGAGTGAATGGAAGTAAAGAATTTCCTAAGAATGTCATTCGTTGACCAGGAACGAGCACTGTTTCACAAAATGGAGTTTAGTCTGGTGTCGCTGCTTTTTAATACATTTTTTCAGAGCAACTTACAACCATTATTTCAACAATCAAATCTACTTTTAAACATCTCGTTTTGCATTAAGAGCCTAATTTGACTGTTGTTCTACACAGGATGACAAATCAAAAAAGCAGTTCATTTGTATTAATACTCTAGAAGACACACAAGCTGTCAGAGCTGTTGCCTTTCATCCTAGTGGGAGTTTATATGCTGTTGGCTCTAACTCTAAAACCTTGAGAGTGTGTGCCTACCCAGATGTAATTGACCCAAGGTAAGAAAGCTCATAACTTATTTTCCTGTGTCACAGGACTTCTTTTTCCTGTAGCTATTGATACCTGTATGTTTAATTCATTTATTTTGCTGGCATGAGCAGTGTAATTTTTTCTTCATTAGAATCTTGAACTGACAAACAAAAAGAATCTGCTGAAGTATTTGTGTGGCCAAGTATTTGCTCTTCCATTACATGCCAGATACACTGCTGCAGTACAGCTTCTCTTTACAAAAGTGTTATTTTGCTTTAGTGGATGGGCATCTGTGTTTACTCTGGCTTCTGCTTTTAATACTCTGGGTTATTCTCCTAGAAATAAATACTGCCATCTCAATAATCATCTTCTTGCCTCTGCTCCAATAACATTATTTTCTTGGAGCAGGGGGGAAGCATAGGCATCTAAAACCTCACAGTTCCAGAAGGAGCTACAAGTATGCGTAGTTTAGGATTCATGTTTAGATTTGTAAAGTGTTCAGTAAGTAAGCTGAGTATTCCCACCCATCCCTTCCCCTTAAACATAGTACAGTATATCAGTAAATACCCTTTATAGTAAATTGGTCAAAAAGCTTTTGAAGTTTAATTCTGAAATATTTACTGACAGTATATAAAACAAAAAATTGTTGATTTTGCTGATAGTGGAAACTTGCTGGGCTTGAAGCCCAAATATTCTCTTTGTAGTTGGTTGGCAGTGCAGACATTTCCAGTAGGACAGGCAATTCCTTATCAGCTAATCAGTTTTCCCTCACACAGCTTACTGTTCTAACTGTTGGAAAGGATTAGATTGACTCTGCAGCCTTGGTCTCTTGTGAGAAGTGCATGCGTCTGTTCAGACAAGAGCCATAATGCATATAGCTATTGAAGGGATACAGAGACTTCCTTCATTTTGAGCATGTACTACTTCCTCTTAGCTGGTCTTCTGCTGTGCTCAGTCTGCCAGAAACTTTCACTCATGGGATTTACAAGTCAGCAAAGAAATTATTTTAAACACATTCCAAATCTTTGTAAATGTCTGACTGTAGACACATGGTTGATATTTGCAAATAATTCGAGTTGCATAGAGCATCTGATAAAAGAGCAGTTTAATTGTGTTCAGAGTTCTGTGTATTTTCATTTGCTTTTTTTTTTTTGTAAGCTATCCTTTAAACATGTTTGATTCAGGGCAGTTTTTTTTTTTTTTTGAGATGAATCATACTAACAGACATGTTATAATGCTGCAGATGTTGCTCAGTGTTTTCACTCAGCTGTTGAGCAGCATGTAGTCTCTGCAGGGCAGGTGCCTCCCACTTCTTGACAGTGTCAGTGATTCTCAGCTGCTGCTTCAACCTTCTGAATCTGTTTCCATGAGTGCAAACTGAGTCCTGATTTAGGCTAATTTAGCAGCAAAAGTAGATCAGCTTCCAAATATATATTTTTTCTATTCTTCTTTACTAAAATCTGTTTATCACATTTTTTAATGGACATCTTTGGTTTTTTTTCTTCCTGTTTTGTTCTTATCAAGTGTCTACAGTATGTTTTTCAAATTCCTCAGTAGTGATTTAATTTGTTGAGTTTCTGTTGTTGATGTTACTGCAGTGAATGTTGATGTTGGATACAGCAGTGCTGTATTTTAAGCACTGGACTATTTCCTGCTAGAGGAGCAGAGGAAATAACGTAGGGAATTCCTCAGTTGAAATAGAAGGAATGTACTTAAATTGGGCTTACTTCTGCTGTGTGTAAAGCTGGTCTAGTTTCAGAGAGAAGAATGTGTGGGGTGTGTTTGTGTGTGTGTACAGGTGCTAGGAAAGGCTGGGGTATTTTTGTTAATTCTTTTCATTTAATGGACAGTGAAGATTCTTGAAGCAGCATCCTTCTGCTTCTTCTCAGGCAGGGTTAACACAAAAGTAAGTTTCGTTTATTTACAGAGTACGTAGTTTTCCTTACAAATAAAAAGAAAACACTTTTCTTTGCTATTTTTCAGTGCTTATAATACTCCTAAACAACCGGTAGTTCGCTTCAAAAGGAATAAGCATCACAAAGGCTCAATCTACTGTGTGGCCTGGAGTCCCTGTGGACAGTTGCTGGCTACTGGTTCTAATGATAAATATGTGAAAGTTCTGCCTTTTAATGCTGAAACATGCAATGCAACAGGTAGCGTGTGTGTCTAAAGAAGAAATTTTCAAGTATTCATCTGCTACTTAAAACCATTTAAATTATGTTTCTTGTGTACTTAAGTTTGCTATGTTTTTTCTGATATGTGAATTAATGTAGTCCCTCTTCCTATTTACTGTTACTGTCCTTGTAAAGAAGGTAGGCACTGAAGTGTTGTTTCAGGGAGATTCTTGGGGTTTCATTTCTGTTCGGATGTCTGTTGTTTTTGTTTGCATTTTTGTTCTTGTTTTGGGGATCTGTGGCATTGTGCTGCCAACTGAAATTCTTTTTTCAAGTACTGGTAAACAGCTAAATGTTCTTAGCAGCTCTAGTCTGTAAGAATTGCCGGTAGGAATTGATTTCTGCTTTGAGTTACCCTTCGTCTTGCCTAGTTCTGTTGTCTTCTCTTTCACCATAGAAATCTGATAGTTCTTTCATACAAATACTATTTTCTTTTCCTAGCTCTTGTAACTAATACTCTGAATATAGCTGTGTTTTATTTTGAACTCAGGCTGACTTGTTCTATGTGGGTCTTAATTACCCTTTCCTCCCAGCAGAGAAAACCTTTTTGTGTTACTTCACCACAGCTTATTAAAAAAAATAACTGCACTGTGTAAACCTTGCCAGGAACTGGCCGTGGAGATGATCTCCATATACCTTTTGCTAAGCTTTAGGAATGGTAGTAAGATCAAGCAACACTCAGTGAAAAATAAGATTATTGTTGGTTTTGAGTTCAAATGGGGTGTTGTTTTTTTAAGTTTATAAAAATGGCTATAATAAAAATAATAGCCTGAAGTAACTTGTGTTGTCACTGTAACTGCTTGAAAGATTGCAGCACTGACTGCTAAACAAAGTATGTCTAATCTTGTTGTTTTTTATTTACTGTTATTACCTTTGGTAATTTTTAGGACCAGATTTGGAATTTAGTATGCATGATGGAACAATCAGAGATCTTGCTTTTATGGAAGGACCAGAAAGTGGTGGTGCTATCTTAATAAGTGCTGGAGCAGGGGACTGTAACATATACACAACAGACTGTCAGAGAGGGCAAGGTCTGCATGCTCTGAGTGGTCACACAGGTAAGTTGTTACTTCCTTCCTTCTTGCACTTCAAAGGTCTGTATTAGATTCGTGTAACAATTATTTTTGAAATGCTGCCTTTGTGTTTTTCATGAAAGCAAGAATTCAGCTATGCCAGGACTGCTCTGGTGATAGTGAGGAATGGTAGCTGTTTTTGTGTTTGGGAATGTTTTGCTTGGCAGTTTTTTTTTGTTGGTGGTGGTTTCTTTGTGGGTGATTGTTTTGTTGGGTTTTGGTTTAGTTTTATTCTTTAAATATACTGGCTGTTAATTTAATGGCAGAAGTAAATACTTTGTTCCAGAGAAGGTGCAATGCTGAGTATTTCTTTATACTGTTAATTCAGAACCTGCAGATTTTCTATAGGATTGTTTAGTCTCTGAATGCAAAAATATAATCAGAAATGTAGTATTTAATTATTTGACTAATTATATTGAATCCTTTTATCCACAGGTCATATCTTAGCACTTTATACATGGAGTGGTTGGATGATTGCATCAGGATCCCAAGACAAGACTGTAAGATTCTGGGATCTGAGGGTGCCAAGTTGCGTTCGTGTCGTGGGAACAACGTTTCATGGAACAGGTGAGATTTGCTTCCACGCTTCTGCTCATTCTTGCATAAAAATGTACTTAAAAGTGTAAAGCAAATGTAAGGTGTGTGGGTTGTTAGATTGTGGGGACTTGGCTTCAGGAGAAAGCCATGAGGATGCCATTTGTTTCTTTCCTTAAAAATACATAAACACATGAAATGTTGGTGGATACTTTGCCTTGTGAAATTCAAACAGATACACTGAAGTAATCTAGAATAAAACAGGATGTATGTTTCAGGAGGGGAAAAAAAGGAAGGCAACATTCAGTATTTCTATATAGAATCATAGGATACCCTGAATGGAACAGACCCACAAGATCAAGGCCAAATCCTGGCTCCACACAGGACCATCCAAAACTCAAACCCTATATTTGAGAGCATTGTCCAGACGCTCTGAACACCAGCAGCTTGGGCAGCCTGTTCAATGCCCACCACCCTTTGGTGAAGAACTATTCTCTAGCCCCCACCTGACCTTCCCCACACTGTTCTCTGTCACTGTCATAGAGAGCAGAGCTGAGCACTGCTGCCCTGCTCCCTGTGAGGAGCTGCAACTGCCTTGAGGCCTCCCCTCAGCCTTTGCTCTGGGCTGAGCAAACCATGGGACCTACCTCAGCTGCTTCTCATATGGTTTGCCCTCCAGACCCTTCCCCATCTTTGTAGCCCTCCTTTTGAATGCTGTCTAATAGTTGTATGTCCTTAAGTGGTGGTGCTAAAACCTACACACAGGTGTCCACCAGCAAGGCTGTACTGGGACTGTGTTTGTGGTGATGATAGTAACTGTACTTGGGAGAAGCTCCTTCACAACTAAGGAAGAGGGAAACCAGGAGTTTCCCAAAGGCACAGACCCAAGAATGTCTGGACAGACTGGGGAGCTCTGTCAGTGATCTCTGTCGTGATCCTGGCTGGCTGCAGTGGTAACATTCCATTTTTCTCATTTCCATAAATACAGTGTTTTTATTTTTCTCCTGTAGGAAGTGCTGTAGCCTCAGTAGCTGTTGATCCTAGTGGTCGTCTCCTGGCTACAGGTCAAGAGGACTCCAGCTGCATGTTATATGATATTAGAGGAGGGCGAATGGTCCAGAGCTATCATCCTCATGCCAGTGATGTTCGCTCTGTGCGCTTCTCTCCAGGGGCTCACTACTTGCTCACAGGATCTTATGATATGAAAATAAAGGTGACAGACTTGCAAGGTAACATACTACAAAAGATTCTGGGTTCATTTTTGATTTTCTTACATGAATCAAGGATCGGGTTTTGGTTAAGAAGAAAAGAATAGAATTTGAAATGTCTGAGATGTCATTGTGTTGATGGGCTGATAATGGTTATAACTATTGAATGCTGTTGCCTGAAGAGTTGGCCTTTGCTTTTGGACAGTATTTAAAAAATTGACCCTTTTTTAAAAATAGATAATATATATTTTAACAATCCTTATGCTTACTATAAGGAGTTTAGATATATTTTATACCTTCTCTTTTCCTAGCACCTTCTCCTAGACTGCTCAATTGCATGTGTGGTGTGTGTGTGTGTGTGTGCTTCTGTGTCTGTGTTGAGAGGTCCAGTATGCTTTGTAAAGTGAAACAAACGTGTAAGGTTTATCAACAAATTATAAAGAGCTAGGATATAAATTGATGAAATAACTGATGTCTGTTCCTGTGCTGTAGGAGACCTCACAAAGCAGCTTCCTCTTATGGTGGTAGGAGAGCACAAGGACAAAGTTATTCAATGCAGATGGCATACACAAGACCTTTCCTTCTTGTCATCGTCAGCAGACAGAACTGTAACCCTTTGGACCTACAATGGCTAGAGCTCAACTAAGGGCAACCTATGCAGCTAAAGCACAGAGACCTGAGACTACCGAATTGTAAAAACAAAGTAATAATAATTAGGCATTCAGAAAGCAGCAGTTGAGTAGGGAGAGTGTCTTGGAGAGAGGCACTTGTCACAGATTTTTCTGGTTTCTAGGAGGTCTTGGTGTTTTCAGTATATTCTTTTGCAGTGCTTTCAGTCTTCCATGTGAACTCATGCTGCTGTGACCTATTGTAGTCTTGTTGCCAAAGTTTGAGAAGAACTCCTTTATTGTCAATGTGCACTCTTAAGTAACATGAATGATGTGTTTACAGTTTGGTATTAATTGCATTCCTTGGTTTTTGCCTCAATGAGAATTTTATTGAGAAACTTAAGTTGAACAACACTTCAGGTCAGTATCAAAGTAGTTCCAAGTACATATAAGATATTCCACTGTTTTTTCAGATTTATTATATTCATCACTTAACAAGAGGTCAGACTTTTTAACATCCCCAGTTTCAACTTTTTTTTGGTAATAAACTCTGAACTTTAAAGATGACTAGGTAGTAACCACATCTTGCTTATGGTCTTTTATTTCTCTTCATCTAAAGGGGCAAATGTTGCTCTTGTTACTACATGACATTGTTTGCAATGAGCTGATGTGTTGGGGGTGGGGGAGAATAAAGTAAAATACTGAGGTTTTTTTTCTTCTTCTTTAGAAACATATTTTGCTTTTTGAATGCAACAGGATACCTCTGTGTGTACTGTACTGTAGAAGAGAGTGGATTGGCAGCAGTTGTCACAGTGAGCTTAATGGCTATCAGTTTTTGAAGTCAAAGGGATACCATTAACACTATAATAGAAACCAGCATGGCTTAAAATGCTATGTCTGCATGATAATTTAAGAATTAAGTAATTTAAATTCCCAGTTCAGAAGCTTATCTGAATTTTATTTCTTGCACTGTTTATGTATGGGAAATTAGTTTTATTTCTACAGAACTTTAAATTTGAATGTTTATGTATTGTTATATTTTTTCATATTGTACAGTTCCTTTTACTTTTTAAATTTAAACTTTAAACATTAGGTTATTTATTTGAACTGCGGTTAAGTTTTGAATTCTCTTGATTACTAAATTATACGTGCACTGTAGCAAAGCATTTTTAACTATCGTATAAAAGTGGAAAGGTAAATATATAGAAGTGTATCTGTGCTATAATCTCAATAAAGACCTCCAACACCTGCAGCTTCTGTATCTGCTGTAGATCCTTGTTCTGCGTTTCCTCGGTGCCACTCAAGCCTTGCCTGAAGAGCTGCTGTGTGCTTGGACTTTGGACTGGTTTCTGAGACCCTGACTGTAGGGGGCTAGGAAATAACAGGGTAGAGCTGTGAATCTGACCCTGAGGGACGTGCTGATGCTGCTCTGGAGGAAAGAAGGGCTTCTCTCGTTTCCTTTCCAGCTTCCTCCGTACCTGTGCTCACAGCTGGCACTTGTAGTAATTCTCACGCAGACAGCTTAGCACTGAACAGCACGTGCTGCTACAGAGAGGACCTAGTTACATCACTTTGTGTTCTAGATGTGCTTGTATGAGGTGCAACGTGCCTGGAGTACCCGAGTGGCAATCTCTCTTCTGTATGAAAGAACTGTCCGGGGGGAAGGGGAACAGTAATGTGGAGTAAGAGCTAAGGTGATTCATCCCATGTCGGGCAGAGCTGCCGCCTCACTGCCGCATTGCTGCAATCCCCCCCTCGCTTGCGCGC
Source organism: Cyrtonyx montezumae (assembly GCF_038088225.1). Lineage (NCBI taxonomy): Eukaryota > Metazoa > Chordata > Aves > Galliformes > Odontophoridae > Cyrtonyx > Cyrtonyx montezumae. The sequence continues at coordinate 19,657,416 of NW_027071825.1, read as the reverse complement.
GCTCGGCTTTCCCGCCTCTCGCCGCGCTTCTTCCGCTCCGCGCGTGCGCAGCCGCTTCTGAGGTGACGGGCGGAGCGCAGCCCCTCCCGCCCCGCTCGCCCTCCGTGCCCTGAGGGGCCGGGCCGCGCCTGCGCGCCTCGGGGCGGGGCTGCGCCGTGGGGACGCCGGCGTAAGGGGCGGGGAGAAGCCGCGGCCCCTCCCTGCCTTCCGGAGCTGTGTGTGCGGCCGGGCCGGGGGAGCGCGTCGAGGTCGGTTGCGGAGTTCAGGTACGAGGGGCGGGCGCGAGGCCGAGCGGCGGCCCTGGGGTGACGCGCCCTGAGGAGAGGGCGGGAGCGGCGGTGCTGACGAAGACGCGTGCGATGCGTGGTGCGGCCGTTTCAGCCCTCGCGCGGCAGACCTGCCCCCCTTCCCGTGGAGCCCCGCGCTGTGGGTCAGTGATGCTGCTGCTGCTGCTGCTGTGCGCCGCTGTGCTGGCGGGCGGCGGGGCACAGGACGACGACTGGATCGACCCCACCGATATGCTCAACTACGACGCGGCCTCGGGAACCATGAGAAGGCCTTACAAGGTGCGGAATGTGCGTGAATGTGTCTGAGTGTCCTCAGCGAGCCTCTGCTGAGGGGTAGTCCTCAAAGCACGTGTCTGTGAAGCGTTAGACTTGTGCTCTTTTTATTGTCCTATTAAGATATGTTGTGATCTATGAACGGCAAAGAACTGCACATCTGTACCTCTGTTCTGAGGGGCGCTGCGCTGAGCAGTTCTCACTGGGCACTGGAGCACAGCGTTCTGTATCTGAAAATGGAATATCTAATTAATGGGTAACGTTTGAGTTAAGCTCTCAATCTCTCTGGTAATACAGGCATAAAGCCTGTTTGTTGCATGAGGATGTTGCGAAGCTCGATGCAGATCTGTGCTGACCGTCAGCGTCTTCAGAACGAAGATAGGAAGTGGGGTTGAACACTGTGCTGTTAGTGTACCATGTATATGGGAAATATGAAATCTGAAAATACAATTTTCAGATGGTGAATCATAGCCTGTTGTCTTGTGTGAGGAGCACACTGTACATGTATCACAAGATGCGCATTTATTCACGTCACGTAGAGCACTGTAAGCTATGGTTGGTTGCACAGGCACCCTTGACATTCTTGATTTGGTTTTGTGGTCTTGAATAATACTTTTTCAGTGTTTTATGGACCTTAAAAACTACAAACTACGTTATTTGTATTTGTAATTCTTGCGGAGGGGGCAGTTTGCAGAGTGTTGGGATGCTGCTTTAGGGTGAAGGGGAAACGAAAGCTGCAGAAGGCACACAACAAGGAATGCAGCTCTGTTGACTTTCAGTCTGGCTGCGTGGCCAGGAGGGCTGGGGATTTGGGCTGGCTGGAAGCTGCCCCTTCTTTCACTGAGTTAGTGGTTAGCCAACCATTATCTAATCTGATTCACTGGGGCTTACGTGGTCAGCAGCTCTCCGCCAAGGGGAAAGGGTGAGACTTTCCTTTTGGGGGCAGCATGTAGACAGGCATAAAACAGCTGCTGGTTTGGAGCCGGAAATAACAGCAGAGAAGCAATGGAATGTAGCTGAGAGCTTTTGCAGAGTAGACCAGCTCTTGTGTTTTAAGCACCTTTGCCCCTGCCAGTCAGAGAGCTGACTGCAGAAGTGTAACGTGGCATGTTGATTGTATTTTTGGATTCTGAAGGTTTGTTTTTTCTTTTGTAACTTTAGGTAAACTATCATAATCCCGATGATAAGACAGTGGATGGAATCATCACTGAAAACTTATCAAGTTGTTCCAGGGAAGTGGACTCTTTGCAGCAGAAGGTTTGTCATGGAACTTCAGAATATTTTTCAGACTCTAGTTTGAGCCTGATGCAGAGGCAGTGAGTGACATAGGTAGCACAGAGAATTGCCTGTTCAGTTCGCCATATTTTGCATGGTACAGATTTTTAAATTTCAGGAGATCCAGATCTGTAGTTTTTCTAGTCCTACTGAAATTGGTATTCAAACCATTTTGCTACCAGATCTGAAATCCCCAGTACTGGCCGGTGCCATGGAAAGCAGCAGTGGCAGCCTGCAAGGCTCCTTATCAACCGTGGGTGATTTGTATCTCATGTACTGATCGTGGGATTATTGTTAAACTAAACAAACATGGCCCTGTCAATTATGAGGTTCTTGAGTTGGTGATATTTGTTTGTTCTATGAACCACTTGAACAACAAGTGAGTGGAAGTGTCTTTATGTTGTAGGTTGCAGAATGCGAGAAGAGGAATGCCATCTCTCGTGAAAGCCGGAGCTTTTATATTTTTAAGCGGTACTTGAATAAAATTTTAAATGAAGCTAGAAAACTTGGCCTTGTGAGTATCTGAATATGGATTAAAAATGAGGTTGAATTCATTCTGTCATACCTGAAATTAAAATGGAGGAAACTGAATTGTGAATTAAAAAATGCTGGAAGTATGTGCATGCAGTATTGCTGTCGAAGTTTGTGCTGTTTGCTCATGGGAGGCTCAGTTGCCCCTTTATCTGTAAAGCATCCAGCAGCAGTCTGTGTGACTTCAGAGCACAGAACGCAGGATCTGTTGCTGGGCTGCAGCTGTGCATAGTAGTGCCTGACACAGTTCGCCTGAACGGTTGTTAAAGTTGTGAGAGCCAGACTCCTTATTTGCTTGTGGTAGCCCTTGTAGGCTTCTCGAGTCTCGATCACACTGCCCGGTAAGGAGTACCAGCTTCAAGTTTGCTTGTAAGAATCACCTCATCTCAATCTTCAGTTTATTGTCTTTGGAGAGGTACTTTTCTACCACGGCTAGAAAAATAAATTTTTAACAATTGATAAAATTAGTATTTTAAGAAGAATGTTATGTTTTGTAATGCAACATTTCTTATTTCCCTGCTTAAAAGCTTCTGTCTGTGTTACCCAGTCATGGAGAAGTTCGGTGGCAGCAGTCGCAAATACCTGTCAGTGAGAAGTGGTTGTAAAATCTAAATCATGGGTGCAGTAACCCAAAGCATTGTTTTTAGGTTGTTGCAGTAGAGTTGAAAGAGAACAAAACAGCTGCATTTTGTTTTATATAGGTCTTCATCCTGCCTTCCACCACAAAATGTGGCTGGTGTGTAATCAGGGCTTATAATCAGGATTTTGCAGTGGAATACTGTTTTTCTTGTGTACATGTTAAAGATTGCCTATTGGAAATACTATTGTTTTGCCTTGCTTTTAATTCAGCCTGAGGGAAACACGGACCAAGTGCATTACGATGCCGAGATTATCCTCACAAAACAGACACATCTGGAGATCCTCCGGTTCCTGCAGGAGGAGGCGTGGCAGTCAGGTGCTGTGGATGATGCTCTTAGCAACATTTTGATCAATTTTAAGCGCCACGATTATAAAGCTTGGCACTGGAGATTTGAAGACACCTTTGGAGTTGATCTGTATAATGTGTTTATGGTAAGAGAAGAAGGAAGGCAGTACACTCATATTAATTACTGTTTTCTCATGTTTCTCTGTGAAGTACTATTACCACCTTAACTCCATGTGAAAACCTGTCACTTTTTGGTTGTTGAAGCTGTAGGGCAGGCAGTTGTTTGAAACAAGAATTAAACTTTTTTATTCCTGTGGTCTCACTTTCTACTTATAGCATTGAGATTATTTTTTTTTTCTGGAATGCATATTTTTTCCTTCTTTTTTTTTTTTTGATCTTTTGTGTAACTGTGTTGTGGGACTCTTCAGGGCCTATTGGTTTGTCATCATGACTTACATTCATAATGCATGGTTTGTCAGTTGTCCTGATTTGTCCCTTGTTCACATAGATGCTGTAGCTTTTGGCTTCTGTATGAGTTGGAATGTATTTCTTTTGAGAGTAGCATGTATTTGAGGTTTTAGATTTTATAGGTTAGAGTTTTTGTGAGTTATGTGCAAAAATTTTATGAGCTACTAGTGTAGTGTGGTGTGGAAATGTAATATTCTTTAAAATGGAGTTACAAAGTGCTAAACTGAGGACAAGCTGAAGCTCTTGGAATAAATACTTAACAAAATATGCTAATGTTTGCCAGCTAAAATGACCTTGAAAGTAGCTTGTCTGGTTGTGAGGAGTCCATAGATGGCTAATGAAAAAGCAAGCTGTCGTCAGTGCTGCTTTGCTCCTAGCAGGACTCAGATGGAAAATTCTGTTCAGTGCTTCTCTGAGTTTTGCTGCTTTTACTTAGAATGTAACGTTGTCTCCTAACCAACCCACGGCAGGTGGCAGCAGCTGCTCTGTGATTCATACTGTGTGCTTAGCTACTCAAGAACTGAATTATACCAATTTTGTGAATTTAAATTATAATAGGTAATGTTATAATAGCATGAGGAAGAAATAGCTTCCTCACAATAATCAACAGCTTTTTTACTTTGTACTGTGGCAAGTATGCTATGAAAGCAGGAAGTTTTTCAGCTCTTCTGTGTAAATGATGCCACTAAAAACAAAAGCTGAGGATTCCTTCAAGTGTACAGGATGTAAAGTTAAGAAATTCAAATCTGAATCACAATTATTTATTCTTTTTCAGATACTCTTGTGCTTAGTGTGTGTTGTGATTATAATAGCTACAGAGCTGTGGACACGTATCCATTGGTTTGTTCAGCTGAAACGTGTTTTTTTAATAAGTTTTCTCATCAGTTTTGCATGGAATTGGCTCTACTTGTATAAGGTAAGTTTTTTGGAAATTTTAATGGCTTTTAGGCTTAACATTTGATAGTTATGAGGAACTTAAGGTGATTTAGTTGGCTGCAAAATAAAGAAAGGGAAGAAAGGCCTGCTTGTTGACCAGTGTATTAAGCCTAAAGAATGATTCTGCCAGTTTGTACGTTGCCACAAAGGTGCACGTAAATCATAAAGCAGTAGAATGGTGATTTCACTGTGTGGGCAAAGAGTTACTCCTTGTCATGAAGTCCATCTAAAGGAACTTGTTAGAAGTCTTATGGAAAAGTATTCATTTTCTCTATAAAGATTCCCTGGATAAGATGAAACCATTTAACAGGTAACTGATAGACCAGAGATAAATGACTGAACCATGGCATTGCTCTTCATGGCAAGGAACTTCTACTGAGTCTTGCTGTCAGGATCCCCCTGTGGCTTGTCACAGAAAGAGTGGGGGAGTGCTGCAGTGGCATGGCTCTTGAATGCCAGAGGACATGGTTGGAGTCACTGAATGTCAGAATTTTTCAGCTGATGGTTTGCTTTTAATTTTTTTCTACTTGATTTTCAGTTGCAAACTGTAAGACAAAATTAAAATGAATGTATCTGTATTAATGGAGTTATTTAAAAAATAAAGTAGAAAGTTATGATGTTTTAGTAGTTTCATAGCAGCTGTCTCTAGTATTAATCCAGAAACCTTTTCAAGGAGAGATGATGTCAGATTGCTTTTGCCTTGAATTTATATCTTTGAGCATTGAAGTTTGCTGTTTGGGTAATTCGAACTCCATGTGGAGAATAAATCGGAGGTAGCTGTGGTGGTAGGTTTTTATCCATCCCCAAGAAGTCCTTAGATCCTAACTCGGTCTAGGTAACGAGCTTTTGTGATAACGTTTCCCAGGTAGTTCCCATGCAGCTGCCAGAATTGCACAGCTGTGGGCATCCTGTGTTGCACGGCAGGCTGCTGCATGGTGGCAGGTTGGGCACCGTGCCCCCTGGCAGTGGGGCTGCTCTGGGCACAATGTGGGTTCTGCCTTGGGCCAGGGGCTGCACTGCTGGGGTCAGGGGCGTCTTTGTAGCAGACACTGCCTTTTGCAAACTACTTTTGTCCCTACTAAGAAACTTCAAACTGAGTTTGTTTGCTTTTTCAGAACTGTGATTAATCTTAATCTGTCCTTATTTTTTCATAATTATTTCTGATTCTCCTGCAGCGGGCTTTTGCTCAGCATCAAGCAGAAATTGCCAAAATGGAGCAGTTTGATAACGTCTGTGCTGAGAAGTTGGACTGGAGAGAGAGCCTTATTGGTAAATATGTACTTTCATTGTTTTGGAGTAGCTTTTAAGATCAGAAAAGTATTCAGTAATTGTGTCCAAAGTACTCCCATTTCTCTGTGAATTGCGAGTATGCTGAATGTTCTTGAGCAATACACAATTATGAGGTTTCACCATTTTTCCATGTCACAAGACTTTCCTTTCTAGCCTCTGAAGGAAAGCTGACATCAAAAATGACATTCTTAGAGCATGTCACTGAGTTGCTTCTTTTCCTTTAAAATTCGACCTGGGAATGTTCCACGAGCTGCTCTCCCCAGCACCACTCAGACAGGACGGCAGAATTTATTTGTTCTTTTTGTCAGCCAGTCATGTGAATGCAACAACTCATATGCAACTGTTTAATCTATTTCCATTATTTTACAGAGATGGCTGAATTGTTTTTTTTAAATTGACTGGTATTTATTATTCAGTACTACAGCAGGTGAACTAATGATGCCTGTCGTGGTCTTGCCGTTGAAATTCAGTGACTGTGATTGCTCTGTTTGTGTTAAATTTCAGTGGATTATATGACTTCATTGGAATTAAACTACAGAAGCACTGTGTCATGGATCACTTAAAGTTTTGAATTCTCTTAAGGAGAGAGACTTTCTGCTTACTCAAATACTCTCCTGAAATCTAGCATATACATTCTTAAGCATACTTGCAACCTGGCAGATAAGTAATAACACTCAATATTGCTTCTGTTTCAGTGACTGTGGACAAATATGCCAGATATGAAGCGTTTGTACAGGCTGTGCTTATTTTTCATCTATGGTTTCTAGGGATAAGTTAATCTAATAAAGAAAACTTTAATTACTAAGCATAGGAAGTTGTTCCTTCTCTTTTTTTCCCGCCTTTCCTCTCCTTTCTGCATCCCTATGACTGGATAAACTGCACAGCCATAACCTAACCTCAGGTTGCTGAACATAAATTTCGGCCTTGAACCATAACTAGGAGATTTCTCTTCCACTTGTAGTTGAAGTGCTACTTCCTGTATTACTACTATGCCGTGAAATATGTTTTAGCAAGTAGTGAAAATGCATCCCTGCTTTGACTTCAGGATGGCTCAGAAGACACTGGACACTTCAGGATGATCCATGTCAGAAGTACTACGAAACTCTGCTAGTAAACCCTGTTCTGCTGGTTCCACCAACAAAGGTAAAAGCCAGACCCAGGGAGGCTCTTTGCGTGTCTTTCTAACATGTGCCAACACCAGGTTTCCATTTGTTCTTCTCCAGGCATTGGCTATTACTTTCACCACCTTTGTAACTGAGCCTTTGAAGCATGTGGGACAAGGTATTGGTGAATTCATCAGAGCACTTATGAAGGAGATCCCACTGCTTCTGCAGATTCCAGTGCTAATCATGATGGCCCTGGTTATTCTGGTTCGTATGCACTTACACTATTTAAAAGCTCAAATTTATTTTTATATATTAAATATATTAGGTATTATTATTTCTTATCTGTACTGTTGAACAGATTTCATAGCACAGGTGAAATTATTTGCATGAGGATTTTTTTCTGTGGCAAAATCTTTTTAAGTTCAGTTTGGGATAAAATAGGATTAAACTGCTTGAAATCCTAGACTATGACAGTTTACTTTGATTTTGTTTCCATTTCTTTCTTAAGAAAGTGATGCATGTAATTGCGTTTTGTACGTGAAAGCACCAAGTTAGAGCCTTCAATGTCTTGTAGCAGAAAGGATGAATTACAGTGTTGCAGCTCCTGTGCTGTGCAGAAAGTTTGTAGTTTATTGTAGCCATTCAATCACAGTCAGTTTTATTTCTGTGTTTTTTAGTTTTTTGGCTTTGAATTCTTTGTGAGAACTGCAGGCTGCAACTGTTTTGTTTTGTCTTCCCTAGGCTTTCTGCTATGGTGCAGCATCATCAGTGTCTGTGATAAGATACTTAATGCCTTCTCAGAAGAAGCGGCTTCCTCTAGCTGACAGTCAACAGGAAGAAATAGAGTTCAGCCAGTATGATGGGAATAAATCCGATGGCTACTATTCACAGAAGGCTCCTTGCGTTTACAGAGGCCCTTGTGACAGAGATGTTCAGATGAGACCTGGAAATAGCAGCAGCAGTCCTGATGTGCTGCTTCCAAGTGCTGAGCCAGATACGCAAGTAGAAGAGTCTCAAAACCCAGAAGCTGGTGTACGTTAGTCTTGGCGCTCCTTGGGATTAGGTTTGATAGATTTCAGCATCGTCTGCTGGAATGTACTTAAGCAGCAAGCTTAAATCTGGTGGGGAAGATGTAGCTGTTCCCCTATAAGAGCTATCGATTATCTTGGGCACGCTTTGTTTTGGAAAAATGCAATGCCATGGTTAACCTTGGCAGGATCCTCCTGAATTAAAAACTCTTGAACACTGTCCTGTAAACTCTGAACGCACAGGTTAAGTGCTCAGTACTTATGTCAGTCTGGGAAGATAGGCTACCCACAGAAGGAAGGGGGAAAAGACAAAACTTTCCTGTGAATTACAGAAAATTAAAAACAGATTTATACTCTAGATAGTGCTTATTCCATGTAATGCTTCCCTATGGGGAAAAAAGAAGGGTATTGATGATGCTCTGAAGTTAGAAAATTTGAGGGAGTTCAGTCTCCAGAGCAGAGAGGCACTTGAAGCTACAGATACCATCAGTTTGGGTTGCTTGATTAATAACTGGTTAATTTTTACAGAATAGATTGCACACTGAGGCTGAAGTCTGTAGACTAGAAACTCCTCCAGCTGCAACACTTACTGGAGAAAAGGCACTTGAGGAACAGAAACAGTGGACAGATAAAGCAGAGCAAGAGACTGGAAAAAACTGTGATCCTAGCAGAAACGGGGAAGGACAAAGTTCTGCAGCGGGGCCAGCTGGAGAGAGGAGGAGCAGTACATGCGAGACACAGGAAGGAGTATGAGGAGACCCCACGCTCTGCGGTAAGCTTTGTCTAACATGTAAACATCATGTACTTGCTAGCTTCGTTCTAGTCCTCAAATGTAGAGGAGAGCTCAATAAGCTGATGAGAACTCATTTTTGGCCAGAAAGTATTAGAAGTGTCACTGTAAGGTAGGGTGTTATAGTCTGAGATTATGGTGTACTTGTGGAATGTGAAAAGAATGGATTTTTAAATAAGTAAGCAAGCAGCCAGGACAACAGCATTGTGGCTGCTTGCTTAACGTCAAGTTTGTGTGACAAGTTTTGAATAAAAGCAGGTACTCTGTGGTAGAAAACACAGCTATTCTGTGATGATTAAACATAAGGCTAATCAGGTCACTGGAAAACTGCTTGGAGAAAGTTGCTGACAGTTGTATATTGCTCAAATAAAAATAATTGCAGCAAGAAGTGAGGTTTCAGGACAGTACTTGTTTTTTATGGCTTAAAATCGGATTTCAGAACGAAGAAATGCTAATTAGCAACTCTGTTTGAGAAAATCTGAATAATCTTTTAACTTAATCATGTGCAGAGGTATGAGAAACTGATGTTGATTCCATTTGTGTCAGGGACATTGAAAGCTGAACAGCAAATAGGAAACACTAAAGTAAAAGTAGCAGAGATCAGCTCAATAAAGTAATGGCTCATGTGGTTTGGGAAAAAACATTCTGGCATTTCTCCTTAAAAAAAAAAAATTGATGTTTTTGCTTCAGTTGGAGTCAGTTTTCAGAGCTAAAAAAGTTACAAGAGAATTTCTGTAAACTCTTCAGTAATTCAGTAAGTGCATCAGTACAGATGTCCACGGAGGGCGAACACTAACCATTAGAGCTGTTTCTTCCAAGAAAGATCCTAGCATAGCACATCATCTTTTCAGAAGTAGTGGTTGAGGTCCCGCAGGAAGCAGCAGCCGTACGTTCATTGTTCTAACCTTGAAAATGCACGTTCTGCAGGAACTACCCGCTGCTTACCATCCCTGTGAGACTCCTGCTGGGGCAGGTGCATCCCAGTTCATAGAGCTACACTGACTGCTGCTACTTAAAACGCATGTGTAACTTGATAAACTATTTCTGATTGTTCCCTGCATTACTCAGTGAGGTTTTATCCTTACGTAAATATTAACAAATGAAATTTTTGTTTTTTTTTTTTAAGAGTATTTTCAGTTTGAAGGGGTAAAAACTAGATTAGATTTTGATTTAGTTAATTCTGGTTTTGATTTTTTTAAGTAAACATGATGCAGAAACACAGGTTGGAAGAAGCAAAGACAGACCAGGTAATGAAGTAAATTCTCAATTACTTTTATTAAAAAAAAATGTATAAAAGAAAATGGGACTTTTCCAGGGAGGTACAAATCAGAAAAAAAAATCAAGTCTTTATCCTTATAAAGAGCATACAAACCTAGGTCTAGGTGTGGTAGAGATCATTTACCAGCAACACCTTGAGGGGAAAACAAAATGCTATTAATGCTCATAATCTAGAGGCAGGTAAGAGGAAGATACAGTAATCTGTATCTCAAACAGCTAAAAGTAGCTGCCAGATACAAAGAGACAACTCAACCTATCAGTCACAAGTGGGGTGCTATTATACAAAAAGTGATTATAAAGGAGACAGAACTACTGATTGCAGTCCTCTGTAAAAAGACACGTATGTTTTTCCAGCAAACAAAAATGAAACTTAAGATGCTACTGTACAGTATGAGCTTGTTCATCTCCTCAGCTAGAACTCGGTCCTTTTATAGTGGAGGGTAAGTGGACTCTTTGTTCATCCATTCGCTTAGCTTGAGATCGTACAATGAGGCTGAAGAAGTCCTCATCTGGTACAGTTGGTCCTTTTGCAGACGATGGGGGAGCACATCTTTGATCGTCCAGTCTGGAACCCTATAGACAGACCAAGCAATAAGGCTGTACATTTACAGGACCGTGTAATATTGAAATAAGTGAACAATGCAAGTGAAAAATGACTAAAAGCTTTTCTTTTCATGTTTAAAACTTAAAGGATTTACTCTGTAAGCTTTGTTTCAAGCTTATGCCTTAACAGTTTTCAAATGAAATTATTACATTAAAAGTGCAAGCATAGTTTTGCTAACCTTTACTTAGCTGTTAAAAAAAAGCCTCCTGTAATAACAGAGCTGTCTTCCTTCCTTTCACTGCGAAGGGAGTGAAAAATAGCTGCTAGGTTGTCAGATTTGGAAAAGCAATATCTAAAGACTCGACAGATATATTTTAATCATAATGTTGCAGAGCAGTTTGCATAAAATGCCTGAGCTGTTTCTGTGCTATTTCACACCGATTTCAGGAGGCTCAAGCTGTCACACCGTGGCCTTGCACTGTCCCCTTTAAAGTCAGCTCTCCTGCTGTGTGTCTGCGTAAAGCAGTAACAACAGTGGCAGAGAACAGGACTGAAGTTTTCCATTCCTTTCTCCTTTTGTGTTACAGATTTGTTAGACACAGTATTTATTATATTAACGTCAACACTATTTGCTTGACTCAGAAAATGAGCCAAGGTTCTGTAACAGAAGATTATACTTCAGCAGGCTGATGAGTGCTGTAATTCTAGATTTCCAGGTGTTACTTTCCACGAAAGCTAATACAACTTAACTTACCTTTGAAATACTCAGTATCTGAATTTTTCATTTGGAGATACGTAAACAATCAGCTAAAATACCAAGCCTTTTAATTATTTGGTCCAGTTAGTATATATACTGAGCTATACTTGGCAGAAAGATCACTTGCACATACCATGAAGTATTGCTTCAAGTTAATGTAATTTTAATGATGATCACTAATTGCCACCAAAACCTCAATACTGAATTTTCATTTGCTGAGTTAGAATTCCTGGTATATCAGGTGTCCAGCTAACAAAGCCAGCTCTGAACACATGGACATACTCATTTGTTTTCCTTCAGTTTCAGCTTCCCTCAAGCTCATCATTGGTTGCATTGGTTGGTTAACATAAGTATCAATACCAACAGAATTTCTAGCCACTGGAGAATTAATTTAATGTATAATATTATAATTATAGAAAAAACTTTACATTACATGTGTACAGTTACTATTTAATACCTTTTAAATACTCATAATAGTATAATATTATCTGTATACCATATTTCATAATTATTATATAATATAATTATATAATAACGATATATCGATATTAATATCATCGATGCTATTAATATATGATAATATTAATAGTTATAAATTATGTTCTCTATTATATATTATGCACTGTAATAGTATATTACTAATATGCTATTGTAAAATTACAATATATTATGTTTATATATTAAATATATACACTATACATTTAAATCAATAATGTACTATAAATATATACATCTATATTAAATATTCTTAAATATATACAATATGTATATGGATACATTTAATAGTATTGTATTACATATTACATATTATACAATGTTATATATAAGAATATATCTTACATGTATATTAACATAACTATATAATATTAAATATATACTTCTGTATTAAATTAATTATCCAGTGGCTATAAGTATATAAACAAACACATATGACCATATATAAGGCCACATGCAAGAATGTGTGTATGTAAAAATGTACTTAATGAGGCCATACATACGTATTCTCATATATTATTAATATCTATGAACATACATTTATACACAACATACACGTGTATTTTGTTTTCATACATATATGTATGTTTGTTTGATTTAGTAGATAACTTTATGTTCTTATCTTAAAATCTATGTGATAAGCACAGAAACTTCTTGGAGATGTTAAATAGCAGATGTGCACACATCTAACGCCAGAAACCTCACAGCCTTACCTGGCATTTCACTAGTATATCAAAGAAGTCCTCATCTAGCTCTCTGTTGTTACTTGCCATTAGGTGGCCCAGCACAGACGGACTGGTGCGGTGGTTGAGACGAAGGCCAGGCAGGTTGCCAAAGCTGGCGCGCTGGTCATCCAGGCGGCGGCTCTGTGAGCTCGCAAGTAAATCCAGAAATTCATCAGTGTGGGGTGAGACTACAGAAGCAGAAAAGGCTAAGGGAAGAAGAAAAAGAAATAAGCACAGAAGTTCTTCTCTGTTCAAATACATTTTCAGAACAGCATTTGACAGGAACTGAAGTCAGCTATAGATCTTATTTTGGAGATTACATTTTCTTATTGTTTTAGGTGGAGTAGAGGATGATGCTGCTGAGAATCTGTTCTTCTCCTGGAAGTGGCATCTCTGATCATCCATCCTGTTACTCTGGAATCGGCTCAGCAGGTCAAAGAATCCTTCATCTGCTACTGTTTCTCGACTGTTTCTCTGAAGAGGAGAGGAAAGTTAGAGGTACTGGGAACTCAGAAGTACCTAAAACTAGAGCAACTGCAGGGCAGTTTGATTCCAGTAATATATTTGTATATCTGAAATTCATTAAACTAATTTTTTTAGTCATCCATTCCTGCAGATATTTATCCAAAGAAGAAAAATTTATAATATGGTAAATAGTTCTGGAAGGTAAAATCCAGTAGAGGCATTTTGTTCTCAGGAAGAAATGGTTCTATAAACCCACCAAGAACCCCCAGTGCCCATATGCCATGAAGTTTCCAATTGCTTCTCAGCTCTATGTTCAAAATCACTTTTCTCTCAGCAAAATTAAATGACTCCAGTCTTCTTTTTAACCATCTTCTGTGAAGAGTGCAGTAATCTAAAATGTACGTTCAATTATACCTTGTACTGTCTGAGTCCAAAAAGCTACATTTCTTAAGTCAGGAGAAATGCTAGAAATAAAATATATGCAAGCTGACCTGTAATTTTCGACAATCCATGAGGAAAAAATGCTCCACTAGTAGGAGAGGCTTGCAGCTGTCACTGCCCAGGTGACAGGAGGAGAATGGCGGATTCGACATCAACTTACAGTGTTTAACTCAAGTATATACTCAGATCTGAAAACGTTATCTGTACAGACATGCTTTCCATAATTTTTGTCAAATGGAGATGATGTCAAGTCAAGGTTATGATCTCTACAGGACTCCATACCTACCCTCTGAGAGCTGGGAAGGCGGTGGTCGATCGAATTACTGGCATCCTGCAGAACTTTGGAAGTGGTGCCGTTCTTATACTTTTTGCCTTTGAGTCGATTTACAAAATGCAGTTTTGCTGAAGGTTTGGCAATGAGTGGTTTCTGTTTAGCAAGGATCTCACTGTTCCAGTTCTGAACCTAAAACAACAAAATAAGAAATAATTTTCATGATATATTCTTTTATTTCTTATTTGTGTATTCTTTTCCTCCCCAAAAAGAATCCAACCACTCAGACATAAAAACTGAGGCTTTGCTTCTATTTCTTTGACCTATGATGACTGAGATCTCATTACCTGAATCAGGTCACTACTGTTACTGATCAGTCTTATAACTGAACCCTGATGCAACAACTAAAATGAGTTGGTGGTGTGTGTAATCAAACACGAAGTCTTCATTGCTGTGGGCTGTGCAGAAACTGTGGAGAATGGGGAAAATGGCAACAAAAGAGCAAACAGGGATAACTATCTCATTTCACTCAAACAGCATGGAGTGCTTTATCAGTCTGACAGAGTTCCCCTAAATTCTCCTCTCACATAAGATTCCCCATCGATCTGACAACTTCATCTACAATAACAAACTCTTCTAATTGGAAAAAAATTCTTGACTGCGCAGCAGATACTGTAACCACACTCTGATCTTTCAGCAAAACACAATTCATTCTAAAGCCTTCGAGATCAACCCACATTCCAGCTCCAAGAGAACTGTATCCTGTACAGTCAAACCATAATGCAGGTGTGTCCATCATGTTCTACACATCATCAACACTGAGGGAGTCAACTTCAGTACCTACTACATGAGCGTCTCGAAAAGAGGCCTTTGTAAGAACTAAGCCACAAAACTAGGTTAATACTTTATTATAAAAATCCACATGAAGCATTTGAGTGTATTGAGGGCAGACTACCACAGGCTACATATTTTAAAAGATACCACAAATGGGCTCACAGAACAAGAAAATACAGCTGCTATTAGCCAAACGCTTAAAGGATCCCTGCAGAGAAATCAGGTCTGGAATAAAACCCAGGATCTTTAGAAATCAGTATCCAAAGAGGCGCTCAAAGCAACAGTGCCACTGCAGCTGTACCAGCTGTCACAGTGTAAGCTTTGAGATTTCATTTTCTATTTCTAATCGTGGTGGTATGTTTTGGATCACTTCAAGAGATGGGCATCAGATTCCCCCAGTATGTAGGGAAAAAATAGCAATTTCAGTCTACGTCTGTAATCATTTATGTGGAACTGCCAGCACATACATAAGTTCAAAAGAGAATTCTTGAAGTCTGAGCTATAGCTTTGGAGTTCTATTCTGAATCATTTGCAGCATCAACCGCAAGCCACTCGTAAAGAAGTGATTACAGGAATTCTTTGGATGTCAGTTATAGTTTTTAACGTTAAACACTTATGGAAGCATTTAGACTTTGTTGCAATCTCACCAGCAGAACAAAAAAAGAAGGAAAGCACCAACCTTTTCTGGTGTTAATTTCATAAGTTCCATGTTCTCCATACTGTGACGACGTCCTACCCTTGGCCGGGTACCTTTAAAAAAGAAAGAAGTTCTTTTTTTTGCCACTAAGGTTTACGGTATCACCATCAAAGCTGTGCCTCTGTTCATCACATACCCAAGATAAGCATTTCTGAGTTCCAAACTCACAAGAGAATAAATAGTCAGTACTAAAGCTGCTTTAAAAACCACATAGATGTAAGGGATGCAACTTGCTGTCATGGGACAGAGGAGAAGAGCATGGATCTTCATGTGAAAGAACAAATGCAGCAACTTTATATGTAACCCCTTCTGTTCTTACAGTGGTACAAAGAAAAAAGGAAGGACTTAATTTGGGCAGAAAATGAATGCATTTGCCACATTAAAAAAATAGACTGATTAGAAACTTCAGATGATATGCTGTGTGAAAGAACGAGGCATAACCTGCAATTCACAACATAAATCCTCCAATAAAGCTGAAGGGGTTCAATACACTGTGCCATTTATTTTTTTGTGTATGAGTGTGGAAAAAATAAACACTCCCGCATCTCTAAGTCCAAAAACAATGCAAATAACAGATTACTTTTCAAGTTTGACGTTAGAAAGCATTTAGAGAGAAGCACGTACCATTCAGACTGTTATCTACCACATGGCTTTCTGACATCATGGAGGTGTTTGTGCTATAGCTTAATCCGAGAACCATCTGAAGATCTGAGAGATTAAGTCTAGCAGTGAGTTCCCCACTTCTGTCTCCTACCTGTAACCAAATAAAATAAGCAGTTCTGTTACTGTAACAAAAATGTATATATATGTAAATACAAACAAAACTTTGTTCCCAGGCGACTAAGAGAAAAATATTTAAAAGATTTTTCTTGTTGAAAAGTGTTGGAGCCATCTTAATGCAGTACATCAAAGGCACAAACCAAAGCCTACAATAGCCTCTGCTAGGCTCTCAGTGAGAGCAAAAACCCGGCAGCCAACAGACACGAGTGAAAACTGTACCTCTCTGGAGATCTCCAGGTGCCTCTCAGCAAAGTGCATAGCTTGGTCATGATTGCCCAGAGCAGTGTATGCATTCCCTAAACTCCAGCATGCTCTTCCTTCACCAATTCTGCAAAAGAGAAAAGATCTTCAGGGATATGTTTCACATACTCTCTGAGCACTAGGGGTCAGGTTTTCATTGTATTACCAAAATAATATTACTGTGCCAAGGAAAATTCATACCATCCCCAGACACTGTTCCAATGCCACCACGTTAAGTACCATACTTTAAGAACTGTAATCTGATATAGGCATAGATGTGAGTAAATCTCACTGAAACATTCGTTTTAAAATTTACAGCAACTAGTTAAAGTCACTCCTTAGAGTTTTGCAAGGATGGAACGTTGCATAACTCCCTTACTGCTCCTCAGATTGTGTGGCTTATTATTCTTCATCTGTTCTGCTTATTTTGTGTGTTTAAAAGCTGAACAACCACACCACCACAAAAACAAACAATTTACCCTCCTTTCCTCTCTCCCCCCAAAAAAGCTTTACAAATAATGTTAAAACAGGCATTATTTACTACTCAATTATCCTCCTTTCACCATCCCTTCCTATTTTCCTAGTTTGTGGAGAAGCAGGGAACAAGTTCTTACGAAGATATGAAAAACCACTACAATCAAATCATGGAAAATGTGTTTTCCCCTTCGTTTTCAAAGGCAAAACCAAGAAAAGAAGATCTAGAGATAGTCGTTCATCAGTTATCTAATTGAATTCGTCATCGGCAATACTTTCAAGATCTTTTTTCCCACCATTTGAAAACAAGCTCAGTACTGCAGGGAATTCACATTGAGATGTCATATACAGAACAAAGTCAGCCAAGTTTGAAGTAACAGGAATTGCTTTAAGCATCATCTACATTAAACAATCTCTTAGGGCTTACTTATCATTTAATTCCTGGGCAATCACAAGGTGTTTCAAATGATAATCAATTGCTTTCTCATAGTCTTGAAGCAGAGTGTATGTGTTTCCAAGGCTGTAGCAGGCCTGTGCTTCCACAGCTTTATCTTTAAGCTGCCGAGCCAGCTGCAACGTCCTCCTGAAAGAAAGGGTTAGTCACCTCACAAATCACTACTTACTCATACAAGTAACAGTCTATTACATAAACTAAATGGATTAGGACACTAGACTTTAGGACACCAAACTGACACATTAGCTGCCAACAAATTAGCTTGCAAAATCTTTGGAGATTTTAGGCATCTTACACTCCTGTTCATTGCTATTCATTTCTGTTTACTTCACCACAGAGAGAACACAGCCCTCAGACTGCATGCTTCAATGTTAATGTATTGCTTCATCAATAATGAAGGTGATTTACAGGTGATTTGCTGGTATTATATACTTAAAGCAGTTTATTATCAGCATTAGAATAAACACTGTGTGTTCTCCATCGACATGAGAAAGACAGACCTACAGCCAACAAGCCAGCCTGTCTCTGCTAGGTAAGAATCTAACTAGAATCTAATTGGTATTGAGGCACTACATTTTCCCATTTTCAAGAATGGGTAAACCCTGAAGTCTAATTAAGTTGCTAACACCTATACTGCGTCTTTGCAGAGCTTGTTTTTTTCTGATTTACAGCAGCAACATGTCTGCTGAGATGTCTAGAGATAAAGAACAACCTTGATTACAAATACAAACTAAGTATGTAAAGCTGTGTTGATATGCACCACCAGCCTAGGACAATAATGCCTGGTTCTAGAATGAAGGGAATCGAGTGTATCAACAGAAAGACATCCACAGTGCTGAGGAGTGTCTATTTGTAAGTAACAAAAACCTAAAAGGCTAACGTCATCTTAGAAAACCTGAGTAAGTGGGAAAAAACGGTGACTGTCCTTTTTACTAAACAAATGCAGCCCTTTTCTAAGTATATTTTGAAGAGATGGCTATTCTACATTGAGCTGAAGTATACTAGCACGACAGAAATTAACTGTAGGAGAAGAGGTATAGATGTAAGCAGTCAACTAACTTGTAGTATTCAGAAGCAGTTTCAAATTCACCCAGGAATATGTAGGCATTTCCAAGATTGCTGTACGCTCTTCTTTCTGCTGATCTGTCACCAAATTCTTTTGCAATTAGGAGACGCTTAAAAATATGAAATAAGCACATTAATCACTCAGTTTCATACTTCACAGCATACATTTGCACACAAAATTGAACCCTCATAGGCTTTCCAACCCTGTTCTTTAGGCCAACAGTGTTTGAAAAGAACAGCCAGACTTGATGCTATGCCCTTTTGATCTAAAGCTCGTATTGAAACCTTAGGATAACACAACAAAACACATGTACATGAGATCTGGAGCAACTGGTGATATTTCTCATTGCTGTACCTGTTCATGGGCTAAAACTGCACTCCTGAAGTTGCCCAGAAGGTAGTGTGTGTTTCCCAGATTCCCAAAGGCGCGTCCTTGTGCTGCTCTATCACCCAGCTCTGTTACTATCGTCAGGTTTTCCCTGTTTTGAAGAAGTGAGAAGAGAAAGACTCGTGCCTTTGAAGTTTTTTTCACTTAGTCGTTTAAACAAATCATTTTCCTATTTAGATAAAGGGAAAAGCAGAGTATTCTGCTTTGGCCTATTTTAATGGCCTTTATGCAACCATATTTCTTCCACTGAGTAGGGAACATTTTCAGTGAGATACTGAACTGTGTTCTTGTTCGTGCTGGCCTGCTCGTTTCTACGAATAAAGCTATATAATTATGCAAGTACACAAAATTCAGTTGTCTCATCTTGTTCTAAGAGTAATGCTGAATTCTAATGTAAGGGAAGGACTCATCTGGTAATAAAAGGTACACTGAAAATGAGAGCAAAACAGAAAATAGTGTACTCTCCAGTTTAAAAGGAAGAAATTCACACACCTTATTAGCTCATGACTCCACTACTCTCAATAGCTGAACAAACCAGATGAACGTAACTTCTCTATCACCAATATTCAGAGCTACTACTTACTCATAATAATCTGCAGCTTTCTGCAAAGCATTTTTCACGTCCTCTGGAAGCTCCCCTGGGTCGTGCGTCCCAGCACAAGCCACATTTTTCCCTTTAGAGTGATAAACATTCCCCAGATTATACAGTGCTCTAGCTTCTCCAACCTAAAACAACAGTAAAGCAAGGCAATAAAACTTTCTGCTTCCAACTCCTGTGTCACAACCACCATTAGTACAACCCACAGAAAGGACTCTGTTACTACTTGCCAACGCATGCTCTGCCCATTCTGAGTACGCTCTCATTGTCCACCCACAATACACCCACTCGTACTCCTCAACCAAACTCAAAACCCTTTTGAGGTATACAAGGCACAGTTATGGAGGGCAATAATTAAAATATATATTTTTAAAAGTCTCCTAGGTGCAAACAGCCATCTTAAAACCGACAGGTTCTTACTGTCTGTAAGAAATATTAGAACGTTCAGTATTTCATTTCCTCTGAAAGGTGGCATGCTGATTACCAAACAACAGAGTTCGCTAATATGTACTCTTTGGAGTTTATTTCCGGATTCCTAAGCATCACTCACCTTATCATTAAGTTCTCTGGAAATATCCAGATGTCTTTGACAACAAACTATAGCTTCTTCAAAGTTTCCGAGTACCTTCAAGGTGTTGCCCAGATTCCCACTAGCTTTAGCTTCTCCCACCAGATCTCCAATTGTCCTGAAATTGCAGAAATAAAGTGATTAAAAGCCAAGCCAACTACCAGTATGGGGCAGACAGAAGAATTTAGGGAAAGAAGTGATGTAAGCATATATACGTCCCATTCACGTTATATCTAAACTGCATTCACATAACGTGGTTCAATCTATCACTGTGGAAACATTTAATTATGTTTCTTAATGATTATACAGAAAGGCAGTCCCAGGATGACAGAAAGTTTTAACTGTTTGAGAGTTTTCCTTGACTATCATCCTTTTATTATACAGTACACCTACTGGTCTCCAAGAAAGCTTAGAAGAAATACTACACTTCCAGGTTCTGAATGAGATTAAGGCAAAAGATCACCACTGAGCCCCTCTGCCTCTGATACCTGGGGAGCAACACAACAGAACAGCAGGTTCTCACAAGGACGCTTACTGAACGTAGGCACCTTTGTGGTGAGTGCACTAAGCAAGCTGAGGGCAGGAAAAACAGATTTTTGCGTATATTGTGGCTAAGTCCTACCTTAGTGTTTGTTTTTTATTGGATCTATAATAAGTAATTAAAATGAGATCATTAATAGCATATGAAATGCACAGTTGTAGATTTCAGCGTATTGTATCGTGAATTTTACAATATATGTTTATAGTAACATGGACAAGTTTTATCTTTTAAACAAGAGAGACAGAAATATTTGAGTTTTAGGAACAAAGGGTAAAGAAAGGTTGGATTTAAAGAAGCTTCTTAATTATCGACAAACCTGGTAAGGCCTCAGTTAGTACTAGGATTATGGTGCTAGGCTGAGCATTAGCTCCCAGGTTAAAGGGCAGTCAAGTTACCTACCAGGCCCCCAGCCCTCTCCTGTCACCACATTCCTGCATTATCTAGCATTAGTGGCAGGTTTTGGTAGGCAGACAAACAGCCAGCTGCTCACCTCTACAAGAACAGGATGAAATGGAGAACAGGGTTAAAAGACACAAGATTACCTTGCAAGAGTTAAATCATGGTGATGGTATTCCAAGGCCTTTCCATATTCATGCAAGTAGAAATAGGCATTGCCTAGCTGGCTGTAAATAGCACTGAGTGTTTTTAAGTCTTCAGTTCCAACCTGAACAGCTGCTTCAAAGAAAGACACGCCAGCTCGGCAATCTCCTGCTTTACACAGGCGCTCACCCTCCAAAGCCAGCTCTAGGCAAGAAGCCTCCATCCTGCACAGTTCAAGAAAAAGAGATACCCGTCACTGTGTGTGCAGTACTTTGTCCAATCATTTTGAGTTCTGAAGAGGTGTATTTTATTCAGAGGGCCATCTCCACTTGTTTAGGACAGGAAGTCAGCACCACAGTACAACCAACCACCACAATACTCTACTATTAGAGAAGCTAAGGCTGAAACACAACTTGGCACTTCAGTAGTGATATGCAAACATAGCAGTAGAACAAAAAGGTCCAACTGCTTTTATGTCTTGAGAAGGAAATCCAAACATTACTTTGACCATATACAGCATCTGTAGGATCCTAAAATGCTGAGTATTCACCATCTAGATAATTTCAGAACAATGAACTAAAACTCAAGTCACAACTAGCAAATAATGGTTTTGACAAATGTAATAACACAGCCTTAGCTTTTTACTAATAGGCTCATGGATGCAGAATAACAAGGAATTGAACACTGTAATGGAGAAATGTAGGTACAAACGGGTGTGGCAGTATTTACAGGAGGCTAACAGCAATTGTTTTCTCCCATCCAACTCTCCCTCCCCAAAAAAGTCAATGATACTTTTAGGAAGCTAGCACAGTTACCTACAAAATGTTTGTTTGTTTTTAATAATACATCTTAGAAGCCCAAATGTTCTTGTGTATCAAAGACCATGACTATTTCTCCTATAGGTCTCTCCCATGTAACTCACTACTTTGTGCTTCATTTCTTATAGCGTCACTGTTAGGAAAATTCTCAGTGTAAAGAAAAGAAACAGATTTTATTAAGAAAACGTACGTCAATTCCTGTTGCTTTAATGAAAAGTCATAAGTCCAGAAGGCACTGGAACACACTGCATTACTATGGCCAAATAACTATGTAATTATACAGGTATAAAATACTGCAAGTGGTTATGAAAAAATCAGTGAATTTCTGGATTACGTTTTGAACAAAGACTACAGGAGCTCTAAGAGAGAACAGTGGCTGCCAAAAATATTCATATGTGCTTCCACTACTGTGAATTCAGGATTACAAAAGGTAAAAACCTAAAATTTCATGAAGTGTTAACAACCATACATGAAAATTTCCTACTTTTCAGCTGAGATATGAGGGAGGTGGGGAGGCAGAAGGTGAGGAAGAAGACAGCTTCAGGGTCTTAATCCTGAAGTACTCCCTAGCTTTTTTGGAATGCCTGCATTATAACAAAGCTGCTTTCAAAAGATTTTTTTGAAAAGAAAATAAGAGACATTCTCTAATAGTTCAGAAAGTGTGCACTAATGCTGCCAAAAAATGTTGGACGAAACTGTCAATTTGTGTATTGTTTTAACTTTTTCTTCTAAACAATGTTTTGGATGTTTGGAATTGCAGTCCAAAACAGAATGTTTTGCCTATTATATCTTTGTTACATTATTATTTGATATTTACCTTGCTAAAAGAATATATATTCTAGAAATCTAGTTCAAAACATATGACTATTTCCCTTCATGTGCAAGATCAGTAACGATTACAAATGTTTGCTTTTCCAACAATTAGCACAGCACTGGAAGACAGCTGTTCCTATGAGACACAGCAACAAAATATTTTGCGTACCTCCAATTTTTACTTTTTTTCCCATTTAGAAAAATAGATTATACAACATTCTACAGAAATCTGAGTAAGAAGAAACCATTTCTGACAAACCTACCAACCTTTCAAGAGAACCAGAAGAATCTGGATGGTAAGTAAAATAAGCTACTAACACAAAACAGTATCATACCTGCTGGTCTTCGACATTCCACAACTTAAGCATAGAGAGATGACAGACATATTTAACTTTTGCAATTGAAACTACTGTCTGCTTGGTGGTCAGTAACAATGCAAACAGCAAATGGTAACTGAAGCATGAAGTTCTTCCCAGGCACAACTTCTCAGCTTGGATATCCATAACACATGTGATGGTGGTAAGTTTGGAAGCTTCTCAAGAGAAGCCAAAGCACTCCTATTGCTCGAGCCCACAACTTGTTCTTTATTACATTGTGCAGGTGTTGAATGTAAGACAGAAAAGGCAGAAATGATTAAGCACAGCATGTTACACCATCAGCAACTGAAGGTTTAAGATTTAAAACACTTCATTGGGTAATCTTAATCCTATCCAAAGAGGTTCTCTCCGGGCACCTCATGTTAACTGACGTGCCTAATTAACGTGATGGCTAGAAAATATGGTGCTCCTCAGTGCAAAGCTTTAGATCATTATACAATCGCATTCATTTCCTCTGGTTTTCAGCTTGAAAGGATTGCAGTAGAGCTTTCAGTAAAATATGTACAAGGCAAAACAAGTAAAAATGCCAGACTCTAGATGTATCAACTGACTTAAGCCATTAAAAAATCATGTTTTTATGCACATTTTGAGAACGCTGTGGACCAGGAATCTTTCTGATATCCTGCACTCAAGTAAGTGCACATTATTCTGAAGGCTGCCAAACGCCAAAGCAGCATTACCACTTTGTCAAGGAACCTGAAACAACCTTCTGACTCCACAATCCTGATTTAGTACCACTTACACAACTGAAAGATGTGGTTTGGTTTCGGTGTTGTATTTTTTCCAAAAAGCTAAAGCTGATGTGAATTGGCTATTTCATTCAACCAGAATTACAGGAAGTAAATGAGAACAAGAATTAAAAATTGTCTGGGTAAAAAAAAAAAAGTCAACATTTAATATGACTTGAGCACACCTCCAGAAAGGTTGCTTCAACAGCTAGCTGGAATCTGTCTAACAAACTGAAGCTATCAAATCCATCTGAATCCATTCTTACTGGCCTTCTACATTTTCCAAGCCTAAATATGCTATAAAAACACAAGAACAGACAAAACAAAATATTCTGATTTATTACAGTTGCTTCTACTCAATACTGTATTTACTCTTCAGAAAAGCTATGGAATTATTAAGTTATTTTACCACTTTGGAGAAAACTGTTTCTAAGTTTATCCATAAAGTGCAAAAATGGACCCAGAAAATGTGTTTCTAGATATGTGTGTATATATATATACACCACGTACAAGATGTACGAAACTGTTCTACAGTCAAAAACCCTTCACCTCCTGTTCTCAGAGACTGTTCTAACTGCTAATGGTTTAACAGCATGTCAGCAGCCCACATAGGGCCAGGTTATCAATATTTTAGGAAGTCATTAAATAGTTAGAAAGAGAATATGAAATTACTTTCCAAGGGCTGAATCAAATTATTTATTCAACACAGAATGGCTAAACAAAAGATACACTGAATCCACAGACAAGAGAACAAGGCCCATTCATCTGAATACTTCTGATGAAGCTCTGTTCCTGCTAAACAGGATAGCTTTCTTCCAGACATGACCGTGGAAATACTCCATTACTCTGCTTACAGTTGCCTCCACCTGCTCTCTGAAAGGCTGGCATCTCCTGAATAATTTCTCATTTGTAAGAC
Source organism: Cyrtonyx montezumae (assembly GCF_038088225.1). Classification (NCBI taxonomy): domain Eukaryota; kingdom Metazoa; phylum Chordata; class Aves; order Galliformes; family Odontophoridae; genus Cyrtonyx; species Cyrtonyx montezumae. The sequence continues at coordinate 19,632,700 of NW_027071825.1, read as the reverse complement.
TACCTCATCCTTATCTCTGCCTCTAAGCTCTTCATCTTCCCTGGCTCCCCTGTGCTTTAGTTTGGTTTGGTTTTTGGTCTTCTCCGACCCTCATATTCTCTTTTGAAACGCGACCCTTGTGAGAATACAACCCCAAAGCATCTGCACCATGCAGGCCTCCCCATTTTTCTCCCCTTCAGACTCTCCTTTATCTGTTTGCATCTTAAAATGAAGAATGGAAAACTGGTAAGAAATAAGGCAAGAAGAAGAAAGCAAGATTATACTGACTGTATTGCAGTCTCTCAACACTGCTAATCTAGTTTTACTCTGTTCAATTCCTTCTTAGAGGATTTCTGAAGAACTTTGCTACTTGGTGGGGTGCTACTTTGTAACTACACTGTGAAACATACTGATCCATGCACAGACACAAAGCCAAAAAAGCCTACCATCTCTTAAATGCAGAGAAAAAAGTCACTGACACGACAGAATCCTATACTACAGATGACAGACTGCTCCTCATTCCTACCTCACTCTTGGTTTCCATGCACGACGTAGAAGCACATCACACTGACCAGTCTGAACAGCGTAACTACACGGCCCCTGGAACACTGCGTTGAGTCAAACTGTTACGAGTACTGTAAGGCCTTGGGTGTGAACTTAGCAGGCCAAGACAAATCAGTTCTACAGATATTACTCTATAGATCCCTTACTTATTAATCACAGTTATTAACATCAGCATTTCATTTTAAGACACCAGCTGACATTAGAACAAAGCAGTTTGCTCTCCATCAGCATAAGCCTTTTTTAGTTGCTAAAGCCACTTTACTGTGGGCCACTCATCTGCTGCAGGGAGAAAGAAGCAGCTTGCACAGTGACAGACCCGCAGTACAGCTCTGCCTTAGCAGTGGGCCACCAGTTTCCTTGTACAGCCAGCTCCAGCAGAATACCAGTGGGAAAGTTTCTCTAAACTTTATAAAACTATATGAAAAAGAAAACCAAACTATTACATCTCCATGTTTTTCAAATGTTCCTCAGTTCTTAGAGAAAGGTTTAATAAGACATGAATGCTTTTTTTTGTTACTCAGTATCATTTAAGCTTGTAGAGAATACAGAATAAAGCTGTAAGACACTTCGCTCTACCCATGCTCACCAAACTGGGCAAAGTTATTTCTGGCTTGTCAGTTCAAACAAGGCAGCTGGCCACGCTGCTTTCTTCACTCATTTACTTTCATAACAGCAACCTGAGCAGCCCCAGCTTTTGTTAGAGAGCACGGATCTTCTGCAGCTGTCTGAGAACGACCTGAGGCATCAGCCAGATACATCCAAGAAACAACAAACACAGCAGACATACCAAGCTCACACATGAGGCATTTCTGGTATCAAAGAGAAGAGTGTAAAATAAATTTTATTTACCATTTTTTTCCATATTGACTGCGAAGTTCCTCCTGCTGAGCACACTGCTGACCAGAACTGACACTGCTCTTCTATGAAATGGAAGACAACCAACCTAATGCTGTCAGAAAGCTGTACGAGTGTGGATACTGCAAGTACCTGCATGTTCATGCAAATTAATTTTAAGCCACGGCACGTGCTATCTTCCAAATAAGGGTGGTGCTGTGTTTCTGTTAGTGAGGAAAATGCCTCCAAATGAAGGCTGACTGGGGAGAAGGCAGGGGAACACATAAGAACCACGCTTTTCATTTGTTTTTAAACAATCATTCCACTGTTCTGGAGTCCCTTCCTGTTGAACGAGCTGCAAGATTGACCCGTCCCAGCAGCAGCCGCTCAATTACAGTGCACCGCACAATGTTCCTGTTGTTCAAATTCATCAGGGGGAATCTGCAATGCTAACGTTTCATCTCACATCTATTATGGGATTCCAGAAGAAAAAGGATCAAAGCATTCAGAAGTGAAACGGCACATCCTCTTGACTTGCAATTATAGCATTTTTTAGTTCAAAGTATCAAAGCAGTTTTTAATCAAACAAATCTATTATAGGTAAGGAAAACAGTGCTCTAGATGACAGTGCCATTCACAGCAGCAACAGTGGGACAAGTACAGAGAACATTAGCAGACAAAGCTCTATAGTTTGCAGAGGTAACCCAAAAGCTAAAAGAAGAGATAATGTGTATTACCATGCAGGGATCATACGTTCCATCATTTTATCACAAGTCCAAGCAGAAAGACAATGGAAGTACAAACACTAATACACTGTTCTGCAGCCACACATAGTTCTAGTTATCATCCAATCTAACCTCCCGTACAATAAAAGTGAATTTTCATACTTCAAAAATGAAGGAAAGCAAAGAAATAGTGATTCAGCATTCAGTTTCAATCTCACTACTAACAGAGGTGCCAAACTACTGCAAACGTGGTTAGTTTTCTGACATTAACAGTACTAAATCCATACTAAAATACATCATCTTACCTGTATCGCACATGAAAGGACTGGTCTTCTCTCATGCTCACGAAAACATTACTTTCCTCCATTGAGTTGCATTATTAGTAGAGAAAACACTACTGTTCTGTGGCAAAGCAAACAGTTCACTACGGAGAATTGTTGTCAGAACACCATTCCAGTTAGTAGGTTAATAAGTTGGCATAAAGGTATCCTAAGCTGCTGTTGAAATACTCTTCTTTTTTACTAAGGTAAGCAAGTCACCGTCAGACACGTCTTAAACTCTCAGAAACGTGTTCAAGTTCTTTCATCTGTGGCCCTTTCAGCTCCATTCAGCTGCGTTTCTGCAAAGGGAACACAAGACACGTGGCTTCAAGTCTCATAACATTCCATTAATAACTCACAACCACTTGCAGCTGATGTAAAAGCATAACACTGCTCCTACCAAGCAGGAAGTGTCAATCAAGAACATAAAGCCAGAGCCAAAATATTCATCTACACATGGCAATTCCTGTAAGCAAGCAAGAAAGCAAGTTTTAACAAAAAACAATGCTCTCCTCTGTTGGAAAAATCAAGTAATTTATCCTTGTTATTATTTTTGGCCTCATGAAGTTCCATGCAAAAAGCTTAAAGGGTGAAAGCTACAGAACAAAAGGCGTAACATAAAACCAATTCCAACCTCTTTCCATGCGAACAGCTGCCAGAACTACTGACACAGTCCCACCTGGAGAGGCCCATTCTCAGAACATCAGGAGCACAGCAGCCAGCAGAGGCTCAAGCCCTGCTCCCTTCCCTTCCTCCCACAAAAGGAAAGGGGTATTTTTGTGTTGTCCTTTTATTTTTTACACTGAGTACACATTCCAACGTGCTGCAGTGTTGCTGTATGAATTCCAAACTGTTTCAAAGGCACTGCGACAGCCAGTGCTTAGAAGTTAGACTTGTTCAGGCTGGCAGGAAAAACAAGAAATTATTCAGAAGTTTACCCCCTTTTAAATATATTTTTAGTAGAGGAGCTGACATATTTATTGCTTAGCACTAACATTACCTTCCTTGGCAAGTAAACATACAGTTGTGTAATTCACAAACGCATATTTCATCAAGAGCTTGCAGAGATTCACAAAACAAGAACAGAACTCAGACTTAAAGCTGTCACCACAACTCACCCATCTCTTTTTAATTGTCAAGGCAGGCGATGCCTCCTCTACTCATTAGTTTCATCAATTATCAGGCACAAATATTCATGCTTCTCACCACCCTCCTCTTTGACAGCATCTTTCAACCAGACCATCCACAGCGTTCTTCCAGTCAAACAACTCAGCACCAGAGTTACTTGGCATCAACAAGTGGGTGTGTGTATACTTTTGCAATTACAAAGCATGATACATACATTTTCAAATACCATTGCAACCCACGCACTGGGAAGACCACATGACAGGTATTTGCTCTGTACAGGTGTGTATCAAGCTCAAGTCAGGCAACTCCCACAAGCAGCCGGCTGCAAGTCACTGCCACAGATTCAGCGCTACGAGGGAACCAGAAGTTACTAACATGCTTTGCATCACACGTCTACAACTTCATTTAACTGGGCTCCATGTCCATCTCATATGCCAGCTCCAGTGGGTGCCAGCTCCCCCCCGCTGCTGGAAGCCCAGCTGTTCCTCTCCTGCTGCCTGCTGGCACACGGCTGGCCTCACATGGCTGGTGTGGGCACACCCAGCTGGCCCGTGTCCAACTTAAGGCACATTAATCAGAGTGAATAATTAAAAATTAAGGAGGTAGACATTCACGAACCCTTTTGCAGACTCTTCATCCTTGAATAAGAAGATTCCAGCAGCATCCTTGGCTCCTTCCCTTGTCTCACCATCTCCTTTGACCACACTTCCTTTCTGGAGAGCGTCAGATGACTGATGATCAAACATCGCTTCTGTGCCCATCTGCAGTTGCAGGGCTGCCTGGCAGCCACAGGCCGACCATTCACTGGGGGCTGCCTACCGGAACGTTCCCAGCCCTGCTCTTCCTGCCTTGCCTAAAGGAGGCAACAAACCAGGGCCTCCTCTACCCATCTGCTATTTTTCACAGAGCTATAGAAGCTTCTGCCAAATGAAGTCATCAAGGGCTGAGAGATTCAGAATTGACGCAGTGAAAGTACAAATGGAGGCAGACCAATCACACACATTCTACTTCCTTACCAAAACTAGCTACAGAGGGTGGTGGTTCAACACTAGGGAAAATTTTCCAATGTTGAACTAAGTCTGAATTTGAGGGAGTGGCTGCAGCATGAATTAAAAAAACAGGAAAAGAACCTTGCAATAGATTACCTGAAAACAAAGCAGAGCTTTGTGTACCACGTGAAGGAAAAGACAGACCAAGAAACAAATATAGTGATGGTTCTGCTATGGAAACACAGAGGGTAGTTTGACTCCAGACCTTGAAGTTTAAAACCACATACAACACAGTGACTCCAGAGGTACTGAAGCACAGCTGGAAGCAGACAAACCACACTTTCAGTCTTTAGTGACAGCCAGGGATATTTTTTAAATTCACCTTTATTAACAAAGAAGCCTAAAACAAGCCCCCAAAATTTAATCAATTCTGTTTCAAATGTAACCCTGTATCTGCAAAGAAAACAGCACAGTCAGCAATATTTGTGCAGAAACAACCACTCCCCTCTAAACGATCCTTAACGAAGTTGTGTGACACGTTGGGAAGCAGCAGTTTTCTCCAGAGCTTGGCACAAGTGCTGAGCCATGAGTGGGATGTGCAGGCTAACACACCCCACACCACGACAAGCAGCGGGCGACACCGGGAACCTCAGAGGAATGAGCTGCTCTGCAATGTGTTCGACAGAAGTTCAACAGCTGATTAGCGGACACCACAGAGAAACCCCCTTCACTGGCAAAGTGACTCTGAGGTTTCATTCAGGGTCAGCAATGGATGCAGAGCAATTCCAGCTCTGAAATACCGCCCTTCCTCCAGAAAACTTCACGCAGGGTGCAGATATCCTCACAAAGAACTACAGGGCTCCTGCTGAAGGGCTGGCTTGGAAGCACCCAACACAAGCACTGAGTGCAGACCCTGTGAGACACGGGAGGGCTGCACCCAGAGGGCAGAACAGGACAGGGGGGTTTGTAATCACCTGGCACTCCAACTAGGAGCGGATTCTGCAGAGCCTGTCATTACACACTGCATGGGGAAGAGCCTATGCTAGCAGACTCACCAGACAAGCTGTAAGTAAATACATTAACAGCAGCACCTAACTTGATCCAGATGCTTCCTCCTCCACCCCAGTTCTATCTGCCATGCTGACTGACAAATATCAGACCACGTGAAACTAAGTCACATCGCTGAATATTGCAGAAAGTTGCAAAGTGGGTGGAAAAAGGGCCGTATCAGCTTTGGGCCACACGTGGCACCCGATCAGCAAAACAGGAACCCTACCAACCCACTCGGCACAAGGCTGGGATTTCACTTACAGCACGCCAACAGAAGGCAGCACACAAAGCTTCCTCCCTTGTTCCTAAAGCTATTTTTTGCATAGGAAATCATCTGCTCCTCACTGGAAAGAAAACCTGAAGAATGCTAACTGACAGCATACAGCTAGAGAGGTGTTTGTCGCCAGAACTGACTGACCCATGGCTAACTACCTCACCAGAATTGAAAGGACAGGGCTGCAATAGGGAGGCTTTGAACCTTGCCTCCTTGACCTATAAAATCATTTCATCTCTCGATAGCCAATTAACACTCAAGACTAAATTACTTCAGTATAACCAGCAGTCTTTCTATGCAGGTGACAGAAACAACAACAACCAAACAAACCCAATGGGCACCATGATGCTCACAAAGTACCTTCACGTTGACTGATCCAATCGACTCAGTTCTTCACTTCTCTCCCCAGCTTGGTAAGTGTAGCACTTGAAACTAATAGGATAAAAAGGGGTTTTGTCCATATACTTAACCCAGCAGAACTGCAGGAAGAGAAAGCACCAGCGACAACTGAGAGCCAGGACAGCCTGAAGTAGGACTGGAAAATAGCTCTACTGAAAACATTAAGTAACTCTAAGAAAAATGAATAACAAACGTGGCCTAAAAATCCACAACTACTTTATGAGATTAAGGTACAATCAGCTATACTAGAGCAAATTTTATTTTTAATATGCTTAAAAAAGGTCCTCCTGACACTTGAGACACTTAAGAACCAACCAACCAAAAAACAACAGGAAGAGAGCACCTCTGAAACAAAGCTTGCTCACAACCAACTGAGGGTCTCACTGCACCCTCAGCTGAAAATGAAAGCATGGACACAGCTCTAAAGCAGAGTCCTACATGGATTACATAATGCTAACACAGTGCTGCATTATGACAAACACGGTAACAGTGGAGACACTTAATTTATTGCCCTATCTCTAAACAGGCTTGATCTAATTTTCACAAGAAGAGTCTTAATATAAGTTATTTCTTCCAAGACAAAACTATTCCCAGCGACACTGATAACTGAATCCAGAAGCACCTTCCTACTATGAGTCAGGAGAAAGCTCACTCACGTTCTTGGGGGTTATTTTATTTTCCTTCCCTTTGGAGTACCCAAGCCATAGGTAAAAACCACATGGACACTTTGCAATGACAGAAAACTACATCATACCAAAAGCTAAAGGGAAAAAAAAAAGCCTCTGAATTAAGGAACTTTCGCATTTCTGGACAGAATCTGTACTCACACCAAACACCTTATTTTCACTCTGCAACCAGACTGAAATATAAAGGCCTTCCTGTTCACGGGATCGCTTATTAAGAGCAAAAAAAAATGCCAGGTGCTTATGAGAACAATGCAGTACACAAGTGACAAAAACCAACATGTGAGGACTGGTGTGTTCATCAGAGCACCATCATGGCTCCAACCCAACCATTAACTGTAGTAAGCGAGGAAGCGCCCTATTAGGTACTCTTCAGTAATACCTGAGTCTGTATAGAGAAATACTGAAGGCATCTAGCACCGATGCAGGCTATACAGAAACTTATGTGCAGCAAACATCTAGGCTGCACTGACACCTGAGTGTAAGCCTCAGAAAAACCACACTCTGTAACATGACTTCCAGCTAATGGGGAACAAAGCCATCCTACATAGCACACATAAGGACACCAAGATGGTTCAGAAGAATCAGTCTGCTGTCATTTGTGGGCAAGAAAAGATGAGGATACATAACAAGAATAGTCCTAGTGAATTAGGAGATTTCCACACTGACAAAGAGATAGCATTCATTTTCAAAGCTGTGTTTTGAAACACACCATCTCCTTTATGATGTGCCTAAAGAAACACGTCCTCTCTGCTTTTGTGCTGCTGCTATTCAGCATGCTCAGATGTGCCACAGTCTTCAAATAATTCAGAACGTGAAAGAAAGAAAGAGAGAAAAGCAGACAGCAACTTCAACCCAGTGACAATGACAGCACGTGAATACTAACGCGTGCTTCAATGCTTTCGACCTTCCAACCAGCAAGTTCTGATGTAGTTCTGCAGCAAGGCTAAGGGGAACACAAAACTGCATTCAGCTTTCAAACAAGAGCGGTAGAAGAGCCCCACGGAGGTGCGTTCTGGCCCAGCAAAGCCGGCCCGAGTGTCTGCGGGTTCCGTGCGAGTCCCGTGGGGAAGGAGCTCACAGCATCGAGTCTGACCCAAGGAACCGCTACCGGGACCGGCGCACGGCAGACGACCCGTACGCACACTTGTATGTGAGCAAAGCTTCTACAGGGACCACGTCGCAAGGACGACATTTCCGGCGACGCTTCCAGCCCCGACAAAGCGCATTTACACGGACGGCATTTCCACTCGGTCCCCGCGCGGAGCCGCACCCCGCAGGCACGCTCCGGCTCCGCCACGCACGGCGGCCCCGACTCATCCGCCTCGCGCGGTCGGGTACGGCGCGGCCGCCCGCGGGCACGAGCCGTGACGAAGGCCGCGCCGCTTCTGCTGCAGCGCGAGCGCCGGACTCTACCGCCGGCCTGGCCGCGGAGCGCGCGCCCGCCCGCAGCGCCGGACGCCGACGGGTACCTAGTGCGGACGGGCTCCCGCCTCCCCCGGCCGCGAAGCCCCTCGGGGCCGCCCGCGCCTCACCTGGCGCCGCCGCCGCAAGTTTCCACAGCGACCGCAGCCGCGGGGAGAGCGAGGCGGCACCGGCCGCGCGCAGCCGCGCTTCGAACCCACCAATCCCCGCGCGCCCGCCCGCGCCGTGCCCGAGGCGGGGCGGCCAACAGCTACGCGCCTTCCGCGCACGCGCGGAGGCGGCCGCGGTGGAAGGCCGCGTCTTTCACAGCGGCCAATGGGAACCGGGGCGGGGCGCGCCGGGCGTGAGGGGAGCGGCGGGCGGGGAAGGGGAGCCGGGAATGGCGCGTTTCTGCCGCTGACGCCGTTATGAAAGGTGACGCGAAGCACCGCCGCTGCTCACAGCCCGCGCGTGAGTAGGCTGCCTCCATCCGCTACGCATTAGCGGTGAGAAATAAACCGAGTACCCGTGGGCGCGCAGGGCGATGGGCGTGCGGGGAGCTGAGCGCCTTTCCTGACACAGCTGCATCGCGTTACCGCTTTCGGCTCCGGTTACCGGGGGCTCCTGTGCTGCGCTGCAGCTAAAAGCAGCAGTGACAGTTACCTGGCACGGCGCTGCCTTCTCCTCTTCCAGCGCTTTTGGCGCCTGCACGTCTTTGTCCCCATGTCCCCATAGCAGCACAGAGCAGATGGAAGCACAAACAAGCTGCTCCCTTTCCAGTGCATTAAGCTATGGCACAGATACAACTGATGCAGAACAAGGTGACTTACCTTATGAAGGAGATGTAAGAACAGCCCGTGAGTACCCGCATAAATTGAATTACTGTACTTGTATCAAAAAAATTTCTGGTATCTTAAACTCCCCCTGTTCTGGAGATAGCAAAAATGCATCAGCAAATTGTGACATTCATGCACAACCTGAAAGTGTGTTGGACTGCAACACAGGTACCCGAGGAACAATGGGCATTTCAGCCAGAACACCTGGAAGGGAAGCAACCTTTATGAAGGAACTACCTGCTGGTGAAGCAGGCCCTGGGAATCCTCTGCCTCACTCAGAGATGCCCAATGTCCTTTGGCGTCATTTTTCTGAGGGAGAGTTAACAGGCACGTGGCAGTTGATTGAATGTGAGACTATACCAGAAACATCCCTGACTGAAAGCACTGACGAAACCACAAACAGACTTGAAACTTCTGAACATGTCAGAGGCATTTTAACAGGTCAACAGCAGGCTGCCAAGTTCGAAGAGCACCTCTTGGAAAGGCTCAAAGTAGTGAACACTGGAGGGAAAAGTCAGAATTTGCTATGTGAAAATAAATCTGTTTCAGAAACCTCTGCTTCCACTACTGCTAAGCATGGGTGCAGACAAGAAAATTCACAGCTGATTAACGAGTACAAAGATACACATATCCTTCAAAACACAGAAGAATGGAGATGTGTGTTTAAGAAATCACTTCCATCTCATCAACTCATACAGGAACAAGGTGAAATTCAGAGACATCAGGAAGACAATAATGAAGTTACTTCAGAAATGAAAGCACCAGAAATGAGTGAAAATCATAAATCAGTTCCCACCATTGAAAGAACAGCCTCCTTCCCTACATTGCTAAAGCAACCAATGACTACCAACAGCATTCTAGAAAATCAGAATTGTTTTGATTCCATTGAAGTAGCAAATCCAAAAGAAATGAGTGTTCCAGTGCTAAAGGTAATTGAGATGCTTAAGTTTAAGAAGTTTAGAATTTCTTAAAACAAAAGTGGAATGTTTATCATAAAAGGATATTGTGTTAAGTGAACTCTTAATGTAAGTAGTTCACACAGGCCCTGAACAGTTGTCAGTGAGCATACCACTTCAGTCAGTGATCACTGTCACAAAGTTCTGTGGGATAGAACTCCCGTGGAGCTTTCGTTACCAAATTAATGATGCTCTGGTGTGTTATTTCTGATGGCAAAGCATCCAGCAAGTCATTATGAAATTCACTACAAGCAGTTATTTCCAGTATTAGATGAAAGTGTTCTAATTCACTAACAGCTGTGTAAATGGGATTTTTTTTCCTAAAACGTTTTCAATCCTGTGCCTGTACTTGTGTTAAAGACTTAGTAACACTCTTCAGCTATTTAGGCCAGCATGCACTGACAGATCAGGTTTTTTTCTGATGTTTTCTTCTATAACTAGATGTGTCTTAAAGCAAACATTAGGATTTCATTACAGTAGTTAACTTCCTGTTAAGATTTGTTAGTAATTAGATAATCACTTCTTAATGCCATGCCCTGTCACTGAGTTCACTCAAGGAGACACAGAGATGCTTAAGTCCTTTCCTAGGCTTATCTCTTCATAAATTGCTCAAGACGGAACAATTTCTAAAAGTTCTCCCTACCGATATATAAGATGCAAACACTGAAATCAGAGTCATATTGACCTTCTGAGACATCATCATCAGATAAAATCCTCTCCAGAAGCCTTTCCTTATTTCTGAGGCTCTGAATAATCACCAGAACTGTTTTGTCACTTTTTTAATGTACTTCCTGTTTACCCAAATAGTCTAAGTACAGATCTTTGTAACCTTGAGTTGGCATATTTCAGTATTTACACAATGAGATACTGCACAAACTAAAACCAAAGCAAGGTATATGGTGCAGTTATAATAAACTTTCATTAACAAAAAGTTGTCCTATACATTTCTGAACTCTGTACTGTCCAGAGCATTCTATATGTTTTTTCTCTAACCAAAGATCTCATTTTGACAGATACTTCCTCAGTCAGGTTCTCCAAATCCAGGACTTGTTTACTCAGGAGACACTGGGACATCCACTGAAGCCCTTACAGTAGAGACTTCTGTCCTTCTACAATCTACGCATGGTTTGTCTGAACCAAATACATGCAAATAACTAATTTATTTCAAGTAATTCAACAGCACTTCTGGGCAGGAAGTCCAACTAATACATTTTCTCTCGCATTATATAGGATTGCCATGTGGGACAACAGCATCAGCACTCCCAGCAATAGGTGCAGTAGAGGAACGCTGTCTAAATCCTTCTAATTTACTGCCTGAAATAACACAAGGAGAGAAGATGTCTCAAATGCTAAAGGAACAGACAGATCAACTAAAAATGAAAGTAATTAAGAGCTGTTTCAGTATCTATTTTGCACTGATTCTTAAGTTTTATAGCAACTTGATATGTTTGTTTATAAAATCAATTTATATTATATCATTTTCTCTTGAAGGTGGAAGACTGCTCTAAACATAAGACTGAAGGGACATTCCTCTTACAAAACAATTATCAGGTAAAATAACGTATTTACCTAAAGCATACTTGAGTTGGCTAACAGACTTAAAGTTTTCTGGCAATATACTCAATGCTTTTTTTTTTTCCAGACATTTAAAAGTGATCTTGCTCCAAATCTCAGGTTTAAACTGAGTTTAAGAAGCAAAAATGAAAGAGCTCAGTAAGTGGCTCAGTTCTTAAATGTAAGGATTACAATTTGAAGCTATGTAGTGAAAGGCCTTAAATTAGCATAGAAGACATGAATTTGACTTGTAGGGTAGTGTGTCTGAAGTGCCATTTAGTATTTTACTTTTAAATACCCAGTACACTGTGCTGCTTGGTTAAGTATAAAAGAAAGATGCAATTCAGAGCAGCAGCAAGCTTCTTACTAATATCACTGACATTATCTGTCTAACATAGCATAAGCAGATGTTACTATGTCTTGCTAATGGTAACATTTATTATTGAACTTTCTCTTATTTGTGAAGGCATTAAATCAATTGAAAAGATACCTTGATGCCTTGGAAAGGAATTATTTAACTGCTAGAGAGGAGCACCGTAATTTACAGCTGCAGTACTATAATGACACACCTATCAACATTGGAGAATTTGATCCTGAAAGGTTTGAAGATAAGTGCTAAGTACTTCATTAGTATATCTTCTGTACTTTGAAGCATCTAACCACTATTTATCTATTAACACTTTCCAGAGGTGAAAACATTATCTTAATTTTACATGGGGTAAGCCAGAAGTTATTTGGCCAAAATTCATCTCATGCTTTACATACCCTTGTTAAAATAAGGACATCCATTTGAATAATTCAGGCATTTAGAAGGGTCTCAGTGAATTCCATTTCTTCTCTCTACCAATTGTTTTCTGCAATGGCAAATGTGGTTATCATAGTAAGATACAGAAGTTTCACTAGCTGTGTATTGTGGTTTTAGAAAGGTGGAAGGGGAAATATTTAGACTGGGCATGCTGCTTGAGGACATCCAAGAACAAGAACAAGCTGATGGCAGCAAATGCAGATCGTCTCCTTCACTTACTTCCTGTGAATCTGCCCATTCATCATATTCCCTTTGGGAGGTAACAGAGCTACAGCATTTAAAGACTGCATTATTTCATTTTACTGAAGAAAATCAGTGTGGTTATTGCATGTTCTTCTCTAACACTTGGAAAAGCATGATGCTTTTGGATAGCATGTTACTTCAGGAAGTTTTAATGTGTGAAATTGTAAGTTTTCACTAATTGTAACAAAAACTTAAGTATAAACATAGCTACACTGAATAATTAAGTACTAGCTTCAAAAGCATTCATTTTGGAATAAGTAAATGAGCAACTATTTTAAGTCATACAAAGCTTTCTGGTTTTGCAAATTCATCATTATAATTCAGCTGGAAAAAAGATTACTTGATGCAAGATTCTTGAACTGCAGAGTTGCTAGAAGACTATAAATACATTCTGCTACAGAAAATGGAGCTGTTAAATATAGTAATATTTTGTCATGGATCATAAATGCATAGGAAAAAAAACGTGATTCGTTCTCCACAGATTAAAAGACAGATACCTCCAATATGCCTTCACATTCTAATGACTTTTAGAAGTCATTCTTCTCTGAATCTCAAGGAAGAAAGAATTAGAAAATGCTAGCTGGTACAGGTCATCTCCTTGCAATGCTCTGACTGCAAAATGCTGTCCCGTGGTTTACTTTGTACAGAGCTCAGCAGTTTCAAGTATTACTGATTCTCCTGAAGAAAATGCATTTCGTTCCAAGAACAATGATGGAGAGAATACAAGCCAGACAAGCTGCATAATCTCAAAGAAAAATGCTCACTTTTCTTTAAAATGCAGGAAGTGCAATCTTTGTATTCGCACGTAAGTATAAAACTCACACAACTACCAGAATGAGTACAGAAAGTTGGGATGCCTGAAAGGGTCTTTCTGTCAGAATGTATTCTTTAACAAAAAGTCATTATTTTGTGATTATTTTTTAAATTTAAGCTTCTACTTGCCACCTTTTCAGATCTGTGAGAACAATAAGAGTTCCTTCTATAAGTAAACCTGTTTTCTTCCCAGTTAAGTGGTCAAACATTAATACATTGGTAAGGCTCATCATAAAGGTTTAAGATTGAATTGAAATATCATTCTGTTTTTATGCTCAAAGAAATAACATCCAGGAAAGGATTCCATATCCAACTGGAATACATCCAATCTTCATTCAAGGAAAACCAACTGATCCAACTGATTTATCGGATACAAATCTGAGTAAGTAGCAACAAGACAACAAGATCAGAACTGTGTTTATACCTTCTATTTAGCCTTGTTAAGCAATCCACTCCTGTCACACCTGAGCACCATGAAAATTATTTTGGAATTTCAACAGATGTTACTGCTTAGCATAGTACAAGAGACTAAGAATAAAAGAGAGACTACAGAGGAGAGCACATGAAATCTACTTAGCCAGTTTGGAGGTCTTAGGGGCAGACAAGCTATAAAGGAATGAGCAGTGAAATATGAGTAGTTTTACATTTGGATAGAATCATACAACAGTTTGCCACTGAGAACATCTTACCTCCATCCTTCTCATCCATCTTCCACACTGAAAGCTCAGCTGGACAGTGTCCTGAGCTACATGCTGCTTTGAGGACAGATTGGACCAGATGATCTCCAAAAATACTTTCCAAAGGCAATTTCTGTATAATTCTAATCCATCTTTTAGATGTTTTCACATATTACTACTAACATTTTCAAAAGCACCATGCTGGTCTGCAAGTTGTGCTTTAATAGTGCTTTTTCTCCTTACTACGTGCATTTATTTCATATGCTAAAAGGAGATTCCAAACTTGGAAATATTAACATGAAATGTCTCAATATCCACTTTCAATTTTGGGATTCAACTTTTTTATTCTGCATGAAAACCAAAGAAGGTTTTCCTGAGCCTCTGTTCCACTTAGGATGGAAACAGAAGACTGGATGCATTCTCCTTCCTTAGTCCAGCTCCTAATGACATAATTTCACCTCACCCAAACTCCCCCTGGCCACTTGAAGTAATTATTAAGCTCTCAAATCACATAAGATCCCAGTTAATGGAGATTCTTTAAGAATCTTTAGGCATTTGTTTCTCTTAGAGCAACTTTATTTTTCCCCTGCAGAATACTCTGAAGCTGTTAATATCTAACAACCTAGAGCAGTAGTTGGAAGTGTCCTAGATTTAAATATACATGGTTTGTTTATGCTTTGGGCCTACCTTTCATCCTTGATTTCTCACTGTGTCCTTTCATTTCAGTGTAATACACTGGGGCTACTGTTCTTTGTGCTGATTTGTTTAGTATCTAAAACAGGTACTGTATCCTCTCAGCTTCTGTCATGTTCTTAGTCTGCCTTGTTCCTTTAACACTTCAACATTGAGCCATTTGAACTTCCAGAGTAAAAACCTAAGGATGGAAGAGGGGAGAAATGTTTTTTTTTTTTTTTTTTTTTTTTTTTTTACAGTTCTGGGACTGGAAACAACAGTAAAATCTGCATTTGAGGCTTACAATTAGAGCTGAAAGCCAACAGCTGTCAAACAACTTTCCTGTAAAATAGATGGAAAAAATACTTCAAACTGCAGTATCGTTAACAGACTGCAAAGGGCTCACATTATTTAGCTAATGTGATATAATGACTTAGGCACACAAGCAAAAATTTCTAGCATTTCAGATCTTTTTAATGTATTTTTGGGATTTTAGGCAGTGAATCAGAAGATATCTTGGCCTATCATTCTTATGGTTCACAAAGTGATGAATTAACGAAATGTGAAAGCTACAAAATATTCCATACAAGACAACAGAGAGAAAGAAAAGGTATAATGATTTCAAAAATACCAAAATCTACACAAAGTTTTCTTCTTTATGTAGCTCTGATTTTCCAATGATGTGTTTGTTTGCTTTCAGGATTTAAATGCAGATACCCCAGAGAAAGGCAAAATCAGTTTAAACTCCAGAATTACAAAGAATCTGTTCAGTCTTGTGTTCTATGCAGAAATAAAAACTCTGGTTCAGCTTGTAAGTATGATGCATTATTGAAATCATTTTAAATAACGAGCCAGATTTGAGAGCAAAAAGCTGTATGTATCAGGCTAAAGTTAATTTAGTATGAGAAAACCCTAGCATTTAAGGTAAACAGCAGATGGGAACAGAACCTGCAGTGAAATTAGCAAATCCAACATTTGCACATCTACCTGAGTTGAATTCCCTGTGCGTGACAGCTACCACCTCCTCTATTGTTTTTGAGAGGTCCCATATTTCACTCTGAAAATATTATCTGCAGTTTTCCAGTGCCACATAGAACATTAAAATTGGCCATTATTATGCCAATCTTTTCATCACTAGCTGTTACTGTACACACTATAAACAAGTATTAAAAGGAAATAGCAGCTCCGCACTGTGTGACAGGCAACAAAGACAAGGACACTCATTTTTAAAAAAGCACTGAGCATGTAGCTTTTGAAGTCACATCTCAAACTCTTCTTTGTACTGTAGCAAGAAATTGAAGGCAAAACAGTTTGAAGTTTTCAACATTGGGTAAAAAGTTCAAGTTAACTATGTCTCTGTTTAGACAAAAAACACTACATGAAAGTGGCACTTAATAATTATTAGGAGTGAGATTATGAGTCACTATGCAACACTTTCCTCTTGGAGTCTCTCAGTGTATGAAATGCAACAAATCTACACACTAAACTCAACCCAAAAAGGGAACCCAAAGGAATATTTTGGTCTCATTTACATAAACTCTTAACATTCCAAATCTTATTCAATAGTGATGTGAAATTGAGTTTTATGCTAAACAGAGAAAGATGTTAAATGAATATAAAATTTATTCTCTGCTTTTGTCTTTACGCATGGTTTCAATGTTCTAAGCATATTCACAGAAGAGAACGCCCAGTCAGGATGCTCAAACAAATGAACAGCACCCTGAACTCATAAATGGACCTTCTGAAAGGTAAGCTACAACAGCTGACTGTGTGCATGCAGCACAAATGCCATTATTAAAGATTCAGCACTGAAAAAAAAAATCGTATCATAAGCAGGGGCAATGCTTTATCTTTTGCAGAGCATGCTATGCATTAGAACTTCACTCATTAATGAAAATACTTACCATATGAGCAAATCTGAAATACTTCAGTATTTCTTCAGTCTTTGTAATTTAATGATAAAGCTTCAGCCTGATTCAGCTGACATGGATACTTCTCCATCTCAAGAAAAAGTAACTGTATTATATAACCACATTGCCATTCACAGATCCCTAAAACAATACAAAACCTCTACAAATGTTTTTAATTCCTGCTTTTAATTATCGTTAACAAAATTATTCATAGAACCTGAAAAATAAAATGGATTCTTAACCACAGCACATACTACACAAACAGAACACTGGCTCTGTGACCGTAATTTTTGATAGCTGTACCACATAACGGTAATCTCCTGCAAGCATTGTAGCTGCATTTGAGAATCAGTGGCATAGACTTCTCAGAGAAGGATACAGCACTAAGAAAGTGATGTTATGAGAGATTTTTTCTTGACTGCATTCTGGACTGTTTGTCTTACTGCAAACAGATAATCAAAATACAGATGATTGTAATTTTCTGTAAATTCACTTGCAAATACAGGTTATCAAATTCACCAATTTCACAGTTTAAAAATACCTTGGCTGATCAAGTTGTGTATTTGACTATGTATTACATTTAGACAAGATCTTGAAGCTGATGGGACTTGCTATTCACGTAACAGTGATCAAATTATCCTTTCACATTAAAGCTTACCCAACAAGAATTCTGCCCGAAGGAAATCTGCAATCAACATCAGAAACAGAAATGCCAAGGACTTCAACATAAACGTAAGACTTGAAAGTGAAAGTTAATAACCTTACTGCTAATCTCAACAAATGTATATCCACACATCACGGCAATGTTGAACACCTCCTTTCTTAGGGCACTGATTATTCCAATCTAAGTTTGTCCAGTCCATAATGGGAGAGGATGAAATGAAAAGTTACACACCTGAAATTTTTCTTACCACTTCAAAATCACATATGATTTATTACATTCACATAAAGCTCAGTATAAGGTATAGCTCTTGATCTTAGGTGAATACAGGAAACCATCTAAGTATTACTATACTGCATAAGTAGCAAGTAGTATTATACTCTTAATATGTTCTACATTGTGCAATTCTTGCTTACATATGAGAAACACAATGGCTTTAAGCCTTCCTTACTTTTCCTCCATTACAAGAGCTTCTTGTCCTGTAATTTCATTTAAACACTGCAGGATTATGCAAAGAAATAACACTTCAACTTAAATCCTTGAGCAGCTTACAAAATATGTTTGTTTTTTGTTTGTTTTTTTACTTAACATATATTCAGGGTAGGCCAGTTGAAAATGCTACAGAGAACCTTAATTACACAGCACTTCCTATTCTATACCTATGGAAACAATTGCATTCAGCAAGGCTGTATTCTGCTGTTTCAAACAGATTTTAACTTCTACTCTGGATCATGCAATACAGACAGCAAACAATTTGAAGAAAGAAACAGAAAGAATGGTGCAAGCAATTTCAGAAGATCTAGCTAAAGCTAGAAGAAAACAGCTTTAACTATCTATAGTTAAAGTTGCTACTCTGGGTTGGTTTTGTTGTTTTAGTTAATACTAAATTGCAAACATCTCTACAAATATAAAATGATAACAACCAGAAAACTCAGCTGCCTTTAGTTCTTCGACTGTCAGTACTAACTGGTACTGCTATTCCACATGTTTATACTCAGCATCCTAACTGAGAAATGAATTGCTTATTCTATTGAAGTCACTGATACATTGGCTGGCCTACTACTGCTCACAACTGCCTTCTCTGAATATTCACTGAGATTCCATTTAAGGTAGCTTGATAAAAACTGTCCTGTCAAGCAAGGTTAGCTTTTATAATTTTGATTTCCTTCTGCCCACAAAGTGCAGAATTGATTTCATTCACTCTTGCATACATTTTCATTTCACACTTTATAAGTAGCTGCTTGAGCACAACAGCAAATAGAAGCAGGTTCTGCACCTGTAAGGAGAATGCAAGTATATCAAGTAAGCTAAAGCATATAATTATTTGTAGAGCTCCCTACACTGAGAATGTTTAAGAAACATCCTTGCATGTCTCAGTAACTGAGTAATGCCATCTGTTGTCTGTACATTTCTAAGTTACACTGTTGCTTCACAGTGATGTCCTTACTTTGTCTGATACATCTCACTGAGATTTCTAGCTGATGATGTAGGCTACAGGACTTTTTAAACTGTAGAAATACAGCAGGCCAAGAACAGTGACCTGTTCTTTTTATTCTGAAATCCATTTACCAAAGCTATTACAAGCAAGCAGACTGTTAACAGCTGTGTACGTGTAATCAGAGTTGCTATCCACTGAAACAAATCCAAAATACATCACAGAATCATTTGAGTTAGAAGGGACCTTAAAGGATCACATAGTCCAACTCCCCTGTGAGTAACAGGGCACCTACAGCTCCATCAGGTTGCTCAGTACTCAGAACAGCCTGACCAAAAGACAGCATCCACCACCTCTGAGGGCAACCTGCTCCAATGCTTCACTACCACGCTGTAAGGAACCTTTGTTATATCCAGTGTAAATCCCCCCTTTTTTAGTTTCAAACCATCTCCCCCTGTCCTGTCACAACAGACTCTGCTAAAGGATCTGTCCCCTTCTTTCTTCTGGCCTCCCGTTACATACTGAAAGGCCGCAGCCAGGCCTCTCTCTTCTCCAGGCTGAACAGCTTCAACTCTCTCAACCTGACTTGCCCTCACCTGGGCAAAGCATAAATGGTGAATAGGGAGACTTAGTTCAGCATTTCACACTGATATTTCTTCAACTCTACACAGTAAATAAATGTCAAAACCATGGATTTTACACAACTTGCCCTATTTAAGGACCAAAACAACATTTTGATATTATTTTGTTCTGTATTTATTGCCTTTAAATTACACAATTTGTATAAATCATAAAACTGCTTTAAAGGAGGGGAAAGAAAACGAACAGTCTACAACTTTCAATTGACTCTGAATGAACTTACCAGGCAAAGACATTCCCCTTAACTCACTAGTTAGCCTGAGGACAACAAAACACATCTTTCTGCAAAACCAGAATTTACATTTTCTCCAGGCTGTAAGGATATTAAAACCTGAGTAATCTCTTAGGTTACATTATGACATTTATCTGAGTCCACATCTGACAAATTAGTATAACAGTGCAAGACAGTACAATATTATCCCCTTAAAAGGTTATTAAATTTGCACTTAAATAACTTAAGACAAAACTAAACTTAGCAGTATTGCAGAATTAATACAATTTATTTGATCCTCTTCAACACAAACTGATATTTATACACAAAAAGAACAGTACATTCTCTGATCAGATCGGGTTTTGATGATAGTTTGGTCTTTTCTTTATTAAAGCATCAAGTCCTGCTGAAGACTAACCAACTTCTTTCCCTTTTTCTCTCTCATCTCTTCCCCCTTTCCCCCTGCCATTTTAGCTTAATATACTTTTTTTTTTTTTTTTTACATAGTTTGGGCACTGTTGTAGGGAATTTCATTTCTTAAAGAGATGGACTACGTAGCCATAAAAAGGAAGTTAAGAAATTACAAGATTATATTTAAGTATGTATTTTTGAAAAGCTTAAGTAAAGTGTACTTCAGTTCACAATTAACAGCATTTCTCCAAAGCTATTTATTGAAATTAGAACTGCTTGATTTGTCCATGATTGTATTTCTATCTCACCCTCTACCACCTGAAAAAAAATGGATTTTCACAATGACATACGATTAATGTTGCCAGTGAGTTAATTTACAGAGAAAAAATTAGTGACATTGCACTTGCATGGAATATTTTATCACTTCTATTTACAAACTTACTTCTGAAGCCACTAAGTGCCTAGACCCTTTTTAATTCAGTAATTTTTAGAAATGAACTATTAGAAAAAAGGCTTCACAGTTTTCAAAAACAATCAGTTTTATATATAATCTGAATAAATTTCATATAATTTATTAGGAATGAACATAACCTTTTCAAAAAGTACACCCTGATTTTTTCCCCTCTTCTATCTTCTACTTCTCCCCCAGAAGAGCAGCAACTTTAAAGTGACATTCAATTAGTCAGGAACATATTGTGTCCCAGTACACCAAGTGGAAAAGTCAGCTGTGTGAGAAGATGTACACATTCTACACTATTTGTCTTTGCTTAAAGTATCATAAGCATCACCATTCCTACTCATCCTTAATGCAGACTCTGTCCTTCGGTTTACTAAGGCTCTTGACTTCATCCAGGAGTCTTCTAGGTGTCAAAATATGTGTAGAACCTGAAAAAAATATGACAATTCCAGTCTGATGCAGGTATGATTTACAAACATTCCCTCTCAAAAAGAAATTATATACACATACAGTAAAAATTACAGCTGTGTAAGGCATATACATGAACTAAATATTATACACAAATGTACACATAAATACCAGGTACAAAAAAACAATACACTTGTTTTTTTTCCTGGACCTGGCAGTACAACAGTTCAAAACGTTTCTTATGTTATAATTTATGTTCTGATGCTTTATATAACTGTTATTACTGGGTAGTGTTCCTCTTCCACACACCACAGACACTCGGAAAGCACTGTCTCTCTTGCTCTGCCCCTTGCCCTCAGTTAAATGAAGCCTGCCAGTATTTCAGGATCAGGAGAGACTGGAGAAGCAGAAAAGTGGTGGGGAAGACAGCAAACTGGAAACTGGTGCACAAACTAGAAGTTAAGTCCCTACTCTAGTTTGAATCACAGGCTTTAAAACCTGGGCTCCTTTCATTCTGTCAGATTGCCCCAGTCTACAAAAATCCACCAATTCTATCAGAGGGTGAGTTAGTGATAGGCTTTATCCTAAAAACCAATAAAATATTTGCACTAGATATTACCATGAACAGTAGTTTTCTATAGAAACAACAATTACAGAAATTTGGCTTTTACTGACCAACATTTTCCTGAAAATTTCACAGCAAGCTCCAGATTCAGAGCAACAAAGTTGTTAGTACTGAAGAGCTCATAACTGTAACTCTCCTTGAGAACAGAAGTAAACTTCTACCTTGTAGGGTCACCCTGCAGTTATAAAGGGAAATCTTAACTACTTAAGGTCAGGGCTGTCTTGAACCTCGAGTTTTAGTAGCGTCAATCCGAACAGTCCAGTATTCCTCAAATTTGGAATTGAGAACAGTGTTAAGGTTTTCACTTGGAAGTAGGCAGCATCCAACTCCCATAACTGTTGATAGCAGATTGTACAGCTCAGAATCAAGGTTGTTGCTGCTTTATGGAAGGGTTTTCATCTCTGTGTCAGTAGATAGATTAAATCCTTTTTGACACTAGGGGCTAAATTTAGTTGCCACAATACAGGCATTCCAAGCAATTGAAAATGTTTTAGGTGATCCTGTAAACTACACTTGGTAAAAAAAAAAAAAAAACAAAAGCCTTTATGGTATTGTTTTTAAAAACAAATACTTCCTCCCACAAGAAGCAATTAATGTTGCATTACTTTACCAGGCTTCGTACTGCTTACACATGTAACTACAGTAGTATGCAAGTGTAGCTGTATTAAGTCTATTGAATCGTATTTGCTAAACATGAGGCTACTATACTGTCATAGTATGTTTCCTCAGATAATTCAAGATGATTCTTCTGTAGTTTTCAGTAATAATTTATCCACAAGAATTTATTTATCCATCATATATTATTGCAAAAGAAATGCTCAAACTTCAATCCATACAGAAGTAACTTTTCAGTTTAAACAATTCGTTGGTAGCATTCCTTCACTAAATCAACTTGAGGTTAAGAACAAAAGCCTCCTTACATTTTACAGAAAAGCACTTCCGTGCTACATACGTTTGCTTACAGCACATCTCCACATACCACCCCACCCTCCTCCCAAGGCAGCTTACCAATGATAACTTCACAAGACTTGTAGGCTTGAGAAACTTCGTAAGCGCTGCGCATCTCAGAACACGTAATGCCTCCAATCACAAATATCATCAGTCTCGCGTTACTCTTCCGCTCATCTTGATAACTAGCTTTAGGTTTCTGGCGAGCACTGCAATACATTCCGTAAGATGTATATCTTATAAGATATATGTATGTATAACTTACTATATAAGTTGTACTGATCTATTTTTTGTACTAATGATACACTTAATGAGCAGGAACAGTTCTTGTCTTGCAGTCCATGCAGCAATATTTATCTAAGTTGATAACTACAGCAGTAAGTTAGAGAAGATTACAAAGAGCTATTCTACTACCAAAAGGGAAAATAAACACAAAGCAGAATTCTCATTGCTTCTCTACTGAGATGCTTAATTCTGCCTGCTGCCATTTGCAGTGACAGCTTTCAAAGTTCATTCAGAAGAGCTAAAATCAGAAGTTTTCAGCCTCCGTGAGCAGAATATGATTATCTGGCTGTTATCAGGAAAGATTCAGAAATCCGGGAAAAGAAAAAACCCTTAGAACACATTTTCTGCAATACACAAATAGCAGGTTCAAATTAAACCATCAGCACTCAACGTCCTTGCTAGGTTGCCTAAAAGACTGCCCAATTTCAGTAGCTTATATATATGCTGTTTTAAAAAAACAAACCTCACTGTCTTCATACAGTTTAACTTTGTCTCATCCCTTTACGTTGGGACTGTTATGTGTACAAGTCTCTGTGGACTTGTGTCTCAGGGGCCTGAAGGAGCTAGCTGATGCTGAGACCATCATAACTGGTAAGATTATAATAACTAATTGAGATTGCTGTCAGGCAATAATCCATTATTAAAACTACTTCACACTTAACTACTAAAAGTGACAATATTCTCTTATTGGGAAGATGGAAATGTGAAGCAAAAAAAGCTAACTAAAGAAGCCTAAATAATAAACTACCCAAGGCTAAGAGTTACTAAATTAACAATCAATTTCAGTATTTCTTAGATGACTTTAAAGTAGTTTTACACTTCAAATATTAACTTACATAAATTTTGATATGAAGAAAATGAACTTTAATAATGCTTTACAACATATTTCTTGACTTTTTTTGATTAGGTTACCTTACTACTCCTGAGCCATTCCAGGTTGGGGGACACTGGGAACAATAAGGCCATTCTTTCGAATCCAGTTTGTTTTCTATAGCATCCTGACAGACAACACAAAGACTCACTTTGAAATGCCACAAAAAACAAAAGCCCACCAAGTTTCAACTTCCAGTAGGAATGGCTAACTGGAATTTCATGAGCACACGTAATTTCTCAAAACCACCAATGGCAACTAACATCCCAACAACAGTGCTCCAAATTAGCAACATACCATACCACATAATGCTAAATAAATTGTTTAAGACTTCTGTACATCATTAGAAGTTGAGAGTATACGTGCTTTCCTTCTAAAGAACACCTGAACAATTTAATCATTCAGGTATCACTAGTAGTTTTTCCATCTGCAACTATCCTGATGCATTTCATTCTTCCAGAGGACTGTATGAGAGAAGTAATAGCTCCCTGAAGGGCCATCAGATTAATATACCCATCAAGTTAACAAAAATCTGCAAATGACTGCACTGGGTCAGAATAAAGACCTGGTAAATGAATAATAAAACCCTGCTATTCTGTCGGACATCAGTGATAAACATGCCAAGTAAAATTTTCTAGCCTCTACCAATCTACAGATTAGATTTACAGTACACATTGAAGACCTGCTGGAAGAAAACCAGAACAACAACAGAAGCAGGTAATATCCAGATTACACAGAACATCACTAACGACACGATAGGCAGTTTAAAGAATATTTTCACTTTGGTTTGCTTCAATCTTAAGCCAAACTACAACAAGGAACATAGCACTCCAGTTATCAGGACATTAGAAGTGATTATTTTACTCAACAGAAGTAATTTATAATACTACGGAATCTCAAAAGATTGAATACAACAGCACACTTATCTCTCCACAAGGCACTCAAGAAATAATTGCTCAAATTTACCTCCATAACATCTTTGATAAGAGGTGTCCATCTAGAGAGTTGGAAAACTTCTTCTGAAGATCGGTCCCGTCTCTGTTCTTTCTGTTGCTGAACAGCAGACTGGAGAGATTTTCAAAAAGCATAGTTGTATTATGCACTACGTTTGGGTCTCATTGAAACTTAACAGTTTGCAGCAGGTAGGGGAGAAGTCAGGAGGAAGTTCTGAAGAAATTATCATTACAATCATACCAATACATAATTGATAATAAATCTATAGGCAATCATGCCACTAGACTTCAGGTGTACTAGAAAAACAGCTTTTGGAGACAAGTAATTGAGCAAGCTGGTGCTTTCCAAAACCAAGTAGCTCAAGTCATCATCTGATGTTTTTAGAGGAAGCATTACAGCTATCCTCTCTTTGAAAATTATTAATGTAAATTGTTCAAAGATGCATCATGAAAACAAGAACAACGAGTAATTGTTCACTTCCAAAGGAGATCTGATCAAACCGCCAAGAGTTACTGAAAGCTACAGACAGGTGCTTGGACAGTAGGAAGCTTATATAAGAAAAAAAGGAAAAACCTTACTGAAGAGATAATAGGAACATGAAGGTATTCCCAGTTTCTTATCATATCACTATCACTTTCTATTTGTACATTCTGGATCAGCTTGTCCAAGTTCTCCTGGGTAGTTCCTTTGATATAAGAAAAACACATGACTTAGTTACCATATGTCTGTCAGCAAGACCAATTTTACCTCATGCATTCTGGGCTGTTGTTTTTTTTATTACTACTTCTGTTTGGTTGGGTTTCTTGTTTGTTTTGGTTTTTGATTTGCCAGTAAACAATTTTAGCATAATCTATATTTTAGATAATTTTAGGTAAGAACTTTGTTCAGTGGTCCACTTTTGAGAACAGTACCCAATAGTGTTGTAGATTCTTTAAACTTACATTCTGACAACTTTCTATTCCTTCAGTACAAATTCTTCCCAATTTTCAGTTTGCAATGGACATAGAGTTCCTCCTTTAGCATATTCAGTATTTCATGAAAAGGAGAACACAAGTTGTTGCACACATCCAAGCACAGGAATGATGCTTAAAAAGAATACAGATCTGTGCTTGTATCAAAATGCTTCTTTCTTTATCAAGTGTACCTTTAGCATCTTTAATGTCACATGTGGGAAGAGAAGCTACAGAGGATAGATAATATTACTTTTAAACTTGGCCAGATGCTTAAGTTCAGTAAAAAATACTGGGCTCTACCACAAAACTTTACAATTTAGAGGGAATGTTTTAAATCATACCTCAGCTAAAAAGCAAGGCAGCTTAACATACCATTTCTGCTGAAGATATACAGGAGAATAGCTCTAATTTTGTCATAGCTGTCATGACTTTTGCTGAGCAGAACCGGAAGGAGGACTCTCATCGAGTCTTTCACTTTCTGACCTTCCACATCAGTTCCAAGAGCCAAGTCCTAAATTAAAAACAAAGCAAATAATGTCAGTGAATAGTCATCTAAGGAAGGGATAGGTTTTCTGAATATATTTTAAATATATTTTTAATGAAACTAAAGACCCCAGGGAAAAAAAAAAACAAAATGCATCGATATAAACAGCTTATGGAAAGCTTCTGACTTCGTTATTTCAAGAATAAGAACATCATAATAATACAAATTTTTAAACGTTATGCGGTAACTCATACAGTCTGCACTGGACATTGGAAAAGGTCACAGATTATAGTCAGGCAGAACAGATTTAAATCCTCCTCAAATAATAAAAGACATTCCGTCTCTATAAGATGAATAAGCCAACAGCTCAAATACAGCAGATACAGCCAATGGTTTATCAGTGTTTTTGACATAAATGATTATTATAGCTTCATTTCAAGCTAGAATAGAAACAGATTTCTCTCTCTCCTGTCCCCTCCAAAATCATGACATTCTATACCTCAAAACCATTTCAAAACATCAACTCAAATATTTCCACCTGTGACATTATAATTGCATCACAGAACAGCTTAGGTTGGAGGGGACATTGAAGTTCATCTAGTTCCAACCACCCTGCCACAGCAGGATTGCCAGCCACCAGACATGACAAATCAGGTTCTCCTCCAACCTGGACTTGAATACGCTCCAGCACCTTACCACCCTCCAAATAAAAATTTCATCTTGACATCTAAACTAAAATTGCCCTCTGAGCTTGTCTCCCTTTACCTGTCACTATCAGACCATTAGAAAATTTGGTCCCCTTCTGGCTTGTAAGCTCCCTCCAAGTACTGGAAGGACAAAATGATGTCTCCCCAGAGCCTCCTCTTCTCTCAGATGAAGAAGCCCAGCTCCCTCAACCTTTCATGTAAGAGATGTGCTCTCCCTTTGATTATCTTTGTGTCCCTCCTCTGGACCTCCTCCAACAGCTCCGCATCATTCCTGTAATGGGGGCCCCAGGATTGGATACAAGTACTCCAGATAAGGCCTCACTGGAGCAGGGTAGAGATATGACTATCACTTCCCTCTCTCTCCCTACGGGCTACCTTCTTTTGATGCAGTAATCCAAAATTCACATTAATAACTATCTTAAGTTGAAAACTAATTTCTTAATATAACTATAATTCAAACAGGTACTTTTCCCAGATATTTAGAAAGAGTTTCTTTTGTCAGAACATGTTAGGTCAACTCCATTAAAAATTAAAAGAAGAAAACACAAAGGTAACCTTTATACAGATCAGCTAGATTCAAATGCAAAAAACCCTCTAACAGCAACTCTTTAATTGTTAAGAATCTCAAACATTTAATTCCAGTGTTCCAACCTCAAAAAGTAACTACAAAAAAGATGTACACTAGTGTATGCACATACACTATATATATAATTATGAATGTGGAAGTCTATAATTGTTGTACTATTTGTAATATATTTAGCATATATACATGCACTACTACATACATTTAGTGTATACAGTATATACACTATATACGTAATATATAGTGTATCAAAGATACACTAGTGTATATCAGCACCTATTCCTGAAACCAGTCACTACATGTGCACTAGTTCTATGGGGTTACTTTTTTTTTTCCAGCTTGTTTTAAACATACCTGTTCAGCTTTACAAAGCCTTTCTATGTTAGCTTTGAACTTGCTCATGCAGTCTTCCGCTAAATTAAGATGGACAGCTTGCTAGGAGACAGAAAATACAGTGTCATAGCTTGCTTATTTTTTAAACATATCAAGCATCATTTCTATCAGTTATTCAATCTTTCAACTGTTACTATCATCACACATTTTCTATATTTCACCCTTCACTTAAAGGCTGACCCCCATAATACTTATAAAGCACTATTCCTCTGGCATCTTCAATCCTTTGGGCACACAAGTAGTACAAAGAATTAAGATTTTGAAGTATTAAAATGAAACACCCGGAAACAAGTTCCTATAAGAAGTTTCTAGTAGATGAACATTACATGGAGAAAAGCTACACAGTGCACTCAACGTGAAAATGACAGAATAAACCTAGACATCAACAACATAATTACGAAGCATAAAAGATCTATCACTAAGCAGTAGTTAAGAAATACTCCTTACCCTAGAAATCTCTTTACGATACTGTGGCATCTTTTTCATTAAGTGGGTCAGACTGGATAACGTTAACTGCAAAGAAACAAATAAGCTGAGCATTCCCTCTGCATATTAAATACAGCTCTTTCCCTTTCTGTTGCTGTTTTGCATTTTTCAAACACTCCAATAGGTGTAGGTTTATCTGTCTGTATTTAGGTTTCTTTCCAATTCAAGTTACATTAATTGATAGATCTTATCAGCTGAAAACAAATCAACAGGGAAAACAATACTAAACAAACTTACTTTTCCTTCTGTTGCTTTCTTCTTCAATGAAACTTCTTTCAACAGTTTAGGTATTTCCCTGCACAAAAAAAAAAGAAAATAAATTAGGTAAAACAGGATCAGAGTTCTTAAGTATTTTCTTATAAAAACTGAGCAGCAAGAAGTTCTCAATGAAAGTTTCAAATACAGATCTCATGTAGAGATAAAATCCCCCCACCCCCACAGAAGAAACATCTTTTTTAAACTACTGTCACAAATGATATAATGCAACAGCTTGTTAACACTTTCTGCTAAATCCCTTTGGGTTCAGACAGTTGAAAAACATCTCTAAGGAAATTATTTTACTTTTACTCAATAACTTAATGAGTGTTAACAGGTCTGCTATACATACTATGTTTTTGAAAGTACGCTCTCTTGCCATCAATTATTCAACAGTATGAAGTCTGTTTCCACTACTCCCACTTTTTTCCAGTTCAGACATCTCCCCTCTAAAAGCAACTTCCATAAGCTGTACTTGTAGCTACTTCTTAATTCAGACACATACTCTAAGACATCAGCAATATGCTTGTGCCGAATCTTCACCCAGAGCTCATCATCTTCTTCCAGAATTGCTTCCTTTTCCTTCCCATCTGCTTTGTATCTTCAAAAAGAATGTTCAGGTTGATTTTTTTTTTTTTTACTATTTATTGTTTCTATCCATTGCAATAACTTTCTAGGGAGTATTAATTATAATAATTTAATCGGTATACATGGTAATAACCAGCATTCACATTTTACACTCATAAATCAAGCTGAAACAGATACTATCTGGTCTGAAACAGATACTATTTTCATATTTTATATTAGAATATACAAGGAATATATGAATTTTATACTGAGTCCTTAAGGCAATACCATCTTTTTTTTTTTAAACCAACAGCAACTACAGTTTCAGTGATACATTTACATGTAACATGTACTTGTATCAGCTTCTGATATAGATTTGGTGGTAAAATACATACTGAGACAGTGAAGTGCAGCTTTTTGAACCAACATAAAACACACTAACCCTGAAAGAAAATGAAAGCCCCATCCAGCCACAGAATAAATTAAATGTACAGGTGAAGTACTTTGTAGCAAGTAATGCACTTCAAAGCATTAGAAAACAACTACTTTTTCTGCACACATAAGTAAACCTACAGAACAAAAGAACGAACAACCATACTACAAAACACTTTCAGTTACAGAAACTCACATAGATAATGTATGCAGCCAGAATGCAGAAAAACGAGGAAAAAAAGTAACAAGATTAATTGTGCAAGCAAAACTGGGACTCTACCTAGAAAACATTCTCTGCTACATTCCAAATACACAATTCAGTATCAGAAACACTCATTTAAAATAACATGGAAGATAAACATCCTGTTTGTTTAATGGAACGATGAATACATAGACCTAGTTTGCTACAGTGGCTGATCAGAAAGCTGACTCAATATCTGTGAAGCCGCAAGTCAACAGCAAGGCACTCAAAACAATGTTGCTACTCCAATTACTAATAAATTAATGTATTTAAACTGAAGACAGTTTACCTAGATGTGCAATGTAAATTTGCAACAACTATACAAATTAGACAACTGGAGCTAATAGGTGAGTGTTCCTGAAAGGAATCATTGAGCTTTTTCCTCAAAGCTTATTGTCCTCTTAGTGGTCTTGTCTGCCTTACTAAACCAAGCAAGGCAGTCTGAAATCAAGTCTAGTGTTGATAGTTCACATTTAGAAGTACTAAGTTCAGATGTGTTTTTAAAAATAGAAAATTAAAAACCATCCACCCACAACACAGATTTACTTAAGCAGACAACTAAAAATCAATGTTATTTGTTAGCATCAAGATTAACAAAAATATTAATTAGGTCCCACCTAACTAAATAGGCAAGTTAATAAAAAGAAGCTACAAATCCAAGACGACTATTAACTGAGGAAATACCTACGTACCATAAGCAGCTAAAAATACCTATGGTGCAATTCAGCTAAACAATTCCATGGATATGATCAAGAATAAAGTGCTTAGATAAAAAAAGTACTTGCTTGTAAGTATCATTTTCAATTGGTAGTAGATCATACGCCATTGCCTGGAATGTGAGTTCGTGAAGGACAGTTGATACTGGGTCAAAGCCACGATCGATTATTATTAATTGTGAGTGGGTTTTAGCCTAGAGAGCCATCAAATAAATATTAAAGTTAAGATGCACTGATTTTTGTATTGTCCATCTTAAATTTATTTATAGTAAATTACATCACTGCACACTTTTTTTAAGCCTGCTATTGCTAGGGAATCTTAAACTGAAAAAATACAGTCCAAATATTTATCAATATAAATGGAAACAAACACTTCAACCACCAGAAAAATGCTTTTAGGAAAATAAGTAAAATTAAAACACACACGCAAGCTCTTAAGGCCTCCCACTGCCTATACAGAAATAGGGATGTGGTTTGTACTTCAGAGCCCATTATCCATATTCAGCTGCAATATGGAAAAAAAATCTGCACTAAGGCATCCCAGCATTCATCCTGTGGATTAGCAGAGTGGTGATAGCATCAGATACATGTATTTCTGCAGCAGAGTGCAATGTCACCAAGTCACAATGGTTTACCCTATACTTCTGTGTTGAGGCTGATGCCCACCATGAAAGAAAACATCAGAACCATTATTATGTGGAAGCTGCATCTTTGTGGAAAATAGATTCCTTTAAGGGAGCCACTTCACGTATGTAGTGAAGCCTTTCTTACAGAAATCCATGAAAACTTGTATTAAAACAGAAGTTATTAACTTCTCTTCACGTCTGTACCATCCCCTACAACTTTCCAAGGACAATTAATCAGTTCATTAACATGCCAACTGTTTACTTATATACAGATAAGCTGCACAAGTTTCTACCTCTCAGAAGAGGCTTATGTACAAACAGCTTAATGCCAATTCCTAGCCTTTATTCACAAGTAATTAAAGCCTAGTTTGCTAAAGCCAATTGACAGAACATATTCCAACAAGTTTTTCAGAAGCAAATAGTTTAGTTCACTTTCTACCTTTATTTGGCTTTGCTCATCAGTTCTGTAATAGTTCTCAAGATTTTTTTCGACAAGCTGTGCAAGTCTGCTGGCATTATCTGACGGTGTGCTGGGAAGACAGGAAATAAAAGTAACTTAAATCACTTAATGAGAACATTCAAATATTACCTTTAGAAACAAAGCTTTCCTAGTCTGATGGCCCAGCACCAGAACTCTTCGGGTGTGAGAAATATGCACTTGAGCAAAAATCTAACACATGGTCCAAAGCCTGAAGGTACTGTTCAAAAGCCCACCATTACCTCTGCCTGCTTTCCAAATGATTATGCTTAAAGCAAAGCTCTCTTAAGTTTCAAGTAGAACCCCATCTACACAGTGCACATTGCTTCAAGCAATAGTCACAACTCCCAAGCTTTTCAGATAAGTGTAGACATGCAAAGCAACACCTCAACTGCAAAGCCAGATGGTACTGTGGCCAAAGCCAGCAATACTCATGGCAGTGTGTTAATGGGACTTTCTTCAAATCATTCATAAGAGTCTCACTACTGAATATTTAGGTACCCACATGTTGAACATATTAGCAGCTGGAATTCTATGAATTCTAGGATGTTAAAAAAAAGAACATGGGTTTATCTGCTTACAGTATGCTATGTAAGAAGTTTATTTTATTTTACTAGTAAAGAGAATAGGTTTATTTTTCTCTGAAAAGAAACCCGAGTCCACTTTAGAATGAATTATTACAATACAGGAAAGCACATCAACAAATCTTTGATTAGTGCAATCCATGCAGAAACCCTATGATTTCCAATGCATGAGGCCCATTACAGATCCATATCAAATCAATAAGCAAATGCAACACATGCAGTTAAAAGTAGGGCATACACAACATGGGTCCAACACATACAAGACAAGCATTACTCAAAGAGCATGCAATGCATAACACATCTGTATTTTGATTATAAACTCTCCCCCCAAAAGTAAGTTTAAGGTCACAAGACAAATCTGTAGCTGAACCACAAATAAGTTTCATACTTGAAACCTGACTCTCTCCTGCCTTTGGAAAAGTAAAACCAAAACAAAACAGTCAAGCAATTATTGCCTCACTACCTTTGAAAAGAATAACATCACATTCCAGAATGCCACTCAAGTGTAATTTCAGATGCTTACTTTGATTTCACAGCTTCTACTCTGTAGTCCCTATCGAAGCTCAGAAGTATTCTCCCCAGTGTCTCTACCACTTGTAGAAAAAATAAAAATAAAACACCACACAAAAAGCACTACAGTCTTTGACTCCACCTGCTTCATCAGTTTTTGAATTCCTCAATGCCAACTGGAGACCAATAGCAGCCTCTCTGTTACTGAACCAATTGGGCAAGCAAGGAATAGAAGGCAGCACGCTGGAGCATCATGCTATAGAGCAATCATGAAATACAGCCAGTTTATAACAAAACAGTGTATGGTAAGCACTTACGTGAATACACCAAGAAGGAACCCGCTGCTTTGCCTATGCTTTGCAAATTCCTTCCTTTCTATGGTTGCAAGTAAAAGCGATTAGTCCACAGTAAATAAAGCCATTCTATAGCCTCAACCTATTACCAAATGTGGCAGAAGTGAAAGCAACTACACAAACACAACACCCCACCTTTTATACCGAACTCCTGGATTCTCTTCTAGAGTAGCACATAAGGTAACAATTTGTTCAGCCATCGCTTCCATCACAGCATCTTTATCCTTTGTCTGTGCAAGGGTTGGACTATAACAGCAGTAGAACGCATCTGGGACATTGAGAGTAAATACCTAGGTAAAGCACAGCCAAGAGAAAAAGGCATAAGTTGTACAATTCTAAAAGATCAGTAAAAAGGCCTGCTTGTACTTAGTGTTTTAAGTTTTGTAATATACAATTGCTACACAAAGGCTTTACCTTCAAGAATTCCAACTCTTAAATGTATTAGACCTTGATGAAAGATACTTAATACCACGCAATTACTTTTTCAACAGATCAGTAAGAGGAATGCAGATTTGGAAACAATTTGACTGTCTGTACATAACACTTCTCCAACTTCAGAGAGACTTAACTACAGACCAAAAACTCCCATCCAGATAAAGATGCCTTTTTCCTTAGAGTTGATAATCACCTGGAGTTTGCCCAGGGTTCAGTCTGATGATTTATTCCATCACCAGAGGAAGCAGGTCCAAGGAGTTTAAATTAGGAGAAAGCAGTTTACATTCTCCATTCATTTTTTTTTTAAAGGATTCAAAATACTCTCACATCCCAAAACAATGGGAATAGAAAACTAAAAACAACATTAAGAGACCAAATGCTGTACAGACATTTGACATAAGTATTTCAAAAATACAGGAGAGGCTTGTTGAAAAGCCATTTACAGTTAGCTCTGCAGTTCCCAAGAGCAGACACTGTTTCCAGCTTCCACTGCATTAACAAGTATCAGATAATGCATACATAAGCAACAAGTTACTCCTCAACACAGCATTCATGCTTTCACACTGAAAACACTCCATGACTGACAGTTTCCTTGTTTCACTCTTCAAAAGTAGCAAAGCTGTTACAGGTCCTGTTTTAGTCTGTTCTTTGGGAGTTTACATTTTGTTCCATTTTCCCTCATCTTCAGTTCTCTGAATCCATTTGTTCTCCATTTCCAATCTTCACTGGATAAGCTCTGGAATTCTAAATATTTCTACTTCTGTGTACCAATCTACCTAAGCCCATCAAAGTAACTACACCTTGCCATCAGCAGTAAAAAATTTACTGCTTCAAGAAAAACCAGAATACTTTCCTCCTCTTGAAGTACAGATTCCTCCTCTAGCCTCTCTGTGCAACTCTCTGCCACAACTAATTCCAAGTTTCACACAGAGGGCGTATGCAAACAAGTAACCTTTGGGTACAAGAGCATGTTTTCCACTTAAAAACATGAGCAAGCACTGGAAATATGTCCAAACAAGAATTATGTCCAAACAGTAACAAGTGTCGCAAACATTGTGT
The DNA here is from genome assembly GCF_038088225.1 of Cyrtonyx montezumae. Lineage (NCBI taxonomy): Eukaryota > Metazoa > Chordata > Aves > Galliformes > Odontophoridae > Cyrtonyx > Cyrtonyx montezumae. The sequence goes on along the minus strand of NW_027071825.1, from coordinate 19,598,118 downwards.
CAGTGAAAAACAGAAAAGGTGAAATCAATTTAATTATTTTCTGTAAAAATCAGCAACATTTAACAACAGTCTTACACGCTACGTAGTGTGGTTGAGTTAGAGAAAAAACTTACCTGAGACTCATATGGGAAGAAGGAAATAGTGATTTCCTTGCATCTCCTTATTGATCTGGCACAGGAAGACTTGATTTTATTGAAGAGGTTGTCAGGACAAGCTAGAGAAAAAGACACTAAGCTAAAAGCCTTCTGTGAGCATTCCAGCTACAACTTAAGTCATTTATGAACTCACAGTATTCAAAACCTCCAAAGTAAAACTTGCCTTCCAAAAATGAGCACTTAATTTTTTTTCCCCTTGTGCTTTTAGCACAACTTCATAGCTTCAAATTCTGATCCCACAGCTGTCACTAAACCTACCAGTTTAGTACATCACTGAATTCTTTTTCTTTCAGATCAGTAATTAACAGCTGATCACAGTAAAATAAGCAAGTTGTAGAAGTTTCAACAGCAAAAAAAAAAAGATTTATTACCACTATTTTGTATTTGAGATCTCTTTTTAAAGAAACACTGCTTGTTTTTTTACTGGCTTTCAGCAGATGAGGTTAGAACACTTGGAAGCAGTCTACAACAGTGAAGGATATTAATTACAACAAAGCAAAAAATTTCTGCGGTTTCAGGAGAGAAAGCATATCCCATGTTAACAGAAGGTTGAAGGAAAAAAATAATATGTATATATCAAACAAAGCTACCAAGAAACAGAAACTAGAGATTTCAGAAATGCACTTCTACTACATTTACAGGCTACATTGGAAGAAATGAAATTTTAAGAACATCTGGATGATAAACAATATACAAATTTGAAAATTGCAGTAAGAGATATTTCTCTTGCTCCCTCAATAGAACAGTTGTAACAAGAGCTCATGCTGAAAGCTAGCCAATATACTGCAAGAAAGAGAACAATGTATTTTCAGTGATACTAAAAACTGCAGCACCAGCATCAAATGAAACAAGATACCGGGAGACACAGAGTAATTCGATAACTGCTATGAGAAAACAGTTCCTTGAAACATCAACAGAATGATTCTGTTCTGAAATAGAAAACCTAACTGCTGAGAACTGCTAATTAGGGGAATAAATGGTTTCATAATGTGAGTTTAGTATAAATTAGAGCCAAAAAAAAATCACCAGTCTTGATCAGCTAAGCTCCTGTCAATGACAGCCACACAGAAGCAGACTCACAAGAGCAGCTTATGGCACACAAAAAATAGTCTTCCCAAAATTAGAGAGAGGACCCACCTGATAAGCTTGAATCATTTAGAAATGCACCTTATATAACAAACACTAGCAAGCCCCTTAAATAAGCAGAACAGAAGTTGTCCTTACTTTGAGAATGAGAGTAACAAAAACCAAACAGAAGGATTTCACTTTTGGTTTGAGATACATATTTTCCCTTAAGAGCGACATTAAACAGACAGAGCAACTCCTAAGCAGCAGATGCACGCTATCTCTGAACATCCACAGAAACTGCCAGGATTCAGAGACATTTTGTTCTTTTAATTTTCCTCCTCTCCATCCTCTCCGTATCATTTTTAACAGAGACTGACTGCAGAATAGCATGCAGTCACATTAACCATATATGCACTTTGCAATTAACATCATCCATTAGAAGGATGCTTAGGTACCGTGCTGTCCCTTCTTTCGGGTAAAGAAAAATAAGCTAGTTCACAAATCTGAAGAAACCAGCTACAATAACTAATGATAAAGTATAACTGCACTAAAACAAATACTCACACATGTATATTTCTAATAGCTTCATTTATATGAGGTATATAACATCATTAAGTTGCCTTCCTCCGTACTTTCCAACACAGAAGCAACTAAAGCTAAAAACTGAGACAGGGAACGATCAGCATTGGTAACTGGAAGAACTGAGTGCTGCCACAGCACCTTCAGAAAGTCCTGACAACCAAAGCAGGGTTTACTGAACTGAGTCTCAAATCCTGCCTAAACAAATAAGTTATGTAGCACAGTGCTGCATGTCCTGTAACTTATTTACTATAACAGAGAGAGTACAATGCAGAAGCTTACTTACTGTCAGTGAAATAGACGTATGCTGCTTTGTATCTGCTGGATGACTTGCTGATGAAGTCATCAATAAGACCATCTACAGACTTGAGAGAGGTGGGGGAGAAAAATATCACAGATTTGCTTTTCCACACACATTCAAGTTTCTCCTACCCCTCTTCCTACACTTTTAATTACCCAGTCTAGCTTAAGAATATTGCAAAGTGACATGAAACAAACTAGTATTTTATTTTTTAAATTCAATAGCAACATTAATAAACAATGACCAAAGGTCAGTCATACACCTCAGCCAAGAGCATTCCACGAATGGAAGCAGGACATCATCTGTCATCTTAAACAACGCTGAAATTTTTTCTCACAGTACTTTTTGGGAAGTAGCAACAATCTCCTGCTAGAGGCATTACTTCAAATTGTTTAACCTACTGCATTATTAATAGATGCAATGTCTCTGTCAGGGAGGTTACTAATTTCAACCCAATGAAACATTGCTTCTCTTGATCTACATTTACTCTGTTGGTTTTTTTTAAATACTAACCTTTTTGGTTGGAGTTATGAAATATATTGCTTTCATGTGTGGAACAGGCTCCCGGTTTTTATGCACATTCTCCACCACTACAACGTAAGAAATACTACATTTTGATATTTAGAACTTTATGTAATCATAAAAATACACATTTTAATATAAGGTAATAAAAAAGCCAATGTTACCCATGCAATTCCTGTCAGGCACTTATTTTCTGCCTATAGAGTCTTGATTTTCATTAATTTATTTTTTACTTATTATTTTAACTACAAGTTACCATAAGCCTTTTGCAGCACTTATCCTTCTGTCAACTCAGGTTTAGGACTAAGCTTTTCCTGGATTTTCTACACAGGCAGATTCTACACAGAAAAGCAGGGCAACAAAAGGATGCTCACACTATGGGATACGAGGTATTTTAAAGAGAACTGCCTCATCAAGATTATTCTTCATTATTCTTCTTCCATTTAATCAAAGGAGAGGGACAATGAAACCATGCACAGCATCCTTTTGGGCTCTGGCCTGTATTGTACTTCGTTTGCCCATTTCCTGTGTGCTTACTCAGTTTCAGTGTAATTGCAGGCACAAATTAGACATTTTCAACAAATCAACTCCTTCATTCAGCTCTTGTTTTTCCTGTTTAAACAAACCATTACTGTATACAGTTGTGCAGTACACTAGACTGAAAATGCAGAGATTCATGTTGCTCGGTAATTTTGGGAAGAGAGGCTAAACAACATCAGATGGTGAGATACGGAAAAAAATATCCTCCAGAAATTACTCCCAAGCTACATGGAAAAGTGACAGTTAGGGCCCATGCTGCTGACAGTTTTTTCCTAGTAATAATAGATATCACTTCAGTTTTACACTTCTTAATTATGGAAAGCTCTCATTTCATAAAGAAGCCAACGACTTCTGTGCAACACAACTCAAATTTCAATTCCCGCCTCTGCACTGCATCTGCTTGGCTCCTTCAATTTGTCTGTTGTCTCCTGTTTTCACTTTCTCTTCAGCACTTATGTTTCTATACCTTCATACCCTAATTCTGCTGCCCAGGAGCATAAATGCATTCAAAGCAGCAGATACTACTCATTAGCAGAGCACATTATGAAAAACACAGACAGTTCACCTATTCTTTTCTGCTTTTGTATAGTTTGCTTAATTCTTTACTGAGATCTTGTATTCTTCTCAGTTGACAGATAATATCCTTAAGAAATCCACCACTTCACAAATGATACTCTCATTTTCTTGATATTAGCAAGTAAACAAAGTAAATCATAGCAATAATCATAAGCCTTAAACCAATCAATTATTAAAAAATTTATTAAAAAAAACATTTAGATTCTAGGCAGTTCCATTTTTTAACTCAAATCAATTGCAATTAATCAATTAACTCTAAAAGCCATAAACCTACTAGTCTAATACCCCAAGATAACTCGCCTTCAACCCCCCAAATTAAGACAATTCCTTGTACACATAGCATCAACTCAGATCTTTCCCTTTTCCTTATCAGGACACAGCAATCCATGTACTGCAAAGAATTATGCTTACCTGTGATACCCTCTGCCAGTAGGTCAGACATTTTGCAGCACATTGACAGTAATTTAGTAGTGTAATCATCTAAAAGAATTACCTAAAAATTAAAAATAAAAAATAATTAGATAAACTGACTGGGTATAGTAAAGCTATATTATTTCTTGAGTTAACTGACTTGAATATTTGATTCCAAAATCTATTTCTTTATGCTGTATCTTTCTATCACCTGCATACAGAAACCAGAGTAGTAAGGAATCAATCTTAGGCATCTCCTTACACAGAGGATTTAAGAGTATTAACTGCATCCTTAATACGTTTCTTATCTGCAGTCTTCCTACTAGAAACCACCTAAAAACTTTCACTTCAAGACACTAGTCTTCAATTCCTGCCAAATTTACCATACCGCCTGCTGAAATGAGCTGTAAAACACTTCCAGCATAAGAACAGATACAAGTGGCTTCTTTCTCCTCCCACCCTACTCGTCTGGTTTTTGAATTTTTTAGCAGGCAAAAATTTTCTCCAGATAACAGAGCCTATTTCCCTCAGACTCATTAAGTGATAAGGCCTTCCCACCATTCCTGACCATCTCTACATATCTTCTTAAGCCTAAGCATCTACAAAATACACACGGGATTCCTCCACTGTTTTGTACCACTGCTTACATACTTGTTCATTCACTTCCTCGCAATTCAGGAGACATGCATACACTTCAGAAAAAACTCAAGAACCATCAAAAGAATCAAGATTTTAAGAAGCCCAATTAATTACAATATTTTAGGCTCACAAAGAAAAATATGACAATGAATTTCAGAAACAAAGTCAGCCACACAAAATAAAGAAGTTAGTTTGTTTCTCTTCCCAAATAGTAATAATTGGTTTAACTCACAACAGGAAACATGAATTAGAAAATATTAAAGAAGAAAATGCACCAAAACACTGTGTAATGAAATTGAAAAATCAAGTGTTCTCTCAAGTCTGCTTTCCTTTCAGAAAATCTCACAACACAAATAATAATTAGATGACTAACATGGCCAAGCATCTTTCAAAGGCAATTTACAGAATCCCAGGAATCTCTGGGCTGCTTGAGGGCATCTACTGAAAAGTAACTAAGAAAAACAAGATAACAGTCAGCAAACTTATTATGGGAAAAGAGGGAACAAAAGATAAGTCACACACATACTGGAAGATATTCAGAAACACTTTAATATAAATAAGAAAAAAATTGAACATTTAGATCAAATGATCTTCTTGTGGTCACTTTATCTGTGCTTTATATTATTTCTGCTACTGTTCATGCATCACTGAAAGCAGCACACACGTTAGTGGCATCAGTCTCCAGCCTTGCCCGCCTTGTTGAATCCTGTTCCTCATATATCACATAGCAGTGTCAATTTCTCCTGGATACCACTGAAATTAAAGCAGCAGTGTGAAGTTCTAGAGAAACAAATAAAAGTAGTAGAGCTGATACTCTATTATTTGGAAAGCAGGCGAAGTTTAAAGCAAAAGAAAGTCATCCATCAAACGGTACTTATACAAAACTATACCTTCCATTCATCCTCTTTCCGGCAGTCATCAAATATTGCAGATTTAAGCTCTACAGAAAGGAAGGATAGACAGGTTAACAATCACTCAAATTGTTCCAAAAAAGAATTCTTCGCTTCTGCTGAAGTCACCCTAAACAATCAGAGTCCTGTAAATATTTCATTCTGGGGCTTTGTTTCTTTGCTTTTAAATAAACTGTGCCACTACAAAGATAGTACACATTGAAAAACTTCAGCTGCTCCTTAAGAAACAGCCATTAGACCAACACATTCACCAACAGGCAGACCTACCTTCCCACTACATACGGGCCTTAAATGTTTTCATTCTCCCTGTACAATTCCAGCAGAAACCTAAGGGAACCTCAGCTCATTTGGGAAATAAAAGTTACCTTAAAACAGGCAGCTATTATTTTCCCTTGCTATGAAAGCATTGGGAGAAATGCTGACTAGAAAGCACAGAGTGATAATAGCTGTAAGGCGTAACTTATCCTAGATCCTGGCTCTAAGAGACCACCACAAGTACAAGTTGCACCTTTCTAGAGCAGGGAACATCAGCTTACCAGTAGCATATATAAACTGATAAGACAGAAAAGTGGAGGAACTGCTGAGCCAATGAACAAATCAACAAAAGAATAAATAAGTCTGATTAGTCTGTTCTGTTTTTCCCCAGAGTACAGAATTTCAGATGCTGCTGCAGGCTGGGTCTAACTAACAGCAGCCATCCTGTGAAACAATAAACATAATGCCAGGAGTAACAGAGGTCTAACACAAGCTATCAGGTTCAGATGGCATTTTTTGAATTTTTTGAAAGTGAAAGAACTGTCAAGAACTCCACAATAGCAGGTGCACATAAGCAGAAAGTACATCTGTTCCTTCAGTGTCTGTAAATATTAACATTTGTACTTTTGTTAAAGACATTCTGGCATGACACAGTACCTAATACACCAAAACTCATACCCAAACGCAGGCGTGTGAACTCATCTGGATTACTAATTTTTTTAGCTTCATGAAAATTCATCATGCTTTGTATTTTCTAAGAACGCTCTTAGCAATAGCTTAGTATTTAGCATTCCAGAAATCTTTTTAGTAAATTGAGAGCCCGAGAGCATATCTAAAATCTGAAATATTTTTCCGTGCAGTACTTCAATTTACTTGACTATAAAATCACCCTTGTCATAACAAATAAATAATCCAGCTGTCCACAACTTCATTTCTATAACCAAAAACAGAAGATGCTTCATCCCAGCATGAAAAACTTAATTATCCAGAGCAACCAGTATAGCAGATACAGCATACTTTTCCCTGCAACACTCATTTATGTTATCCCCACCTGCAGCTACTCGTCTGAAGCATTCACTCTGGCTTACAGACTCGTTAATTTGTTGTTACCAAGCAGCCATAGCTCACACATTAGTAGTGCTCCATTCCTTCCTACAGGGTCATTTCCTCTGCTCCTCATACCACACCTACCCCATTCAATTCGTTTGAGGCATTCTTCCTCTACATAAGAGGATTGAGAAGTGAAATAACTAGGCACAATCCAGATTGAATAACAGACTGCTATATCTGTGTGGTGAAAAATGCCCAAAACACAAGAAGTGACAAAAAAAAAAAAAAGCAGACCATGCTATACTTCCCAAAGGGGGTCCCTAGACTGCAACTTTCACCATGAGCGTTTTGGAAAACAAAGTTAGAAAGGCTGAGTCATAAGAAGAATTTTTTTTTTAAGTAAACAAGTAGCTTTTCCTTCTCTTTCCCAATTTTTGATTACTTATTCACTACTCTTCTCTGAAGATACGTGCCAACATCACTGACGATGTCCTCCGCCGGAATGAGCTTTTGCACGCAGTTGTGCTCGGATTCAAACACCACCCTTTGCAGAAACACACGTTATCGCGGAGCAGCCGCAGCTCCGCAGGGGACGCGAGAGCCGCTCCCGAGGCCGCGAGCTCCGAAGGAAGCGAAACCCGCGGCAAGGACACTTCCGCTCCACCTCCCCCAGGTGGCGGAACCCGGCCAACCCCGCCTCGCCACGGCCGCAGCCCTTCCCGCTCGAGCCGCCGCTTCGTGAGGTGGCGGAGGACGAGCGGCAGTGCGGCCGTGCTGAGCTCCGCACAGATGTGCCCGGACCCGGCAGCGCTCTCCGGCCGCCCAGCTCCTACTAAGCTCGGCTCCAACGCGCCCGCGCCCCCGTCCCCGCCACCCTCAGCTCCGCCGAAGCGGCGAGGCCGCCGCGACGCAGACCCCCTAGACGGACAGGAAGGAGCAGCGGAGCGAGACCCCCACAGACTCACTATGCCACACCAAGCCCTTCAGCCCCCGCACCGCCGGCGCCATCTTGCACGCAGTCACGCCGCGCCACTCCCGGCCGCGCCCTTTTCAGAGGCGGTGCCGCCCGGCGGCGGGCGGGGCGTGGAGCGGAGCGGGGCGCGCTCCTTGAAGGGACGGCGGCGGCTTGAAGGCTGCGGGCGGGGAGCAGAGCTGTGAGGCGACGCTGTCGGAGCCCGGGACACAGCTCCGACATGCGCGGATCGGAGCGAGCTTCGCTGCTGCTCGTCGTGCTGCTCCTCCACGGCCTGCGAGCGGTGAGTGGCACTAGTCTCCTCTCGAAGTATTTCTAAGTGTAGGAGTTTACAGGTGGCTGGCGAGGCTTTAAAGAGGGGAGGGAAAAATGAAAACGTGTTTTAGAGGCAAGGATCTTTCAAAGCCTGCCTGCAACTGAGCACTGCGTGCATATGCATCCAGAGAGGAGAACCAGGGATGTCATCATCCGGCGGCCTGTCTCGCTGGTTGTACAGTGCCTGTGCTTAAGCAGGCTGAACACACGTATCCCGTCACTGAAATGTGTTACAAACTGTTATTTTTTAAGTTGATACCGTTAGTACTGGCATTACTAGAAGTTTCTGATCTCCCCCCAGAAATATCTTCCTTTGTATTTCTAATTTTTTACGTCTTCCTTTTCAGGTCCTTTCAGCTAACACAGGTACGTCTGCAAAATGGTGTTCTGGTTTTTCCTGCTCATTTCTGAACAGGTCCAAAGAGAACATACAAAATTCTGATTTCTAATACATTCTGTAAGTTCTCAGTGTTTTAGGAGAAAAAAAAAAAGGAAAACTTCTCAAGTTGGATTGAGTTTTTAAAAACTAGTGATGGTATTGTTGATATCTTCTGTAAATTTTAAATCTCATTTTGTGGAGTCACAATTCTACACAATCAGACACTCGCAAATAGATACTGTCATGCCACAATGTGTTAATAACAATAAGTATCTTCTAAGCACTATATATTTCCTAGTTTTCTGTGCATTTTATACTTCCTACAGTCTCACGTTCTCTGCCAGGTGCTCCTATTGCTTTATGTGTGTTTTATATGAGAAATGCCAGACAGACTGCAAGGAGTGCTTTCAGGCTTTGTTTGGTCTCTAAGTGGGGTATTTCTAAGTATACAGAACTGTCAGTGTGTTAAACTTTTAACCATAGCCATGGTGTTTTAGTACCCAGACACTTACTGCAGCACGTTCTTTCCATGAGCTGCAGAGCACACACTCGATCCTATTCATGTGGAGTACTGTTCAACAGGTTGAATATTTATATGTGGATTATATACCGTATTTGTAAAAAATAAATAGACTAAAGTGGCTAAGGGTTTTCAGTAAAAGTTATCACCACAAGATGATATTATGAGAGCAAGTAGCAGTTATTGCAGTAATTAAGAGATTACAAAACTGAACAAGGGGAATGGCACTCCAGAATCAGTGGGATCCTGATCTGCTGAAAATCAGATCACGTGTGTGCTTGCTAAGGCTCTGAACGGTCATCTTGTCAAGACTTCACTATATTCAAGAACAACTGACATGTTTTTCTGATCATGGTTTGGTTTGTTTTTGTGTTTGTGTTGGTTTTTTTTTGTTGTTGTTTCTTGTTTGTTTTTTGTTTTATTTTTTCTGTGTGTTGTTTCGGTTGTTTTTGTGTTTTTTAGGTTTCTCTGTGTCTGTATATGATGTAACCTCAAGGAGCATTTATCTCAGATGGTCCAAGTTTTCAGGAGCCTCGTCTTACAGAGTCACAGCTACAGCTGAGAATACCATAGGCCATTCTTTACTGGCTCGTTTTAGTGATGTTACACTTAAGAGCACTCTAACTTCATTAATTCCTAATACTGTCTATGCTATACAAGCAGAAGCTATTGACAAAAATGGAATTATTCTGGCAGAAGCACAGACTATGCAATCAACAGGTTAGTAAGAGAACCTTTGTGAAGTGTAATTCCCATCATCCTCTGTAGGGTTGGGATTCACCCCTGATGTTTGTTGTATTTCTCGGGAATAGCTGCCGTTCCTTTTGAAGCCTTTTGCTGACGCTCGCACTGAATTTGGTAGTAGCACAATTAGCTCATTTTCTCCTTTTTTCCTGTATGTTTCCCTGAGCTGTCATACACAGCTCAGTCTCCAGCTTTCCAAGTTATCTGCCCTTTTATTACAAGTGCAGATGTGAAGTTATGCATTTGTCAACACCGGTGCTGATAAATGGTACTTTGTTTCAAAGGACTGCTAGCATATACATCATTGATGCATGATGAAGAACCTACATAAAATGCTTTATAACTTGTGCTGAAGTGTAATTGAGGAATTCTGTTTTTAAAATACCTTGCCCAGGGAGGTTGTGGGGTCTCCTTCGCTGGAGACATTCAAATCCTACCTGAATGTGTTCCTGCATGACCTTATGTAGGTGTTCCTGCCCCTGGAGTGGGGATTGGACTAGATGATCTTTTGAGGTCCCTTCCAGTCCCTGACATTCTGAGATTCTGTGTGATACTTCTTAGAAATAGCTATTACTTTTCCAGCTTTTGTTGTTGTTGTTTTTTTTAATAAAAAGAAATCATTGCAATAAAAACTAAAAGTAGCAGTGTTTATCCTGATATGTTGAAATGCCTTCTAATGCTAGATTAGTTATCTGAGAACAGAAATTTATAATTCATGATTTCTAATTTATTTCTTATATAACTGATACTGTATATTCTCTGTCTGACCTTTAGGCAAGGAACTCCATTAAATTTGCGTATAATTTGTTATGAATTGCTACTAAATACAGTATATTAAAAGGAAAAAAATAATGGTGCAATAGATGTCAACTTGTTCAAATACAGAGAAGGACACAACTGCAAATGTTCTGGAGTCATGGTCATAAAGAACATATGTTGTCAGTTTCAAAGAGGGACAAAAAAGGGTGTCTGGTATGAATAAATGAGAAAGTGCTTGGGTCTAGGAGAGCTGTCTTCCTAGAAATAAGTTTGCATTGAGGCACATATTGAAATCCCGAGTACTTTTTAATTCTTTGTCATAATTTAGACACTGTAATTTTGTCCTCTAATGAGTCTTTTGTAGTCCTGTAATAGACAGATTTGCTTTATATATGCTATATGCTGAAAGTCCTGATTACTGAACAGAAATTGCTTGTGGTTAAGAAACACAGTCTCTGTAGTCACTTAGTGACTGCAATACATAGGAGCAGACTGAATGACCTTCAGCATGAGGTATCAGAAAAGCATTTAATTGCAATATTTAATGTGATGCTATTGTATATTTGAGTATACCTGTTTTGAGCAAGGAGAAGGGATTCTCCCAAACTGTATGCGTCAAAGGAATTTTTACAGTCTTTCATCCTGGAAAATGTGTTGTCATAATAGTAGCAAGTCTTTTCAAATATTCTAGGTTCTCAATAGTCCTTGCACTTTATATGCTGAAAAGCATCTGTGCTGCTTTGTTTTGTTTTCCTGAAATAAAGGTAATTACATTATACTATGTAACTGTTTAAAATTGAAGAACAGATTTAAATAGTCAATAATTGAAGAATAAATCAAAATAATTAATAAAAGGTACAAACCATTTATCCTGATCTGTGTTTCTTAAATGTAAAGTGTTTCAGTTAGAGTTCCCCAGTTTCAGCACATCTTTTGTTATTTGTGTTTTAGCTCCAGACATACCTGTTATTGATCAAGCTTATTCAAAACTTAGCAGTAGCATCACAGTGGAATGGAGAGCAGTACCTGGAGCTACTAGTTATCTACTGTCTGCACAGGGTGGAGATTCCTGCGTTGAAACTGTAGTCACAAAGTCACCAGGGACAGTGATGGGATTGAGACCAGCCACCTGGTACAGGATCACCATCAGATCTGTAAATGCCGGAGGAAGGAGTCGGCCTTCACCTTCCAGAAAAACCACAACAGGTGGATTTTATTTTATTCAAATATTGTAATTTTTAGCATTTATGCAAGTATCTTAACTAAGAAAAAAAAAGTCTTGGAGCTGAGAATGAAGCGTACCACACCAATTATTATAATCTTGTGTTTTAAATTGTATTGCGAGCATTCTCCTTGCAGTTTTTGAGGACTAGAATTCTAATGCCTGCTTAATGACAAGGACATGGGTCTCAATTCGTGATTTTGTTTTGTGACAGTACTGAAAGTTAATAGAGCAGTTTTAATAGAGTTTGAATGAATGTATGGATTTGATTTTAACAAAAGACACAACTTGAGAGTATGGAATAAATGAAAGAAATACAGCTAAAAGTACAAAATCATCAGATAATGCAAAACTTAGTTGATGGGAAATGCAGAATCTTAGTGATTTGCGTTCTTCTAAGCACTCAACTTTTCGTAATTTGTTTATAAGTTGCATGAATTAGATTCAATTTACAAAACCTGTTATATAATGGAAGTACCAGATCAGTTTCATAATTTATTCTGCCAATCTCGCATTAATTTGTTTTCCTGGTTGTTTTATTTTTAGTAGTTTTATTATTGTTATTATTATTATATTTTAATAATTAGTTATTTTTTAATTTTTGTGTATTCATCTGGTATTTGGACCCTCCAAACAGTATTACTGAAAAACTTAAAGCTTAATTGATATTCTTTCTCAACAGTCTTGTCTGCTCCAATTCTGTCTGTCAGTTCCCCGAGCTACGATTCCATTGCAGTGAGCTGGAAAGCTGTGTATATGGCTGCTGGATTCTCTGTGTCCCTAATGAGATCAGATGGTTTGGGCAGAATGCTGAAGCAGAACACTACCAATACCTCCTTCGTATTTTCAGATCTAGATCCAGGAACTCTATATACTATAAAAGCATATGCCTGGAATGCCAATGGTCTTCCCGGAGATGATTTCACATATAATCAAAGAACAAGTAAGAAATTTTCTTTTCTGAAACTTTGTAAGCATTTTAAAATAAGATATGCCAAGAAGTATTTATGTACATATAATTATGTTACACTTTTCTCAAATATATTGGGTAGATTATTGTATCATACAAATTTTATTTCATAGAAACTCGGATGATGCATCCATGTTTAATGAATGTTCCTGAGGCAAAGAAACCAGTAACTACCAGCAAAGTTTTACAGGTTTGGGTAAAGATTACAGGTGCTTAGACTAATTTCAGGGTTTTTCTTGTTGTAAACAACGAATATTCAAATAAGGCAAGGAATTTCAAAAGAAAGCTTGTTGTCAAAGTACAACTACAATAATTTATTTAGAAAACAATGCTACAGCTGTAAAATCAACGAGGGTAAAAAAGTACTTCAGAAAATGATTGTCTGTAGACCATATGCAAAGCTGAATTTACAGTGTTCCAAACTGATATACCACAGGTCCTAAGGCACCCACAGATGTTCACATAGCTCTCAGTAGCGGAGCTTTAGGAGCTGTTGTTTCTTGGATGCCAGCAGAAGGAGCTCTGGCTTACAGTGTGACAGCCTCCAGCGGACTTCTGAAACTGAAGTGTAACACATCTTCTTCCTCCTGCATGTTACCATCACTCCAGTGTGGGTCTGAATATTCTGTTTCTGTCATAGCACATAATGATGCTGGATCCAGTAGTCCTACTGATGCAGTAAGCTTAAAAACTAGTATGTGAATAATTGATTATTACATAACTTATGGCATTTGGACATGTGTATTTAATCTCAAATGCTAGGCCTATAAAGTTCTTGTTTCTCAAAACTGTTTTTGCTTCTGAATTGTGTGCATGAACTATTCTGTGTCCCTTTGTACTTAGGGGATAATAGCCTAAATTCAGTGAAAAATGTGCAGTGGTGTATGTATTGTTAGCTGGAGTAAGAAGTGTGCATTTTCCTCTTACCAGTCAATTTGCTGAATGTAAAACTAACCCAAGAAATAGCAGATATATCCTACTGTGGGAGATCTGTCACAGATAGACTGGGAGGAAATGAACAGCACTGAGAACTGTTCTAGGCTAGATTTAGATGTAACCTAGTGTGCTGATTAACAGATAACCACTTACAACTAAAATTGCACCACTGCTCTGAAATAAGATGTGGTCAGAGCCCATTCCAGGTAGAAAGCTTTGGCAGCACAAAAGGTTGCTAATCTCAGCTACTTAGCACACTGCCATGTCAGAGATGAATCCTTTCTGTCCTGTTCGATGCATGATGGCCCATGCAAGCAAAACCTAAACCATATAAGCCGTGTGCTACCTTACAGACACAACTCAGTTACTGATTTATTTAATGTTACCTACCTCATTTTGACCACTTGTTGATGCGAGTTTGAGATCACTCGTGAGCAACTCAGAAATGGTTCTAATGGCATTGAAAGGCTTTGGTAAGACATTTTTAAGCTGTGGCCTATAGCCTTCTCAGCCAACACTGCCTCAGTTCGACCATGTGTAATCTAATTAGCAGCAAGCTAACCTCTTTGAACCAGAAGGAGGTGAAATATGTTAATTGAGCAGAACCTATGGAATTTTCACTATATTGCAAAATTTCAGGATGCCACCAGAGAGGAAACCTAAGCAAAATGCTTTTTTATTCAGACACAGACAGTAAGTTTCATACCACTGTATAAAAGGTTTTCACAGAAGTTTTTTAAATGGTGAATGCTACTATTCTAGTAGCACTTAAGCTACTATTCTGATTTAAGCTACTATTCTGATTATCATCCAGAACTATTGTCTGTGAGAACAGAATGTGCCAGTTCCTTCTCAAACACTGTCTGGTGCCTCTGGTTTTGTTTATGGGGTCTCCCTTCAGTACATCTCTTCTATGTAAATGGTGAAGGTAGCATATTTTTGTTCTGTACAAATCATAGTCACCTTTCATCTAAGTGTAAGTAACATCATCTGTAAAGACGTGTGTTCCTTTTTTCTTGAGCAAGATAGTTTTAGTATTCAAACTGAATAGAATAATTCTGTATAAACCAGATTTTCCTTTTTTCCCCCTGAAGAATAACTTAAATGCAAACATTCTGATTACAGTTTTTTTTTTTGTTTTTTTTTTTGCAGTTCCTTGTGCACCAGGAAATATATCAATTGAAGAGGATGAACGTGGAAATTTGTTGGTATCATGGTCTAGAGTAAATTTTGGTCACTATTATGTGGTTTTTGTGAAGAGTGATGATGGCTTGGAAGTATACTGCAACACATCACATACACAGTGCTATTTCCAGTCAGACTGTGGTTTCACCTACTTCATTAGTGTCTTTGCATATAACAGAGCAGGGCAGAGTCCTTTAGGTGATGTATTCAATTACACCACTGGTAAGTAGTAATGTGTTCTTGCACATTCGTTTTGGATCTGTTAACTGTATTTATGATAGAGTTGACTGTATTTTTTTTTTTAATTTTCTTAAGGCAATGACTTAAAATTCAATTTTTACTTAATATGGGGACAAAATAATCAGTTAAGTGGGAACTTAAAACATTCTTAAGAATTACTTAGATAATTTCTCGATGTTTTGAAATCTTAATTTAAGGATATTTGTAATTGCATGTATGTGTAAGTACGCATAAATACTATGCATTACATATACTTTATGAGGCTCTTGCTTAAAGGAAGAATGTGGAATTCACTTAGGAAATAAGTCTGGGATTAATGGCGCTGAATTTGAGCAAGACACCTTTGGCAGTTGAAGCTATGAAGCACAGAGGCAAACAATGCAGCTTTCTGCTCAGGCTGAACGTTCCATCCGTGCCTTGCCTATTCCAGCACCGTGCTGCCCCAGCGACTTCCGCGCCGTGCTGGTGTCGAGCGACACGGTGGAGGTGAGCTGGGCTCCTGTCCGCGGTGCTGAGATGTACGAGACCAAGGCTGCCTCCTGGACAGAGACCGTGCTGTGCAACGACACTGCCACAGCCTGCACGCTGTCTGCTCTGCGCTGCAACACCCGCTATAACGTCACCGTTTACTCCTTCAGCGAGGCCAGGGGCAGCAACACATCGTGTACATCCAAGGATGTGGCAACAGGTATGAGCGTGCCTACCTCCCTTTAGCAGAAGTAATTAGAGTGCAGTGATTAATGGATGAAAAGCATTGATAGAGAGCTAACTTACTGTCACTGACTAAAGTGAAAATATAAGGCTACCACACATATTTAAAAATATACTGTGATGAGGGACCTAAAGAAAGATTTAGACTGAAAACTACTGAAAATCAGATTTACAATTCATTGCTATTATTGTATGCAAAATCTATGTTCTTATTCCTGTGAGTTCTAAATTCATACCACATACAGCCATGTAAGGATTACATACTTTTTCAAAGGAGCTTGTTAGCTGTAACTCCAGATTAATTTTTATGTGTAACTGTTATACTACATGTAAATAACCTGTTGAACAACTTTCAGCTCCCTGCAGTCCTGAAATTAAAAATATCTCAAAGGAGGCTCTTTCTGTGATCAGTGTGCACTGGCACTCTAACAACGAGGAAGCTACATACATCGTAACTGCCCGAGGAGAGGCTGGACTTTGGCACTGTGCAAGCTCTGGAAACTCTTGTACCCTAATTAATCTTCCCTGTGGATCTGCTTTCTCTGTCAGTGTTATAGCAAGATCACCAGCTGGACAGAGCTTACCAAGCTACAGTGTCCCTTTAGAGACAGGTAGGTGAGAATTGTATTTGATGTGAAATATTTAGTATAGTGGCATTATCGTATTTCTAAATATGTTTATAAATACATATATAAAAATTACCATTTGTGCAGATTATAGTTTCTGTATTGTCTTCTGCTAAAACACATACATATCTGCGTGTGAGAGAGAATTTGCGTCAGTCTAAGAAGCCTTAGTGCAATCAGTTATATGTCACAGCTAACAAACATAGTACTTCCTTGTCAGTGTTTTGACTTTTAATATTACCAGAAGAGGCAATGAGGTTATGCCCATATCAACAAACTAAACAGCTGGAATCCTTCAAAATGCTGTGTTTTGTAAGTAAGTGAAAAACTGAATTGAATTCTCTACTTTTATTTTAAGCTCCTTGTTGCCCAAATGACCTGACACTAACTCAAGTGACACAGTCAGTAACAAACATCAGCTGGTCAGTTGGAAGGGGTGCACAGACGTATGCAACAACGTTGGAGTCACCAAAGGGACAGGCAAAATGTCACACTCTTGGTAACTACTGTCTCCTGGGATGCATCACATGTGGCACCAACTACACAGTATCTCTGAAAGCCATCAGTGAAACTGGTTTGACATCTCACTGCACATATCAAGGATATTCTTCCAGTATGTAAATAAATGGAATTGAGAAGAAAATGACTTAGTATACAGCTTAACTGAATAGTGTTCCTCTAATACAAGTAATATAACTGAAACTCAGCAGTTAATACAAGTACCCTCTCTTAAGTAAAAGTGCTTAGAATTAATGTCACATATCATTTAAACCCTGTTCTTACAATTTTTAAAGAAGCTTTAATAATAATACTCCAGAAACAAGTATTTAATTATGCTATAATTAAATTCTTGAACCCACAAACAGTTCTGAGGCTTTCTACATAGACTACTGCCTCCATAATAAGGGGGGAGTGACACTATTCCAGTACATAAAACATAATGCCTTATAACAGCTTCATAATTTGAATCAGAGTGAACATTTTCTTTCCTAAGTAAGCTGAGTAATTATTCTGGTTTTGTTAATTTCTCAAGGAAATGCTTTAGTGTGATGGTAATCATGTAATCTGATTGAAAATGCACTACAGGAATTTACAACACACTGTAGGTTACGAATATCCTTACTGATAGGTTTCTTATTCTGCTAGGTGCTTGCTGTCCTTCTGGAGTGAAGCTATACAGGCTTAGCAGTAATGGTATCCGGGTATACTGGCGAGCTTCTGAAGAAACAGTAAGCTACACTACTCATTTACGTGGCTCAAAAGGCAGTTTCACCTGTATGCCCAGTTCAGGTCTAAGTTACTGTGATATCACTGAGATACCTTGTGGGGATGTCTACACAGTGGTGGTATCTCCAGCTACTGACCAGAGGCCGAAGCTCACGTTTTGTCCTAAAAAAATATATTCAGGTAAATGTTCAAATTCCACACTTTTTTTTTCCCCCAAGCATAATAGATAGTTAAAATGTAACCAAGCTATTTGAGTAAAGGCAGCATGCAACAGAACTTTCTATTCTACTGTTGACTCCAGAGTAACTTTTGGGGGTGCTATTGTGCAGTATTTGTGAAGAGCTTCACAGGAAGTTAGAGATTAAACACAGAAAAGCTGCTTTTTCTTAATGTAGTTTTTGCATAAGGATCACTAGCACTTATTCACACAGACTCCTCTTGACTGGTGAACCTAGTGAATACAGACAAGTTGATTTTCTGTTGGGGAGCAGAGGTTATAATGCAAAAGCAAATAAAGCCTTAAACTTAACATTCGTACCTCTGTTTCATGTCATTTCAGTGACCTGTTCTGGAAGCTCTGTTGGAATGGGTAAGAACACACAATACATTCATTCTGAAATTCATGCTCATAGAAACCCGTTAGCATTGCACAAATCCAAGAAATTTGCAAATGCATACTTGACAGTCAAAGCTTAGCATTGTGCAGGTTTGTCTCACACTTCATCTTATAACGCATAAAAAATATTGTTACCTACACTGCTGCCTGCATACCATTCATTATGCCATTCTACACTGTCACATTTGCTATTTATCTAATAGTACATAATAAAAGGCAGGCTTCTCTTTCATAGCCCAGCCACTGTTCAGTTGTAAATTAAAGAAGGTCACTATTCTAAATGTGACTTACCTGAGTCCATTCTACTTTATTTCACAAGGGTTTCAACAGGATTGCCTGGTGCTCCATTTCTCTATGTAAAATGCTGGTAATGACTTTGAACACATTTCACTAGATAGTTGCTTTTCATCACTGGAATTATCTTAATTTCTGTATTGTTACAGTGATTTACAGAGGAAAGAGCAATGCAGAACACATCTAGATGGAAATTATGGATAAGGAGGTAAGTTACAATTAGGACTACACTGTACTAATCAGACCTTTTCTTCTACTTAAATTTTTGGGATCAGTGGCATAAGCTTAATTGATTGTATCGAATATAGCTGATCTGTTAGAAGTCCATCACATTCACCTCACACTGTACGCTCCTGTTATCAATACTGATTGATCCCCTCCTTCAGCAACCCATCTTTCACTCCCTCATTAAATTTCTAATAAAATTGTATTACTTACTGCCAAAAATGACACAAGCAGTTCAAGATACTCTCCGTTACTCATTTACTCTTTTTTCCTATGAAACATTACTCCTTCTCAGTGTACTAGTTTTCTGGGCAATTCACTGTCCTTGTCTCAGGATGGTCAGAATGCCTTTTTTATCCTGTTCTCCCCACCAAGGTTGATAATTCCCTTTGCTATTGTTCTTCAGCTATCCTGGTTGTTATAGACATTGTTAACATCATTCTCCCTAAATGCTCTTTCTCTGAAGCTGGAAAGATGATCTGCACTTAACTGCAAGTCATAGCTGCTTGAGAATGGGGAAGAGGGAAGCTTTACAAGTTTTAATCTAGGGCACTGAATTTCAGCCTCAGCTGATGAGATCGCCTTAAAATACAGGTGAACATAGGAGATCCTGGTAGTCTTGAACTGTATTTTTAAGAGTAAAGCAATGAGTTCTGAAAACTGTTCCAGATCAGTTACTGATCAGTAGGTATGTTCTAGACCTAAAGCATCAATGAAGCTGTAAAGAGTAAAATTCAACAACAAAGAGCAGTTTAGGTGCACCCAAAACAAGTTTGAGACTTAAGCATGCTACACCTATTTAAATCTGATAAGAAGTGCATGTAATCTCCTTTATAAGTTTACACTCATGAAATACCTCTCAAAGTTAACATCCTCTTTTTTTTGTTTGTTTTGTCTTTGTTGCTGAGATAGTTATTACTGACGTTAACTTCTCGGTTGTTAGGAAAGGCAGAACATTTCCTCATACTCCACTCTGGTTACATTTTCCAGGCTGCACAGACCTCTCAAAGGATAAGCTTTTTAAAACAGCCCAGGTTTATTTTTACCAGTTTTGGTAAAAATAAAACCAAACAATAACTGAATAACTTCAGTAGCAAGAGATTTCTCATACTGTAGATCATGGTGACAAAGGGAAGTCTAACTTGTCATATTTTTTTATCCTGTTTGCTCTTACTGTTTTAAGTTTCTTATTCTTGGTTCCTTAAATACTAAGGAATTGTATTACTAAAAATTAAGATTTCTTTCTTCTCCTTGAGGATTAGTGACAACTTAAGAACTGTTTTACAGCAAGTGAGTGAATATTCAGGTTTGTGTTTTTTTTTTTAAATGCTACTATTTAAAATAAATAATATCCTGGATGACCCGCATCATGCTGAAGCAAAAAGGCAAAACATCATTTTATTCTTAGCTTCAGGTCACTTCATCATGACCACAACGGAGTTACCCTTGCATTCTTCCCATTTTCTAGGCTACTCTATTTCTTTGTTAAATATTCCACACAATTACATAAAATATTCTACACTATTACATAAAAGCCCTAAATTGTTCTAAGGATTGCTTTGTTTTCAAGTGAAAGACTGAGGAACACAAACACTCAGAAAGTGGCAATAAACATGCAGGGAAAAGCTGAGACCCAATACAAAGGAATTAATTGAGAGTTTATTCCAGATGGTTCTCCTCACTCAGTATACAAGTCAGAATAATCTATCAAATAGACTTGGACTTTAATGACACGATTTTTTTTCCTATAATGCATTTTGGTTTTTGCTTCTAATAACCTGTTTAAAAGAAAAATCCGCCAGATGAAATGTTCAGCACAAACTGCAATCTTACTATTTGTAGAAAATATGACTTAAAAAAAGGACACTATCAGGTAATTGTTATTTTAAATGTTTACACTTATAAAAATGCTTTGGAAGCTTGAAACTGAAATCTTTTGAAATGATTTTCTTCTTCCTACCTCCCTCTTCCCATGTGAAATGCCTTCATTAGCTCAGGATAATCATAAATTAGAGTGCAGTAACTAACAGTACTGCGGATTAACAACATGAAAATACCATAAATTGATAAATTGTGTTTAACAAAATTGGAAGCTTACATATTTTCTTTTCCTCCCAAACAAAATGCATAGATGGCTACAGTACTCACTCATCAACCTGGACAGTGTCTGCCTGAGGTAGCCTTTCTAAAGAATTTTGTACTAAAAAAGCCCATTGTGAACTAAAACTTTGCATCCAAACCACTGTCTCCTCAGAATTCCACTCCCAACTTGACATCAGTGGTAATCAACAAATAAACATTGTAAAAGTTTTTGAAAACAGCAGGTACAGTGGACATAAGTGTTATTCTAAATCTGCAGCCCTCTGTGTACGTTGTATGCACATAAATATCTCAGCTATTATACACAGTCAAGGTCCATCCCTAAAAAGCCATACTATTATGTAAAGCACAGCCATGCTAACTTCAGGATAATACAAACCATAATTCCACATCTACAAAACCAAAGTAGAATTAGTGGCAGTTTATTGCCTCATACAAATTTAACCAACATGGCAACCACGCCAAGGAATTAAAACATTTTCAGGACATATGTACAGACTGTACATTTCAGAAACATCTGAACAATAAAAATGCAACAATCTCTGGATTACGAATTAAACTAAACAAATGGGTTTGAAACCGTCAATGTATTGATGGGTTTACAAAGGCACTTCCCTACCCAGAATAGGAAATGACAATCTGCAGCCTAGAGGGAGGTTGGAGAAGAATGCTCATCAACTACTGCACAATCTCAAATTTAAGAAAAAAATAAGCAGGATTTAATCAAACATTTATAGGATTCAATGTGATCCACTTCTTAAAGAGTTCACACAGTCTCATCTTTGTTTTTCTGTTGCTTTTCTTGGCTCTCCCGGTCTGTACTTTGGCTCCTTCGACGATCGTGTTTGTCCGAATGGTCCTTGCTGTCACTGTGATCATGCTTGTGGGAACGTTCTTTGCTTCTGCTACGCTTTCTAGACCTTTCTTTACTGGGACTGTGGTCTCGTTTTCTTGACTTCTCAACACTATCTGTTCTTCCTCTGCTTCTGCTTCTACTTCTTTTATTTGATTTCTCTTTACTTTCACTTTTATGCTTACTTGATTTCTCTTTGCTCCTACTTCTGCTGCGCTTACCTGTATTCTTACTTCGGCTTCTACTCCTATGCTTTCTTTCCCGACTTCGACTTCTGCTATGTTTTCTCTCTTTTTTGGAATCCCTCTTATCATCCCGGTGTTTCTTGTCATCTTTATCATCCTTGTGTCTTCGCTCTTCGGTATCACCCTTACTCTTCCTTTCTTTTGATCTTTCTCTAGATCGATCACCATCTTTTTCTCTCTCACTACCTCTGTCCTTATCATAATCTCTCTCTCTTTTTCGGCTGCGTTCATTTTCCTTCTCTCGCTCCCTATCCCTATCTCTCCTGTCTCCTTTCCTGTCACGACTTCTGCTACGGCTTCTATATCGTTCCCTGCTTCTGCTTCGTCTCCTTTCTAGTGCCCGATCAGTACTTCGAGACCTACGCCTTTCTTTTTCTCTCTCTTTAGCTTCACGTTCCAATCTCTGCCGTTCTCTCTCTCTTTCTAGTTCTCTATCAAAACTAGATGATCCATGGGCTTCCCGATGATGACTTCTACTTCTGGATCTTCTGGGAGACCTCCTAGGACTAATGGATCGTCTTGGAGACCTTTTAAAATAAAGGATATTCAATATGAAACAACAGCTCTTCAAGTAAAGAGTACCTATTTTCTCTTCAGTGTATGCTTTACATACACAGTCTACATTGAATCTTAAATAGCTGGAAGCCTGCAAGATAGCAATATCATCTGATTTTATCCTTTAAAATCGATAAATTAATTGCCCTAAAAGCCATCTTATTGAAGAGATGGCATAGTTCTTCATAGGTAAGCTATTCAATTTCAAACTTTCAACATTCATTTACAAAAACACACATATACGACCTTGAACGTCGACGTTCTGGATGCCGGTCTATTTCTTCCATTCCCTCTTTGCCATCTTTCTTAATTTTTCTGGGTCTGCTTTTAATTTGCTGGTCAATAGTCTTCTGGACTGGCACAGGAATTCTTGGAAACAATGTGGAAAACCATTCAAGCTTAGTGAGGAAGGAACGAAGCATCTCCCCGATGGTCATAACACAGCCTCCACCTGCCTTCACATCCAAGTCCTATAAAATACAAACAAAAAATATCCTGATGGTCAACAATACTCTTCAGCGATTTAAGAAAAAATGCTGCTACATTACTTCCCTCTTGAAGTCTCATGATTATGAAAGTTTACTTCTCTTTTATTCTAATACATTTCCTTAGAAAAACTCTAACTCCGCTCCCTTTGGATTTGGCAGTATGTTACAGATAGGGAATGGGACTTATATGCATGCAGGAACATACTAATCCTGCACCATCTGGATGCTAAGGGACTGTCAATGAAGAGATTAACACAAAATCCCCTTACACAGTCCAGTTATACAGTATGATTGATCTTGTACTTTAAATAAATGCCACAAAGTCGAGAAGTTCTCTCAAACTACATTTAATACTTCATTTTGTGGATGCACAACTGCATAATATCATACCCAACCCTGTGGCCTAAATCACTTAAGAACCATATCATTTCCTATCTAAAAATGATCATAGAAAAATCTGTAGTACAGAATGGCATCCTAACAATATTGGAAGCAATAGCAAACCAACTGCCATGAAGCAGTGAGGTTTCTAATTTAGAAATATGTAAAAAAATAAATAAATGAACAAATAATTGGAAACGCATAATCCATGATGACCATTGTCTCTGAAAAGGGTCATTACCGCATGAAGGCCTTCTTGCTATGCCCTCTCACAGCTCAGGACATGTTAGTCAGCTATTGTCAGTCCCAAACCTATAGTGCAAGCACACAAGGAAAGTGAGATTTGTTATCTAAACAGGAAGAGAAAATCTAAATGTAAAACTGCTTGCACTCACACACATTTAAGTGTTCAGATATACAGTATTTCCAAATATAATCGCTGCAGAGATCTAAAGAAGAAAAAAATGAGTTAAACGTAGCACCTGGAGAGTAGTACAGTTAAACAAAATAATTGTAACATTTTGAAAAGTAGCTGTGTATCCTGAGAAGTCTTTCATTTTCACAGCAGCATGTCAAAAGACAAAGTTCTTCCACATATTTTAGAACTGAAGGAAAAAATCCTGTAGGTTTAAATTTATACATAAATTTGCTTCAACTGATGAGTTTGGATCAGGGCTGTTAAGAAACTTAAGAACAGCCCCAAGCAATATTTCCAACGAAACACAATGCTGCTGAAAGGAGCTGGGAATCAAACTAATGCCAAAAATACACCGCATCATTTTAAACAAACAACTGCTGATAAGCAACAACTACAAGGACTAAAGCATAAGAACTAAAATAGGTACTCTGAATAATGAACCTGTTAAGATCTGCACAGTGAATCACATTTGTGATTTGTTTATTATCCTGGGAATCAAGCTACTCATGGGACCCTGAAAACAATGCTGCCCCAATTTTCCTCTTTAGTTATAATGCAGCACTGCAGAGGTGAGTTCACATTAGCTAGCACCATCTAGGGGAGAATGAGAATATCACAGCTATGCAATCAAGATTTAAATTGGTTAAAAACATACAACAGCACAAGCTTACCTGAAATAACTTTCCTTTGCATAGTGTTTTTGATACTTGGCATGAAAGGAAACTGTTTAAAAATGCACAGTATCGCAGTTACAGGTAACACTTTTTAATACAGGTATTTGGACATCAACTGAATTTTCTTGAAGCCACTGACAAATGTCACACTGAAGAGCGCAAGGGATCTCTCCTGTACAATGCTTAAACCCAGGATGCAATTTACATTCTGCTCCATGAATACAAATTGCAACACTATGTAGCAGACTTCACATTCAGCTTGATAGACCTATAAACCTCATCATCAGGTTCCTAACTCCATTTCTCCAGACAATAAATAGGAATGAAGACATTCTCCTACCAGTAAAACATCCACTTTACTGTGAAGTTCTCAGTGAAATTCTTACGTCAGCATCTCAGGATGCTTTGCATTGTCTTGTGAGAAAAATGTTAATGACCACACTTAATGCAGCAATCCAGCTGTTTCTCCTCCTGAGGAATACTGTCTTTGTTTATATCCCAAGATTTACAGAAAAATTCTTGCGAGTACCGACTCCCCCATCCCAATAGTATATGCAAAAGACAACATCAGCATTCTCAGCTTAAGTATTTTTTTCTTAAAGAAAAAAAAAAAAGCACAGAACCCAAACTCACACAGCCTCCTGTCCACATTCTGATTTAATCAACTTGTTTTGCAAGGTGTTATAATTTATTAAAAAAAAAGTGATCAATTGAAAACTTCATTATATCTTTGAAATCTAAGAAAAATGATCCAGATCTCAGCTCAGATCTGCTTCCTGCACTAATTAATGAAATTACAAGAACACAAACTTGCAGCATCAAACATTAAACAGTCTTAAATCCTAATGTAGTAACGCGGAAAGAAACAAAAGAAAACAAATTATTACCCTCGCCGACATACCTCTTCATCATCAAGAAAGGATTCAAACCAGTCCCACAGATCTGTAGGTGGCTGTGTGTACCTTAAAGTTTAAGAAAAATGGGAAAACTTTAATCCAGCATTCTGCATGTTACATTATCCATTAGCTGGCTGTATCAACACTTACCTAATATACATAAATCCAAGAGCCCTAATATATGGAGAGTCTGTGTGTGTAATAAGGCCCATCACTTGCTTACGGGTGAGCTTCAGTGTGAATAACTTATAGAGCAGACAAAAGGCAGTAGACACAATTCCTCCAGTTCCAACACCTCGTACCTTTAAAAGAAAAAGAAGTCAGGTGACAACCAGGAAGTTGCAGAGAACAAACAAATATCATTAACTAACCCAGGCTAACTCTAAATCTACAAACAGGACTACGCAAAAAAAGTAATGCTACTTGCCTCCACAGTTTCAACTCCTTTGAAGCAAGGGGAATACATCAGCTCTTTGTAATCAATGCTTTAACATGTATGGACTGAAGGAAGCAAATCTGAACTATGCTTGGGAACTTTATTCTACCAGAAACAGAAAAACTTTAAGGCAGCACGTACTTCTACTTACCCCTCCACACATTCCTGTCTGGCCTGCTGTTTTTCTGCTCCCCTTTTCCCATGGTTCAACATGTGTAACCTGAAAGTGCAGGGAAGAGAGAATCAAAGAAAATAATTATAAATGTCCATAATGTTTAGCTACATATACAAGTCTAATTTAAACAATGGATTGCCTAAATCAGTTTTGAATAGCTTGTCTTATCATTAACAAACTCAAGATCAAGTCTGCTTTGTCATTAAAGCATTTGGCTTTTAAAATTATATTAAGAAATTATACCCCAGATCATGGACAGAGTTGAAAACAAACCAAGCAAAGAAAGCATCTTGAAATGGTTCCTAACTAATAAAGAGTAAAGCCTGCGCAATCCAAATCTTTTGAGATGCACTTTGAGCTGAGTGCACGAAGGTCATTAACACTGTTCCCTACATATGACAAAAATAGTCACAAACATACAACGCTGCATGTGAAATAGAGAAGAGTAACATCTGGGTTAACAAATGAAATTTCCTTATCAACTTATACATCCAGAAGAAGACAAAAATACAGTGGTGCTACACAGGACTGGAGACAAAAGCTAGTGGCCAAGTTGTACTGCAGTTCGGGTATAAAAACTGTTCACCAGTGTATGAAACAAAACTAACTACATAAGCAATTACTTGAAATCTGAGATGCACCAAGGGATGAAGGAAGATGAGATGCTCAACTGTTTTTGACTGTTACTGTCTTTGGCAAATGGGAAACACGAGAGATGACAATACTGGTGAAAATCCACCACAGCTTCCCATATTATTAGCACTGTCAGTAAATTTCACAAATCCTACATAAATAAGAGTACACACCCTTCAGACTATTTGTTTTTGCCTCTCACAGGAAATAGAAGAACTTGTCACGATGGTAGCCTTTAATTTTTCGATATGAACATGCTGTTTTCCCCAGACATGAATAAAAAAAGCCCCAGAAATAAGCATTATTTCAGAAAAGTATATTTAAAGTTTAGAGCCAACAAAGACAACTACACGTGCTTCTCTTGTCTGGAAGCACACAGAGTAAATGAAGTTGAGGACACACATTAAGGACATAAAACCAAGGAAGAATTTGCAGATACAGAACTAAACCAAACAGAGGACTTCAACTACTTGTGAATTAATTTAAGTATCTGCAAAGAACCGATACATTCAACAGACCCTTGGTTAGCTGCCTATGTTAAGTCAGAATGTTCTTCCTGAGACTCCAAGATGACAAATTCTTCCATATTTGAAATGAGCTACTTATTCTTGTTCCCAAAACAAATACACCTGAAAGTGTATGGCAGACATTGCATTCATTCAAAAAGAGAAAAAACAGGTTGGCAATTACTCAACATTACTCAGGAACCCTAAAATACGAACAGAATTAAGATCTTCTAAAGATCATTAAGTACCTTCACCCTCAGGCCATCTTCTTCATTCAGGTAAGTAAGTAAGGGTCTGAGTTTTCCCTTTGGTTATTTATTTTTTAGTAAAAAAAAAAAAAAACCTGTCCAGCTCAGCAGACAAACTTTATTTATACTGGATTAATAAACTGACATTTAATTATATGTCAACTCTTCTCCAATTCAAGATTAAGCCACTTAAAGAATGAAACACTAACACAGAACTAGCTGAACTCTATCAATACAAAGAATATCAATCACATCGACTATTTTTGACTGTATCTGAAAAGGTCCACATGACAGATGCATTACGTTCTTCAATTTACACCAAATATTTATCAGTTTTTCAGTCTTCATTTGCAAAAATGAGCTTTGCTGCTTTCTGTCCTAACAAAACAAACTCTTTTTCTCTCATATGCAGCAAGTGGTAAATCAACTAAACAGAGCGTTACTCTGCATGCTACAGGAATTCATCAGTCTGCTCAAAATGCCACACGTCAAGCAGAAAAGCAAAGCCATACAGAGAAAAAATGCACTACCCCAGTAAGTATGGGCAAACAATGGCAAAAATCTCACAACACTCCTGTGCGAGTTATTTTCAGTGACTTATCTTACTCTGGGGTTAAATGGCTGCTTAATATGTTCCCTGAAGATATACCAAAATCAGTTTAGTGACACAATAACATTACTGAGCAGTTCCGATGTACCATAAAAAATACCCCAATAATCTCCAAAGTACAGCTGACTGAAAACTGCAGCCCCATTATCAAAGTTGTGATCTTTCCTATCAGAACAAAACACAAAGCTGTGCTGATGAGCGTTAATTACACATAACCTGGGAGAACGGCTTGATGAAAGCCTTGCTGTAAAACTCATTCCATCTCACTAAGAAAACAACAACTGAGCCGTGAGTGCACTCATATTGGTCTCTTCCCAGCACAGCCAACCTAAGGCCAGGAGCAGTTCCTAGCTCGTTTTTGCCTGGGAAGAAAACTGATAAGGGAACGTGAATCTCTAATCGGGAAAAGGCCACACGTAAGCTCCTGTTGCGGCCGCCTACTGGCACAGCCACACCGCGGCCGGCAGCTCCTGGGCTGCAGAGGCTGCTCGTTTGTCCCCAGCATTCACAGCGGGTCTCCTGCCCACCGCCCAGCTCAGAGCGCAGCCCTCAGGCGGCCATTTCACGCCCTCTAACTGCCCATCTCAAAGCTAACCCAAAACCCCCTAACTACAAAGCGAACGGGAAACGCGTTTCTACTAAAAGATAAAGCTCTCGAACAGATGCGTTCCCACCCCTCACCACGAGGCACAGACGGGGGACCCGACGAGCACGCACAAAGCGGGCGGCAAAGGCCGCAGTCCCGCCCGCCCGCGGCCCCGCGCGGCTCAGTGCACTAGCCAGCAGCGCCCGCCGGGCCCAGGCCGCGGCCCGCAGCCTCACCTTGAAGTAGATCTCGTCCACCACCTCGTGGTACGTTTTGAGCTCATAGAGCTGCACCTTGAAGTAGGGCGACGAGAGAATGTTGGTGAGAATCATGGGGTTGAGGTTCATGGTCTTCTCGTTCCCCCACAGCGGCAGCACGTTGCCCTGCTTGCCCGAGGCCGCCGGCTTAGGGGCTCCGCTCTGCAGCTGCTGCTGGGCCGGCGGCATCGCGCCGGGCTGGTGCTGGGCCGCCTGCTGCCCCTGGCAGTTACCGGTGCCGACGGCGGGGCTGTTGTTGGCCATGGCGGCGGCACGCGGCCTACGAAGCGGGCGAACGGCCGCGCCACAACGCAGCGCGGGCTGCCGGGCCGGGCGCTGTCTCCGCCAACTGCTGACAAGATGGCGGCCGCGCCGGAAGTGACGACAGCGCCTTCCGGACCCGAGCCGACCAATCGACGCGGGGCAGCGCGGTCACGTCACGAACGGTCGAGCCCGCGCCACCCAGCGGCGTGAGGAGGGCGCCACGCTGAAGGGAGGATTCGCGGACCCGAGGTACGGTCCGCGCCCATTGGTGGCTGATAGCGGCCTACTGCCGAGCGCGGGGCGGGAGCTGTGCCTGCCGGCTGAGCTGTGGGGCAACGCGTGTTTCTGAAGGTAGTTGGGCGCTCAACCCTCACAAACAGCGACTCGTTTCTCTGGGCTTTAGGGCCGTCTCCGAGTAGTGTCCGTACCGCTTCGTTAGGAGCGTGTTCCTGTCGCGCCGTGACGCTGAGCGGTTCCTCCTGTAGCCGCCGTGCTGTGCGGGCCGCGCTCCTGTTTCGGCAGAGGAACGTCCGCAGCGCCTTCCTTACCTCACCGCTCCGCTGTCATTACAGCAGCAAATATCCACTTAACGAAAATCAAAAGAACTAACTGCAAAATGAGTTCTGTGATAATACGCATACAGCAGTGAGTAATCCCACTCTGCAGGCAGCTACATGGAGTCAGCTTTATTTTGAAAGTTAGATTGGTTTCTCGTTTAGTTGTACCGTTGACTTTTGGAGCACTTGTTTGTTTCTCTTGCATAATCACTTCAAGACAGTTTGTATTTGTTACCACTTACATAACCTAAATTGTGTATTCACATATTTCTCTTTTGCTGTTGGAGCGTTTAGTCCATATGTTCCAAAAACACAATGTTCTTACTCTGTAAGTTCAGATTTTTGTAAAACGGTCCCCTTAGTGGTGATGCTACAAGCTTAAGTATTTTTATCTAGAAGCTATCGTTCATATGCATATCATTGGACTGGATGATCTCTAGAGGTC
Source organism: Cyrtonyx montezumae (assembly GCF_038088225.1). NCBI lineage: Eukaryota > Metazoa > Chordata > Aves > Galliformes > Odontophoridae > Cyrtonyx > Cyrtonyx montezumae. Next base: position 19,567,842 of record NW_027071825.1, on the reverse strand, counting down.
CCTTCCAGCCCCTACAATTCTGTGTTTCCGTTTAACTCAATTTAGCTTTTCTTTTTCCAGGCACCCAAGCTGGTCTTCAGACAGCAAAACACAACAAGGAGGAAGTGAATTGGACTTGCAAAAAGTAAGGAAATATATGTAATATAAGAAAGGAAGATGATGGTCATGTGTGCATAAGAGCCCACTTCTGATTCACCCAAATTAATTCAGATTTTCTCGGGAGCAGGTCTAATCTGCTAGTTGAAGCTGAGGAGAAAAATGACAGTACTTAGTCGTTAAACATCCTCTGAGCATGGCTTGATTGTTAGTTCTTGAATTACAATTGGTTTCTATTTTTGTGTAAAATTGCAGTGTGTTTTCTGGCTATGGTGCTGTATTACCTTTCTTTTGCTATTACATGTAATTATATATATTGAAACTTTAATGTGAAAATACAGAAACTGTATACAGTTGTTTTTCTCATTCCAATTGCTGAAGCATTAAATAAGTTTCAGCAGTTTAGAATTTCTTGATCATTTTCTGCTGTGAGGTGCTTTTACTTAATTATAGCCATATGTTTTGTTGCTTTCTTTGTGGTACAGAAGGATTAATTCCTTAAGAATAATGTGCTTAATTTGCAAGATTATTGAACTGAACAAACCTTGAATGTGCAGTCTGCAGTTTCAAACTGAAATGGGGAAAGTCCTTCTGAGCAGAAGTTCTCAGAACAGTTGTAAACTCCTGGAATGTCTTGGATTGGAAGGCACCTGATAGATCATCTAGTTCCAACCCCTTGCTGTGGGAAGGACTGCCACCCACTTGATCAGGTCAGATCTACTTGGATCTGTTTTGAGCAGAGGACTGCACTGGGCAACCTCTCAAGGTCCCTTCCAATGTGTGCTATTCTATGCTTCCTTGAGACTGTTAAGTAGATGTACCACTGTGTAAGGGCAGGGAAAAACTTTGGACTGACTAAATGAGAGGAATTTAACTTGCTGCATTGTGAGAATAATGCAAATTTAATTGATGTAGTAGGGAATAATCAGAAGAGTTTTTCAAAACTTTTTTTCTTAGCAAGAAAAGGATCAAACACACAAAGCTTGAAACGGTTAACAGTGTTGTCTATCTCTTCCACACTGCCAGTCTTTGAAATACCTAGTCTTCCAACCAAACTTTACAACCTAATATGGAAATATATATTTCTGTGATGTCATTTGTATATCATTTGAAGTAAATTTCCCTAATGAGTAGAGTTTGGTTGTACTGCAGTGCTTTTTAGAGCCTCTTTGCAATCCAAATTCTGTTTGGATTATGAACTCTCAGGCTGCCTTATGTATATCACTGGAAGGAGTTGTGAAATTGTAGACAGCTCTCCACATCTGCTACTCAAACAGGAAGTGAATGTGGACAACAGGTCAGTGCTAAAAGCCTGAATAGCAAAGAAGCTCAAACGTAGCAGGAGGCAGCCATTCCAATAACTTGAGATACCTACAAAACCATTCAGGAAATCAGTTTGCAAGCATCTTTGTATACATTTTGTAGCAACTCAGTAAACAACACAGTCAGTTTGCTGCTAACTGTGTAAGCCAGCACATGCACATACCAACATATGTGCTTCTGTTATCCTCTGGAAACTAAAACCATAATCACCGAACTTGGATGTAATTAGCAAATGTTGTGAAAACAAATATCTACCAGCACTGGATTCCCTCCTTTCTTTGCATAGGTCACAAGGATACAGAATTATCAGCAAATACTATGTGCCATATTTTATATAGCAGCTTTGTGATTAGCTTAACTTGTTAAAGAAAGAGTAACAGAGCACGTGGATCTCTGCTTTCCTTCTCAGTTTCATTGATCACACAAAGTGCTGCCTGCTGTGTGAGAGACAAAGCTTGCCCTTCTCCGTGGTGTGGTAAATGATGAATTACCACCACTGCATTCGTGGGTTTTCCTCTCCCACCACCCTAGAGAGTTTCTGCTTCCTAGCAGCAGCAGCTTGCCCTGCAGAGGACAGCGGGTGCTGGGCTGAGCTGTGCAGGGCCCTGGTAGTGCAAGAAAGAGTATTGTGAGGGATAATGGCATTTTGGGGGGATAAAAATTGGGGACAAAGGAAAAATATAAGTGCTTTTAGTTGCACATTGAGGCTAGCAAAGGCAACAGCAATATATGCAACAGGTGGTACACGTTGCTCAGCTATCTCTGTGCATTTAAGGTGATTAGAGTGCCTGCTGTTCATTAACAGAAGGATGAACAGGTGAGGCTGAGAGGCCAGGTGGAAGGACTATTCCTTGTTATGGGTACCCTCTGGGTGTGACCCCTTGCCCTTGAATGCAGTGGGGGTGGCTTTCACGTGTGCTGTTCCCAAGGGAAGAGATACAAAGAGGCTGTCTGCATGGCGTTTGAGTTGGCAGCTGAGGAATGTGCCTGTAGCTGGTTCCTGTGCAGGTCCCTTGCCAGCTGTTTCCCTGGAGTGCATTCCTCATTCACCAGGGCCTAGTTCTGGTGGGAATTATGAAGTGTTAAGTGTTCTTTTTACAAGGTCAAAAATGAGAGTTGGAGGTGGGCTGATGGCTGTGACTCCAGTGCCACGTTGCATTGTTTGGGCAATTGTAAAGCTAAAGCTCAGCAGAATCAGTCCTCTTCAGTGACTAATAATTTTTTAGATATTTCTTGCTGGACACTGCATTGCAGAATTCATGGGGAGCTGTGCATGCACAAGCTATCTGAATAGTAAGAGAAATTGAATCGTTAGATAAGAGAAAGGAACCACCTGAGTAGGAAACTGTTTTTCTGTACTTGTTTAAAAGCTACACAAGATAACATTGTAGTTGTATCAGCATAATGTAGATGTAGCTTTTTAAGATAGAATTGTATTTAAGTAAAAATTGCCTTATTAAAAAGGTTGCTTACATTATGTGTAGATGGAGCAGCTATGGCCCAATTTTGCCAATGCTTTTCTTTTGTTTTTTCATATGTTCTTCAAGTAGAACAGAGATCAGATGAGGTCTTTTCCTCTTTAACTGTGACTCGAGCACCACTGACAATAGGCAATTATGTATTTTGACGTGATATAGAATATTTACAGTGAGTTAATGTTTCTATTTTAGACTTATTGAACTACTATGGATAAGAACTTTGAAGGAAAGCAGTTTACTGGAGTGATTAAATTTACACCACCGTTATACAAACAACGTTACGAGTTTGTTAAAGATTTAGTGAGGAAATACAAACCAAAAAAGGTTGGTATATTTTGTCTTCTTGCGTTATAAATTACAAAAATATCTAATCTTAGGTACCTGTAGAAGGCAGGAAAGGAGTAGATAATTTGGTGACCTAATCAGCTATCAATGCTACCAGAGGAGCCATTCTTAAAACCAGATTGCTGTAGCAGACATTTGATGATGTTTCTCAGGCATGAATATTGTTTATTGTTAATTGATGGGAAGTGGGAAAACATAAACAAGAAAAAAATGCCTTAGCCTGTTTTGGAGAGCAAGTAGCACTCTGGTCTTGATTTAATGTTGAGGATTTTGGATCAACTGTCCTTTATTATAGTGCTTTTTGTTTTGTTTTTAAAACTTCTAGTGCTTTTAGCTCTATGTGCAGTATCAGGTTTACAGCATTGCTCACGTGGATGCTCTTAGTTAAGAACTGATGTTCAGAATGTGCAATTATGTTAGACCAACTTTTCTCCATCATAAAGGTCTGGTCATCAGCCACTCCATTTTTGTTATTTGAGAGCATATGCCTTCATGTGGGAGGCATTCTCTAGCGTTACTGGGGTGCTGTACATTTGCTTGTTTATAGCTGTAACATCAAAAGGTTGACCCTCTTAAAAACATTTTGTGGGATCCTCCCATTTTGAAAAACTGTAACTTTGTTTACTTGGCTCGAATAGTTATGAATTTTAAACTTTGTTATTAAAATGTTATAAATAAAGTTATTTATGAAAGTCTCAAATCATTTAACGTGCAAATGCTCTATATTTAGTAATATCTAATTTACAGGTGGCAGATCTAGGATGTGCTGACTGTACACTTCTGTGGATGCTGAAATTCTGTAGATGCATTGAAGTATTAGCTGGGTTAGACATCTGTGCAGCTGTGATGAAAGAGAAAATGTAAGCTTTTGAACTGTCTTAATCTAAGGTTTTTATTTGATTTGACCTAGTGGCATGATTTATTAACAACAATTTCAAATTGAGGGTAAATACAGAAATACCAGTTGGCAAATGTGGAGCAGTCCATTATTAATTGGTTAACGATGCCAGCTGTATCAGATTTCCTGGGGGAATTGTTTGGTGATATTAAGTGTAACATCACCTAATGCAGCATGTGTCTGTCATGGCTCTGAACATGTTTTCATTTAAGAAATATACTGTTTGTAAAGATCCTTTTTGTGGCATTATGTTTTTAGTGCCTTTTTTTTTTTTTTTAAGGCATAGGTTATCTCCTCTTCCTGCTGATTATTTGGAGCCATCTGAAAAATCCCTAACTGTGACTTTGCATCAAGGCTCAGTTGCTCATAAGGATCCTTGCATGCTTGGTTTTGACTTGGTAACATGCATCGAACTGTGAGTATTAGACCAACACACTACCTTTTTCTGAACTCATTAGGGTTAATTTTAGACTTTTGCCTGTACTCTAAACAGACTGAATCAAACCTGTCAAACAGAGAAGCAAAATGTAGCATTTTCTAATGTGTGCTTAAATTAACTTTACTTAGTACAGAAATGGTGTTACTGCATGGTAGCAAAAGGAGATGCATGAAGGAGTAAAATTGTAAGAGGAGGTGTTCTAAGACAAAAAATCATGAATTTGCCAGTCAGCTGCACAAGCAGTGCTAATGTGTCAGACCTTAAAACTGAAAAGCACAGATGTGTTTGTTTTTGTTTGTTGACTGGTGAAGAAAGCTAAAATGCAGTGAAGTCATCTTGCAGATGTGTGTAAACTTACCTTTACAGAATAGAGCACCTGGAAGAATCAGAACTAGAGAAATTTCCTGAAGTGGTGTTTGGTTTCATGGCTCCAACCATGGTTGTGATCAGCACTCCAAATTCAGAATTTAACACATTACTTCCAGGAGTGATGGTTTTCAGGCATCCAGATCACAAATTTGAGTGGAACCGAGCACAGTTTCAAAGTTGGTGAGTTTACTAAATGTCATATGCAGACAGCTTTGAGTACTGAGTACTGGGAAAGTGGAGTAGCTAAACATGTTCACAGTGGTTTGTGCATATGGTTTGTTGTCAGGAGATTTGTACCAACTTAATTGGTGAATTGTTGCTTTGCTGTTTTAGGTAATTAAGCACGTACTCTAGGTTTTGTGTTTTATGATAACTTGGTTTTCTTTTTCTTTAACTGCTCTGTGAAAAATATTTAAAACCTTTGTTTTTTATACATCCTTATTACAGTTAATGCATTTGAAGTGTAAAGTATTAAGAATAAGCATTTTCACATAATAATATTCTGCTGTACAAAAGCTTCACGTAAACCTGAAAGTGTGCTCAATAATGTATGGTGTGTATCCAAAGCACCTGATTACTCTGGACCTTTCTATTAAGAGTATGCAAGCAGGTTTATGGAATAATAACTCCAGTAGCAGAGTGTGTTGACAGAAATTAAGTTTGGTTTAGTGAATCATGGCACAATGGAAGAATCTGAGCAAAACACGTATACATGAGAGAAGTGTGTGAGATATAACAGTAATTTCTGGTTACTTTAATTTGTGACTATAAATGATTCAGACTGTGGTAGGAATATGATCGTTGCTGTGCTCCAGCAAAAGATTTACAGTGCTTATCTTCAGGCATGTATTGTCATCTGTGAGAGTGCATCTTTATCACATTAAAAGACTGAATGTTTTGTAAGATCAGAATATGTTATCTATCCTAGGGCTCAGGATACCGCTGAATGCTATGATTACTCAGTGGAATTCACAGGTGTGGGGAACCCCCCAGCAGGAATGGAGGATGTTGGGTTCTGTACCCAAATAGGTGTGTTTGTTAAAAGAAGCCCTCGAACTAGAGAACCTGTGCAGTGTGAGGAACCCACTGAAGCAGCTTACAAAACCGTAAGTCTCCTTTTCTTCATTTAGGTGGACAAATAGAGTGTAAGACTTCATACAAACAGCCATTTAAGCTGTTCTTTCTGGGATCTGCTTATGTTTTCTTGTCTTTGCTCTGGTTAACATGCACCAATCAGCTCAGAAGTGTCTAAGTCAATGATTTTTGTTTCTAATTGTACGAAGGCCCTTCTGGATTATTTACTAATTAACAACATGGATAACAATTCTTATTTTACTAAACGTAGAATGAAAATTCTCCTTTACTACAGACACTCTGACACTGTAATTGTTTCTCTAATCATTCACTATTTTAACATATGTCTGTAAAGACTACTGGAGCTGATTTAGGCTGTTTCAGTAAGTACAAAACAAAAAGGATGAGTTTTTTTATGAATGCTTATGTTTTTGAAAACTGCACAGCCTTATCAAATATATTACCTTACCAAAGGTATTTTCTTCAAGTGGGACTGACAGGACCTGTTTGCTGTCGCTTGTCTTAATCTCTAGCATTTGTTTTCATCTAACCTCAGTGTTTTTAGGTAACCTGTACTGGCTTTTTTTGAAGGCATAGGTTCTTATCCTGCAGTGCACAGGCATTTTGGTTTGTTGGTGGTGGGATTTTATTTTTTTATTATCACATAATGACTGTTTTGTTTGAAAGGTTTGTGTATATCTGGTTGTGTTTGTTTGTTTTTCAGTCTTTCTTGGACTGATTGTTTGAAGTATATGTAGATCTCTGTGGCTGAGGGACACTGGTCTCAGCAGCTCACATCTGTGTTCATTCATATGTCAGTGAGGGGGAAATGAGAATCAAAAATGAGATAGCACAACATAGCGGGGTACCTACCAAGAATATTATCTAACATTATGTTGCATAAAACCTGATGCATCTAAATGCCTTGTAGTATACTCCAAAGGATATTTTTTTTCAGAGGTAGTGTTAATAATGCCAGAAATTCACTGGTATGTTGTTTTCCCAAACTTACAAGGCCTTGAATTATTTTAGTATTTCACTTCCTTGCTTAAGTTGTATGTATCTTCAAGTGACCTGTGAAGTGAAATACGTTTCACTTTTATGGGAATGTCTTTTGTAGTTTCTAAGCTATAAAGGTGTTCTAAGCACTTGAATCTTTACCTCTCAGCTGCTGTCCTAGGAGAATTGTAAAGTGCTCTTTAATGCTCTACAGACAAACCTGGAAATAAGTTCATATGACTGATATGCGTTGGGAATGGCTTTCAGTATGATTTGTCAGTCTTATGGAGTGGGTTTTGACATCAGTACCCTTTGAGTTTTTATCAAGGGGAGTGTTATATCTTGTTTCTTATCAAAATTGTGACTCAAATTTTTATCTAACCATTCTTTGCAAATAAATCAGCAGTTCAGGATCTTATTAGGAAGTAATAAATAGTTTCAAACTCGTACTTCAGTGGTAGTGTTGGTAGTATGTTAGCACTTAATAGCAAGCTAGTGGGAATGAAGTTGTCTACCTGATTTCTTTAAGCTCTTGGGATATAGACTCAGAATCCTGGAATGGTTTTGGTTGGTAGGGACCCTTAAGATCATCTAGTTCCAACCCCCTGCTATAGGCAGGGACGTCTTCCTCTAGACCTGGTTGCTCAAAGCCTTATCCAGCCTGGCTTTTAATGCTTCAGGGACAACCTGTTCCAGTGTCTCACCATCCTCACAGTGCAGAATAGCTCAGTATGAGACGTTCACTGATTTTGATGCCACAGTGGGCTTTGTTTGGTTGTTTTTAGAAAACAGAATGGAAGGCGTATTTGCAAACTCAGATTCTAGATGAATTTAGAACCTTCATAGCTATGGAACTGTCTCCAGTGCCTCATGGTGAGTAATGTGAGGAGTAAGAGAAGGATTGAAAGCATTAAAAGGAGTTGCTGAGCTTTCCCAGTTGCAGCAAGGCATACTGTATATAGTTTTTCTGAATTTGAAAATATGTCAGAAATGAAACAGGATTGAATCAAGATATTTTCATTGTGGTTTTTTTTGTCAAGTGTTTACAATTTGAATCCATGGTAATGATAAATGTTTTATGTGTTCCTGCATGCTGTGAAGGTTTTCAAAGCAGTGTATCCAAGCCTTAAAGATGAGAAGTACCTGCAGAATGCAGTGGTCTGTGAAGTTATGTACAGAGCACAAATCATTAAGCGAAGTCTGCTGCACCATTTTCTGTCAGAATATGACGAACATAGTGATGATCCTACAGAGAGAAAACTGGAACTCCAATGTTCAGTGAACTGTTTTTCAGAAGATGGTCACATGCTGGCTGTTGAAAAAGGCAGGGAGCCATTTGTCAGTGGAAATGTGGTTTATATACCTCTCAGAAAAATTTTTTCGTTTCCCAAAGTAAATCAACTTTGTGGCACTTTTGAGAAGTTTTGCAGGCTTATTTCTGGCAAGGTCACACTTAGCAGTGATTGTTCTGCTGTGATGCTTAATATTGAACATGAAAATGAAGAGAAATAGATCAGATTTCTTATTTCAAGTTCAATTAAAGTAATGAAAGTACTGATTTTAGTAGCTGTAGATCTGTGTGCTCCGAGTGCTGACTAGAATCATAAAATCATTTCTAAACTGCCCAGAACATATCTGTCAGCTTTATTTTTTCCATGAATGCCAATGCATCCCAGTTTTGAAAACCTGTATTTTCTTGCCACTTTAAGTGGTTAATTTAAAACTGCATTTCATATCTCTTTCACAGTATCTTTTGTGGCTTGGAGTGAGCCGGTATTGATGTTAACTAACTTCATGTCTGTGAAACATGTTTTACACCTTTCTGAAAACTAGAAAACAATGAAAAAATGCCTAAGTGCTGACTGTTTCTTATTGATGATGGGTACATTTTATCTTTTAAATTCTTGGGAGTCCTGAAAGGAAAGAGCTGTAATTCAGTCTTTTAAGTGGTTAGAGTCCTATCCCCTATTATTTGTAGAAGGTTTACCTTTGTTTTCTTAGTGATAGTTTGGCAAAGATACATTCTTATATTCTTGCTTACCCCTTTTCTGGGGAAAATAACAAGACAGACTACAGGTGTTTGGAGAATCTATAGTGTTCCTTAGCATGTGAATGTGTACTGAACTTGAAGAATAGATTGCTTATCATACACAGAAGACCTATTTGGAATAGATAAATTTAAATTGAAACTGATATTTTTTTTACTAAAATAAGTCACACAGTTTTGTGTGCCAGCTTTCCAGTTTCTATTTGCTTAAATCAGTGTTAAAGTCTTCTTGAAAGTCTTGAATTAATGGTCTTTTCATGAGGGTAACCCCTCCCACAGGACTCATTATACCCAGCTCTTCACTATCAGGTTGGTCTTTTGATTATTTTGTATTTGCAGTATCCAGAATTAACATTTGAAACTGGTGAATGTCAATCCTGCAGACTGGAATCAGGATGATGAAAAAAGTTGATGAAAATTACGTTTTAAGTTGCATGTGGTAATATTACTCACCAGGAGGTGGCACGTGCATCTTTAAACGTGCCAACTTTAGGTTGTTCAAGCAGATCTGTACTTGATTTTTTGATAAAAGATCCTAAATGAAGAAATACCTATTAGTGTTGCAAGGATTGTAGAAAAAGTTAACTAGCAAGTACAATAATGAACATGTTATTGATTTGATAGAAAAAAGAAAAAGAAAAAAACAACAACTCCATGAAAGCAACTTGAGTTACTTCTGCAATTTTGTGTTACTTAGGTGTAAAAGTGAATAAAGGTTACCAGAAGCCCAAGAAGTTTTGTGAAACAGCCACATTCAGTGTTGAGAAGGGCTTAAATGAGACCCAGAGGAATTGTTCAGTGCATTTTGGGATCAAAAACAAAGCAGAAAGTGGAGGGAGCACATGGGGGGGGGGGGGGGGGGGGGGGGGGGAAGGTAGAAAAGAAAGCTAAGACAGGAAAAAATACAATTGAGTATTCAATGTAAAGGAAGTAACTTGACAGCTACTAACAGATTAATAGGGATTGATTTTAGTCAGAATGGCTCAACAGAATGGTTTTGTTCAGTGTTTTAGATGCGAAGTGAGCAAGTACTATTAATAAATTATAAAAATATTGAATTACTTAGAAACAAAACAAACGAAGGTCCTAGTTCAGCGAGCCTGAAGGAGTTACTGTCCCTCTCCCCAGACATTTTCAAACAGATAGCAGAGCTAATAATTTTTTGATCTGTTCAAGTCCTGTCACAGGCTTGTAAGGTGTAAGGCTCTTTTCATGCTTGTTACCATTAATGAGGTTTGGATCATTGTGCTGGATTATGTGTAATCGTGGTTAGTTGTTGCTACTTTCCTGTTATGTTTTTTTTTCTTCTGTTTAAATTGAACAGAAGAACGAACTGAAATGACAGAAAAATTCTCATTACTTCCTAATATACAAAACAGACACATTTTATGCAGCACTGTAAGCCAACAGTTTGCATGGAACTTTGCTGAAATCAATTGCACTGACACTAGTATATACTTAAATGAAGGTACTGGGGGAACATCAGTAGATCAGAAGAGAAGACAATGATAAAAATCACCCAACGTAGTTGTGTTTACCAAGTGTACATACTATCTTTCCAACCACAACTAAAATTAGTCATACAGCTCTGAATGTGGGCAAAACTTTCTTTGCTAACATGCTTATAGATTTCCATTCACTTAAAAAAAAAAATAATAATAATGTAGCTTTATGGTCAATTTTTAACAAGAAAGGAACGTCATGAAATCTTAGCAGAAATGTTAAAAATGTATTAGGAATGTTTGAATGTGTCTTTCCCCTACTTGCTGGAAGGTCCTGCTGTGTGGTCATACAGGGAATTCAGTCTACTGATCTATTGCTGACTCATGTACTTGTTCAGAAGGTAGGATGAGTAGAGCAGGCAAGAGTGAGCAGTTGGGAGTGGAGTGAAATGAAAATTAATTACTAGCAAGAATTAGAGAAAATCGTGTTTCTCCCATGCTCACCTTTCCCTCTGCTGTTTGCCCATATCAGAAGGTCCACAAAATGCACCTATGTGTTCAGTGATAGCGTTCATAGTTCTGGTATTACTTTTTTTTTGTTCTTTAGAAGTAAAGGAAAATTGTTTCCCATAACACAATAATGATTTTGCCTTGATATCACAGGCAACAGTGGTGTACAGCCTTATTTTAATTGACAAGATATTTTCCTTCCAATTTTTTTTTTAAGAATCATGTCTAAATGATACATTTTCTTTGCCACACGAGTTTATTGTGTGTATGAGACATTTGCTTTCAATACAGTTAGAAAACATATCCCAAACAGTTCATATCAGGAGCGTCCAATATTCTTACAACATAGTTTACAAAAAATACATATTTAAGTATTAAGGCTATGTTCCATTTAAAATATGCACAATTACAGAATTACTTGATAAAGAATTGTAGCTTGAAGTATGAACAATAAAATGCAACAACACAGCTTTATTTTAAGCTAAATTTCCATGTAAAACTTTTCTCCAATTTAAAAAAAAAAATCTGCTCAGACAAGAAAATTATTAGTTTCTGGTACACAAATAGCTAATCTGTGACTGTTAGCTATGGTTTTTAACATGGGTTAGAGATCTGGGCTATGGAAATTCCCCTTTAGAATTACATAGGTAGCTGTACAGTGTTTTTATGTTTCTTCTAGCTATGCCTATTTTTCCTAGTAAACCTAAGTAAACTAACATCAAACTAATACTGGTTTTACTAGATTTGTCAAAAAAAAAGTGTAGCGGTGTTTAGCAGTACTGAGAGCAACATAATGCAGTTTTCATGCATCTTCTGCCTTGCAGTAGGTTATGGAGTTTTTTTTGTTAAAAGTAGGAAACTATCAGGCTCTGAGAGATAGTATACTAGCAGCTAGATATTATCTGATTATCCATTTCTCCAATGAAATTTAAGGTAATACCACACTTAACAGCAGCTAAAATATAATATTTGCATTAATTCTTTTTACCAATTAAAATGTTTAGATTATAGTTTACTGTAATCTAATGGAAAGGAAAAAGGTGGAAATGGTAGGAAAAAGGTGTTCAAGTACCATAATGGAGAAATGACTCATTCATTGTATTCTGTAACACTGCTCAAGCTTCAAACTCTGAAACTTCCTTAAAAACACAAGTGAGTTTAGTGACTACTACATATTCATGGAAAATGAAGTCTGATGTCTCCTAATTAAACTGATTAAATAAGGCCTACTTACACTTCAATAAAAGAATGTCAAACTTCAGTTTGAGAAGAATTTAAAGCATTCAGAGCTTCCTAAAATGACCACTCTATTTGAATTCTTTAAGTCTTACTGATTAATAATATAGTCAGTTGTAACAAAATACAGGTCACCTACAGTTTGCAATTAAAAATACAGCAGATCCAAACACAAATCAGAAATGTCATTTTAAGTATGTCATTAGAAATATGGATTCCTTCATAGTTCTCAATGAAAATGTTAAGAATTTACTTGCTTCATTCATCTTTCTCATCTGGCAGGCAAATCACTATTTGTGCAAATTTAAATACAGTACATTTTCCTTAATGTAACAGTGGACAGACAATGAAGGAATAAATCCTCAAGATAAAAATGCAAATCTGTTGCACAGTATTTCTTTTTCAGAGTGTAGAATAAGTCTACAATAAAGTGCTTATCTTAATAAGTTATATTGGTAGTAGTTTAGATGTTTACCTAGTTCTAGAGCTTAAATTGCTTAGTAAATATTATCTCTGTACCTTCCCTACCCCTCAAGGCACCTTCAAAACTAGCTAAGTGCTAACTGGGGAGGGCTAAGCTACAATAAAAAGTTGAAAGTGGTAGTAAACACTGATGAGGTTTGTAAATTGTACCATCCCACTGAATCTCTAGGTTTGTGCACAGAAGCAGGTTTCTGAGCTCCATCCTTAGCAATCCTAAGGGAAACAACCAGGTTTCTTAATAACGTGTTACTGTGCTTTGGTGTTTTGATGTATCCTACTTATTTTGTCGCTTGTACATTGTATCTGATGCATGTAAGCAGCTAGATGTCAATTACAGTTAACACAACCTATTACTGGCTGGTTCACATCTACTGAGTCTTTTTTAATGCATGTAAATTCTACCTCCACTCTTCAATTTTAAAATGAAATTATGCTTGGAACTTTTAAGAGAAGGTTTTGGCTGTTTAGAACAGTTCTGAGAAGCCATAACTTTCATGTGATACTAACTTTGACTTGGTAGAAGAAGGTGGCTTCTCTAAGGCTTTAATGCCGAGTAGGATCAAACTGAGTCCGATTCATTTCTTTGGGCTCATTTACGATTTCTTGGAAGTTTCTTTAAAAAAGAAGCTGCAGGGCACATAGCCACATGTGACCTCCTATGTAAAACACTGAAATAGGACCCACTTAATCATGCTTCTGAACATTTATGGAACAACTTAAGTAATGCACTTAACATCAGGTAGAGCTTATAAAAACAGTCCAAGTACTTGCACAATGTTTAGACATCTAGACATTGCCTTTATGTCATAGTAGATGAAGCTCAGTGAGCTAGAGGCATTCCATTACTTCTTCAAAAACAAGTTCACATAAAGTTCATCTTGGCTTTCACAACTCTTGCAATCGAGGAAATGTGAATCAGAACATTGCTGCCAGAGTTCCATGTTTTCCTCTTCTGGTCAAGTTGTTCTGGCCTAGCGTTTTATCACCACCTGCTCGTATGCTCCAGAGCCTACTCTGAAAATGTTTGGAAGACGTTTAGATCAATTCCAGTTAGAATAGAATTTACAGCATCACAGATAGATAACAACGTACTCTGCAGAAACAAACAAAACCAAACAGCTTGTACTGAAACAGCTAAGCCTGACAGGCAGAAAACGCACCCCTGTTACCATGCTAAGAAGTAACTTAGAGTTTAAGGGACCTGCAAGATGTTATTGGTAGACCTCTCTATACTTCCTTGAATTCTATCTTTTGGATATACGCAGCTAATTGTTTCTCTATATATTTACACATAAATAGGTAAAATTCTTAAGTACTAGGCCTCTTAAGATGGAAAAAAAACATCTTAGTCTTTTCTTCCTGTTGAACTGTAAATGCACAGTATAGACCTTTGGCACCCTATCTCCCCCACGCAGTGGGTAGTTTTACATAGTAAACTGCAGTGCCTGGTAACTGAATTAGAACAGATTTCTGTATACTACAGCAGCATGTTGTGTAACCATATGTTATCCTATTTAGAAATCATTGTGCCCAGTTTGCAAATAAACCAGTAAATTATCTTCTAAGCATCAACATTTCTTGCTTTTATGAAATATCTTTGTCTTACAACTTTCAGCGCATTATCAGTGCTCTCTGGAAGTACTTACTGAAATTACTGAAGTAACGTGTATGCAGAATGACTGCTGTGTAAGATGCATTTCTGTTTAGCATGACCCACGGATTAGTCATTCAGGCTACATACCTGTTAGGTAGGTGATGGCTTCCAAAAGAAGTGCTTCCACCAGGACCCACAAATAATCTTAAACCTTCTTCTAGAAAGCGAGAGTATAAACATGTCAGCTTCCTTTCTAAAACTTAACTTGTTTAAGATTTACCAGTTCTGTAACTGATGCTTTCGGATGAAAATGTTTTAAGTAAAGAATCAAATTTCCCAGGTTATTGGTTGGAAGAACTAACTTCTCTATACATTTTCCCCTGTTCTTATCTTTGTCTTTTTTAGGATTAAGAAGTAATTAAGAAGTAATTATCTGGGAAAGTTACTAGAGCTATACAACTCTAGTTGCACTGGAAAGAGTCTCTCCCATTTCTGAATGACAAGATGAAGTTGGTGATACAGTAATCCATATATATAACAGGGACTATGAAAAGAGTATTCTTTAGGCCTGTAATGTGCTTCAACTTTCCCTAAGCTTCCTTATTTATCTCCATACCTTCTGCACTTGAGTCTAAACTGAAGTCTTGACTTTGGAGTATTTTTTCAACTATATCGTCAGCATCAACTCTGGTGGCATCAACCCTCTTCAGCTGTGACTCCACTGAGTCTTGCTTTACAGGACGTCTGCAAAGATAATTACATTTAGAGATCTTACATGAGATGCAGTAGACTCTTTTGGTTCTGCTAGATAAGGCTTTCAAATTGAGCATACCTGCACAGTTTTTCTGATGACGCATCTCTACTAGGTGTATCGGTGTTGGTTTCTTTGGGCTCAGTCTCTTCACAGGGTTCTAGAATACTTCCAATTCCTGTTGAGGTGCTACCCACTGAGGTGTTTCTCCTGTGGCAGAGTTCTGACAGACTGGCTGACCTAGAGTGACACGTGCTGTATCCTGTTGGGAAAGCACAGTAGAGCTAGTGAGGTATGTTGTTAGTTGTAATCTTTTACCATCCTGAAAGCAGAATTTGTGTTTTGTCCCCTTGAAAAGAGATCTCAAAAGTTTTGCAGATATATGCATACCCAGCTAGGCAGTTCATTTCAGTTTTTGTATCCTAGTGCATGCTGTTTCCTTTTTTCTTCTTTTAATATTTCTGATTTCCTAACCATTACTTGGTGTCATTACTTCCCTTATCTTTTAGAAGTAAGGCAGTCTCCATTCAGAACTATTTGGTTTTATACATGCAAAATGTAAAAGTCTCTTGGGTATGTTAATTGGAGTTACAAAGCTCAGGGAAAAAAATACTTCACATCTGAACAGATAATGCATTATGCTTATAAAAACAGAAAATGTACCTGCCTCACGAACTTCACACCTGCAACTCCTAGGAAAAGGCTTCAAGTCCATGCAATTTTTTTTTAAGGAAAAAATTATACTTATTTTCTACAGTGTCCAATTATGGAAGTTATTACAAAGCAACATTTCATAAACAATTCATAAAGAATTACTTAATGGCTACCTGACAGTTTTGACTGCTGACTTGCATAGCTTGATGTTCTGGAATGTCCACATGCTCCAATTTCATCAGGGACTGAGGCACTCTTTGATGAAGCATCTGCAAAACATGCTAGTCAGGTAACACTGCTAAAGGCAGCTTTATTGTTACACTGCCTATAACCTTGATTAGACTCAAATGTCAGGTTTCCTAGAGGGACTAGGAATTTGATGGTGTCTTTTTATGAACCCCTTCAAAGATCCAACTGCTGCAAAAATACTGTCGTGTTAAAGAATATGTATTCCCTTTAAATATATATATATTAATATGATATATATGTATGTATAATCTAATATGGTTCTCCTCCCAAAAAATTGAGAGTAGCATTGAGTTAATAAGTTTTGTAAGTGTAGTTTTAGATTTGTCTACACTGTGGGCACTTAGAGAGATTACCTTGCTTCTCATAATAGCGTGCGAGGTGCTTTGTGGTAGAAATTACATATAACAGGTGTGGTTAAGACAAATTGAACAGTTTTAGGGTAAAAATAAATAAGAGCCTGAAGCTTATTAAAAAAAATCAACCTATAAAAAGTATTTTCATAGTAACTATGTTTTCTTATTGTTTACATACCTGGATTGTTTCAGAATAACTATATCACAATTTTACAAAACACTCAGAACTTTCACAT
Organism: Cyrtonyx montezumae; assembly: GCF_038088225.1. NCBI lineage: Eukaryota > Metazoa > Chordata > Aves > Galliformes > Odontophoridae > Cyrtonyx > Cyrtonyx montezumae. The sequence goes on along the minus strand of NW_027071825.1, from coordinate 19,551,266 downwards.
TCAAAATTTAGGTATATGCACATCTCTAGTACCGTGATTCATAAATTGAAGATCAAGGGCCAGATTAAATACTCTGTTGAAATATAAACCCAAGGCAAATCAAGATATGTGTCTCACAGAAAATGGAAGATGTTAAATGTTAAAAAGGAAGCCTATCAAACCTATTTCCTTTCTGTCTTTCCATTAAGCAAACTGTTAAATATGAAAGAGAGATTCTGCTGCTGTTATTTAAGAAAGGATGTCTCTGCAAATAAATTTTAAAAGGTCCATTTGAGAGCCACTGGACAACATCCCTTTAAGGTTTAAAGCATTTCATAGGTATGTTCCTGAAGCTCTGAAGCCAGGTATAAAAGAATTAAGAAATTAAGAACATAATTTTATACCTGCTATACCCAGATGTACTACTCTCAAGTCTTCTCTGCCTTTTCTGTCTTCATGCAGAGATTCTGATTCTCCAGCAATTGCTATAGACATTCCTGTGGAAGGAGGCCTGTAAGAAAAAAGTGGTTAGAATTTGCTGTACTTTTGCTATGATTCCTCTAAATTGATCAGCACAGATATATATATATTTTCAAGTAGGCATAATTCTTGCTGTGCTTCATGCTAGTCATCTTGTAACCTTTTGCTGGGAACATCCTGTCTAGCTGCCGTTCAAAAAGAAAAGGAAAAAAATGGTTTAGCTGCTGTGCTTCAGGACATTTTAAAGCATCCATCTGCTCAGTCCTTCAGACTTCTGGGGATCCTTGGAAAGGCTTATCTTTTTTGTTGACCCATTGAGTGAAAAGAAAACTACCACATAACTACAGTTTGTCTACTTTGCACTGCAGTATACTTCTGGCTTTGTTTCATTTCTGTTGCAGTACACAAGGAGATTCTAGGCCGGTAGCCCTCACCCTCATAGCAGAGGGGCTTCTGTTGCCGTCCCCATGTATTTCCATGTATCTACCTCTGGCAAATTAAAAAAAAAAAAGCATCATGCACCACATAAATTAAATCTGGTGAAATAAGCTTAAGTGTTCATTTCAGTGTATACCAAAACTTAAAAGATACTTTATTAAAAAGAATAAACCTCTTAGTGTTAGAAAATGACAGTTAATTTGCTCTTGCAAGCAGTTAAGTACAACTAAAGTACATTTCAAGATATCGCCTGCATGTTTTGTAATGCTTTGTTATTTTGACCTTAGGAACACACTCTTGCTCTGCTTACAAATGAACATTTGTGAACAGTTTTGTTTTAGTCACTGTCTTTGTGTATGGTAATGCCCCCTGTCATGTTAAGTTTGAAAGTAAGATGGAAAGGCAGAAAAAGCACTTCTGGACATGAAATGCACTATATGTCTTAAACGTGCAACATACAAAGGCTGCTCTGAAAGTAATGCCTTCTATTCTATTATGTCGGCCCATGATGTCACAGGCAGATGTTGGTGGTATGGCAGCAGAGGTTGAACCTTCCCACCAATATTCCATTACGTTTTGTTGCTGCGTGACAGATGGCAGCAGAGAAGCAGTCTGACAGAATGGCATCTGACATGGAAGCGTATATCAAGCAAAGGTGTGTCACTGTATTCCTCCATGCAGAAAAAATAACACCCACTGACATTAACTAATACTGGCTGAATCTTTAAGGAGACCAAAGAGTGGATGTGAGCACAGTGAGACAGTAGGTGGTGTGTTTGAGCAGAGCCAACAGCGAACTGAAAGACAAGCCATGTTCTGGATGGCTGTACAGATTTTTATGAGTGCAACATGCAGGCTCTTGTTCACTGCTCTTAAAAATGCATAGCTAATGGCGGTGAAGGTATTTGAAAGCAGTGTTTTCTAATTGAAAATTTACTACAATAGTGTTAGTGTGTTTTCTTAATCTGTTGTCATTTTCAAGTAAATAAAGAGGAGGCATTACTTTTAGAGCAACCTACATACTTTTAGAAGCAAGAATTGAATATGTTCAGAGATATTAGACCAGATCAGATGTGAAGCTTTCTTGTCTTCTTCATAAAATATGGAGTTGATTTTATATTGTGCAACTGTTTTAAGTGATCATTTTTTTCTTCAACAAAGAACATCAGGATTAGATAAATTTTGGTTCTGTTTGTGTTGAAAGTTTATGTTCTGGGAAATGGTATATCATCAGTTTGGAAGAAAATGCCAAGTTTGAATAATTTCAGCTATAGAGTTTTTACTAAGGAGTCAAAAAACTATGTAGTGAACTAAGTTCAGCTACTTGGCTACCAGAACAGAAATACACTGTTTAAATACTATAGATGTTGAATAGTTAATCGGTTGAGAAATTGTTTATCAGTAGCAGTGAGATATTTTAATAGGTCTGACTCAAAGAAATGAAGAAGCACTCAATAACCAGGGAAATAGAAAAACTTTGCTCAATTGAAGAGATTCAGATAGTCCCATCTTACTGTTTGTTCTCTAAGCACAGGATGGGATTTCACACTGTTTTATTCTCCTTTTTGTAAGGTTGGATGAAGAGAAGAGAAAGGACTTTTAAGTGATGCAAAGAGTTCCTACAGTGAACCACCTGAGCTAATGGTGTGCAGGCTCCATTCTCAGATCCCCTCAGAAACAACGGTAAGGATACTTCCACAGCAGTAATACTACAGAAGACAGTTCTTATCTGTTCTAATTACACAAGAACTTTCCTCAGAACAGCTAAAACCTACTAGTTACAACACTCTTCCACCTTAGATTGAGTTAAGAGTTCAGTGCTGCATTTCCTGGAGCTACAGCTTCATCTAACTTCTTTAAACAAAGGTGTGTTTTTTTATTTTATTTTTTTGTCTTAAAGGAAGATTTTAGCATTTATTTATTACTACAAAATAAACCTGTATGAAATCATTATCCCGATCTTGGATTATAGAGAGGGACACTGACTGCCTACATTAATTTGATGGAACATGAGTCTGAATTCAGTAGTAACAGTAGTTTGAACAAAAACTAATTCCTATTGATGTAAAGTTGTTTTAGAGCAGAGTTTGTAAGTAAGCACTAGCTGTGGCTTTGGGAGATATTTTTAATCCAGGTTTTCAAAGTTAAATGAAATTTGAGAACCTACAGAGAAAGATGAGACTGATGTAACAAGTATGAAGCTAGCGAGTTTTTCTACATTGTTTTCCTTTTCATTAAGCTGATTTTTTTCTTTTCATGTTATATAATACTTAAAAGTGGATTAGATTGTTTTTGGTAGGACTCAGAAGAGGACAAGCATTGTCTCAAAACATAGGGGTGTATAGCTTTGCATGCTATTTCTGTCAGCAGCAAACAGCAGGTGCTGAAAGAGTAAAGGCACACAGAATAATATCATCTCCTGAATATTACTCCAACAGCTCAGCTGTAGCTTTTATGTTTTATACCTAATAGCTCACAAAAGTATTTCATTCAGGAATTTTCTTTCAGGAGCTTAGTCTTATTATTCACAACACATAGTAGGAAGGAGCTCCACAGCTTGACTGCATACTGTCGGAAGAAATGTGTCCTCTTGTTTTCATTTCATCTCCTGCTAGTTTCAGTATTGTAATGTAGTAATCAATGAAATGAACAGAAGAAAAAAAATCAAGTTAAACTAGGACTTAAGGAATTAAATTTATTGTGAACAAATAATTTTATCAACCCCTCCCTCAGATATCTTCTGGCAAGTAGAATATGACTTTTTTTAAAAACCGATACAGAAAAAATTACTATCTCCTGTCATATAAAATTAGAAATATCTTTTCTAACTAAAAATATTCAAGTGCTTTCTCTTTCTCTTTAACTAAGTCTTATCACACTTAAAATTTTTTATTTGCAAGCAAAAGCTGCAACAGCATATTTTTCAAACATCAGTCAGATCTATGTTTATATAGGACTGCTGTATGAACAGCTTCCCTTAAGTGCTTCTTTACTTTCTTTTTCTATACTCATTGCAGATGCATAGGCTGGTATATTTGCTTGAAAATGTACCAAGTATTTAACAGCAAGGAGAATTGTGGTAATACCAGTGCTGTTTTTTCACTGTTAGCTATTATTCTGCTACCATCCCATTTTTTTAAAAGTGTTGTCAGATTGAAGGTATTCACATATGCAAAGCAGCAGTGTAGTTTTGAATGTGTACTGAGCCACTTAAACTTGAATAAAACATTATCCAACACAGATTTTTATAAGCTTACATTTTAAAACATGGGTCTCCAGACATTAGCTGCATGTTGATCAACACCTAGACATGAAGAAAACAGAACATGCTGTAAGAAAGACAGATCTGTTGTATGTGGTCATATCACTAAGTTTTACTTGCCAGAAATCTTACATTTAAGGAAAATAACATCAGATATGCAAATGAATGTTTATGCAAAAAAAGCACATGCATATGTATATGTATTGTATACATATTGCAAATAAACACGGCAAAGCAGCTTTTGAAAAAACGGAATTACATTTAAAAGATTCTGTAAAGGACAGGAAGATAAAGAAGAATCTTAAAATCATTAGTAGTTCAGAGAGAATTCCTGTCTCATCGTTTTTCCCTTGAAACCAGAAGATTCACGAGCAAACAGAATTTTGTTTAAAACAGTGGATGCTGAAATATGTTGTTTGCTAACAGTGTTTAGCAAACTGCCAGCATGCTAGAACTGTCTGTGCAAACATCAGACATAAAGTAAAACCACAGAAGGTAAATAATACCATTGGACAGCAATACACTGAGAAGGCTTACTGGCTGGGTCAAAGCCATCAATTAAAAGTTGCTGAGTATATTGAAGTCACCAGAAAGTGCATGCATAAATGGTATATCCAATAATACAAATTAATTCTAGTGTCAGAACAATTTCATTATTTTTAATTTATCTGCAACCTTCTGTAATGAATTTTAAGCAGCTTACTTTTCATTCTCCCTAAACTAACAGGGAAGAATAGCAGGTTGAATTTCTTTCAGCAATTCTTGGCTGTTGTTATATTCCATACTACCAAACAGAAAAGGTTATGTTCCAGGATTGAAGCTGACTTACATATAAATAAGACGATTAAAAGTCACTTGTAGGAGACCTGCACAGGAAGTTGCCCAGTGTTAGAGATCTAATTCCTCCAGTCATATGAATGTATTTGCTTTTTCCATTGTACTTCACTATTCCATTTTTCTGTTGCTGTTAGAGTAGGAATATTACTTGAAAGGTTTTGTGTTTTTTTTATATATTTACAGCTATCTAGTTGTATATCCAAGAGTAGGAGCATTTCTATTGTTGACTATATGGATTTTAATGATACCTTCATGTTTTCACTTCAGCTTTTCCCTCTAGGAAGATGTTTAACACGTGTACTTTAAAATTTCATTAAATGCTTAAGCATACCACATGTTTTCTGCTTTGTTAGTTTAAGTATGAAAGGAGAAAAATTACTTTGAGAATGGAGTTGTCTTGTCTTGTATTTTTGGTATCGTAACCTTCTAGTAAACACCGACGAGTGGTATTTCCTGATCCAGCAAACTCTGATAGATTTAGATCTGCAAAGCCCAGCTGTTAAAGAGAAAATGAAGTTAGTATGCATATTACTAAATGAAGGCAATTACTACATGCACAGTACAGACTGCCACTCAACAGTAGTTTCTCTCGAGTAAGATGATCTCCATTAAAGGGAGGGGCACAAGACAAAATGTAGGAAAGTTAAGCATCAAATTCTACATCTTCATTTCCTTATTAAAGTCTCAAAATAGAAAAGGAGAGTTGAATACACTGATCAAGAGTTCAGATAACTGTTAATGTAATATATCTAAGGAAACTGTAGGTATTTCAGTACTATTCTGGAATTACATGGCATAAATTGACAAGAAATAAGAGACAATCCATAGGTTGAATTAGATAAATCTCATTTACCTTTGCATATGCCTTTCCTCCTTTTAACTCCTAGGAACAGGGAAAAAAAAAAAAAAGAAACAAGACACTAATAATTATGCAAGTCACCCACTAAAAATACTGACATAAGAAAAGCAAGTAGTAATCTTAGATTTTAAATATCTCACCACACATTTACTAGACTGTAATGTGGTCATGTATTAATAATGTCCTCAAAGCCTGCCAGCATCTTGGTGCTGTGAAGAGTGCCTGATGACAGACCAGCCTTTGCCTTCTGTAAGGCCTTCTGTGTCTAGCCCCAAGTCTGGGAAGTGCTTCATACTAAATTCTCACATTTGGCACAGTTCAAGGCTTCTAAGTTTACTGGTGCTTGCTAGAAGGATCCATCAAGGGCTACCTATATAGAGGCTAATGAGCAATTACTCTGGTGCCCTGCTGGAATAACTGGAATGTTTAATGACTGATTTTCATAACTTAGTCAAGATAAAGTAATAAATTACCATGCAAGTCTTAATTAGAAAAATAACATTACATAGCTGCAGCTAAAATTTATTACATTTATCAGCTTCTTCAAAATGCAGTCAAAACAAGTGAAGGAAGAATGGGGCAAGAATCAGGGAAGAAACGCTGCTTACCTTCCGCACAGACACTCTGCAGACACAAGTATCCAGAATCCCTGTTGTGGCACTGGCACTGATTTTACACATAAATATGAATTTTTTCTTCCAGCGGACACAGTTTGCCTGCACCACCTCCCTGCAGATAGGAAAGATTTGTTCAATAACAATTGTGAATGCATTCAGGACCATAAAGTGCAAATAGGACAGCTTAAGAACAAATACTGGTTCTGTTTGTGAAGGTATTTAAAGACAATGTTTGTTTCTCAGTAACAGGAACACTCAGTGATCTCTCTTCTAGTCCCACATTTCTGAACTCAGAATTTGGAACTGCAGAGCATCTATGATAACTTCTATCACTCCAGTCACTCAAATCTTCACATATTAAAGCAATATTTCCCCCTTTTCCTTCTCTTCAGTTTTTCTAATGGATATATTCCTGTTCTATATGAACTTCCTACAGCACCTTATTATTGGATGAACTAGCCTGACATCTTTAGCACAGGTAGAACTCTGTGGTTATGCAGAAGCTGCAGTTAGAGTTTATCACCTATGGAGAAGTGATGAATCACAAGGCTCAAACTTGCTGTGCTGGTGAGACTGCCAGCGACAGTGCTTATGTGTGCAATGACTTACTAAGGTTGGAATAAACTAGCCTGCCTGAAATGAGTCAGTTTAATTACTGCAACAGACTTAACGGATTCTGATGATACAACACTGAGTCACATTCAAGCATGTGACCTAAGAGGAAAAGGCTCTGTACACACCACAATCTACCTTTTATCCATTACGATTTCTATCGTAAACTTTCCTGTGCTTTAAAAACAAAACAACAACATAACTGCCAGTGTATGAGTTATTTAAATCCAGAAGAGAATCAAAATTTAAAAAAAAAGCAAATTACAAATAGCTACATACTGTACTGGAAACAGGCTTAAGCCGAGGAGCTAAGTAAAATAAAATCTTTAAAGCGACACTGGATAACTGCTGACCTCCATTACACGTAGAAGGCTTTAATAGCTACTGTAGTATTTAGATGACAGTTGCTTATCTCTCAGATAGAGAAAATAACTAACGTCCACTGTCAAGCACAACACTGCAAGTGCGTGGGTATCTGGTGTCTGCACACTTGTATACTGCATATGCTGTAAGATAAATAATTAATATCTGCTTGGTAAATGTAACTGTCTCTTTAAAACCTTAGAAGGATCTTAAATTTATTTCAACATACTACTAATATATATTTATCATTGGTCAAGTAAAAAAAAAACAGTACAAAAGCACTATTCTTTGGGTTACAGGCAACATCTCTTCAGATGTTTCTCAATCTAGTCACTTCTTGGGTGAGAATTTGTTCAGGCAAACAGCATTGTAAGTGTTAAACAGGATGATTACACTTAAAGTTACCTTACAAACAAGAAAGTAAAAGTTACTGTGAAAATGCCTCAATTATAGATATTGATGCTAAAATTCTTGTAAAAATCAGACAAAACCAAGAACACCCCCCAAAAGTGTAATCGCTTTCTTTTATAGGTACAGTGTTTTAAAAAGCAAAATAATTGAAACATTCATATACAATCTGCAGAAAGAGGGAAAGAAAAATAAAACTACTGAACTGTTCTTTTTATTTCATGATATAGAAAAGAAAAACCAAAAAAGTATAACATTTTAACGAAGGTAATTTTTGTGTAAAGAAAATCACCAACAGTTTATTCCCCCAAGTTAAATGTTCAGAATTTTACTATTTAAGCATCTGACATTCTTAGTTCATGTGCAGAACCTTTAGAAAATCAAGTTATATTGATTGGTTGCTATGGAAATGAACTCAGATAACTTCTTGGCAACTGTGCCTCTGTTATGGGGCACACTGGAGAAAGCTTTCCGTTATGAGTCAGTTTCCTATGAGCCTCATAGTCACTTTACCACATGCAAAGCAGAAACAGTTGTTTTATGAATCAAAATGCATCTTGGTTACTAAGATACAGTCAAATATGTACTAGTTATAGTGCTTCCATACAATGCAAAAGCAAACACTATTAGTAAGATCTAGCCAAGGATAATGCAAAATAGGTGGATATTTTAAGATAGGCTATACTTTGGAAATGTCATGGTTTTATGATTTCTGTTATATTACTGATATTCAACATCATAGCATCATGTAGTGTGTTGGGAGTTGATGTGACAGGAATCAATTAAAGTTCACCATCAATTGAACAAATTGTGTTTTTTTTTAGAAGTACAATTTGAACTGACTAAATTTCAATTTGACTTGCTGTCAACAAGTCCCTTCCTTTATCTATTTTATGCACTGTACACAACTGCCTTTTAGAATGATGGAATAAAAGTCTTGCTTTTCTCTTCTGATCCACAAAAGAGAAAAAAAAATCAATATGGAAAACAACATACAAGAAGCAACAAACCCTAACTCAATTGGTTTCTCATTCTAATTTATTCCCATATGGATGGGACATGTGAATAATGGCTTGTTTCATCTAATGGCCACTAATGCAAAAATAAATTACTTCTAAAGACCTTAAGCATCCTGTGAAAAATTCCTTTTTCCTAAATGGAGAAGATGAATCAGGAGAGGCTCAGAAAGAAGAAATCAAGACTCCTTAAAGGCAAAAATTTAGGTGCTTATTTTAATTATTCTAGACAGACAATTAGAACGTTTAGCCATATGCAGACAATCATGTTAAAAAAATGGCTTTTCTATCACAATTGCTTTGTAATTAGGAAGAAGGAAACAAAAAATTGGGAGTATTTGTTTACAACTTCAATGTGCATTTAAGCTTTATTTTAGACAAATTTTATATCAGTATTTTAAAAAATACTTTTGGAATCAATTAGGTAGATAGTTTTCTTTATATTAAGGAAAAGAATGATTATTTAGACATTTTACACCTTTTGTACAAAACATGAGTTACCTAAAACCTCCTATAAGTACTCTGAAAAAATAGTTTTTTTTTCAGGTAAATGGGATTACTATTACTATTTTTAAAGCTGGTGATTTTATTCAAGAGTCTTCTGAGGACTTTCAAGAATTTTAGACACTGGGCTTTGACAGTCTGAAGTAGAATGTATAAAATGCCACTAGATGAGTTATCTTGGAGTGGGAGCAGCATTTTCAGTATTATCTAAATTTTGCTTACTTCTTTCAGGGGAAAATCCTTTATGCTAGATGAAGGCTGGCTGCAGCTCTCCACGCCTCAGGTCCAACCAGTAACGATGCTGAAGATGCGTTCTAGGTAATCACACCAACACACCACATACATACACAGCCAGCCACACAGATCACACAGAGATACAGAGAGCACCATCAGCTTCATTTACACGTTGACCCAACAACCTGTGGATGCCCCATCCTTGAAGGTGTTCAAGACTAGCTTGGATGTGGCCTTGGGCAGCCTGATCTGGTGGTCGGCAACCCTGCTTGTGGCAGGGGGTTGGAACTAGGAGATCTTTGAGGTCCCTTGCAGCTTAAACCAGCCCTTGGTTCTGTCCCCTTCTCTGGCTGAACAGTCTGACTCCAGTTGCTGGCACACAGCCTCCCATCACACACACGTCATACAGTGCCTATCACCCAAGAAAAAGGAATTACAAAAAAGTTTAATATGAAGATAGAATGGAATGCACTGATAAGAACAAGGCACAGCTAGATAAGCACACAAGAACACTACTGAGTGGCCCTTTTTGTCCCATTACCTATTTTATCTCTATTTTTCTCATTCTGATTCTTCTAACCTAAATTCACCTCTTCTCCCACCTTTGATTCGTCCCCCAAACCTCACCTAATAACTTACATCCAATTACATATGCACCAATTCTGACCTTTAAAGAAATAGAATTTTTTGCTCATTTGTAGCTCAATATAATGTCTCAAAAAAAGCCATCTATACTAATTGTAAGCTATTAAATAATCAGAATACTAAATATAGTCTTCTTCTTAAGTTAGAGCTGAGAGCAGCATGTCTGAAGAATGTTATGTATAAGCTTATTACAACAGCATTTCATCTGTTTCTTGTATTCAAAGACAGTTGACTTCAACATTGTTTCATCCATGCCTGAGTCATATAAAATGCATTCTTTCCAACAAAAATATTTTTTCCTAAGCATTCCAAAAACACAAACAAAACCAGTCATTTAAAAACAGAACTTCAGTGTTTCCTTCATTTTTTCACAAATTTCAGCACCATGCAAAACAGCAAACAGCTCTGCAGGAAGAGCTCCCCTTGTCTGCAATGCACTATGCAGCAGTTAGTATATGCAACATTAATACAGGAATCATTTTGTGTTTCATATTTTTACTCATAATAACTAGGTTAAATCTAACTAGTCATACTTGTGTCAGGTATTCCGTATAAAATATGTACAAACTGACTGTAATATGGAAATAGAGCTTCTCTGGGCTGTATTTTACCTAGGAAGAATTGCTGCTTACAAGCAAACGTAGAGACCTGAACAGGAATTAGTATAGTAGAGGGTAAACTGTATTAATAAGACTGTAGCCAGCAGTTTAAAAGAAGTTACTGTTCCCTCTGTTGAACATTTGTGAGGCTCTGTCTATAGGACTGAGTTCTGTTTTGGGTCTTCCCAGTAAAAGACACTGAAAAACTGAAGCAAGACCAGAGAGTAGGTGATGAGGGTCTGGAGTTGCAGACAATAGGGATGGACCAGGAAGAGAAGCTGGGAAAGCTTGATTTTTACTGTCTGAAGAAGAGATGGAAAACAATTCAATTGCTGTCTTCAGCCGTCTCTATTAAATTAGGAAGAAGACAGACACAGACCTTTCTCAACAGAGACCAGAGAAAGTGTAAGAGACAGGAACAGTGGTGAAGCACAGGGGCAGGTTGCTTACCAAAACTGAACTCCATTATTTAACAGATGCTTCTCACATGTCTATTTCCAGGAACTTTTTCCTGAGAAATTAGCTGTTGCTGGATCTCTTACCAGTACTTACAGTAAGAAGTCTCACAATCATGAGCCGTTTTAATCAGTTACGTTTCATGCGAAATGCAATCTATACAAACATTTTCTTACCCGCTACTGGGATTTAATGATTGTTTTTTCCTACCACTAACTTGTCTCACAGCTTTTGAAAATGTATTTTATTCTAGTTTCTCCATTGGCAAATCAGGTTGCAGATGAAAAACTGCTAGAAATAGCACAACCCATTACTAAGTCCAAAGACTATGCATGGGATTCGTATGTTGTGCGGGAAGATGAAAGTGAGAGGGACAGCAACCCCATGTGACAGGTATGCCATTTTAACAAGTCTGTTTGTTTAGAAAACTGTTTAAGCTGTGTTACTATCAGGAGAAATTTTCCCTTTCAGAAGCAATAGCGACAGGAAGAGAAACAATGATTAGAAAGCAATTTAAAGAGCCTACTGGGGCAGAAAATGTGCTTGCCACAGTCATACAAAGCAAATGTAGTTATAGTCAGCTGAGTATGAGGCAGCCAAGCATCACTAGAAATAAGAAATACTTATGATCTGGAAGATATCAGATTTTTTCAGAGGAAAATTACCTTTCTACCTAGTGTATCAGAAATAAAAATTCATACAAGGAATGCAGGAGCTCTGCAACTACCTCTCAGAACTCAAACGCTCATCATATATGAACTTCTCTGGAACCTTCAGGAGAAGAAAACATTTTGATTTAAAAAAAAATTTCAGCTCCCCCTTTATTAAGGGGGATCACCCATTTTTCTTGAATGTCACACAGATACATATAATAATCAACTTAGCACTGATTGTTTTGGATGTATCACAAAAGAACAGGAGAACCATAAGCAGCTTAAAATAACAAGAATCAGAACTCTGAAGTAGGGGAATTTGCCCAAACTGAAGACTACAAGCGTAAGAACACAGAAATATTTCACTGCTTTTGTATACCACGGGGTGGTAGTAGGGAAATTCCAACTAAAAATTGAACTACCAGGTTTACAACTACTGTAGCCTCTGTCTGTACAGTAGAATGCTGTAAGCACCCTCTTAAGATCCAACACTTTAGAAAACTCATTTGATTATTTCATATCCAGTCTTGTCTTTTGCTGTTGGTTTAACAGCTCAGCCTATATAAGCAGTGATCTACCCTTGGGGCCTATCAATTATTTCTTCAGTCTGTTTACAGTGAGGTCAGTCACAGACAGCCCGTGCTTCCAGTGTCTTTGTCTGCATTGTACTAGGAGTAAAAAATACACAATGTTCACTGAAGCCTATACCTTACAATACTAGTCTTTCCTATTCAAAAAATTCATAGGTGTAATTTCTGCCCTGGGACAATATGGCATATACCATGGAAGAACAATCTGCATACACAATGTTTTACAAACAGCATCCAAATACATGGTATTTGGGAATCTGCAGAAGTATGCAGTTTTGGAGAGAGATATCCATGACCACTGGCCAAGGGAAAAGTAAAAATGTATACAGATACCTTTCTACATATGAAGCCAGGTCTAAGAAAGTTTTCTCAGTAAGACTGGGGTCTGCTGGCATAACTTGGCATGTACACAGTGGATCTGCTAAGCATCCACCCTCTGTTGTGAAATCTCAAAAGATACTGTAAAGATCCAGAAGTCATACCAGAAAGTAAGTTCAGAGATGGAAAGGAATTGTACTGCATGGCTGACTGGCCGCACAAAACAAAAACCTAATTCCACTTTACAACTTCTCTTAAGGTTTTCCATGTTGTAGAGTGAAAGCCTGTAATGCATTTATCCTCCTCAGATTTCTAGCGTCCTGTTCTCCTACATAATTTCCCTCAAGTTTAAACACTGCTACTACTTGCCTATTCAATGTTGTTTGATCAGAATGCTTCAAATTTCTGGATTATTTGAAAACACTGAGTGTTACAATACCAAATGCTTAATTGTCTGATTAAAGTACAGTTTTATCTTCTCTTATAGTAAATATTCACAGATACACATGGGCTACTTTCAAATGAATGTTTTCAAACTGGAGCTGTAAAATTAATGTACAAAATTACGTGTGAACAATTAAGATGTTTTGCTATTTTGCAAAACAAGTTTTTATATCCTGGGCTATATATGCTCTTTTTGTCTGATCATAGATTTTTAATGCACTTCAAGCACCTATCTATATCAACCAGAAGAGCTTTTGTGCTTAGAAAAGAATCTCATTAATACAGACTGTGTTTTTGCAACATTTCTTACACAATGGTAAAGATTTAGGGACTGAAAAATAATTTTAAGTAGCGTGAAATCATCTGTCTTCTTTCTGTCCCACTTCAACATTCAGGGAGTTGATACTGCTTGCAGGACCAGGGCTTCAATCATTCATTCAGCAACATCCAGAGCTCGGTCAGACTGCCTGAACCTACTGCCATAACTCACTACATACAGGCCTTAATCACACTGCTGCTAACCTTATCGTGGCATTTCTTCCTACTAATGTTACCCTAGTTTATAGCCTGTTGATACTGCTGCTTTTAAAGTTTTATTTGATGGTAGGTTTTTATTGTTTGTTTTTAAATCAAGCACAATGGACCATAGGTTTCTATCAGTACAAATTTGATTATACAGTCTTTTAGGTAAGTTTGTATATTATGTTCTGAAACGCGGTCTAGTTCTTCAAGCTTTTCTGAACACATCAAAAATGACTACTTCCAGAAAATGACCACCAGCAAATAGAAAATGATGGCTGTTTTAAAAAGAAATTTCTAACTGTCGAGCCTTGAAATGCTGCCACTCTTGTTAATTTAATTTCTCCCTTACTTACTGGGGCCTTTGCTGAATCACCACTATGAAAATCCATGTTTATTCTTAAGCTGAGAGCAAAGGCACTCCCTAAATTGGCATTGAAGGATCACTGCAGAGGAATTCTGTACCTTTCACTGAGCATGTATCAGGCTTTTCAGGCCAGCATGAACACTTGCACACACTGGGATTTTGATGCACTGACAGGTTTCACTGCTGCTCTTGTTTTTAAACTGTACCCCGGGAAAAAATAAGACAGAAGAATTGCAAAGCTTGAGTCCAGTGCAGTATTTCACTACAGCTTCCAGCTTCATCATGCTTCCACTGACATTTCCTGCAGACACATTCTGCCTCACCTCCTTCACGTTACTCATATCTGCTCACCTGGCATCTGCTTTCAAACAAACTATTGAGGAGATGCATTGGTCCATGAAAATGACTTCAAGGCAGTAAGGACTGTGTCAGAAAAAGTACATCAGGGCCTGAATTTGTGATGATTATCCATCTATTACTTACGATGACGTTGCTTGAAAGAGGAATATAATGAGAAGAACACTGGTGAACTGAATACCCTTCAACCATACAGAAGAAAACAATGTCTAACTACTCATGCTAGTATATTGTTATTATTAAATAAGTTTTTAGGTCAAAGTTCCATTTCTGTTTTCTTTATTCTCTGATTTGTTTCACTTACAGAATTAAAAGCGTATATTTCTGTAAGCTCTACAACAGCAGTGTACATTTTAATAAGAAAATAACTGAGTAATCATAGATTTGTTAATAATTTGTCTCCTTCCATAAGTCCAGGAGACATTTATCAGTTAATCTTTTTTTGTAACAGCATTAGGGTAATATAATAAGCCTCACAACAGGAGTAACTGTGATGGGATGGCCATCCCCTGCCCCCACAGTCCCACGGGGGACCTGCGGCTCACAGCACACACGATTTGCCCGTGTCCACTCCTGCTGGGCACTGCCTTAGTGCTGCTTCACGGTGCAGCACCCGGGCAGGTGACAGCTCTACCGCTGGGGCACAACACAGAAAGAAGAAGGACACCTGTCTATACTGCCTGTTTCACTGCAGCGTTAAGCAGAAACGCTGGAGCACGTGATCCGAACACACGCAGGAAAGAAGACAGCACTTCTCCACGAACTTGTTTATGTTAACCCTCCCTTCCCGTATCGATGTATCTGTACAAGGACAGGCAGGGAGCCTGTA
The DNA here is from genome assembly GCF_038088225.1 of Cyrtonyx montezumae. NCBI lineage: Eukaryota > Metazoa > Chordata > Aves > Galliformes > Odontophoridae > Cyrtonyx > Cyrtonyx montezumae. The sequence goes on along the minus strand of NW_027071825.1, from coordinate 19,535,880 downwards.
CCAAACTGCTCCGACTTCAAACCCGGCGGCAGGAATTCCTTCTCCTTTCACCTGCACCGTCAGCTCAAGACATCATGGCCCAAGCTGCTCGAGGACTCATCGCACCTTTTCACCCGCGTTTAAGAGCCTCAGCGTTTCCTTTTGAAGCGTTACGACTTCCAGCAGCGAGCGCACGACGACTCCGCGAGTGCTGTATCCCACAGCCGCTGCTGCCGGCAGCGCGGACATCAGGGGACACCCATCGCACAGAGGCCGGCCCGCCCGCAGCCCCCGGCCCGCACCGCCCCGCAGCCGGGGACGGCACCTACCGGGAGGACTCCCCGCTGAAGCTGCCGCCGTCCAGCAGCCGCACCTTGCAGAAGAGGATGCCGTTAACAAAAGGCACGGAGGAGAGCTCGTCCAGCTCCAGCTCCACGCGGAACTTGAACTTCTTCTTCTTAATCATCATGAAAGCCATGGGCCGGGAGCCTCCCGGGGGCCGCCCCCACGCGCGCTCAGAGCCGTACGGCAGCTCCGCTCCGCCGCCCCGCTCCGCACCCATGCCCGGAGCGACGGCAGCGCGGACGGGACGGGGAGCAGCTCCGCGCCGGTCCCGGCTCGAGGCGCGGTTCAGCCCCCGGCCCCGCCCCGCAGCGCTTACATGGCAGCCGGCGCCTCCCCGCCGCACCCCCCCCCGCCCGTAGCCGCTCCGCGGGCGCCGCGCTGGCAGCGGTCGGGGCGCGGCTCTTCACGCCGCCTCCCCAGAGCCGGGCTGGGGCTGGGCCCCGTTAAGGCGCGGCTCTCTGCTGACGTTAAACGTGCGGAATGAGGGATTTTCAAAAACAGCCTGCAGACGTTGACATTTAAACTCCAAACTGAGTTTCTGCCTGTTGGAACTCACAGTGGCAGGGTCTATACAGCAGTTCAGCTCCCAGTCCTTAACGCTTCACGCACTGGCTCCAGTTCTGATACAAGGAATAGATATCCATAACCTTGCAGGGAAGGAGAGGTCGTACTTGTGTGCTTACATGCAGTAACGGTGCAGTGACACGATCCCACCAGCACCTATGGGGCAGATCCTGCGTAAGGAACAGTTCAGCACCAGCACTTGGTCTCCGGCGAACAGCCACCCGCCCATCCATGGAGTTACACAAAGCAAGCCGTGAGCAGCACCTACCGGCCCCTCTCTTCACCGAGCATCGCTTATCAGCGCCTCAACACTTGTGTCTGCCCACAGCCATACCCTTGTTCTTACAGAGAAGAAACTCACAAGACTGGGTGCAATATGGTGCTGAGTACCCGAAGCCTTCAGAAAATTCATTAAAATATCTGCTGCTCATTCAGGAAAAACACTGGGAAATAACTTCTAAAGAAAAACACACCAAATGAATGCAGATATCACAAACTACATGCACAACTAAGCAGGTATAACACAATCCTAGAAGAAAGTAAAGAGAAGAAAGGAAGTAGAAAAAAAAACTCCTGTTTCTGTCTTGCAGTGCCCAGGGTGTAATGACTAAATACATACTTCCAATTAAAAACTAAGGGGAGTTCTGTCTGACTATCATTAGTTTCTGTTCCTAACAGAGATTCCCTAGAACACTCACATGTCCAGCAATTGCTATGAAGACACCTTCTGGAAGATACCTGCTCATGGCCCTACATGAGATCTCCCCCTTGGAAAAGCAGCTCCATCACTCACCCTAATTGACTATTTTTTCTTTAATAGAGTAGGGCAATCTAAAATACACTAAGGCAGCTCCCTGCATCCTGGATTTCTCAGCTCTTTTCAGTAAAATGGATACTTCCAGCATCTAGCAGGAGCAAACAATGCTATTTGCTGCATCTGTTTGCCATCAAGCAAGTTAAAGTTGTCCTTACTTAAACAAATAAACAAACCAACATTCCTTTATTTAAAAAAAAGTTTCTCATTCATGAAAAAGATCTCACAGCTATTTAGAAAATTATTAAGAATATTTAGAGATTTTGAGAGCTAAAAACATTAATACTCAGAAGGACTAAAAAGCACAAAGCTAAGTACCAGACAGATAACCTAGGGCTGTTTGAAAAAGACAAATACAGCTATTGCACCATACTTAAAAAAAAAAAAAAAAAAAAAAAAAGACAAACACCACTTAATTTTCCTTAGAAGAGATGAGAAATAAGCTAGTAACATTCACAAGTCATTTCAAGGTCCCAGACCTTGAAACATGCAGACCCTTACACAACTGAATGCCCCCATAAAGCTGTGTGAGTTAATATGTGGGGTCAGGGCCCTAAGCAGCCCCACCCACACCCAGCCAGGGACCTATATAAGCTCAGCCCCAAGGCCACTGTTTTTGTGCTAGCTCTGGGGGGGGAGGAGTTTTGTATGATTTTAGTTATACTATAGTTTAATTTCTATGTTATGTTGGACTTCAAATAGGGTTGGTATAGCTTGATCTTAGATCTGTTGTTAGAGATACAACTGCTAAGTTACTGTTAGATACAACTGCAATTGGTTTGTCTAGATGTGATTTCCGTTTTGCTTTGTTGTTGGAAGTGCCTGTTCTCCTTTCTCAGGTACTGTAGTACAGGTCTCAGCCTTACTAGCTCTGTTCTTATACTCAGTTCTTTTCCTGTAAGGGAAGTGCTTACTTTAGGACAGAAAAGAACGCCTGAGTTATTTGTTGTTAAAATAAGGAAGTAGTAATGTAATTACCTCAGCAGATTTTAATTCAGATACAACAGCCTTTACCTCTTACCTTTGTCCTCTGCATTCAAGGGTTTTATATATATCTGGAAAATAGGAACTTCAAGTCTTGAGTGTAACCTTTTTGATGAAAGTCAGAGGCATGGATTTCTCTATATTTATAGAATCTTTAATCAAAAGGTGCTCAAAATAGCAGAGGACTTCCTTGAAAAAGGCTAAACACTGAGTAATACAGCAGTCTGCATTGTCATTGATGTACAGCTTCTGCAAGCTTAAAGCACAGAATTTTATTGTAGGAGAGCTTCACACGCTTTTAAGTAAATTAGATGTTTTTAAAGTAGATATGAAACAAAGGTTCAGGAAAATCCATGTCTTCAAAACATCATAGTTACATTTAGACAGAATGGGTAATTCAAAAGCTGTCTTTCACCTGAACAGTGTAGGACTTGACTCACAAAATGACAGGAAAAGAAAGAGATGTCTTCTATGGACAAGTGATTGACTGTAGGTAAAAGAAGTGTTTGGGGGCTTTTAAAATACTCCAAAGCACTAGTGTGTGTCTTTGTTGAAGATGGGGGTGGTACTAATGTAACCTATGTTGATCCATTTAATTAACTTGGATTTAAGCTGTAGCAGAGTCAGTAGTCACCAAACAAAATCCTTCAGCTGTGACTTTTCCTTTTAATTGCCTTGGCATCTTGTAATTTATCCTGTGTGTATCCTGAAGATTACTTGTTCAGGTGACATGAATTTGTTGGTTGTTCTTAACGGACATTTTTTAATGGTGTAGCAAAACTGGATATGATTTCATTAAAAATTATACACTGTCACAGCAGTCCACAGCATTAAGCCAGAAATGGCTTTTGGCTCATACAGGAGACAATCTATATAATTTTAGGAGTGTTATCAAGTGTGTTGTTTTTTTTCTTTTTTTTCCACAGATAGAGCTATGGTATCTCAAGCAAACACTGAATCATACAGTTCAGCTGAGCTGTCTTTCAGTCTATCAATAAATTATATTAAGTCTGCTTCTAACTTCTTAGGCTTTATGATATTTATAGTACTTCCTCTAAATGGGTGGTATTGATGTGATTTAAACATTGATGTATTAGTATGAATTAGTGTGCATTAATGCATACTAATTAAAAGCTCTTCTTTTACTGGGTTAAACTTACGTATTTTTGATGTTCTGATACTATTCAGTGTTGATATCAGTAAAAGAAAAATACAGATATCACAGTTTTTTGTTTTAATCCTGTTTCAGATGTGTATATTAGGTAAGGATACTTCTTGACTCCCAGCTATCCTCTGTGGCTCTGCAGTTCCTTCAAGGGAGGAAAACATTTCCAAGCTCCTTTTTAACAAAGAATTTTGCAAATAATGCAGCTCTCAAGCCTGTCACATAAGGCCATCTGTACGAGACATAATGTTTGTAGTGCTATCTTCATAATAGCAGAGTTATTCTCTGGTTCCCAGAGATGTAAATTAAACAGAGGTCTGGAAATGCATTCATGGTTGCAGTATTGGATGTCATACAGCAGATCAGTTAGGCCTCCCTAGTCTGCAATCTTTCGGTAAGGACAATGGCTTCCTCACAGACACAGCTAACAGTTTATCTATCAATGTATGCAGAATGTCAGAGACCTTGACCTACTTTTCTTCTTCCTATCAGCTAGTCATATTAAAGAAACACTACTTAAACTTTTTGCACAGACCTGCACTACTTCATTCTTGGGGAAACAGATGCAAATGAAAAATTAATTTCTTGTTGCTTCACATCTTAATGAGGTGGATGAATTAAATACTTCTTAAATCTTCTGTCATCTTTTCAAGTCAAAGCAGAATCTGTAAGTATAAGTTCTATAAGCAGAGCTGTACCTCTGTGTTGTGGCTCGTTTTCTCACACAACTTGTAATAGCATTATGCCTGACAAAGATTATAATTGTCCCTGATACACTTATGAAAGTCAAATCTGCTAAAACTAGCTTTTCTTCCTTGTCATTTCAGGAAGAACAATTGCATATTTTCTTCTTTTACTTTTGGGCTATTGACACTTTTCACAAATGCAAATGATAGCTACAAAGTTCAGAGAAGAAACAATGTCCCACAGAAGTTCTCAGTTTTTGATTATTTATTTATGCTGCTTCCTACTTAATCATCCCCATCAGGTATTACTGCACTTCAGATTAATTATAACAGATAATCAATCTACTCATACAAATTTCCACTGAAGAACTATTTCTAAAAGATGGTAAATATTTTGTTTATATGTGTACACACATGCATCTCTGTGTATGTGATTAAAAAGCGATTACCAAAAGGCAGTGTTTGTTATTATGCTGCTAGGAAAATGCTGCCACTCATTGCCTGCAAATTCCTGACAGTGCCTCTGTATTGTCTCATTGGTTTTGTAGAAGTGATTACCTGATGCTGATATGAATGGCATTAGCTTACAATGTAGAGTAAGACTGAGGCCAAGTTAAGTGCATGTTCCGTGTATTCAGTGTTAAGTTTTGGATGTTTCTAGTTTATACGTTGTGCTAATATTTAAGTGCAGTGTTTGGTATGATACTTACAAGAAACTATTTAAGATGTCTGATAATGGTTCTGCTGGGCATCAGGAATATATTGGTTTGTGATCAAGGGAAATGCTGCACTCACTGTTCTTTTCTTGAAGATGTAAGGGTGATGGCATGAGTTAAAAATAGAGAATTAAAGACTATAAGAGAGTGTTATGCTGAGCTGCAGCAGCCTTAGCAATGCTTGCTTCCGTTCTTTCAGAAAGGAGTGAAGCATGTTCAGGCTGTACCTGTTGTAAGATGCAAGTTAGTTGCTGTACAACCAAAGTAATGAGTAATTTGGAGATGTCTCAGGGGGAGGACCACTTGTCTTTGAGTGTGACTTTGCCATTCAGAGATGCTGAGGAATTGTGCTGAGAGGAACCCTTATGAGTTTGAACAGGTACAAATTAGAAGTACTGCATGTGGGATGGAATAAACTCTCACAATGATGCAAGCTGGAGGCCTGACCAGGGAGTAACTCTGGGCTCTTGACAGAGAGCATGCTGAGCATGGGTACCTGGCAGAAAATAAGACCTGCTGCTGCCAACAGGAGGAAAATGATTGTCCCTCTCCACTTAGTGCAAGTTAGGCTGCAGTTAGAGAGTCCTGACCAGAATGGGCTCCCCAGTACCTGAATGGCAGAAACTGGGAAGTTCAGCAGGGGGTCTCCAGACATGAGGAAGCCTGGAGGACTCTCCATGAGAGTCTGAGGAAAGTGAGCTTTTCAAACCGGTGCAAGAGAAGCCTTTGTGGGGCATGGAAGGAAGTCTTCACTCCCACTGGTTAATGGAGGTTATGAAGGAAATGAGGCCAGGGACCTCACACTGGAGCTGGGTGGGAGCATATGAGACACCAAACAGAAATTGAAACAAGAAAGGCTTAGACTGTATTGAAGGGGAAGTCTTCCTCCTGGTGAGGTCAGGTAGGGCATGTTGCCTGGGAGGTTGCACAGTCCCTGTCTGCAGAGATTACAAGGCTGGACGAAGCTCTGAGCTGAATTCATAGCTGAGCTTTGGACAGGAGGTTGGACTGAAGCCCTGCAAGGTCACTTCCCACCTGATTTATTCTGTGTTTTGATAAAACTATAGTGAAATCATGTTGCCTTTAAAAGTGCAAGTATTCATTCATTATTCATTCAGTAGCGTCTAACTCAGTGATTAACCTATGGAGAGACAATGTTCCAGATTAGCTTTACTGATTACTTGTTGAGCAGGGCCACCAAGCTCCTGCTGCGTGGCTACAGCCGGACCGTGAGCACACCAGGAGGGCGGCACTCAGCACCGCTGCAGCTCCTGGACGGGCAGCGGGCGCTCAGCCGAGCATCCCGCTTCTGTTACCTGTCCTTCGGTTCCAGCTGTGCCCGGGGAGCGGGTGCTCTGCGTCCTTAGGTTTGCACCAAGCAGTTTGGAGGACGGCCTTGTGGGCTGTCCCAGCTGCTGCTCACGCGGCTTCAGCGCTGCACGGTGACTACAGCGATCCCCATATAGCCCTGTTAAGATTCAGAATATCGCAGGTATTTCTCCGCTGGTATGGGAGCTGTTTAACGTGCTAGAGCTCCGTAAGTGCACGTTTCAGAGCGTAGGAGACCCGCAGGCGCCTTGCGAAAGGCGGTCTGCTTCCGTTCAGCGCCGGTGATGCTCACAGCTCGCACGCCTCCAACGAGCGCAGGAGCGAAGCGATGGGCGCGATTGGCCGCGCCGCTGCCGCGGGGCGGGGCGGGAGGGGCGGCCATTTCACGGCGCCGCATCCCGCCTCCTACAGCCGCCGCGGGCGGGGCCGGTCCCGCTCCTCTTCCCGCGGCCCCTCCCGCCCGCGCCCAGCCCCGGGGAGCCGAGCGGCGGTGTGGGGCCGCGCGCTGCGCCATGCTGCCGCTCCTGCGCCGCCTCGTGCTTCCCGCCGCGTGCGACGGGAGCCGGGATGGCGACTCGCGGTACGCCAACCTCTTCAAGAAGCTGGACCTCAACGAGGATGGGAGGGTGGACATCGCCGAGCTCCAGACGGGCCTCCAGGCCATGGGCATCCCGCTGGGCAAGGAGGCGGAGGAGGTAGGAGCGAGGCAGGAGCGAGGCGGTGCTGTCCTCGGGGCTGCCCGGAGCCGCAGCCGGCTTGGGCCTGCTCCGGGCGCTGAGTTGCGCGGTTGTAAACGAGGCAGCTCGAGTGCCAACGCTATTAAGAGCACGGCAGCTGGTGATTCTGTTGCCAGATGGGCTTGGCCTGGCTTAGTCAACGCGCATCACTCCTGCGCTTCCTCGGGCCGCGCTGCGCCGTGATGCTTCTGCCCCCAGCGTGGGGAGGGATGTGGGTCCTGCAGCGATTGCGAAGGGACGAGGGTGAATGGGTTTAAACTAAAAGAGGGGAGTTGTAGGTTAGATGTTAGGGAAAAGATCTTTACTCAGAGGTGGTGAGGCCCTGGTGCGGGCTGCCTAGAGGAGCTGTGGATGCTCCATTCCTGGAGGCCTTCAAACCCAGCTTGGGTGGGGCCCTGGTGCAACTTGAGCTGTTGGGCAGCAGCCAGCGCACGGCAGGGAGTTGGAGCTTGATTATGTTTTAGGTCCCTTCCAACCCGAACTGTTCTATCATTCTGTGACTAAGGCATTCTTTTACTGCCTTTTATCGGCGGTATTTCCTAAGGCAGTAAAACTTGAGTCATGGAGTGTTGAAGTGCTCTTACACCACCAAATCTGACCTGTGTGAGAAACTAATATTTTCTAGTTGTTTTCAATGATGCTTCAAGATCAGAACATAATTTAATTCCCAGTTCTGTGGGTGTAAGTATTTGTGTGATAAGGCAAGTCTACATTGTAAGAGCAGCTTCTAGGTTTCACTTTTATCTCTTTATAAGGTATTGTTTACTGAAGCTGTTGGAGTTGTCTTCAATGGGCTTAGTTAATTTAGCAGTTGTAGCACTTCCTCTTGTGCTGATCTTTCATTAGGAAGCAGAGCTGGCACATGCAGATGTAAATTGTTTTGGAAGCGGTCGTGTGAGATGTACAGGTTGGACTCATGCTAATAGTGGTGTGCACTGAAGCTTGGTGTTGTCTGACTTAATACATCTTTCAGCAGGTATGGGCGTAACTACCAAATGATGTGGAGGAATTTGCATTTTACCTGTACTAATGCAAGTCAGACATGTGTGGTTAGGCTGAATAGGGACAGCAAATGTCTGTGCTGAAGTTGTAACTTTAACGGTGCTGTTCTTTATCTCAGTATTGAGAGCAGTTGGACAGCAACCCACTGCTATGCCAGGGTTAGCCTCTGTGTGGATTCTGGTACAGGCTCAGGAAGGTGAGCTTACATTTTAACAAGAGTGCTCAGAGGTAAGTTGGGTAAGCCGTTCAATTTCAGTGGCCCTATGCTAATCCTGGCTAAGTGTTTGGTCTCTGTTTTCCTTCTTGAGGTATGTCACTCTCTGCCTCAGATACCTGAGGGAGAAATACCCAGCAGGTCTCTCCTGAGTTGAATGGTGCATTTGTGAAAGTATAAATGAGTTGTAAGCATACTTCCACTTGGATATTGCTTCAGGTCAAAATCATCTTTATAATTAAATAAGTGTAACTGAATTCTCAGCCATTGGTTGATGAAGGAAGGGCAATTGGGTCTGCTTACCCATGAGAGTAGTCGTGTTGCTGGTCGCAAGCTGCAGTCACACCTTATGTACAAGTTGTTAAAAAGCTGTTGTACCAGTTAGTCTGTAACAGTTTAGCATTTTTAGTTAAAGAGAACAATAGAGGGATACCTGGTGTCCTGTTTTCTGGCAGCTAATGAGGATGATCTTCCAACATAGTTTACTGAGAGTCCTGAGATGCAAGTACCATGTTTCTGTAACACGTTTTGGGCAACTCATAATTGAAGTTCCAAATGATTCTTCCTTGTGTTCAGCATATTTTCCATGCAATGCATGGACCCATACATCTGTCCAAACCTTGATTGATGCAGGATGAATTGGTAGTGAAACCCACAAAATCAATTGAGATAAGCTACACCCTCATGGATGTAATGGGGAACAGGAACAGGCTGTTCTAGTTACCTGAGAAACAAAGGTGTAAACAGAGTAAGCCATGAGTCATATTAGACTTTTGAGATGGGTGAAACAATTACTGGAGTGCACTACAACATTTGTATGCTCACCATGTTAATTGTGCACATGGCTTTTACTTGAAATGACTTCTTAGAGTAAGAGAGCCTCAGTAGGACTTGCTGCTGCATTCTTTCCTGCCTTTATGCAGCTAATCTGCTTCCTCTGTTCTTCCTTGAGGCTTGAATCTGCCTTCTCCCACTTAGTCTCTATCTCAGGCTCTAGATTAGTATTAAATTCAATAAAAAGATCTTTTTACTACTTGGTAAAAAAGGCATTTTATTAATAAAATTACACGTTTAGTCATTACCTTTGTGTTTGGGGAGGTAGAAGTAGTTCTTAAATCTTACTAATGAATAAGGAAATGGAATGAAGCAATATTATAAATGTGACAGAGGGTTCTGCCCTGCTGACAGAGTGACAGTGTGGGTGTGAGCAAACCTTTGGATATCCTGAAGAAGAGCAAACTGCACTTTCTCGTGGCTGAGTCAGGGTGTCAGGCCTTGCACTCATTTGCTTAGGGGCAAGTCTGGGTTAGATCTCCAGAAGTGCTCCTGTTTGTAGTGAAACACGTGTACGTCGGGGTGTTGGTCAGCGTACCTGTGGTGAGCACTGCTCCATCCTGGTTAACTTTTGGTACGCAACAGGTGGGTCTTGGTTGTTTCCCTGCAGAGTGTATTGGCTCATCCCAAGTCATTGCCTTCACGGTACAAATTAGTGCTCATGCTCTTATTACTACTTTCTTCTTTGCTTTGAAACAGCATCTAGTTCCTCCCTAGGAGTTTGTGTGGTTTCAGAAGTTACAGAGCTGCTATCTGTTCAGGCAGTGGACATGTGAGCTCTTTTTCAGTTAAGCTGTCATCCATTCTCTTGACAGTTTTATTAATGTTTAATGTACAATGGGACACTCTTTAGATGAGGTAACACAGTAGATACCAGATTGATGTAAGTGCTGGAAGTAGGTCACTTGTTCCTCTTTAAGGAAGGATCATTCTTTTTCTCCATAGAAAGGCATCCTAGCCCAAAGTGACAGAAGCTCCCGACTTTGTGGTCTGTTTGACCTGCCTCCTGTCAGTGCGTGACAGAAAAGTAAACCACTGGAAAATCCAAAATGTGTGCTTCTTAGAGGCTGCCAGGGTGACTCCTGTTTTATTTTGTAGTGTATTACTTGCTAGGAAAGGATAACTTCATGAAGTTCAAAAAAAAAGATTCCTAACATTGTATGTCAGCACCTACAAAGAAGGATTTTACTGTGGAGACAGCAACAAATGACTCTCTACATGCTACTTTAAGTCATTGTGCAGTTAATTTTGATTAGAGGAGTTGTCTGATAGTGATATTAAATAGATGCTGGGGTCAGATCTCAAATGATCTCATCCCATGTCTTCAGAATGCAGCGAGTCTCTTAGATACGAGCACCATACATGGTGTGTGTGGTTATACTATTTTTATTCACCCTTTCCTTCTGTTGCAGTCAATCCTTACAGTAAACCTGCAGGATGCAAGCTTTGTGTTTTAATCTTCAGTTTGTGCTAGAAACAGCCAACCATTCGTACTCAGGAACTATTTATGTGTTGAGTCCTGGAGCTGGGAGTAGGAAGATGGTATTGGAATGAATAACTGCATTCTGGAAACAGTGTGATGATCTTATTTGGGCTGACTGTCAGGTTTAGATGTACGTCTTGTTATGTCCAGCTATGTGAAGGCCCTTTTAGTTGAAGAAGCAGTGTGATGAGATACCTCAGTGTAATGGGAAATGGGGCCCAAAAACACTAAATTCTCACCAATCAGAATATGGTCTGCTTGGAGTAATCAGCTGTGTTTATGAAATGTTTAGCCTGGTTAGGTTAAAAACAATTAGAACACTTAAGGTACAGTACTGCACTTAAAGTGAAGGAAACAGAACTCTGTTGAGCAGAGCAGACTGTGGTGTTCCTGCACTGTGTCTGCGTGTGAGGGAACAGGTGAGAACAGAGTCAGGTGTGTATTCTGAGCTTTGCTCTCTAAAATCTACAGCTCAGCAGTGCTTTAGACTTTGAAATGTGCTGTAGCTGCTTTAGCCCAGAAAGCATATCCCTTTGCAGATACTTAATTAGTGTTTAAGCAGAACAGATACTTCAGTATTTCTCCACTGTTTTATTGCTCTGTTTACGCTCTTAATGTTGATGACTTCCTTTACAAGGCAGAATTAGAAGGCTAATAGACTGAACTAGCCAAAAACAGAAGTTTGGTCTAGAAACATATAAATAAATAAGCATGAGTTTAGTAACAACTTAGAAGAAACATGGGCATTTCTGATGGCACAGTGTGCACTTAAGAACTGTTATGGTACGCGGTGTGCAGGATGATCTGCAGAGGCAGAGAGCTGCTGCACTTCCATGTCTCCCCGTGCCATTTCTGTGAAATGGAACGTGCTCTCACCAAAACCAGATGATTCAAACTGGTACTCTTTGGTTATCTAAACCTTTGTTGTCAGGTTGTAGTACTTGCTAACAGTGTATCTTACTTTTTTTGTGAAATACCACAAATGTTTTCAGTAATGTATCTGATTATGGCTTTAAGCAAACATCTGTTACCTCATTTCAACATGTACAACTTCATGAGCCTTTAACAGATGCGTGCTGCAGTCACCAAGTCTGAATATGAATATTGAATTGAATATGAAAGCATGGTACATTTAACAATATTATTTCATAACACTTGAAGCATCCAAGGAAGGAAAACATTTTTTTAAATGCTAGCTTAATTCCTATTTTTTTCTGAACATGGTACACTGGATGATTAATTCTTGTAGCTGCCAAAGTACGAGGAAGCCTGGCACCAGACGTGGGAATCTCTTTGCCCACCCTCTGCAATTTCTCTTGCAAGTTGAAGCACTCTGCTAAGTCACTGGCTTGAGGCAGCAGTGTGTACCAGGTGAAAGTATGAGGCAACTGATGAAAGTATGAGGCCTCTGCAGTATGGTAGTCTTACTTAACAGAAAAGTCCTTCTACCAAGTAAGTTGGAAATGGAAGAAAAAAACAAAACTTGCAAGGAATTAAGTACAAGAGTTTCCATCTAATTTCTGCTGTTTCAGATTCTTGGAATCTAACAGATAGCTGTGATTGGAGAGAGCTTTTCCAGGTCCTGAAGGGAAGTAGCTTCTGCAGTGAGTGCTGGAGAGCATGTTCACGGCTTGCATCTCATCCTTTTTATGCTCATTTTATAGAGGTTCTCTTACTTACAATGAGAAGACTGTGACTAGCCCTTCCCTATTGCAAAGGGAGGTGCTCAGGGCAAAGAACAGGAAGGGGAAACTGTAGCTGATGGAAATATCTGCTACTGCAAACGGTGCAGGTCTGTGGTATGAGGATGAGGGGCTCTGTTAGTGGCAGTGTCTGCCAGGTCACGTGCTGGATGCAGTTTAAATGCCATAATACCCTTTAGGAAGGAGGTGAACTGATAAGAGTAGTACATCTAAATATGGATATGCCTCTTGGGAGGTAGTGCAGATGATTGCTTTGCACAAAACGCAGTATTGTGAAGGTATTTTTGAACTTGAACAGCAGTCGTATTTGTTAGTATGTTAGATGGACTGAAAAAAACAGCATCAGTTCTTGGTATTGGAGGATATGTGTCCAGAGAAGACAGAAGCTGCCTGTGCTCAGGCTGTGGCTGGATCTGGCTCCCACTAGAATACAGTCTAAAACATTTATAGTTGTGGAGTGCAGAGTTATGTGATTGACTGATGCTCATTATTCTGGAGGCAAAGATAGAACAAAACGGGGAGAAGAGGAGAAGGGAATGACGAGGTTGCTGTGGAGAAATATCCTTGAGATAAGCATCTGAAGGATACTGAAAGAAGACATGAATCTTCTGTGTCCAGAAGACATGAATCTTCTGTGCTTACCTTGGTGTTGGTTTGTTTTATCTGTAACTGTGCCCTTTGGAGCAGTATCCGTAGATTACAGAACAATGAACTGCTAATTAAACCAATTCTGAGTCTTTAAATGCTGTTTATTTTTACTTGTAGTTAACATGATAGGAAGCCAGAAATGCCTGGTAACTTCTTGATGGATCACTTCCTGGTTTTTTTAAGTTGTATTAATCAACTGAAGTAACGGGCTAATAGATGACCAGCAATCATTTGTACTGAGTAGTCCCACTTCCCACACAGTTCAGTTTTGTAGCCTTATATGCAGCACAAAATCCATTAGAGCGAATGACATATGAAGACTAAAGTGTAGATTTAAAAGGAAGGTCTACATAAAAGCATCACGATTTCTAGCATTTTGTATTTTCTTTCATTTCTATAGCAGTGAGTGCGTTAAAGTTCACGACTTTGGCAGAGAATAATCAGATAATTCATCAGGACACTTTTGACGTCAGGGTTTTTTGGTGTCTGTAACTTTGCTGACGTTTTTGACAAACCTGCTGGCTTAGGTTCCCACATCCACAGCACTTCTGGAGAAGGAATGTTTTATGTAATAAAATTCTTCAGTATTTCAGTCTAGTTTAGGTCTTTCAAATTGCTGTAGCTTCGCTATGCGGGACTTGAAAAACAGTGGTGTTAACAAACTACATAACAGAAAAAGAACAGAAGTAAAATAATTGTTTTAAAAAATGAAAACAGCAGGAATGTCATGGCCAAATAGGGTCAGCACAGGAGTGTTCTAGTCAGTATGTGTAGCGGCCCTTAGCAAGAAGATGAATGATTAAGTACTTGTAGCTCTGTAAATTGTTAGCAATTCTTTCTGATCTCCGCTTCACTGTATAGGGGACTATGTCTATGCTTCAAGGTTGGAGTTTTCAGATGAGAAAAGATATGTCAAGCCTTGAAAAAAGAAACTCTTGTGTCTCAGGGCTGGGCCTAGCGAAGGGCGGTGTGATTTCCTGGTAAGTCCAACAATACATGGCAGGTGTTAGTGCCAGGTACGCTGAGCTCTGGTTCCCAGGGCTCACACGCAGCAGCTGGCACCTAGGCTGGTTCCTGCTCCATTGTTACAAGCACGCCTGTTAAAAATGCATGCAGTTTTCCACCAGAGAAGTAGTTGAAGCAGAAAGTGACATGGTGACAAGTGGTTATAACCATGTGAAATGTGTTTATCAGAGAGTTTATGAAATGAGAAACAGTGGAGTCTGATTGCTTGTTGGACGTCAGTGAGGTGACTGAACACTGGTTGCCGGCAGAGGCTGTGGCATCTCTGTCCTTGCAGAAGCTTGCAACTCAATCAGACATGGTCCAGCACGATCTGATCTAATTGGGCTGAGTTCTGCATGCACTGTGAGCGAGCAGTTTGTATGTGGGGGCTGACACCCGGCTCCCTGCAGCACTTGGTGGCTTCCTGCAGGCTGTGCCCGGGGAACGCGTGGCTCCCACCGGCTGATTTCTGCCCTTGTGTTGAAGACTCTTCTCAGAGTTTTCTGTTTGCTCCACGGATTTGCTAATGACTGGTTTTAGTCTTAAACTTCAGCACTTTTTTTACATAAAGAGTACATTTTTATAGGCTCAAAGAAGCCTTTGTTTGTATGAACTTTTAGATTTGTAGTGTGAGGGGGGGCGAAAAATGTGTGTGCCTTCTGAGGTACATCATGCATTTTGGTTCCGTGCTGTTTCTGTTCTGCTGAAACTGGCTTGAAATTTGGAAAAGCATTGCAAAACTGGAATAGGAGGAAGCTCATGCACATGGCTTCCTGGCTGCTGCAGCATGAAGTGTGCCTGTAGGGCAGAGGCAGAGAAAGGTGCCCCCTTCTTGCACACTAATTGCTGGCTCTGTAAACCTCCTAGGAATTTCCACTTTCTTTGGCTCACGTCATCCTCGGCAGTGGAGGATTTGTAATTGGAATGTTGCTTATGCTTTATTGTGCCTGTGAGTCAGAACAGCACTTTCTTTGTTTCGTATTTGTGTAGCTCAGGTGGGGAGCAGTACCAGTTGGCCTTGATGTGAGTTCACTGTGTGCGGCTGCCACTTAAGTGACCCCTTCTCAGTTGTTTGCAAGAGTGTTGGGGCCGTGTGGTATGGGGTGCTGCATGTGCTGGGCCAGGGGCTGGGATGGTGTCGACTTCAATGCAGGGACTCCTGTCAAGGGTCATTTGTAATGGACTTCTTTTGATGGATTTTGTAGGGCATGGGCGTTCCATGGAACTGAATTGGTGGGTATATTTTTGTTGACATGTTATTGATAGAAACAACAGCCAAACTGAATATATTAAGGGCAGAACTACAGAAATATTTTTCTAAGATGAGATCAACCACCTTCATCAGAGTATGTGATATGCACAGTGAAAACTATGTAAGATAAAGTGCTGTATTATCAGAGGTAAATCATTTGCCCCATATTTCACTATGGAGTACCATATAATCCTTAGCCTTTTAATTGAGAAATCTGTAGATAACGTACATTTTGGGTGAACTTTATTTTTTTAGATTAAACCTTTTAGTGCATAGATAGGAAAAGTAGAGGAGGCATTACAAATGAATCTGAACATTTTTGAAAACAGTAAACAGACCAGAATTCTCAGCTTCCTTTATGTTCAGTGTCTATAGGCTAATCTTGTTGGACTTTGTTTTTGAGGATTTATCCTAATTATGGTGTTTTTTTAAAAAATAAAATAAAACTGACTTTGTAGATTACAACATCTGAGTGAATCCTATCGAATTACTTCTCAGTTGTACAAGGCAGTTTTGCAAAATAGAAGGTATTTGGAAGAATTTTTGACAAGTATACTCTGAAGTACTCAGAAACTTAATGCAAATTAATGAACATATTCTGCTTTCAGGTTGTTCTTTTACACTGTGCTGTCCTCTTGGGATTGGCCACAATGAGTGACAACACAGGAGCTAATGCCCAGAGGAACAAATGGGACATAACTTCCCCTTAAATCTTTTGTTTTAGAGCAGAAGAGTTGGGATGGACTTCCTTCCCCTGTTCTTTGTGTCCTGCTGGATGAGCCAGCAGCACTGTGTGCACGGGCAGAGGATGGGCATTGCTCACTGTAGCAGTGCTGCTGGACCTTCCATCCTGACCCCACTGCTGTGTTTATGGAGCAGTTCCTGCTGTGGCTTCAGGTGCAAGCTAATACAACCTGCAGAGCTTGCTAGCCTGGGCATTGCTCACTTCTGGGCTTTGCCTTGGCTGACATGTCTCAGTTGTTTAAGGCTGATGCCCTGAGGGGTTGCAGTAATTTCCCATTTATTCTGAAGTGTGTTTTCATTTCACGGATGATGCGCTGTTCTGTTGCTTTGAATGAAAAGTATAAGCCCTAGGCTGTCATGGTATGGCCCTTGTCTATATTTCAGGCTTGTTTTCTACTGTGCTGGCAGTTGTATGTCATGTTCAACTCATGGTTAATTTTATATACAGGATTTTCTGATCTGCAGGACGTTAGCAAACACTTGCAAAAATGGAAGACAACTGTTGTTCTTGTGTGTGTGGTGAAGAATTTTCTGTGTCAGCAGCTAAATGGTTAATTGTGGTTATAATTCAGAATGGGCCACTAGTTTAAAGAGGATAGCTGAGACTATTTAACTGTACTGGAATATTGTAGACTTCAAGTAGAGCTAAACAATTGCAGGCTTAAAACTGTTCTCTGCTATAATTTTGTTGTGTCCCCTAAGCAGTCATCCACAAATGGTTAGATCCCTGGAGGTGTAATTTGTGTTTGAATAAGAAAGTTTTGGGGATAAAAACAGATGGCATCTTTGCTTCTAGTTTGTTTGTTTGTTTGTTTTTTCTTTATGAAGCTACTAAGAATGTTAAATTCTGGAGGCAAAAGCTAGCTCTGAAGTGTGTGCTGAGATGTGTGTTTTCCTGACTTGACTCTCTATGTAGTCAGTGTGGTACTTCTTAAGCCTCAGCCGTGTTATCCTGTGGCTTAAGCAACTAACCTTGTGAGTTGCTATATTTAGAAAAGTCAGATGTTAAATTTTCTCTCAACAGAAAATCTTTAAAGCTGGAGATACTAACCAGGATGGGCAGCTAGATTTTGAAGAATTTATGCAGTATCTTAAAGATCATGAGAAGAAAATGAAACTGGCGTTTAAGAGCCTGGACAAAAACAATGATGGTATGCTGTTATTTTGTGTTCAAACATTTGAAGAAACTGTTTTTAGAGTTACCTTGACTCAAATTCTGTTTAAATCGGAGACCAACTATTTTGTGTGGGAATCCTCTATTTCTTTGCCCAAATAGGAGCACAGTTACTGTTTACTGTACCTTCCATGTTACTTTATCTGGAGGTCTTTGCTTCCCAGACAGTGAAGCCATAGTGAAGTTACTGTGTATCAAGTACAGATAAAATAGTAGCTAACTTACCGTATGTTTGTATCTTATTTGGGTGGAGGATTTTTATGTTCTTACCTTTGCTTTTTTCATATAGTAGATAATAATTAAAATAAAATTCATTTTAAATTATCTTTTGCTACTGTGTGGATGTTAAATATATTTAGAATCATAGAATGCCTTGGGCTGGAAAGGACTTCAAGGATGCTCCAATCCCTCTGCCCAAGGCAGAGTTGCCAACTGCTAGATCAGGTTGCCTGGGGCCCCATCCAACCTGGCCTTAATCACCTCCAGAGATGGGGCATCCACAATCTCCCTGTGCAGCCTGTTTCAGCACCTCACCATTCTCTCAGTGAATAAAATTTCCCCATGACATCTAAAGGCGGAGAGATTCAAATGAGTTTAAATCCATTTCCCTTGTCCTGTTACCTGTGTAAAAGGTTGATTTCCCTTCTATTTATAATCTTTCTTTTAAATATTGGAAGGTCACAGTGAGGTCTCCCCACAGCCTTCCCTTTTCCAGACTGGGCAAGCCTTGTTTCTTCAGTCTGTCTTCATAGGAGAGGTGCTCCATCCCCGATGGCCTTTTCAAGTAAGATGGGGAGCAGATTGGCAGCTAAGTTAGTCAGCTCCTTTAGGACGCTGGCATGCATGTTGTCTGGCTCCACAGGCTTGTACAGGTTCAGTCTTGTGAGGCAGTCTCAGACTAGTGTATTAAACTCAATGGACTCCATATTGTATATATTCATTATCTTTTTTTTCTTTATGTTTCAAGGAAAAATTGAACCATCAGAAGTAGTCCAGTCCCTCAAGATCCTGGGCATAAACATTTCAGAGAAGCAGGCAGAAAAGATCCTGCAAAGGTCAGGAATTAATATTCTGAGCTTATTTGCATTCTTTATACTTTTTTTGTAATTCAGAGAATGCAATAATTGAGAGGATTTATAGCTTTGAAATCATGTTGGTACCTTTGGTAGCACATATAAGAATTCTTTCATTCCATCTGTTCTTGGGTTATAGATGGATTAGCCACCGTTTTAGCATATCGTTATGGGAGAGGGATGTTCATACCTCATTTTGTATAAATACTGTTGATAGAGACAAAGGCTGTGTTTTGTTTTAAAATGGAGAGTGCTCAGTACCCTTGGATAAGAAGTATACGGTATTTACCCTTGAAGTCTCCATGTATTTATTCTCTGTTGACCAGATCATTGTGACGACCAATATTTAAAATAAAATTCGTTTCCTAATCTTGTTTTGTTTTGTTTGTTTGTTTTTAGTATTGATGCTGATGGAACAATGTCAGTAGATTGGAATGAGTGGAGAGATCATTTTATGTTTAACCCCGCTACGGACATAGAGGAAATAATCCGATATTGGAAACATTCCACTGTAAGTTCAACTTTATTTTATTTAGCACCGCTCTTAAGGTTGTTTCTGTTGGGGTCATTTCTAGTATTGAGCATAATCATAGTTGTATTTATGCATTTAAAAGATTCTTTGGTTTTCCTTTTCACTTAATGTCCTCCCATTTACCAGCAAAAAAATGTAATGTGAATTTATTTTGAACAAGAACTTTTGCTTATTTACCTTCTAATTGTCAGTACTTCCTAGGAAGAAATCCTGATCTTCCCTTGGTGACACTCAATAGAAGGGAACTTATTTCCATATTAAACATTCTTTCACATTACATTACATTCTTACATTCAGTACTTTTGAGGTGTTGAGCGTTTTAACTCTTACATTGAAGTCAGTTCAGTAATTGCATTTTTGTCGTGACGTTACCGTTACCATAAAACCACAGTTGTCTTGTCAGTAACATGTTCTTATATTCTTTTGTACTAAAGAATTTCATTTAAGAAAGATAGGATGTATAGCAATAAGCAGACAGATTCTTAGGTTAGTGTTGTGTGAAGGTCTTAGCACGTCAGTGGCTGACTTTAATCAACAAATAATAAGGTAAGTGAGCCAGTAATAATCCACTTGGCTTTGTTTTCCTTGTAAAGGGAAGGGTAGTCCATATAGTTAGAAAACAATCTGTGAAGTTAGGTGAAGATGAATTTCTTTGATATCTCTTTCTTAGCGATACTGATTAATACCTTGAGGGATTGGTCAGCACTTCATAGTAAAAAGCAGTCTGAGATGTGAAATCTTAGAGCAGCTCACACTGTACAGATTGAATTCAGATGTGCTTGCTGAATGTCTCCTTGTTTGCTGCAGAAAAGCACTTGGAGCTTTGTGATCAGATAATCCTGGTCCCAGCTTGTGTAGTGAAGAATGCTTTTGCTTTAAAAACATACCTTGTATCACTTTTGAATATAAAATCTTTTTCTGTTGTTATGGAATGTCCTTAGTTATTCTTAATGAAAAAGTTTAGAGGCCTCCTGTGATATTCCAATTTGGGGTCAGTTATGACAGTTATCACAGCAAGCAAAATCCAGCTACACAGTAATACAGCTGGTGTTTCAGATAAGAGCAGATGTGAGAGGTCACGTGCCTGGCTGACAGCTCTTCAAACTGCTTGCTTTTTTAAATTGTGTACTTCTGTAATGATATAAGTGTATTATTTTAATTGGTGTCAGACACTTCTGAGCAAATAAATTTAGGAGAGATTTATAACAAACCTGAGAAAACAAAAGTTAAAGCTAGATTTAGTCATCGAAGTTGCATTTAGGGCTCATTAGACATAACGTTTGAACTTTGGTAGCAGTATCTGTAAAATATAGTATCTGTAAAATCTATTTTTTTATATATATTTGTATATATGTATTTTGAGAGTTCTGATTATGTCTACATGACTTCATTTGTTGTTGAGTATCCGAAAATGCCTTGTTTGGAAATCATGAATGCCAGAATGACAAAAAGATTTTCTCAATCTGTTTCATGTTCAATACCCAGAGTAGTTATATCTTGTCGGATATGTGTCTTTATGCATAATCTGCATACTGCAATTCTTACAGTCCAAGTGAGCAAGTCAGTCGTCAGCCTACTTAAGAGATTTCACTGGTGTGCAGTGTCTGAACGCTACTGAAGTGAATTTGTTAGTTAACAGACTTTCTGGTCGGTACATGTTGTCAGTTATTGAAACATTCCTGATTCTTTATAGGCTTTCTTAATGCATAATATTTGGTACGTATACTGGTACATTGTTCTGCTTTGATCATGCTTATAAATTATGTGAAGGATGAAGGATCCATTAAGTGACATGTACAGTTAGTACAGACTTCAGTGATAAACATGTCCAAAGCATAATACTGGAATGTACTTCGATCAGATTGAATGGTGATGCAAGCATGCAACTGTTAGTGAAATGTCAAACTTGTGCAGCTGAACAAAAATAATTAATATCTATTTCAGAGCAACTGATAATGAGAAGGAACTTTCATTGAACTGTCATTTTATGAGCTAGTACGCATCAGCTACTGGGAATTGAATATTCTGATATATCAACTACAAAATTATTAGTTTGAGATGTCAGCGTGGGGGAGAAAAAACCCCACGTATGTGTGAATAATTAGCTTGAGAGAGAAATCTCTTGTTAGTGTCCTTAGAGATTACCAAGATAATCCTAGGAGACTGTTTGGTGAAAGGTTAGCATTGACAGCAAGCATATGAACCTTAGTGCTCTCTGAAAACGTTTACTGATCATGACAGGATGTCTTTGTTTGGGTCATACTCAAGACAGAAATTTGTCATAATTTTTAATGATGATGGTGCAATCTTTGAAATGGTGGGTATGTGGTATATTGCTCAATATCTGTTTTGAAGGAATTAAAAATACTGTTCATCCAATAGCAGTAGCAATCCATAGCAAGTTGATTTTTTTTTTTGAATGTAAATTTGTTTTTTTTTTAATGTTGAACTAGCTTTTTATTTACATATTCTCGGGTAGTAGGTTAATTTGCAATTAGAACTATTGATAAAATTAAGGTAGTGGAATAAGATGGTTATTTACACTCCTTTGCTTTGGATTCTAATAGGTGCTGGATATTGGAGATAGTTTGACTGTTCCAGATGAGTTTACAGAGGAAGAGAAAAAGAGTGGACAGTGGTGGAAACAGCTCTTAGCAGGAGGAGTGGCTGGTGCTGTCTCTCGAACAGGTACAGCACCTTTAGATCGTCTAAAAGTAATGATGCAGGTAGGTGCAATGTCTAAGAACTCTTTCATTTCTGTTGTATCATTTCAGTTTGAGACCTGTTACAAAAAGCTGATGGCCAAATACGATGTGTAAATTCTAGAGATCTAGTCATATTTTAACAGGTTCTGTATTTTGTACCCATTAGAGTGTTTTCCACACTGATACTGGCAAAAATGTAAGCCGAATATTACCCTACTTGTGCAATTAAAATACAATCTTCAATGGGTGAATGTTTTCTTTTTGCTAGTTGATTTATGACTGTCTGCTTAGGTGGTGAGTTTTACCAGCTAATTATAGCACTGTTCCTTACTCTGTTTTCTGTTGTGGTTTTTTTTTTTTTTTCTTTTTTAGGTTCATGGTTCAAAGTCAAACAAAATGAATATTGCCAGTGGTTTTAAGCAAATGTTGAAAGAAGGTGGTGCTCGGTCACTCTGGAGGGGAAATGGTGTAAATGTTGTGAAAATAGCTCCTGAGACAGCTATTAAATTCTGGGCTTATGAACAGGTAGGATGCTAAATCGGAAATGGAAGTAGTAGTATGTAAAATACTGCTTCATTTTTGCTGTTTATTATGTGCACTGTTGTATTATATAGGAGTTCTTGTCATGGTTGGGGTTTCGTAATACTAAATTAGAGTAACTCAGGTTTAAAATAGCCTATACATTTTCTGCTAGGTAAAATCTTGTTTTGCTAATTTGACCATTAAATTATAAGCAGCGTAGGTTAAATCTGTCATTAATTTTAAACTGTTCTTTAGTTTTCATAACTTTGTGATGTAGTGTGTTAATCTCATTTTTAGCTTCAAAGTGAGAACAACTGAAACCTTAGCGTGTTGTACTAGCTGGGCTTGCATAGGATTCTTTTTAAGTCAAATATCATGGTGCTGCATAAGATGCCCTCACCCTGGATTTCAGAGTTATATTTACCTCAGAATCAGCTTTACACATCATGTTAAGGCCTAATCCTCCTTTAGAAAATGAACTACTCTTCTGGTATAGTTAACTGATTTTTTTTTTTTTCCTCAAGTAATACTAAAATAATATATTGTGTGTTCTTGTACAACAGTGAAATAAAAGCAATAAAAACAGGTCAAATAAATTTTGGGGTACTGCAAGACTGAATGGCAGATGTAGATTCCATAGAGAAACTGTGAGCATTCTGCTCCTCCCTCTTGCCCAGCCTTTTGGGAGTAGATGTTGGATGCATTCCTGCATGATGGTGTTTGCCTTCAATGATACTATATTGTACAGCTCTGTCGGTGCCCTTGTGAAGATGTGAGCTGAGCTTCAGTTTTCCAACTGAAGATTGTGATGTGCAACGGAGTCAGAGCCCTCTTTGTCTGGGCAGTGCAGCGTAGGCTATTTGTGGAGTATTGGTCAGCACTGCAATGTGCCCTTAATGTACAGGATGTTTGCATGTTAGCATATTTATTGTTTTTGTGAAGCATTGATGACAGAGTTGCAGTAAGGATAGTGCTAACTTTGTTGGTTTTGTAAGTGCAATTGTTATTATATGAAAAAATAAGTGAAGATTGAAAAGACACGTTATACTGTAATCCTAACTCTAGTGGAACTCTTGCATCTCCTAAAAAGCGTGTGATATTTTATGTACTCTGCAGTATAAGAAGTTACTCACTAAGGATGATGGAAATTTAGGCACCATTGAGAGATTTGTATCTGGTTCTTTAGCTGGAGCAACAGCACAAACTTCTATTTATCCCATGGAGGTTAGTAACAGCATTTGCTTTCTTTAGAGACTGTCAAATGTCTGGTTGGGTGTTTTTGTACTTGAAGGTATTGTAGGAATTCTTACATGTTCTTATATTCGATATCGTTATTTTTACTTTGAACTTCCTTTCAGAATTTCAGTGCTAGACATTTTAAATAGATACTGATAGCTGTCATTTTTCTGTATGTGTAGCTGTTCTTTTAAGATATCTTTTGCTTCTTAAAAGTTGCTGGGAGTTCAGGTGTTGATATCACTTCTCTCTGTGCATTCACCAGAAATCTTGTAGTGTATGTTTGCAGTTTGTGAGAATGTACTTTAGAAATGCGCTATTTAATGCATCAAACCTAGTTTGGGAAAAGGAATCCTATAATGTGTTTAACATAAAGTACATATTCAGACTAGTTTCTGAATTAGGCCTAAATCTTTCACAGTGCGTATGTAAGCAAGGAATGGCCTTGTCTGGAGCACAGCTGATGAAGTTGTGTGGTAACTGAGAGCTGGGTCAGATGGGGGCCTGAGTGTGGAGGGGGAGTAAAACAGCTACAGCAGAGGCTTGATGGATTAACTGGTCTTTCCTCTATAGGACGTAGTCCGAAAATAATAGAAATAAATTGTAAGCTAGTGTATGTTATTATTTGTGGTGTTCTGCATTTCATGATAAGATCTCAAAAAACTTTCTGCTAGCCAGCCCTTAACAGTAGTCATTGTAAAGAAGACTTGAACTTCTAAATGAAAAGCACTTCTAGAAAACTGAATAAGCAGATATGCATTGTGTTTTACTATAATTATAAACTACAGTAATAAGTATGTATGTAACTAAGGCTACTGATTCTCCTCTTCAGGTTTTAAAGACCAGATTGGCTGTGGGTAAAACAGGGCAATATTCTGGGATGTTTGACTGTGCTAAGAAGATCTTGAAAAGAGAGGGTGTTAAGGCCTTCTACAAAGGCTATATTCCTAACATTTTGGGTATAATTCCTTACGCTGGCATCGACCTTGCTGTTTATGAGGTGAGTTCTGATCACTGAATGTAATGTAATGTTAATATAATGTGTACTAGTTGATTTGTGAACAGAATAACAGTTACTCAGCTACTGTTACTCAGATCTGTGTTAGTCAGATTTTTAATATTCTTGTAATGTTGCAGTTGCCCTTCATTTAAAACATATAAATGGGAACTGCTGCAGAACTTCCACATTTTTCATTTTTTGCCTTCCTTGGAGGGATCCCTGTACAGATAGATCTAACTGTTGCATGTAAGGGCCTAATGTGCAGCGCTCCTTTCTTGTACTCATATCAACTTACCTGTCCTGAAACTATGCTAATCTTTTGCTATTTTTGATTTCTAATTGGTCTACAGTGATTTCTATTCCTTGTGTATATTTACATGACCCCCTCCCTCTGAGCAGAAACACGTAAAAATACAAAGCATCACACAGTCCTCTGGGGAATGTAGTTCTTCTCTTCTGAGGCAGGTATACCTGGAACTATCGATCATCCATGCAGCTAGAGCATTAACTCTTTATCTCTCAATACACTACATAATGTTATGATGTGGAATATCAATAATATAACAAAAATTATAAAACCATAACAACGTGTCAACAGAATTCTTTGTAGCTGACATGTAGTTCTTGTGAGGAGTTTGAAATGCTGTGCTGTTTCCTTTAAAGAGGAGCTGGCACCTCTTATACTCATCAGCACCAATTAAAATGTTTTATCTACCTTCAGTTACTGAGTGTTGCTTTAAAATATGTCAAGTAACTTAATACTTCTGTGTGGAGTAACGGACATGCCTAGCTGTGTGAGCTTTTGTTGTGCCTGGTGGCGTGCTGGGTCGTTCATTCCCAAGTATTAACTAGAGCGTGGGCACTACTGTCTGTTGCTGTGTTTGGATATTTAAAGGATTTTTTTCTTGGAACTGACTGCTTTAGTCTGCAGTCCTTTATCACGTGAACAAGTTTTTATCTGTAGCCTTTACTCTGGTCCTGCATGTGTGCTTTTAGTGACCTTAATTGCTTTTCCAGGATGGAACACGTAACAAATCTTAAGACTAACCGTATATTTATTTGCTGAATGCAGATATCTTGTCTTATTATTTAATCTTTTATCTTGACAGCTTTTAAAGACTACGTGGCTAGAACACTATGCATCAAGCTCTGCTAACCCAGGGGTTTTTGTGTTGTTGGGATGTGGTACTGTTTCTAGCACATGTGGGCAGTTAGCCAGTTACCCACTTGCTCTTGTCAGAACACGCATGCAGGCTCAAGGTGAGTCCCATTGTTCTGGAAATGTTTGTGTTCTCATTTAAATAACTTTGTGACAGCTGTAGGAGGGATGTTTATATTGGGGGAGGGGGGAAGGAAGCTTGAGAAATTGGGAGCTTATCTAATATGTAGGTGAGTAATGCATTTCAGTGGGATTTAGGCACGTGGATCTCTCTAGAATGTCTGGGGGTTAAAGAGATTTGCTATGAAGACAAATTTTAATTGTTGGCCCTAGATATGATAAGCTAGCTACCCAGTTGTTTAATACTTGCTGAAGAATTGTGATATTACTGGAACCGTTGAATAACACTGTCTTCTTATTTTAGCCTCTGTAGAAGGAGCTCCACAGCTAAACATGGTTGGTCTCTTTCAAAGAATTATTGCTACAGAAGGACTCCAAGGACTTTATAGGGGCATAGCCCCTAATTTTATGAAAGTTCTTCCAGCTGTCAGTATCAGTTATGTTGTGTATGAAAAAATGAAGCAGAATTTAGGAATAGCATGAAATTAAGGAAAAAGGTGAGATATTTCTAATTTCGTTGGAAATTATCAGAACAAAAATGATTTCTCAAGTAATCTGTTCTAACTATTAGAGAATTTATGGAGAGATGCTGCAACTTCTGTTTTTATCCTCAACTGGGAGGAAACTTTCTTAATTTCTAGTTCACCATTCATAAACAGATACCTATATTGCACTTTAATGTCACTGAATTGAGAAGAAAGAGCCTGTATCTTTAAATCAACTGTATGTCTTTATATTTATATAATCATGTGTATTTTATTCTTTTTGTCTTCTCTAACTGAATTTGTCTCAGATGAAACCAAAGGTAGAAGTTCATACTGCCTTGATACTGAATATATGAAAGTGACTTTTGTCATGCTGCCTGTCCTCAAGCCATTCACAGATCACATTTTGCACTTCTAGAAGTAAGCACTTAGATTGTCTTCAAAAATAACTATATTCTGAAAACTTTTACGTTAGATACAGGGAGGGATAGAGTGACATGTTAAATGTAGCTCACCATCTTTATCTTTAAGCTCACCTGTTTTTAATTTAAAGAATGAGACCAAGAAACTACTGTTCCATGGTATCTAGAATACCTCAATTGATTTACGTGGTGTTTTTTGTAATGTGGTCAATGATTTTGATATCTTACTTCTTTGGACCTGCTTTTGCGCTTGTAAATGCTGGCATGACAAGCTATAGATTACAGTTACATGTTTTACAGAATCACAATATACAGAAACAGAAAAGGCTACTGGGTTACTGGATCCATTCCTTCAGGTATAAGTTGCTGTTTAAAAATGAGATGAAGGATCTGGTATCAAGCTAATAACAAATTAGCTATTGGTTCTGTTAGAAGAAATAAACTGATTTAGTCAAGAACTCAAGCTCATCAAAAGAGCAAAATGCTTCTTGTTCTGCACTCAGTTTCTTCCCTTACTCTCAAAGGGTTACAGTCCCCTATGTGCTTTTAGCAAGTAAGGGATTGTGTTATTATGTAAAGTTTTTAAGGGCTTGTTGTGAAGGATAAATCCACTTTCCCTTACAGTCTTCTGTGCACTGTGTGTGCTGACTGTGTATGAAATTTGGGTCATAAGATACTGAAGCATTTTGTCACAGGGAACTTATAAGTGCTTAAGAAACAGTTCCTCATTTAAAGAAAAAAAACAAAGCAGCACTTCCTCCATGTAGAGAGTAGATATTTCCATGTATAAGCCACTTCCTTTTTTTTATTTTTATTTTTATTTTTTTTTCCTGGAGGGGTGTGGAATTGGGGCTGGTGGTGTGATTTTTCCTTTTTCAGTTGCCTTCAGTCCCAGATACTGAGATAAGAATAACTACTGCAAATTCCCTTGTTATGCTTTTTCTGCAGTTTGTATAGTGTCTTAATTCTGAACTTAAAATAATCCTAAATTTACAAAGATACTTTATATTCATCTTGACCTTCAGTTCTTCTCTCTGACCACTTCCTAAAATTGGATTACTGCAGGAAGAACTTTGTTCCTGTGCTGTTCCTATAAGGCCTTTGAAGATCAGTGTGTATGCACAAAGGCAGACACACACACAACTGCCCCATACGTATGTGCATGTTTATACACAAGATCAAGCACATCAAGTGCCCCTTGTTCCATGTACAGAAGACTGGGCTGTTTTCTTCAGACAGAAGGTCAGGTGTATATCTGTGTTTAGTGCTTCCATGGTTGCTGGTTTTTTCTTCATAAACTGATACATGACTTTGTAAGATTTGTATTATAATGTTTTATCAGATTTTAGAAAATGACAGCTTTGGCTGTGTTTTTTGGCCTTCAGTTTATGGAAACCTTGGACTTTGCACATTTTTAAACTGAGAAGTCATTCTATCAAAATCACCCATGTGAACAAAGCCTTTCTGGTCTGAGCGTTTCTTGGTTTGCCAACATCTTTGTATCTTGTGGGAATTGTGAGATCAGTGATGTTTCTCAGTCATTTTGTCTGACTGACCAACGAGCCAATGTACTGCATGTGTGATGACTTGAGAAATTTATATCTTCCAGACTTGGTCCTTTTTTTTTTTATAGTGTGCAAGTGCCATTATGAATATTGAAAATCATGGTGGTGATGTCAAACAAAAGAAAAGATGGAGTCTTCTTCGAATTTTCATTATGTGCCTCTGTGATGACTGTTCAATTATATATACTTTGTCTCTTAAGAAATTAATGTTTACTTTTTTAGCTATATAAAATTACCAGTTTCTAATAAATGTTCATTTCCTTATCTGGCTCAAGTGTGCTGATCTTTCTTTTATTGGTGACATTTCTTTTATTGTGTTATAGGTATGCTATTCATTGTAAAAGAAAAGTAAAGGTAATTTATCTAATGGTGTTTTTAAGGCTAGCTGGTACTTCATTTTTGCTTCATATTTGGAAATATTGTTTGAGATATTAATAGTTGATTATCATTCCATCAAAAAAACCCTCTCATCGTTTAATGGAAGATGAAATAATGATCAGTATTTTCTGCTTGTTCACTGGGCAGTGTAACACGATTGTACCTGCATGACTGAATTCTTAATATCAGGAAAATGTTTGCTGTGTTCTTGCTGTTTATTTTCTTACTTCTAAGTGAAAGGGTCAATATAAAGCCTTTTCAAGGTAATTGTCTTAATTAACTCTACTTATGTAGCATGTTTATCTTCCTAAAAGCATGGTAGGTAGCTTTGACACCCCCGAGTTTTTCACACTAATGCAATAGTTAAAGAAAACTGTAAACAAAGCCTTAGGGAGGCTTTTCTTGTCTCTGACTAATGCAGATAATCTTCTTGTAAAAAATAAGGTTTAGAGGTTTCATTTTATATATAAACTATTTCTAAATTAAAAAAAAATAAAAAGAAAAGAGACGTTTGGTTCTACTTGAGACAAGAATGCTTTTAACAGAGTGAAAATTCTTTGCAAATGTTAGGCTGTCCATGATCTGTCTCATAATAATCAAGCAGTGATCTCAGTGTCCGAGTTGCATGGTCCTTCCCACCTCCCCAGGGAAGAAAATCTGTCCCACTGCAATGTGTGTATTTACGGCGTTACTCCCAAATTAACCTGTTGGGACTCTGAATTCTGCATTCCTGATACTTTTTTTTGAAGTACTGGACCTGTTTCATGGATAGTACTATGGACAGTTTGTTTCAGACTGTTCAGATCTGCTCTGCCTATATTTCTCAGTGCACAGCTCTGTAACAGTTATTTCTAACTGCTTGCTGCTACACGCATCTTATGCTGAAAGTGCACATTCAAATACAGTCAAACTATGGACCGGGCTAGGATGGCGCAGTTCTCACCTTTGGAAAATATTCTGATTGTCATCCTGAAGTTTGTTATATGTGGGTCAGGGAAAACATAATGGTAAGCAGCCGTCATAGCTGTCATTCATCAAACTTGTTGCTTTAGCTTTCAGCATGTTCCACTGATGTGTTATCATAACCGCTATTGAAGTAAAGCAGTTGCAAGGTGCACTCTGAGTTCTTAGATTAGTTGTGACAGATTTGTTGGCTGCTTTCTCCCTTGCCTTAAAATGTTCAGTCTGAGACATTCTAAGTAGTACCATCCATGTTATTTGTCTGCATTTCAAGACAGATATGTACAGGGATCATCTCTGCATGATGTGGAAAATACTGCTTATAATTTGGTACTGCCTCTTCAGTTGAAGATTTACACCCTCTTCATGCTTGTTTCATGTTACTAATAAGTTAGTAAGTTCATAGGCAAAGAAAAGCTTTCTTTGTTTTTGCTTTGTGGTGTGTGTCAGGCATCAGTGCTACTCAGTAACATTAGAACCAGGAAGTACTTCAGTTCCAGCTTGGAATTGAGGGCTGCCCTTTTCTTTTCCCCTCCTGTTGATTGGGGTGGACAGAATGCCTCTGCTCCAGAGGCTGTAGTAGTGGTATCCTTCACAGTTGCACCAAGCCAGGCCCATGCTGCCTTGCCTGTCTGGTAATGGAAATGCTAAGAACAATGTATGCTGAACCCAGCTGGGCAGTTTTCTGCAAAAGAACACTGGGTGCTGCATCATTGGTCAGGTGGAGCTGGGTGTGCAGCTGCCTCGCGGCCAAATCAGCCTTCTGAGGCACAGGTGGAGATAAACAGAGCTCAGAACAGCAGTTCAGTGATCAGAGCTGGCTTTGTTTGTCTGCAGCAGAGCATATCAGTGTGTTGTCAGTCCTTTATAATGTTTGAAGGTAAGGATGTATGAAGGCAAGGAGTGTGTTACAGTAATGTTGCAGTTCATAAACTACTGATGTACAGGAGGTCTTAACTTCCAGGCTGTTTGTTATGTAAGGAAGTCTGGTTTTAAATGCTTCTCTCTGTTATCCAGGCAGTCCTGAGAATGGCTTTTGAGGCTTAAATTAAAGCAAGATACTAACATAAACTATTTTGTGGAGCATGTAATTGGTGAGGGCTGTGCGTATTCAACACAGCTGTTTTAGTATATTGGCAGCCCTGCTTTGTGAATTCTTTCCATGTTCAAAGCGAGGCTGGGGTCAGAAAATTGAGAAATTGCTTTGTATTTTGTCAATAACTCTGAAATTCAGAGTATGCACTGTGTTTCATCAGGTAAGTAATTGCATGAGTTCTGTATATCTAAGCTCTTAGGCTGCTTTGTGGAATAGTCAGCAATGGAATCTAGCATGTATTATGTGTGCATTTAAACCTACGTAGTATGCATAACACGTACAGATGTATGTTTTCATATATGTGTAAAGCGTTTCCCTCTCTGTACAGTTTGTGCATCTCTGCTGTGCAGTGGCTGGAGTCGCTCCCAAAACTGCTGTTTAATTGAATGATCTTAAAGCAGCAAGGCTGTCCCTGCAGGTGTTTCCTCTGCTAGCTCAAAGTATGAGGCTGAAGTAGCCATTAAGTTCTCTTAAATAATGTTGGTAGTGCACAAGCTGAAATCCAGATTGTTTTGTGCCCTGTAGACTCTTGCGAAGCAGAATGTCAGTATGTCTTTGGAATAGGCTGAGCCAAAAGCTTTGTTGAAAGATGTAAGTACAGTGGATGAACTTTTGAGTGGATAAACCTGTTGTCTTACAACTCTGCATTTTGCTAACATTTGACCCATAGTTTAGCTCTTGCTCGAGCACTTGCATGGAAGGGAAGCACTCATTATAAAGCAAATGCAGTATGTTTTCCAATCGTTAATAATTGATTCATGTGTGAACCAGTCTCCGTAGTGAGCTTCAGCAGCCCCCTTTGTGCATGGATGAAATGCGTGGCTTCAGATTGAATTCCAGCAGTGCCACCTACTGTTGTATTCTAGTACTGATTTGAGAGGAGGAACAGCTTGTCTAAACAAAACATTCGAGTGAATTCCTTGGAGATATCTCTGCAACAAACAAAAACAGTTTGTAATAATGCAGCACAAACCCGTTTGAGCCATATTTTTAGTTGTGAATTACTGTAGCATGTGGGCACAATAACACTTGAGGGTGAATTACAAAAAACAAGAATCATCATCTCTGCTTTGAGTAAGGTAAGGATAAAATCCATAGCTAATATCAAATGTCGTGGCTCTCTTTACTTTTAATGAAAATCATTTGAAATAGAAAATCTTTTTTTTTTTTTTTCTCAGAATGCTTTTTAAATGTAAAAATCCCAGTAAGATCTGCTGGCATGTAGAAAGGTTTTTACCAGTATGTGACTTAAAAGTAGTTGGGTACAGCATTTCTTGATTACATTTGAAGAGTACTACATGGAATCACAGAATTGTACGGGTTGGAATGGACCACTAGAGATCATTGAGTCCAACAATTAAATATTTCTTAATGATACTGGGACGAGGTCTGCGCTGAAGGTCATGTTAGCTCTAAACAACATTAAAACTTATATGAATGAAGGCAAGTAGAAAACTTCTTGCTAAATGTTACCAATTTTACAGCATCATGGTGCAGTCACACATTTGTCTTATGGACACATGGAGCTTGAAAATGTACAGCATCTCTGGGTGTAGTCCAGACCCCTCTTTTGTCTCCATCATTGGATTTCAAAACAAATACCCTTCTCTTTACAGCCTACCTATGTGCTTGATGCATCTCATGACTTCCTGTCCACCACTCCCATCCCATTCTCATTCTAATTATACTTAATTGAAGGGATTAAATTTGTGTCTTTCCTGCTGTGGAATGAAGTGTATGTTCATCAGCATATTGGAGCATGTGGCTGTATCTCTGAAGCCATCCTTCTGAAAATACACAGATAAAAAAGGGTTACCTTTGTCCTGTACTAGGGGCAGTCATTCATATTCTGTCAGTTGCTGATAAGGTTTCTGCTGTCGGTTCCAAGGCTGCTTGCAGTACAGAGGAAGGAGCTGTGCTTTAGTATTTCTTTCCCATGTGCATAGCTTATTTCTCTCTAGCTGGGGAGATCTTGAAAAGGCTTCACTGGAGAAGAAAAATGTAATTGCAACTTTTGACCTTGTGATGAGGAGAGATATGGAGTTGTGACTCCTACGTCATCACAGTGAACTGCTTTTGTTATGAACAAGATGTTAGGAAAAATCAGTCAAGTTGTGCTGTTCTGGATGGAAAATGGAGTCCCCCCCCAAACTTCTCAGTTTGCCCACACAAAAGCCTTCTGCTGCTGGGGGACCAGTAGTGGGTCCCCTTGACCGTATCCCAGCCCCTGAGTTATCTGCACTTAATGAATGTGGGGCAGTGCGTGTATCGGATACATCTGACTCATAAATGTTTCATTTGCTTTTACCAGTCAGCCCGGATTTGGCAGAAGGTTGTGTCTTGTGTGGCATGAGAAGGTCTGTGAGTGAAGTGTTGCATTTCTCTGCAGGGAATTGGAGCCGGAGCAGGAGCGCTTCTGCACCACTCCTAGGCACTGCTGTTCCCTTGAAGTTACTTTGACTTAGACATCAAATGCTGCTCACTAGTCCCATAAGGAGTATCTGGTTTTAGTTCATTGCTTCTCTTTTTTCTAGCCTGGGGAAAAGGGATAAAGTGGAAGATTTGCTGTGAATTCTTATCTGTTCCTGCAGGCTGATGGTTAACATCCATGCTTCACTGTGTGGCCTTTGCTGGACTGTAATCTGATGGCACTCATCATTTCCACAGTGTGACCCTGTGGCAGGAAGCTGTGATCCCACAGGCAGCTCGGTAGACAGATTCCCATCTCAGCCCTGCTCCTGCTCCTCAGCCTCAGCTCCTGGTCCGTTTCTATGCAGTTGGGTTTGGGGCAGTGCTGCTGCGGTGCACCTCCTGTTCTGCTAAAAGGAAATCACAGCCTCGGCAGCTCTTACTCAACTAACACAGCTTTATTTGCAGGGCTGTCTGCTGGTTCAGTGTAAGGTGAATAATACTGCAGTGCACAGCCTCCGATGTTAATGAAAGCGGTCGTGTTCAAGAGCAGGCTGATGGGAGAGATTCATAGGAATCTTAAGGGCAGTTTTCCACGTGGGGAGGGGAGCGTGGCTCCTTGCCTGATCGTGGGCTCTAGTCCTTCCTCCAGCTCCTCTGTAAGTGATGGCTGCGTAGAGCACTAGAGGAGAAGGTTCAGAACCCGCCATTTTGCTGCTGGAGCGAAAGAGAAGCAGAAAGCCGCAGCGTCTGAACAGCTGAAGTACCCCGGCGCTGGGACCGAACGCGCTTGAAGAACCGCGGGTCGCGCCGTGCCGGCTGAGGGCGGAGTGGGGGGCGGTTCCCGCGCCGTCCGCCAGAGGGCGCTCGGCGCGCTCCGGCGCTGTGCGCGCGACTGCCCGAGGCGCGCGCCGCTCCTCAGGCGCGCGGCCGCTCACAGCAGTGCTGTGTGTGTGCTCGACGGAGGACAGGTGATGTTCTGGAAAGATGTGAGGAAAACAAGAGTTATGAGAGTGAAAAGGAGTTTAATGCAGTGGGATGTAAGGGTAAGAACTGCTGCTGGCTGATTTTGTACTAAAAAAAAAAAAAGCCACAAGCTTTGCACAGTAGCTCCATGAATAACGCCCGATTACGATGTGTGGAACAGACCTGAGGTCCTTTTGGTTGAAGCTGCTGCATAACAAAAGGCAGCAGACTTTTAAGCAGTAAAGCGACCTTGCTGTTAACTAAGAAATCAGGATGTGAATAGAAACCTGTAATTCAGTGCCCAATGGCTTCGTTTAATGTGAACTGCTTTGAAACGTAGATAATGGTGATCGATACGTTACTGATAACAATCTCTAGAACAGACTGAAGTGACGTCGTTGTTATAGCAGCCCTTCAGCTATGCAGTGCCAGGGGGAGGGAGAAAAAGGGATGATGTAAGGAAAAAGAATCACAGGAATTGCGTCTCTAATGTTTGCTCTTAAAATTACGTATATCCTTCTTTCTAAGACTTAATGTACTTTCAGCTTTAGGTTCAGGTGAACCACCTGAAATTTTCTCTTGATTTAGGATGTGGACAGGAACTCTGAATTTAATTGCGGACTTATAATTCACGGTTGCCTGATTGTTTGTTTAAAGAAATATTTTTTCTTTAACGTCAAGATGGAAGAAATTTATCTACTCCTTGTTTCTGTAGCAGCTGCTTTTAACTTGATACTGAATAAGGCGGGTTTGAGGACTATTGGTTGAAACCTCCTTGATGCCTTTGTCAGTTTATGTAGAATTCAGATCGTTTTAAAAACAATTGTTTCTTACATGTAGGAAATATTTAAGAAATGTGACAGTGTGCCTCCTCCTTTTGTGTTGCCTTTGGAGGCAGCTTTCTAGGTGAGCACTGTCACAAAGGGTTTGCTTTCTGCCAGTGTTATCACTGGTAATTAATCAAAGGAACGTGTACTGGCACAGCTTTTGTTTCGTTCGAGCCATGTAAATCATCTCCCTTAGCCAGGCACAGACTGCAGTGCTCAGTGTTGGTGGTATCTTGGGACAATCTATCAGAATTAAATGACCAAGACGTTGAAAACTCGCAGTAATTGTCTGATGCGGGCAGTTTATCTGATAGCAGCTGCCTGGAGGCAGATTTACAAGAAACATGTACTTAATGACGTTGCTATCTCTCTCCTTGTAAGTGACCTTAACTATGAAGGTGAAGCAGAAGTGGGTTCCGGACATGCTTCCTTTGGATGTTTGCCACATTCCTCCCCCTGGCAATGCAGAATAATTACATTTGAAAAGCTGTCTCTGTGTCTTGACAGCATTCATGCAGAGCTAAAGGTATTACACGTCTGGTGAAAATTTTGTTTGAAGAGAACAAAAGTTATACTTAATAATTCAGTACAAAAGATAAAATATTGAACTATGACACTTTCCATCTCTCCCAAACCATGAAGATTTCCAATGACATTTACACTGAAGGACAACACTGTGTTGTGCTTACAGCAGACACACATTTTAGTGGATTGAGAAGTTAGGTAACTTTCCTGAAGTCACAAGAGAAGTCAGTGACCACCAGGAATAGCAGCTGTGCATCTGAGAGCCACAAGACTATCCTTCCTCCTGCACTCATAGAGGAATCAGCAAGAAGAGGAAGGACTTGCTGTGGTTTTGGAGGGGCTATTTCAGTCATTTCAACGATAGCTGCTGAGGAGCAGCACGGGAACACCCTCCATTTACACAGAGGGTGGCAGAGTGGCTCTTGCTGTAAGTAGTTCTAACTTGGCTGCTCTCAGACTGCTTTCAGGTGGGGCCAAATTTTTCCCAAGTAGGAGGAATGGTCAAAGATGAATCTGCTATGGCTCATCTTTGGAGAGAGTATAATTGTTGATGGGGCTGTTGAGTTAAACAAATGAAAAACAAGAACACAACCATTCTATCTAATGCTGATCCATCGTGAGGAGTGAAGTCCTTTGGCTGCTCTTGGCAGAGTTTCTGGCAAAGGAGAAGCTGATAAGGCTCTGCAATACCAGCTTTAAAATCTGTCTTTGGGATAAGCCATAGAAAGCATTTCTGTCTGGTTTATTAGTGATTCTCAAGTACAGTCATTTTTTCCATGGTTAACACCACTTCCCAGTTCTCATCAGTCATCTGTCAGGCTTCTCTCCCCCACTCTCCCTTCAGTCTGCACCATTAGTAATTCTAGCAGCAACTGACAGCATAAGTAATCTCCCTGTGTAAGGGAGATGGGAAATAATGCTTAACATTTAACAGAAGTTGTTCACAAGTCAGTCAGCCCTCTGCTAGCCTGGGTAATTCTCACTGGATGCAGCTGAAGAGGTTGTGGCATGGAGGGTCAAGGCAAGGAGCAAAGTTATGGCACAAATCCTGTCCCCTAACAGAGTAGAATCACGCTATCAACTGAGGAGAAGCAGCTTCCTCTGGTAATTTCTATAGAACTGCATGTGCAGGGTGCTGGGTTGCAGAAGCACCGGGCTGGCACCTGTAGAGCAAAGTCTCAGCCAAGGGCTGGGTTTTGTCAAAATTATAAATTGCCTACACCATATTTCTGTAAATAATGCAAAAACAGTTGCAAACTAGTGAAAGTAACTTTGTATTAACCAGATGAATGTGTTGGCAGGTGAAAGAGGTTATCGTCAATTTTATATTATAGGAAGTCAGCTACATTTTTCTGCAGCTGTAGATTAGCTTCAGTGTTTTAGCTTGGTTTATCTTAAATCATTAATGGTGAACTTTTCTCTATGTTGCTGCTTTGGAACAAAATGGAAATGTCTAAAAAAGAAAGAACCAAGGAGGTGGCATTTAGTCATCTGTTAATTAACATGACAATGCTTTTCTATCGTATACAGCAGAAGACAAAACCACTCCAATTGTCTGATCATTCCATGATGTGGCTTCTGCAGTACTGACCAGCCTGCAGGTCCCCCTCCTCTGGGTGTTAATAGGGAATGACTGTTTCTACCTTGAGTGTACTGCTGCTGGCAGGCTTTTAGGCAGGACTCTGAGCACGGAGGGCTCTTGCTCATGGTGACTTGGAGCAGTCATCTTGAAATTGGGAAGGAAGCAGAAGGTAGGGTGAGCGCAAGTGGAAATGAAAGCGGAAGAGACTGAAAGATAAAAAGTATCTGTGGAAGGAAAGCATGGGTGAGCATAAAGAAAGTGCTGAGTGCAACTTGCTCCAGTGGAAATGTAGCTTACGTTAGCAGCTGGTAAGAGCCAAAGACATTTGGGTTCCCAAATGCATGTGGTCACGCTCTGTCTGGCAATGCCAGCTCAGCTGCAGGAGCCCCAGAGGCCTTTTCAGGAACGACTGGAGCACTGAGGCCACAGCTGACAGAGCTCCACCACTGCTTTATTTGAGTGAGAGAGAACAGAGCCTTGCAAGTGCTTAAGCCCCAGTTGCCAGAGTTTTAGGCCGTTGAGTCTTGTTGAAATGAGTTATTGGGCAGAATTAATTTCTCATTTATCTCAATTCTCCAGGGTTTAAACCCTGAGTTTTCAATATTTTACTATGTCATTTGTTTTATACTGCACTATAGCATTGAATTGCACTCATAGTCACGTATCTTCCCCACTGGCAGCTTTTCTTCCATTAGCATTGCTCTGATTAGCTGTAAAAGACTGAGCAGATAGACTTGAAATAGGTTGCTGCTGGGGGCTAGCCACTCCAGTGTTTATCCTCTTATGGTGTGGCACAGCTGGGAATGGCAATTTGCTCTTGTAACAGGTTGACCAAGGATCAGCTGCAGTATTAAAAGATTAGTGCCCAGTTAATTTCCAGTGAGCTGTTCTGTAATAAACTCAGCATATTGATGTGGATTTTCAACATTTGAATAACTTCTTCATTCACAGAACATTGTATTGAAGTCTAGCTTAAAAAAAAATCCCATTATTTAGATTAGTTTATACTATGTTATTAAGGAACACATGAGTTTTAAACTTGCATGTAATGCTATATATTTTTTGACATCCTGACAATAGATCTAATAATGCAAACAAGCTCCTCCTAACAGGGAGGTTGCAGTGCTGCCAACCAGAACAAATGAGAAGTATGTGGACTCAGTAATCAGAAAAGCAGCCATTTAATTTGTTCTCAAAGATTATTAAAATGATTCAATCTTTCTGATTAATGAACTCTGTACCTACATAATTGAATCCAGCTGGTATAACAAATTTTATATTTATCTAGCAGTGTTGCTGTGAACAGCTATCTCTGTAGCACATCCACTGGTATCTGTTTTTCAGATGATTAGCAGCTATGTGATTGAACTGATTCCTTATGAACCCATGTTTCCCGTGCCAGCAGAGGGAGAATGAACCCAGTGAGGATTTCCTGGCTAAACTTCCTGTACTATCTTTCAGTTTGTAGTCTGCATTCTTCCCATTATCACATATCCGTAACGAAGCACAGTCGTTAGGTTCAGCGTAGACTGGTTATGGTACAACAGCAACACTGCCTTTCTTGGTCTTTCAGTCATGACAGTGTATCAGCATTTGCATCTTTCACCGCCATCTCCATTCTTCAGAGTTCTAGAAACTAGGACTTGGATGCTGTTCGTGCACCTTGTCACACTTTCCTTATGTGAGCTGGCAGGCAGGCAGGATCAGTCCTTGTCTCACTTGTGATTTGGCCCTAAAACCACAGCATGCAAACGTCTCCTTGTTGAGCCCTAAGGCCATGAGCTGTCAGCGGTGCCTGGCCCAGCAGTGGCTGCAGGGCAGGCTGGGTGGGAAGGCGTGCTGTGCTGAGAGGGGAACTCTGCTGGCAGCGTGCTTCTGGCAGCCTGCAGTGCTCATTCGTGGTTGGGTGTCTTGAGTCCTGCATGGATGTTTTTCCACTGCCCTAGATACAACAACACTTTGATGTTATTTGGACTGTAACCAGGGTAGATACTGCAACTCTTTTTCTCCAGGTTTGGTGTTTTTCTTTTTAGATGGTATTTTTGGATCTGTTCTAGTCAGGTGCTTAATGTTCACTTCAACATTTAAAAGCAACTATACAAGAATACTGAAAAATGTCTTTGCCCCCAGCTGAGTCTGTCTTTCTTTAGACCACGAATAGGATTTATGCTGTTTGTTTTCTGGCCTTGGGTGCTGTCACAATGTCAATAGGAATTGTGAGATAGGTGTGTTGTCTTTGTGCTGTGCCCGCAGCCCCTTCTAGCCCAGGCCACGTGAGGGGAACTGCTCCACACCTTTTAGGGATGCTCTGGCAGCTGCCTTTGAACTGCAAGAAGTTGTGCCAGATCTGATCAAAACAGTTTGAAGTGTGCTGGTTTTGCTCACTTGTGCTGTGTGGGAACAACGGAGTAAAAGCTGAGCAAAATCTGGATGCTTTCTGTGGGTCTTGAAGTACTGGAAGTGGTGCTGACAAGACCCGACCTTTTTCATCCCTTAAACAATGTGATCTCTGGGTCATGTGTAATAAGAACAGATTCTATTTGCAGCAGAGTGTATTTGCTTGCTTTCCTACTGCTGGTTGAAGCGTCTGTAACTGAAGAGTTGTTTTCCTTGTCTGCACAGCAGCCCTGTCAGGGCTTTAGTCACTGTGTTCAGGTCTGCTCATGCCCCGCTTTGCATCTAAAACGTTTTGGCAAAGAGTATGAAGTGCTTTTCCTCTTCTTCCCCAGAGGCTGAGTGGAAGCTTCTGTGTGAGCTCGGTCTGCCTGTCACCATATGTTTAAAAAATAAAAAGCAATTACCCCTGTTGTCAGGCAGCTGGTGAGTAATTCGCATCCTCGACTTGGAGAGGGCTCTCAGCCCCTGCTGCCCTTCTTCTGTGTGAGAGCAGGGCTCAGAATATTGCAAAATCCAGGATGGTGCCATCAGCCTGCGACTGGCTTTGGAGGCTGAGAAAGCAGGAAATTTAATGGACTAAGCTCTAAAATCAATAAAAGACTGTGTTTTGCCCTTGCTAGTCTTGGCTTGAGATAAAAGTAACATGGGTGATGTATTTGATTGTAGGAATCCTACATAGTGGAAAGTACATTCACGTTTCAGATTTATGGTATTTCTAGCCCAACACCACATGTCCAAAAAAAGCCAGTAGTTTCAGCAGCAATAAGAAACCCATATAAAGTGATTAATCAACAACATGTCTACGGCACTGGGATATTTTATATCTCGGTATTAAGTAGTTGGCTTTTGTCTGTATCCTTGGTTTTCCAACCTTTCCAGTGGTACATACAGATTATACATATACGAGGGCTGCTCCGAAAGTAATGCCTCCTGTTTTATTATGTTGGCCTATGACATCAGAGGCAGATGTTAGTGGTATGGCAGTATAGGCCAAACCTTCCCACCAGTTTCTTCTTATGTTTTGTTGCTGTGTGACAGATGGCATCAGAGGGGGCAGTCTGACAAAATGACGTCTGACACAGAAGCGCATATGCAGCAAAAGTGTGTCACTGAATTCCTCCATGCAGAAATAATTGCCCCCATTGACATTAGTTGATGCTTGCTGAACATTGCTGGAGACCAAATGGTGGATGTGAGCACAGGCAAAACTGGACTGCATGGGCAACATTTTCCTTGCAACTATCATAGTCATCATAGCACCTGTGGAACAGCAGCTTACCTCCACTGGTGCTGAATGTAATGAGTGCAGCATGCAGGCTCTTGTTCATTCATAGCAGAAATGCTAAGTCACTGCTTGAGCCAGCAGTGATTGAGCACCTGGTGGGAAGGCAGGGCCAGCCCAGGGAAGCTCAGGTGCATGCAGTGCACCTGTGTGACTGGAAGGGATGGAACCAGGATCCACCCCTTCCCAGACCTCATTTAAGCGTTGGCACTGGCAGTAAGGGTATCTTGCTGGAGATTCCTGCCTCCCTGAGGTCTTCCAAGAGTAAGCAGCTTGTTTTCCTTTGTTTCTTTGTCAGTCTTTGCTGCATTTGGGCTTATCCTTGCTTGCTTTGGCCTAGGATTATGTAACCCTCCTATCATTGGTGTGCTTTCCATTGTATTATAGCTTTACGTTGTTGCTGGTGAAAATCTATAGCTAACGGTGGTGACTGTATTGAAAAATAATGTTTTGTAACTGAGAATTTGCTCTATTGTGGTGTTGTTTTTATGGAAATAAGCAAGATCTATTACTTTTGGAGCAACCAACATCTTTATACTTGCATTGGAAGTGGCATACAAAACACTTGAACTAATGTTAGAGCCAATTAAGTACAATTCAAGAAGCGATGTATCACAATGGTTGCATTTCTAATATGATAAATAAGGTTTTTTTAACTCTATTTTTATGGGGGGGAGGGAAACAATCTTGTCTGGGTAAACAGACTAGTCTGCAGCCAGTGTTCTATTATGCAGAAATAAAGTTTAAATAATTAATGTTTGGTCACATTACAAGTATCCAAAAACAGAGCTTGCTAATCAGAAGACTTAAAAGGTCAAGCACCCTTAACGGTAGCCACAACTCTAAGCCTTACTCTGAATTGTGAAATCGAACTCTCACTTCCTGTGCGAGGTGGGGTTGCTGAAGGGATGTAAATTTACAACACTAACTTAATGTCCCTAATTATTAATTACATGTTGTCACTCTGCTGCAACAATGTACAAGGTTTTGTAACTGACAATCAGACTTAAGAAGCTTTCAAGGAGCTCTGTGGGCTCCTCTTCTACACTATTTTAATCACAGCAGCTGCCTCTGTGCTGACAGCACTGCTATCAGGAAGTGGATTCATGAAGGAGTTTCTCCTTTCCCCTACCCAGGAGAATACCTGAGAGTCCAAGGAGGACATCCCCAAAGTGCTTTGCACATTGCAATGTGACATATGAGACCTCTTTTGCTAGGTGTAAAACCGTACCTCTGAGAATCACACTGTGCGTCCAAGCTCTGTAATCTGGAAGTGAGAGTAGAGGAACTGCTTCCTTCCTCACAGGCAGGTCACATGAGTGCAGCAAGGATGAGGCTTTCCTTCCTCAGCATCCATCTGCCAAAGAGGCTGCTGCTTTGGCCTGCGTGACTCTGGGGTGTTTTGGGTCAACTTTGCCCTTCTGTTCTGCGTGTGCCAACAAACATTCCCAACCTTGGGCCTAAGGTCTTTATGCATCACTCAGAAGAAAAAAATAAAAATAAAAAAGGGCTTTGCAGATCCTTGGCTAACTGGAATCACCTTTGCTCACCTTTTTTTCCTCTGCATTTCTCCATCTCACAAGGCTTACTATAATCCTTCTTTTGCACAACAGTGTTGTGAGGTGATACATGTTTTGGCTGGGGTCTGAACAGCTGTGCGAAAATTTAGAGAAATAGAAACCTGCAGAGCATTATCTTCGTTTCCTCTTAACATTGTCAAGATAACCAGTCACTCTATACCACCACTAAAATAATAAAGTAATTAAGGAAGATCCCCAAACTCAGTTTGCCAACTCAAAGTTGTGCACCTGGAGTTACACAGATACTAGGATAAAGATACGTACTGTTGTATGCATAAATTAGAAAACACTTGCAAGTACAAACAAAATAATTCCATTTGAAATTGGGGAAATGTCTTCTGTGCAACAGGTGATTTAGGTCCACAGGCATAAGCTACTGGCAGCTCTTAGAGGTTGCACCTGGCTTCCTCAGCAGAGCTATGTGGGCAGCTGCTCTGAGAAAGATCTTCTGAAGTTATTTTAGGTGCTGTCTCAACTTTCCAGGCTCTGTCTTTACCATCTATCTCTGCTATCTCTGCGGTAGGGCCAAGGTGTGGGCTGTTTCAGGACAGCTAGCTGTCTGAAGCCTCAGACTGCCCACCTGTATCTTGTCTCCTTTTGTATCAGGACACCTACTTTAAGTCTTCTTGTAAAGATGCATTGTAACTGTCTGGATTTCCTAACAGTTGCACCAATGTTTAAAAACAAAACTCCAAGGACAGCTTTGCAAAGTGCTGGTAGGCAGTGTATGCACACTGTACTTGGTTCTTGCTTGCTGTGGTGGTAAGTTGTCATTGTCACAGGAGCGGAAACTGCCACCAACTCAAAACCAAAGCACTTCACACATTGCACCTTCAAAAGTCATTTATAAAAGTGGCAGCTTCTTGGAATATGGTCCAAAGTTATTAATAGAGCTGTGGTTTTGCTAGGTCAGGAATAGTGTCGTCGTGTGTTTTTCTTGTGTTCTGGTGGACCAGTGCAAATGAATTCAACTTGCTCCTTTTTATCTTTCCTGTAACTGTGTTAATGTTTCACTAGTTAGGACCCATCTTGGGGCTGAATCCAAGGTTCCGCTTTGATACTGATGGAAATGGTCACTTCTGTCAGCCTCATTAGCACAGTGTTAGTGATAGTACAAGTGGCTGTGCAGAACAGGATCTTCAAAGCACTTAGCAGTTATTAACTAATTAATCCTCCCGTCTGTGAGCTGAAAGGTAAATAAATACCAACGTTTCCATTTTAACAAAGGGGAATCAAATAGGAAGATTAAATGATTTGCATGGACTTAGTGGTGGGGCTGGCAAGAGTAGTTCTGTTCTTATGCTCATCCTTCATGCCCCACTGACTTGGTGTGAATTAAAGCTTTCACAACCATCTTCTATAGCCTTTCCTGTTGCTTTAGTAGCTTTCCAGAGGTAAAGTTTGTTATGCTCTGCCTCCTGCTGGGGGGCACCCTTTCAAAGTGATCCTTTTTGTTGGCAGTCAGCACAAAAGAGATACCATGAATAAGGAGATTTGGTTTCGACAACCTTCATACCTTTCAACATGACAATATTTGATCTCTCTCTATGGTTTTCTGAGACTTAGTTGCACCTTTGGGGATCTTTCACAGCTGAAAGAATTAGTACTTTTCTGCTGAGGTTGCAGGTCTGAAGACAGGTATTTCTCTTTTATTCCCCATGGCCTTACTTAACACTGGCTTGTAGTACACACACGTTAATAATTGTCATGATGTAGGAAGGTATCAAGCTGAGGGTGGA
This sequence comes from Cyrtonyx montezumae, assembly GCF_038088225.1. NCBI lineage: Eukaryota > Metazoa > Chordata > Aves > Galliformes > Odontophoridae > Cyrtonyx > Cyrtonyx montezumae. Next base: position 19,491,942 of record NW_027071825.1, on the reverse strand, counting down.
AGGAGGTGCAGCCCATGTAGAGGATTCTCATTTCCTCCTGTGTCATCCTGCCCTGCTCACCAGGCAGCCTGCCTTCAGCCCAACTGCTCGTGTCTCTAAGTTTGACATGTGCAAGAACAGCAGGTCACAGCTGAGCTCAGTGTTCCTTATTTTTCCTGTTTAACACTTGTTAATCTATCTATTAGAGCTGGATGATATGCTGGAACACAGTCTAATTGGAATTATAAATGATTTTATCCCAAACTTAGCAAAAGTTTTCAGTCAGAGACAAGAGGAAGTTTGGATACATGGAAAACATTTCAGTGTTTTCTAAGTAGAGTGTTTCATTTCAAAAACACTAAGTTCAAATAAAAGCAACCAAGTATTATTCATCAGAATCATATTTTTGTTTTTAAAGTGACATATTAAAAAACACAATATGGGTTTTTTAGAAATTCTGACATTTAATTTTTTTTGGAGCTTTTTGTTTTCTCAACGACACGTAGGGTTTGTTTGTGTGCTCACTGACAGTGAGGATTCTTTGCACTGAGTGAGAACACTCAGGATCTTTGCATCAACCCCAGCTATTTGATAGTTCAGCCACTATCCCTTTGTACATCTTGGCTTTGAGTCCAGCAGCACACCTATCATGTTTTGCATAGAGAGTCTCTTGTGCTCAGAGGCAGCCCCAGTCAGTTGCTCACAGAAACATTTGGCTAGCTAGCAAAGCCTGGAAAGTTCACATGGAAGTTGCACCTGTGTTTTTCTGTGCAACCAAGAGGAGTTTAAGAGGATGTTTGCCTCCCGGCTGTTCGGACTATGGTGTGCATTTTAACATTCTGCTTCAGATCAGCATTCCCATAACTCCTACTGGCATCCTGAAATAAAGGGAAGTGGTCTGTGCTGCATGAGGACCTTGTATGGAGAAAATACAATGGCTTTCGAAAAACTTGTGATCCTGATTTACTTCTCACCTAACATCAGAAAATGCCTCTCTGATTCTAATACATATTCAGTGTTCTCTACTTTAAATTTCAACTCGCTATGGAGACAGGCTTTGTGCAGCTTTATATTTGCCTTCACAGCTGCAGTTATAAATTACACTGCTTCTCATGAAAGTAGTTGCTGTCAGAATTTCAAGGTTGAATAGGTTGTTTTATTTTCAGCTTAATAAAACACTTGCTATAACTAATAATTGTTTCTGTGGATGTTCAGAGGATCAGGGTGATCCAGTTATCTTTCCTTGCAGGCAGTTCCTTGGCTGTGGCAGAGCAGTATCAAGCAGGGCAGCTGCAGGGTGCATGGAGATGCCAGGTCAGGGACTGGGGCTGTGGAGATGTGAGCTGCTGCAGAGTGCCTGAGGCAAGGTGCAAATTGGATTAAAAAGGATTTTCAAATGCTGGCTTTTGTCCTGCAGATTTCTTGGTAGGGGAAGAAGAGGGACAAAAATCTACATGGGGGGGGGGGGAGGAAGGGGGAAATGAGCCTTATGACAGATGACATGGCTACAGTGCTTTGGTATGCCATTGCACTCTGGGACAAAGGCTGTCTTTTTGGTGTGTCTTTTTATATTTTGCATTAAGTAACATACCCCTTTGGCTGCCTCAGTACAAACCTGGGTAATTCACAACAACAGCAATATTAGTAAGCTTATGATTTGTGGGCAGTATGGCCCAGTGAGTCATGCACCATTTGCCATTGTCAGGGAGCAAAAGCCATGGCTGAAATTGCAGTTGGAAGGTTTCATTTCAGTACCTGGTACAGAGGTTTCCTTAATAATTTCCACTTTCTCTGCCTTGATCCCTGACTATCTCCAGAATAGGGAATATTTAAGGAAGTCTTTGACGTGGTTTTTGTCTCTGTTTCCCAAGTGTAGCATCTGAAAACCTGAGCATGACAAATGATGTGTTATTGTTTTCCTCACATGGGCAATGTCTGAGGTCATAGTAATCTTTTTTTTCACTCTGTCCAAAATCAGCAGCTTCTCCTGCTGTGGGCAGGTGCTATTCGGCCTATTCCCCACATCAGCTCTCCAGCTTTGCCCGGTTACTGGTATGTTTTGAACAAACACAGATGAGGGGAAGGATGAGACACCATGTTAAAATACTTCCTGCCCAGTCCCTCAAAGAAAGGTCCCTGTGCAAATGCTTGACATAGAGATCATATTCGACCTTTGATCATCTGTCATTTTGTTGTAAGAAAGCACGCCATCATTTGCCACTGTTTAAAATAGACCCAAAGGAAGTGAGGGCTTAAACTTAACCTCAAACACATTGAGCCCTGCATTTCCTATCCAGTTATACAGTATGCTATCTGGTTTCCTACACCTCAGGCTTGCTAAGTTTAGTCTCTTCAAGCCAGCTGCTAAGTAGTAAGGGAAACAGTGTTTGCCCTGGATAAAAGATTCGCTGTCCACAGCCATCCCAGCTCCTTGTGGCCTTAATGTTTGGGCCTCCTGGCCAGCAGGCAGGAATATGCTTTTGAGGTTTCTTACTTCTAAAATGCATATTTTGAATTCTTTTTTTTGCTTCTTCTTCATTTATCTCGTGGGTTCGTGCGTTTAAATTTTGATGCCATGCTTTCTTGGATTTCTCTAGGCAGAACATTATTAGCTTCATGCTTAGGCATAATTGTTTAACAGTTACTGATGTCATTTGGTTAAACCATTGCTAAATTCAGCACTGGAGTATTATGCATTAATTAGTGTTATATCAAACCCAGTGCAGTTGCTCTGGTTTTCTTTCATCTTAGGACATAAATGAATTAATAGGAATATATAATATATCATGCAGGAATTAGATTTCTTCACCAGAAATGCTGTTTATTCCAGAAGGAAGCTGCATTAAAAAGCTGTGATGAAACTGACCTGTTTTCCCTTTTCTGTTAGTATGATTTCTTGTCCAATAACTGGTGATATGAATCCTTTTGCTTCCAAGGAACTGCTGGTTCCTTTTTCAGAGGTGGTCTTTCAGGCACTGGTCTGAAAGCTGCAGATGTTTCAATAGAGTGTGTTCAGGAGAGCTTAAGTATTTATTAACTCAGTTCCTTTTCTTCACCTTAATTCTCAATAAAATTTTCCATACTTGTACCCATTTGGTTACTGGGTCCTATCTGACAGCCACGTGGCACAGTGTGTGGTTGGTTGCACAAGCTGGAGCTCTTATTTTGGGGCAGAGTCTGAATCTGAATTCGTATGGCACAGTCATCTGTTCTTTCCCAGAAATGATGGGGCTCTTTCTGTTAGATTTTTTTTTTTTTTTAGTTATTATTATTTAGGAAGCAGGAATCTTGGTAAAATTAATATCCCAGTGAAACTTACAGGACTGGGAAAATTCCCTTTTCCCCATCTGGTTCTATTAAACAGTGGTTAAGCTCCTTCTTTGTGCTGTTTTAACAAATCTCCAGCATTTCAGGCCACAAAAGGAAAGGCTTCTGATGGAAAGGCTTTACAGTGCTGATAGGAACAGACAATGTGCAGGAGCCCTTGGACAGGTGCAGAAGCTCAGTGCAGAGACGAGCATCTGCCCTTGTGAACAATTCTTTCCTTGTTGGACACTGAAGGATTTACTATGGAATTTGTATGGAAGGGATGTTTTCTCTTCCTAGAATTGCTAATAGCTTTATCTGAGCTGTTCTGATGTTTCCCTAATGTTACATCCTTCCACCTCTGCTCAGCCCTTGCTCCAGCTGTCAGCACTTGTAAATTCAGTTTTGAATTTGGCATCAGGAGCCATTGCTCCAGTCAGCAGGGTGAATGAAAATGTGTTCAAACGAAATAATCTGGCCTAACCCAAAATACAGTAGATTTCTGTAGAACATATGATGAGAAAAGAAGTGTTAGCTTCATCAAACTTGAAACAGGTTACGTTGTATGTAATAATAAGTAATGTTCTTCTGCAATATTACTTTAGCACCTGGATATATCTTACTCTTCCCCTGTCCCTTCACATTATAAGCTATTCCCCCTTTTCATTTTACTCATTTTAAGATGGGATAGTTCATAAGTTTAAATACTGCTTTTTTTTGGTTAGAGGAAAATTGGACCTGGTGTCTGCTTGCTTTTCTAAAAAGAAGCGAATACATGAAGAAGAATACAAAACAGCATATTTATTTTATGGGAACTCTAACACGTTTTAGGATAGAGCACTGTCATAGAGATAAGGACAGAAAAATGCACAGGATGGAGCTGTAAAGCAAACATAAAAAAGATTGTCTGAAGCATGTAATTGAATTCACTTTAATCCAGTCATGCAGACAGAAGAGCCTGATGGTACTGCTCAGAATGCTCAGAACTGGTCAGAAATATGAATGTCTCTGGATGTTAATGGCTGCAGAAAGCTGCTGTAACAAATCTTTGGTTCATTGGGACTAGTTAATACAAAATTCAAAGCTGGAGGTCCTTCTGAGCTGCCAGAGACTTCTGTGCTGAGGAAGCTCGGGGCATGCTGAATAATCCTGGCAAGTGGCTCCCAAACGGGCTGTGATAACAAACAGGGAGTGCAACCGTGTTTTTTAAGTTTATTCTTGCAAGTGTTGGGATTCCAGATCTTCCTTCGCCAGGTATGCATGTGGGTCATCTCATTGGTTTTATCACCATGTACAGTAATGCTTAGCCTCATTAAAGATAGTTAAGTAACCTACGTTAAGGAGCTGGAATGATTTTTGTTTTCTTTTCCAGGCTCAGCTGCCGTGGTAGCAGCATCTCAGTAATGTTTTCTGCTTAGATTCTGAGTAACTCTTATTATCCTCATATAGGTCGGCAGTAACACCTTTTGTTTTCAGTTGGTCACCTTACTACTTTATCTTTATTTCTCTTAGTAGTGTCAGAAATAGACACCTCCATTCTCTGGAAAAATAAAAGATCAACACGAAAGCCTAAATCCATCCTTTTGCCTGTCATGTGTTAGGCAAATGGTGCTGACGTTAGGAAATGTGCAGCACTTGACACGTGTGCTCTGTAACTGCTCCAATGTAGCTTGCAGACATGGTGTGCAGTCAGCACTTTGCAGTGCTGACAGGATCCTGATGGAGAGTCACAGTGCACCAAAAGGAGGATAAGTGAATGTAAAAAGCATATAATTGCATTTGTATGTGCATAAATATGTAAGTTAGTGCAGATTTCAAAAAATCCTCAATCACAGACTTATGTGTTATTTAAATGAGTTTTTGAGCTGTTTAACTTCTTTACCATTGCAGTGTTTATAGGACGATCCTCACTTTGTTGTGCTGGGCAGAGGGGTTGCTGTCATGCCATAGCAAGGCAGCAGCACTGAAAGCCTGGCACTTTGGCAACACAGACCAGGACCTCTGGAAAGCTCTGAAGTGGTGTAGTCAGAATGTCAGGAGGAAACGGACCCATGGCCATCAGAGCCCTGTCTGTCCCCCACAGCCCAGGAACAAACAATGGCCCTGCTTTGCTGAGCTCTTCAGTTTTATGTCACACTGTGACATCGGTGCCCTGCTGGCCTCGTGCTGGGCCCTTGCCTCTGGGATGCTGGGGGGGTCTGAACGCATTGCGAAGAGTGACAGTCATTGCTTAAAAGGGTATGTTAAAAGGCTGCTGAGACCTTGTCAGAGCAATGTGGAACATCTGTGTGCACAGAATCTACCTACCCACTAGGAAAAACCAGACTTCAATGACAAGGTGGTGTTCTTGGCGTTGCTCTGAAGAGTTATTGTGTACACTGTATAACATCCATGCAGACCCTTGAGCAACAGATGACTAAGTATCATCTGATGCTCTGTTACTGAAAAGTAGATGAATGTGTCTGTTTCTCTGAAAGAAGGAAATGACAAAACTTGGGTGATGTACTTGGGAAGAACTCAATTTCAAAACTCTTTTTTTCCCCTTCAGGGCAAAGGAGTCACAACTTGGTTGGAATAAGCCAGGAAGCACAGTCATTTGCTTTTAAGTCTTTAGGAGTTATAGAGAGACAGTGACAGAAATTTTATGAGGTGTGTATCCAGTGTGATGTTTTGGAGTGGGCGGAAGTTTCACTGCTATCCTTAATGAGAATTAAGTCTCTCAGTACTCAGATACGTGCTTGGCTGCACTTGTAAGTTAGCAATCAAATGCTCTCATTATTGACTCTTTAAAAAATGGGTTTTCCTAATGTAAATCATCTCCTAAAATGTCCTCAAGTGAGGCAGGACCTCTGGAGGCAGCACTCAGTAGGAATGCTGATGTCTGAGTTGGGCAGTCCTGACTGCAAGTGGAGCAGTTGACTCCCACTTCATCCTGGCACTATACTCATCCTTTTCCTTCAGAGGCCTCATTCCCTGCCAGCAGGTAGCAGATGAGCTGATGTGGGGAAAGAGGTGGGTTCTGGAGCCTTGCAGGAGCCATTCTGTGATCCCAGGAGTACTTTGGTTTTAAGGAAGCAATGGGTTCTTGTGGATTTGTTGCAGAACACGTGGCTATTCTGTGAAATAAGGCTGCTGGGATCCCCTGAGCAGGAATAGGGATTGTGCTTAGATCAGTCTGTAGCATTGCAGAGGTCTAATGTTTGCAGGTTCAGCTGGAGCAGTGTGTTACAACGCACTGTGGAACAGTGCTGGCCAATTACTCACCAAACCTTATTATTCCTAGAGGTAGCAAAGAGATTTTACATTTTTAATTATATTGTGATCACTTTGCTATGACTTCAAATACTCATACGAAAAACACAGGAAATAACAGAAATGCGAAATAAGCTCAAAAAACTTGAAACCTTGTGCATCACTGTAATTTCCATTATTTCCTGGGTTTGGCTAGGTCAGAAATACTACAGGAAGTGCTTTTCTTGTGGTATTTTCACTTCCTCTCCTAGCAGAGCTGGAGCGTTACACAACATGTGAAAATGAGAGTTGCTGCTGCTAACCTGGCTGTAGGGGTGTTGATTTCTTGCTCCCCATGACAGTCCCCAGCATGGCAGTGCAGGATGAGGGCCAGCAGCTTTGTATGCTGGAGGTGGCCAGGCACTGCTGGTGCTGCAGGGAGCAGGATGGCCGTGGACAGGCATGGAGTGAACAAGAGGATATTGGCATTGCTTCTCTCTCCGTTTCTCAAAGCCTGCAGAGAGGCCAGTCAACCTGACGTGTTGCCTCGAAGCTCTAGGCCAGTTTTTATCATATCTGAGTGGATACACCCATCTCTCACATGTGACTTAGTGGACACTCTGAAGGGTTTTACCTGTTCCTCAGGCATGCGTTATCATTTTGAGACCTTTGGAGGTCTCATTTAGAGAAATGGAATGCCTGCAGCCAGTCTGCACACTGACCAATTGACATTTTGTGGGGTGAGCCAGAGTGTATGCATTAAATCCTGCATTAAAGCTCTGCTGATAGCATTATGCTTATTAAATAATACAAACAGTTTTCCTGTTTGCCAAACAGTGGGGATTGCTAGCGTACACTAGGGAGGCATGAACTATAAAAGCCTCTATTCTTTTTTTTTTAATTAGACCATATCTAATTAAAATGATTGCTTGCCATTACTAGCATTTATAAAGAATTTTCCAAATCAACATGACTCATGGGTCTATATGGAGACAGATTGCACCGCAGTCAATTTAGGATGTGTTTGCCTTTGCCATGCAATTGTTCTTTGTCTTCATAGACAGGCAGTGTTTGTCTGATTTATCACTTGGCGTGCGTTGCTAGCCCTGCTGGCCTCTGCAGTTCCTCTTTTAAATGAACTGATCAGCATATTTTGCATACATATGAGAGTTGTGTTTGACATCCTGTTTGGGGCTCTGAATGGACAAATCAATGCAAAGGTGAAAGCAGGACTGTCTTTAGGTGATGCTGGTGAGGAATTTAACAGATGGAGATAACAGGCTAGTTCAGTCAGCTATTGAAATCGATTTGAAAACATTAACTGGCTTTCTCTTAATCCATGTGGGAACAGGAACCTTTGCTTGCACTTCAAGCAAGCCATTCAAGCTCAGCCCCAGAGAAATGACTGTTCTAGAGGGAAGACAAGACCCTGGTCAGAGCCAAGGTTAGGCAGCAAAACCTGCTGGAGGGGAGTCAGCCACTCCTGCTAAGGGGGAGCTGCAAAAAGCCAGCCTGCAGTGATGGGAAACCTCTCTTGGCTGCAGGAACAAATCCTGTCCTAGCTGGAGCGTGAGGTGCAGCAGTGTGCCTGGAAGGGAACCAGCCCTGCTGGTTGCATGAGTGACTTCCTCCTGACTCAGCAGATTGAGAGACACTGGTTATGGGGCAGAGGCTAAGAAGGTGCCTGTGCAGCCGAAGCTCATTGCCACGAGCAGAGCGGTATGGCCGAGGTCAGGATGGTTTGTAGGGACCTTGGCTTGAAATAGGAAAATTAACATGCAAGTGCATGGAAACTTAAAATTTTCAGGTAGAGTTCCCAGATACAGAGGACATAGAGTTCAGAGCAGCACTTCCAAATGGATCAGACACCCTTTTTCTGGGACGTATGTCCATGCTAGTAGGTCTGTGTGGAGTGGAGCAGGATATGCCCCATGAGCTGGGCAGCAGAACAATACTTCTGCCAGCATCAGGTGACTGCTCTCCCTCCATCTGCAGACCCCTGCTGCATTTCCTGCTTGTTTCTTGTAGTGCTTTAAGTACAAACTGTTGTGGAGATCTGAGGGAAGAGGCCAGCAGTAGGGTTCTGCCTGGAGAGAAACAGTGGCAGCAAGCATTGCTTGTTCAGCAACTGCAAGTAAAGGGTGGTGAAAAGCTGGTGAGCTGAAGCTGGTGCTGGTGTCAGTGCAAGCTCTGAAGTCACACTTCAGCTCTTGCTCTCTCTTACTTTCACAGGTCGTAGTTTTGGTGGGTTTTTCTTGTGAGGGTTATTAAGGCATATGAAACATAGGCTCTTGCCTAAAAAAAAAAAAAAAAGGTTATTGCCTTTTCTTTAAATCTCTACAGCCCAAATAATGCATTACAAGACATAGAATTAGATTTAAGTTAAAATCTTACCATATAAGTGTAAGTTTTTAAATATAGATGCACCCATTTGAGATTTTGCCAACTTTATTCTGAAAACTGTACCTCAGACAGAGTAAGATGTAATACCTGCTGTGTGATCTGGTAATAGTTTGGCAGTGCCTTAAAAAACAAACAAACAAACAAAGCAGTATTTTCAGCCTTATTTTGTAGGTGAGGAACTGGAACACAGTCATATTTCTCCTGTGTCATGCAGACTAGAAATTAAAATGTGCTTGAATTTCCAGTTTTGTTTTAACCATAAAATCAAATTTTCTCTCTGAGAGCGGATAGTTTGCTTTGAATTTTAAAATGTTTCCTAAAACAGTGTACTGAAATAAAAATTCCTGCAGCTTTATGGTTGCTCTTGAGTACAGAAGCTTTATGCAGTCTTTAAGCCTGCAGTCTTCTCCCAGTGTGGATGAAATTATACATTTTCCTGCAAGAGGGGCTTTGCTAAGACTGCTTTTCTCTTTATTGTACCTTCAATTACGGTTGCATGGATCATACAAGTACTACAGCACTGTTTTGAGTGCTATAACAACAAAAATGCCCTGCTTCTTCTCCTGTAAGCAAACACCTTGGTAATGAATGTGAATGCAGTTATTAGTTTACTGCCACTTACTCTGGCTTTTATGGGTTGCTCTTGTACTCTTTCTCTTTAATTACACAGACAGAAAATAAGAAGCTGAGGTTGTGCACGGGACAGGGCTCATGGTTGCCAGCTAGCAGGGATCAGCTTTGCAGTCAAGTTTTCCTCTCAGTAAACAAAACTGGTAGCTATCTCAGTGTGAAGCTGGGTCGTGCTGCTGTGACTGACAGTGCCTTGTCTCCTCGGAGCTGTTTCTGGAGCTGATGTTTTGCCAAGACTGCCCACTGAAGCTGCAGCTGGGCTGCATGGGCAGTGGTTTCTGATCTCCCACTAGAAGTCAGATTTGCCTTCAAATTTAGGAATGTAGTAATTGCACATTTAGAGCTGAGCACAGCATCTGTGACAGATCTGGGCATGGGCAGCAGCTATTTTTACCCAGTTGTAACAGCAGAAGGTTTTGGGTTAGTTTGCCTGGATTCTTTTTCATTTTAAGTTATTTGTTTCCATTTTCTTAGTAAAACAGCATTATTCTGGACACCTGAACTTCTCGCAGGAAAAGGAATGGGAGGAGAGTGCTAAAATGAAATTATCAGAAGGCAAGTTTATAGTGGTTTCTTGTCTCTTGCGACCACTTGGGGGAAAGAGCATAAGAATCTGAACAGTTCAGTCCTTCGGTGTGATATGAAAAGATTATTCACCTTTGTGCACTTTCTTAAAGACAAGCCACCTCACACATGTGATAAGTGCAGCTGAACCTGTGAATCCACAGAACTCACACACGAAAGTACAGAAGAAAATGGTAAACCTGACAGGTTAGTTTCATCTGGTCCCACCAGTTTTCAGGCTGCTTAAACACCACTGTGAAGTGAAGCTGCCCGCGGAGCAGAGGAATTACCTCTCTGTGCCCTCACACCTAGGAGGCTGCAGTGCTTTCCAGTGCTGCCAGCTCCTGCCCCACAGCATTGCCAGCTCCGGGCTGCCTCAGGTCGAACAAGGTTGGTGAGAACAAGCTGCATTTGAAAGGGAAGCACTGCCAGAGCTGTTAAATATAGCCCTATTAATTATTCCTGGCAGCTCCTGCAGTGCCAATTAAACAAGGATTTACATTCCCCAACGATTTTAGCATAATTTTCAGTTTTAATCTGCTTTAAGCCCTAAATATGCAATCTATTAGATGGTTGCTTCCGCAAGTAATTTAAACTCATGTTATTTCATGAGTAAAAAAGCTTTTTTCTCCCTGTTAGAAATCATGAGTCTATATGCTTTTAGCTAGTTTTTTAATTAGAATTAGAACACACGCTGCTTTCTTTGGCTGCTATTGTTTACTTGCTGTCTACCCTGGCTCTCTGGAAAAGATGTACTTTTTGTTTTCCCACCTCAGATGCACAGCTGGAACACAGGCCAGTGTTGCTGTGACCATCTCTCAGGAGTACATAACGAGCAAGCCAGACTGGCACTTCTGGCTGCTGGCAGGAGGTAGGGGCTGTGCTGGGGGACAACACAGGAGCTGTATTGTCACTTCGCTCATATATGCTGCAGCTGCCCTGATTGGTGTCACTGCCTCTCCCCCTGCATGGGTAGAAGTCCTACCAGTGTCACAGTTGAGCTGTGACGTTTTCTGTGTAAAGAAACACATAAGTGATATTTCCATGGCAGAGTGACGTTGTATCTGGCACTGGGACTGAAGGAATTTCCATGCTAGCATTCATAAGGCAGACAGAGATGGAGAGACAAAGAATTGGAAGCCAAGGCCTGTTGTACTGTAGCATAATTACATTATATCATAATGAAAGAAAGTAACGTGATGATCAATGAATGTAACTCAGGTGGCTAATTCTTCCTTCCACACACTGTCTACACTGAACTGATATTAACACCAATCTTGTGAGCAATGGAAGTAAATCTCTGCAAGCAGGCTCGTTCAGGGGAAGGGCAAAATAACTTCTCAGGGGAGTGCTCAGTGCTGAGCCTGTCACAATGCTTGGCAGAGTTGTGCTGACCTTACCATCAGCACTGGCTACTGAAGCTGAGCATTTACCTACAGGACACCTCCCCAGGTCATGTGGCCCAGGGCTCCATCCAGCCTGGCCCTCAGAGCCTCCAGGGATGCGGAAGGCTACAATTCTCTGGACACCTCGTGCTAATGTGGTCTAAGCCATGACATGCAATCACTGAAAGTGATTGGAATAGTCTTTTTATATTCTTTTCAATATACAGTTTGACTCTTTGCTGTGAGGCTGAAGGCAGCCAGCCTATAAGAAGCACACAGGAGCGATGCGGTTCTGCTTCCACATTGCTCCACCACCTGTGCCAGCTGTCTTGTTTGTCTGGCTGTGCTTTTTTGGGAACACTGATGGTCAGCTTGGGGATTTCTGTGGAGAAAATTTGCTGTGATTGTAGGACCTCAGGAAGCCTTTTTCTTTTTTTCCTGTGGAAAGATGAGGGCATTTGGCAAACACTGAGTAGCATGATCAAATCACTTCTAAGTGTGACTAGGTTGTTTCCGTTCCCTGAGCTCTTTATGCAGCACACGTTTGAAAGCAAGCTGTGAGTATTATGTAAAGAAGACTGCTAGCAGGCAGTGACTGGGAGCAGACCTAAGATTTTATGTCAGGCAAGATCTTTCTGAGAGAAGATAATGGGAGGAATGGTTCTATACCTTGACTGTCTGGAACCTAAAACTTTTGAAGAAAAAAATTGTGTGCTTATTGCTCATATTTTCATGATACATTTCTGCTATGGCAAAATCTACTTGCATGCATGGAATCCAGTGATTGCCCACTGAAGTAAAATAACTTCTTTTCACCGGTTGAGGAAACTCAGGTAAGCGTAGCAGGGAGCACAGAGGCTTGATGTGGCTGCTGCTTAATGAGGCTGAGCTGCAGCAAGGTCTGCTCACATCTGCCAGCTCTGGGAGAACACAAACAGATTGGAGTTCCATTTCCCTGGATAGAAACACTTATACAGCAAGGGTATGAGCTCTCGTATTATTGTAAGAATGCATTTCCTCACGCTGCCACAGCCATTTCTCACGGGTAATGAAAAGTAATAGTGTCTTGTTTCAAAGAATCAATATTTTTGCATAAAAACGTAACTGTGACCTCAGCTGCAGCAAGATTAGCAGCCCTCGTGAGGCGTCCCCTTGTCACCATTGGGCAGGACAATATTTCCCCAGGCACCAGTCAGATTCCTCTCAGACTCAGACTGTAACTGATGGCAACACTGGACTAGGAGAAGGGGGCTGGGGGTGCTCAGATGCCTGTGCAGGGCTGGCAACCCTATGCTCTCTCTGTGAGCAGCTGGTCTGGGGGTTTTCTGGGCCGCTTGTTGGGAGAGGTGGACTTATGGGCCTCAAAGCTCCAAATATGCAGCAAACTGGAGAACTGCACTGAGGTTGGACAAAATTCAACATTTTGTAGCAAGCATCACGGCTAAGTATGTTCAATAAGAGCAAGGTGAAGTAGCAGATTTACCCGGTGACCCTTTCTTGGTGTGCTCTGCTTACTGATTGCTGCAGCCATACTGACCTGCTGGGCTGGCCTCCCCTGCCACCACAGCCCCATCATTTTGCCATCATGGCTTCTGGCCTGTGGCAAGGTAGGGGGTCATCTCCTGTGTTTATCTCTGACACCAGCTTTTCTTTCTTAGCATCTGGAAAGTCTTTTTTTTCATCTCACTTCTTTTGCCCAGCTTCCTAGCCTTCAGTTATACAGTTCATGCAGAAATATAGTGGTATTCCATGGCACTTTGGATGACAAGAAAATCCAAATGTTAATTATCTCTGAATTTAAAGCTGGCTGCATGGTTTGTTTTTGAATTCAAGTGTACTTGCACATCTGCAATTAATGCATTCCAACACCTAATGATAACATTATTTCTGAGAAATCTTCCTTTCGAGTCAGTGTAAAAGAGTAAAAGAGATGAGAGACAACTCAAGGCATGGCATATTTGCCCAGGAAGCACCAGCAGGTCTGGTTGTAGTAGGTGACCTGAGCCCAAATCCACAAGGCCTTATTAAACAGTTGTGGAATTGTGGTGGCTATAACAGGGAAGGAGTTTTGCATTAATCATTCAGTAGCAGGGAGGTCTGTATTTTACCTCAGACTGACACTTTACCATCTGTTTAAAGCCTGTTTCCTAACAACTGTTATCAACATGTTAATTTTTTTTTCTATTACAGTAACCATGATGTTGATCGGCCAGATTGTTTGAGGTATCTAACTTCCAAATACAAGTGTGCTGTTCCAATTAACTAATTCATTTTTTTTTTGTATGTTTGATTAGTGTCTGATTGGTATGCATTTCTTAGCTGTAATTGTGATCCATTGGTGGCCTTGGTCTTGCAGAACTGTTCTATCTGAGCTTAGTTGTGTTCCCATAATGTGACATCTGAAAGCTTGGCAGTGGGCTAAGCCTCAATCTCTGCAAATACCATGCAGCAGCTTGCAGTGAATATGAGGAAGAGACAGCTTTCAGAATATGGTCCTGCACAGTTTGAGGCTGACATCTGATCAGCTCTGCCCCTAACTGCTCACAGTGACCAGGAGCTGCTCCCAGGGACAGCCACCAGTCCCTGTGGCATGGTTACTACTAGGAGCAGCAAATGAAACAGTGTCAGTGTGGCTCCTAGTCAGAAGGGGAGCTTTCCTGATTAGATCTTTGCAATCCATGCTCGAATTTTGGAGATGATAGTAATGTGGTCATATCTTTTTTTTTAATTTTTTTTTTAACTACAGAGGAAAAGAGCAAGCATGGCATTGTACTTGTCTATTTGTTTTGTGCCCTTTCATATCAGTGAATTTGTGAGTCCTGTCTCTCCCCTTGCACACTCAGTGGGTTTCTAAGTTATGGGTTGGGATCTCATAAAGAAATAGCAATCTAAAGCAGCATTTGGACAACACAAGAGCACCCTACCAGCTGTGCTAAAACGACAACACGTGTCACTGCTCGGGTGCTTGAATGGTGCTTCCTTTTAGATGGCACTCTGCATGTGTGCCCCCTGCAAACAATAGTGGTGTGTGATTGCCAGCATTGTCTCTGCTGTCTCCTGCTGCAGAGATTGTCACAGCTGGTGAATGTCAAGTTGTTGACTGTTGGTATAGTACACATAGGTTAGGGTAATACTAAATCAGTACAAGTCCTTCTGTAATTACACTTCTAACGCTAAAAGCATTTGAAGAAAAAAACAAGCTTTATTTCTATGAAGATGATGTTGACAAGCCTGCAGGGCTGACAATTTTAAGTCTTGTCAGTCACCTAGATTAACGTATCAAATAGTGATGTGTGAGATCAGTGAAGTCTCTGTATGTGTATGCTTCTCTTTTCTTGATAATATTTTAATGCGCCACCTCCAAGAGGAGCTTCAGCCAAGCAGTTAAGCTTACCTGTGCTTCCTCAGCCACCCAAGGGGAAGCAGGGCAGGAGGACTGGCTCAGTACAGCTGGCTGCTGATGGGCTGGGCCACCTGGGTGCTGTAAGCTTTCCAAGAGGCTAAAGGCTGACTGCTAGGGCTGGCTACTGGTTTGCCTGGCTGCTGGGGTGTGTGCAACCTCAGTGCAGCTCAGTGGTTGTGAGCTAATTCTTGCTCTGGGTGTGGATCCCAGTGAAGCTCCTCATTTGCCAGGCCTTTACTTGGCCCTTGTCTGTCCTTTGGTCCCTCCCTAGGAAAAAGAGAAGTAAAAGGCTGTAAATATCCCCTGTTCTTCTACCTCTGTTTGTTTGTACAACTTAATTGTAAATCCACAAAAGGAGGTGGTACAGCTGCAGATACTTTTGAAAGCAGTTAACAGGTACAGCTCTGCAGTATTTGGACTTAAGAGGGAAGGAGAATCCTGAGTTTGTGTTGGCAGACTCAGCTTGTGTCATAGTTCTTGCTAGCTTTGCTGAGGACGGCTTCCTGCTTGTTATACCTGTGTCTTTCTGCCGCTTAATGGCGTGTTTTCATTCCTTTGCTTTGTAATACTTTATTTAATTTGGTAATGAAACCTTTTGATATTGTCTTGTTTAAACATTTATGACAATTAAAATTGTACTAAGGATATTTGTGTTTTCAGGTTTGTGTAGTGGGCATCCAGGCAGGCAGAGGGAACTGCAGCATGGTCTGCAGGTGTAAGGTTAGCTCCACTTTTCCTGTTTGAGAATTGTATGTGAGGTGCAGCGATGTAAGGGCTGACTGCAGGAAAGAACAAAGTGGAAGGAAGGTTAAGTGGTGCTAGGATAGGGAGCTTTTCTCAATTTAGTCTAAATCAGCACTTTAGTAGACAGAGTTGTGTTTCTCTCTTGGAGTGGACATATCTTTGACTTTGACTGAAGTTAATATTTATCTTGGCATGCTCTTTAAGGCAAATTGTGTTTATATTATGTTCCCTGTGCTTTCAACATAACATTTGTGCTGTCAGAGAGTTGCCTCTTTACTGCTTTATGCCAGAAGCCAGTTTTGATTTCTTCTGAGAGCTGTTCTTTGTCAATTCCTCGCTCTTTTATAGGTGAGATGGTTGCCTATGGATCACCTGGGTCTGCACAGGGAAGCAAGTGGTGGCTGTTGTACGTTATAAGCTAATAATGGGCTCTCAGCCTTACCTTAAGCCCAGGTATAGTAATGTAAGGAAAAAGATGGGAAGGAAGAAAGAATAGTTTTACAACTTGGACTTGCCAAATGGACCTCTCTGACCTCACCTGAACATAAACCTAAAGCTGTAAATGCACCTTGCTACTTACAGCAAATCCTGTTTTGTCCTTAAATGTCTTAGCTGTTTTATTGTCTTTTAAGGTGTAGCATAATTCTAAATAAGCCACTGGGAAACTTCATTGTGTGGTTGTTTGTCTTTGTTCAAGTATTGTAAGCCAGCTTTCCAGCACAGCATGCAGATGAGAAGCTAACAAAGGTCATTACACTCATATATGGCACTCCCTAGCTCCACAGGATGGTAAATCTCAAGCGCTTTACATTGGCAGATGCCTGCTGCTATTTCTAACATGATGAGAGCAGCATATCTCTGTTCTGACACTAATCGATATAGTAGACCTGAATCTAAATCTTCATTTTTACATCATCATTTCACATGGGCAGCTTTACCTCGAGCAATAATTGCCAAGCAGGTCTGAGGAAGTTTTGATATCAGCATAGTGGGTGGGACTTGATGGCAGGGAGATGAAAGATAATTTATGGCTGTCATTGTCTTGCCTGTAGTCAGTGTTTTGACTTAAGATGAGTTGCTACCAGCTCTCTATCTTAATGGGCTCTCTAATTAGGGTACAGAGCACCATATTCCAGGTTGTTGGCAGCCACAGTTAGTACTGACTATAACTGAAGTGAGGATCATAGACATGCAAATTAAAGGTCTTGGGTGAGATCTTTTTTTCTTTCAGAATGAAAGAAATGTTCTTGGCGCCCACGGGAGTGAGGTTTCACATTAAATATAAAATAGAGCATGCAGAAGTGGAAGTTCACAATGTTCAGAGGCCAGTTCTGAAAATTCCAATTTTGCTCTTGTGGAGGCTTATTCTTCTGCACTACAGATTGGTGTTTGTGGCCCCTGTTAGCTGCAGGCCCTTGTCATTGTCCCCTACCAGTGCAAATTAATTCCCTATGGACTGAATAAAGAGACCGCTAACAAGTCAGCCTCGGCTGATCTGCAGTGCAGCATTTGTCTGCTTTATTAGATGAACAATACCTGAGAACACTCATTGACAAAGTAGGTAGCATCCTGTTCTGAAATGTAAGTATTCTTTATTCTTGAGGAGAGACAAGTATGGTAACGCTGGAGGTGAAGCTGCACTATTTACTGAAGCAAACATTTTGCCTGCTGTCATTTCTAGAAATAAATTCTGCAGTTTTGTTGTTAAAAATGACTACTGTTTTTGTAGTAGCATATAAATGCACTCAGTAAAAAACTGCAGCAATATCTTGGAGGTTGTATGTGACTGTCCTGTTTATCGTTAACAGTTAATGCAGCAGGAGATTAGGGACTGAAAGTAAATTCTGACTGTAAGGTATGAGAAGTTCAGTTGCCTAATACCGTGGTTTTGAAATAATGTTCTATTAGTAATAGAGTTATAAACACTGCTCTGAATACTCTTTCACTCTGAGTAGATATTTTGTGTGTATTTTTTTTCCAAACTTTAGGTAGAGTGGAGATTTATTTTTAATGTGAGAATTTTTCTTTGACTCTCATTATATATAAATCTCTTCCCATCTGATCTTCCTGCAAATGTCACAGTTGATGTCTTCTAAAGATTCAGGGGATCTTTCTGGATTTTGGGTTTTGAATAAACTATGGAAACAAACACACAAAAACACACGACAGAAACAACCCACAAAAAGTACTTTTCCTTGCTTTAGGGCTTACTTCCTGCTGATTTCTAGCTTTCTGCATTTGTATCTTGGTCACCTCGACCTTTCATAAAAATGTCACTTCTTCTCAGCTAGGATCAGGAAAACTACATTTGTAAGCATCTCCTTTCCTTCTGTGTTGAATGAAAAGAGGTATTTTTGTTATCCCATAACCCTGTCATCTGATCTGACTTTGCATTAAGTAATATGAGGAGACTGTTGAGAGTGAAGGAAATGATAAAAAATGTCTATATTGCTCTGAGGCACCAATGTAATCAAAGGAAATTGAGCTGGACCTATTAGGACTTGGGGATTGTAATGACTGCATGTAGGCAGTTATATCCCTTTCTTCTCAAGTCAAAGAAGTGACATATAATTGTTCCTTTTGTTGGAGTATTTTAGAAAGGTTCTGTGTATCTACAAAGCAAATACTGTTTTGGGGAATTTAACAAATGATTTGGGACCTGTTAAAATCTGACAAACTTCTGTTGACTTAAACAGAAAGCAAGTATCTAGAGGGGGAAGTAGAGCCAAAAATGATGGCTCAAGTTGACAGTTTAACTGCCTAGATCCAACAGTTACTTGTTAATTTGTCTCCTTTAACATCTTACTTTGATATTGACTGGTTTAGATGGATATTCCCTCGCAGCATTACTCAGGTTTCTCAAACATTCAAACATATTCTGTACATTTAAGCGATTTTATAGTAAACCCAGTGTCTGGGTGTTCTTTTGGTGTTAGTAGCTCTTGGAATTTCTCTTAGTTTATTACTGTCTGCACCCCTCAGATCTCTACTGAGGTAAATTCAGTTCTAGTTCTAGTTATACTTGGTCCCGTGTGACCTTCCAGCTGCTTGTTTTACGTATCATTTTTCTTTTGTTTTCAGTGTCTCATGTGGATTTCAATCACTATGATTATTTCCATGCAAACTTGAAATAGGTTTTTAAACCAAATTACAATACTCTTCTGGAAGTCAGATTGATATGTTAGTTTAGAAGTTTTTTTTAATTTTAAAATTATCTGATGTGCAGTATAAGGCTTTTCATGATAACACTAACAATTAAGAACCAATCTATTTAAAAGCAGCATCTCATCTTTGCTTTCTGCCACAAAGTTTGCAGAGCAGTCCTGAAGCTGAAACCAACCACTGCTGTTTGCAGCCCCGTGCACCCATAGCCCCTGATCCACGTACATTTCCGTGGCAGACCAATTACTGAAGAAGGCTGGTCAGCGATCTTACCCTCATTTTCTTTTACTGCGAGGTGAACAGGCTACTTAAGAAATGCTGGACTACGGCCACCTCCTGATTATTCACTTCCAGCCAAAAAAAGAACAGCTCAAGGGAAGCTCCTGGCCAGGAGCCACATTAGCCCAATGCATTTTCAAACAGGACAACGACTCGAATGGCTGAGGCAAAGGCTGTGTATTTCTATACTCTCTCAGTCTTTGTGTAACTGTATTTTCTTACTGTTATAATGAAGTGGGTCTAATTGAGACATGCTGAGCATGAGCTCGGTGCTCAGCTAGTATGCGGGTGCTTAGCACCCACAAATGAGGGCAGTGCTTCACTTCAGCTTGCAGTTTTCTCTCTGTGTTATTCAACAGTGTGCTCAGAGCTGTAGTCAGAAGGCAGGAAAACCTTAAGAGCCAGAACCAATAGCTTATAAAGCAAATTGGGTTTCTCTCAATAAAATAACAAGAGAGAAGCTGGAAAGCTGCCACTTTCACAGGATGCAGCACAGGGTAAAAAGCAAAGAAAACAAATTTATGATGATGTCTCTAGCAAGGAGACAGTTGTCTCCTGGAAGGAAAGTGAAAACATGCAAAAGCTCTTTTTGGGTGCGCTTTGGTGTACAATTCTCCTTCAGTCCTGTTGTTCTTTTCATAGAATTATTTTTAGTTTTGGATTTCTGTGGCTGTTTTGCAGCACTCTGAACGTGGAAATGAAAGCCCAAAATGTTACTGGTGTCTTTATGAGAATATAAAGATAAAACTACTTTAGTGAATTGCTTAGTAATGTGCTGGGGCTGGAGTGGGGAGGCAGTATATAAAATACCTCAAGCTTTTTTGAGTAATTGAAATGGAGACCTTGCTGTTAGGTCCAGAAGTGTCAGCTTGTGCTGGTGGAGGAGATGGCTGCCATGGCCTCCAACTGGTCCGTTACTGGAGAATGAGGATGGAAATAGCTCAGACTTCCACTGTGTTTTCAACATCTGGTTCATCTAAAGTACTGGTATTGCAGCTGTAGCATGGTGAGGTTTTTCTTTTTGTATCTGTTAACGTGGACAATGTAGGAAGCTGAAGAAGGCTGAGGATAGTGTTTCAACAGGAGAATGGTGAACATGTGCATATTCCCATTCCTCAGCAGCAGCCAGCCCGCTGCTCTTGGTAAGGCTGTGCTGACCTTGAGTTTAGGCTATAGCTCTGCTTTGCCCCTTCCCTCCTCTCCCCCAACTACGGACAGTTGGTTTTCTGGGATTGCTGTAGAGATGTGGATTCTGCTCCATGTGAGTTTTGAGCAAGCTCCAAGAGCCTTTGCTAAGCTGTACTCAGAACAGGTGTGGGCAGTGTGCACAGACCATACTCCACCCAGAACAAATGAGTGGCTGTGGCACGGTGGTGGTTTTATTATTCCACTTTCAATAAATTCCCATTGCCATTCCTGAACACAGTCAGCTCCATCGTCTTAATGTGCTCAGCCAATGCCATCCCCCCAAATACATTTTTTTTCCTCTTTCCTCTGCTGTATTCCATATTTTGAATAAAATGTAGTCCTTACACACAGTGTAAGAGCTCATGAGCGATTTGGGACTACAAAGCAGGTTTGCAAGGTGATAGTTGGAAGCAATTTTTACAGCACCTGTGGTCTTTGGCTAGAAAGCTTGGAGTGAGGAATTTGGACTGTTCTCATTACCCAGGAGCTGTGATTTGGATCATGTGAGCACCCAGGTGCTGTTGCTGTGGCTGCTGTGCCTCAGAGTCACGCTTCCCCTCCTGGGCCCTGTGTCCCTGCTGTGTGCTGCTCTCAGCTGTTGCTGTGCTGGTGAGCCAGGCTGGGGCAGGGCGGTGGGCACTGTGTAACACTGTATGCGTGGCTGTGTTTCTTGTGCTTGTTTGTTTGCTTTGCTGCGTTCTGGATTGGTGTCAGAGTTATGTCTGTTGTGGGCCTGAGAAGGATGGCTGTAGGCACCGCACAGTATTTACTTGCTTGCCACTTGGTGTTTAACTTGTCACAGATAAATAAACAAGCCTTCTCCCAGGCAGTGTTTGATCAAGAATATAATAAAACAGCTCTGCTGTTCAATCTGATGGCTGATGATAACCAAACCATGACAGGTTGTTGATTCCAGTCCTTTTTGATGCAGGCAAGAAACTGCTGCTGCTGCTCCCACTCCTCTTGGGGAGGCAGTGCGGCAGGGCCAGTCTTGTGCTGTGCAGTCCTGCACTCCTGATCTGAAGTTAAAGGGCCCTTCCTGCTCAGGAAGATGCCTGGGCAGCAGGGCTGTGCTTGCGGCAACATGAGGCAGCGCCAGAAGGCTGCTGGGATGCACGTGTCAGGTGAAGGCCTCATCACATTGTAAGGTTACATCCCCAGCAGCTGTGTGTTGTTGCTGGGGAGGAGCTATTAACAGCTCTCAGGGCAGTTGCTTGCTGGGCAGTGGATGCTGGGATCGGGGGACACTCGGGGCAGCTGTGGGCAGCACCAGCTGTGTTCTCTCTCAGAAGGCGTTCTCACCCCACGCCGTGCTTTTTTTGTCTCTGGTTTTTAAAAAACGAGTGTAATTCAAAGGTGGGGGAAAAAAGATGGTGGTTTTTTTTGTTTGTTTTTTTGTTACTGTTGTGCTAATAGACTTGAAGAGAAAGTGACATTTCAGCCCAGCTTTAGAAACGCAGACGTGGAGAGCAATGCAAACTGCTGACTGCAGTGTAGGTTTTTTTGAGCTGCTTAAGTCATTTTTAGTAACTTAACGCTGGGATTATTTTTCCTTGAAGGTGCCTGAGCGCTCTTCAGAAGCTATGGAGCTATTTTTTAATTATTACTATGTAAAATAAGTATAATACTGAAATGGGCGCGGGGCAGAGCTCGGTGAAGCGGCGCTGCCCCTCGCGGCGTTCCCTCCCGCCGCTGGAGCTGCTGAGCGGCACCTGCCGGCCCCGGCGCCTCGCGCCCGCTGTAACCGGAGCGCGCTGGGGGCTGCGCACACCCGGCCCCGCGCGCGGACGCACCTGAGCCCCCACGAGGGGGCGGTGGGGCCCCGCCCGGCGGGGCGGGGCGGCGCGAGGCGGGCCGGGCCGGCCGCGGCGGCGGCGGCGGAGGGCGCAGCGGGTGCCGCCGCGGCCGCAGCGTGGCGGGGATGGAGCCGTGGAAGCAGTGCGGGCAGTGGCTGATCAGCTGCAAGGTGCTGCCGCCCAACCACCGGGTCACCTGGGACACGGCCCAGGTCTTCGACCTGGCGCAGACGCTGCGAGACGGCGTGCTGCTGTGCCAGCTGCTCAACAACCTGCGCAGCCACTCCATCAACCTCAAGGAGATCAACTTGCGCCCGCAGATGTCCCAGGTGAGGCCGCGGGGCCGTCGCCGTCCCGCACTGCCCCTCCCCACGCGCGTCCGCGGTGCCCCTGCGCTCTTTGTGAGAGGCTCCGGGCTCCGCCCGGCAGCGCCGCTGCTGCTGCTCCCGGCCCGCGGCGGGGGCTCAGCTCCGAGCGGGGGAGCTGAGGCTGAACGCGGCGGGTCTCGGGGCAGCCCCGCAACGTGCGGTGCGGTGCAGAGGGGAAGTTTCCCGCAGCCCTGCGGCGAGGAGCGAGCTCGGCTTCGCGTTTCTGCGCGCGCCGGTGCTCGCCGCGGTCGGCTCATCACGTCAGTAGCGTCAATAGCCCCTTGCCGTGTCGTTCTTCGGGGGTTGCAGCGGTGCTCGAGGATGCGGGCTCCTGCCTGCGGCGCTCCTCGCAGCCACGCACTGCGACCGGGAACCCGCAGCACCACGGGAGTCCGACGCCTCGTGTTCGACTCTTCCAAGTGATGTTTTGGTTACATAATAACATAGTGCCAAATTCATCCGGTTTCGGGTGCGTTTTTTGGTCGCGGCTGCTGTTTCGCTGCCGCCTCGCAAAGGCAGCCCTGCGCCGAGGTGCAGATGCAGCAGTGCCGGGGCTCCGCGCTGCCGCCCCCTACGCACCTCCGCCCGTGGGGAAGCTGAAGCCTCGGGGCTCGCGTGGGTCCCAACGCGCTGGGAAAGGGATGCCTTGCACCGTGTCACGTCGTTGTGGAACCTATCAGAACGAGAGCCGCCGTTCGTGGTGAGGGCCCCGGCAAAAGTCGGTAGTGAAAGACGCCTTGGAGGGGAGTGTTCTTTGTCCCCGTTTACTCATGAGGCCTACTACTTCGTTACTTTTTAATTTCCTTTTCTGGCAACTGTGTTTCATTGCCGACTCATTCCCTGTGGGCATAGTTGGGAGAAAAAAAAGTACTAGCCGTAACTCGGAGGGTTAGGGCAGAAGTCCCCATGCTGCTGTGCTGCAATGAAAGCATGAGATGACTGTCCTGGTGTAGCTGCATTGGATTGGAAGGGTCCGAGGGGTGTCCCGGTGTAGAAGTTCAGGGTTGAAAGGGCTCGATGATTGTCCTAGTGAGCTGTGTTGAATGTGACAAATGTCTTAGTGGAGTTGTGTTGCTCAGGAAGGGTGTAATTGACTGTCCTGATGTCGAATCAGAAGGGCATGATGACTGTCTTGGTGTAGCTGTGTTGGATTGGAAAGGCATGATGGCTGTTCTGGTGCAGCTGTGCTGGATCAGAAGGGTGTGATGGGTGTCCTAGTGTTCCTAGGAGCTCCAGGGCCTGTTTCAGTTGTGCACGCAGAGGCAGTGCTCTAGCAGCATGGGGAGATGTGCTTCCAAATGGAATGGATTTGGAGAGATTCTCCTGGGTCTGTACCATTCAAACTTCTTGAGGGACTTGGGTCTTGTTAACTTGTACCAGAGCCCCGCTTTTATATCTTTGTTATAGGTGGATGGATCACTTCTAAACTGACCCATTTTCACTTGAGCTTGAAGAGCTATAAATAATTTCCATATGAACTGTTGCAAGTGGTTTCCTGCCCTACTTAGAATGGATAAGAAGGATAGAAATAGATTTTCTTTCTCTTTTTTTTTTTTAATTTTGTTGTGTTTTAATGAACTGGTAGATTGTCCTCCTGCTTTTACACTTTATTATTTGGATAGCTAACTGCTTGAATCAACTTCAGTTAGAAGTTAATGTTACTTGCAAAGTCCATTATCAGTTTTATTTTTATTTATGGTGAATAGAACCATAGTGGTCTGTGTTTAAGAATCAAAATGTTCTGTCTTCCTTGCTTAGAGCTGTTTGAGAATCATTATGATCCATATTTAGTTCTTTGTTTTAACTATGAATTATAACTTCAGATCTTTGGAGTACTTATGATGCAGATTTTGAGCTTAATACTTGTATTATGTATACTGGAACTGTTTCCCAGATAAGAGGAGTCTCCTGTTTGCATCCCTGCTGCATACCCAAGGCACATGAACTGTGCTGTGCTGCACACTTTCCTCACCTGCACTGATTTCACCCTGAACTTGAGGGAACTGCTGCTGGATCACACCTATAGTGGCTAAACCTACCCTTCTGGTACCTTTGCTTTCTGTGAGATTGAGGCTTGTCTGTCTTTGTGAGGTTCTGTGGGGTTTGATTAAAAGCCTCTTAGATTACAGGAGGTGGTTTTTATGGAAAGAATCATTCAGAGAAAAAATTCAGGAATGGTTATAAATAATGCAATAAATAGAACTTCTGCAAGTTGCTTGTGTTTGGCTGTCATGACTGTAAAGAAAGCCAACCAGTAACTTGTGCTGAGGTCTCAGAGACTGCTAACTTTGTGAGAGTAACTTGGAGTCTGCCGAGCTCTGAGTTGCAAGTTTTGTTGAGATAACTTGTGCTGGCATACTGGTGCTTTTGATGCATTGTAGGATCTTAGACCTTACAGAAACATGAGCTGATTCTCCCTGTCCTTGTGAAGCACTGGTCTAGGGACCTTGGAGGCATGGGCTGCCAGAGCAGTTGGGCATTAGGATTCAGCCTGTAGTCATGCAGCCTGCTTGAATCCTGCTGTGTCTGTACTGCTCAACTGAGCTGCTCGAAACTCCTGTGGCCCTTTTCTGTTATCATCTGAAATGGAGCTACTGTTCCTCTGCTTCATGACCTGATGTTGTTTGCTGCTGCACAAACTGAGTACAGTCAGGGGATTCTTAGTGCACTTTTTGTGCAATAAAACCAGAGTAAGAGAAGGATGGAGGTGAAGGGACCTCATGGGAAGCAAACTGCACAGTTTTAGCTTTGGCTTGTGCTGGTCTTGACCTCTGTCAAATCTTTACCAGTGAAGCAGGTTTTCATGTCTAGTTACAGTCACCAGTGTCAAAAAAAAAAAAAAAAGAAAAAAGGGAAGGTGCGTGATGCTGCCCCAGGCAGAGTTGGGAGTAGCTGCTGGCTCAAGGATAGCAGTTATGTCTCTTCCTTTCCTCTACATGTTTATTTTTTTTTTCAGATAGAATGTGGCAGATCAAATGTCTGTAATGCTCATCAGCTCTGCTTGGCAGCACTTGGTAACCCATTAAACGCTCCATCAGAAGCACAGAGGGATTGCAGTTTGTACTGTCTCTTTAGTGCCGTGTGTCAGAGAGGCTCCATGCAGTGGGACAGAGAGCTGCTGGAGGAACACCAGGCTGCTGGCAGGGCAGGAGCAGAAACTGAGGTTGGTGCCTGGCTTTGCAACACTGGCACTTGCTCAGCCAAGTGGCAACACCATGCATTTTGTTCTGTGAGCTGCCCAGTGTGGGGCTATCTGTCTGTCCCGCCACTGGCTTCTCATTTTCTGTTATAGCTGTTCTCATGGGCAGTCTGTACTAGGCATCTCAAGTTGTGGATTCAGCTCCTCCACCTTGGAGATGATGCCTGCATAACAGAAGTGTCTCAGTGGTTTTAGATTGCAAAACATTGGATTTAGAAGCTATTTGGATGTTGGCTGTTATTGCTAGCGTTTCTGTGTTTATGATGATGAGCGTGGTTACAGTGATCTGACCTTGGAAGAACAGAAGTCGATTCAGTCACTCATGCAGAGAACAAACCTCACCTGCAGCAAGGACCAGTGGCACTGTGCTTTGCTGACCAGTTTCCCACCTCTGGGAGCTGAATGCTGCGTGCTTTTGTCTGAGTGCTGGGTTACTTGTGGAAAAACTACATGTGGGCTTTGTATGAGAATGGCCACAGCTGAGCTCAGGGACTTCCATGACCAGGTGTTTTCACTGTGACTGAGGAGAACAGTGGTGTTGGCTCCAGTTAGAACCCTCGTGTCAGCCCAAACCCGTTGCACTGTTTGACCTCTTGAGGGGTAGTGACATCACTTGTCATTTTCATCCGGTGCGTGTGCAATCAGAAAAGAAGATTCTGTAGACAAATCTTGTGTGTATCTTTTGGACCTTAAAGCTAATTGTGGGAGGGTCTCATTCAGACCTGAGAGTTGGCAGTGCTTCTTCTGGTGCTGTGCAGTCTTGCTGCAGGCATGCACTCTCTTGTGAAAAAGGGTAAAGAGCTGGCAGGGAGGGAGCTGGAAGAGGCACTGTGCTCAGTGCATTGCGGGTATGACAGGAGTGCTGGTGTAAGGCAGCCTTCCCCTGAAGTCTGCTGCTGGTGCTGGAGGATGAAATGGTGTGGTTTGCCATTGGCATCTCCCTCGGAGCCATTCCCTGCAGCTGTTTGCTTTGCTAACATGGGTTGAGAGAAATAATGAAAATAGAAGCGATCCGTAACAGAGAGTACTAATCCTAATGTTTAATCTTAATCATAAAAGAACTTGAATAATTTATCATCAGAAATATAAAACCTAAACCAGCGGATTACAATGGATTTGTGGAAGATGTCATCTGTTTAATGCTTATATTTTATCTTTAATACTTTGCAAGCTAGTTTTGAAATAACTAAATGCCTTGCAGAAAGTAACTTACAAGAAATTGCCAAACAGGAAAGCTGTGCTTAATGCAATACTGGCATGGGAGCTGTTGACAAGGGAGATGGTGACAGATTATATATTAAAAATAATGATTTCCTATTATTCTAATAAAAAATAATCCTCAGTTTGTATTAAAAGTTCAAATGTTCTCTAATTTTAGGGAGTTTGTCATGCTTGATGTGACCATGCATTCTGAGGAAGTTCATTATCTTTGTTGTCCCCATTATGTTTTTGGTATCTGAGCTTTCTTGCAGGAGCTCCTTGTCCTTGCTGAGGATGTTCAGGAAACCACAGGATGTGGGCACACCAGGAGACGTGCCTCTGCTTCACAACTTGGTTGAGAGAAGTTGAGTACTTGTTTGTACTTCAGCCCGCTACACATCTTTAACGTATTTAACCTTATTTCTGTGATTAGTCTAAATGAAAACTGGGATATGTAACAGTTGCTCTGAAAGTAATACCTCTTATTTTATTATGTTGGCCCACAGTGTCAGAGGCTGATGTTGGTATGGCAGTAGAGGTTGAACCTTCCCACCAATATTCCATTCCATGTTGTTGCCACGTGACAAATAGCAGCAGAGGGGCAGCCATTGAATTTCTCTATGTGGAAAAATGGCACTCATTGACATTCATTAATGTTTGCTGAATGTTTATGGAGACCAAACAGTGAGGTGGTGGGTGGTGTGTTTCAGCAGTGGTGACAGTGAAAGTGAGTCACCTTTGCTGGTGTAGGTTGTTACAAGTGTGGCATGCAGGCTCTTGTTTGTTGCTGGTGAAAAAGCATGGCTAATGTATGGCTATATTGAAAAATGGTGTTTTGTGGCTGAGAGTTTGCTCTATCTGATAGTGTTATTGTGCTCTTTCTATCTGTTCTAGTTTCTGTGGAAACCAACATTATTATCCATATATATCCATAAATATGCTGTGTGTAAATATAGATGTATATTCTGCATATTGGGCTTTGTGAAATATTTCAAACGAATTTTTCTTCAAAGCAAAACTGTAACGTGACCTCTGTTTTATGCTAACAGAAGCAGCAGACAAAAAACAAGTGACTTGGTTTTGTATTGTAGGTAATTCTGCTTACCTTAGCATGGAGACAGTAGCATTGTAAACTGATGTTCAGGTTATTTTGGGTTGAGGGGGGAAGGCTGCAGTTGTGCTAAATTTATATTGCAGAGTTTATTTACATGCTACATTTATGGTACAATTATTAAATGTAGCCAATGCATCTTGGCAAGAATTGCCTAAAATGTCACCTCCTGCACAAAGGCTTAGTGTGCTGGAGGTTGTATAATATAGTGGCAGGAAAAACACTAGTGCTGGTTTCTCATGGAGGCCATAGTGTTTGTCAGCTGTGGATAGTTTAACTCAGAGTCTGTGCTTGGTGTGCTACTCCATAATGTGGGAGAAGCCAAGCTATTTCCTGCTCCTTGTCTGACAGAGGTGGGAGACCTGTTGCAGTGGTCAGCTGAAAAGACTGTGAGAAGGAAAGAATGAATTCTGAGAAAGGAGGAAACAATGGGAAGATGCAATCTCCCACTTCTTACAAGTGTGAACTGGAAAGAAAGGTCAGGAGAAGATGAGAGATTGATCAAAAAGCGTACCAGCAAGTGAGATTCTTTGGGATTTTGTGAGGACTGGAAAAAGCAATTAACATTTATGCTGAGATAAATACAGGAAAACAGTGTTGGTTATGCCATGGTATTCTGTAATGATAATGGTGTTACTGTTCAATGTCAGTGTGCTGTTCCCTGCTGCCACAGGCTCCTCTGGGTCTGCCATGTGTGGGGGCTTGTTCCCAGGCTGTGGCACTGGATGTGGGACTGGCTTTATGCCGTTTGTGTGCGGGTGACATAGCAGATGGTGTATTTCTCACCCTTATCCTTTCTTCATTTCATGTGAAGTTCAGGAGAGTAGTAGTAGTAGTTCTTCAACAAACAAGCAAAACAAAATCAACAACTCTCTTCTCTACCAAAGAACTTCAGTTAATTTCTTCATATTGCTCTAAAGCGGCATCGCAGAATTTCTATATTGTTCTACAGTACTCCATAACAGTGTTTTCTATCATCTATGCTGTGTTGTTTCAGCGTTTTAAAAAGAGCTTCACAAGAAATGTATTACTTGATATATGCTTTGGTGAATTGGCTATGAATCTTTTTCTCTGTGTTCTCCAGTTGATCCAGCATCACCTGGAACTGCCTTCTCTTTGCTGTCACTTTACTTTGACAAGCCAAGTTTGAGATTTGAGACATTGTGAAATTGCTGCTGTCTGTTAACACACAAACTGGAATCTGAACCACTGTCTTTACGGTGATGTGTTGAATTTGTATATTTAGGAGAAAGATGTTTCCTCAAAGCTCAGTGAATGCTATTGGCTCCAATTAAATCTGTAGTCAAGTGGGAGCATGTACTTCAGATAAATATCAGTCAATGACTCTTTCCTTCATCCTGTATTAAATGACAGTAGTGGATGTCTTGGTAACATGAAGCAGTGAAGGCCTATTAATAGGATATTTGATTCTTAGTATTTTCAGAACATGAAACTTCAGTCACAAATTGCATAATATAGCAGTATCATAGCAATTTGTATGTAAGCCACTCAAGTAGTATTTAATACACTTGCAGACCTCCAGGTAAAAACTTGATTGGGAAAATTACATGTGGCTGTCTTGTTTTACAGCATAAATATTTTGGACCGGCAAATTACCATTTAATCAAAGTTATACTTTAATTTGGTTAGTAGGGATTTGGTTTAGTCTGTCACTACCTATTTTTCACTAGTTTTATCCATCTAAAAATAATGTGTAAGATACTTCAGATTTTATAGGAAATGTGATACAATTGCCCTATAGAAACGAACAAAATATGTATTTAAAATTGTTGCTATAATATGTTTTCTGGAAAACCAAAAGCATATTTAAAGCATATTTGTAAGTGGCAAAGCTTCTCAGGACAGGAGGGTTTTTATTGCCAAATCCTTGGTGCTATCAAATTTTTAGAGATTTTTTTAGAGATTTACCCTCTGGATAGAGTGAGATAGTATTCCAGGTTGTATAATGTACTTTTCTGAACTGACAGTTGCTTATTTTAAACTATTTTTAGAAAATTCTACTGAAATTTAATTTCCCACCTGTTTTTTTCTCTTGTCTCATTTGGTGTGGATCTCTCTTCAGTTTTGGGAAGCTTGGTGTGAAGTAATGGTTTGTGGGCCACTGGGAATCCAGTTAATTTGTATGATCTATATGCTCTTCTCTGAGAAATCAGGTTTCTGTTGCCTGTGAGGCCCTTAGTTAATCATGTTATCTCATTAGTACAAAGCTTTAGCAATAGTAAATGGAACACTAATTGTTGTCTACTGTTAAAAGTACTGATTAAGAAACAAAAAAACAACAACATAGCAATTGTGTGGTAGATTGCCAGTGACATAGCATTCCTCAATTTTTTTGTTTTATTTTTTGAAGAAATTGTAAGTTTACCGTGGCTGACGGGAGGAATATAAGAAAATAAGTGCCAATTAAAAACAACTAACTGGGATTAAAAGTGTACCAAGGCTGAAATGTTCCCCTTTGGGGCAGAAGTGGTGTTTGGGTGGAGCTTCTCTGCACTGATTTCTTGGTGGAGGTTGTCATGAATGTAGGACTGTCTTTCCATCTCAGAACTCAGTTACCATTTCCATGCTGTAGGAGGACAGGATTGGAGAGCTATCCCCTAAAACTTTAAAAATAGGTGTCAGATTTTGTAGCTCAACTTGCAGGGCTGCAGATAGATTTGCAAAACTGTTCATTTTTGAAATGTGACTCCTGAGTGTTGCATCTCTTTTATGTAGTATTCTAGTGAAGAATAGTGGTTTCATTTCATGTTGTTTGTCAAATTTGTGATGAAGCAGTTCTACAGGAAAATTAAACCTCAAAGTTTTGCAGGAATGCCGTTCTTGGGAGATGTTCTTTAAACTATTTGAAAAAAGAAATGTGGTACTTAGTTTTTCTGGTTTCATGCTGAGTGTCATTAGGATTTGACCTCAAAATTCAGTGTTTCAATGAAGTTGTGTTAAAGTTTAATGAACTTAAATGTACCTTTCATCCTGATTTAAAATAACATTTCAAAATCTGTGCTATGATTCCTTCAGGTTATTTCATTTTCCTGTTGGCTCTGCTAGTGACTGCCTCTCTTCAATTTACCTTAGTTCTCACGTTTTCCTACTGACTCAGGTGGCTTGATCTCATTTATTGTGTCCGGGAACCCAGACTGCTCTGTGAATAGTGAGAGCTGTTGCTCTGACAGCTGTGGGTTTTGGGGGAGTAGATTTTTTTTTTTGTCTTCTTTTCCTTCATTTTGAGTCATCTCAGTTCTGCAGCTTGTTCTGCCCTTTCCACCCACATTCAGGGCTACATTACTTTCACCTTCACTCACCTTTCTACCACCCACCCTGGTATTTTTCTCTCCCTCCGGTGCATCTGTTTCCTCATTAACTTCTTTCCTGATGCTCTTTCTTCCTTTCAGTTGTGTTCCCTGCCCTGTTATCCTGTTGGCCTCATCTCTCCACAGTTCTGAAATCTGTTTCCTACATGGATGAGTGATCTGCTGCAGATGCTGCATCGCACATGGGTGTGAGCACTGGGCAGGGGGCTCCAGTGGAAGCCATACTTGTTGGAGGAGCTAATGTGGGGTTTTCAAGGACTTAAGCTGCACTTGTTCAGAAATCTTGTGATATTTTAAACTACTTTTCAGTGATTATTTTTAATAAGTGGTGGTAACCTGACTTTTTTCACTTTATTTCTGCCTGTCCCATCAAACTCTGGAGATGCGTGCCATTTCAGCAGTACTTGAGCAATCTTTTTTTCAGGGACTATGTCCTGAGGGAGCAGTTGCAGATGGGAATGATAGTTATTTTTAACTGCTTTGCTTTTTCAGATTGATTTTCTGTGTTGTTTGCAAGGCAGAAATTACCAGCCCAATGCTAGCCATCTCACTCAGCCTGTAGCTCCCTCAGGCTGGACACTCATCCCCGTCATTTTGTTCTATTTTCCACTGAGATTTACTTTGCTTTTTGGTGGCTGATAGACATGGCAATTTTATTTCTTCTTCCCAGGCTGGAGATGAGGGAAAAATAAACGGTAGAAAATAGTTTGGGGATTTAAATTACCAATCTTTTGGCTGGCGATAGATATTGGAACAGGCTGCCTAGGGAGGGTGGTAGGGTCACCATCTCAAGAGGTTTTCAAGAAAGCAGTAAATGTCACACTGGGTGACGTGGTTTAGAGCACTGATGAACGTGTGCTGATGGCTGGATTAGATGATCTTAGTGGTCTTTCCAACCTTAATGACACTACGACTTTCTGACCTCTTAAAGGATTTAAGATTGTGTCCACCGGATTGTGTCCGTGAGGGACTACCATGAGATCTAATGCAAACCATAAGTCAGAAAATTGAAATTAGGTTTGATGGAAAGTTAAACAGTACTGTATTGGAGATCACTTACAAAATCTTAGTTACTTTATTCAGGCTGTAGCTTGTTTCTTCAGGTCTGAAGTTTTACTCTCCTGCTTT
Organism: Cyrtonyx montezumae; assembly: GCF_038088225.1. Classification (NCBI taxonomy): domain Eukaryota; kingdom Metazoa; phylum Chordata; class Aves; order Galliformes; family Odontophoridae; genus Cyrtonyx; species Cyrtonyx montezumae. Next base: position 19,459,537 of record NW_027071825.1, on the reverse strand, counting down.
CTTTGGGTAGTTGCTATCATGATAGACCTGGCAAAGTCCTTGATGCTGCAGGCAGAGGAGGTGGCAGTCCCACCAAGGGCTGTGGATATGCTGGAATGGACAGCGCAAGCCATAAGTAGTTACTGTCCTGTAAACAAACATCTCCCGTCCTGATTTGCTCATGTTATTCCATTATTTCTCTCTTTGTGAAAGTGAAGCAGGTCAACACTACCATGTGTTGAGTTAATGCAGGTTCTGATGGGACTAAAATCAAATGTTTTCAGGCAGTTTCTGATCCAAGAGACAAACATGTATTTGAAGCATAATTATCGTCATATTCAACTTGGTGTCCCAGCTAATTTTATGATTTCATATCATTTGAAGCCCTGGAGCAGCTTTGAATTTTGTTTCACGATGAGAACTTAATCCAGCTCAGTGTGGACTTCATAACGTCAGAATAGCTTCCCTCATGTGCCCCTCTAGAAATGATCCATGCTGCTGGGAAGGAGGTGGTTTTTGCTCAGCTTTCTAGTCACATCAATGCTTTCTGTCATTCAGGTTTTTCCATTGTGAAGTTCGGCCCACTCCTTCATGCTTCCTTCAACCTCATTCATTTTTTATAGTGGTAAGCGAATTTTAACAAGAGAATTTCCTTTCAAAATTGTAGTAGTTATTTGTAGTTATTTCCAGCTGTTCATGTCTCTGCATTCACCTATGGAAGTTCTTAGTCTTATAAGCTACCACCTGTAAGGGATGGCAGTGATGGGGATGCTGTTCATCCTGTCACCTACCCTTTGGCCTTGTCTGCTGAGTTCCTGATGCTTCTTCTGTGAGGTTTTCTCATGTTTTTCTGTGGGATACTCCCATTATATTCTCCTGTAAGGAGGCATGTTGGGATGACTCTGTAAAGGTGTTTCTGCACTTCGGGAAGTAAAGCTGTCTTAGTCTGTGCCTGAGAGGTTTTCTTTTCTTTCCTTAAATTATTGATTAAAAGTTTGCTAATGTCCCAAGGCAAAAGTGAACTGAAGAACCAGAGTGACTACAGATGGACTGAAGAGGCATGATGATGAAATTCTTCAAGGTTTTTTATTTTTTATTGTCAGTGTTAGAAAAATTGTTTGGAGTACGTCTACTCCCTTGGTATTACTGATCATGCTGTTTGTGTTAGGATAATTTAAAACCTTCTTTGTAAATAAAAGTCTTCCAAGAATTATAAGGAGAAAACAAATGAATGGCAGATGTTTAGTTTTTTTTCCAGCTGGCATTGAATTGGATATGATCTTTTTTAATCATCCAATTTCACATTTTCAAAACAATCATGTCTGACTAAAAAGAGAAGTGATTTTCCATGATGTTGCGTTAGGAGGTCCTTGAGGTTAAAAGCTATTTCCTGCTGGGTAGATCTGGTGATTTACAAAAATGAAATGAAATTATCCATTGTTACATTTACCATTTTATTACTTACATAGACAGATAAATATTGCCTCTTATTTCCAGTTGTTGTTTTTTATTGCAATTTTGGTTCAGTTCTGTGTAGAGCAGTTGCATTTCCTGACTGGTGTTGCTGCCATAAGTAAATGGGTAGACGAGAACTTTGTCTAAATAGAGTGTAAAATGTGGACAGTTTGTAAGTCCTTCTGTTCCCCTTACTGAACAACTTTCTGCAAATTGTGGAGAATGGACTTCTAACAAATACAGTTAGCACTGCTTAGTGCTGCCAGCATGTGAATTCGACAGTTTCTGCATGTGTTAACAGTAACTTGTTTCTCTTGCCCTAGGAAGGCTGTTGGAGCAGGTGGGGAAGCTCTGTGCAGGATGCTGTGGCTCCACTGGGGTGGCCACAGGCTGGTGGTAGAACTCATCCTGGGTTTTGGCAGACTCATGAGTCAGCTGGTGAGGATCAGTCAGCTTGGTCAGTTGTGTGCGGCACAGTCCTCCCCAGAGGGGAACACTGAGTCACAGCCTTGTGAGTTTCCAGTCCCCAGTGCAGGAAATACTCAAGTAGCTGCTCCTGCGGTTTCATTTAGAAATGAATGAGTTGTGTAGAAATTAAATAATTAGGTGGTATACTTCTGGTTCCTACTGCATGCTGACTTGTGGGCTATATATAAAACCTTTTGTTTAATGAAAGTATGTTTTGAAGTAGCATATCGTTGTCTTGAGTAGGGAAATGCTAGTTTCTGAAAACAGAATTTCCATTGAAAACAGTGAATGTAGCCACAAAGCTGGGTGCAAGGGTCTGTTCCAATTGTCATGCCTCCTTATTATTCTGGCTGCTTTTTGTCTAACCTCCTTTTGATTCATCATTAAAAATGATGTTGCTAAATCATTTTTTTTGTCTATTTTTTCATGCTGTTTTCTTCTTTCAACAAATTGAACAACTTTGTCTTTTGCTACAGGGGCTCTATGCTGTTGTTCTGCTTATCTGACTTAAGAGAAAAGACTAAGCTTTGTTGTGTTATTGTGTCCACTAGTTGGAAAGTAACTCCTATTTCCCCTGTGCTGAGAACCATCTCCACAGAGAGAGAGAGAAGAAAATCTGTCCTTGTTATAAAATCCCAGTTTCCAATTGCATATATGTTGATTTTTGTTATACTTTCTAATCTCCACCTGTTTGGTTATCACTCTGAACTATTTGAGAAGATAGCTGCTTGTCCAGGATCACACTGTTTTATTTAGTTTTCACTGTATTTAGTAGACTAGTTTGTAGTACAAAACAGCACTGAACAGCCAGGTGTAAGCCTTTGTATACATTCTTACAGCTTAGTTCCAATGCTTGCATTCAGTGTTACATAAAAGACAAACATCTTCAAGAGTCATTTGTTTTGTTACGCATTTAGGAAAGCTGATGCCTGTTCAGAAGTCTGAGAGTATGTTACAGCAGCTGCTTGTTTGGGTTCTGAATGTGTTGTTTTGTATAATAGCTGTAAAAAAAAATATTTGCCTACCACTTGCAGACAGGCAGATGCTTTCACTGACTACATTCTCTTGCTATGTTTTCCTTTTTGTATGCATCAGTATCAAAACTAGTGATAGAATACTGCATACACGTTTTTTTTTTTTTTTTTTTTTAGCCAAGACAAGAGTGGCTGTTGATTTTTCATGTAGTTTTGTGCAGGTAGGCAGCATCTTGCTCTGATATGTGTGCTTTATAAACAATTTTATTGATGATATTAATCTAAATTTAATAGGAATGCTTCTATAAAAATGAGTTAAGTTCTGCATCCCCTAAGCATACATTGCTGCTAGAATAGTAATTTGTTCTGTTTTTGTGGCCACATCATGATTTTAATAGGCTCAATTCAATTAATATATTTAGGCAGGGTTCAGGGTCCAGCAGTGCACCTCCTAAGGATTTCCTGTGGTTGTGGCTTTCAGGTCCTGTCTTGGGGAGAAAGTTTCCAGTACTCATCTGTATAAGTTTTCTGTGAGTTTGAGAGGCTTTGGGTCTCCATGCTGCTCTATGCAAACGGCAACTTCCAGGTGTGCTCTTGTCTCCTGGACTTCATGTGCTGAAGTCTGAGGACTGGATCTTCAGTGATAACGCTGGGCTCTGCGTGCAGCCTTGCCTGTGTGTTGGTTGTCATGAGCTACTGGAAAAGCTACATTACAGTGACTACTACATTACAGTGACTTAAAAAAAATTCTTAGTATATTGTATGGCCTGGTAATGCACGCTGCTCGCTGCCCTGTTGGTAGGGTAGTAAATGTCTTAGGGGATGTGAGTCCAGACAATGCTAGTAAATCTAATGGCTCTGCTGTGACTTAGTGTTTATTCACCACTTGATTGGTTTAGGTGATCTAATAGTGTTTTGTACTCTGGGATTTTAATTTTAAACAATTTCTTCTTTTCATAAATATCTTTCCTAATGAATCCATGCTCATAGTTACATTTTACTTTTTGAAATGCCAAAGTGGCATCTTTTGAAATCAAGTTTTGCACTCTTCATGGGTGTACTTCAAAGGCTGCAGAGGCAATACATTGGTATGATTCAGCAGAGACATCAAACGGGCCGCATGCAGAAGTGACAGTTGATTTTTCCATGACCATTTCCCTCTGCTGAGGCTGTCATAGCTGTTAATTCATACCAGTGGAAGTAGGTGTTTATGTGACTTGGACATGTTTCCCAAATGAATTTGGGCTGCTTCAGTGATGTTTTGTTTTGTCAGGCAGCTGGGTTGAGCGAATGCAGCCTTTTAGGCAGCAAAGACCTATGCCAGTACTTGGCTGAAACATCTTATGTCAAGTTTACTTCTCACTGCTTATCAGCATCCTTAAGGAAGAAAACTTGAGGCTTCATAGCATATTTTAAGCTCATATTGTAATATAATGTTGCTGATAGTAGAATTTGATCTAAAATTAATCAGTTCTCTCATTGTAACTACTTTGTCACTATTTTGCTCTGAGTTCCTTAATTAAGAAGATTGCTTCTCAGTGAAGAGGTGGAGCAGAGTTTGCCTAGCACTGGCTGGACTTGAGAATGGCTGTGTGCAAAACAATTCTAAGTACAGAGGCATTACACTTGTTTTAATTGACTTCTACCACAGAGAATTTTTGGAAGCTTGAGAACTGTCTGTTTGTGTCCTGTTTATGTCAAAATCACAGGGATTTTAGCTGTGAATCAAACCCTTGTTTCGTCTAGCTTTGTAACTTAGGGTCACCCGGACCAGATTCTTCAGAGCAGCAAGCTGTTCTGGTTGACATCTGTGAGGCTGTGGCACCTAAAGATTTTTGCAAAGCATATTTATAGCTACTTGCTTTGTGCACCAAACATTCATTATGCTATTATGCATCACAGCATGTTATGCCATTGCAGTCTTCTGCGTAATCCACAGTCACTTAGTTGTGGTCTCTTGTTTTAAGAAGGATGTAAGAAAATGAGAAAGGCGTGGAGAAGGACAGTAGGGGTTTTCAAATGTATGAAATGCTTTCTGGCAAGAAACAGCTCGGTGGAGAAGGAAGAACTTTTCAGCTTGGGAAAGAGACAATGTAGGAGAAGGTTATGGCAGAGGACTGAGGTAGGAGATAGGAAAGCAAAAAAATTTCTTTCTGGGGGATATCTAGGGCAAGTAGTAGGTAGCAGATTCAGAGCAAGTTGTTTCACCTAACTGAGTTAGAAATTGTGGTCTGCTAGATCTTAAACTTCAGACTGTGGTCTGTGTAGTGGCTTTTAAGTATTTCAGAAAAGCTTTGTCATTAACGCTGCAAGTGTTTTTTTTTTAAAGCTCATCTGAGGTAATGCAGTACTGTAGAAGATAAGATCGATTAAGTCAGTCACAGAAATTGCCCAAATGATTTTTGTCCTCTGAAAAACTTGCAGTGCTGTTTAAAATAAAATCTCAGAGCTTTAGATCATTTTAGTTATTTATGGTATAAATGGCATTATACCTTTCTTTCCTATTTTAGGTTGAAATAAAGATGTATTTTACTTTAAATATCTATGTTTATTTACGTAGTGCGGATGGTGAAGGTCCTGGGGGTGACACCACATACTTGAGAACATGTTCTTAGAGGCAGTGCTGCTGGTTAAACATGCAGTTCGTGCACAGTTGTGTACTTAAATCTCCTTGACAAAGAAAATAAATTGTAGTGTAGTACTTCTGCTTTTAAAGCTGCTTTACCTGCTCTGTGTTAAAGAGCTTTTTGCCTTAGGCTTTTCATTTTCCTGGTATGATCAGTTTATCTCATCAGGTGTATGATGACCTGGGCAGCAAATTCTCTTGCAGTTGCATGAGGTCTGGGATGTGACCTCCCTAAGAAGAGGAGGTGAAAGGCCCTGTGCTTCCATACACTGGGGAAGGAACTGGGAAAGCTGGCAAGTAAAGGCAAGCTGTGGTACTGTAGTGACAACCGCATCTCTGCTCCCACCTCACAGCAGCTGTACAAGGGCTGGAAGTTTGTGGCACTTTTCTGTTTTTCCCTGAAGTCTTTGACCTACTGGAGAGAGGGAGAAAAAGAAACCTAGAGAGCCAAAAGGGTCAAGCAATTTCCTTTCATTATTGTTGTAAGAGGAGCTCAAACTTGGTCCCAGTCTGGGCTGAAGACTGACTCTTAACGTACTGGTGTGGCACAGTGATCTGTAGTGTCTTTGCTTGGGGGTAGAAATACAGATGGAGCATTTATGGCTGCTTGAATGAAGGCTGTAGTGTCTGTAGCGCTCTAACCTCGCTCATATCATTTCAGTACTGAGCAGAGAAGGATGATGTACCTGGTGCCTGTTTCTCTGACTGATAATTATGTGAGAATCTAGGAACAGTAAAACCAACTCTGGGTTTGCTTTTAATGGGTAACACATTGTTAGTGGAAAATGCTTTACTACTAAGATTGCAGAAGTATCTAACTTTCTCAACCTGATAATTAAAATGGAGCTCTGTGTACAGATATGGTAAGCTTGAGTGAAATTGAGAGCTTTCAGTTTTCTTCCTCAGGTTTTGAGATTGAAACTGCTTGGGCACCACTGCAATAGAGATGACATTTGGTGCTGTGACAGTGTATTAAAGCTGAAGAGAATATCACAATGTGTAAAAATATAGGTAGTATACGTGGTGTCCACTGAATTTTCACTTCCAATCCTGCAAATTTACTGCTGGAGTTTTTGTCAGATATGACTATTTCCACTGGTTTGTTGTTTGGGCTTTTGGACTTTTCTGTTCTACTTTCTGAGCTGGCAAGCCCTGAGAAGCTCTCACCAAGTGCGTTGGAAAAGTCTGTCCTTATTACAGAGAGCAGCCTAATGCACTGCAAATCTGACACAGCATACTAGCAAAAACTAGTGGATTTTTAAGAGGGCAGCAATGTTCATATTAAGTAGTTTGTAGGGAGCTTAACTACATCTTCAGATCTTGCTAGGAGTTTACTCCATTATCATAACAGCCTGAAAAAGACTACTCATACAATTCAAGAAAGCATTTAAAATGTTGAAGGATTCATATGTGTTAACATTGATGAATGATAATAAGAACTTTGCTCTTTTATACTGGCAATCACAGAACTAGTACATGAACTATATGATGTACTGATAAGAAATAGAAGCGTGTAGGAGTTATTTGGACTAGGCTTACCTTTAGCAGATGCTTACTAACCCTTTAAAAATATTCTATTGTGTTGATTTTCCATACGGGCTTCAGTGTTTTGTTCTTAAAATCTTAAAAAATAAATGTTGAATCTGTGTTATATGTTGAAAGTTTGGAACTTGTAGGTAAAGAAGAATGAGCAAGTACATGTTAGTTTTAAAATTATTAAAAAAAAAATCTGCACTGTGAACCTTTACAAAGGAATGTGGTGGCTGGGATCCAGGTGTGGCCTTGTAGGAAGGACCAGGGTATTAGAACATGGCTCTCTAGAGTAGATTCAGTTTGGGTAATGAATTCAATGGGGCCACGTTTTTAGGTATGTGGCAAGGCACTGAGAAAGGGACTGTACTTCCAAAAAGAAGCTGAATTGAAGGATGGATCTTAAGTGCAAATTTTGTATGAAAGTCTTCTGCTGCACCTTCTAACAGTAGAGACATGTAAATATAAACTGCAGTCAAGAATTAGTGACTTTGAAATGCAATGGAAGCAGCATCTTAGTGTACCAGGCTAACAGTATGAAATGTGTTGGGTGTTCTTTTGAGCAGTGTGAAGTTCTCTTTGTAGTTTGAATATGGATACTTTTTTTTTTTTTTTTACTTTGGTCATGAAAATATTGGTGCTAATTTGTTTAATGCTTTCCATTTATTTTGCAGATTTCATGTGAGAAGAATGCTGTAGCTTTTAAGGTTTTTTTGATTCCCCCATAAATTTAGAAACTTTTATGTAGGTATAGGTTTTGATTTTTTTTCCAACCATGAACAGTTTCATACAACTGCCAGTGTTCCAACTAGTAAGCTGCAATTTGAACAATTAGAAACTGTGTAAGAACTGATGAAAATGCATCCTAGAAGAAAAAAGCGTCCTCCACACTTCTGCTCCTTACACAAGCAATTTACTTGTCATGGTTGTAAATACCATTCACGGTGACCACTGTCTCACTGTAAATGGCAGTTTTATAAATAGTTTTGCCTGAAGCATTTTAACACCAAAATGTTAATATATTGTTCCCTTGTGTTAGACTTGTTTCATGTTTTCCCATGGTTTAAACATGAGACAAATCTTGTATTAGTTAAATGTTCTTTCTCACTGGGTCGTTCCATCAGCCTATTTTGATTTTTTCATTTTAACCTTTGTTTCACTATTTCTCTACCTTTGCTGTTCCTTTTACTGTTGCCCTCTTTTCATTTCCTTGCTTCTATTTTCCTCCTATTTGTACTCTTCTCAGGACTGTGTTCCATATTCCTTTTGTATTCCTGCTTTTTTTTTTTTTCAGGGATGCAGCTTGAGGAGGTAAGATGAAATAGAGCTAGGCATTTGAAAAGGTAACTAAACACAGGAACATCTTAGCTAATCTGTTTGCACTTTGCATACTTAATATAGTGTTCTAATTACTGTTCTTTTTGATGAGATACTGCAGAATAGACATGTTAAGTCTTGCCAGCAGGGAACAAAGGGCTTCCCAAAAACTTTTATTTACAACAGGATACTGTCCTGAGCTCCCACCCCTGCCTCTTGCTAATTAAACCTATAACTTGGGGAATTCCTCCATTTGGGATTTTGTGGTTTAAAAATTGCTGTCTGTTTAGTGACGTGCCACCACCAAAGCTCCCTTTTACTCTCTATCTTGCGACAGGCCAAAGAAGACAGGTTTCTTGGGGCAGCATGGTGATGCCTGTCCCTGTACACATCGTGGGACATGATGGCTGTTTGCTGAATCGGTTTTGGTGACTGTTTACTTAGAAGTTGCCAGTTCCATGGCTTGTAGGAAGTCTTCACATAAATACTGTGTTCCTTAAGTCCTCCTTTGCCCTCGCTTGTTAACCAGTGCTGTAGTGCCAGCATAGATAAGGAGAGTCAGGAGTCTAGAGTGTTTTTTCCTGTCCTCCCTTCGTTTTATATCAGTACTAACAAAAGCTCAGCTTTGTGCTTCCTCAGCTTTTTCTTCAAGTTTTAGTTTCTATTTTCTTTATTTGAAGCATAGGGAAGAGCAAACGTACATAAACTAAACTCCATACTCAAGCCAAGATGCAATAGACACAATTGAATAGTAGTCAGGAATTTTAAGAAGAGCTTTTCCATGAATATTTAATTACTACATTAACTGAGCAAATAAAGAACATGCTATTAATATTCGTACTGTGTTAGCAATGGTTCAAAGGAATTTAATATGTTTTATAGTTCATAGAGTGTGCTGTGCGTTGTGTAGGCCTTCAAAGAATACCCACATCTTAACTCTCCAGATCTCCTTAGCTGTTCTGTCTGTAGGACTGCACATTAAAGCATCTTCTAAGAATTAAGGAACATCTGCTGTTCTCTTCAAAGAACAATTCTAAGCAAAATGCTTCATGGTTATATAGTAGTACTAGTCTTGCATGTTTTGTTACCTAAAAGTGACTCCTGCCTTAAGTGACTATACGAAGACCTGTAGATGCTGCTAATGATCCTGCCTTTTTCAGAACCCAGTATGCTGTCTCCTGCATCCTTATTAGTGTGTCTGCTTTGCGACAGAACTAAAAATGTTTCCTGAAAATCCCTTCTGGAGAGCGAAGGTTAGGAGATATTTAACCTTTCGATCATTTGCTCCTATTTAGAGCTTAAAATATATTGATCATCTGAATGATGGAGATGGTTTGCAGCTCAAGAGATCAAGTGTAGGACCTAAAACTGATTCTTCCTGTGTTTGTTAGTTTTTTTTTAATTTAATTTAAACGATCATTTTCAAGTTAATGTTTTATTGAAGAGTCAGAGTAATACTCACTTGTGTTCTGATGCTCCAACCCAAAAAACTTAGGAGATAGCCTTTTAGCTTTCATTATCTTACTGAAAACAGGAGCACTCATCCTATCCCATTGTCTTGGTTTTTAAATTCCTTATGGCCACTTTGCATTGCCTGTCCAATTTTCCAGAGCTTCAGAAGAAAGTGGCACACAGGAGTGTTACAAATGTTAAATCTCTGCTCCTGACTGTGATACTGCTTTTCCCTCTTGCTGGCTCAGGAGAAGACATTAATAGATGTTGAATTAAGACTTCATCAGTGGGTCCGTACTTCATTCACTGGGTATCCTTACAGCTATTTTTACTGCATATAGTGATAATTACTCCTGTTGGCAGAGCAGAACTAATCTAATCTTCTTTGGCAGCTGAAATCTGTGAAGGTGCCAGGAACGATGTTTGTGTTGAATTGTTAACCCTGAACTTGCAGTTCCATCAGTACCACAGTGGGCTCCCATTTTGTCTGAGTACCTAGTAAGCTGATATTGTTTGATGGCCCTGCTTTTGGGATCAGTCTGTGAGATGGCATGTTTTGGGGGACTGTCAATTCTGGCTTGCAAAGAGGAGCCCTCAGTGTAAGAAGAGCTCTGTCTGTGTGTACCTAATTTTCTTCCTTTATTGTATGTGTCTGAAAGAATTTTTCTTTGTGTGTATATTGTCAATAACAGAATGGAAATAATAATGAGATCTTTCTGGCTAATCTTTTGTCATCAGCATCCCCAGGACAGGAAAGGTCAGGAGCCTATGTTCTGCACTTAGTGCTTAGGTCTTGGAAGAGCATGAAAGTATTCTGGCAATTATCTGTTCCTCTTTTATTTTTCTGCCTTCTGTTCTTGCTTAACTCTTCTTTGCTAGGGTTATAAATGTGGACTGACAGAAAAACCTCCCATCTTAGTAACCCTGTACGTGCTGTCTTGCATGCAACATCAGTACTTCACAAAATAAAAAATGTTATCGTCCCTTCTGAAAGAGATGCATGAATTGGGACTAAATTCACTCATCTGATTACTTCCTTTTCATACACTTATTTTGAATGTCTGGCCTTTCCTCAGCTATTTTTGTCACTCGTGCCTGCTGTTACATAACCTCCCCTTACTTCTTGGGTATGCCCATGTGGTTGATGAGGGTACTGAGTCAAAGGTGAATAGCTGCAGCTGTGAATATGGTTCACAAAGCACGGGCTGTTAGAGGAGGAGGGGAAAGGTAATATTGTCTTTGACATCTTAAAGGGGGACGTGGTGGTGTGAGCAGGCAGTTAGCTAAGCAGAACTCTCTTTTTTTTGCTTTTACTTTTTGTTGCAGCTCCTACGTGTTAGCTGTCAAGAGCAACTGGTCTTAGTTCTGGGTCAATTCTGGGGTCCTGATTTTTTTTGCAGGGCTGTGACTGCAATGTTGCAAAGGCTGGGATGTGCAGGCATGGAGGAAATGTATGATGTCTGAAAAAGTACATCAGACTGGAATTGGTACATGTTTAAGAAATACTGGAGTAATAGTTTGTGAACTTAGTTTCAAAAGGAGAGGAAAAAAACACTTCTGAGAAAAACTAACAGCAATCTTCTTTGCATTTAATGCCCCTTTTAGACCAGCACCTCTTCAGATCATCTCAGAGGCTCAAAATCGAGCTGTTCTGTGCTTGGTTCTGGCTTGTCCTACATACTGTGTCTATTGTTACATATAAAAATACGAGAAAGTCGCTGGCTACCAAAGTTTTCTCTCTTATACAGTTTTGTCATAAAAGAATAAAATGGAGATGAAATTGAAATAAATAGCAAGCGCTGTTTTTTATGCTCTTAGTTGGAAGTGTAATGAGAATTCCATTCTCTGTAAATACTTATTTCGTGGCCTTTAGGTTTTCACTTGGCTGTACGGTGTTGCTGAGTTGCAGTTCCATGTAAGTGAATGGAGTTTCCAGAACTCTTTGTTGGTCTCTGAACTCCCTTAAGAATACTTTTTGTACAGAAGCTACATCTAGGTACGCAGTATGGCCCCTACTAACAGACTTTATTCCATTGAAGTAGTTCAGTGCTAGAATATATTTTCTGAGAAATACTTCAAAGACTGTAGTGATAGCATATGGAATTTTTTTTTTTCTTTTGCATTTAGTCGTTCACTTCATTAGAAGCTGGGCTAGAGGAATCTATCTTCCCTCTGGGCAGTTATAGTCCTGCCTGTGCTTTTTGTGTCTAATTAGTCATTTCTATTCAGTTCCTTTTGTAAAGAATTTCTGTACGTTTCTGTCAGTACTCATAACAATGCACTATACTGACAAAGCCTCAAGTAAGTGTTTCTTTTTGTGTCAAACAGCAAATGTTACAGTAGAAAACAGCATACTTTTTGTGTGGAATTGGGTACGATTTGGTTTATCTGCTCGATTCCCATTTAAATTCATGCAAATATATCACCAAACACATAAACCATAGCTCCATATTTTGATGTTAGATTTTTTTATTCTTATTTTTTTCTTGAATTGTTCTTTGTTTCAGTTAACATTGCCTTAAAACCTCCTGGAACATTGAATTCACAGCAGAATGGACCAGAAGCCACTAATGCTCTAATATGTTCCATAAAAAAAGGCTCATTGCAAGAGTTGTAACATGTCAGCAGTACTGGCAACGACAACATCATCTGTTGGTAGAAGTCTAAGTACTGTGTGGTGGCACATCAGGGAGTGCTTCATAAACATCTTGGTAATCTGTAGATGTTAATATTGAAAATGGAGCAAAACTAGCATGCGTTATGATTTTATTTTTATTTTTCCCACCATCAGTATGTTAAACATACTTTGTGCCAACCTTGCTACCAAAGAGGAAATTTTGGGAAGCTGTCTGTGCTGAGGATCCGCTGCTGCACAGAAAATGTCAGGAATGGATGGAGCTATCACCCCTTGTCTGCGTGTTTTCAGAGCACTTGCTGTCTCCTGAGGGTGGTGATTGTTGACAGTCTGTGGGTGCTGATTTTGCTCTCCTCTCATGATATACTTGGAGATTAGCCAGACAAGCTTGATTTTTCACTAGTATAAATGTTTTAGGATAGTGTCTTCCATTATCCTGCTGCAATATTTTACTGATCAAGAATTCCAGACTGAGGTGTCCTAATTAGGGTGTTTTTTACATAATGAAGAGAAACCAGTTCTTGCACTGAAAGACAGTGTTTCCTGTGATAAAGACCTTCAGAGTTCAGACCAAATGGACCTTTGGATCTCATTACACCTGTAGGAGAGCTGCTCTTTGTACCTTTGATCTCCCTGTGGTGTACCAAAGCATAATGTTTTTGTGTCAAAAAGAAACACAAAAATATTGTACTTTTCCAAATAGGGCCATTCTTATTAATGTGAGAATGCAGACTGATGCTGCCTTCTCCTTACTGCTGGCAAGGAGGGTTGTCTTTCAGAGAATTTCCTTGAATTTAGGTGCATGCTCTTTCTCAATTTTGAGGTTTCTTTTACTAATTTGCAATACAATAACCACAGTGATAAAAATCTTAGTTTTCATTGAGAAAATTGTTTCTTTAGATGATTACAATATAATGTTTTTGAAATCTTTCTGAAAGTTTTCTGGATAACATAACTGACTTTTACAAAATACAACTAGTGGATAATGAGTTCTTTGTAAAAAGAGTTTTTCTTACTTGTGCTTTTTTGAAAAGTGTGTGCCTATAATATAAACAGATCTTGGTTTTAATAGTCTGAGTTCTATCCAGGTAGCAGCTGTGGTTAGCTTAATAGTTCAGAAATAAGCCTTTCATTTTCAGTTTTGCAAGAGAAAATTGATGGTTACTGAATCATTAGGTACCTAGCTAAACTCATTAGGCTTCCTGTGATCTGGCAGGGGTTAGTCTGTATTGTTTGGAGGCCTGTTTTGTTGAAGGCACAGAATAGCACACTGTAATTGATGATGTGGTCCAGACCCAAGTGTGGGTAGGTTTGACAACCGCTTAGTTCGTGGTTTCTAGATCGTACAAGACGTGTAATATAACTGCAGTGTTTTCTTATGGTTATTGAATATTAGAATATTACATCAAGCCTGTTTAACATATGACGCATGTTAAGTGCATTATATATTTAACTTTGACACTTAATGAATAAGTGAGTATTAAGAAAGAAACAAAACCCCCACTAGCATGGGGCGGGGAGTGGGGATTAGTATCCTCTTTGATTTCTATTGGAATGTGCTTAAGAATTACATTTCTTACCTGAAGTGCAGATGTTTTAATACTTTTTCTAAAAACAGAGTGCTATGGAAACTTAATTTCACAAAATTCTCCTCAAACTTGAAATGACTGATGTATAATTTTGGACAATTTTTGCCATTTTTACCTTTTATTTTAAGAGATCTCTGCTAGAAAGACTTGGAGAAGTTTAGCAGAATGGAAAGAGCATTTTGCTTGTGTATGCCTGCTGATGTGCAAACAGTTTTTAGCTACATTAAAAAACCAAATGCATCTTCTGGAAATACTGCAGGCAAATGTAGGCCAGGTTTCAGGTCTGTGACAGCCCCTGTCTCTCCCTTAACTTCTGGTTCTCTTCAAGGTAAACAACTTAATGCTGCTGTGAGCTTTCTTTGCATGAGAGCTCATCATCCCTGTTCTAAATTCATCACTTTCCTAGGGGGAAAAGGAGAGAGCTCTGAGTTTTTCAGTGAGAATTAAAACTGGGAACTGTGAGAAATTCACTGTGGGTAAAGCAGTACTAAGACTATACTCTGCATGGACAAAGCTAGTAGACCTTGATGGCTTTTAGAAAAATAATAATAAAAAAACTTAGGAACGAAAATAGAAAACAATAATCACTTTGTTTTAAACCAGTCTTATGGTGCTATCTTGCAGGGCTAGAGTAGAAGAGGTGTACACACCTTATCTGTTAGCAGGCTCTATCTTCTAAGTAATTTTGATTTGAAGATTATAATTTCTGTGAAACGAGAGAAGCTTGTAATGTTGACCAAGAAATCTAGGTATGTGTTCTCATATTTCAGTAGTCATAACTATGTAGTCACCAAGCAGCCCTGTTGGCTGTGCAGCATGGTGTGGCCTGGTGTGGCTGTGCCACTGGGCATGCAGGGAGGGTGGGGGCTGACTGCAAGCTGCAGCACTGGTGTGTTCACATGGGGCCCCACAGATGTGTGTGTGTTGTCATTGCAGCTCAGGGCTTGTTACAGGCACCTTGCTGGCATCTATTGTGATGGCTTCAGTGGCACTTTGCAATGAGATTGTTGGCTCTTGCCATATCTTACTACCCAAAACCACTGGAGTTGTCCACTTAATTGCACAAGACTAGTATTTGCACTTCTAATCAGTCTAAACTACCAGATGTGCTGCTTTTTCCTCTGTCTGGCTGGCTAGCTCTAAGACATGAAGTCAGGTTCTCTGTTGAATTGGTATTTTCTTGTCTTAGGCTAAAAGTAAGGCAGTTGAGGTATTTTGGCTGAGTGAGCGGTTTGGGTATTATGGGGGCACTTGGGATACATATGGTTGCGAGACCGGCTCTGCATTAATTTCAAAAATAAAAATACTGTTTTGATGTAAACATAGTTAAGCTGGAATATATAACAATGCTATAATCTGTCCTAGTGTATATAATCCACATTGTTATGAATTCACAATAACATGGAGAACACTGGGAACTCAGTTCTAATATTCAGTTGCTGTATAGCTTACAGTAAAACGCATATGAAGAGCCCTTTAAATATTGTTGCTTGTAATTACTGTGTTTGGCATATTGTGTGTGTGTATATATATATATATATATTGTGTAGTGGATTTTAAGAATCTGCAATGACATCTTTATGGATCTAATGTTCGTATGAGAGGACAAAAAGAAAATAGCCTTTGAATTCAATACAGTATTCAGAGTGGTTTGAGGATATTAAATTTCCAGTAAATAAATGGATGGGTACTTTTTCACGTCATTTTCATCCCCTCGCTTGATGAGTGAATGGTGAATATACATTCATAATATCTTCAGTGTGCAACTTTCAAACTCTGCTTTTATCTTAACAAATGAAGATATTTTATGTACATGCAGAGTAACTTTTTCAACTTTTTCATATTAAGGTAATTTTATTAATGTAATTCTATGTAAAAACAGAAATTCTTTTTGAGTTCTGTGATTTGCTTTCTGTACAGAACTGAAAAGTAGCTGCATTTAGACCTATTTATGTCTAGGAGCTTATTATAAATTTTGTTAACGTGAAAAAAGTAATTTCTACTCACATAATGCTTCTATGCAAAGCTTTGTTAACGCTTCTGAGGCTGCAGGGAATTCCAGTTAGTGGCTGAATTAGAACCAGAGTAAGGTCCCAGCGCAGTGGAAGTGCTGACTCAAAAATCAACAATTGTATCCTCAGATTTTGTGAAGTATTTGTGACTAAAGCTGCTGATTGACACACTTTATGCTTAGCATTTTTTTTTCTTTCCCCTAGTTTCTCTGCCTGAAGAATATAAGGACTTTTCTTTCGGCATGTTGTGAAATATTTGGGATGAAGAAAAGTGAACTTTTTGAAGCGTTTGATTTGTTTGATGTGAGAGACTTTGGAAAGGTAAGGATCCTTTAGCAATTATATCCTGAGTAACGTTCATGTTCTGCTGCTTAAGGATAAAAGTCTTTGTAGGTGTGGTGTAGAAGCTGTAACCAATGGGTGGACAGCCATTAGGAAAAAAAGGGTAAGAATTAGGAAAACAGATAAATGAAATTGAAATTGGAGGTTCTAATAAATAGCAGAAGAAGATTGTTGGTAGGAAAAATTTGAAGATGTGAAAGGAGAAGTTACAAACTGGATTGAAAGATGATGAATTAGAATGTACGCTGAATGTGCAAAAGTGGCAAAATGTGAGCAAGTACTGTGTGGTGAAATCACTTTTAAATAAAAACAACAACCAAATTCAACAACAGTGCAGAATTAGAAGCTCTGGATGTTTTCGTTGAGACCATGTGGTGCCCAGCACATTTATTTCATCTCTACTGCTTGAAATTCATTCGTGTCTCTTCCTGTGTCATCTGTGTTTATTAACAACTAGTTTTTCAAGCTGTCTTTTTAACCCTCTGTAAAGCACAGCTACAGCTATATTTGGTTAATGTGACTATTCTAATTTGCAAAGCCTGAAATATATTCTTCTTTAAACCTATCACTAGTTATTCTAAATATAAAAGCTTTTTCCAGTGTATTGTTCACAGCCTCCCACATATCTGTTTGATCCGTCATCGCCAGCATATGTTCTGTTCAACTTCGGTTTCTGCTTTTGAGTCATAGGGTATTGTTACCCTATTTCCACAGAAAATGAAGTAGCAAAATAAATAGCTACTTACCCAAATTTACTCTATTTTAAGCTTTTTTTTATGCACTCGTACTTTTGCTAACTAATACTTACATAAGTAGATGTGGAGGTAAAGATGGCACAAGAGTGCAAGCATGAATTAGATCTTCAGCATGACTGAGTGTCTGAGAAGCTTCAGTGAAGACTTATTAACCAAACAATCTGACTCTCTTTTGATGTTGTCAGGTTTTTAAGTCCTTTGTTTAGTAATAAGAAGAAAAGACAAAGAGAGAAACCTGGTAACTGCACTTGTTTCTTAGTGATAATGACTGTCTTTTGTCCTCTTAAATCATGTCTAAAGCAAAGCATTTGTTAAAATGCTGTCCTCTAACAAATTTACAATATAACATACCTTAAAGATTTAAATTCCTCTTCTACTCACACAATTGAAAGGAAAATGAATTGCTGGTTTTGTTTTCTCTCTGTGGAATATCAGTGCCTTTTTATTAGGGTATTTAGGTAATCAGATATCCCTAATATTTGCATCAAATTTTTTATATGTATGCCTAATGCAGTAATAAAATGTCTTTTATTATTGTAGCTTCTAATTAATGGCTGAGATTTGTTTCATATTTCCCACCACATGAACATTTTTAAGAAAACAGCCTGATTCTGAAGACATACTTTATATTCAATATAAATAATAATTTCCATCTCAAAGAAATAAGTTCTGAATTTAGCCCAGCACAAATGTTTTTGACGTTCTTTAATTGCATTTTTAACAGAATTTATTTTGGAACTTATTTTTATGTGAGTAGAATGATTAGTTTAAAAACATCAGCACCAACAAATATTTTTACCATTTTGTTTATCTTCCCAAAGCAAATTTAGATCCAGTAAAATCAGTAAAATTAGACTTGAGGTTTTTATGCTTGTATTGCCACACAGAGTGAATTTCAGATTCACAGGCATTATTGGGTGCAGAATGACACTTGTTATGCTGCTGCCTTTGAATGCTTGAGTGAATGCCTGCCATGCAATTGGAAGTTGTGTGTTACACTTAGGTGTGCTGGTTTTTAGTTTTACCAGCCTCTGCAATTGAGCATGTAGGCAGCTTCCTGCCAATTACATTAAAATGTGTAGCGAGCATTATGTTCAGTTATTTCTATGGTTTAACAGTGTAAAGTTTGTGCAATTAACTTGAGAATATTTTTGGGGTATCATATCTGATGAAGTACCTGTTACTTGGGAAATTCTGACACTATTACTATGATGGGAATAAGAAAGCTTTTTTATTTTTTACCCAGTTTTTCCTTCTTAACTTTTGCATTAAGAATTGATTATTTCTGTATGTATGACTACTCAAAGGTAGTCTTAAATCTCTAGCCTTCTTGAGCTGAAGCTACAGCTATGCAAAAGGACAAAAAAGCAGCATGCTACATTTTTCCTCTGCTGCAGCCATTTTGCAGTTTCTGAAAAGAGTTCTTCAAACTTCTCTCCCTCATTATGTGCAAAATATGAACGATTAAGCACAAACATAACATAATATGGTTTAGAAATCCTCTCAGATATGTTTTCAGACTGTTGACAAAATGTGTGATGGGATGAGTACATGCAGATTTCACAGCCTCTGAAACATTTGAATACCCTGTAAGCCAGACTGAAGTTGAGTTGTCAGAAACTGGCAACTAATTACCAGTGCTGAGATGTAAATAAACTGTTGCTGAGGTGACTCTATAAGACTTATATACCTGGTACTTAAAAAAATAAAAACACCTGAATTTGTCATCTTATGATAAAACATTCTGTTTTGACATATTTCAATGACTATTTAAGTACGGTAGAGGGAACAGGAAAAATGTGTCAGCTGTAAATGAGTGATATGCTTTCAAGGAAATAAGCTGGAATGGAAAAAATATACAATAAACCTTGTGATGAATACTATCTTTTTGAAATATATATATTCTTGTTGGAGCAAAACCTCTTGTCATGGTAGTAGTAGCTGCATGTTGTCTGTATGGACATAGACCATTTATCAACCTTATGAAATACGTGTTACAAAATATTTGATGATAATGGTGAAACATGCATTTGATAGCTTGGGATAAATAAGCTAAGGCTTTCATGTGTTGCATCTAAACATGGAAATTTGTCTTGAATTTTATGCTCCACTTGGAAAGCTCTGTGATTGAAGAAGGGTGTTTGTAGTTATTTTTATGGGAAGTAGAACGGAAGTTGAAGCAGTGGAAGCATGTAGATAGCAGGTAACCCCATGAGTATGCCATCAATGCATAAGTGCTGTATGACTGTTGATATCAGCTGTTACACAATGAGAGTTTTCTTGTTTCAAACCTAAAGCACAGATTTTTTTTATTTGTACACTGACTGTGAAAGAGAAAGGGATATGTAACACAGAGGCAGGAAGGTTCTCAAACCATGCTTTCTAGCCATAAATCTCTTATGTTTTTTCCTGTGTTCTGTAGTATTCACTCATCCTCACTCAGTCATCTTTCTTTCAGTAAATTTTATGGTTGCCTTGTTCAGCTCCTGACAGAGCATGAAATGCCCTCCCACGCGTGTTGGGTGCCAGACAGTGTTTTCATTGCAAATTCCATGCAGGAGAGTCATTTTTCACTAGCGCAACGTTGTCAAGTTCTTCCTTTCTACCTGTGTGCCAGAATCAACAAATACTGTTGATGCTTGTTCTATCAGTTCTGAGCCCTGTGTGCTCCTTCAGTGCCTGTGGTGTTCAGTGTGCCGTAACAAATTGCTGCTATCCCTGTTCTCTGAAGAATTTTCAAACTCCTCTGTTGCAGAAGTGGGAATTGGGATTAGATCCAGTTCCTGTTGATGTCAACAGACACTCACTGGCCTCAGAAGAAGTGTTAGAGGGCTTGTGGAGAAAATGCTGTCCAGATATTGTTAGGAAAAGAGCTTTGTTTACTATACTTTAAAATATTGTCAGCAGTGACTGAGCACAGTGTTTTTTTTATGATTCAGCCCATCTAATATGAACATGTTTTTATCTTTGAACTCTGGAAGCAGGGAATAAATAGAGTTATTTTCAAAATAAGTTAAATAGTAGCAGGGCCCTGCAATAGGCATCTAGAAATAATAAAGCCAAGGTGATCAGATATCACCTACTACTGATCAAATAAGTACCTAGTTCTTGAAAAGCACTTCTGAGAAGCATTTAAGATAATATCTAGTGTAGCCATCTCTTCAGTGATGCTTAAATACCATGTCTATGTAAAAGCAAGAAACTGCTGTGAAAATATGGAATGCAAAACACTAAGGTCATGCAGTTTGTGACAGTTTTAGTTGCTCTGTTAGTATAAAGGAAATCCAGGCTGTGATGAAGCAGAAAGTCATGCTGAAGTTGAGGACCCTGGTGTGTTAGTATTCCCTCATGTTTAGCAGATTCCAGGAAGATCAGGCAGATGTGCATGAGTTATGCACACCAAAATCAACACAACAGAGAGCAACAGTTGTTATGACAACTTACGTACCTTTCCAGGAAGAGAGAGGAAGAAAAAGACTTAGAAAATCTTCAATGAACGGAGATATCTGAGATTAACTCCAATTGTTTCACATCTTATTAACCGTAGTTGTCATAATAAAACCGTAGAATGTTGGAAAGCATGTCAAAATGGCATATTTATGTAAAGATAATAAAAGCTAGAATAGGAAATGAGAAATGAGCTGGTGAAAATGAGGTGATCATTCAAAACCTGAGTTCTTTGTCTTTACTCCCTGAGTTCTCAGTGATTGAATTTTAATTTAAAAAACAAAGCAAAACAGCTCTGGGTTTCCTCAGTAAACCAGTGCTGTCAAATGCTCTGCTGACATGAACTGATTTGGGATGAATGGCCCCTGACGAAGTCCTTCAAGGCTTACTTGTGAATGTGAGAGAATGAAGAAAGAAAAAGGCATGGTTAGGTTTCATCTTTCTTCTCCACGGAAATGGTCAAAATGAGTAAGAAAATACTAACTACTTTACAAAACTACTGAAATGTTTGGTTAGATGCTATACTTGTTTGTATAGATTTATGTAAATGTCAAGCACTGAATGACCTCTTTTATTTAAAAGAGGGGAAAAAAATAGACTTATAGCCCCAAAGAATGTAAGTCATGCTTTTGGATGAAATGATGAGAGGATGGAAACTGTGGGATGATTGATGTTACTGGTCATCAAACGCCTTTCTGAAAGTTCCTTGAAAATTTTTAGTGGCACGTAACCATGGTTTGACGCAGTTGCAAACACTAGATAAATTCAATGTATGTATCAGAAATTATTTCTGTTGTATAAGCTCTTTGGTGATGACCAGTACAACTTGCTAGACACAAAATTTTGATGAAACCAGAACTATCAGCATGAGCTTGTAGCTTCTATGTGAGTTTATGCATCCGAGTCTGAATGTTTCAGATTATGCTTTTGCATGTTCTTTTGACAGAATACAAGTGGACAGCTGCCTCACTGATCTTTGCAAATGAATCTGTATTAATTTCTTAAACGTCTGTCATAACTGTTTCAAGCTACAGCATTTGCTTCCAGTTGATGAAAATGGTAATGATAATCTTCATTTTTGACCACATCAGTAAAGCATTAAACATACCACAAGGTGAATGGCTTCTAGTTTAAATCCAGATGGACATGAAGGAGCTCTTTGTGTCTTTTATTTCTTCTGATAGAGATGTTGTTCAAGCTCTAAAAAGGGTGGGAAACGCTTCTGTTTGCTTTTTCCTCTTCTGCAAAGCCTCAAGTAACCAGGATTCTGAAGAGAAAAAAGCATAGCAGTCTTCTGCAAGGATAGTGGAGCAGCAGATGGAAAAGTGATGAACTTGAAGAACTGCTTGTATAAGCTGTTCTGTGCTGTATCATATTTGTACTTTTGTTCATTTCTAAGAGAATCTCTCTCCTGTTTTGATCTAGATTCTCCTACTTGCTGCCTGGGCTCTCTACTTGTTCTTCTCTCCGCTCTGGGATTTTGAGATTTAAAGGACGTTAAGATAAAATTATGTCTCTAGAAACAGATAGAGTAGGGTTATTGCAGTTACCTGGGCTTGCTGATCACTCTGATATTTCCTAAACCATGAAATGGGCTTGACATCAGCCTAGAGTCTGTTGCAAATGTTCAAATTTCAGATTAAGTAAGGAAGGTCAAGTTGCCACTGAACATTAAAATGCTTGGGCTGTGTCTTTGGATCAGTGTACTTTCATCATCAGAAGTGCAAATTTTAAATATTAAAGTCGGAGCCTGAAGTAGGGCACAGTTTTAGATCTAAACAATTTGCCATTTTTATTCACTTAATGACTCTGCTTCTTCTGAGCAGGGGACATTTGCTTTCAGTTGATACATGTCATGCCTACTCATAGGTATTATTTCCAAGTTAAAATACCTTTACTATGCAATAAAGGACCATGTTGGATGTCTACATTTTAAAAAATTTAATACTTTATATTAATTCTGTTTGTATTTTGAAAGTGATGAAAGGGAGAACGAACTTGGTGTCACTGTATGGTGTAGGTTCTGGGGAAGTCTGCCTGTTATACATCAGCATTTTATTTATCTAGCCAGAAATTGGGTAAACCCGGTACAGTCATTAATTCTAGTGTCCTAATTAATTCCCTACAACCTCTGTATTAAAGGTTTGATCAGACCCATAGATCTATGAGTTTTAAGATTTACAGCTAAGTAATATTAACATTTGTAGTAACAATGATGTTTTACCATTAGCAGTTATTGCTAGAGACACTACCTGGGTGTTTTCCTATTTTAATTTAATATACCTTATGGCAATCTACTGGACTTTATACTGACTTCAGGGATGGTTTTCTGGATGGGTATGTTGTTTTTAAGATGTTATCAATTTTGGATCTAAATCTGTGTTCACTTATACGCTTATTTTTCCATAATGGTATGTTCTGATACAGTTTACTACACAACCTTTTTAGATTGAGGCAAGACTTGTGCATTGAATTCAGGCTTTGCTTTGTCTGAGAGTTTGCATTAATATTACTAGGGAGAGAACTTTAAGTGGTTTGTACTATACTTTCTGTCTGCTTGTAACAGTCATATTAAAACCAATGTTTAATTGAACCGTGAGGACTGAAGTAGAATCTATTGACATGCTTGGCTGCTCTTGTAGCTGAAGAAGCAAGCTGCTATTACTATTAAATCACGGTAAAAGATGAAGTGACGGGACAATTTTGGTTAAGGTATCTGAATATAAACAGATCAAGGATGATCTGTGGGCCTGCCTGCTGTATTCAAACAGAATATCACGTGGTTATTAGGTAATGGGGAACAGCAGGCTGTATGACATGCTTTTGTGTTGACACATTCTTTACATGCTGATCAAAAATTTTATCAGTTATTCTTGTTGAAGAACATGTGTTCCACCACGTTCCTTTGGATTTAAGGAATGTCTGTTTAGTCATGATTTGCTTGTTTAAGCTATGCTTACTGTAACGGTGTTCATTCAGCTCTTTAAGTTATGGGTTAGCTCTTCTCATGTTTCTTTATGCTTGCCTCTTGGTTTTATTTTTCCTCTGTCTATCTCTTTCTTTTACTATTGTTTTCTAGCTTCAGAACCCCTTTGCATTTTGAATCTTGTTTTAAGACTTTAATAAAGGCTATCGAGGAGAATCTGATAAAGTCATATATTTCTCTTGAAATATGTTTTACAAGATTATGTTAAAAATATAGTAGGATGCTTATTCAAAAGTAGAAATAAAGTGGACACCTTCTTTAAGATGAGACGTGTAGGATTTACATAAGAAAACATTCAGTTTCTTACTGTTGTATTGTTGAGTTTTGATTACAGCATTTAGTATAATACTGGTACTTTAGTATAATACTATGATACTGGTAAACTGTTCTTCCTAATGCACAATTCCCCTGTGTACAGACTTTTGTCAGGGCAAGACTGGCATGCAGCACTTTGCGTTACCTACAGCACTTTCTGCACTAGTATCTGCTTTTCATATCGTTTCCTACAGTTTGCTTTGAATCATAGCTGCCTTCTGATAAAAGTCAAAGGCCAAGGGAAAGCAGCAGAAACAAAAATGATATTCAGGACCGGGCAACTTGAAATAATTATCAATCCCTATGCTGCTTACCAAAATGTCTTTGTTGTATGCATTAATGATGACAGTCTTTCAGTTAACCTGTTTCATTTGTTTATGCTTGGTTTTAAA
Organism: Cyrtonyx montezumae; assembly: GCF_038088225.1. Lineage (NCBI taxonomy): Eukaryota > Metazoa > Chordata > Aves > Galliformes > Odontophoridae > Cyrtonyx > Cyrtonyx montezumae. Next base: position 19,435,263 of record NW_027071825.1, on the reverse strand, counting down.
ATAATGAAACTGCTGCTTTTCTTTGATCTATCCTAATATATTAAAGTTAGAGAAAATGTAATTAAGTTTGTTCTGTTTTTCTTTGGAATTATTTGAAGTAGCTAAATTTTCCTTTTAGTCCAAGAAAAAGTTTTGGATGTAATTTTGATTGCTACCAGGGAGCTGAAATTGCAAGGTAGACGGAAATGGGGGCTTCAGCCATCTGTTGTACTGTGCTGGGATTTCCTGTGCAAGCATTCTCCAGGTATAACTGCAGACCATTGTGGGACCAAACCTGGTAGTATGCTGTGGGTAGTATGCTATGTGCTTGGTTTGTGGAAACCCCCTCTCCTGTAGAATGCAGGGGAGGAGATAAACATCTTATCTCTTTATTCAGTCTTTTTCATTCTACTATGTAAAGTAGAAGTGAATTCTAGTGAAAAACCCCAAATAACAGTACATTTTCAAAAACAATTGTTTGATTTTTCTGTGTTATGAATTCTGCACATCTGATGGATGCTGTGCTAAGTCACATTGATTGTAGTTTCATTCACTGCTTTTTCTGTCTATTTTCAATAGAAAGTGAAACCTATAGTGAATGGCTTGCATTGGAGTACCTCATAAATAGCAAGTAGGTACTGAGTTAGTGAGAAGTGTTTGCAGAGTGTTAGGGCTCTTAATTAGCTGTTGGTGGCAGAGTTAGAGAGGGATTTGGTAATGAAGAATTGTGTTCCGCTGGTTTTCATTCTGACACATAAACTGTAGTGAACAGATGTTACAGGAATGTGTACAAATGTATTTATGAATTTAAGCTTCTATCTGTTCAATCATAAGGACAACATTGAAATGAAAACTGATGTGTCTTTCTGTGTAAACATGAGGTTTATTTAGGGAGAGTACGGAAAGTGCTTTGTGTTTTGGTCAAGTCATGTAACAGCAGAAACATACAGCAAACTTGTCAGTTGCTGTAGAATTAGGTGTGCCTGGCATTAGTCTGTCCCTGTTTGATTATCAGATCGCAGAGTGAAGGGAATGCATCATTCTTGCAGAAGCTTGTAAAAGTTTAAGAAGAAAATGTTTCAAAAGGGTTGTTGATTTTGAACCAGAGAAAATGAATGATGTGAATCAGCTGCTGGGTCCATGTGGGTCAGCTAGGTGTTTGCTTTGCTCAGTCCTAAAGCAGATGAGGTTCCTAAAGCATGGCTGGAAGGAGTAAGTAGAAGTAAAGCCATCCTATGTGTGAGCCTCTGGTCAGTTGGAAGTAGTGAGTGCTCAGCAGCAGCCTGGTGCTCATGGCAGCAGGCTCCTTCCCACAACTTCTCCCTTCTCAGCACCAGTCAAAAAGCAATTCTGCTCTGCACCCACAGCCTGGGGCTGCCGGTGCCTGCCTAGGTGGAGGGCTCGGCATGGGGGGCAGGGAGTTGTTGGCTGGTGAGGCATCTCTCGTGCTGTGGGATTGTGAGGATTTTTTCCATTGACAGCAGAGGTTTATCTGCTGGGCTGAGTGATTTGGAGCTACAGTGCCTTGTGCCATGGTATTGTACTGCTTTGAGTCATAGCCCTTTTAGGTCTTAAAAGTTGGTAACCACATCTTCTGTGAGCACCATAGCTATAAATAAAAACACAGGAGAGGGTACGGAGGGGAGTAGAGGAATGTAGGGAGGTGCTTAGTGCTGGGACAGGCAGACCAAGGTAATAGCACCTTGGTGCCAAGAAAAGAAACTTTCTGGTTCCTGTGCCAAAACTGTGGCTGTATTTTCAGATAGAAGTGATAAAAGAATGTACTTCATATTTCAACATGAATAATGAGATTTGTTTGGACAGGTTATATTGAGCACATTTCTAAAGTGAAACACTAGTGATTAAAAAATGAGGATTCAATTTCTGAAATAACCATTCAGTAATGAAATCATTCAGTGCAAATAATTTTATGATGAATATATTTGTTGATAAACTGCAACCTGTTTACAGTTATAAGTAGTGATAGCTGCTAAGAGGAAAGTAACGTTACGGAAGAAATTAAAATACTGTTAACAGAAATGAAATTAAATGATGACACTTCAGCTCTTGCTTGCCTCTGCAGATGAATCAGATCCTGGATTTCACCTCATTGTTTATAGTTTGCTAGCATACATCTTCAGACATTCCTTTGATATGAAGTAGCAACGTGGGCGCATTGTACAGTGTGCTGTGATGCTGAGGTTGCTGACAAATTGTATCTGAACATATATTTTTGAAAGGTGCTCTTCCAAGCATATTTTATATGCAACTTTTAGCTTTGAAATAAAGTAAAATAAAACTCCTGATTTAAAGAAAACATAGTTACTTATGGGTCTGAATACATCTGAAAATAATATATAACTGAAAGCTATTTTGTCTACTGAACGTGTAAGGGACACTGGATAGAATTACACAGCAGAGGTGGTTGAAGGCTAGCTCTCTTAAATATATTTTATTCTCCAAAATTCTACTTCATTGCTAATTTAAGATGCTGAAAGGTTCAAAGTGCTTCTAAATTAGAACTGATTTAAACCAAAATGCATCAGTGACATTGTGGAAGTACATGTTGTGTGATTCCTGCCGTAGCTAATTGATGCTAGCTGAGTGACTCGCTGTATTCCATAACTGAGTTTTTTCCAAAATATGTAAATGACATTTAAGAGAGAATTTGCTGCCTGTGCCTTTGGGGGAACGGAGCAAAAAATGGAATATAGGTTGCTGCTGGGAGGTGGGGGTTTTCCACAGCTTCCCATTCAGCCTTCTCAGGGGCAAGCTGTTGTCCAAAACTCACTGTGTTGTTTCAAGTGCTGAGCAGAGATGCTGCTGATTTCCCCGTGACTCAGTAGCACATTCTGTAGCTCTTTCTTCCCTGGTGCTAGGTAAACAGAGAACAGTCTTCCTGTAGCTGATACTTAGTACTTTCATGTAATACCGCAAATTGCAGTACCTACTGTGTTCAGCTGTGCTTGCCAGCACCACATGTGCTGCAAAGTGTTGAGCTGAGACTTTATGGAAGAGACACGCTGCCATGTTGATGCTTAAAGCTGTGTTTTAAAGAGGATCGCTCCCCCCAGATGTGGGACAGGAATGTGAAATGCCTGCCCCTCAGGGTGCCTGGCAGGGGATGAGGTGTGCAGGGGGGGAGCAGGGCTGAGGCTGGGAGGCTATGTGAGGGATCCCTGCTGGAGAAAGCAGAGAGAAAAGGGCAACTGCTCTCTCCAGTACTGACTTTCTGTACTTCCCCAGTCTTCTCTCACCCTTTGTATCACTTGACTTTGTTCCTTTGGGGACCAAGCAAATCTAACACAGTCGGTGGAGGTTTGGGGTATGTGTCTAAAATAGATGGCATTATTCTGGTTCAGCAGCTGGGAAGGGATTTCTTCAAGATGCCTTGAGGTGCATCGTGGTTGTATCCCCTGTAGCTGATGTACGGAGCGCTCCTTTGGTGCTGCTCTGAGGCTGGGTAAGGTAGCGTGGTAGTGACATAGCTGACGCCTCTCACAACTTGACTCTGAAAGAGTAACTGAGTAAAACGTGGCATTAGGAAAGGGAATAATGCTAAACTTGTGGCAGTCAGTCAGAAGAGTTGGCTGTATTTATTGTCTTAGTATTACTGTCAAGGACCTGATAAGTGGTAGTAGTTTGTGAGTTGTGTAGTGATCTTTGCAGCGAACCAAAAGCTGTCTTTTCAAAAGAAATGGAATAAACAGTTGGACAAACTTGCTGCTTTATACATATATTATCTTATCCCTACATTTTCCTTTAAATTTCCTCTCTTTGATAAGTAATGAATAAGAAATTTTGTAGCTGTTTGAAACAATTGGACAGCCTTGCAAAGGAATAGATGTGCATGTTCCTCGAGAGCGCTTTCTTGCATTTAAGATACTTGGCTGTTAAGGCTTCTCATTATTTTAAATAATCATTTGGTCACCACTAGTTTATTCTAACAGTCCAATGTACACACGTCATTTAAGACTAAAGCACTAGCCCTCTGTTAAAACGTACTCTGTTAAACTGAAGACTGCTGAGTGAGATAATTCTAGGTTTATTTTTAATGTGTTTTGATTTTTATTTTTGGGGGGGAGAGCTCCATTTGAATCCTTCAGCTAACTACAGAAAGCTTTGTCAGCTTGAGCACCTGACTCAGTGGATGGACCCAGATACTCTTTTTTTTATCTGTGGGAAACAGTGAGTCTTAGAAACAAACTTCATTACAAGTCTGGAAGGATTAGTTTGGTAAAGTTGATGGAAGTTCTTTAACCACCTCATTAGAAATGTTGTCATACCATTTTCAAAGCATTTATGTCTCTGTTTTTATATATGCTAACTTGGAGGCTCTATGCAGACTGGATGAGAGATGCTTTTTTTTCTTTCTCAAGAAACTTATCTATTACGTGGCAGAAAATGATTTAAATGTGATATTACCAAAAACTGGATTTTACTGGCCAAGTTGGTATAAACTTGCTTTCAATTAATTAGGCTACGTGTTTTATTTCTATTAGTATTGTGTTAATATTTCATTAATATTTTGAATGAATGGATGTTGAACTACTAATGAGTGTTGTATTCTGAATTTCTCTTCCTTGGATGTTGTTTTGCTTTCTGAGAGTTTAGAGTTGCTTTGTTTTTGCCACAGTGAAATTCAGGTGCTTTTTGTCTCTGGCATAACTGAAGTATTCCAGACTTAATTTCCCTTCCCACCCCCTGAGTGTCAGATAAAAGACAAGATATTAGAGATTGCAGTGATATTTGGTATTAGATAATATCACTCAAAATTCAGTGAAAGACCTCAGATTCAAAACACACGGCATGCACTTTGAGATAAATATTGCAAAATATTTCACATTTGTTTTTTTTTCTTAATGGAGATTTGCCACCCACAAGTGGGTGGCATAAATTCAGAATCTGTAAAAGCTATAACCAGACTGATTTTAATGCATACAAAGGCAAGATTTATTAATTAGATTAGCCAACAGTTCATCAGTGCAAGCATGCTGATGCTGGTGCCAGGTTAGTGGGAGTGCATGAGAACCTTCCTATTCAAATTGTGAAAGGTGTAGGTTTCCTTATGCCAGTTTCAGCTGTGGAAGTGTTTCTTTCTCCAGTCAGAACAGTACACCTGTGCCTGTAGTAGTTTCTTAAACTCGAGGAAAAGGTGCTACTTAAAAGCTTCACATGAGCAAAGCAGTCATTGTACCCTCCTATCCCCTCTGTGAGATTGGTTCAGAAGTATGGGACGTTGAAGAGAAGAATCTGTTCCAATGCTCTCCTGTTTATGGTTTTGCAGTAAGCTTGTTAGGAAGGGTTGGTTTTGAAATCCTACAAGCTGTTTTACCTGTCCATATTGACGTAGAGAAGGAGGAGAGGTGAGGGATAAGATGCAGGAGGAGGGCAGTGGAGTGCAGAAAGCCTGTGCTGAGGACATGCTACTAAGACGTGCAAAGCTGCCCATTTCCTTCCTCTGCGCCTGGCTCTTGGCACTGCCTTATCCCTAATGAGCTCAACTTGTGTAATTGTTTCTACTTTATACTCTCATCACATAATTTTTAATTTCACTTTCCCTTTTTAGTTACTATTAGGTCTTCATCACTGCCTTGTCTCCTTTGCTGCCTTCATGCTTAGCCCCTCTCATCTCTTTGCTTTGAAGGCTGCTGTAAGTTCTCTCTACAGTGGTTTTGGGGCCTTCTCTGTTTCTGAGTTTCAGGTTTGTTTCCCCAGTCTTGTTTTGTCTCTTTTGACCAGGAGACTGGTCCTGTTATTCTTGTGCTTATTTAAATACACCTTCAAAATTTTCTGCCTACCTGACAAGTACTCACTACATGCAAGACAAAAATTAGAATTAGACTGGAAATCCTGCACTTCAACTTCCTCTCTTCTTGTACATTTGTTACAACTTGAATATCATGCTGTCTTTTATCATTTCAGTCATATAGGAATGAATTTTCAAAGTGTGGTTTTATTTGCTTCCTCTTGCATCTGATTCAGAGTATATTTTATATGTTGAATAGTACAGTAAATTAAGGGCATTAGTCTACGTTGTCTGGCACTAGCAAACTTCTGAAAAGGGAAAAATTCTTAGCACTGATGGTTTGATAAAATGTTATTTCCTCTGTCTCAACTGGTATTAAAAAAAAACCCAAAACTCTTGAGGTGTCAAAGAAGTACCTTACATCTTCGAGAGCAAGAAATTGTTCAATAGAATTGCTCTACAAATCTAAAATTTGCAAGCAATAAAATATGCTTTCATTTATTAGAACTGGTTCAAAAATGTTTTATTTTGAGCTACTTATCTTTGTTACATGTGTTTTTGTCTTAATTGTTAAAAAAAAAATGTTGACATTAAGAGCAAGTTTGGCGCAGCAGTAGAGGGATGTGAAGGAGACCATTCATGTACCATTGTCTGTAACACATACTGATCAGTGTATGAATGTGAGTACTGCTGTCACCTCTCTATAGTCAGTAACTCAGAGTTGACCAGATTTACTTTTCCCAAGGTTCTCAGAGTTCACTTATCAAATTCCACAACAAAGTTGAATTTAGAACTGAACCAGATAATATTGAATCTGAGAGGACACTGGTGCTTTTTATTTCTACTCAAATGCATACTTAAAATGTGACTGAAAGCTACTCTCATGGTGTTTGAGTACAGAAAATAAGGCTTGCATCACAAAAGATGGGGCAGCGAGAAGTACCTAAATAATGGAACTTCTTAGAAGCCCTGACAAGGAGCTTCTCAAGGTCTTTCCAGAGAAAACGCTGCTCAGAAATAGCGAGTCTTCATCCAAGCACAGCTTTGGGCTGCAGGGAAGAAACTGGAGTGTGCTTCATAACATAGTCAGGCCTTCACTATGTGGTGCTGCACGTGTGTATATTGGCAGACTCAGGTAATATTGGTGGTCTGAGCTGTGCATGGATGTATAAAGGGAAAAAGGCATATGCAGGAGGGGAAAAAAAGGATCTGAACTGTATCTGAAAGCTAGAGATGTACTGCCTTCTCTAAGTGTAAAACTTGGGTGGCATGAAGTTCTGCTGCAGGGCTGCTGTGGTAGTGCATCATTTAAATCCAGCCTTTGCTAGCAGAAGGCTGCAGCTGAGCTGTTCAGCCCTCAGCTTATGGTGCATGAAGGGCCTGGGCTCTTCACACTCTACAATGAATGTGCTCTGCCCAGCAGCTCCTGCCTGCTGGTTATGGTTGAGAAGAGGTTTGTTCCACTTAGGGCAGTGAATGAGAGTTAGTAAGCTTTCTTTCTCCTTAAATATATTTTTATAGTAGGCGTGAGTAGTACTTTATCACATTGCTTGGACAAAGCAATGTAATACACTTACTAATTTTCCAATTGATTTCCCTGAAATGGTATGTGACAATGAATCCTGGAACTGATTTAGAGAAAGCAGGTCTTTCCACAGACATCTGAGAGATAAGCTTTCACCGTGTTTTAATAATGTAAGCCTGTGTGGAAGTTGATCTTTCTATGCTAAATAAGAAAATTCCTTTTGACATATTTTCCCTAATGTAAGGAAACAAAAAGTCTTATTAATAATATATAGTAATTAGTAGATAAAGCTACTCATCTTACCATACTACTATTAGGTCTTTCTCTGCTATTTGCATGCACACTGAGAATAATTCGGCACAGTCAGTTTGGTTGTTCCAGTAGGTATGTTATCAAATGACCTTGTTTTCCCTCTTGATGCATGTTTCCAAGTGCAGACTTCTGCCTATACAGAGAAGTTTGCTTTGTTATGTTAGGTAAAATGTTAGAAGCTAAGTCAGCGTTTTCCAAGTGTTGTGAGTTGGTGCAGATATATCAGAGCTGCTTGTCTGGTAGAAAAGGATTGGTCTGAAAGCGTGCCTTAGTTTTCATGGTGGCTTTAAACTGATCCATGTTAGTTCACTTGGCAGCAGAAATCCTTATCCCATAAATCTTGCTGTGAAGCTTCTCATAGCCTAAGGAGCCTAGTACTGGGCAGTGAGTCCCTTTGGCAGCCCTTCCTTCCCTTGCCTGCCCTGTTGGTGTGTCAGCTGTAGTAGTGGAAGGCTCCCCCAAGAGTTCTCACTGGGACCGCTGCAGGCAGCGAGAAATGGGTCTTGGCAGTCAAAGCCTGCTGCCAGATTGAACTTGTAACAGGTCAGGCTACTGCAATACATGTGTAATACTAAAAGTTGACCGAGAACTAGCTTCAGCTACAGCAAGAAAACAAGACCTTTAATTCAGCTAACAAAGATTCAGGTGATAAGCTTATCTGATGATATTTTTATTCCTTTGTTTCTTTTTTTGGAAATGAACAAACTACTGTTGAGAGAACTGTGACTTTGTTTGCAGTTTACTTTAGTTGCTTTTCAGGTTTGGTTTCAGTTTTCTTATCTTGTTTCCTAATTTTTGAGATTAGATTTGTTATTTCAAACACCACCAGAAGCTGACGTTACTTGTTCTAGACTGAGATTTCTCCCCTACTTCTCTTGTTTTATCCTCCCCCCTTCAACCTCTTTTCTCACCTTTTCTATTGTTGAGATCTCATGTTTCCCAAACCGTAGCTCTCTCCAAATGTTCTGATTTCACTGCTGAGGATTGCTTTTCACACATCTGCCTCAGTTCAATATTGCTGTGTTTCACTATCTCATCCTTGAAGCTATTATTTTTGGTATGAATGCAGCAAGGGAATTTCTTGGCTGTTGGAAATAGCATTATAATTAGTACTTGCCAAGTAAAAATGAAATACACTGAAGGACGCTATTTTCGAAAGCATACTGTGATCAACATGGGATAAAATTACAAGCACTAATACTTATCAAGATTTCAAGAAGGACATTATTGACTCTGTTGCGTCACTTCCTTAAACATCCACTGGCCTGCATACCTTTTAACTGATTTTTCTTTCAGATCTTCAGTTTGATGTAAAAAATGGAGAAGGGAGCATAACTCAGTTTAGGTTGCTGCTGGATACAGAGTATAACTTCAAAATGTTGACTTTCAACTTGCGCTTGTAGTTCAGTCTGTGAATTTTGTTGCTGATGTGAAGCAAAATTTAAACAACTGATTTTTTTTTTAAACCTGGTAAATGACCCATGAAAATCTTTTTTTTTCCTGCAAACATTGCTTCTCTCAGTAAGACCTTTGTACCTGTGACAGTGCTACTAGTAGAATATTAAGCATTTGGTATCACATAAGTTTTGTTTCATATTGTATTCTAGTCAATTAAAAGCAGGGTGCTTACACAAGGTTGTTTGATTGCCATGTATTTTTCCACTTATATCTCCCAGAGTTGACTTTGTGCATTGACCACTGAAGATGCAGTAGCCTTATGTCCATAAAGTGCGGCTGCTTCTGTTGACTTATTCCTGTCTAAAACACGGAACAGTTTCAGAATTACTCATGGTGTGTTATCTGGGTGCATCTGCTTGCCCTGCAGTTAATTTTGCTTTCATTCACTCTTAAACTGTTCTGCTGAGTGACCTGCAGTAAGACTGAATAGCACTCTGGGAATGGTGTTTGATGTGGACAATTTGTATTGAACGGAACTACCCGATTCATATCAAATGTTCCACCAAACTCTTAAGTGCTTCATGCAGGACTGAAGTTGTACTTAGATAAAGCTTTATACCCTGTTATAAGTCCAAGTTGTTTTCAACCCAGTTCCCTTTCACAAAAGTGCAGGATGAAAACAAGAGGTCAAAGAGCACAGAGGAAACGAGGATGGGGATAAAAATCTCCAAATTCAGGAGTGTTACTGAAATCTCAAGATGCATCTTAATATAAATAAAACTACATGTTAGTTTAATGATAGGCATTTGTGGTTTGTTCTTATTTATCACAATATCTGCATCTAACATGTGCAGTATGATTCCTATTGTGTACTTGGCTGTATATTTAAAAGTTCTTCAAGTGAAAACTGAAGAAAAATCCCTTATCTGAAGGATGTCAAATAAATGAGAAACCTCATTAGAAATATTTTAAGGAAATGTGATTCCTGTCTGCAGTTGAACTCTGGTGCTACAGTCTCTAGACTAATATCAGACGTGGCTGCTTGTGTGTTCTGATACTGGTGAAGCAAAATAAGGCATTCCTTGAAATCAGACTGTCTTCTTCCTTCATTCCTGTGCCTGCAACTCCACACCCTTGTTGGAACTGTTTTAGAGCATTCAGGAGCAATATTCCGTTCCCCTTGCCATGCGAAAATGACAGGAAGACTTAAAGCGAGTATTGCTTTACTTAACTATAGATAGCATCATTTCCTAGTGCAGTGCTCAAGTAATTCTAGTTTGCATGAGGACAGTCAGGGTTACAGAGTTATTATGGGATATAGTTCTGACAGTGTAGTGGCTTGGGTACAAAGCTTTGGTATGGAGATGTGAAGTTTTTGATCTTTTGCTGTTATTGTTATGTTCAGATATTTTTCTTTTGCTTTATATTCAAATACGTTGGTATTTTATGATGTTAATAGGTGACTGGCTTGGGAAAAAACATTGACCCAAGTAGGCATGTGTGGGAGATGAAATTATGTACTTGCCTTAGACATCTTCTTTGTCTGTTATTTCTGTCTTTTAACTGATCTTCTAAATGATAAGTTCTCAAAGATCTTTCTGACAATTTTGCTGCAGGCAGCATAAGGACACTGTTAGTGTAAAGGGTATGATGTCAGTCAGAGATTGACTGTCACACAGGTTGTGTTTTGTGGATTGTCATTGTGATGTGCAAATTATTCCAACTATGTATGTTTTTTAATGAAAAAGAAAAATAGAGGAATCCTTCTTTCCCTCAGTTGTGTAGTTTTGTGTTGGAAACGTAGTGTTCATTTGAGGTGAAAGTTCTAGCCATTTATAGGTAATGCTAAAGCCTGCAAGCTGCTGCATGCTCAAGAGAACAAAACAGTGATGAAGCAGTAGTGAATAAAACAAACAACTTAATTTCTCTTACTCTGAAAAATCAGCAAAGGAGTAAGGATCCAGGTAAAGGAGAATAAAGTACAAACATAATAAGAACATAAACCTAGTTTTTAATTTTCTTCCATTGCAGTTGGTGTAGTTTAGCTCATTATCTACATGTACAGACAATTAGAGAGGGAAGCAAACCGTAGCTCTTTTCAGGCTTCTATAAAGGGAGCTGTTTGGCCATTCCTGCTGCAGGATGTCTTCTCAGGTATCTTTTGTTGTCCAGTTTCAGAGACAACAATTTAAAGTGAGAGCAGTAGAAAATGTGAGTAAGGTGAGTTATGCTGACTTGTTTATCTTTCTGTAGCATGGAGGACAAATACAATGCTTTTGATATGAACTAATTCATTCCCTTATCGCTTCTGGTTGAGAAGAGATCTCCAGAGTGTGAGATTTAAAGATAACCAACGGCTTTTGTAAGTTACTATGCAAGTGTGTGTGTGCATCAGAGAGCAGCTTGTTCCCTTTGCACTGCTCTCTGTAGCAGGGGGAATTTTTTTCCTATGGAGAATAAGAGGACAGAAGATGAATTTTTTACCCCAATAACTATTGCATGCTGGAGTAAATTCAAGTGGGACTTGATACCATTCAGCAACCTCAGTTAAATTTGTTGTTGAAGTGAATTCAGAAAAGGGAGAAGTGTGGCAGTGCATACTTTGCTTAAGACAGGAAGAGAAAGACCTTCCTCTGCTTTTAACAGAAGAGAGGAAGAAATACTCCATTGCACAGACTCCTCTTAATAACCTTCTTACTGATAGCAAGGTTGACAAGGAATTGGTATGAATATAAAAGTGAAATAATTCAGTGGGAGTGCAGAAACCACGTACCACTTAAACTCCAGGATGCATACCTAAAGCAATATTTGCTTAAGGTGCGATCAATAATGAATGCCAAAGCACTTGTTTCTTTCTAAAGCATGTTTGTGCTAATATGGATCATCCAAGGTCAAACGCACCCAAAATGTGTACAGAGTGTACAGACACCTCAGCTGTCTTTTGCAGTTTAGAGAATTTGCTTGTTTTCAAAAAAGGAAAAATAGTCTTTTGAAGTCTTTTAAAGTACAATGGCAAAATGTGATTCTGAAAGACACCAAGCAGTAATTTATGTCCACGTATTTATTTTTCCTGTGGTACCAACTCTGAGCATGTTGGAAAATCTTGCTGTTAGTCATTAAGGATGAAAAATGGATGCTTACACTTAGGAAGAGGTTTGGACTATATTAAAAGGTGCTGTTTTAAGTACAGGAAAGAATGACTTTGTCCACAATTGTTTAGTATTATGGCCCTTATAAAATAAGGTAGATATTGTGGTATCGGCAATAGGAGTCTTTCAAAGTCATAGGAAAAGAGCACTTGTACAAATCTTGATTACAATTTGAAAACACCACATGTGAGTTAAAGGCTTTTGTCAAGAGAACTGCAATGATTTAACAGCAGATATATTTTGCAGAATTGACATGAGCGTATCCTTTCGAAAGCAGAACTTGAAAAATAGCTGCATTAGAAATCAGAACAAAATTACATTTTATTCTCCAGTTTTTACATGGGCAGTATGCTTATGGCTGTCTGCACTCATGCTATTTACTAGCTGCAGTGTTTAAGTGCTCGGTTTATGTTCAAGAAATGTGTGAAGTGAGGCTGTCATTCTTGAAGCAACATCACCTTAGCAAAAATAAAAAAAACAAAAATAAAAAAACCCTTCAGGCACGGTGAGGCTTGAACGTATTCATAGAACCAAAACCACAAGCTGCAGGCAGGAAGCAGCTGCTGAAACTCCCTGCCCCCATTGCTTTCTTTGGTTAGTATCTTGGTCTTCTGGACAAAGCAAACCTAACATTAGCCAGAATATGCTGCTTGCGAAGTTTGGATTTTTTTCACTTCCTTGTAAGAACAGAATTGTCTAGGGAAACTGTCATGCTTTTGATCCAGGATCTGTAGCCTTGTAATGGGCTGAACTTGAAAAAATGGGATTTTAAGCACAATTTTTGTATAATGGTTGTAGATTTGTATGCATAATTGGATACTGGTTATTAGAGACTTGCTTGTTATATGTCTAATAATGAGATTGTTTGTTATGCATTCCTGGAGAGCATTTGGTTTTGTTTCTCCTTTTATTTTAGCATAAGCAATATTCAGGAGCTGTGTGTGCAGCCCCTGTCCCACTGTTCCCACTCAGGAGCTGGAGTGATCTGAGCTGTGGCTCCCTGCAAAAGGGATGACATGTTCAAAATGTTCATTGACCTAAAAGGGGTGGGAGATGAGCTTGGTTAGCATGGGTTCCAGCCTGCCCTTTGGTATTGCTGGAAGCTACATTTATACTTCTATTTTTAAACAGCGGTCCTAGAGAAAAGTGCTGTAGGTACCTCACATCTGTAATTTAACATCAGACATTGACAATGACATCAGACATTGCTTAGTGTAACTTAGTGATCTTCTGAGATACTGTAGCGGAGGATGAAATTCCTCTGTCTCGCGGTGCAACAAGACGTAAATGTTCAAACTATGTATGTAAATATGCCCTGCCCTGTCCTTATGGATGCCTGATTTTCCATCCTCATGCCTTCCAGACTGTTTTCTTAAAATGACCTCTTCAGTTCTACTTGTCTTCCTTGTGAGCCACCTGCCTCACCTCTCCTTTTAACAAGGCTTTGGAGAAAAACCTTGCATTTTCTATAGCTGTTGATTCCCCAGGGTTTTTGAAGTCCCACTAGTTTGCAACTCTGTACTTAGGTTATCTACAAACAGGAGGAGGCAACACTGGAAAGGGATTTTTTTTTTTGTCTTGGCTATTTCTTTTGTCTAGAGAATTTCTTGTTACTTGCTATCTGTGAAGATGCTGGAGACACTGAAGAAAATGGATGAAGAATTAGTCTTCCCCAGGGCAGTGCACACATGGTACTGTCCCCATCCTAGAAGGGAAGAAGAAAATGTGCACGCCCTGATACCCATGTCTGAGCTGCCCTATGCTCCCACAGCCAGCACAGCAGCACGGTGGAGGTCTCTTCTTGCAGCTGGGAGCTGGAGCTGTTTTCAGAGGAAACACGCATGACTGCCAAGAACAGCTTTTACAACAGTTGTTTTACCTTTGCTCCCCCTCTACATAAGCATTTGGCACCTGGTTTCAAACTGTTCTTCAGAGTTACTGGCAGGCTCCTCTCAGTCACAAAAAACTTGGCTTGAGGTTGTGAATCTCTAGGCCATGATTCACTGGAATAGCTTATCTATTTACTACTGACATGCCAGTGCTAAGATGAGATGGGAAAGCAGGATAATGTATTCTTCTGTTATATTTCAGGAAGATGTAGTTCAGTAGAAATGAAAATTTCATAAAGATTATGAGAGACATCAAAACTGGGATAGCTGGAGATCACCGCTGTAGAAATTAATGGCTTCAACGTACTCTTCTGCTAAACAACTAAAGCTTGTATTTCATAATCAGAATGAGATGGAAATCAGTGTTCAGTGCTATGTGAAGTTTTATTTAATCAAAAGCAGACATTTCTATACTCCCTATGCTGAAGGTCTGGAGATCATGGTGTTCCTAAAGAGGTTTTGGTGAGAGTGCCAAGGCTATAAATTTTCTTTCATGTGTTTGTATGACTTTGACATCTCAGTGTATGCCGTGGAAGTATTTAGTAGAGGCATGTTTACAAAGCTGGAAATTGAAATTAACTTTTTATTTTTAATGACCTGTTAGACGTGTGAAACTAGGTTTGTTTCTAGGCTGTACATATTGGAGCTTTCATTTTTTTCTGCCTTTTTGAAACACCTCTCATTTTTTTTTCTTCCCTAAAGGCTCATGCTTTGATTAAAACTAACCTGAACTAGCAGAGAATACCAACGCAATGCCAGAACAAGTCAAATGGAGAGAAAGTGTTCATATTTACTTACTGATGCATAAAGCACAACTAATGCATCTAAAGTGTGTTATGCCACGTAATCAGCCTGGAGTTGTCTGTGGGTTTTTTTTTGTTGTTGTTTTTTTTTCATTTATCAACGAACTTAAATTCAAATGTGAGTGAAGCAGTTCCTGGGGGTCTTTTGGTCCAAAAGTCAATCACAGATTCATAGAATGGTTTTAGTTGAAAGGGACCTTAAATATCATTTACTTTCAGCTTTCCTGCCGCAGGCAGGGTTGCCAACCACTTAATCAGGCACTAGATCTGGTTGCCTAAGGCCCCATCCAAGCTGGCCTTGAAAAATGATGGATTATCTTAAAATACTAAGAGGTGCACTCCCCCCTTCTATGCAAAATGAAGTATTGATCCGTGACTGTCCAGGGCCTGGTAAATTACAGATGTTTTATTTAGAGTAACTAAGGATAAATATTCTTTATTAACATAAGTTGTTAGGGATCATACTTACGTGTAGCAATTTTATCTTATATCAGAGCGACAGATATACAAAATGAAGATTTTCTGCTGCTTTTTTTTAAAATCTTCCCTATAATGGGATGCATACAAATGGATTCCTGATAAACCACTTGGTATGAGCATTGGTATAATCTAATTGACAAAGTGCCTTCATTGTTAATAGAAATTTGAATGTGCTTTAGATAGACTTTGAAGGAATTGATTCTTGAAGTGATGAAGGGTCAATATGCTGATATTGCATAACAAAGTGAGAGTTGTTCTTAGTCAAGCATAGACAGAAAAACTTTCTTCTTTCTGAATAACAAACTGCAGGTGGGCTTGCTTCTGAGGAAGCAAACAGCAGTTCTGTAGTTTCGAGTTGGTGTCATTAAACTTAAGCAGCTATGAGACTTCTCTGTGCATGCACCTTAGCCTGAGAGTAGTTACAACTGCTTGTAAAATACTTAATAGGGAGTCACTTGATAGATATCATGTTAGACATGTAGCTACAAATCTCAGTTTTCTTAAAATGGAATGGAGACTGATCAGAGTCAAAGAGGTAATCAACTCTCTGAAGGATTAGTTTTCCTGTATAACTGAAGGATTTTTTTTTCAACCCCAAAATTTGATGTAGTAAAATAAAACCTGTTTGTGAAGAAGCTCAAATGCATGTTTCAAAATAGCACGTCAACAAGTAGGCTGGTATTGGAAATATTTTTCATTGGTAAATATGACTGCTTTATTTCTGTCTGTATCTATTGGCTAAATAAATTTTCTTCAAGGGAGAGAGGGCTATCTATTAGCTAAATAAATTTTCTTCAGGGGAGAGAGGGCTAACTTTTCAACAAAATGTAGCACTGAAATACTAAACTAGATACTCAGATTTTCAAGACAAGACTTAAATATAATATGGTTATGAATTCTTGGTGACTTTTGCTGTGTTAGAAAAACACATACATGAACAAGTGCATGCATGGAAATAGGACTGTTTTCTTTTAGCCTATGTGTATTTTGTTTTATTGGTATGAATTCTGAAACTACTGCCATCAACACTTGTAGATGACTTAATATTTTCAGTTTAGCTAAGCATTGTAAATGTAAATATGGGCCTAATCTGAAAGCAGCTGTCAGCAGCAAGGAAATGTTGCCTGTCCTGGGGAAACAGTGAGCCATGAAATTATGTATTTTATCTATTCTAACAGAGGTAAAGTACTTCTAAAGTGTATTTTGTCTGCTTTTGAATTGCAGGATTTGTAAATTGTGTTTTAAGGGACAAGGTTAAGAAGTGATCCCACAAAAATACTTAGTAAGACTGATTCTAAATTCAGACATCCTGGCTATAGAAAGGAGTAAAGTAGTCCCTCTAGTGTACTTCTGTGGTAGATGTGCAGGAATAGTTGAAGTCATTGGCTGTAGAGTATGGCAGCAGGAAATTATGAAATAACATTTTGGCAAGGGATATGAAAGTCCTAATGTAAACTGGAGAGCAGGACCTACAACAACACTAAGTGAAACAATAATGAATATCAAGTCCAAAAAAGTCTGTTGTTGGAGTAATTATTAAAGTAAGAAATTAATGGGCTGCATGAGGCTGTTGTTCTTGCTAGCTCTGCTTGAAACAAAGCTGAGGAGCAGTGTCTCTTGGTGGGCCATGGGCCAAGGTACACTTCCTCTTGCAGGGCCATAGTTTAGAGTTTCACGCCATGTTTTGCCTAAATTGGCTGTATACTGAGAACCAGGCTTGGATGGTTCACCCATCTTCTTGGAGTGTGGCTTTGATGTGAATTCTAAAGATCTGCTTAACCTCTGTGTGACAAAGTTAGTCAGTGAGAGGCAGCCACATTGGACTGGGTGCCGGGAGGGGTTCCTCTTGTGTCTGGAAGCCTCTTGCAAACACCTACCAGTTCCTTGTTCACTGTTGGAGAGACGTAGAGATAGTGAGCTTTCCAGCTCGACTAAATTACTAAATATAGTTGTTGCAGGTTATTTTGGAGAATACAGACTGTTTTTTAAATGTAATAGGTTGCTAGAACGTAAGTAGCATAAATAGAATTTAACTTATTACCTAATTCTTGGTGCCTATTCCTGGTAATATTGGGTGTACAGAATCTCTGCAGCCCTTTGTGCAGTTGTTTGTTGTAAAATAGTCCCAGCCATGGAAGCTTGGTTGTTCTGGACTTTGTTTAAGCAAAAAGTCCTAATTTTGTGCTTACAGCTGGGATCCACTTTAGCCTAGGCAGGAGCATCTGTCTGAATGGAGAGTTTGAGGCCTTGCTGTGAGAGAGAACTGAAAATACATCTAGGGTTAATGGGTAGAAAAGTTCCTCTGAGTACAAAAGAATAAGGAAAAAAATAAAAAACAGCATGGGAAGCATTAAATTGGATGTTCTGAACATTCAAATGGGCGGTACACTGTAATTTTGGAGTTCATAATTGCACTGTATTATAGCTTCCCCTAGAACTGTGTTGGGCTTCAAAGTAAAGCTGCTTAGGAAACTCCTCTCTCTGTCAGTTTGTTGAATGTCAGACATTTTACCATGGGTAGTTTGGTAATTTTGGTGAATTTCTGGCGAAATTCAGATAGTTTTTCTGATACCTCAGTCTGTCCGTAACCAAGATCTTCCCCACAGACTGAGAAAAAAGGGATCTCTGAAAAATTTCTGCAGTGTGTTAACAACAAAGAACTGAGATTTCAAGTGGGAGAAATGCTGAAAACCTTCTTTGCCCCACTTAATGTTGAAACAAAGAAATATATGTATTGAATTAGGCGTAGTGTGTTGACTGGAAGTAGTATGTTGTATTTGTTTGTGTGGGCTGTGGCATGTATCCTGGCATATTCTCATAATTCTTTGGAGCTGGAGAATAACTCAACAGAACTCTCCAAAAAACAATAATAACAAAACCCTTGTGTAGAAACCATTATATTTCTAGTCAGAGTATTATCTTAAGATGTTTAATAGGAGTGATCAATAGGCAAGCATCAAGTTGTATGCAGCCGTTTTCAGTTACGTATTTTAATCTTAAAAACATTGGGTCATTAGTGATTTTTGGTTCTTATCTATTTAATTTTAACATAGAAGAAGTTACTCCTACAATGTTTGTGTAGCCACACTTCATCACCTCCTGGAGAATACAGTATCTGCTGAGACACTGACAGCTGCTGTGATGATTGCCATTTTCTTCTTAACCAGTGCTCAGGTTTTGTTAGAATTCTGCCTGTTAGCTTTGTAGCATGTCAATTTCCTCTTTGTACAGTGCCAGATGCTCTGTTTTTTATAAGAACAGTGAAAATTTCTACTTGTCACCTTTTTTTTTTTTTTGCTAGTCATGGTTCCTTTTCTATGTATATTTTTCAGATGCTTCTCTGGTTTCTTCACCTTTGGGATTTATTTATTTTTTCTTTTCCTATGAGAATTTCACACTGGTTTCTGCAGAAGTGTGTATTCTCTTAATTTCTGTTTTGGTTAAACAAAAAAATCTTGTTTTTGTTTGTGTGCATATTGTTAGCTGCAAAATATACATTGACGTTACATTTTGGGAATAGGATTTGCTCATTATCTTCCTGAAATTCATACTTTTTGTCCCGATTGTCTCATGTTATCGTGAAACAAGCCACAGCTATGTACAAAGAGTAAGGTATATAGTTACTGGTTTGATTTCACCAGACAAGTGAGAATCCGTTTAGGAGAAGGATTTGTGTGGGCTGGTGGAACCGTTTGAAGATGTTTTGTGTGCCAAGAAATAACATGTTGAAACAGGAGAGGGGTATTTAGTTCACCAGACTTGCCCTGCACTTTTCCAATAATCATTAAACTTCTTTTCCTGTTATTTTACCATTCAGT
Organism: Cyrtonyx montezumae; assembly: GCF_038088225.1. Taxonomy (NCBI): domain Eukaryota; kingdom Metazoa; phylum Chordata; class Aves; order Galliformes; family Odontophoridae; genus Cyrtonyx; species Cyrtonyx montezumae. Next base: position 19,416,161 of record NW_027071825.1, on the reverse strand, counting down.
ATTCACCCATCTGTCAGGACAAATCACTGTGCTGGCTATTGAATTTTTGATTGACTTCCTGTAGAGCCTTGTCTCATACAGCTCAGCAGTCTTCAGTTCTGCGCAAAACTTCTCAGGTGGTTCTTTTGGTATCGAAATCAACTCACCTGGTTTTTTTTTTTTTTTTAATTTTGCTCTTCACAGGTGAAATTTGGTTGACTTTGGAAGTTTTTTTACTCTAATTTAGGCTCTGTATTTGGTGGTTGTTCTGTGTGGCTTTTACTTTGTCATTTTCCTGTGTGAATATGTCATTGTCCTCTCTCTGAGAGATGTACATCTAACTCCGTACACTTTATATTCAGACTAGTATTGTAATTACAACTTCAACAGTAAATAATTTTATTTGTAAACTTTATTCACAGATGTCCATGGAACATCCACTGCTACACCCGAATTTTAACACTACTGGTACAAACCTTCTCGAGAGATTTAACTTGAATTTAATCTGAGTTTTAAGTTATAATAAACCAACCTGAAATATCTGGGATGTTCAGGGGACCTTGTCCTACTGGGTGTCATTTTGGCTTCTTATCTCTCTCTAGCAAATAAGACTTGTCAATCTGATAGCGTTCAAAATAAGAGAAACTATTCGTAACATAGAAGACATGCTAGGTACAGCGTGAGCTGTCTAATATTACAGCTGACAGCTAAATGACTCCTTGTATATGACCAGACATCCTCCATTACCCTCCCTAATATTCTCCTCTTTTCTGTATAACCTTGAGCACTTATGGGAAGTATTTTCTTAGAATGAGATCTCACACATCGCTGCAATCTTCTGAAAATAAACAGTTTGTGGTCTCAAATGTATGGCTTTATTTCCTGTTTGGCTAATAGAAATCTTTCGAGTCCTGAAAAGAGCTCTTCCACTTGTCGTTTGGCTCCCTCTGCTGGTTAGCCTTTGGAAACACTCAAATGAAATGTTTCTGTAGATAAACCTCCAGCGCAGTCTGCAAGGCCGTTGCAATTTACATACAGTTTAAGTTAAAACAACGTCATGATTTGGTCCTAAATATACTTTTTAAAAATTTAATTAGTGCTAAAACTTATAGATGAGAAATTTCCCATTGTTTCCTTGTGTTTCCATCACTTCTGTCAGTACGCAAACACTGAAGATCAAGTTGTGGGAAATCTGTGGAAGTCTACATCACACAGTATTTGGCTCAGCCAGATTCTGTGTCTTCTTATATTGTATGCTGTGATTAAAAGATAGAGTTTTTGGACTTCTATTCTACAACTAATGATGGTTAATTTCCTTCTTTTTCTCCAGGTGATAGAAACACTCTCAAAACTTTCCCGCACTCCTATTGCAATAGGCACAGGAATAAGGTATGTTATTAGCCTAGTAAATGGTGGGAATAATGCCTCCTGTGTGGCCCTCTTTGGAAATGTTGATGGGGACTATGGAGGTAGACATGGAATTCTTTAACAGCAGTTGATATGATCTGGCAGAAGAAGCAGAAGTCTGTTTCACATTTTATTTGGAAATTGATTCTAAAGGGAGTCCTTAATTTCTGGTATATTTACCAGTGCCTGAAGTCTTCCTGCGCTGAAACATGGAGTGAACAAATAAATGGTTTGCTTTATATCACATTTTAATAATAATTACATAATTACAATAATAGATTGTAAATCTGACTGCTGATCTATATGAAGAACAGATTTTCTCCTGTTTTCATTTTCTGGAAGTAAGCAAAATTGCCAAATTGGTGAGATTCTTGTTGTAAAAAAGAAACAAACAAAATCCAAAACAAAGAAGTTGAACTGAAAAACCCAGTCGACAGATCAGTCAAACCCAACTTCATGAACTCTAATTGTGTCTGTGAGAGGAGGTGAAAGATTGTGTCCTTTAGCTTTGAAATTCTCCATTTTCTTTGTGTGTTTCAATTCAGCAGTCTTGTGTGAGTGGATGTTTAAAAAACAAAACAAAAAAAAACACACACAAAAAAAAAACAAAACAAAAAAAACCCAAGAACCTAGAAACCCAAAACAAACAAGAATGCCTTCACAGTCCTGTAATCCATGTCCTGTGCTAAAAGTTCTTACTTCGCTGTAAAAACTGACAATAATGTCTATTAGTGGGGATTTATAAAGTATCAAGTCATATATACAGACCTAGATATATATGTTACTGCTTATCAAGTAAAGAAGGGAAAATAAAACGTGTTAACATTAATGAACTGTTATATGTATGAAAATTTCAGAAAGCAAAACCACATTGCGACTACACTAACAGAGTATTTGTCTTTCTATAGGCCTTTCCCTACAGAAGAAAGTGTTGATGATGATGATGTCTACAAATGCCTTCCTGATTTGATAGAGTATGTTGTAAACCTTTAGTTAAATGAAAGATTTTGTTTTTTGATTACACAGTACTGTTTATATGATGTTATGGAGCACACATAATATTAATGAAAATAGAGATATTAAGTTTTTCTTTTTTTGTTGTTTTTGTATTTTTGAGGGTGGTTGGTTTGTTTGGTTTTGGCTTACCATTATGGTGATCAGGGAAAATTAATTACAAAAGTTTATTGAAGATTGTAATACATTTATGTATTTAAAGAAAGGAGTTTTGTAAAGGGTTCTGGTAATGAAGTGAATCATTAATGTGTTTTTAAATTATCTGTCTGAACAATGAGAATGCTTTCAGAGGACTATGGAGAACTATCAGTTTTAAGGAACCCAAGGAAATTGTTTGTATGTATGCATTTGCCTTTCTGGGTAAGAGTTTGCAGGATTATTAATTATTGCCAATCTTGGCATTGGCTTTGAGGCAGAACTAGGATAGACATGAAAATACTGTATAACAGTAGTTTAGACTTCCCAAGATCCCTTAGGAATCATACTGGATAAGAGCTAGGATCAGAGCATGCTGTCCCAAAGCATAAATTTCATCAGTGCTTGGTTCACTGGTCCCTATTGTGCTTTCCTGTTTTGCCTGGATCATGTTGTAGGTCACGTGCTCTGATATAGGTGCTGTTAATTCCATGGGTATTATTTCTTTACTTGTCTACAAAGAAGGAAAAATCTTACAGTGGAGTTTACAATACACTTCCTGAGTTCACACAGACAGTTCACTGAGAGAATTGTCCTTTCTAATTGTAGTCTTGCATCTGGGTGGACTGCTTCTCTATTTTTTTCTTTTCTTTTTTAACTCTGAAGAATTTTAATGTTATTTTCCAACAACAAAGTACTCAACTTATTAGTAAATCTGAGTAAGTCTCTGTATTATTATGACTGCTAATAATTTTATCTGTTTTGTAGGAGCAACCTGAGAAATGTGGGTGCAAGAGGTTTTGTGGACTGTGTAGTCTTAGTGTAAATTAGGCAAAACTCCTACAGGACTGACTCTTATGAAGCCAAATTACCTGAGGGTAGAGCTGAGCATTGACTTTATATGGAGCTAATTATGTTGTCTGCATAAGAGGAGCACAATTCTTTTGCATTGTTTTGCATTTTTTTTCCTTCGAAATACCTCATTTTAAATTGGAGAGGACACTCATCATTTTGGGTAGCTGAAGATTGCTTATGGTATGGAGCTGATTGCTCTGCAGACATTGGTATATTTTACCCCCAGATAATTTTTAGTTTAGGCATGAAGGGAGCCTGTGCCATTGTCCTGCTTTGCAGTGGGATGCCAGGCAGTCAGAAAGGACAGCTTCTCTGCCTCTGGATGTGGTGGGGAAAGGGATGTAGAGAAGAATGGGGCTGGATGTTATGTCCTGACAAGCAGCATGTCAAGCCTAGCTGATTTTATGTGGTTGTAAATTCATTCAGTCTTCAGTGTTGTGTTGATTTCATACAATGATATTTTAAATCCATTGAGGAAAGACAATTAGTGGACTTAATTTTCCTTCATGGATTCTTTACAGTAGACATTTCTATTAAATTATCTCTTTGCTTACTGCATCAGTTTTTCCTATGAGAAAGGCTGTTTTGCGGAGCTGACGTTGTAAATTGCTTGTGCTGCACAGCTTTTTTTTATTATTGTTCTTTTTTCATTTTCCTTTCAGTGAAACTGGTGTTGATGAAGATGAGGAGCTGTATGACTGTGTCTATGGAGAAGATGAAGGTGGGGAGGTTTATGAAGACCTAATGAAAGACGAAGCAGCACAGCAACCTGTACGTTTTCTAATTCTTAATTTTTTTTTGCACAATAGTGATTATTTATTTAACATTTGTGAAATTACCTCTTCATAGCTAGTTTCACTGAAACTTCACTCATGCTTACTTGAGTGTGGATGTGTTGTGTGCAGTGCGTAATCTCCTACTTTGTGGTCTCTTTTGGCCAAGGGTTGAACATTAGCTATGGTAATTTTTTGAAAGAATTATAATTTATTTAACTGAAATATAAGATTACTGGTTACAAGTAGTAAGATTTGCCAGCTACTTCAATTAAAAGTGATTAACTGCTTCAAAAGTAAAAAAGTAATAGTAATAAAATATTGTGAGGAACTGTTTGTTCAGCTGTAGTTTGGACGATTAATCTTGAAAATGACGAACAAAGGGATGTTACTTGAAGGAGTGAAACATTTAGACCTTTCTCTTTTGATTTCTTTTAATTATTGCGTATTTCCAATACAGGTGTAAAAGATACCTGATATGATTTGTTTTCTGCTTTTACAGTCAAACACTATCTTTAAAAAAATGCTAACAACAGCCCAAACAAACCAACCAAACAAACAAAAATCCACTGGAAAGTGTACTGATTTGTTTTAATCTTTATAACTGTATAGTTTCAAGTATGTTTTCAAGCCTGTTTTTCTGCTAGTACACAAAAAATCAAAGATGAGATGAGGAGAAACCTGTTAGTTTTTAGCTTTTTGTTTAATTTTGTTCAATGCTATTCTTGCCTATCTGTCTTTCTAGCAAGCGATTAATATAGAATTTAGAATCTGTGCTTTAAATTGGTTTGCATCTTAGCCTAGATACTCCAAATTAAACATACGTGTTAGTTTGTAATAGAAAATAAATGAAGCTTGAAAACATAGTACAGCTAAATATTTCTTCCTCAACATGTAATGAAAGGAGACATCACAGTTGCTTTGTTTTGGCAGATTTCTTGAATGTGGTAATTATTTCTGCTTTGTGATAATTTCATTTCTTGTTTATAAATGCACTGCATGCTAATATGATGATTTAACACAGTTCTTTCATTTGAATACTCCTACAAGAATTCCCTGCGTACTAAAAAGACTAGCACAGGACAATCTTTGTGCAGATATTCAGAATAACCTATTGCTTTTAAGAGTCTCTAATAGCAACCAAAATACTTTGTGCCTCTCTCACTTTTGATTTATTATAATTATCTTGCAAAATAAACTCTTCCACTACATTTTTTTTTTTCAGTTGGTGACCTTCAGATGCAATTTTCCTCACTTCTGTTATTTACACATTATTTTCTTCTCTTCTTTTGTTTACTGCGCCCAAATTCCAAAACTTGGGGTATGAATAGAAAATTGACATGTTAAATCCTGTCAAAAGTGCTTATGGGAATGATCTGTTTGGGTTAGGTGAGCACAAATCTGAAGTCAATTACTTTAAATGGAATCCTAGGATTTTGTTTGCATTACTCATATTAGTGAACAACAAATACCCCTGTTCTGCAAGTGGTTATACACTCTATCGAGTGCAACAGTACTTGTATTGATGCAAATACTACAAGGCAAAAGTGAAAAATAAATAAAAACCCAAATAATGTCAATTAATATTAATTGAGATTAAATATGATTAACAGTGACAGAATTTAGGAATAAGTGATAGATTTTTCATATGAGGCCAATTATTAGAGAATACTTACTAAGTGTGTTTCTACTTATAATGAAAGACTAATGACAGATGGCTTTTTTTTCCAAAAGATTACTTCTGTCTCCAGCTGATAAATAAAGCACTTTGAAACTGGGTGTGGGGAAAGACTAATAACTGCAAAAATTAGGGCTTAAAGAGAGATTCAGGAAGTGGAGCACCTGATAGATGAGTGAGAAGCATGTTCAAGTTGCAGGAATCGCTTGTAAAATCATACAGAGATAAACACGGAGTAGGGTAAAGGAGATAAGGTAATGAGGATACAGTGATGAAGCTTTATGTGTCTGTATGATTTGAAACTTTCCATCCAGTTTGCATACATTTCCTACTCTTTATATGTGACCAAGCTATCACAAGAATAGTATGTGTGTGTAGCTCATGGACAGTATAAACGTGGTTAGCTATTTGCTTGGTTGTACTTATGAGATGTGTCAATATGACCAATAGTGGAGAAGGGGAGTGAACTCGGCGTAACTCTTGTCCATATTGAGAGCTAATTTTTAAAATTTCAGAGTGTAGAGGTCTTCCACTGCTGGAGGAGTAAGAAGTCTTTTGCTTATAAATTAAAAGACATTTTCTGAATACCTAGGACTGTAGCACTAGATTGTTAAATTCTTCCTGATTCCCTCTGTAAAGAGTACCATCTTGTTATAAGGTATATTGTGTACCGGATGTGAATCGCCCACACGGAGTGAGGACTGTAGGGTCAGGAATATATTTCGGAGGCCAGGAAGACCTCAGAAAGATATTACAGACTGGTAACTAGGCTTCAGAAATGATGTGATGTTATTGTTCCTTGTTATGCAATTGCTTATTGGTGATTTTGGAGAAAACTTTTTAGGTCAGCAATTATTTTTATTTGTTCCTTAGATCTCCCAGACCTATAAGACTTATAAGATCTCCCAGACTTGTGTGGCATGAATGCTTTCATACCTGTTTCTGGGTATCTAATCTTTAGCTGGAAAAGAGAGTTACAAATTATTGAAACTTTAACACTGTGGGTCTGATCTTTAATAAGAGTGATTGTAAACTATTTTTATGGTGTCCTATGTTGATAATTGCATAGTCCACTCTGAAAGCAGTGCCTCCTGTTTATTTTCTTGGAAACTACAGTAGCTACAAAGAGTACAGTAACCCTGGTAGAGCAAATTGTCAGGCTACAAAACACTATTTTTCAACATAGTTACCACAGTGAGCTGTGCTTTTTTGCCAGCAATGAAAAAGAGCCTGCATGGCTGGCTGGAATGTGGCTCATCTTCCATGCTGCTGTCACTGCTGCTGGAATACACCACCTACCACATCACTGTGCAGGCATCCACTGACTGTTTGGTCTCCACACATGCTCAGTAAGCATCGATGAATGTCAGTGGTTGCTGTTTTCTTCCACATGGAGGAATTTGGTGACAAACCTTTGCTTCATCTGCACTTCATATCAGGCTTGTGTCAGAATGTGTCAGAATGACTCTCTGCTGCTATCTGTTGCTCTGCAAGAAAATGTAATGGAGTGTTAGTGGGAAAGTTCAACCTCTACTGCTATACTAACAGCATCTACTTCTGATGTCATTGACCAACATCATAAACTAGAAGGCATTACTTTTGGAGCAACCTTTATACTTAAATGTCGTATGAGTCCTCTAATATACATGGAAAAATCTCAGATAAACATGGAGGAGCAGGACTTAGAGATCACTTTCTCTACCATTAGAGATTTCCTGCTTCAAAGATTTGCTCACATTGTGACCAAAGAGAAAGCTCCACTTGAGAACTAAAAGGAAAAAGCTGTAAATATGTGCGGGCACTAGACTGAATATTTATGACAATGTAAAGTTACTTACATGAGTTAGTCCCATTAAGTTTAATGAAATTACTAACTGCTCAGTATTTGAAATAAGATTTCATAGTCTGGATGTAAGTTAAGTGTGCCCTTGTGTTTCAGCTTCTGAAGTACGTGCAGACAGTTGAGCTCTCTTTGTCTAAACATAAACTTTTCATAATGTTCCTTTGATGTGGAATTTTAGTAAAAGTCTGAAAACCATCAGCTAATTAAGCATTAAAGTATTCTTTATTATTACTATCCTCTTTGGAGGCTGCAGTATGCAAAAAAAAAAAATAAAAAATGATGTAGTTACCCTAATTGCTAAATTTTAAGCAAATAAATGTTATCCATTTGGTGCCTGTAAATAACATAAACTTGCCTTATTTGTAATTTCAGAAACATACTGAAAATGATGTAAGAAGTTGTTGTCTTGCTGAAATAAAACAAACTGAAGAGAAATACACTGAAACTCTGGAATCAATAGAGAAAGTAAGTACTACAACCTTACAGAAACATTGCGTGTGTGTTTCTATAGCATTCTAGAAAGTGTAACAACACAGTCAATGTATGTATTTTTTCCCTGCAGTTTTTCATGGTGCCGTTGAAAAGGTTTTTGTCAGCATCAGAGTTTGAAACTGTTTTCATCAACATTCCTGTGAGTAATTGTGTATTTAATGAAGAGATATGAAATTCATATCTGATTATGATATATTAGTGTTTTATGTTAGTGCATAAATTGAATATATGAAATACAGTGCAAAATTGATTTATGTTGCTATAGGGTGCTTGTTGAAAAAGAGTATGCACAATATTTTATTATTTTTTTAGTCATTTTCATGGAATAAAATGAGAAATAGTACTCTTGTACCACGTAGTAAGGTTAACCACTTCTTAACCAAGCAGGAGCATTTTTGTCCCATAGAGAATAAATTATAGAAGATAGGTTGACTTCTAAAGTATGCCTCTATTTGAGTGACTGTGTAAAATAGTCACTGTCATGTTGCCTACACTCGACATTCAGCAATGCTTTCAATAGGATTTCTATAAAGAGTCTGCAAATCTTTGTATCTAGCTTGGTCTGTCATTGAAGACATTTTGATGTTCAAATAACTTTTAGATTCTGAATCTGGTACTGGACAGGAAAAGCAAATCCTCTGAAGTGTCTAGGAGACATTATTTGACTGAACTTTTCAAGGTTTCCTATGATTATCACTTTGTCCCACTTATTTTTGGCCTGTTCACAATAGTATGACAGTTTTTACATATCTTTTTTATAGTTAATGTAAGTATCCAGCAGATATATTTCCTTTATCTGACATTAAAGGAAGACATCAGACGTGGTCTGAAGCTTCTCTTAACAGAGAGAAATGAAAGGACCATTCTTTTATGAGGCAGACTGTAAAGGAAGAATCCCCAAAGCGTGGCCCACAGACCACATCAAACCTTTATCACCTATGAAAGACCATCTGTGTTGGCTAACTGTGGAATGTCCTGCAGCTTCTCAGGGCAGTGGGAGGAGGTGTTGGGGATTTTTTTATTCAATGGAAGCTGGTCTGCAAAAGTATTTTAATTGCTGAGCTAGTACCAACCTGACTGCAGCTAAATTATAGCAGTTATTGAACCAGTGAATCGTAAGGTGATACATCATATCTTTCCATATTTGTCTCTCTGTTAAAGCTTTCACTGTGAATCTTAACTGCTACAGTTTCCTTCTCTTTGACCGTTCGTCTGAAGTACTGTCACAGATATCAGTAACCTACTTGTCTTAGAATATGTTAGCTGCCTTTAGAGAACACTTTGCTTTGAAAACAAATTGATGTTCTGTCCTACAGTAATGTCTCTGTGAATGAAGCTCTGATGTGACCTTCCTCACCCACTGTAAATATCTTTCTAAGGTGCAGTGTACCCAGGTACACTCACTGACCTGCCCCTTGAAGCCAGCCAATGTGACATGCTTCACAGGGATATAAAAGGGGCTTATGCACTGCAAGCAGAAACAGAGAGGTCAGCCTACTCGCTATTCCTTCAGGAACTGTAAGGAGGCAGATCAGCCTTTCAGTATAGGGGATACTATAAGAAAGGAGACAGACCTTTTAGCAGAAACTGCTGTGGTAGGACAAGTGGAAAGGGTTTCAAACTAAAAAATGGGCGATTTGTATTGGATATAAGGAAAAGGTTTTCTACAGTAAGGATAGTGATGCACTGGAACTAGCTGCGTGGAGAGGTGGTGGGTGACCTGTCTTTGGAGGAACTCACAGTTTGAGCACGTGGTGGAGCTGTAGGTGTCCCTGTTCATTGCAGGGAAGTCAGGCTAGATGGCTTTTAAGGGTCTCTTCCTCCTGAAATGATTATAAGATTCTGAGATAATAGGAGTAAAATGAACAGAAGATATTCATCTGTGATTTGGAACTAGCACGACATAATAAAATGTTGTTCAGGTTTTTTTTTACTTTGATTTTTGTTACAGGCTTTCAGTATTCTGCTTTTAAAAGGCTGTCATTATTTCTAACTTTTTCTACCATGTCATTGGCATGTGACAACGTTAACAGAAACATAGGGTTTGTCTAGGCCAGAAAAATGTGCAAATGTTTTCTCTGCTCAGACCTTGTCTCTGCAGCAGTTCCTCAGCAGGAAGACTGAGGGCAGAAGAGGCTCGCTTTAAACTAAAAATAGCTGTTACAAGCTCTACAGCTAATAGCAATGTGGAGAGCAGTTGTGGTGGTCTCAAAACAGGACAGATTTACCTCTGTTAAAAGGTTGTGATGACTCACTGATGCTTTAGGGTGATGTTGTGTTCCTTATATATGGAATATATGAGGATGCTAGCTGGAAAAAATTATCCACTCATGTCAAAATACATTTTATTCTTAAGGGAAATGGCCCCAACCACAGCTCACTGGTCTCACAGTGCCTTTCATCAGGCCTCAGAATTCAAAATTCTATCCTTTAGAGTGTATATATGGCTGTATATTTGCATGCATCTGTACACCTCTGTGCATGAGAGATGATTTTGTATGTCTGTACATGCATTTGGATTGAGACATACAGAAGGAGAGAGATGGAAATACACATAACATGCTGAAGTACTGGCACTTCATTAACTTTTAATGATGTTAGCATTAGTTTAATTAAAAAAGTCAAGTAATTTTGATGGAGAGAGAAGCTTAAAGACGTTTTATTACTTTAACGTTCAACTTTATTTCGGGTTTGCTGCTTAGCTGAGTCCCTGTACACTCCTGGAAAAATGTGCTGCTGTAGTACATTCATCTGAAAGCATTTCTGTAATAGTGTCTTTATATGCTGCAATTTAAGATTCTGAGGATATGCTTGTACAATTGCTAGCAACTGAATTGGATCGGTTTTAAGCTTCTGCAACCTCAGCTGTGATGTGATTGACCTTACATATACTCATAGTTTCCAGCAGTATGAAGCAAAGTGCTTTCACTTAATTTAGGACTCAGTGTTGTGTATTTTTGTAATGTATCATTTACTGCATTAAACCATCTTTGGCAGCTTTCATAAACAATCCTCTATTTTTCACTACAGAGGCCTATATACCATTTAATTATTCTGAATACAGAATTTCTTAACCTATATTGCCATAATTTCTTATGGCTTTTCTGACAGCATCCATAGAGTATTAAGGCTGGTGTCATCTCTAATAGCATACAGGGTTATTATATAATAGCAAACTAAGAGTCTGTTCTACTGTGCTCACGGAGAAAATCTTTCTGCAGTACTCTTGCCTCTCTCTCAGTCATTAGTTTTCTGCTGTATTGGGAAACTCATTATGACTGCAGTTAACTTAGCACTAGAACATCACTAATTGACCAATGTAATGTACAAAACTAATTTTTCACAGCTCAGGGACATGAATCATTACTTTATCTTGTCACTAAGGCATTTACTTGACTTGCTTAATTTTAAAATTATCATTGTAAAATGAAGATGAATTAACAGTGCATGTTCCAAGCCAGAATAAATGAGTCTTAAATAGGTAGTTCTTGGAATTCAGCTTTCCTTATTGCTGTCTGTGGAAGAAGATATGCAAACCTTGAATTTAGGTTCTAATCCCAGATGATCTGCTTTCAATTCAATTAATGGATCTAACATGAATCCACCTATTTTTATATTCAAAGCTTTGATTATTCTGTTTTTAAAATTATTTCCCCCTTCTCATTACTGTTTTTAAGGATTTGGTGAAAATTCACAGAAATCTAACACAGGACATCAGTGATTCCATCATTAACAAAAATGATCAGAACTTGTATCAAATTTTTATTAACTACAAGGAAAGGTAAGATTTATGTACTAATTTTTACTAATTATGATATTTGTCTGATCTGTGAAATTATTTTACTATATATTTGTTTGATGAATTTTTCTAAAATAAAATTGAATTCAAAAACACTATTATAAAGCAAATATTTTGTGTTATGAGCCTGGAAGTCAAAGTGTAATCTATTACTTAATGAGCTTTCCCTCTTTTTACCCCCAGTTTGGGCAAAATTGTTGCATAGATACATACCATCAGTCTCGTGTTGTGTCAGGCAAGGTTTAGTTTTTTTATGAAGAGATTTCATCTTGGAGAGAACATTCAAGCATTGGGATGGGCTGCTCAGGGAAGTGTTTTAGTCACTATCCCTGGAGGTATTTAAGTGATATATGGACATGGCCCCAGAGGACACAGTTTAGAAATGGGACTTGGTAGGTCAGGTTGATGACTGGACACGACCTTGAAGGTCATTTCTAGCCTATGCAGTTCTACAGACAGGTAGCAGCTGTATTTGGAATGAAATTACCTTTTCTTTTTTTTTTCCCCACAGCACTTTTTTTAACCGTGCAAATAATCCTATATATTTTATAGATTGTACCTGTATTGTTTAACAGATAGAAGGTGTAAAGAAGTGCAAAATAAGGCAAGGATATATAATAAGGGCATTCCAGGTTAAAGAAAACAGAAGATATGATAATGTGAAAGCAGAGAAGATGGTGTGAAAGAGGAGAGAAGATTCTAGGGTCTAGTATGCTTTACCTTCAAACTGTCAAAATTAGCCAGGCTAATAACAGGATAGCCACAGGAGCGTGTTAGACCCTGTAGGCTAGTTGCCAATATTTTTAACCACTTTTAAAATTCAGTTTTTGTACTGAACAGAACTGAACAACTGTTGAGCTGTATGGATGAACTTACAGACCTCTGATACTTTGCTGAAAAGCTGTGCTGTGGGCTGTGGTGCTGACTTAGCACCAAGTTAACCCTTGGGTTGTGGTTAAAAATGAGTTTCTGGGTCCAGAGAGCAAAAGAGTGGTTGAATATAATTGGATTTTCTTGAGGGACATGGGAAAGGAGAATTGTTGGAGTAATAATGGGCTTGTGAGGAACTAAGCAGAAGCATCTGGGAAATGTTTGACAGGTGAATTTTTTTTCTGAAGGGGGAGGACCTGCCAGACTGTCCATAAACATTCTTGCCTTTGAGGTCCTCTATCTCAACTTTTCTGGAAGAAAAGGACAGAATTATTCCATGGGCTGATAGACTTGCTGCTGCTCTAGGAGGGAAATAAGGGACAAGAACATTTTCTGGAAAATACATATTTTTCAAAAGTAGCTCTGAAATCTGTGCTAAATTGGCAACAAGTGACACTGAGAAGAAATCTCAAGCTTATATTTATTGTGCAAAAGGGAAAAAGCATGACACAGGGCCAGCATTGTGCCACAAACTGAAAGTAAACAGAAGTGGTGTTAAGTCAGTATCATTGCTTCAGTTGTGTTATGAATGGCCAAGATTCAGTTGGGGAAATTTAGGAAAGCCATATGAACCCTCCCACAGCAGAATTTGAAACATACAGAATGAATCACCTGATGAATAGTATGGAAAAAGCATAACAAAGCAGAACTCTGCAATGGGATTAACAGCAGCACTCTAAAAAGGGTCAGGAGAAACCTGTTACAAAACTAAGCTCTTCCACAAGGCATTAGTCCCGTTGACAACTACTGGGTATTTTTTTTTTTAATTTACACTGTTATTTGGATCTGAAAGCTCACATGATGTAATCTGGTAGGAATTGTTGGAGATGGATTGGTTTAGATAACTTTAACAGTTCTTCAAAGGATATGCAGAATCAATTCTATTGAACTTGTTAAGAAAATTTGTTCACTACAGTCTTGGAAATCTGCACTGTTGTAAATATACGGTGTTTTACTCTTAGACAATGGCTATGCTGCTTTTAATGATTCCTGCATTTATTACAGCATACGTATGTGATTGTTAAAGGAAATTGCAGTTATTTTACAGCATTTTGAAAACAGCTTTAAACGTTATTTTTCTGAACATTTTTCATTGTATTCATTGTTGAAGGTTGGCTAAATATGATCTTTGCATATTTAAATGCTGCTCCTGTTGAAAAGAGGATTGTTGTCACTTTTTCTGGTGAAAAATGATCAAGGACTGCCCTGAAATAAGTGAATGTTCCCTTTATTCTTTCTGTTGCTTTGTTTAGATTGGTTATTTATGGACAGTACTGCAGCCAAGTGGAAACAGCCATATCATGCTTAGACAACATTTCTAAGACAAAAGAAGATGTTAAGTTGAAGTTAGAGGTATAAGAGTTTTCTAATGTTTGTGTATTATACGTGTTCTGATAACTATGGTTTGCTTTTATCCAAGTCAAAAACCTTGTTGATTAAAACTGAATTTATCTTCTCTTCCTTGTAATTTATTGGAGCCTCACATCAAATTAATGTTTAGCTATCGAGATACAGACCCTGACATCCTGAATGGATGGAGTGAAGTTTTTCACTGGTACTAGTAGGATTAGGATTTATATTTGGAACTGGTATCTTTCTGTTTTTCATAGCTTGGCTCAGAATATAGAATTGCAGAATAACTCAAGGTGAGAGGGACTTCTATGCCAATTAAGCCCATCTTGAAGCTTCTTAGGGCTTACTGCCTACCAAGACCCTGCTGGCAGTCAGGGTTAATATGTCCCAAGTTAGTGTGTTCAAGGTGCAGGACTTTGCCTTTTCCTCATTGGCTTCACGAGGTTCCTGCTGGATGTGCCCTGAGGAACATCACCTACACCTACAGTGTGGTGTTTTATGTGGACATGCTGTGGATATCCCTCCAGTTTGCTCCTAAAAATATTAAAAGTGTTGTTTAAGAGGTTTCCCAGAGCAGATCATTGAGGAGCTATATTGCAGCTCATGTACTTGCGCTATCCCCTAGGTTGCATGGGAAACGTTAGTCATTGCTCTTTGAGACTAATAATTCTAGCTAGTTTTTCATACACCTAGTAGTGCATTCACTTGAAGTAAAACGTACCAACTTGGATATTTGGATGCTATGGGAGAAGATATTGAATGTTTTGGGAAAATCAGGGTAGTCTGTTCCCATCCATCCACAGAACTGTCCATTCTGTCACAGAAAGCAGGAAATTCAGACATTGGTATAACTGCAGCAGATCTGTTCTGGATATCCATAGCCACCTCCTCTGTGTGCCCAGAAATGGCTTTCAAGAGCATTTGCTTTCATAACTGTCTTTTGCTTTTTTGAAGGTAGTTGCAATGTCTGCCTTCTTCACTCTGCTTATAGGCAATTCTCTTTTTCTTCAGTTCAATCCTATGCCTAATTTCTGTTATGTTTCTTCCATGCTATTTCTTGTGCTGTTGAAATATCCAAGAACAAGTGTCTAGGCATAGTTTTTGTTCAGATTTTATTGTCATGTCAACTATTTTGTTTCAGATTGTTGAAAACCTTTATCTCAAATTTGCTATAGTTATTAACATAGCCAATGTATCGCTTTAACATGATATTCATGGAAATTAAGTTGGTTTGTTTATTTTTAAACTTGCTCTAATCTATTTTTCTATTTCAAACTAGGAATGTTCCAAGAGGGCCAATAATGGGAAATTTACTTTGCGAGATCTTTTAGTGGTTCCAATGCAAAGAGTGCTAAAATATCACCTACTGCTCCAGGTATATTATTTTTGAAGAACAGAACTGTGATTGTTTATCATCAGTGGTTTATAAGAATGAGAGCCTTTATCAAAGGGAGGTAACTGACATTTCCATAGATTTGAGACTGATTTGTTATGAAATAAAATCCAGTGAAGCACAGGTTTTCTTAAAGAGATGATTCCTTAGAGCTGTAGTGTGTTTGAGAGAGATGAAAAAGCATAGCTATTTCCCAGTATCTGAACCTTTCATTCTTGGTATGTTTAAAATGGTTAGTAGTACCATGCTATAATCGTGGTGCTTTGAAATGTGGACCATTATCCCCCAAAGAGGAAGCTGAACCATACTTACAGAATACTTTTAAGATGCTTTTCTGCTGTCATAAATTACAATAAAGCCATATTTATTTTGAAATGCTTCTTGTTATAACCCACAAAGCGTGAGCTCTCACAGTTAGTCCTATAATAAGGGTGGAGAGTCTTATAAATTTAATTTGATAGCTGTGCCAGGAGACTCATTAGTTCAGCTGCAAAGAAATATATTACTATACGAGACTGTCAACCCTGCTGATTCTTGTAAAATGTCGTTTTAAAAAGATCTACTGCTTGCATGTAAAGTATAATTTTGACTCTTTGGAACAATGTTCATTTTATATATTAAATTTTAGAAATATTTCTGAGTCATCAACATTTAGAGCAACAGAAATTTGGAATGAAGTAAATGATCAAACTGCTTTTCAGAAAATGTGACCTCAGTATTGTAGCTTTATAATCAACCTTTATATTATGAGAAAATGAAATGCTATGTGTCACCATTATCTGATGTTTGAGGTAACATATAATAAGGGTATAGACTGTACAAAAAATATTTTATATACTTGAAATGAAAAAATCCGGTAAAACTCTTAAATTTGAAATATGAAATATAAATATTTTTTCATTTCCTTGGGTTATAAGAAGTTCTTTTTCTAGCTGGGATGTGTAATTCTATTCTTAAATTATGAAGAAGAAATATTCTGTAGGAGGTTACCTCTTAAAAACAAAAACAAACAAAAACTTATTTTCCTAAAGGGAAGTAGCTACAAAAATTCTTTGAACATTTACGTGTGATTTAAATCTGTCCTCTGAGTCAGCATTGTCTTAGGCATACTGAAAAGCAGGGACTTTTTGGGAAGTTATTCATTTTGCTGAGATCTTACTGATAGCACGTGTCCTCTGCAGCCAAGTGAATGCCTCGGAGTGGGATAGCAGTGAGCAAATGAACTCAACTAATGATCCAATTGGCAATGCCTAAGTGCTATGTAGACCCAATTAGCTTCTAATGATTGTTCATTAATACAAATATCAGCATTTAGACTATACCATTCTTAAATCATCTTTGCCAATTATTTGTTTGCAGCGGTCCTCACTCTGTTTACAAGTTGGTCAGAGTGGGGAAGAAAATGTGAATTCTTGTGTTGTGTTTCTGTTTTTGGTGTTGGTGTGGGTTTGTTCTTCTTTCTTTCTTTTTTTTTTGGAGTGGATGGGGTTGGAGGTCATTGAGGGACGGTGAACAGAATAATAACTTCAGTCTATAACTGACAGACAATGGGTGAGGGCAATGGGTGAGACAATGGGTTTTAACTACTTTTGTGAATAGGAGCTGGTAAAGCATACTACAGATCCCATGGAGAAAGCAAATCTAAAACTGGCGCTTGATGCAATGAAGGTAAGTGTGCCATTTAACTATTTATATACGTGTTGGCAGTTAAAATGGTAGTTCATAACTATATTGCATGGAAAGTGCAGTGTTCTTCACAACAGATCAAATAAATATTTTCTAAAGTCATTGCGTACTTTATGAGTATATAGTTGAAGGCTTTGCTCACATCTTGGAGCAAATTCAGTAATTTTCTGAAGGGAGTATTTCTGAAATGTAGCTTCCTCATTTCAGTTTACTTCTATTTATCACTTTGTTGTCATGTATTGAGGTAAGCAGCAGGTGTTTCTATAAATTTGGTCTTAGATCCAAAATGTAGGACCATTTCTACAAATCAGTTCTAATCGGGGCAGTGGTTTCCTAATGAGATGAAGACTTTTTTAACTCTTCTTTAGAAGACTCTCTTTCTATGATCTCTGCACCTTTACCCTTGAGTTTAGTGGTATCTTTCTTTAGGTACAGTGCCTGTCACAGTACATTCACCTGCTAGTGGTACAAACAGATGCATTATAGAGGAGCAGTACTGCCTTAGTATTACTTTGTGTTCCTCTGTACAGTAAAATCTCTGCTTCAGTTGGCTTCAGTACATGAGTTGTGAAATTTGTGCAGTGGAACTGAATCTTTCTATCCTGTGGTGGGGGGGAAGCCAACACAGTAAAGGTTGTATCTTCTCCTATTGTAGTCTATATTGTTCATAGGAGATGCTGAAGTCAGAATAGGTAAATTTTCAGTTACGCAGCTGCATATGCTGCTACCTGAATTCCTAGAATACAGGATAGCTCACAAATGAGGTTTTTGGCTCCCCTTATTTGTTTCCCAGTTCTGTGCAGCGAATGCAGAAAGCACTAGCATGATAATCTTCCAAGGAGGATGCTTGAAATGGGAGTGGCATAGTGTTGCTTCCAGCTGGTGTCAAGGCATACATCTTGGTATACCATACATTAATGGTAATTGGCTAGGAAAACTATGGGTTTTTTTTCTTCCCTTTTTTCTTTCTCCTTTGATTATGTACTTCATTGTTTCTGGTGATGGCTTGACTCAAATAGAGGCCAATTAAGAAAACTCTTGTCAGAATGGTTGTGGCAGTTGTGTCCTGCCAGCCAGCTAATAATAATAATAAATAATTTTGCAGGAACTGGCATCTCTCACTAAGGTCACAACATCGTTTTCCTCCCAATTATACCATATGATTACACCAGTAAGCCTTGCCAGAGGAGTAGAAGTAGCCATGCAACAAAGATTTGTTGCTTCTAACGGCTCTGGTTTGTCTGCTTGAAAGCAATATTTGGGGAAAAAAAAAAAAAAAGATAACAAGATGGTACCACACCCTGGAAAGAAAATGT
This sequence comes from Cyrtonyx montezumae, assembly GCF_038088225.1. Taxonomy (NCBI): domain Eukaryota; kingdom Metazoa; phylum Chordata; class Aves; order Galliformes; family Odontophoridae; genus Cyrtonyx; species Cyrtonyx montezumae. The sequence goes on along the minus strand of NW_027071825.1, from coordinate 19,397,508 downwards.
GACAAAGAAATCCAACTGTCCTATTTCTTTTAGCAACAATAAAAAGGTTATTTAATTTCTACATCAACTCTTTTAAAACTGATGTGAATGTATCCTGCTTGGATTCCTTTCGGAAACTAGTGTGATGATTGCAACTATTCTTAGATTCTGAATAAAAATTTCTTAGAAATATGCAGCCATATTGAAGGATACTGTAAAAGCAAGTTAGGAAGATCAGAATACCTTTCCTAACCACTGCTCTCAGCGTCCCTGACTTCACCAATTACCACTGCTACTTGCTTCTTATCTCTAGCCATAAACAGAGAAGTCCCAGCAAATTGTCACTATTACTCAAGCACATTCAAAGCTGTTGAAAGGCTTTAGTGATATGTGTACATCATGTGTTCTGTAAGGGAGACAATAATGATCTCAACCTGTGACTTTAAGTAGTATATCCCATTAAGAATGCTTTTAAAATCTGTTTTAATATCTTCTCACTACTGTACAACAATGTTACTGTGCAGCAGCTTCTTACCTCCCTCCCAATACGCATCCCTTCACATAAACGAAAACCTTACTTTTGAGAAGCATTATGTAAGATTTCTAATATATTTTTACTGTCTTTCCGATTATCAGATAATGAATGTTGTTGACTGCTTTATTTAGTTAGCCACAGCTGAACTGTGTAAATTACGTTTCTATCTTTAGGTTTTAGAATAAAATATTAGCAAAATTCAGAAAAAGTCAGCCCTTTAAAAGAGAAAAACAAAACAGTGCATTTTCCTCTTTCTTGCTGCAGGATTTGGATTTGAACAGATACAATAAAGAAAGATATAAATTTGATTTAAGATGTACTGAGGGCTTTTTTTCTGTATTTAGGCAGACAGATTGGTAATTCACAAGCATCAAGTATGTATATATTTGTATATCTGTATGTGTGTATTAATCTAAATGTGAATATAAACCAAAGACAGAATTAGAAATAAATTTGCCAAAATAATGTATTAAAATGACCTGTTTTGGAATTCTTCTTCCTTTTCTGGTTGATGCTCTAGGACTTGGCTCAATATGTAAATGAAGTGAAGAGAGATAATGAAACACTCCGTGAAATCAGACAATTTCAGCTATCAATAGAGAATTTGGTATGTGATGGTTTTATTTTATGCAGTTCTTAGTAACTTTCGATCAAATGCAATGATGTACGTATTTTGTATGAAAAGATAGTACTCTTGGTGAAATTAACATGCAAGTATGACTTGTGTGGTCTGGAATGATAGAAGTACTTGCAGAAATATCTGCTATAATTCTATAAATCCTTGCTGGTGGCCTATATGTAGTCAGAAATACTTGTGTAGATAAATGTTTGTGATTGATTCAGTGATTCAGGTGATTTTGTAGTGCAAAGAATTCTTCCTGTCTGAAGACAAATGTAGAATTATCTGATGCCTTATTGTATGTAGGTTGTTCTGAAAGTAATGCCTCCTATTTATTTCCCTGGAAACTACAACACAGATGAAGAGCACAGTAGCACTGCTTAATAGAACAAATTTGCAGTAACAAAACACTATTTTTTAACATACTTAACACCCCTAGCTATGCATTTTCACCTTCAATAAGGAAAAGCCTACATGTTGTGGTCATAAAAATATGTATGGCTCTTTGTAACTTGGCTTGTCTTTTATGTTGCTGTTTCCACTGCTGAAATGCACCACTCATCAACTCACTGTGCTCATTTCCACTGTTTAGTCTTCTTAAATGTTCAGCAAGCATCAGTGAATGTCAATGGATGCAATTTTTCTGCATGGAGAAATTCAGTGGCACACCTTTACTTCCTACACGCTTCCAACTCTGACTCCATTTTGTCAGACTGCCCCTCTGCTGCCATCAGCTCCACAGCAACAAAATGTAATGGAATACTGGTTGGAAGGTCCAACCTCCATCTGCCTCTGCTGTGGTGGGCCGACATATTGTTTAAGAGGCATTACATTTGGAGCAGCCCTTTTATTTAGTTTAAAATGCAGTGACCTGAAAAGTCCATTTTTGGGAATAAAAGGAGTGAGTGATCGAATGTTTGAATGTGTTATCTTACCACATTTGCTGTACTGAATCATGTATATTATTTCTGTTTCAGAATCATTCCCTCTTACAGTATGGAAGACCTCAAGGTGATGGGGAAATAAGGATAACTACGTTAGACAAACGTGCAAGGCAAGACAGGTGATGTCATGACTTCTGGTTTTTGCTATTAAAATGCCTGTGAAGTAACTCTCTCTTGCATATTTGAGGTCAGTTCAGTGATTCTTGAGAACACTAATTTCACTGTGCATTCACACAGACCATTACTGTTTAGGAAGTGAATTGTTGAAAAAGTTATCTATGGGAAATTAGCTATTACATTATCATGTAAGATAATCTACATCTCTAGCAAGAGTACTTTCAGTGTTTCTTGTTTTATTATTTAGTAGTGAAATTGTTCAAAGTTTTAAGTGCCAAGGACAGAGGTTTATAAGATTTTCTGTGCTGGTTATTTGGGATGTTTTTAACCATCTTTATGTTGTATTTTCATAGGCATATCTTCTTGTTTGATCTGGCTGTAATTGTTTGCAAACGGAGAGGTGATAATTATGAAATGAAGGAAATAATAGATCTTCAAAAATATAAAATTACAAATAACCCCACTACTGATAAAGAAAATAAAAAGGTAGGTACTTGTCCATAATGTACATGTTGAATATATGTGTTTTGACAGCAATTAGAAACTTTTTTGCAGGAATTTAGAATGGATATGTACAATTTATTTACAAAGATTTATGTATTAACCACAAGCCAATGTGAATATTTAGAGATTTCAGCTGTGTTTACTCTGATGTAGTTAAAACATTTAAGTAAGCTATTCCCGTGTCAACAAAATAGTGCACTCCTGGTGTTTCTGAGATGTGGGACTTTTAATAAGGAACACAGAGATGCTTTTTTTTTTTTTTTTGCTTTTCATAACTGGTGACATGTGTTGCCAATCTTTTTCTACAGTGGTCTTACGGCTTCTACCTCATTCATATCCAAGGTCAAAATGGTCTGGAAGTTTATTGCAAAACTAAAGATTTGAAGAAAAAATGGCTTGAACAATTTCAGATGGCTCTGTAAGTATATTTGTGTTCAAGTAAAATCACATTACTCAAAGATGAGGATGCCGCTTACGTTAAGCTAAACTTCTTCTGTTTTATTTTTAATACAGCCTAGTTATCTATTTTCTTTGAATTTCTGAAAAATAATAGTGCTGACATATCTTCATGAATGTGGCATTTCCCTGAAACTCCTCTTGAAAAAGAAAGAGGGCACTCTAGACTATGTATTGCCAAATTTGCTGCAAAGATTACTTCAATAATACTGTCTTAAGCAACTGAGGGGGGATATTAACTATTTTAGCAGTAAATATATTGCATTTTGGTAACATTTTCCCCTCACATTTTGGTTTTGAATAGTTGAAATATATTTTTGAAGGGTGATGCTGATGATGTAAGATGGGATTCTGGCACTTTTCCAGATAGATTTTAACTAATCTATTCCTTAGTATTTTGAATAAGTTGCTAAACTTACTCCATTTCATTTCAAAAGCCTGATTTTATTTGTATGTTTTGAACTAAAAGAAGCAGACTGCTTTAGACTTCTTGTGTTGTTCAGGTATAGCACTGCAGATAACGTTATTGTTATGCAGCATGATCTTTATTTCCGTTTCTACTTCTTGATGGAAAGACAAAAATGATTATTGACACCTCAGGTATTGTGATTAAACGTAAAAGATGTGAACAAGAGAATCGGGTGACAAAGTGATGCTTGCTTTATTTAAAAAAATAAGCAACAAAGTGTGAGGGAGAGTGAGATTGAGATAGTCCCTGTGAATGTAGAGAGATAGCATTAATAAGGATTTTTTTTGATGTGATTGCGAAGGTATAAGGAGTGGTGAAAAAGACTGTTATGAGCTGATACAACTGAAACTTATAAGCTATATATATTTCTTCATAACCTCAGTATGCTGAGTGTTAGTGATTTAAATGGAAATAAAGAGGGAAGACAGCCTGAGCTAGACAGATACAATGAGACCCTCTAACCACAGAAATCTTGCTGATTTTGGCAAGGACAGAGATGACAAATTTTGGCAAAAACTTCTGGATAGTTTCCATAGGAAATGGAAAGAGACTTAAATTGCGTGGAAAACTGACTATTTTACCTTTTCCTTTCTTTCTGTTCCTGTTCCATCCCTGCTACTTTAACGTCATTATTGATATTTCCTTAAACATAGAATAGAACATGTATGGAAATCATAAGGAACTCAGGCATTTCAACTTCAGCTGGGCAACTAATGATGGGTCAGACTTCTGTTTCTGACCTGTGTGCAAAAAAATCTGGAAAACCAATAACAAATATGTTAAGGAGAGCAGGAATTTTTTTTTCTTCCCCACAAGAGCATCTCCTCAGTTATTCTCAGATATCTTTTTGGTTCTGTGCAGGCATGTTTTGTTGCTCTCTCTTCTTTTCTCCCTGATCTCCAGTGCCTGAGGACATCTCCATCCCCTGTGCTCTGATGTGCAGCTCCTCTGGGGCTCCCAGTTAGTGCTGTGCTGAGCCCCGTCCCTCTACTTGCTCACTTCCCCCAAGTGCTGCCTCTAGATATGCCCTGGCAGAGAGGGCTGCTGCTGCTGCTGTTTGCCTCATGAGCAGAGAGACTGGGGCCTGCAGGGTGGACAGGTTGTTGTGGCACTAATTCCTCTAAGGATCATGAGGTTTCTTACTGAAAAAGAGCATGGTGGTGCCAGCCTCATCTTGCACAGATGATCATAAACCCATCCCTCTGGGTTAACCTCTTCCCTTGTGGTTAAAGGCTGTAATGCAGAAGCATGGGAACTGGAGGAGCAGAGTTGCTACAGGCCAGGGCTAACAGATAACATGATATAGTGGTATGATTTGCATCAGCCAATGCTTTTTCTTCATTGTAATTATAACCACTGAGATTTAAATGTGGAGCTTTTGTACTTTATGAAGCTCTTATGCCTTCACCCAGTCTGTTACAGGGGTTTGACCGTATAGCATATTTCCCACAGTAGCTCTCTCAAAATATACCTCATTGTTTATAGCAATAATGATATTCTAATAAGTGCTAAGGTACAAGCGTTGGGGAATAAATGATGCCAAGTGTTCTGAACAATTAGATGGTTGATTGGAGTTGTTTTGGGGGATTTCATTGCTTATTGAGTAGGTTGCCTACTACAGTATTGTCAATCCACTCTGACAAGTAGCCATGATCATGCAATTATTCATCATACTCAATGATAAGTACTACTTTCTTGGGCAAAATGCTTCTTGTTATTTTAAAATTTTACAGAGACAGCAAAATAGCACAGTTAAGAAGTGCTGGATTAGATGCTTGCTTGATTATCAGGAATTATGTTGTGTACAGAGTTCCAGACAGACATTTCAGTTCAGTTTTGTTCCCTTCTTGATAGCTCTCTATACAAAATCAAGTGTCTTAATCTAAGAATGTAACAAAAGAACTGATTTGGATATCTCTTACAATTTGTAAATTAAGTATAAGCCTTTTTTCTACTAGAATAACTCATTGGCATAACTATGTTAGGCTGCAGTTTTCCTTTTATAGGTTAGATGTTTATACTGGTCTATGAGCAACAGTGATTATAGTTATTGCTGAAATGACACTATTAAGATAACTTCCTTTGGTTCCAGAACCTGTACATGTATTTCAAGAAAAATGCTGTTAAAATCTTTTCATTTTAGACAAGACCTAAATCCAATGAAATCAGCTGAATAATTCTTTTGCTGTTCCAGTGTAACTGAGATGAGAGTTTGCCTTTGGATATGGAAAGCTTCTGTTATTGATGAAGTATGAAATAGAGGAGAACATGGGATTGCAGACTGGGCTTAGTTTCAGCTCGAAGGGCAGAATACATTAGGCATATTTGATATGGCAAATCTTAAAAATCCCAGTGCTATTTTCAGAGTGTTGCTTTTCATACTAGTTATGAAATGAACAAACCTATAAAAATATTCTACCTCTTGACTTGTTCAGTTGTTATTGTAGTATATATACTGAGTTGTTTTGTCATGAGGGAGGTTGGTAACAACTGGTTATTGTTTATATAAAACTGAGCAAGTTATTATTATTCAAATGGTAGTTCTGCTGCAAGTAGATTTTTTTTTAACCTGAGACTACTGCTGTAATAGAAAATACATAGTGAACCAACACCTCCATTTTATGTTTCCTAATACTTTCATGAGGATCACTGATGGAGTTAGCACACGCGCTACAGTCTCAGCAACTGTGGAACTGTAGCACAGCTGTATTGGTACTGTTGATCTTTTCACAGTTATTTCCAAAGTTGAAACTAAGTCTGGCCCTGCCCTCCTTTTCTTATTTAGTGTATTTTGTACAATCTTAAAAACTGGTTTGCTGGAAGTTTTCTATTTTTTAGACAGTAAATTGAAGCAAGACATTGAGGCAGCACTGTCAACACTGTAGTCAAACTCCCAAAGCTGAAGCTTAGTTGGACTCTGGATTTGAGAATTTTTTTCCACACCATTAGAATATGTTTTAGCAGGAACCTGCATATTGCACTTGGATTAGTTTGCTCTTGGTGTGCCTGCTCCCTCTCACTGGTGTGAGTGGGAGTTCTGGTGCACAGTGAGACTCTAATTGCTCATTGCCTCATAAGAAGCACTACTTAACAGCAGTAGAGGTTAATTTGGGCAGTTGCTACTTTGTTCTACTTTGTTCATTTATTAATAATAGATGAGCTTATAGCTGTGTGGGTAAATAAGCACCTTTTTAAAGATAGTACTGCAAGGACTTTACTAGATGTGGAACACTTGTTTAATCTAGCATGTCAAATAGCATTGGTTTAAGCGTAGAGTCATTTCATATCCAAGATAATATTAATAGAAATGTACAGCCAAATTACTGCAACAAATTACTCAGCCACACTAGAGACTTGTATTAAGTGAGAGTTTGTCAGCTATGTGATTGTGCGTGGCTTATTTGCTGTGTGCTAACTATTAAAATGTCAAAAACTGGTTGCAAGTGCAAGACAATTTTGATAAGTTTTTCTAGGAAAAATGTCCCTTCTAATCTTTCTTTTCTCCTATGCAAAAAGAATCAAAATAATCAGAACAAATGTTTCATACCTACAAATTGCATAAAATGCTGGAGCACTTGGTTGATATTGCTTTTTTTCCTATGAAATTCTCCTACAGATTTTTTTTAATGCTTGTTTAAAAAAAACCAACAAACCATTGACTAATATTTTTTGTCAATGAATGTCATGCTAGCAGCTCTTTATTGAAAGAAATTATTGAATGTTGGAATTGTCTTCCTCTAATTTGAGTATATATACCTCAGCTGTATTACTTAGTCTTTAGAACTGCTCACCTGGCTAATTATAAGGCTTAATTTCTTATGTGGCAACTGCTTTTTTCATCACTGCTGTAATGAGTTCCATTCTTTATTTCATTATAAGATGAAAGAATAAATAGCGAGTGGAAAGACGTCAGTTAGTATTACACGTCTCATGTGGATGCTGAACGTTTACTGACATCCACTAAATATTACTTTGTGCTTAGTTTGTTAATGTTTCTTAATCATGGTAGAGCATGGAGCCAGTTCTATGTGAAGTCGTCCTCACAATGGTGTGAGAGACCTTTTCCTTGAAAGGCCACGTATTATATTTTCACATTGACTTAATGTCTGAATACTTTAATGGAATATAGAACGCCATATCTTATGCTGATTTGTCCTGAATGATGTCCAGTTTGCTAATTTGTCTTTTTTTCATTGTGCTTGTAGTCTGCTCTAAAAATGGCCATCTGCAAACTAGATAGGAACATGTTATGCAGAAATGCACTTTAAAATGAAATCATGGAAGAATTGAAGGTGGAAGGGGTATGTGGAGTTTGTCTACTTTAGCTTTCTGTCCAGAGTCAGGCTTAGGTAGTTTGGGGCCTTCTCTACTTAAGTTTAGTACTGTTGGATTTCAAAATGTATGGGACAAATATTGCAAAACCTCATGCAACGATGTTGTAACATGTCTTTAATTAGTCTTTACTCAACATCTCTTTTTAGCAAACTAAAAAGTGCATGAAAACATCTTGCAGATAGAGACTGGCCTTTTGTAATGTACCTTGTTAAAATGTCACCCTCAGAAGTAGTATGATTGCACTGCACTCTTTGACATTTTTACTAAAATCACAGTCTTAACATCATGCCTGAAACATCAGTGAGAAAACTTGATTATTATAGTGACTAGGGTGCGGATGACTTGTATGAAGTTAATGAATCTGAAATATAATATTTTTTAGTCCTATATCCTAATAGGGGGATTTCATATAAGAAATGTGTACAGCCCTTAAAATCAAGTTATATTTATTTATTTAGTCTACTCTGTATTAAGTTTTTAGGTGGCTAAGGAATTTACACAGTAGTTCAGGTACAACTAATACATCTCTGAAGAACTGTTTCAATTAGGCATAATTCACATTGTTCAACTCGAGGGAAATGGAACACATCATCTGATTGAAGGGAAATAGTCTTGAGATTCATTGATTCTCAAGCCTGATAGGTGTGTGCATGTAACATTTTATATTAAGCAAGCAACATAAATTGTAGATAGCTCATTGCTTTTCTAGATTTTATAGAAAACTAGTACATGACACAGGCTTGGTGAAAATTGTTCTCTTACCTATTTCCGAATTTGCTTTGCACTCTGTGACTAATGACGTTGGTCAGATTCAGCTTAAATAGATCTGTTCCCTCAGATAGAGTATTAATAATGCATATGCATTAAGACTCCTTCTGAGAGAATATTTGAGCTCTGACATATTGAACACTGACATATTAAATTAAAGCTTTCTCATCAGAGCACTTTAAAAGCCTTAGATATCTGCTGCATTTTTCAAATAGCCTCACAAGGTGTTTCACTTACACCAACTTCACATAGTAGGTTACCAAAGCAATAAACTAATGTCTGCCAGGGCTTCTCCATCAGTATGAATAATTCAGTAGTGCACAAATGAATACCAAGTTCATGGCTGCCTGTGCTTTGCTAAGTCTCCAGTTATTTGTGATCATATAGCTTTGTGATTTCTTTAGAAAACAGATCTTGTAGACGGTGAAGAGCACAGTAAAAGAATAGCACAGAATGTGGAAGCAGACCAGTTCCTGAAAACACTGTGTAAACTATAAGAAACGAGAAGTCCATTTTGATACTGTATCTTTTGGTTCAAAACATGAAAGATTTTCCAGCCCTTACATTTTCACAACTTACCTTATAACATTTGAGGAACGCTGCTATGAAAATTAGTAAGCATTTCTTAAAACTATGTCAGCGTGTAGGAAGACATTAGTGATACCGCACATTACAGACTGAGTACTACCACCTAAACAGTTTTTTGTGTGAAGTTTTCTTTTTCTTGTCTCTAAACATATAATGTTGTTTTTCTTTTTGTCCTTGATACTTTTACCATGTGAACAGATGTTCTTGTTCCTCCCTGCAAATCCCTGTTACCCTTTTGTCTTTCTTAGCAAATTTAGGTGCTGGGCAATTTGCAGCATTATGTTCCTATTCAGTTCACGCTTCCACAGTTTCTACTTCAAAACACAGACACTTATCGTTGATTGACATTTAACTGAGTATAAAACAGTAAATATTTTTCATGGTGAGCGATTAAGACTTAAAAATTCGAATTTAGATAAAGCTCTTATAAAGAAGGCTCAGCCAGGTAATATTTCAGGTATATATGGTACTAATAATTTTGATTTACAAATACTGAAGTGTGACCAAACTTTGTTCCTGTTGGTAACATTGTTTACAGATGTCATACAGAAACAGATTCCCTCAAAGCTGTCCATCTCCCATACTGTACAGGGAAATGAGTTGAAAGAATGACAAAGGAGAGACATTATCTTATTTAAAACAATGCATTACATTTTCAAAAAGTTAAAACAATTTTTTTATTTAAAGAAAGCCACTCATCATATGATCAAATAAGCAAATTTCCTAGCAGAGTCTTAGAAGTTGTATGTACTTGATCAAACAGACAATTTACTTGTGATATGGTTAGTAATATAACGCGTATTCTTGATGGTGACTCTTTGATGTGACAAATCAGAGTATTTGAGTATTAACATATGGAGAATTGATTGATTAATTCAATTAATAGCATCTTCAAAGATGGTTCTTCAAGTAAAACAGCCTAGCTGGAATAGAGAAAATGAATTAGTTGCAAGTAATCAGTATCACTTTTTGACAAAGTGGAAAAGGAGCTGAAAATCATACTTTGTGAAATACCATTGTCCGCATCTAGTGAGAATACCCTTTAAGAACAATGTTTTCTCTTCATCTTTTACAGTAAACCATAAAAATCATAATCTTGTAAAGATTATGTATAAACTTGTATTTATGCTCTTCACTCTAACTTCATTTTATTATACAGTTGCCTTTCTGTTGGATGATACAATAGAAGGTGTGGCCAGAAGCTTTTTTTTATATTGACATATATGGTTTTCTATTTTGTATGTAATAACATGGACAGCAGAAATTTAAACACAAATGTGACTGATGTTTGCTACATTTTATTGGTTAGTACCCAGTTCACATGGCAAAGTTCTAAGGTGCTTAACAAGTTGGAATTTGGTCACCTGGGCATCTGAGAAGAGTTTTAACTTAGAATGTGTCCTCTTGTCATTAGTCGCCAGCAGAAATTATTTACTTAAAATACTTAGGGCAGATCTATTTGATATATTTTCTGTGGTGATCTGAAATAATAGTGCAGTAAGAAAAAACAAAATTTTCTACTGCCTGTAGATATTAATCTGTGCCTTTTTCTTTATAGTTATATTGGATGAATACAGCATCAGATTTCATGTCACATACATTGTAAAATTTTCTTTATCTCAGAGTGTCCATAATTCTGAACAGTTCTGTATAGAGTATTTTAAATTCTTATAAGCCTACCATGGAGTGCAGAATAATAACAGCTCTAAAATGCAAAGGTCTAACTCAGGGTTGGGAGTTGAGGAGAGTTCAAGGTATAGAGATTTATGTGAGCTCTCTGTAGTATTTTTTCTTTTAATACTTAAAAAATACAGACTTGATTTCTGATATTTCATGTACTTGCATTTTCATTACGGTTATCCAAAGGTTGGTTTTAATTAAATGGAATGGCTAGTCATTTTCAAATATAATAACACTTAAATTATGGGATATTTCGCAAAGGTCTATGTATAAGAAATCCTGCCTAATATCTCATGACATGATTGCATTTTTCCAAATAATTGAGATGAGAAAAATAGCTTCAAATTCAACCTAAATTTATCCTTAAAACAAAAATACAAAAACAACCTAACACTCTTCCCTATCTCCCTTCCTTGACTACAAAAGTTGTATCATATTTTTTGGGGAAGACTAAATATTGTCAACCCCAGGACCTGCAGCTTTGCAGGTCAGCCTGCTCCCAGCCTTAGAGCACCCATAGCTGTGTAGCTGCAGCTTTTCAGGTCACATGGCAACATGCAGGAGGAGATGATTCCTCTTCTATCCAAGTTGACAGTCCTACCGAGTTACGACCATCTGGAAGAATATATCCGAACTTCAATGATACCTATGAGGTTTACTGTTTGTTTCCTGGGAATAATGACTCAGTTCAGTCAGTGTTTACAATGCCTTTGATTTCTTTGCATTTTGTAACAGAGGAAATGATCTTTCCCACAGTGTCTAGGTCAGCACCTGCTCTTGTTGATACCCTGTTTTGTTTTGCTGCTAATTCACTTTTGGAAGGAGCTTGCTGTGTATCGATTTGCAAAGGGTCACTTTTGCATTAGTCAGTATGATATATTTGTTTCTCACTTTTTTTTTTAGATGTGCTATGATTCCTGCAGTGAAGCATATATATGCTTCACATTGTAGAAAAGTGTTGTGGAAAAATCTGAGGAATATCAAGTATATGTCATTAATTTTTTCTCTAATATATTATTTAATTTCCAAATAAGATAAATAAATTTAGATTAAAACTACTTGAAGACTGGGAGGGAGAAGTTGAGTTGTTAATTAAGTACTCCAGAGAAGCAATTTTTCAACATTAACTGAAATCTTTGTAGTGGGGTATAAGCAACACCTCAGTGGGCTTGACCCAGAGAGGGAGCAGGGAGGGGATCTGTGCAGGTCCTGATTGCTGAAGTCTATCTAGTACTGAAAAGCTACCAAGGAACAAATTAAAAGAAATGGCCCTCAAAATGCAGTGCAGGAAACAGAAAGGCCAGTCACTAATGGAGAACAGCAGTGGACCTCGCAGACTGGTTGTCTAAACTGCAGTTTCTTACTGGTTGCGTTAAGGGTATCTGTAAATTCTAACTAGATTTAGAATAAAAGAGGAGATTATATTCCTTATGCAGTGTTCCTACGCCTCTTCCTTTAACTCGTGCCCCTGCAAAGTATGAAACCCCATTATGAAACCTTCCAGTGTGTCTGCAGCTGCTTGTCACCCATAACCAAGCGGCCAAAGACTCCAAATGCTAGTTGCTTCTATTCTTTGCACTTCATAGTACCGTCTTCTGTGTGCTTTTTTTCTTTCTTTTCCAATAGAGTTTGTGCTATTTGCGTTTCATTAATTTCTTACTTGGAATTTAAACAGACTGTAAAAATTTAATCTAATCAGCATAATACTTTATATTCCTTCTCTATATTTGTTAGGTTTTTTGGCAGCCAGCAGGCTCTCAATAATGTATCCATGCAAAATAAATTTCAGACAACAGTTCTTAAAGTCAGTAAGGCTAAAATTAAAATATCTGAAGGTTAAATCATTTAGGGATTTCTAGAAGTAGTAAAACATCCAAGGGAAGATACAATCAGTGAATTTGTGAAGTGAGAAGTTTTCATTGTTTGTCTTGACAAAAAAGGCTTTTTTGGAAATGACTGGGATGTCTGCATGACTATTTTTCACATTGGGAAGGTGTCAAGAGCTACAGTAACCAATTCTAGCTTTTTCTTTATTTGGTTTCTTGGGTCACATATACATATCAATTGCATATTTAATAATTTCATAGCTCATTTTGGAGAGAGAGAAGTGTTTCAGAGCTGAAATTTTATTATTTTTCCTCATGTATTTTATTTTATAAGACTTAACTGTTTTAGGAAGTTAAATTGATGGTAAAAAAAAAAGCATATTTGTGCCAAGCCCCCTGAAGAAATTTGTTTATTTATCCTGACCTCCTGTTGTGAAAGGTATTTTTTATAACTTGCTGAAAACAAACATAAACTTAAGAATGCTGATAAAAATCAAATTGCTGCTATATGGTAGCCAAATGTCTGTTGTGTACTATTGGTGTTGAGACACTGTGATGTTAATGTTTCCCCAGCAAATTATGGTTTTGATCAAATAAGGAAATGACAGTAACATATCCCATATAACTTGTTTGATATTCAGTTTGTATTCTTCCCTTTGTGATATTCATTGTGGAAACACATTAGATGGTCCAAATTCAGTTTTGTAAAATGAGGCATGGAGCTTACATTGTTACACATGTCAAAATTGCCAAAATTCATTGCTTTATTTTAACTTCACTATTAGCGTTTTGATTGCAACATGCTTATGTCCTGAAGATTAGGATTTACTTTAAATTTTGGTGAAACTTTAGATTTCCTACAAGTGCTGTAAGAAAGTCATAAAAAATGTAATTTAAAGTGCTGCATTTTATTCACAAGCATGATATTTTGTTATTTTGAGTTAGGATAGCATAGAGAATTTATTCCTTTGTCTGTAGGCATGGATAGAGGCATGTAGATGTCTGTCCATCTTGCAAAATAGCTTTGGACTGTCTATAATATTAAGATGGCCAGTCGTGTAATTAACCTAGGTGAATTATTTCTATAATTCTGTCTGAAAAAGTTTGAGTGAGACTGTTGAAGATGTGGCACTTTCTGATGCTGTTTATGAAGATGTGTTACGCAGATGGCTGAAGACAGGCTGGCCTATGCATCAGTTTAGTTTTCTGACAGATAGTTGATAGAAGGATGCAGCTCTGCCAATTTGGAGAGGTATTTTCAGAAGTCCATGATATCAAGGGTGATTGTGTAAGGTATCTGGGTAATTCTTTTTTGCACTGGACTCTGCAGACTTTACAGACAAAAGATGTGTTCTGAGATGCAGGCCCGGCTGAAGCAGATGGTCATTCTGTTCCTTGAATGGTTGTTCCGATGGCTAATGCAAGGATGAGAACAGAGTGTCCAAATGACGAAGGAGACTAGCAAGACAAGCATCTGGGTTGGTGGTGTAGCAGTGAATTGGTCCCAGTGGGACTAATATTCTTCAAGTAACTTGGAAAGAGAAAGCTTTACTAAAAAGGCTCAGGGGCAGCCCAAGGATGTTGCTCTAGTGACTGGAGTAAATCTGGTAATGGAGATCCAGCGCTGTGTGGGAGAGGGCACTGATGGTTGTCCCTTACAGAAATTCTGCTGCTGGATTGAGGAGAGAATTGGAAAATTTTTCTTAATTACAGATTCACTCTGTTTCTGTATTCTGACATTTTGTCCCTGCTACAGCAGAGCGTAGGAGTTAAAACAGCCTGAGGAAAAAGTAGAAGACAAAAAGGGAAGCTACTTTTGACTCCCCACACGCTGCTTGTAAGAAAAAGAGACAGTTTTACAAGAAAATGATGAACATGTTCTCTGTCATTATTTACCCTAGATAAAGTATTCCTGATGTAGGAAATATTTCCTGCTTCAACCACTTAGCAACGCTGCTGGAAAGCAGAGGTGGATAAAAGATTTCATTTGTGATGAGCCTCTGGCACCTGGTAATGTGAGCTGTGGAGGAAAGGCTGAGGAAACTGTGAGATATCTGTACTGGAGACTCCATCCCACTCTGCCTGATGGGAATGGAACCCAATTTAAGTCTGAAATTAGATTTTCCTAATGCTAGTCACAGAAATTGTTTTAAGCATATGTTTGAATTTTTATAACAGTTGTGCGTGGGTTCCTATTTTTTTTCTGGCAAGAAACGCTCCTTCTAAAGAAAACAATATTCTTAGTATTGAGCTGAAAATGAGTATTAGCTTAATATCAGTTTTATTCTCTGTCCTGGGACGTACCTCCCTGTTGGGGAGTAAAAAGAAAAACAAGTTTGAAAATGAGATTTGTTTTTGAACTGTGTTGTCATAACAGCTATGATCTAGGTTCTCAGATTATCAGTGGAGGGCTTCAGTGCTGTAACTGCAGGTGCTCCTGTGTGGTTGGGGTGACTATTAAAAGTTGTGTGCTGTGCTGTGACTACTGTTCTTCTGAAGTTTCCAGCTTTATTTATTTACGAGGTTTAAAAATTCTGGAAATAGTATATGCTGTTCACTGTGAATGGTTTTATGGGGGAAAAAAAATATAAAAAAAGCTGTTCCATGATCCTCGTAGAATTTGGGCATAGGCAGATACAGATGAATTGCTTTACTTTCTAGTTTGAAACTTTTGTTATCACAGAACAGGTATAAGATGCCAAAAATGTTATGGAAGTATTATATTTTATTTGCTGAACAGTAACTCCCAGATTCTTTAAGTTTCAGACTTGATGTTCAAATACTTGTAATTTGATATATGCTTCTACAGTGCATCATTTTGTATCATCTCAGACTGCTGTGATATGGCGTGTAGCGTGTGATTTGTCATAATGCAGCATAACTGATCAGATAATAGAATGTGAAACTGCCCACAGTTAGGCCTGAAATAAGTTGGTTTTTATATACAAATCTTTACTTATTCCACCTCCACATTTACAGTGAATAATACACATTAGTTTATTTTTAACTTTTCAATTGTCATTAATTCTGTATGTGGAGATTATGTTACTTTGCCTTCAAAATAAACACTATTTTTGATTTTGCACTGCTCTTTCCTATTGTGTTACCCAGGACACTGACAACTGGAAACTTTGCTTTTGTCTATGTGTAAGCTTTTTTGAGGTGTAAGGAAATGCATTCTTGTCGAAGATGAATTAACTGATGATATGTCTAAATAGTAATATTTGTAATAAATTATCTCCTTATAAACACAATCTTAGCAGATGATGCATATAACATTTTTTGGAATGTGAGAGGCTCAAAATTCAACAGTGTATTTTCCTGATGTGTGTCCATTTCTGTTTTACCTCAGCTCAGAGGCAATTAGTGTGAATGATTACTAAAATAGAAAGGAAGGTATAGAAAACAGAAATGTTGCTGTTCTCGGTGAATGTAATAGCATGGCTCATTTTGAAGCAATTATTTGGAAGTATCTTCTAAGTGCACAATTGAGAGATCGAGTATTAGTTTTCTTCTTGTTTTGATTCCTGCACAGGATCCTCTAAAATATGCTGAGGCTGCAGTCCTTTCCAGACTCATTAATATATGTGTGATGTAAGCTTTTTTGGTTTTGTTTGTTTGAGTTCTGGGTAATATGACTCTGATGGGGATGGGTGAAGGGAGAGAAAATAGTATGCTTTGAGTGCTGGAAGTTTCAAAAGATCTCTGTGCTTGTTTGGCTTTAGCTAGCAAGGAAGTGCGTGTAGTATGGCAGTGAATAGGGAAGGTTTATAAGTGGCAAGGAGAGAACAGCTTTTTAGATGGAGAATTTATTGCAGTAATCTGTGGAGAAGAATCACTCAACTGAAACCTGGTGGGGTTTATAGAACTTAAAAACTCGTTCTTTATGGTATGTTTTTGCAATCCTTAAGTCCGAGAAGTATTTGGAACTAATATAAGTCTTTCTGTAGTTAATAACAGACAAGACCCTGATGTAGGGTTTTCAACTGGATAAGCTTTCTGACTTGCTTAGGACATTGTAATCTGATAGTTAAGTGCACAAGTGGAATAAAATTAATTAGTTTGTGGACAGGAGGTGGAAGGTCTTGTGGCAACTCCTTTGTGAGTGCACAGCTTTGTTCTTTGCTGTTTTAGGACTGCTTTTTTTCCACTCAGTATTTTTTTTTCAATGCAACATTGCAAAATAAAACTCTGTGGCTTTATTAAGTATAAGCATATTCAATTACAAACAGAAGAAAGAACGCTGTGTATCACCTTTGTCCTGTCAGTAGGAGATAAAAATTTTCAGAAGTTTACTTGGACTTCAATCTTTGAGGAAGCTAGTCTGAACGAAGAAGAAGGGAAGAGAATTTTTAAATACAAGTCTAACTTAACCATAAGCTGCACGTATGGCATAGGATTGTTCTTTTTCTTTCTTTTTTTCTTATGGTGTGTTTTTGTTGTTGTCGTCATTGTTCTTTAAATAAGATTTACTTGTTCCAGTGAAATGAATGCAGCTTTTTCTTTGTTTTGCACTTAAAAAATGTTGGTTAGGATTAGTCCGATATGCTTCAAATGTGATGAGTCTGCACATTAGGCGTATGCTTGTGACAGTTTTGCAAGCTTTGCTGGTTGGAACCAAATTGTAAATAAAAAGCTGGTTCTGTTGGTATTGTGTGAGTACTGTGACTAATTCTAGAGAGCTTTCAGCATTGTCCATAGTTAACTGTGTAGCCTAAGAGGTTTTAGCAGACCCTTTGCAAATGGATTGAATGCATTGTGGAATACAGGCCTTACTCTACTCAATTAAGAACTCCAGAACAATATAATGTACTTCTGGTTTAATAAGTCATTTAATTCGTGTGATTAATTTATCCTGACACCTATATCTTCATCCTCTGAATGAGCAGTATCCATGCTTTTCTAGCATACGGTGTGGTATTGACATCTTGCATAGCAAAAAGAGACTCTAGTGAGCTAGTTAAAATACTGCTGATTGAAAGGCTATTCTCAAGCATAAAAGCAAAATCCCATTTGCTTTTTGAATACAGTTTTATTTTCAGCATGTTCATTTTCAGCAGGCATATTAGAAGACTGACCTTTCTGACACTAGGTACTTATACAGGTTCTCTGAATGTTTTTTTCATAAGCCTTTTCATTCAGTCCTGGAGAGATTGATGCTTGCATGCTTACTCGTATTTGTTTCATTGCAATTTTTGGTTGGTCTGTATTTTAGTAGAAAAGTTATTTGTTATACATAAAAATGAACATTACCTCATAAGCACCTCCAACTTTAATGCATGAATTTATAATTGTGTGTTATAATAGGTTCTGGTCTTTTCTTTGAGTACTGTAGACTCTTCTACTCTTGTCCTCTTTTTTTTTTTTTTTAATATTTTAATTCCTGTGTATCACAATTTTTGTTTCGTTTAGTTTTGGAAGAATTACTAAAAATCTATAGTGTCCTAAACATTCCAATATAAATAATCTTTAAAAATATGTTAATACATACTACTTATGTTTCTAGTTTAGTCTAAGTTAATGTTATCTAGAGTTGTATTATACACTCTAATGTGGTTCTGTTTTAGGTAGTTACACTTTCTAAGCTTGCGAAAGCTACTGAATTAAAGAGGTGACAAGTCAGTTATCAGTTATATTGCTGCCTTCTTGTGGTCTAATTGTCTCAGGTTTGCTGGTTACATTTGTCTCACCTGATAATTCTGGAACTGAGCAACTCTTCTTTGAAGATCCATGAATCTGTGTCACAAAATATTTGAGAATTAAGAAATGAATGTTTTTCCATAAAATGTCTCTATTTGAAGAGGAATAAAAAGCAGAAGATTGTTCTGATGTATAATAGTTATTAACTAGTTATTGTGGGAGTTAAAATGGTTTGCGGGAGGTATTGAAGGATCAAGTATGCTTAGTGTAATAATTCAGTTTTCGTTTCAAAATGTGTGATGAATTCCATATTTCTAGATGACTTCAGTGGAAATCACTTAAGTGTAAATAAATCTAATTGTACATGGATTCAGATTTCTTGCTGTGAATAGTGCTTTGTGTTCTGTATTTTCTTCGTTTACAGTGGATTTTAAAATAATTTTTATTTTAGGTCAAACATACGGCCAGATTATGCAGACACAAGCTTTCATGAGTTCAAAATGCATACTTTCAGTCGTGTGACATCTTGCAAAGTCTGTCAAATGCTTCTTAGGTAAGATTTTTAAGGATTATTCTTTCCCTGGGGGTAATGTTTGAATCAAAGGAGTACATGGATGTATACTTAGCTGGTCACATATCCAAGACAGACAAGCCATAATAGACTGTCACACACAGTATTGATGAGACTTTATAATTAATTTACAAAATGTTAACAGGAGTTAAGTAAGTTAAGAGTAAGTAATGTTAAGGAGTTAAGAGGCTACCCCATTTTTCAGAAGACTGCTTTGTTTCCGTTTTCCTGTGAGCACTATTTTATAGAGGAATTGTATGCAAGAGCAAGTGATGACCATTTTGTAAAGCTTTGATGAACAGGAGTGGGCCACAAATCCCACTGCTGTTGACCACTAGTTCAAAGGACTGATGGAGTATTTTTTCAAAAAGGCAAGTGATGTTGATGGTGCTCATAAATGTTTGATATGGAGAGATTGCTTTGTGAAACAGAAAATAGTTGTCTCACAAAGGCACTGCTGAAGTAAAAGTATGTAGACAAATTGAAAGTGGATGTTAAAAAGCTAAGAAATGCTAATGCTTTAATGAGCAAGGATTTGTAAAAGTAACTCAAATTGAGAAATTCCTTGTTCTCTTTCCTGTGAGATACATGTATGCCTGCACATGAACAGCTATGACTTTTCTTCAGTAAGCTACCTCTGTTTTTGTAAATAAGGAGCATCTAATAATACAGACATATGTATTGAGCCTAAATTTCGTAGTGTAAGCTGAAGTTAAAAAACTCTGTAAACCTTGGCTGGTTCCAGGTGCTCATGTAACATTTTGCCGATGTTTAGCAAAATGTAGCTGCAGCATTTTAGGAAGAGTATTTAACACACGCGTAGTGTTTTTGTTAAGCACAGACATGGAATACAGTAGCCTTAGGTGTTAGGTGGTAACCTTCTTGCCATATGCTTTCCTTTAGCAACCCTTTTTTTCTGAACAGTTGTATCGACTTGGAGCTTCTGAGATTTTTTTTTAGATGTTTTGCTCAGTGCAGTAAGGTCTAAGTGATTGTGAAGAATGCTGCAGACATCATGGAGTTGGAGATGGCATCTGTGATTTTTGAATTTGAAGGAGATTAGTCGAGACATTGTGTCTCTGTTACTGTACTAACTGCTGTTGCTGAGAAACTGCTGTCTTGCATTCAGGAAACAGCCTGCATGACACTGCATTGTTCTGCATAGGCATGCCAATCTTTAGGTACCCTCAAGTGTTACTTTATGATATATAGATATGTCCCTGTGTATTTTTAGTATTGAGAGTCTACTGGGCATAGGATAATAAAACACTGAAACAATTTATGAAAAGGCATTGTCGTTTTAACATTCAGAATGCTAAACAGAATGACTTGTAAATACTGGAAATAAGATCTGAATCATTGTGCCTGATCTTTCTTATGTGGAGATAAAATCTCAAAAACATCTACTGTGAAGGATAATTTTATATCCTACGCTCTTATCATACAGTCTTGCATGCTGTGTAGCAATAAGAGAAAAAATAGCAAACCCCTAAAATGGAACCAAGTACATTATATTTATTTGCCTCTAAGTTTGTGTATTATGACACTTAAATAAATCAGCCTGAATTCTGAATTTAATTAAAAAAATAAAAAACAACCCAACAACATTTAATCACTACCAGTCTAGTAACTGCTCTAGTAAGTAGTAGTTGCTGTATGTTTCATTCAGATTAAACTTGTCCAGTTGTGTGTTCCATATATGAGGCCCGATTTGTCTTTGCAGATGAAGATGTCATGTTAGACTAGGATGTGTAATCACTCCAAACCTTTCAGGATAGTTGTGGAGACAGCAAGTCTAAAGTGAAGAGTAAGCAGACAAATCAGTAGATGGAATGCATGCAATTGCTCAGAAGTACATGTGAAAAGCTGTTAGCTGTTTGGTGGATCACACCTGCGAGTAAAGCAATGCACAAATCTGAAAATGCATCAGTTTCCTCGGACTCAAATTTGGATTCCAATTCATTAAAGGGAACTGAAAAATGTGTAAAGCCACTCTTTCATTAGCAGCTCTGGTTTTTAACCAAAGTGAACTGAGATTTTTTTTTTCTTGAATGAACAAATTTAAAGAGTATTTGCAATATAACCTGTGAAACTCTTAATACTTAAATATGTATTCGCTCTTACAGCTCTTTCAAAATGGATTTGTTCTTCATTTTTTTCTGCGCAAATTCCAATTGAAATGAAACTGAGGATAGCTGCAGAGTAACGTAATACAGATAACAGTACAATTGCAAGTGCACTGTGCCCAAGTTGCTTAGGCTAAATACAAATGAAGATTGTTATTTTACTAGTAGTCCAAAAAAAAAAACAAAAAACCTGGTTTTGATTTTTTTAAATGGCTAGTAGTAACAAAAAGCTGATGAGCTACTTGTCAGTTGTCAATATTTCTTGAGTCTTTAAGGGCTATCATTATGCAGAACAGCAAATGACTTCTACCTTCTGCAGTGTCTCTTATTTCTTTGTGCACGGAATTTATCACTTCTAATGTATCACTACCTAATTTTATTTTACAGGGGAACATTTTATCAGGGCTATTTATGCTCTAAGTGTGGAGCTGGAGCACACAAAGAATGTTTAGGAAGATTAGACAATTGTGGCAGAGCTAATTCAGGTGGTAAGTCATTTTTATTCTTAGAATACCAATTTTAATTAGGACATAAAACTTGCTAGATATAATTAAGGTTTAATTTACCCCTAATTTGTGTTTATTGTAACATACATACTTGTGAAACTACCATTTATAAGCACAATTAGAATTGCATTTAGAATTCATGGCAATTTTTATACTTACTAAATTGAAATGCTAAAAAGGAAGAGTGAACTGTTATAGGTCAAACTCTATTTCTTTGTCAATGTCCTATACAGCAAGGAATTGCTCTGGTTTTAATCGTAGACTGCTCACAAGTAACACCTACTGTATGACTTACCATCTATCATCTTCATGCTTGTCCCTTTATGTCTACATCAATTGTCATATTTTCCTCTCTGCTCCTTAAACTATGTTGCCTCAACTTCCACTTTCATCTCTTTGGTTTCCATGGTTTCTGTCCACTCAATATTCACAAAAAGATGATTGATGTATTGCTGCTGCCCACATCTAAGGACCAATTTTTTGTCTTCTTTTAATCATTTGCTGTACTCCATGGGTTACTTTCCTAGCTATCAACATTTTGTGCTCATCCCATTCTCCTTCCGCTCCTTCGGACCTCAAGGGCTCTTGTGACTTAAGCTACCATTCAGTCTCCTTCAAACAACTCTTATGTGCTCTCTCCACATTTGACCTCTCTTCACTCTGCTCAGAGTTGTTTGTAATTTTCTCTGAGATCTCCCACTGCTAATGCCAAATGTTAGTGCTCAGTATTTGCCTGCTTTCCCTTCGCTTCACAGTACCTGTTCACTTAGCAGCAGTGAGCCTGTGCACTTCAGCCTGCTAGCCTTGTAAGATAAGATAAGAGTACTGTTTTTGACTCTTCCCTCTCTCCAGGTTCTCTTAATTTTTCTGGAGATTATTTGGTGGTGCTGGAGTTGGCAAAATGAAAATTAAAGCTCTCCCCCTCTATCTATACATTTGTATTTCTGGTACTTGATAATATCTGAAACAGAAAAGTCACTGGAACACATGATGATTTTTGGAAAGAGTAACTGTATTTTTTGGAGAAGCTTTCTGATGAATCGTCCTACTTCTTTTATAAAATTGGTGCATTCTTTTCTGGGATTACTTCATAACAGTTTGTGTGAAGTTTCTTGTCTCAGATATCTCACACAAGCTATGCAACCTCTTCATTTGCACTATTTTCTTCTTTTACCATTGCTATTGCTATCTTTACAAAATGCAGTTCCCACTGCTTGAATTACAACATGACCTTATCTACTCCCCTTCATCTGGCTTCTGCTTCAAGATTTTGGTTTTAGCTTTTTGTTCTTTTCAAAGTTGGGTGAGCTTGCTTTTTCTTTGCCCCTGTTTGCATTACTTCCCAGTTTCTGCTTGGCTTTTGATTCAGTATACTAATCTGCCTAATTTGATTCCTCCTATAACAAGTTAATTAGGATAGAAGAACCTAACTTTTATTGCAGCCAATGAAGTTCACTTTATTAATTGCTTTCCTGTACTGGTTATCTCCTGTGCTCTTGCCCCAGTCTGGGCCTTTTAAGATCATTTATCTTAGGTCCAGAAACTATACTAACAACCACAGTATTTTTCATTCAAATTTTTATTTTACTGGAGTACAGAATTTTCATAGAACCACCTTAGGTTATTGCAGAGGAAAATAAATATAAGTAAGTATTTTAAGGCAATTACACTTAAATTTATAGAGAGGAAAAGCAAAGACACTTTTCTTCACTAGAAAGCTATCTTCTCCATTATAAATCAGCCCTACGTACTTTTAATTTTTCTTTCTTTCCTTTCTGTTTTAATCACTTATGTAGTTATTATTTTAATTGAATAGCTGATATACCAGTAGGAGGGAGCTTATCTTTCTATTTCTCTGTAAAGATCTGTGGATGCATATGGTGCACTGTATATCAGAACAACTGAAATCCCACAGGACCTGATTTCTGGCAGTTTTCTTACATGTGTACCTAAGTATTGCTCTATGCTTGCTTTGAGTAAACAGAACAAGCAATGTCATTCCCCCTCCCCTCCATCCCAGAAATGAAAGACAAACAAGCAACAGTCAAAAAACTGACCGTAAACAAATGAACTAAAAAAAAACTCCCCAAGAATCCCCTGGCCCCAAAGAAAAACATATACACAAATCAAAACAAAAAAAATTACCCACCTTTTCATTAATGCATACATTTTCATTTTTCAACTTTAAGGCAGCAGAATTTTCCTATGAGTTTTGTTTATAAAAAATTCATTTTTCATCTTTTTTTTTAAGTTAATACTGCATGAATTTTTACTAACGTTGGAAGCAACTGGTTTTGTAAGATTCTGTTCTTCGTTACGTTCTCAGTTTACTTCAAGGGTTACTATATTGTTTCCTCTCTGCAGATTTCTATCTCTTTTCAGTTTGTTTTATGTTTATGTAAAGGCTTCTAGATTTCTGTAGCTCTAGTACAAGACAGAAGAGCTGTGTATCTTCTGCCTGTTTGCAGAATGTAATGCTTCTTTACAGCCTCATTTGAAAATAGTTCAGAACCACAAAAGCTATTAGGAAAGTGATTTTAAATTGTAGTTCTTGTAATGCTTTCTCTTCCTCTGTGAACAAATAAGAATGTAAAGGACAAATTGTTTTACCTGTTTTCCTGAAAATGCGTCCTCTCTTGATCCATTGGGCAACTTTGGCCAGTGAGTAAAAAATATCTCATTGTGTTTAACGGTCTTCAACAGTGAGTTCTGTAAAACTGTTCTTTGAGCCTCTGATAGATTATGCATCTTATCTGATTATGTTTGATCTTGTTACCTTCTAATTGTAGCTTTTTGATTTTTGTGATAAGTGTAAACGGAAGTTTTTAGTGACTGCTTCTGGATAGGTTGATGTCTCATGAACTCTTTGTTAGTATCCTCTCTGAACTGAATAGTCTTAATTTCTTATAATCTCTTGGGAAGTGGAACTTTTTCTATGGCTCAGACAGTTTTCATTTCCATTCTTTAGACCTTTTACTACTACAGATTTATTTGAAAAGAGGCAGTCAGAATTAAAAACACTTCCAAAATCAGAGTATACTGTGGGGCTCCAAAAATATTTACAGAGAATTTTCCTCAGTATTTTTCCTTTTCTTAGTGTGGTTTAATATTTTGTTTTTCTTTTTATTCTTCTGGGCAGATGCTTTTGCTAATACTTTCTGAAATGACTCTTACAGCATTTGAGTGGATTAAAACTTTTTGTAGTCCATTCCAAGTCAGTTTTTGAAAATGCAAAAGATAGACATGCCAAGATAGATGAAACCTTCAGAATGGTGAATTTAGTAAGTATCAGATTTAGATGATACACTTTTGAGAGAAACATTAACCTAATCTGAAGATGAGTTGCTGTGTTGTGATGTTATACCATCTACAACATATGCCAGTTCTTCAGATGTTGTGCTTCAAAGAGGGCCTGATCATTAGTCTATAGATATTGCAATAATAAAAGGTAGACTTAATCAGTTGAATTGATAGAACAAAATGTCTACATTTAGTCCTAGTTTTTCTTGTTATTGTTCCTGCCCATGCTGCTCTGATTCAGTGTGCTGACTGAAGTTCTGTGCTCACTTCTGCCATGATTGACTTAGTTTCCTTTCCCCTGAAATGCTGCACTGTATGTGGTCAAATATTTTCATATATTTTACTTACGTTTATCGCTTCATTTTTCTGTGACTTCAAATCCTTAATTCCCTTCATTCCTGACAAACTCCTGTAGACTGCACAACCATACTTAAACACAAGGCTTTATGAAGTCTTTATCCTTAAACATGAAGATTATGAAATAGATATATTTCTTTTACAAAACCGCTTGAATAAACATATATGCTGTTTTTCTCCAGTGACTGACATGGAGATCTCCTGTTACCTTTCTAACTCTTTTGACTTCTCAGTGTCACTTCTATGTCTTGTTTCAAGGCAGAGTACAATTCTATTTTATCTGATGTTTTGCTACTTGTTGGAAGGTTTTATATATTGGAGTGGCTAAGAGTGCAACCTTTGGCAAAGTGAGCATCAGTAAGATACACCTTTATGAAACACACAGAGAGCCTGTCTGCCTTTTCATTATTCTGTTGCACCAGTTATTCTGTAGTCCTTGTGATTTCTGCAGAGGTTCTCAAGATTGGTAAAACCAATATCATTTCTTGCCCTACAATGTACTGCAAAACTGTAGGCTATTTCTAATTAAAAACTGCAGAATTAACAAACCATTTTCACTACCAGACATGAATTTTACTAAATTCATTCAGTTATATGGAATTAAGTATTCTCGTGCCAGTGTTTGCTGGTTCCATATGAATATTTCAGTTATATGGAAATCTAGCAATGGTTGTAGGGTCTGAAGTTGTTTGAATATTTCAGGTCCAGGGTAAACCATGAAGTTCTATTCTTTATATTCCTCTTCCCAGGGAATGCTAGAAGTGTCCCTTATTGGGGCAAAAATTGATTAGAAATATATTAACCAAGTGTTTTTATAGTAACTTATAGCTACTTTATGCATGTTTCATTTACTCTTCAAGTTATTCCATTTGATAAAAACATCACATTTCCACCTCTAATCATAGAATCCTATGATACTAGATAGAAAATTTTTTCAAGTATATGATGAACATTAAAGAAAGTGTTACTGTTCAAATGGGTTAAGCTCAGGATGGCTTTCATACAACAATGTGCATACCCAATAATACAGTCCATGCTGTTTATGTAATAATTGCTTGCTACAGCACATTAGAGATAATTTATAAAAAAGCATGCATTTTTGGCATCTAGAAGGAAAACCACAGCTTTCTCTGTTTACCTTTTTGCTGGTTTGATCAGTAGTTGAAAAATTGCTGGCTTTTCTCCAAACCTACCGTGTCAACAGCACTGACAAGTAAATGTTCAAGTCCCAGAATGTTCATTGGAATTATGCCACTTCTTGTTTAAATGCAACGAAGGTTGGACTGTGTTATTTAACTAACCATCCTTGCTCAATCTGAACAAAAGTCACGTAAGGGGCTTGGTGTTTTGTGCAGAGACCTATACTATCAGTACTGGTGTCACTATTTGTTTTCCTTCAGATTATCTAGTGTCTGTTAAAGTGACTGGAAAGGAGAAGGTAGTGCCACAATTCCTTTAAGATACCCTTCTTGATAGCTCCTCTTTTTAAATATTTGTATTTTCTTTTAAAACGAGAACTTGAGCAGTTTACTATATAACCACTTATTTACTGCACGCTGAATAAGCATGCTGAATGCAGCTGCTCTGTTTCATCCCTAAGGAGTAGCCCGTAGTGTGTTTTTTTTGTTTATTTTCTGTTTTGATCTATTCTCCCTTTCTCATTGAGTCCAGTGGACACTCCTGTTTCTTTTGTGATAAAATACAATTACCAAACTTTGACCCAAACTGTGGCCTCACTGAATAAACAAAACCAAAAACTGTGCTGAACTGTGATGGTAAAAATCACTTGCTACGAACTCACTGACTGTGTAGGTGACAGGCAAAAACTGGAATTAAAGTTGTCATGTGTAAAAATATCTACTGATGGATATCTTCAGACAGTGTTTATTTTTTTCCTTCCAAAATACCAAATAAATAGAAGTTAGCTTTTTGCCCTTGTAGTAGTATAACATTAGGAAAAAAGATTTTGAATTCTTATGATGAAGCCACCTTCATAATTCAGTAGCAAAAGATCTGAACTACAGAAATACATAAACTTTAATGAATAACAAGATAATTAGCCTTATTTTTTTTTGAATAAGCATTTAAGTCAAAACAAATGTCAAATATTTTTTGTTTATTGCATTGTAATAGTGAAATAAGAAAAATTATACCAGTCTGACAGTGTAGATTAAATTTTGGACTTTTTATGAGTTAATGCACAGAGAGCTTAAATAGTATTCCTCATTGGAGTTTCTACTGCTTTTGGTGAGTTTGAATTTGCTCGTTAGTCTTTAATAATAAATGTCCTCCTGGCCTTGCTTGATGGAGAGGTTTACTTCTATAGCCTATGAATTAGTCAAAACAAAAGAAAAAATCCACACACTTCTATCAGAATTTATTTTATGCAAAATATCAAGAATAATTATTACCTTCCTCTGTAGTAATTTCTAGAATCCAAATATTGCGAGGTAATCAGCAAGTTCCTTAATTATTTATTATGAAAAGTGTTGGGATGCTGAAATAACCAAATGGAACTCACTCATATAGTTCCTTGGGATGGTGGAAAAAAAACTTGTTGGAGGTTAGAAAAACATTTCCCCTTCAGTTTTTGAATAAGAAATCAGTAGAACTAAAGATAGACCTTTTTAAACAAACAAACAAACAAACCCACACTCTTCAAGTCTGGTATTGAAGTTTTGTCTCTCCCCCTCTAAAAGTACTTTCCCAAATTACTTCCATTCTTTAGAAGTCATTTATAGTGCTGAGATGAAACACTGAAAAATTGAGGAAAATGTTGGAAAATGTACTAAATTCTGAAACACCGGAACTATATTGAGTTTCAACAAACAT
The DNA here is from genome assembly GCF_038088225.1 of Cyrtonyx montezumae. Taxonomy (NCBI): domain Eukaryota; kingdom Metazoa; phylum Chordata; class Aves; order Galliformes; family Odontophoridae; genus Cyrtonyx; species Cyrtonyx montezumae. Next base: position 19,369,356 of record NW_027071825.1, on the reverse strand, counting down.
TTATGGAACTAATTCCCTCTGGTTCCTTTGGAAACTTCAGTAGTCTTACTTGTAACTCTTGCTTTGGGGTTGCCTTCCTTATCTTTCTTCTGTTTACTCCCAGTGCAAACACAAATTAACACTTTCGAAAAGGGTATAAATGATAAAAAAAAAAGTTTTCTCAGAGTGATGAGAAGGTTCATCTTTGGCACAATGTATGAAAAGAAGTAGCGTCTGAAATATTATGTGAGAAGAAAGGCCTGTTGGTGGTAAATGGGCTGGGCCTCGCGTGCCAGGCCCCACGTCCGCAGCCGGTGTGCTGGGTCTCGACACGTCTGCTAGTCTTTGCATAAAGTGCTAGAAAGCCAAAGGGTTTTTTTTCCCACACTTCACTGGTTCACATTCTTGTTCTTTTTTAGTAGAACAAAATCTACTTGCAGTTAAAACTTTTAACTTGATTTATTGTGAATATGACTCGCTGTGTGCGAGATATTAGAGAAGTTTTCAGTGTAACAAATGAATTGCTGAGCATGGACAGTATGCGCTCTGCCTTAGCAGCATGTGCAGTACTACAGAATGCATAGGTAAATGGGGCTGGCTCTCCTTTGGAAAGGCACTCAAAATATCCGCTAACAAACTAGAAAATGAAAGAAAGAAGGTATAAAGAAAAACAGACAACTTTTTGTGTTTTTACAACAACACCTGTTGGACTATTTTTTTAATCTGTTTTAAATAGTACAAGAAAATTCATAGCAAAAAGGTGTCATAAAAACCCACTGGCTCCAGATTCCATTATATACTAACGCAATGCTAAACTGATGTACAAGTATAGGAAAATTTGCAGCCAAAGATATATCTTATCTCAGTACACCTTAGCATACTCTGAACAGACAACTGAGAGGAGGTGCCAACACGATTTGCAACAATAGCTGTTGCATTCCCACCGATGCCTACGAGGCATGTTTGGGATGTTGCGGAAGCGTGCTGGCTCAGGCTGCCCTGCTGCCGCTGGCACTGGGTGCAGTGCTGCCTGGGGAGGAGAGCCAATGAGCGAGGCGGTGCGGCCCTGGGCTGCCTGGGCGTGCTGCAGGGATCAGGTAGCTCTGGGTGCAGTGGAGCTTGGTGTCATGCAGCACAGTGCACCGCGGGCTGAGCGTGCTTTATAAGCAGCCTAAAATTGCAGTCACCAATAATGCCAATTTTTACTTATGTTTCAGAGCATGGGAACTTGAAACATGAGGTAAGGATCCGTTTTCATGTGATATTTGCTTTGTTAATGACATTATTTACTTTGTGCATGTGTTGTTGGAGCAGTTATGTTTTTCTTCTGCATTTAATAGCATATTTCTTTAGAATGGTGGAAAACAGCTACTAAATACAATTGTACTGTGTTCAAAGCGTGTGCCAAGTTTCAGTTGATGTGAGTTGAAGTTGGGAACACTGGAAGGAGTGGAGACGTATTTATTTATTTTTTTAAGTTACAGGAAAAAAGCAACAACGTTACTTTAGAACTGTTCTCTTGTTCCTCAGTGTTGATGGACCAAATTCTGCTGTACAGAATAAACTACTTTTTCATCTTTTTTAAATGGCAGCCAATTCTACCACATGAGATGTGCTGGGGTACCAGTATCTCAGTATTGGAGTCATCTATGTTTCTCTGCAGCCTTTTAGGCAAGAAAAAACAGCAGGGCAATTTTGCTTTTTTATTTAAACAGTGATTTGGTAGTTAGGGAATTTATATAATCTTGAGAGAACAGTAAAATGGAGGCAGTGGTCTATGTGGTGTACCTGCACTGAATTACAAAATGCTGGCAGTTACACTGGGTGGTGTTCCCACCAGTTCCCGGTGCCTTTGGGCTGAAGCACAGGAGGGAGTAAACAGTTACTTTTTGTCCTCCAGTTCTGACAGGAAAAAGGCAGAACTGTTAGGGTAGAGTAGTTTCTAGTAGTTACCTTACATCAGAATTTAGTGATAACTTAACCACTTAAGCAACACACTGGTGGTGAAGAATGTATAAGCATGTATATTCTGTCTCTTGATAAGCACATGTTTTGGTGCTGTTGCTAACACCAGTAACAAAATCGAAAGGAGCTATCTGCTGAGGTGAGTGCTGTGCAGGGGATCACGGCTGCCATGCACACACCCAGCTGCACTGTGCTGTGCTGGAGTGCTGTGGTGCTGCACCCACCCCAGAAGGCAGCGAGGGCTGGGGAGGGCCCAGCACCAGGCCTGGTCTTCAGCTGCGGCCTGGCCTGCAGCAGGCACCAACTGGGCCCTGTGCTGAGAATGTGGATGGTGATAAGGAGGATCGTTGGACTAGATGATCGTGTAGGTCCTTTCCAACCTAATGTATATATGAATCTATGACCGGGCAGTCTGGTTGTAGCTCTGCATGACAAGAGGGTGCCAGGTCTGCACTACCACAGCCTGTGCTCACAGCCCTGCAGTCTGCCTGCGTGCCCTGAAATGGTTCCCGCCTGCCTTGCCGTTACCTCAGCCCGCAGCTCACCAGTTGTACCTCCATCTGCCCACTGCCTGGACTTTAATTTCTGCCTAGAAACATCTGCTAAGGAAGGGCATTTTAAAATATGAAAAATTATAGCATGGCCTTTTAACGAAACTCTCCTGGCGCTGCAGTTGACAGACAGCACTGGGAAGCCATGAACAGATTGCTGACTGCACCTTGTGGGCAGCCCTGCCAAACTACCTCAAGCTAAATAAGGTGAACATACGTGTCCAGATGAAGAAAATACGGTTCCTAATTGTAGCTAATCTCTCCTGACCCTAAGCTTTTCACCCCCAGCGTGATTTTGAAATTTTTTTTGTTTGTTTTTGGTAAGAAATATCTTCCTTTCTAGAGCTATTAATTTGGTACTGGCTATTGATTTGAGCCAAAGTAGCAGGATTTCTTTCAGTCTTAATTAATTGCCAGTTTCAAATTTCCTTCAGCACCATAAGAATTAAGTATAAGTCAGAATACATGATTTTGGGAAAGATTGAAAGGTTTACATCATACTGGTTATGTAGTGATACTTGTTCAGCAATATATTTGAGGGTAATTCAGCATGTTCTCATACAACCAAAGAATTTTCCTTAAAATCATTTTTCTGCTGTACTTTGGTGTACCTAACTCAGGTACACCAGATAAAAAATACAGAATTACTGTATTTTTTTTTTTTTTTGCCATTCAGTTAAATATCCGTATCTTCCTTTGGGCTTGCTTTTTTCTGCTCTATTGCTTATTTCCCCGTCATGCAAGTATTTAGATACCACTGTGTTACTCCTTAAAAGTAATAATAATAATAATAAAAAAATAGCTGGTATTATAAATAAATAAATAAATGAGACTTCTGTTGATACCTTAGAAATTATTTTCACTTTTAGCAGCAATTAAAAAAACCACCACCAACAACAAAACAAACAAAAAAACCAACAGCTTTTCTTTGTTTAGAGTTGTAAGGTACTGACCAAAGATGTCCGATCTTCGGCAAGAGTCTGAAAGCTGTTTGTTAAATCAAGCTTTTCCTTTTGCTTGCTTGCTGTGGGACTTAGTGATTTTGTTGTGCCCCGGGTTACTTGCTTTCTGGCTTGCCTCAGTGTGTGTCCTGTATCAGCTTATATCAACTACAACTAAATTGGAGCAACCTAATTGTTCCTTTTGTTATGCAACATGCTTTTCTCTGATTGGTCTGATTAAAAAATAAGTTAAAGAATGCAGGAACCTTTGTGCAAGCTACCAGTTAAAGCACGTCTGCAAAAACAAATTACTGGCTTACAGATGTGCCTTATTTCGCACACAAATTTTCAAAGGCCCATACCTCGTGTCAGTGTTTCTGTTTTTACAAGGTTCTATTTCTTCTAAGTTTAAAAGAAAGAGTGAGAGGAGTTACTAAAAATTGAAGTAGTTGCTTAGAAAATGAGAAAATTAAGATTTATCTAGGAAATTCTAACTACCTTAAGTATGGAGGAGGAATGGTAGAAGTTTTTACCTAATTAAAATGAGAGAAGCAGCCTTACTACTTCTGTCTCTACGGGCTTCATATTTTTCCCACTATCAAATTCATATCAAATTCATTTTCTTAAATACTTACTATGCAAAAAATATAAGATTGTACTGAGAATCTTTTGAGCCTAGTGTCAGAAAAAAATGGGATATATAAGTAAACTTTCTAAATTACTAGGAATAGTCTTCCAAGTACGATATTTCTACCAGATAAAGATTATTGTGGTTATGATGGTAGGGAAAATAAGTTAAGATAACCATCTTTGCCTAGTAGATTGTGGGAATGAAAGGAGTGTAATGTGCCTTCATGAAAACAAGTTTATTCATATCCTTGATTTGTATTTTTGTTGTTCAGAAACGGACGAATGGAATTAGAAGAAACTCCAGACACGTGGACCCAGGTTAGTGTCATGACTTTTTGATAGTTATACTTGAAATAAGGAGAGCAAGAAAACTGTAACTGAAGTTGCTTTATGATTGCTATTGTAGTGTATGCAGTGCTGAAAAATTATTGCTAAAGTTATGAAGATATACAGGAATTGCACTGTTAGTGATTTCAAAGATATGGTCTCTTTTTTTTTTTTCTTTTTCTTTAAACATTACTTCAGTTCTGGCTGAACAATGAATTGCCTCTGGGCTTTTGGTGGACTTGACACACCCTACTCACTAGAGTGCAGTTTTAAACTGTACTTTGCAGTTTTAAAAGCAACAAAGTGGTGAAAAGCATACAGTTGCTCAGAAAATTTAGGTTCTAATCTGCAGAGTTGTAGGTATGAAGTCTAACTGTAGCGGTACACAGTGCTGAGCTCTATTGGATGTGAGTTGCTCTTCTAAGAGACATATAAACAAACTGTAGGTTTAGGTAGAATCTAAAAGTGATTTTATTTTTTGCTAGTTGATGGTAGATATCCTTCTGGCATCGTGGCAGTAGCAACCCTTAAATTAAATGCTTGCTTGTAGTCTGTATACTCAAGCGGGTGATTGTTTCCTCTGGAGGCCCATTATGTGCCTGCATAAAATGCGCAATGTTTTTTGGTGTAACTGTGTGATATTTTTAGTATCATTTTTTACAGTAATTACATTTCTGTCCTTTATATGTTTCTTGTGTAGTGTAATTACTGGAGACTTGTTATGCAGATATCATTTGGAAAAAGCTAAGCTGTAGATTATTAAAGATTTCTAGGTCTGGACGCCTAAAAACAGTTGGAGTCAAACATTAAACAGGACAGCAACTTGATACCACTTTATAGCCTGGCAGAGCTAAGCACTTTTGGATAAATTAGAGTTGTGCCATTAGGATTGCGGCTGCCTTGGCTTGGAAAATCTAAGTGTTGTAACTTGCTGAAGCAGGCCACACCTTTCTTAAGCACCCAGCTTTGACATGTTTGGGAACATGTATTGTTACTTTGTTCCCACTAGTTTATAAAGCTAGGTGCTTCATGCACCTAAGTCCTTCTGTGCGTTGTTGAATGAAATTTTTGGTGAAAAAGAAACAAGCACCCTGTAACTCCAGTTATTTTAGTTTGAGTAGGAAACACCAAGACCTATCAATGGAATTATTTGGAAGAGGATGAGAACACAAACATACTAGTATTCTATAAATACTTCGATTTTCAAATGAAACAAGCTTTTTTTTAATTATTATTATTATTTTTAATTTGCATTCTGTCAGCAAAGGCATTCTGAGTCTTGCCATAACTTCGTAGAGAAAACAAAGACATGAATGTCTTTGGTAATCTTTTGGTAGTCTCCTTTGAACGTTCTAGATAATACAGCTCACAGGATAATACATTGTCTTGGGAGACAGAAGATGCCATCCAGAGAGCAACACTTGTAAAAGATCAGCTATTCTCAGCATGCACTGCCACATAGATCCTAATTTCTTTTTAAGGTGACTGGCATGTAAATCCCTGGAAATCCTAGCATAGCGGTGAGCTTGTAACTGAGAGCAGTAGTCAGTTAGAGATACTGTTTAATAATAACACAGCACATTAAGTCTTTTTATTTCATTTACGTTTAAAGAGAAAAGTGAGTTGCCCAAGCTGGAGTCTGTGCAAGAGGTCTAACAGTGCTGTTTGTTACCTGTATTTCATGCTATGGTGCTGAAACATCAGTACTGATTTAGGAAAGCACATTCGCTGTGAATCAATTGCAGACACCTGCAGTGTCTAAATATTGATGGAGTGTGATATCATCAGTAAATAAAATTACTGTGGACTGCGAGCGTTTTTGTAGTCTTCTCAAAGTCCCTTACTCATCTGCTATCTTTCTGCTTTTGTCTTCAACAATTTTAATAATGAATAATGAATGATGTTTAGCATAGTCAGGTTGATGTGTTATGATTTGTGTAGTCGAATCCAACTTTTACTGACACTACTTAGCAGTGACTGAAAGGAAAAAAGTACGTTTGAGAGGATGGTCTAAAGGAAAGCGTTGTTCGTGTTAATATAGCATTAAGATATCTCTTACCTTCTTCTGGTAAAGCTTCTTGCTGGGGGAACATATCTAACTGAAGTAGCGTGTAAACAGTGTATTGTTTACAGACATTCTACTTGTTTTTAAGTTTAGTTAACTGGCAGTTTCCTCTTAGAGATTTGTTTTTCTACTTTATGTTGTGTAGAAAAGGCAGAAAGAAAACTGATGAATGGACAGGAAAGTAGAGAATTTCCTACAAAATCAAACAGCTGTGAGAAATGTGCAGAAAGGGCAGATAGAGAACAAGTAAAGCAAAAGGAAAAGCATTTGTTTTTTCTTTGTGCTGCCTGCCTTGACTGTACCACGTGCCACAATTGGGCACGACCTTCTGAACTGGTCCATCTATTACATTTTAGGGAAGTCTACTTTTGGAAAAACAGTGTATGAACCTGTAAATGCATCTACACCTTAGAAATAACTTGGCCTAGCATTTGTGTTTTACAGTGGAACAACGGGATTCTTAGTATATTTGAGAAGTGATTAGATTGGTGTCAGGCTTTGTCTGGAATGGGAATGTGCATGTAGAATGATAATTATATGTCACTGTTTTGTAGTATAAGGGACCTCAAGAAAGCATTGATACATATGTTATATTTTAAACATGTGATTACTCCCTTGACATAAATGACAAATGGACCAAAATGGACCATTTGTATGTATACTTGTAAGTTTAAATCGAAGACATTCTGTGTATTTTTTTTTGAGAAGGATGGCACAATCTGACTAGTGTTTTTAAAATTAATAATTTTATATTTTAATAATTTTCTCAGCTATTGAAATAGTACCATGTATGTTTGCTGTCTTTATTTTTTTAAGGGTGTAAAGAGAGTCTAAATGTAATAGATTCACAGCTTGGCGTTTTTAAAAACTAGCTTTACCCTAAACATGTATGCTAATATAAACATTGGAACTTTAATCTCTAGAAGTGTGAAAGCATATTTCATATCAGAAGGATAAACTTGGTAAAAATAGAACAGTAGAAGCCTTGTACTCAAGATTCATTGCAGATTAAACTCCAAGTCTGATCTGTGAAAGGGGGTCACTGAACATGTTCTGTCTTCTTAAACAGCTGATTTCTTTGTGAGCATGGATTAAAACTGAGAATACCTTAGTTGTGAATTGAGGGACAGATTCAGCAGACCCTTCAAATAATCTGAAACACTGACTAAATTTTGGGGGCTGAGGCAGTGTTAAAATGTAATGAAAGCAATTGCATGTAAAGTTATCAGTAAAGCTATTTTTCAGACAGAGTTCAAAGTCCGAACAGTAATTTTAAAAATACTTTTATATTTCTGGTTGGCATCCAGTCCATGCTTGCTTTGTGAAACATTCCTTTACTATTGATTATACACAGATTACAAATAAAAGAATCTGAAGGGAATTACTGTGTTTGCAGCCTAGATTTTGTGTACATATGCATGGGTGTTTATATCATTGTGTGTGTATGTGTGTGTGTGTATATATATATATATGTTTGTATCAATATGCCTCTGGTATTGTGGGCCAACATATATATATATGTATATATATACAGGCAGGTTTGCATATATGTGTATAGGCGTATGTATCTACATATATTTAAACATACATAGTTATATGCAGATTGTTCTGAAAATAATGCCTCTGACTTTATTTTCTTAGGAAGTGCAACAGGTACAAAGAACACAATAACACTATTTGATACAGCAAGTTCCTAGCTTCAGAACAGTATTTTTCAACATAGGCACCACGTTTAGCTGTGCATTTTCACCAGTGATGAACAAGAGCTCCATGTTGCACTTATAATAGTCTACGTGGCTGTCTGGAATATGGCTTGTCTTTCATGTCAGTGTTGCTTTTGCTGAAACACACCACCCAGCAGTGCTCGCATCCACTGTTTGGTCACTGTCAACATTCAGCAAGTGTTTGATGAATGTCAGTGGGTACAGTTTTTTCTACATGGAGGAATTCACTGACACACCTTTGCTATGTATGCAGTTCCATGTCAGACACCATTTTCTCAGACTGCCCCTCTGCTGCCATATGTCACAAGGCAACAAAATGGAATGGAATATTGGTGGGAAGGTTCAACCTCCACTGCTATACCATCAGCATCTGCCTCTGACATTGTGGGTCAACATAATAAAATAGGAGACATCTCTTTTGGAGCAGTCCTCATGTATGTGTGTGAATCTGTATATACACATGTACACACAGCTCTGGAGATACTCATTTAGACAGTGGGAAATTAACTACTGTGTTTCATGCTTTGTTGAAAACGTATTATGAAGCCTGGTAATTTGGTTGAGTTGTGTTTGATAACTAAACAGTGAAACAATATTCAGATGTTTGTGTATTGTGGTAAAAATTATATCTAGTTTTCATTGTAAAAATTAAGGAATGTGGGCAGGTTAGATTTCCTTTTCTGTTAAGATCAAGGAATATTGGACTACTGTGTCTCAACAATTTCTAATGTAATGTGCTCTTCTGTGACAGTCAGGTTTAACCCTGATGTCTGTTTCAGTACCAGTCCAACTATATGCTCAGCCAAAAGGAAACTGGCCCAAATTAAAATACTAGGATAATCCCAACCGGCAGTTAATTCTTTGCCAAGCATGTAGCTGTAATAGAAAAATCTAACCTCTTCAACTCAAAATTTGAAGCGGGCCTGATTTTCTTATGAACAGTCTAGATTAGGACTTTATAGTCCTGAATGCTGCCTTTCCTTGTTCAGGCCAAGTATATAGCAAATATCCTGAGTCATGAATAAGAAAAGAGAGCTTTAGCTCAGTGACATGCTGATGTTCAAGAATTTGTTTCTCCATTTCAGCAGTGGGTGCTAGTCTCTGTGATCCTGGCTGGATCTCTCATGGCCCATTGCTGAGAAGAGGAATTTATCGTGGTTTTAATCTACAGTAAAAGGTCTGTCACAGATACAAAACTACTATTAAACAGACCCCCAGTTTTTAGCTTTCCCACGAGCAATGTGACTGAAGTAACAAAAAGTATCTCCTTATTATGACTATCTTAAAAGTGGATTGCACCAAGATGGTATTTTTACTTTACTAAAATAGTGGCTGTGTATAACATCAAGAAATACATTGATGGGTATTTTTCTGGGGCATTCTGCAGTGTTGCTGAACAATTGTTTTTCCTGTCAACCAAGTGAGAGTGTGTATACCGATCCCCTTGTCACGAGTTCTTACTTCTCCTTTCAGAACAAAAAGAATAACCTATTACAGGCCATTTTTTTTTCCCACATCTTCCCCCAGGACATTATTTGACAATCCCAGAGGCTTATTTCTTCATTTTTGAATATCTGTGAAAAGTTTTTGGGAAAGTCATTATAACAGCATATAGTGAATTGCTGGAGTTACGTAAGATATTATTTTCAGCTTTAGATATTGTTTATGGTGAACGTAGCAAAGAGATTTAATGGGTAGTCAAGTGAGTGTGTAAATGAAGAAGCAGCTGACTATAAATGATTCTGGGGAAAGCCTGAAGGAATGCTGAATGAAATATGTCTCACAAAACTTACTCCAGTGATTGAGTTTGTGGTTTGACAAGTATGAAGTCCTTCCCTCTTTTTAATGTTGTGAGATAGCATAATTAGGTTCACAGTAATAAAACATGCATCACATCCTGTAACAAGACCTTGGACACAGCTGCATGCAGGCTAGCCAGAAGGACCATTTTGTCTTTTTGATTTAGTATTTCAAATTCCCTCTTACAGACTCAACTTGTGTGTCTTAAAAATAAAAAAAATGAAGCACACAAGTATTTTAGACTGGAAGGAGCTCAGACTTTGCTTATTTTAGAGTTTGTGTCTCAATAACTAACAATTAAGGAGTATATACTGTTTAGCATGTTTTCCCTGATGATGATAATGCGGTTTTTTTTTGGTGCATAAGATTTTCTGAGTTTCTTAAGATGTTTCTAAAATGTTACATCATAGTGTATGAAGCTTTAAAACATAAAATAAGCTTTGATTATGCATATTTAAAATTTGCTTAATGTTTATGGGTTCTATTGAGTTTTTGATGCTTTTTCTTTCCCTAACACAGCAACTGAACACCTGGTTCAGGGTGCAGTAAAGTGTACAGTGCATGTCACTAGGAATCACTGTGGATCAGATGAATCACAGTGAGGATGTGATTAACAGGGCAGCTAGGAGTTCTTTTGCTGCAGAAGGAAATTCTCTTTTGTTTCAGGATGACAGAGGCAATGCCACTGCTTGCCAACACAAGTGTAATTCTGAAGGTTCTGGAGTGGTTAAAGAAATCAGATTGGAGCTGTAACGTGAGCAGCTCCTAGTACACCCAGCTGTGTTTTAACATGTTTTATATCATGTGGCAAGGACAGCACAGGGATATGAGAATTCAGTTAATTTTGTTGTTAACACCGGGTTCTAAGTTAAGGGGACAACCTCCTCCTTCCATTTGGTTCTTAGCATCAGAGAATTCAGAAACCCTGGATTTTGACTTAATTTGTATCTCACTTTTTAGGAAATAGATTTTACCTTCAGAATCTTTGCCCCTTTTACTGCTGCACTAATGCTGTTTGGCGAGCTATTTTTGCTTCCCAAAATAATGTATTCATCTTTGTTGCGATATAAGAAAGAACACGTCTAATGTTTTTCACCAAGGAATGTTCCACTGGTGCATTTCTGGGAGGCAAAGCAGAGTTTTGTCTTCCAATGAAGCATTTCAAATGCAGTTTAATGAATTTTATTTGGGTTGATTTTATTTTAAATTGAAATCATTTTTATATTCCTGTTGGGGCAAGGTATTTTGAAAGGTGCCTGTCCCTTTGGCATCTCAGCAGTGAGCTAACATTCAGAGAAAATAGCCGTTAGCATTTTCTTTTAATTAAACATCAGAAGACCCAGATGCCAAAGGGTGAAATATGTTTATTTTGTTGAACTCTTTCATCCCTGTCTGGTTGGATTGGGAGATTATTTTGCAGTTGGGTAATTTAGGCTCCTTTGTGTTACTGGATATGCATTTAGGACTAGCTGTAGATCATGAACAAATAACATTCTATTTTTCTCTTGTGTGGTGTTTCATACATGCTTAGCACATACATAATTTTTAAGATGAGGTTGGTTGAAAATTTTACTATATATTATTTTCTACTTAAAACATTTTGTTCTGAGCAAAATGTCACTTGTAGAGGTAGATGGAAGCTCCCATCAAGGAGGGAGTTGGTAGGAAAAAAAAAGGAAAAAAGGTTAAGATTAGGTTAAAAAAAATAGACAAAAAGGGTATGCAGGTATGATCCATAAAACAAGAATTAATATGGTTTTGCATTTTTACAAATAGTATAATGTGATTTAAAAAATAAATGAAGGGAAGGGAGGGAAATGTGCATGCAGAAATCATGACCTGAAATTGCCCTTATTTACTCTGGCAAGTAGAAAGGAATTGCATGGTATTCTGCTAATGTTTATTGGGACTGCTAAATCTCTTATTCATCCTCAAGAGGAGTATTGAATTTACCTGTATATTTCCATATCCGATTTAATCTTCAAGGTACTGTCGATCTCAGAAGACAAAACAAAATAAGGCAGTGATTGATTAAAAATAGACAAAAGCATTTTTTCAGTACTCTGAAGCATATGGTTTCTTTTCTTGTGGCTTACTCATTTAACTAAATCAGTATTTGATCACTACTTCAAAGTAATTCTCACACAAAGAATTTGGGAAACGTTGTAAAGCTAAAAGCATCCATCCCATGGGAGAAAAAAGACTGCTGAAAATTCGCAGAGGAGATGCTTACAAAACTACCTCTGCCTTCTGCCTAAGGAAGGTTTTACAACTTGTAGAAGGGGCTGGAGGCAAAAGCTTGAGAAAACTGATGCTGCTTTTCAGAAGAGTTTTTAATCTGATCACCTCTTTGAGCTTCCGAGAGGAGAGAACACTGAGTCTGAGTTAGGCTGCAGGCCAAGCTTGCCCAGGATCAATTCTTCAACAGTAGCCAATTAAATAGATGCTTAGAGACACAAATGGCGGATGATGTTGTTTTACTTTCCCAAGTAACTTTTTTTTTTTTTGTTTCTTAGCTCTTAAAAATGTGGAAGAAAAATTATGACTTTTTGAGCCAAGCTAAAGTCCTGGCAATTGTAACATCATTTAATTATTACTGTCATAATTATTTGTGTGAATTAAGTACTTCTTTGTTTAAAATCTGCTGACTATTACTTGGTTGACAAAGTGAGTAAGAAATTAATGCTTTCTCTTCTCACTGTATCTGTGCCTCTCGTGAGTTGTCACATCCCTTCTAGTCATTATCTCTTCTAGCCTGTATAGTCCTTATCTGCTTATTTTTTTCTGATACGGAAGCTTTTTGGTACCCCTGCTTCTTAATTTTCTGCATGCTGATGATTGAAGAATGATAATGCTCACAGTATTTAAGATACAAATGCATTATTCGAAATACATCAGAATAATGAGGATTTCTATTTCTGCAGTTATTTTTTGGAAATCTGAGAACTAGTACACAGCTGAAACAAATTCTGATTCAGAAGAATGGAAGTTAAAAAACATCTTCTAACAATTCCAAGATGTTATTTAAATGATGGTGGTTTCTTTAGTGTCCATTATTGTTTATGAACATTCCAGCCCTTATTTTTGTATTTGTTACATCATAGGCTAAGATATGATGAGTAAATCTTCAAAGTTTCCTCCAGCCTAGTCTGTGATCCATCATCCTATTGTACGGACAATTAGGTTCATGAAATCTTTTGTCATTTCTTTGTAAGTGTTCTTTGAAAAAAAAGCACAACAATTTTGAATCTTCTACAAGACTTACTAATGCACAGTTTATTCCCATTTAAATATTGTGTATGAACTTTTTGACCAGTATAATTCCAAGTACAGATTTCTTTGGGAGATCCTTTTGGAAACTTATTTGAAGAAATAAAAAGATTGCTATTCCAATGTTTTACTTCCTATCCTTACATGGTATATTTATCTGGGGGATCTTTGTCTCTCATCATGACAGTGACTCCTGTTAGAAATACTTTGCTAATACTCATTAGGATATCTTCTTGATCCTCATATTCATTGTTTACTTCAAAAAACTTCAAACAATGTGTCAAATGTTTCTTTAAAAATGTTTTACTTGCTACTTTTAATTTATTCATACAATTGCAAACTCTGTTTTTGTAGCATTTACCAATCCTCCTGGTCCAGATATCAGCTGCTCATGTGAGGGCATGTACTTTTATCAGCTAGCCTGCTTTAAAGCAATATTTTACACTTAATGTCATATATTTCTCTGGTGCTGAGTCTGTTTTAAGAAATAGGTTACAGATCCTGATTAACAAGTCAGCAATTTGATATTAGAATTCATTTAGTATTCAAGAGTCCTTCCAAGTAGTGACAGTATAGAAGTTATTTGATTGACTTAAAAAAATTATTTCACTTTTCTTCATCAGAATCAATTAGTTCAGCCCAAGTGTTTTTAAATTATTCGTGTTGCTCATCCCAGGAAAAAATGTAAGATACCTTTATAAGGAATTCAAATAAAGTATTTGAGTTTAGCTCTCATTACTGCTCCTGCTGACCTGCAAATAAACAGAAGACTTGCTCAGTCTTGCACTATTCATAACTTACATTTCTTAATCTTTAATGTGCAACTGGGAATTAAATAGTAACTTTATTATCTGATACCTTGAAAACTGCCCCAGCTTGTAACCTTATAGGTTATTCTTTTACCAGCTCATTTGGAATGGGAGGTGTGGCGAGAGGAAAGGGTATGAGGCATGCTTGCTACGTTCACATGGTAAAGTAGTATTCTATTGTTCTAGGATTTTCTTTTTCCTTAACTGGTTTGACAACAGCAAATTCATAAATTGATACAGCAGCAAAAAAATGCATCTGTGGATCCCAGCTTTTCTTCCAGAATAATCTTACCTCTGACAATAGAAACTGTCTTGCAAATAGCATTGATAATACAGCAGAATTTGCTTAATGACAACATCTACAAGTTGCTTTTATAGTTTTTTTCCGCACTTTTTCTTACTTGATCATAAAGTGAAGAGGATAAATAGGGAGATACTCTTCAAAGGAAAAGACTATGAAACTTAATGACGAGACTTAAAGCCCTGATTGCTCTTGTGCACTGCATGCTGCTTTTGTTAGTTCTTTGCTTCAGATGTGTTTAAATCCTGTAATTGTACATAGCTTTGCACATGCATGGCTCAGGTGTCTCAGAAATGTTGAGTGATATCAACTGAGCTCAAGGAGAGCTGATGCTGGGATTTAAATACATAAAGGGCACTCCTTGTCAGAGCGCTATATCTGGGAGAAAGAACCAACTGGATCTGTTCTGCTGAGGTCCGTTTGACCTCTGGTGGTTCTTTGATTTGTGTGCTTCTGCCACAGGTGTTTGTCCTTTTTCCCCCATGCAGGCTTCTCCTCTCTGTGCTTGTTTCTTGTCTTTTTTTTTTCTTCTTTAAAAACAAAACAAAACAAAAAACAAATCTAACAACCTCTACTGTGGGTTATTTTTTGAAAGCAGATTTTCAGGCAGTGCTACAGTGTTCTTTTTTTCTTAATGCAATGTTCAAACAGCGTTCGGTTATAGATGCTCACTTGTGAAGCATCTCTATGCTGTGCTGAGATTTTCTTGCATGAAGTGTAAGAGATGTCTGTTAATAACTAAAAGGTATATCTGCCATAATCAGAGGCCATCAAAAAGAAATGTTGCTCAAGGAGGAAGATCACAGGAGTGTTTAACTTAAAATGCTGAAGGACTACATAGCATTACAGAGAGAGTGTGTGCAAGCAAAATTAGTCTGTCATTTGCTGGAAGCTGCCTGTTTTGTCAAGTATTGGCCACTTCCCGCTCATGTTATGTAATCATTTAAGGCAGATTTTTGCCAACAATTTATTAAAGCAGAAGAAACTGAGAGTAATGTTTTTTTTTTTATCTTAGAGGCAGATGCTGTTGGTCAATGTTGGGCACAAAAGAAATGATATGAAAGGTAATTTAATGTCCATTTTTGTAGTGCTTGATGCATAAAATCTCAGCACATTTTCAGCCATTTGTGTTTATAAATTCTATTTGAGACCTCTGGAAGATTCTAGCTGCCAAAAGTCTACATTTTCATGTGTTGAAATGTGCATCTTGCTGTCTTTGATTTACTGAAGTATATGGATGGTATAGTCAGGGAGATGACTAATTCCATGTGTGCTGAACAGACTTGGGAGGTAGGGCTGCTTGCTGTCAGGCTGTGCTTTTGGGCACACTGCAGGAAGGACTGTGCTAACACATAGTTACCACAGTGTATTTTTTTTAGAAGGGACAAAGTTTTTCTTTCTTCTGACCAAGAAGGTACTCAATAGAAAAATGCCAAGGTCGTGTTCAAGATTCATGATATCTCATAGTATTAAATTTAGCTTTCAAAGTTGAGCCCTTGTTCTCAAGCCATTTTCTTCTGACTGCTTGCCACAGAATTATCCCTGGATGTACTGGAGGTGGTATCAAAAATACGGCTCAGTGTAGTTAGCTCACTGGAATGTCTTGCAAGATTTATCCCTGTTTTTCAGAGTATTTTGCCGCAAATTCTACTTCTGTCTGCATACACTTCATCTATTTTATCTGCTCAGTACAAGTTGTTAGCTCCTCAGGGCAGGTACTCGTTTGAACAAGTACATCTTTTAGAATGCCATTTCTTTCTGAGGGACCACATTAAAAAGCATGGTAATTAACAGTGGTTAATTTTCATACCTTGTGCCTGTATATAAAGCAGCACTTCATTTTAGCATGGTTTTTAATTCATATGCTTAAACTCGTGTTCCTCAGTTTTTGAGGAAATAATGAAGATTCTGAATTTTGATGGAATATTTTTTTAATTTAGTTTCTAAATTTATTTTCCCGATTCACTGGTGAGATTACATTGAAATTATATGTTGTTCATTTGCCAATACAAAAGAAAACTATTTATTTTTGAAATCTGATTAGTCCCTGTTCACATAATGCACTATTTCATTATTTATAGTTGGCTATTTCTAGTCATTATTTATAGCGCTGAGATTCACTGCAATTGAACATGAAGTTTCTGCTATTTTAAACATTGGTTTTTTTTGCATTTACAGTCCACAGTTACCCACACAGGACATGTCTAAGACTTCTAATGCAATGCACTGAAGTTTTCAAAAATATATGACTGTATAAATTCACTTGTTTTCTTTCTTTATAGTGAACTCATTCTCTGCAGTGTAGTTCCAAGTTTTGTGTGGATGATGGAGCTGCAGCTACTTATCAGCAGGATTTTCATTATTGAACAGGTCTACAAAGTCCAAAGAAACAAAAGGGCTCCTTGAGTTACAGAGTTGTTCTGTTTCTGATGACAAGCTGTTGATCAGACTGTTTGGCAGGCAGATGCTTTCCTCACACACATCTTCATTTGAGTTGACAAGTCACTATTTTTTGCATATATCTTTACCAAGTATTCAGTCTGCAAGTGCAGCATTAGGAAAAAAAAAAAAGAAGACTGAATATTTACAGGAAACAAAAGTTTGACAGTCAGTAAAGGACTGGAAGGAACTGTGAGTCTTCTTTGAGAAGATTTTTTAAGGAGTTGCAACAGTAAGAGCAGTTGAAAAACAGTCAAAGAGAAACTGGTTAGAGAACTGCAATTGCTTCAGTAGTTCTGTTTTTCCAGTAGGATGGCAGTCTTGAAATCTTCTGTATCAAAGTGAAAGAAAAGTATGAATGTTTGCTAGATGTGATTTGGAGTGCAAATTTGTATTTGTCATCTGAATCATGAGATTAGTGAAGTTTTCCTCCACTCATGCTAGTGAATTCTCTGATTGAGTATAAGAGTCCTGGCTAGGCTGCATAATCAAGAGTTAGCCATTAAGCACTTTAATAGAAAGGTAGCCATTAAATGCTAAAATAATCCAGTTTCTGAAGTCATTGGAGTAAAATTTGAATGAAACAACAAAAGTGGGGTTTGTCATTAGTCATGTAAAAAACATCAGGACTTCATTACTCAAAACCAAACAGCTAATGAGAAGATAAGCAGAAGTAAAACACTCAGAACTGTTTCTTGGTTACCTTCCATGTTTCAGTCATCTTGCCTGGATATAAGGTTTATGTGTGATGTCTAAAATTAGAACATTAATTATGATGAATTTCAAAAATAATGTCTTAAGACTGAGAGAATTAAAAGTTAAATTAAAATGCCTTATTTGAGGTATGTCAATGTACCTATTTATTGAACTTATTTTGTCCAGTAGTAATTATTTAAATCACTGCCACTCTGAAAAGTGCACTAAGACTGTGCTGGCATGTTTTACATACATGAGTAGCCTAAAGGAAAAAAAGCAAACACAAAAACTGAAACAAACACAAAATAATCCAATTATTTTATTTCATGTCTTTAGTAGACAGCCCCAAAAATAAAATGTGCTTTAAGTATGTGATTATGGGATTTTTCTTTCTCTTCTCAAGTGAGAAGTCCTTCTAGATAGTTTGTTCCCTTAGCAGTAACGGCATTGACATTCACAGTTGCCAAAGTAGATAACATTGATTTGAAATAAAGCAGCAGCTTTCTTGATAAAATGCAAGGGAGAAGAATCCAGGTTACATATCATTCTGCAAGGAAGTGTTTATGAACAAGAATTTAAAACTCTGATTGACGTAGAGCTACAAGGGTTGATTCGAAAAACATACACAGAGTGCTAAAGGACTTTGCTTTTATGCAGTCTAAGCTCTGAGTAGGACTTCCCCTTAGTTACCTTTTAATAGTATTGGGCTAAGTTGTTGACAAAAAACATAGATAAGCTTATGTTTTTCTGGCTAATAAAATCAGTAGATTGTCATGTGCTTGTTGAACAGTGTCCACCTGCTTTAAATCTTAACAGTCTTTGCAAACTTTGTTTACTGTGTTGTAAATGCTAAATTTGGATTCCTTCGCTTATATTTAAAAGGGAAATCTCCTTTGCCAGTCTGTCTTCAGTTTGTGCTGTTAATGTGACTGTAGGTCACGATTCAGGCACTCTGATGGCGTGAGGAGTTTCTGCCATTGGTTACTTTGCCCTTGTTTCCTGGATGAGGAGACAGGATGCTCTGAGAACTGAGGTGGAGTACTTCTGGTCGTTGCTATGGGAAGGCTTAACAATCAGAGAATGTCAACCAGTTCCTTGCTTTTGCAGCATTCTATATTTTTACAGCTGTAAAAATAAGAATTTAAAGGCAAGCTCAGAGTTTCCAGATCAATACGGAGCATGTTGTTCTGATGAAAGAAAGGTCTAAATTAGGGAGTATTCATGTCATTTCCTGGTAGAAAGGCTTTTGTCTTTCTGTTGTGATTCTAGAGACATTAAGATGTGGCCTTGGCTGATCGTTCAAAATTCTATTTAAAATTCAAAGCTTCTTGAAGTCAGGAGGCTTTCTTCAAACATGTTAGTGGCTTTTGGATCAAGTTATAAATATTTGGTAATGAGGCTCTATTTTTCCTAGAGAAAGAGGAATTCTTGCATAAAGACTCATGTTGAGTAGGAGTGTATGTTCAGCACAGATAAAGCTGTTTTATGTCTTTGTGTTAATAGTATATAGTATATCCACAAGTTCACCCTTACACCCTAGTCTCCTATACTGACGTTATTCTCTATGTTAAAGTGATCCCTACGCAAAACAGAAACCGTGTCCTGCATTGTTTGGAAGTAGCAGATGCTGCAATCAATTTTGACAGATACAGGTTACTGTAGGGCATACATTATGCATGTTGTTGGCAAAAAATAGCATTTTTAATCTGCATGAAACTGAGGGTCATTTGGTGCCATTCATAAGTGCAGAGCTGCTGTAAAGAATGTAAGTAGGTTATGTGAAGTGATGAGAACACATATAGTGGTTATTGTAGCTTATTCTGTACTACATTAGTTCTAAAATGTAACCTTTGTCAACTCATAACTATATGATTAATTACTCAAATATGTATTATGTATTAGGAAATATATGTTTCTTAATACAGCCAAATTGGTACTTATTTAACCCTGATACTGGCACGCTTTCTGCTTTTTCTCATGAGCAATACTTCAGATAATCAATTTGTGTTAGGTCTGTCTTTGAAGACTTTTCTTTGAAGACATTTCTGGGAATCTTGGAGTTTTCCTGGTTTTCAGAAATTAACTTATTTCAACAATTTGTTGCTGTAAAAACTGGATGTTTGGTCCTTGCTTTCAAGGTCAGAATCCTCAAAGCTGGCTTTTCATCTTCTAATTAGGCACAAATTTTCCTGACAAATGCTTTCAGTTATAAGTTCTCTGGAGTTGTCATGTACTGCAACTACGTAGAGAATAATCACTATGTCTAATGCTTATAGCATTTCATATTCAAATCTTGAATCTATAGTACTTTTATGCTTTCTCTATCACAAATAAACCATAATTACACTTAAAACAGTTCAGGCTTCTGCAACATACCACTTCTTTTCTGCCTGTTTTATTACCTTACCTCTTTGACCCTTTGCCTCAATTCAGTAACTTTTCTGTACCCCATTTATTTCTTCCACATGTAAGGGTGATATAAAGGAGGTGGTGTGAGTAGAACACTTTTTCTCTGGCAGAAATGCCGTTTTAGAATAGCATGCACGAGTTTCTGCTTGATTCAAAGATTTCTTTTTGTCTTCTGTTTCTGGAGAAACTTTTTTTTAATGTTCAAAATGATTTAACAGAGGCAGACTCTTCCACTAATAGCTTCGTATGATGAGTAAAAGATATTGGTTGCACATTCACTTCTTTTACATCTTTGATCAATACAGGCTGTCACTCAGTGTCTGGTGTAACTGATATTGAAGTGAGTATATTCTCTATGACTCAGACACTGTGGTGTTTGAATGTGATTGGCTGTGCTTTGAAGTACAAGGAATCTGAATCAAATCTAATCTGTGATGAAGTAATTAACATCAGAGGATAATTTCCCTTGTGTATACATGCATTTTTGATCTCTAGCCTATAAGACTAATGCACAGTATCAATACTAAAGCAGATGAATGAAAGTAAGGAAGTAATTAAAGAAGTCCCAGCATTGTTCTATATTGTTACAATGTACAAGAATCCTAACCCTGTGTCCCTTTAATCTGAGGTACTGATTTATTTAAGTCATGTGTAGTATGCATATGTTGTGCTAGGCAGTATGAATTCAAACTAAAGGTAACTCTGAGCACATAGAACTCCAGAATAGACGGATTCCCAATAATGGGATACAAAGTAGATAATAATACTGCAGGTAGAAAAAATAAGATCAGAATAGCAGGGAGTAGCTGTAGCACATCAGTTTTGTAGATTGTCACTATTTTTGTACGTATTATGGCATAGAATTTATATTGAATTGTATCCAAAAGAAGATAATTTCTTAGACCTAGGGTCCTAACCTGAAAGTCTATTTTAATCAATAGAATTATTTCTAGTTATGTCAAGAGGTGTTAGATCAAGTCTAGCACTATCTGGTGAGCAAACTTTATAATGAAAATTACCGTAAGATTTTATAGATTGAACCATACTGAATTCTACACAGGTATACTATTCAGGCATAGTATATTTTAACGTGATTAATTCTATGTCACCTTTGGATTAATTCTGCAAGTTGATGCACCCCAGCTTTTTTCCAAGTTCCAAGTTGGGCTTGTTTTGAGTCATGATAGGCTTCCAAGTATGTCTCTGAGTGCATATTTATGATTTATTGCATATACAGAGCTATAATTTATATTGTGATGAGGGAGTTTTCTTGTCTTAGTTGTCAGCTTTTAGCAGATGCTTGTACATGGCATTGCTTTTATTGCTACACAATAGATGCATTGTTTCTTGGTGCTCAATCAGAATTTCAAAGCACGTCAACCTTAAATTGAGAAATAAAACCAAGTCTAGTAATTACCTGAGTGGAATAATGACTTACTAAATAATTAGATGTCCATTTTAAGTATACCAAGTAACTTGACGAAACAGTGAAAGTTATAAAGTCATTTGGATTGAGTAATGTGGGAACTGGTGTTATTTTCCTTAATGTTTCATCATTCTGGATTAGTATTTATTCTTAACTACAGAGTAGTACTTATTAAGGTGATTTCATACAATTTAGAGGAGATCATGAATATTTGTATTTCTTGCTCCTTAAATTGCAGTAATGATCTTGCAACACAAGTATGTCTATTCTAGTCCCAATGTTCCTTTTAGTTAGAAGCACATTAATCAGTAACCTGATCACCTGTGACAAGGTGACATTTTGGTAGATGAAAGTCTGTGAGGTTGTTCTAATGGATTTTAGTCAAGTGTTTCCCACAGTACTCTTCTGGAGAAACTGGCTGCTGGTGGGTTGCATGGATGCATAGTTCATTGGGTGTAGAACTGGTTGGGTGATTGGGAGTGAATGGAGTTAGATCCAGTTGGTATCTGGTTGCACGTAGTGTTCCCCAGGGCTCTGTACTGAGGCCAGTTGTTTAACATGCTTTGTCAGTGATCTGGATGAGAGGACTGAGTGCTCCCTTGGTAGGTTTGCAGGTGATACCGAGCTATGTGGGGCTGTCAGTCTTCTTGAGGGTAGGAAACCTCTGCAGGGAGATCTCAATAGGCTGAATTAATGTGCTGCATCCAATTAATTGCAAGGCATTCAGCAAGGGTGAGTTCCAGGTTCTGTACTTGCATCGTAGCAACCTCATGCATTAATATAGGCTGGGGAAGAGTAAATGGAAGGTTTCCTGGCAGAAAAAAGACCAAGGGGTACTAGCTGACAGTCAACTGAACAGGAGCCAGTGTGTGGCTGACAAGGAGAGCGTCATCCTGGCCTGCATCAGAAATAATGTGACCCACAGGCCTAGAGAATTGATTATCCTCTTGTATGTGGTACTGTGTTTAGTTTGGAATCCCTCACTGTAAGAAGGATATTAAAGTGTTTTGAGTCTCTAGGATGAAGAGCTTAGGAGCTGTTGAGGGGAGAAAAAACAAGACACGTGAGGAGCAACTGAGGGAACTGGGTCTGTTTAATCTGAAGAAGAGGGGGCTGATGGGGGAGTGTTCAAGCTGCCCAGAAAGGTGCTGGTGTCACCATCCCTGAAGATATTTTAGAGATATATTGATGAGGTACTAAGGGACATAGTTAAGTGATGGGATTGATGGTAGGTAAGGTTGATGAATTTGATTAACTTTAAGGTCCTTCCCAACCTATATGACAGATTCTATTAATTTCCAGTTAGAAACTGATTAAATATGGTTATGCATCCATACAGCAATCCAGCCATACAGCTGTTCAGCTGTGCCTTGATTCTGTGAACCTTCACTTTTACCTGTATAATATTTGTTCTTACAAAATCTTTCTAAACCAAAAACTTTGATGTTAGGATTGTAAGTGGATACGCTCACTGAATTTTAGCAATCTTGAAAAATCTATGTGTGGCTAAAAAGAGGGAGATGATTGCACAAACTGTAATTTAAACGTAGAGAGACAAGGATTAACAGTATGTCATTAACAGTATGTCTCCATTAAAAGGGTGCTTTACTTGGCAGTATAAAGATTGAAGAAGTGTAGCTTTCCCAAGAGCTCTCAAGCTTTTAATGTTTTTCTTATGGATTCAGTATTCCTGCACTTGATTTCAAGTATTCTTATAACCCCAGAGGGCATTGTTTTAGTGCAATGCATTAGCTGTCCAAAATACTTTGTTTTTAAAAAATGCAGTTATGAGAATATGGAGTTAGAGTACCTGTAATTTTCTCTTCTGGCTGAAATCTCCCTTATTTTAAGCAAGGCTCTTGAACTGTAGTTTTAAGTGGTGACTTAGTTCTTTTTAGAGGGAGTGAAAATAATCTTTGAGCAAGGTATTTCGTATATCAGACTGTGGTTTGTTCCCATTAAAAAAAAAAACAAAACAAATAAAAAAAACAAAAAAACCCCACCCATGGTTCATTTGTCTAGATGCAGCCTGTATTGACATGGAAAACGCAGAATGCAACCAGAAAATGAAGCAATGAATTCTTGAAAATGAAGCAATAAATTGAATTAGATTTTATGTATTTGTATCTAAAAATATTGTCAACCTTAGAAGGATTGTCTTCTTTATTCTCTTAGGCATGAACTGCAGGATCTTTTCTAATTATCCCAGTATGGAGGATCTCATAGTTCTTGTAACTTTAATATCTGTCTATCACAATTTTTTTTTTTTGCATGGAATTACCATGAGGGTTTCAACCTTAGACTGATCCAGGGATCTCTGCACAAAAAAAGAAAGAGATAGGAAAGTAGAGGAAAAACTGGCTCTTCTAGGAAGAGTCTTCATGGAAATGAATTGAACTTAACTCCAGGAAGGAGGAAAGACAAAATCTTTTTTTCTTGCCTTTTTTCATTTAAAGTATGCTTAAGAAAAAAAGAAAAAAGAAAAAAGAGAAAACTTTAGATAGTACTATGTGCTATGCTTATTTAAGGTAACCAAGTGAAAGAAGTGTCTGCCTTTACGCCTTAGTCAGATAACTATTAAACTCATAGTGTCTTTTTAATTAATTGATTTTGTGGTCCAAAGGTTTTGTAAATTGTTGTTAACTGGAGTACATATACTGACTTTTTTTCCTTTTGTTCTTTTTTTTTTTAAAATTCAGGTTTACCAAAAATGCAAGTAATTCGGAACTACAAAGGAATACCACAGCCAGCACCACAGGATGGTCCACCATTGCATATCCAGATTGGGGACACTATTGAACTGATTACAGGCGATGCCCATAGCTTATTTTGGCAGGTACTGTATTTTCAACCAGATGACCATATTCCATTAGTCTCAGATTACAAATTAGTATTGATAAATTAATCTTAACTTTTTTTTTTCTTTTTGAACAAAGAAAATCTTTGATTTATTTAAAACAAAATAAATTTGATTTGGACAAGTACTTAAGCACATTCTTGATTTGAGACTGAGTAGATGGTAGTTGTCAAACTAATGCATTTTAGTACAAGGTGGAATTATTGGCACCTTGTGGGACTAATTCTGTTGCTGTGTACATATACATCTGTCCATTAACAATCTACTGTAATTTGTCTTCAATATTATTTGTACCAATTATCTTAAATAATTTAGCTAGAATCTCATTGTTTTTAGATAGCATAAGTAGGAGAGCGGGGGAGGCTTTTTCCCCAGAAACATTGGAAATATATTTGAATCTCAGTGAAAATTGTCATATACAGTAGAGTTACACAGGAAATATTCTGTTAACAAGCTGTCTTGTCACAGACTGCTCAGAAATTGTTTTTGTAAGACTTGTAATGGCATTTGTATTTTAGAATGCATATTAAGAAATAACTTCAAATAACTTCAAATGAATATCCAGGTTTTATCTAAGAGGCATTTTAGAATAATCTGCAGCTGACCTGCAGAATAGTAATGTTAGAATAGATTTTTAAGCGGATAGTTGCTCATTTTAGAAATTCAAATGCTTGCAGTAGAGAAATGTTTGTGGTTTAATTCTATATATATTTTCATTCTTTAGAGTATGTATATAGAACAAGTGCCACAAATTATTAAGCAATGGTTACTTTAAGCTGTTGGTTAAATGTGATAAGATCAAATGTGTTTTGACAGACATTAAAATTCTGCTCCATTAATGTTAGCATGAATGATTTTATAGCAGTTACTGAAGTAATTCTCTAGTCAATCAAAGCCATATATGAATGTGTTCTACATGTTATGCAATCTTAAAAATGGAAATATGATTTTTTTTTTAGTTATGAAACAGCAACTAGTTTTCTGAAAGGCAATCTGGCCTATCTTAAAGACAAATAGATGGTTGAGGTAGGCATTTATTTATGCCATGCATTCTCTTTTTGCCTCTCCTCTAGTATCAGTCAAAACCTAAACTTTCTTCTAAGATTCAGTATAGGGAGGTTGATTCCATCGCGACTTACCTTTCTGTTCTCAATAAACACCTGGGATGTATATAAAATAAGGATGTTCCTACAGTGACTATCCTGCATTCCTTTTAGCATGACTGCTTTTCTTTCTTCAGTCAAGGTACAAGGCTGGAAGAGCTATGCTGCTTGCCTAGGTGTTGCTTGTTTAGCATAATAATGTTCAGGAAGAAATTAAAAAAAAAAAGCCTTATTATGCAGAAAGAGAAAAGTTAATGTACGTTTCATGAGAAAACATAAATGTACGTTTCAGACCCATAAGAAGATTAGTAGTAGTTTCAGGTGTAATAATATATCTTTTGAAAGTCTTATTTTTATGGAAGATGCGAATATTTATCTTCTGAGCTTGGTCTTAATAAACTGGTACCAGCTGAACTCAAGGACAGACTTTCAGGGATGCCACAATGCCTGTCCTGTGATATAATGTAATTCTAGTTTTGCAGGTTTCCATTACAATTGCCCACCATCCTCAGGCAATCATATTTCTCAAGTATCCCCAAAACGTACACAAATGTGTCCTGGGCTGATTCTTTTCATTCTCAAAACTAGCTTTTCTTTGATGTGTACTAAACCCATATCAGATAATTACTTTTACAGATGCCCTTTGTAATACTTCATTAGTTAGTAGTCCTGCTGAAAACATCCAAAAGGCATTAAGTATGCTGTAACTGTACTTATGATAAAAAATTAGAAATTGCATTTGAGAGATAATTCGTTTTTCTATGTTGCAGTCTACAGACAACCTACTAGGGCAATGTAAAATGATGTTATACAAGTTACTGTTTGAAAAAACTTTAAGTTCAAGTGGAACAAGTATGTAATCTTTCTTTTTCCATATAAATATGGACCATAATCTCATTTGGGAAGACTTTCACAGAAATCTGATATGATTACAACTAACAGAGGGGAAATAGCAATCTGATGTCTTTGAAAGTAGTTACCTCAAGCAAAATTGTCAATATTAATTTTAAAACTTCCCAGGTCGTTAGGTGATATGTCTGA
Source organism: Cyrtonyx montezumae (assembly GCF_038088225.1). NCBI lineage: Eukaryota > Metazoa > Chordata > Aves > Galliformes > Odontophoridae > Cyrtonyx > Cyrtonyx montezumae. The sequence goes on along the minus strand of NW_027071825.1, from coordinate 19,343,023 downwards.
AAAGCATAACAGGTATTGGTTTCAATAAATCATTTTAAAAGTGCAGAAGATGGAAGGAGATGAGCCTTTTCATCTATAAAGGTCATGCACTGAGAGATGAAGAGTTTAGAGCTCTCTAATAAGAACTACTTTGCATAGAGAGGATGCAGAAGAAAACTTTGTTATGCTGGGAAAGGGCTACGGAATGTGATTCCTCCCTACACATATTAAAACTCTGCAGTTCATAAGTTCATAAGTTCATAAGTTCATAAGGTTGGAAAGGACCTATAAGATCATCTAGTTGGTGTACTTTAAAATAAATAAATAAAGACATTTCAGGAAATGAGTATGAGAAGTTCAGAGAGAGCGTAGACTTCAGTGTCTGCAGGCTGGGGAGAAAACTAAGTAGGAAGGAAAGAGGAAAAGTTTAAGCAATTCCTCAATCAGATGAGAGTCTGACAGAACACTAAGGCCTTAATTTATACATCAAAAACTTCTCTGTTGAATGATTCTTCAGTCATATATGGGATGAAGTGTGTCTGGATTTTCTTTTATTTGCCATGTTTGCCTGTTCAGGGAATTTCTCATAAATGAGCAGAACTTGGGTGTTCCTAAGCACTCTGTAGAATTTCTTCTGCTTTGCATGAATTTAAAATGGATTCAATAGGGGGCCAGCCTGAACTGGGTCTTAAAGCTGCTATTGTCCTAGTTTGGTGCATTTTCCATTTAAGGCTGATGCTGACTTTAAATGCTTTTGAAGGGAGAGATTTTTAATTACTTTAACTTGAAAATACATAGCAGTGATTTTCATTAATTTCTTAATTATGCTTCTGTATATTGCTAGACTAAATTGGAAAGGTAATTCTACTCTGCAGCCTTGTAGAATATAGGAGTTAATTAATAGAAGACCAGTTCGCTATTATAATTCCATAAAATGCAGTGTCATGACTGTATATAAGTCTAAGATTTTCAGTGTCCATTAAAATACCCCTGGATTGTTAGGTGACTTTAAAGTCTTATCTTCAAGGATCACATAGAAATGTCACGTTATCATTATTAATGGTAGTCTGTATTTCTTACTGAGCGCATTTTTTTCTTTCTGTTTCACATATATCATGTAATCTGTCCTGGATGGCATTTATCTCTCCGACTGTTTCTTAACCTCCTGCAGGTTATGGCAACCATGTCTTGTATAAATATTGTAGCAGTGATGACTTTTCAGGAGTGAAGCTTTGTTTGGTCTGATTTCTTGCTGAGTGTGGACAGTGTTTAGTCATTATGGTGCTTACAACGTGTTTACCTCTAGCTATAATGTTTAGATATAAACAAACTGGGATTGAATTTAGAATTACCTAATATCTCATGAGATACTGGAGACGCAGCACTGTAAAAGTGTCCTTTGAAAGTGACAACTTCTAAAGTTTTTTTTCCTTCTCTTTTGTATTTTTAATCTGATTCATTTCCCTTCTCACCAGACACGTTGTAGTAAACAAACAAAAAAGAAAGGGCAAAGGATGCAATAATTAATAAACTTTTAGCTGCCCTGAAGCCCTAGCTCTCTGCAAATCTGCTGAAGTTTATGGGCACTGCTCAACTAAAAAGAAGCGAGCAACCTGGAAATTGATAGCAAAGGTGTCAAATAATTTCTTTAAGACTGCCTCATTAAAACAGATACAAGAATAGTAAATCAGTCCCTCGTCCTGCTGAGAGTGTCATTTTAGAAAATGGATTGAAGAGCTTCACTGGCCCTTATATATAAATATGGACAAATACATATGCACATGTAAATATATAACTTAAATACAATTTAATAATACATGCATAGTAAAAGCTTTGAAACCTGTTCTGGCCAGTCAGTGGCTTATGTATTTTTAATAACCCTTTAATAACTCCCTTGACAGGGAGTGTGCAAGGAAAATGAAATGCTTACTAATCAAACAGTAAGCAATTAGCAGGCAGGAAATGTAAAATAGCAAGAAATGATTAGTAGCGGCAAAGCATGGTGGCATGATTATTTTGCTGTTAATCATGATGAGCTGATGGATAGATCTTAAATTTTAAAACCATCGTCTGACAAGTTAGTTTCTTGTACGAGTGACAAACAAGCATTGATGAGTTTAGCTAGGCTTTCTAAAGGTGAACAAATTAACAAATTATTTATACTAGCTCATTATCTACAGAATGTTTTAATGTGAGCACTTCCTTTGAGTAATGTGAAATAAATCAAAGCCTGTTCTGTTTAAGGATTTTGTTTTGTTTAGCAAGCAAAGCCATCTGAATTTACTTTATGTAAACCTTCAGAAGGTAAAGCCTTTCTTGGGGTTGTTTCAATGCTTATTTTATATTCCATGCTATTGCAAGCTTTGTACTGATCACAGTGCTGGAATAGGTTCCCTAGCAATGGCATTGACTTTTTTCTATGACAAGAGAGTCCATCCATGTGACTACTACTACTTTCTTTTTTTGATATGTTGTCCATAGAATGCGTACTACACTTGTAGACACTCCTTATACAACAAAACAACACATTTGTGTCCCACAGCATCATCTGATGAGTAATGACATCTAAGAAAATTGCAGGATAGTTGTATGTGCAGATGCTCTTGCGTAAGCAACAAGGGAGTATTAATGCTGTCCCATGTTAGTGTTTCCACTGATTATGTAGTATTTTGCCTCTTAATTTCAACAAATGTTCAGTGTCCTTCAGAAATCATGCAAGTATCTGAGCTGTGTTTTTGACCTGAAGGACATTCCACTTTGGAAGCATTGTGAACATTTTGAAACACTGAAGGACATTTAAAATTATGTGCTTTTTTCCACTGTCAGACTGTACACATTGATCTCCATCTGTGAGCTCATCAGATTTTGATCTTTGATTGTTTTTTTTGTTGTGATATACATGTATTTCATCACATATTTCATCTTTTAATTAATGTTTCTTACAAATAGTGATGTGTGAGCACATACAAGGCTGCATAATTGTGCTCCTTTGAATGCTCTTTCGTGTTAGTATAATTTTTTTATTGGCTGGTTTTATTGACTGTGATGTCACTTGCTCTTCCAGTAAGGTTAACTGTGGTAAATAGGGATCATTAAGAGGGGGAGAATGTTGGAGCTCTATTAGTAAATTCAGTTTGTAACTCAGAGGAATTCTCACTTGTGGGTAAATACAGTATAAGGATATGAATTCAGGCAGACAGTAGAAAAGTGTTCACTTTTAACTTTTTATGTTGCAGATGTGTGTTTAAAAAAAAAAGTTAATTTCAAGATTACAGTGCTAGCTAAGTCCTTGTTCTTTCTTTCATTGCCAAGTGCTGATAGTATGTTACCACTCAGGCTCTGAGAACACTTTCTTGTGTTATATCCCCAGGATCTTTCAGGTATATATTTATTAATTATAATAGAATTATATTAGAAGAGCATTTTTATTTTAAGAACTCTTTTTGATAAAGTCTTAACTTCCTAAATCACTGCAGATGTATTATTTACCATTAATCCTCATTGTGTCTCAAAGATTGTTCTTTTTATTTTCTAGGGCAGAAATCTGACGACAGGAGAACTTGGCTTCTTTCCAAGTGATGCAGTAAAGCCTAGCCCATGTGTATGTACCATTTAATTCTATTTGTCTTCTTTCAGGAAAACTGCCTTGTTTGTGCCAGCACTTTATTAATCTTAGCTTACCTAAGTTCCGTTATTTCTAGATCCTTTGTGTTTTGTGGTGTTCGGTATTGTTTGTAATACAGCATTCTAATATTTTCAGTTACTGGATTTAAGTTGTGCATGTCAAGAAAACATGTTTGAGAGGCAGGTTTAGCTTGTGGAAATGTTAATAAATTGAATTGTCTCAAGTGTTTCCAGGATATGGGATAAACATATTTTACATGAAAGTTCACTGTCTTCCTTTCCCCACAGCAAGGTGAGAATGCTATGACTCTAATCTATTCCCCAGTCACTTTGGGTTAGAGAGAGAGATTACACCATTAATAGTGAGTTTAAACAAGGGTGAAACTAAAACAAAACATTGAATTTAGACTACTTGATTAATTTCATTTCTGTAAGTTCCTAGTTGCCTTTATTTCATTCAAGGATGTTTCACAATGTGTGCTAAAAATTTTCAATGTGAGTGTGATGATTGCCTTAAAGTGCTTCATGTTTGGTCCTTCGTTCTGTCATATATAATGCTGTGCATCAGATCACTATTTGTTCCTTCACTAAGATAATTCATGTAAATCCATAACAGTTATGAATCATATTCCTTACTTTGAGACAGCTTTAACTTTTTAACTGGATTCAGAAGTTTGACTTATTAATGGAATTTCTTTCACTACAGAAGGCAAGATGCAACTTAAATGATTTATAAGTAGATGGAACAATCTGTTACTGGGTGCATTTTGATATGCCCTTAAGGCATTATTGTCCCTTAATTTCTAAAGCAAATACATGTGATCCTAAAGAATAAGTACATTGAAAAATCTTGTCATCTTTAGTACCATATGTTCTAAGAATTTTGTTTGAAGAGGGATGCACTTGAGTTTTTGTAGACACAAGGTTTGCTAAGTTGGGTGATAGAACAAATGTTATATGAGTTTACACTCATATAGATCTGAAGATCTGTAATTTGTTTGAAAATGTTATATGAATTTAACTTCCTTCTCCCACCCCTTGCTCAGTATAAAAGATGCCCATTTCTTGCACCGTGCATAAATAACTACCAGTGATACTGGACATGCAGTAGGTGGGCTTTATGTTCCTCAAGGCATCCAGTCATACTGTACTGTCACCGACAGCAACCCTCGCATTTTTGGAACCACCACTATGCTCAAAAAGAAAGTAAGCAGGTTGTTCAGACTTAAGAAAAATGCTGTTGGGATTGTTGTGAAAATTGCTTTCTAGTGATAGAACTTCCTGCTAAATTCAGAAATAAACTATGAAGAAGAGTACTGAAAATAATAGTTTTTCTGAGTGAATAAATATTATTCATGAAATGTTACCAACCAAAAAGATAAATTGGTACTTCACCACTGTTAACCTGGAAGGGTGAAATATCAGCATCTTATTATGACAAATGATGCAGTTAAACATATTGAAACATCAATCAGAATTTTAGCATGCTGTAACATTTGCTATTATTATTAAGTCTAAAAGTCTTTACAACAAACTGACATACACATGCCCAGAAACTGTTTGAAATGTATGTATCAAAAACAATGGAAATTAATATTGAATGAAACACTGCTGAGCTTCAGAATAAATGTATTCCAGACTTTTCACAGATGTACCTATAAACAATTTCTTCCTGTTTGCAATAAGGGTAGTATATGTCAGCAGACATTTTCTATACCAGAAGAGTAATGCTTGATCCTTCCTAGCTATCCTTCAGTTTCCTCATTTCTGTTGAGGCAGTGGGTATGCAGCACAATGTGAGCTATGAGCTTTTGGAATAGCATTGGATTTTACTTTGTTCATGACAACTGAACTGTATGTTCAAAATTAATGAGAAGGACTAAACATCTATAGTTTACATATTCTGAAGTGCAGACTTCAACCTGTCTTTGACTTTCTGTATCCTCTCCAACATAGGGGGCTACTTGAGAAATCAGAATGTTTGTGTTGTTTTTAACTGTTCTTCTTTCTTCTGCTGCTGAAATAACTTAATAGACCTTACAGTGGGTAATGCAAATCACTCAAGGTGCAATTATTCTGTAGATGAAAAACATTATCGAAATATCTTGCAGCCCATGAAAACTCTATAAATACCCAGTTTCATTTAGTTACTTCACTAAAAGATTTCTCACAGAAGTTCCTTGTCAGCACGTTCATAATCTGTTGTTTTTTTCCCCCCATGTCTCACTATTCAAGACAGAGATGCCTGATTAACACTATTAGTTGGTTTAGTGATACTTAGTACCACTGCTACTGACAGTGGTGGTACCTAGCTGTTTTATGCCCTTTCACTTCAAAGGGGTTTGCATGCCACCAGCTGTTTGCTACTACTATAAGTGAACCCTTTGTCTACATTGTTAGAGATGAAAACGTGTTTCTAATCTTCCTTTTTCTTCTCCCCAAAAACTAGGCTATCTTAATTACTGTTTTAACACCTGGATAGATCTACTGCTCTGCAAGCTGAGCATGTGACCATGGTTTTTTATCACAAAACTTTCTGTTCCACAGCAATGCTTGCAATGTCATTTAGAGAAAATGTAGATTTAGGGCTTTCCTATGTAATTCACAATTTTAACATAAATAGCTTAGATTGAGAGGCATTCAAATGAATGGACATCTGTTTAGTGTGAGTGAACAGTGAATGAGTATTGAGTATGTCATACTAAACATACTGTTTAGTATGAGTGAATGTTGAAAACAGAATGCAGAGCTATGTATACTAAGCAAATTTTTCTTCATTGGAAGAAATTGTGGGCTTTGTTTCAAGGTCAGGTCAAGAGATCTGACTGAAGTCTTAGCAGATATCATCTGCTTATATCTACTTGTTACTTAACATACAAGCTAGTGGGAGTTGTAATTAACTTCACTTTCAATTATTTTACATTGATAGACCTGTATAATATCTTTCTGAGATGATCTGTGTTTAGAAATCTCTGATGAATACAGACCATGTACATTAATAGCTGTAAGAACAACAACACTAATTTTTGCCTTATTATATTCTAGAAAGCAATAACATAATCTGTGATTCTCTAGGAGAGAAAAAATCATTTGCCAGTCTAAAACTATGTGGCATCAGGTTGTAGATCTGCAAAGTGTATGCTAAGCACATACTGAAATCAGTTTTTCAGCACCTTGCAAGTTAGTTTGAAGAAGCAGGATCATACTGAAGTATCAGACAACAGTGGGAGATGGTCAAGAAGAAATGCTGATTTTCATGGACTCTTCCATACTGTGCTTTTTTTGCATAGTTTAACATTACCTATGCATATGGTTATATAAACATAGAACTGTCATTTTGCAAACTGGTGGTAGTTTGCTTGATTTTTAAAATTTAATTCCATACTTATTAAAATCCACCACAATACTAAAACAAATTACAAAGATACAAATGAAGCCATGCAGTATATAATCCGTGGATTAATTTTATCTCTTTCTGGAGATTATGTACTATATTCCTTCTAGACAGTTTTTTCTAAGGCCATGTAATCCTGGAAATGCAGTGAGTTTTGTATATGTTAATGTACATTTGTTGCACATTTTAAAGATACTTTTCAACAATATGTACTGTGAGATTATTTTTGGTATGAAATTTGACGTGGGTACTGACAAAATAAAATTGACAAATCTTATTTTTAAAGTGTGCATGTGTATATATATATATATATATATATATATATATATATATATATACATGAACGTATGCATATATATAAACAATAAAAATCTGTCACAGCAGCATAAATGTTAAAATATTGTGTTACTTTCAGAACACCATAGAATATTTTCTTTTTATTATAAGATCCTTCAAATGAAAACAGACTTGCAAACTAATTAATTGTCTTATTTCTTTTTCCTTGTTTCATGTGGATGTTGAAAATTAGCTCAATACTGTCTAATTTATGTGTTTACTTGAAAAAAAAATAACCCTGATTTCCAGTCTCTATTTCCTTCATCCTAGGTTCCTAAACCAGTTGACTACTCGTCACAACTGTGGTGAGTCTCAGACTAGTCTTACTAGAATCTCTTTCTAAGAAGTGTCCATAGAAAGATAACTGCTTACTGCTTATTACAATTTAATTTATGTTGGCTTAATTTTTCTAGGTTTCATAAGAGAGAATTGTGCAGTGGTTTGGGAAAATAACACCAAAGATTGCCTAAAAGCATTTATGGTGTAACAATGTCCTTAATGATTTTGACATTCTGTTTACAAGTCTATAGCTGCACAGTCTTTGTCACAGAGGTCTGAAATGGAACAGCACGAGATCAGTGTAATATGAAGCATACAAGTAGATTTTGTGTTAAGTGACTAAAGAGATTAATTTTAAATACATTTTTGTATCATGAATAATTCTGCTTTTCCTTTAATTAAGAAAACAAACAAAAAAAGAAACAAAAACTTCAGCAGTATAAATGGACAGTATATCAAAACTACACCCTTTGCTGGTTTGGAGCATATATAGTGTTGTTAGTGAACTCTTTACTAAAAATTCACCTCACCTGGAAAATACATTTGCAATTTTGATAGAGCAGATCAATCATCATAGGTGCTTTCTGTAGAGTTCTACTTTGTCATTTATAGATAAGTTCTGATTTCCTCTAGCTTGTGTGAAGTGAAATCAGAATTGGAACAAAACAAACATGGATTTGTCAAAACAAGCCAAATGGAATGTTAAATATTATGAATTGATTTTTTTAATTCAATACTAACATTTGCTGAATTTATAATTTTGCTTAAAGAAGCACATCACTGGGATCAGTCTTTAGTCTCTAAGGTTTTGCAATGCTTAACTGAAAAATGACTTCAGGCTGAAACTTTCTGAAAAAGTCTTGTACTCTGTGATACATTTCAAAATTTTTTTCTGATTGATAGTGATATATTTTGCAAAATAACAGTCTTTGATGCTGACTAAATTTTGATTGTTGTCTTAAATGATAAAATAAGTATTATCTACCTGTAAGCTAGGTTGCTTTCCACATCCTCGGTTGTTGATTTAGGCTCTAGTTTTGTACATAAATATTTTCAGACAGCCTCTCATGAAGTTCCAGTCAGGGCAGGACTACAAATCTGCTCATGCAGGCAGGCAGCAGTGTCAGTGACTTATTTATTTTAGGTTTTAAGTCTTAGCAACAAATCTTTCAAATTTGACCATATTAGGCTGAATATATATATATTTTTTGTGTGTGTAATTTTGGTCTGCTATAAGAGGTTATCAATAATTAGGAAGCCAAATAAAAAAGGTCATCTTTGACCTACTATGCTACCACTTGTCTCTTAGGTATTTGAGATAATAGCCATTCAGCTAATGCTAAGACTCAACTACTTGCTTCAACAGGTATTCAGCAATTCAACAGTTCTAACTAAGAATTTCCCTAACCCCTCTGCAGAATTTCTTTACGCTTTATAGAAAGATTAGGAAATACTATTCAATTGTAATTGATTTATTTTTAGCTTATCATCTCATGAGGAGTATTGTGATCCCTTTGGAGAGTTCATAGGCAATTTTTGTTGTTGTCTGTGTTACAGGTTTGCAGGAGCAATGGAAAGATTGCAAGCAGAAAGCGAACTTATTAACAGAGTAAATAGCACTTACCTGGTGCGACACAGGACTAAAGAGTCAGGAGAATATGCAATTAGTATTAAGTAAGTGGGATAAATTGTTCTGTTTTCAGTTATGACTAGATAATTCAATATATGAGACCAATATGGAAAATACCAAAAATAATAAAACATATTTCAGTTTATATAATCGCACACAGCCTTTAAGAGTTAATTTGGGAAAAATGTGTGGGATTTATAGGAAGAAGTAGCAATAGTTTTTCGATGCTGATGTAATAAACAAGTCTTAAAAGTAAAAAGGTATTCTAATGTATTGGGCAAGACTAAGTAAGTGTTTAAAATGTGATGTAATCTTTTTAAGTGATTGTTTCATTGACTTCAGTGGAAATTTGTTGAAAGATTTTGTATCTCAGATATTTCAGTAGAATGCTTGCCTTCACATTGATTATAAAATGAATAGAGAACCAAACAATATGTGGGAATTCCCAATTAGAGTGGTTAGCTAGAACTTTTTTTCAGAATACAGATTGCATCTTCAGCTGTACTGGAATAAATATGTTTTCTTAATTAGATGTCAACTTTGTGTTGACATAGAGATGCATTTTGTCTCAAGAATTTATTTGTATAATGTTACCGGAGCATGCCTTCAGGTACCCATTGATTGTCCCTTATTAAAAGTACATTTATATTCATAAGTTATTCATTGCCCACAGGTACAATAATGAAGTGAAACACATCAAGATTTTAACAAGAGATGGCTTCTTCCACATTGCAGAAAATAGAAAGTTTAAAAATTTAATGGTAAGTATTGATTAGGTTTTTAACAATGTGTGATTTCTGTGTAACTGTTGCTGTTGAAGTGTGTGATACTTTGGTATGTGGAAATGCAGAAGGACGAAAGATTTGAATCACTTCCATACCTGCAAGTAAGGTAATTTTTGATACTTAAGATGTATGCTTTAAGTGATGGCGGCATGTGCTGAAAATTACATATTTAAGGATGGAATGTATCTTTTGCAGTGGTGTAGAAGAGAGGAATTTAAGTCCTACTCATCAACTATCTGTGGCATTTTGTGTGATCCTGAAATGAAAGTTTGATATCTTTGAGTGTGGGTTTTTTTGGTTTTTTTTTTACACATCAATGATCCTCAAAAGTAGCTAGGTGAATGCTCCTTGCCCCCATCCCACCACATAAACAGAATTGCAGAACAGTGATTATTGATATATATGGGTTCAGAGGGAGAAAGGTATGAGTTCGAGCTTTGTTGGAGAGTGCAGAAAAGCTCAGGAGAGCAGGTTTTATATGTCATGGTGAACCAGACTGAGAGCCAAGGAATAGATCTGGAGAGCGAGTCTGTCTAAACTGCTGATAGCTCAAAAATCTGTATTGGAATAGTCATCTGGGGACAGTATCAATTAGTCTAAAATGAAGCAATTGTGTGACTACTTCAGATTTATACTCTGCAGCATCATACTGCTCACTAACAAGCTATAAAGGGATGTCTCACTAACTTTTAGTCCAACTATCAGCACAGTTCTTACAAGTTAAGAATATGACATTACAATTGTCCGGATCAGTGAATTTTCACTGCTATTTCAAAATTACCTTGTACTGGGACGAAATAACTTCTGAACTGTGTTTAGTGTTTTGGACCTTGAGATCTTACTGTTGGTAGCAGCAGAGAAATCATGGCATTTCTCAGATGTGTGGAGGAGGTAGATACTTAGTCTGCTAACATACAGAAGTTACCTGGAAACTGATCAAAATATGAGCACTCTCAGATCTTGACAAAGTACGTGAGCTGGAGTTGTGGTCAGCCAGACAGCCTTATGGCAGTGATGCAGTTTTTTGCACAGATGTAGAACTCATCAGGATCAGAGATACAAGTTCAGCACACAATCACTGGTAAGGCAACAAAAAACAATGTGCATCAGAGAATTAAGAAGATAACATACATTTCCTGTGCTTATACTGGGTGCTCTTAGGCCTCCTTGCTACCAGTTCAGCACTGCTAACATTCAGTTAGGAATAAGTTAGTGGGCATTATAAAGGCTGTCCTTGAGAGTTACATTGACAGATAAGTACTGTTTGCATGTGCTTTGGAACATCTACTTTATTCTGGATAGACATAAGAGGAAAAAGTAATTGAAGGATAACCACTGTAGTCAGAGTAGAACTGGCAGAAGAGACAAAAGCCAGCAGCCATGGAAACCTGAAGTAGCAGTCTGCACTGACAGCATGTTCTGTATTGCTTTGGAATTAACAAAGTATAGAATCATAGAATGACTTAGGTTGATCTTTAAAGATCATCTGGTTCCAACCTACCTGCCATGGGCAGGATTGCCAACCCTGAACCCAGAGTTGAAAAATCATGAATCAACTGAAATATGTTTGCTTAGAATTGTCTGGTAACTTTTAATCTTATTCCGGGCTCTGTGTATGAACTGTATGATATAATCACAACCAGAAGTGATAAAAAGCTAAGAGACAGTGACAGGGCTTGAAAATATCAAAGGAAGAATATGAGCTGTCAGTACTCGGGATGTGTACTGTCTTCTTTAGAACAGAAATTTAAGTAATACATCTTCTTGGTTACATAAACTATTTGAGCCAGTTTAATGAATACAGAGAGAATTGCAGAAATGTTTTGAATTGGCCCAAGGAGTATATATAGTGTTCACTATGAGGAGGAAAACCCAACAGATTTTAATGGCAAAGCGCAGTGTGTTGGTTTTGACAATAAAGTTGTGTATATACTGTAAAAACAAACAAAAAAAGGCATGTGTATCATTAAAATGAAAAATTAGGTTTCATTTTCTAAGTGTGTTCTGTACTTCAGGGCGAGGGTTAAATAACACAGGTAGGTTGCCTAATAAATACTGACTGCTTTTATATTGCTACTTTTTTTTTTTAATGTATGTCACTGTGGGATCATACCAATGACCTTATTTTATGAAGCTGTCATTGCCTGTACACCAAAATCATGATTTCAGTTTTCAAATTTCCAACAACAGTGTTTTCCTTTCTGCAAGGAACTTGTAGATTACTATAAGCACCACTCTCTCAAAGAAGGCTTTCGAAGTCTGGATACTACGCTTCAATTTCCATACAAAGAGTCTGAAAACTCGGTGGGACAAAGGAGTAACAGAGCAGGTGGCAACTGTGAGTATTACAAATTTATGTACTATTTTCTGTCACATATATCAAAAGGGGTTTAGCAAAGATTTTTTTTGTTTTTATTTTGGAAGCTAAGCAGATACAGATCTGTCAGGAGGTTTATAAACATGTCTAGCAAGTTTGTCTTGCTGCCAAACTTAAAATCTCCTTGATATTAAAAAATCTCCTAGGAATGCTAGTGTGAGATTGGATTACAGCCTGGCTAATTTTTCAAATATTTGCATGCATGCAGCTAAAGGGCTAATAAGTATCTGTGATAATTTCTAATCCTTGCAAGGGTATTTAAGTAAATCACTCTTGTAGTGTAGCTGCGTGAACTAGGATCTCAATCGTACCACATGAATTTCTCTGCTATTACATATACTGTATCATAGTGATTTTTATGCTTTGCTTTTAACCTTAGGTATTTTTTCAGTGCCCATGTGCTTCTAAAAGTGAAAGAATTACTGTGTACAATGTAAACAGCAGTTGAAGAGTTTTGAAATTTAGAAGTAATCTGAGTATTTTTAAAATCAAATGGTATATATATATATATTTTAATCCTATTACATCTTAAGTGGAAACTAGCACGATTTCTTTGTAAAAATTACCACGTGGCCCATCTCTGGAAAAGTATGTAACATTTCTGTTAAATAACAAATATTAGATTTGCAGTTCTGCAGACAGTGGCTGATAATAACAGGAAAATAAAAATTAATGAATTTTAACATATGAAGACTCTCATGAAGGACCACAGAGTCCAGTTCAGTCATTATGATGAAGCTGGCGGACTTACTGTTATCTGCTGTGTTTTTGAGTTTCTGCTTCTTTGCTTGTCTCTCTCTGTTCCATAATATTTCAATAGCTTCAGAGACCTTCTTCCTCTCCAAGTTATAATGAAGATAATTTAGAATAAATTATTGTAAGAAACTGCTGTATCTCACTGTTTCATTTGCTCTCTGTCTGAATTCCTGATTATTCTTTTTGTTTCTGTTTTCTTTCACTGCTTCTCAGAAGTTCTGTCTGTGTTATGCTGTGTCTCAATGCATCTATGTTCTTGGTGAATTTGTCCCATCTTTTTCTTCTCATTTTAGCTTGTGACCTCCCTTTGTTTTTCTGTTACTATATCCTGTGCTTTTCATTATTGTTTGCCTCTTCATAGCATCGAGGCTTTAATTGTTCGGACAGCAGGCCTGGCTTAGTTTTCTTTGCTTTTTGTTTTGGTTATTAATGGTTGTAAGCAGAAACGCTTTGTTCTCTTCCCTGTTTTAGACCAGTTGATATATAGCTGTACTGTCCACCAACTTATTACTCTGCAACAGCATTAGCTTAATCACTTCATGCTTCGTGGGATGCAAGAAACATGAATGGGGGATGCTCTCATTTTAGTCAAAGGGGTGAGAAAGTGCATCTGGTGTTACATAGTATACTGGTAGGAACTGACAGTTTTAAGCCAAACTGATGAAAAAAATCTCAATTCTCAGACTTCTTTGAAACCTAATAGATATCCACAAATTTGCTTCTACCTAGATTGACTATGTATGACACAAATTAATAGATGTGACAATTTGCTTTTAAAGTGTCAGAATGCCCCTCTGAGGGTTTTGTTCTTTTTAAAGCAAAATTTCTCTAATTAGCAGACTGTCTGTGAGTCATGCTGCTCAGTATTACATTTTTCCTGTTAATGTTTACCAAATTTATGTCAGAGTATCCATATTGCTAGGGTGAAAGAACCCTGTGGGACTGAAGTTGGAAAGAAGTTTGTACATTTTGTACTGAACTTCTGTTTAAGGAAGGAAACAAATCGGGGCAGCAGTTGTCCTTTTGGTTTCGGTTCATTTCAGCCCTCAGTGTGAACCTTCATTTATTTTACCTCTTCAAACCTAATCTGAATGCAAAACAAACCTGTCCTGGCTGTTGAATGGGAGCCAAACAAATCTGCTGCATTGAAAGAGGGGCAGCTGCCCATTTTTTCAGCTCTATAGTTTTTCAGTGTCATATTCACTACATTTTATCAAGTGTGAGGTTGAAGCTAGTGAGTGCAACAGACTTGAGTGATTTGTAGCAGAATTCAAGTGGATATTGGGTTTCAACTTGATATTTTTCACTATACTATTCATATAACTGTGGCTTTGGATTTTTTAATAAGGATATATTTTGAAAACGCATTTACTTATTATTTGTTCAAAGCAGCTGATTTTTAGCATATATAAATGACAGAATAAGTGGGAAAGTGTTCCTGAAAAACATCAGATAAGCTACTGAAGACTTGGGGAAAGTTGTGTTATTTCTTGCTAACAATCTGAGTCGTTTTGAAGTTGAATGGCAATACCAAGTTAACAGCATGAGAAAGGGTTGTATTCTTTTTTTTGTAATTGTCATGTTTTCATTTACCCACTGAAGGAAAGAAAAAAAACACGTGGCAATTTCAATTTAGTTTTAATTTTTGACATGAATCTTGACAAATCACTTTGTAATATCTTATATTTTCAAGGAATGTACTTATTCTTTCAGCAAGCACTATTTTTTTTCAGAACAAGATCATTTCATGGAGACAGTGAATTTTGCTTCCCACTGTAATTAGGAATTCTCATGGTCTTAAATAAATCACCCACTCTTTTTTGATACTTAATACACACTTTTAATGTGATTGTATGAACTGTTAGACATTTACTTTTCCCAGTGTAGAAATTAATTGACATGACTTTTGGGGAAATGGTACATTTACTCCTAATTTTTCGGTTCCAGGGTTTTTAGACATAGGATGATCAAATTGCGTTTTGCTACAAAGAAAAAATATTAACTCATATACTAGGTTTGAGGAGTGATTGACCATTTAATGAATTATAAGTAAAAATTGAAGATTAGTTTACATTCTCCTGCAGTGTAGTTCTTGGCACTGTATTCCAATCTACTAGTGCTTTGCACAGCCATACTGAGACAGCTGATTTTTTGTAAAACGTAGATTTTAACATACCTAAAATGTGAGGCCAAACATTATCTTGGTTTTTTTCACTTTCAGATTAGAAGTAGATACATTATCAGGCCACTCTACTGCTTGATGAGTTAACTGTTGATAAAGTAAAATAAAACAAGTGTAATCTCAGCTGCTCACACACAAAATAATCTATCCTTTTGTTTTAAGGATAACACCAAATGCTATCTGTAGAAATCCGGTAGGATTTCCTTGTTCACACAGGTTAATTACAAAAATCAAACCTCCAATTATATCAGATGAGGAATTTTCACTCTATTAAGGTATATGAACAGGACAGGAAAGGACTAGTACCTGAAGTGTATTTATTTTTGCATGCTACTTTTGCTTACTATCATTACAATTCTTTAGCTATAAAGGCAGTTAATTATCCCTGAGGAAGGACACACTAATTCATTAAAGTTGCCTTTTTGGTTTCGGTGACATTTGTTCACAGTACTATCACCTGGGGTTGCTGGCTCCTATACTCAGATGCATTCATGCAGTCTCAGATAATCCATTCTGTTTTAGAAGCAGGGAAATGATCATCACTGTGAAGGAACAGAAGGCAGTTCTTAGTGTGCAAGAGTCTATTATTTTTGTATTACTTTAGTACTGACTCCTGCATTATATATGTGTGAATACTGTACCACCTGTGTTAATTTTATTTATGCTGGCTGTTTCACTGTCATAAATGCATTTATTCTCATGCAGGTAAGAAGCATAAAACCATATCATTACTTCTACCATGGGTTGTGTTTATTCTTTGCATAAAATAATTCTTCGTTCCTGCAAACAACCATTTTGAAGCCAAATGATTGTATTTCTTCTGCAGTCACAAGAATAAATTCAGAGAAACAGCTTAATGTGATGAGGATAAGCTGGCTACATTTTTAAGAAACGGTATTGTTTAATAACTGTAGGTATTATTGGCTATTATTTAGAGGCTAGAATATTATTTATATAAATGAGAATGGACTTTAGCTTTCCAAGTGTACAAAAGGGAGCAATTGTCTAAACTTAATTAGATTTTATATGGATGTAAAGATCAAAATATGCTTATTCCTTCTTTCAAAGAGTGACAAATTATGAGAATATGACAACAAAATGTAGTTCCGCTTAAAACCACTTTAGAGCATTTTATCTAATTTTGCATTTAAAAATGCAGTGACAGATTATCCTAAGTTAGTTGGTAGGAGAGCAAATGCATCTGTAGTCTTTCACCTGAATTAAAGGAATCCCCTGTTACAGGGATTAGGATGGTGTGCAGGTTCTGCCTAGTTGAAATTTACACTTTTTCTTTTCATGCTTTAGGATTTTCTCGAGTCAGGGATAACTGCGAAGATAAGAAATACTGTTTGTTCCTTAGACAGTGTAGTTTGACTGTGGAATTCCTATTGATGTTAATGATTGTCAGGGTGAAATGCATACTTTTCCCTTTTCATATTAATGAGATCCCATTTCAACAGGTATTTAGACTGTATTCCTAATTGAGGTCATGTGACTATAGTCTTACTGAGTTAGAGAGGAATTTTTATGTATGCATGAGTTCCTGCTTTTTATTGTTATTGAGATGCATAAAATTAAAAAGAAAAAATAATCCTGCTACATCTGAAAATATTTGCAAGTCTGCAGTTTTAATTTGCTTCTCTTATTCTTTGAAAAATGCAATTGTTAAAAATTAAATCATAGGTTAAGATTTTCTAGTTATTACAGTCAATTTCCTTCCAGACATCCTTAGTAGGGAAAATTAGTTTCCTTATTATCAATGAATAATATAGTTAAAAAACTATTATTTAAATCTTATGCCAATATTTCAATGTACTTTTGCTTTTCTCTTTTTCTCTTTCTTTCTCTAAGCCCCCTCTTTGTTCTGTGGGTTTTCTTTTCTAACTCCTCCAGACTTCAGCTTTGTTCCCCCTTCCTCCACTCCTTTCTGGTCAGGTACTGCTTTACTGCTTTTATATTCTAAATTTGTTTCTGTTTGTTTCTGTGTGTCAAGTGAGGGAATGGACGAATGTCATGCTTCAGTTCTTCACCAAGTCCAAAAAAGGAGTTTCTACATGTTATTCCTGATGTGTAACTAGTATCAATCTCTTAAACTTCTTAAAAAGTATATATTTAAAATAAAGAAATTTGAGTGGCTGTTACAAAGCTCGTCAGTTGCACCAGATTCAATTGGTGATCAATTGACCATTAATTTGCTGTGTGGCTGTGATATCTGTGTATTTCAATGTCCTTGTTCAAATACACAAATCAAAATATTCAGTGTTGGCAGATAAACCATATATTCGTCCCATCCCTGCAGCAAACTGTACTGCAGAAACGTCTTAGAATACAGTAGTAGCTTTGTAGAAAACATTGTGGTTTTTTTTAAGTTCTGCATCAGTGTAGTCAATTAATTTTTACCCATCTTTTTCCAAATATTCTCTTTATTCTCATTTAAAGTTCTCTGGCTTTAATAAATGCAGATATTTAAAATTAAGTTTGGATAAAATGCTTATAGTAGTAGTCGTGTTAGTCTCACTTAGCATACCAGTGTGACTGTGACGTGTTCTGGTCCATCAGGCGTAGTTTTCAAAGTGAAACGTACACCTGGATAATTTGTAAGGGATTTTGCTACTTGCCTTTGAGGAACTTAAAGAAGTCCTGCTAGTAACATGTTGCTTCATCTCCCTGTACATAGGAAGGAGGACTTGTAGGTTGTGCAAATCAGGACTGAGGCTGGCACTTTCCTGGGGAAAGGGAGGTACCTAACATGCATGAATTGAGATGTAGTCATATTCAGGATCTGTCTAGAAGATATGAGTAGGCAATATGTTTTTTTTTTTTTTTTTTTTTTTCTAACAGAGGTAGTGTAGTTTCTTAGAGCTCTGGGATGTATCCTTAAGGCTTTCCATAGCTCCTAGAAGAGAGCCCTGCAGTCTGGAGCTGAAGTATCACAATGTGCTGAGACTGCCTCCAGTGAGACCTCCCTTGATTCATACTGGGATCTTCAATCACAGTGTTCTTTGCTACTCTTAGAATATTTTGGTGCTCAGTAGTTTTGAGTTAATTTCTTCCATTCTTATCTCCTTATATGTGAATATTTTAGAGGGCATATACTAAATCCTTTTCAGTATTCATAGTATTGATAGAAAATCTAAGCTTTAAGGCACTCTTTTGGTTAACATTTATTTATGTGAAAGGACACATCTGTTCTGACCTAGCTGTTTACAGTGTGGTCATGACATTCAGCTGGAATATCTGAAGTTCCTGATTCTGATTTTCATCAGTAAAGACAAAGGCAATAAGTTTTCATACTCTATTGTAGGTGAATATTGTGAGCATGACATTCACCTTTAGAGTGAGGATAAAATATGATCTTTTTTGTGTTTGGTTGCATGATACTTACTCTTAAAGGCATTTTACTGAAACTGGTGTCTGTGTTCTATGGTGTGGAGGAAGTTGTGAAGTGGGCTACAGTGACAGAACAATCAAGACTGGTGGTTTCTTTGAATCTATCCTACCTTCCTGTATATTCCCTCATATGCTTTCAACAAATGATAATTATACACTTTTTTTCCCTATGGAAAAACTGCTGTATTGGAAAAATTTAACTAAAGTAATAATTCAGTCTTGCATATCACAATGTGTTGTGTAAGTAATTTTTTTTTATACAAGTATAAAATAATAAAGGAAAATGCTGAGAGGTAATTCTTAAGTTTGTCTATCTGTTTGAATGGTATTTCATATTCTGATAAAACATATAAAGTATTGTAGCCTTAGTAATAACATCTTTTCAAAATACACAGACAATTTGCATACATTAAATGAACAAATACTTATTTCATAATATTACAGATATTTTTTCAAAACAGATCTTCAGAAGTAGCTTACTTCTGGTAATACGTGGAAGCTGATAACACATAAAAAGAACTAAGCCAGCTGTTGAGCACTACCAGAGATGCTGCACATGCTTGTGTGATAGAATGAAGTTAAACAGTAAATTGCTTTAAGGAGTATGGCAACTAATATGCAAGAGCAACCTATAGGGGGGTGTAGTTGCTGGATTACTAGGGAGGCCATACCATGAGGAGCAAGAAACAACTGCTCACAGCTTTTATGATAATACATTGATCCTTGTAGAATTTAAGCACAGGCAGAAATGTGAGCTAGACTAGTTTACTGTAATCCCACAGAGCCTTTTCAGTTTCCATCTCAGTTACTTCAACATTGGACCAAGATATGCTGCAAATGAATTTCAATACTGTCGAACTCGGTGTGAGAATTTTTTTCATTATACTCTAGTGTGAAGTGAAGCTGACTACAGTTCCCTGTCTTCTCTTCCAGTTTCCAGAAGGGAAGACTAAAATAAGGAAAACTATATTTTTCTCATTCAAACATGTGCCTTTAATTCACTTAGGTCAGATTTTGGACTGTATTTCCTATTCACCCTTGCAGTATATCCCTTTTAACATATAAGGTACTTTTTTTATTGCTGTTTCCTTGATAGCCTTTTTTTTTTTTTTTTTTGCCATTTTTTCCTCCAATTTCTCGGTCATGTTCTCCTCTAGGGCACTTCCTTTCCATTAATCTCTGCTGCTAGTTCCATTCTCTCTCCTTCCTTATTCTCCCTGTAGCCGTTAGGTTTGTCTGCTTCACACAGTGTTTCTTTTCTCTCTGCTCTGTGCAGATGTCCTTTCCCCATTCTGTCTTTCCTCAAGATTCATTTACTTAAGAACAACTTGGATTGAGACTTGAGGGCTGGCAGTCTTTACACAAGATGTTTTTGCAACTGTCTCCAGAAAATAGGGTTAATTTTTTTTTTCCAAATAAGCACCAGATAGTTTTCCTGTATTCACTGATTCATCTAGCTTACTTTTTTATATTTTCCACCATAAATATATTTTATTTGAAATTATAGGTGTTGAGTTTGAAATTAGTCTAGGATCTACTACTTTTTGGAGATTTATGCTTTATGATTTTTCTTGCTTCGATGTACTTTTCCTCATTGGCTTCACAACTTGAAAAAGAATTAAAAGTCCTGCTCCTTTTTTCTCACATCTGTCCTTCTTTTTCTGTCATAATTTTCCCTCAGTGTTTTCTCCCTGATTCTACCATGTGTTGTTTCCCTTCCTAATTCACTCCTTTCGTTTTCCCCGATTCATTCATCTTTGCCTCATATTGTCATCTTTCTTCCCCGTTTGCCTCCTTTTTAGAATGTGTAGTGATATCACGCTTCTCAGAGTCACTCCTTGTGTTGCTTCCCCTCATCTGCCTGTAACACTACACATTTATAAATGGTTACTGACTCGACAATCAATAACTGCTTTATTTATTTATTTATTTATTCCAAAATGATTCCTGCCCATGCTGTGCTTTTTTCCTGCAGAATTGATTACTGAAATCTTGATAAGGTATAGGACATAATATTCATATCAGAGTCTAAACAAGTAGTGACTATAGATGACTTGCTTATAGGGGAAAAAGTAATATACGGCCTAGATTTTTACAACATATTCATATTGTAAACACAAGTGATAACTTGAGATGCTATTTCTTTTTTTTATTGCATCTTGTATATTTTGTATCAAGCATCTGATAAACATATTCCAAATATGCAGTCTGAAGTGTTGGACTAAATTTTAACAATATGGTTTTAAAGAAGGGTATAATCTATTCCTAGAACAGTCTTCAAGCATTTTGTATTTCAAGATGTATTTAATTATAATTTAAATACATTTGTTGTTATAGAGGCATTAGGATAAATCCTAAATATAAGCAGGTATGAAACTCAAGATTTTCTAGCTCATAATACCATGTTTCGTGTTTCTGATTTAAAAGGAAGGCAATTTGCTATGAAGATTTAGTATTACTTTGTCAAAAGCTTTGCAAAAACTGGAATCTAAGTGGTGTTTCTGCGGTGAGAAAAGGGGATTTTATTTGCAGTCTATGAAGTTATCCCTCATGACCATATGATGAATTATTTTCAGAAAGAAACTGGCTTGTGCTTATAAATAAATTCTACCAAAAAAGATTTACATTGGAAAACAATTGCAAAAGAAAATAGCATGTATTTAAAACAAACAAAAATAGTGAAGTAAAGATTTGGGGGAGGGGAAGTTGTTTATCAGATGAGACTTTTCCTACTTTTCTTATTTTAAAATACTTTGTAACTCTTTTTGTGCCTGAAAATATCTGTACTTGAAATTGGCAAAATTCTTACTGATGTAAGTTGCATCTTTTAGGTAGTAATTTCACTGAAATCCAGGAAAAAATTAGCAGGCATTTTTTCCATTGTTGAAAGAGGAAAGAAAGCTTCATGAGTGGTTTTACGGAGTAAAGTCCTGAAACGAGTGATACTACATTGACCAGTGCTTGTTCAAATTGTTAACAAATGCTCTACACAAATTTGCTGTAGAAGCTTTAATTTTTTGCTCATACTGAAATTAGCTTCCAACTTTATGTGGGTTAATATTTAACCTAGGAGTTGTTTCTGGAAAGAACAGTACCTTATTCTGTTTGTTTTGCTTCATTTGGAGTGTAAACACAAATCAACTGTGAATGCTAATAATCCTTTTGGATAGAAACTACTGATCTGTAAAATATGTTGATGCATGTAACTGGAAGCAAGTTTTATTATGAAGCACAAAAAATACAGTAGTTTAATTGTATTTAGTGATTTGTTGAGTGAAGGTTAGTTTCTTCATAGTTAGTCTAATTTGATAATTTTTTTCAAAAAATCAGAACTACAATGATTAACATCTCTTCAACTTTTCACTATTGACCTACAATTAAACTTATGAAATCTTATGTACGAAGCCTTTCACATTTGTGTAAAGTTGATGCCAGTGTATGTTGTCATGAAATTGTCATATTTTACAGTAATACTATGTATCTTTATTTCCTGTTGATTAACTAACTCTAATATCAAATTCTGTTTCATTTCAGTGTTAAGTCCAAAGGTGATAGGCATTGCCATCGCAAGGTATGACTTCTGTGCAAGAGACATGAGAGAACTGTCCTTATTGAAAGGCGACGTTGTTAAAATTTATACAAAGATGAGTGCAAACGGCTGGTGGAGAGGTGAAGTAAATGGAAGGGTATGTTTTTTTTCCTTCTCTCATTAAGAATAACTTTGTAAAAAACAAAAACGAGAAACAGCTATAACAGAAAAACTGGAAATAAAGTATTCCTACAAAGAGCCTTCTTTGTATACTTAAATTCACAAAATACAACATGTATTGTACTCTTGTCAGGTAGCTTTTCTCAGCACCAGGATTAATTGGGCTTTTTTTGTTTGTTTGTTTTTGTTTTGTTTTGTTTTTTCTTTACTTCAGTGGAGCCTGCTAGGCTGTATACTTAGACAAGATTATATGGGTGGAAAATACCCTGGATTAATAGCAGAGCTATAGTTCACTTTCTTGAACATGTAGATTTGGGGTGGGATCAGAACCTCAGGATCTGGTTGAGTTCCTGATGCTGGAAATTTGGTTTGCAAATTGGTACAGAATATTTTCCACCTCTCTGCCAGACTACAGTGCTGTGAAACAAGCCATCTTTTTCTTGGGAGCCTTCTGCTTTTGATCTCTAAAAAATAACTGTGGTTGAGATTAAGTGCCATGTGCATTTATGCCACTTCATCATTTAGCAGTGATTTTTACAGTCACTTCATACTGTACTCTGTGACTTGGATGGTACTGGAATCTTGGAAATATTAGTTCTGAGCTGTGAAGGCTGTACCGTTTCAATCTTATTGTATGACTCCTTGATGCAGATTAATCTGGAGTACTTGCTGCTTCTGTTTCCATGTTTTAAGGGCTGAGATGCAGGGTCAAAGAGAGTCTTTTTTTCTCCTGTTCTGTGAAAAATGAAAGTGAATTGGGTGGAAACTGGAAATGAGAGTTGGAAGTCTGGTTGAAGTAGATGAGGGAGGATATATCCAGATTTAGTGCCTAATCCAATGCGAATAACTTATTATGGCAGATGAGATGGGAAAAAAAGAGTCAGAAGAAATAGTGATCATCCTGTATCCTTTACATGTTGAAGAAAATTTAACATCTTATTCCATTGTAGTTACATACTTCCTGAAGAAGTATGTTACAAACTATTCTTTCTGGTAGTTTTCACTGCCTGGAGTTGAGATAATAAAATCACTACTGTTTATGCACTAACTTCTTCCAGTCATGCTTGAGGTTTGGGTTTGAGGTCTTTCATCAGTGTTAAATTGACTTAAATTGACTAAGGCATAAATGAAAAAATTACGTGAATAGATAAGACAGTAATAAATATGACATTGCTTCCCTATGTGTCTACTACAGTTGTTATTTGACACATCATTAATTTCAGAATGGAAATAGTGGTATAAATTCTGAAATATAAAACACTGGTCTCTGACTTCCTGTTCATTTAAAAATTCCCTTCATTTAAAAGTCCAATTGTCAACAATGAGATTTAACTTCAGTGGAATCAGTCACTTTTAACTTTGAAAGAGGATTTTCTGGACATGGCTGAAGCCTGTGAAACATTTAACATTCGAAAGACAGCAGCATCTTGTGTTTAAAAACTACCGGGGCAAAAAAATAATAAATAATAATTTAAAAAAACCCCAAAAACCAAAAAACTGCTCCAGCCTTTTTTTCTCAATGCATAGGCATCCAATTTGAGTAAAAGTTCCTTTTGTTTTATTTTTTTTAAATTTTTATTTAAAAGTTGGGGATTTACTCTCTAAATCATTGTCTGTAACTTACTGTATTTATTTACTTACTTTTAAAGTTATTAATTTAACCAGGGCACACTAGACAAGTTCATCTTTTTAATAGCAGTCTTGGTTATTAAAGAGACTCATTCTTGTTTTCATCTATTTTGGCCATTTAAAAATATATTATGTTCTGTTTGTTTTTTTTTCTTCCTTTTTAGGTGGGCTGGTTTCCATCTACTTATGTTGAAGAAGATGAATGAATTAAAAACTTTTCTCTGCTGACCAGCAATTTCAGGGATTGTAGAATTTAATAACTTCAAGAATTAATGGTCTCGTTAAGTACTTAGGCAGCAGCATTTTGTATGTCTGAACCTTCTAGTCTTAATGTTGGGATTTGTAAAGAAGTTTGTGCTAACAGATTATTACCTTGCCCAAAGCTGTGCAAGAAACAGCCTGCCACTTTGCTGTCACTGGGGATCAGTACAAAGTCTGGCACTCACCTTCCCAGAAGATTTTAGGAAAACAAATTTCTTTATTCTTTAGTACACCATGAATAGTAGCTATGGCTGAATGTTTAATAAATCTGTTTTTTTTCTAGCTAACACCTGTGATGGTACGAGGAGATGAAGGCTTATTATTCCTTATCACTGTATGCAGAAAACGTAGTTCAGTCATTCAGGTGGGCATAAAGTGTAGTCAATAGACTTCTCAAAACATCAAACTACCTTACTTATCATCTTGTAAACAGTTTTATGCTAAAAAAAAATCATTCTGAAGTAAACATAAATGTAGTAAACATGAGTAGCACTCATGCATACGTAATTAGTTAACTGAGTTCTTTGAGGTTCTGCCTAAGTCTTCTAACAATTTGTTTAAAGAAAGCATTTCTAAATAGTTCGGTGATGTGATGTTGCTTGAAAAATCATCTGCAAAGTGGGATTCTGGGTTCTGTCTTTGTCTTTTCAGCTTTATTAATTTAGCAACTGATCATAGAAGTGAAACCTGAGGGTAATTATGGCAAGATCCATTTTAAAATTTCAAACATTAGCATTGAATAAATATTGTAATGCTATTGTCTAGCAGGATATGCTGAAGCAGGATGATTTCACTTCTTGAGAACAAAATTGTATATCTTAATCTCTTGGATGATTTATATGAACTTTTTGATGCTTCCAACTATAAGCTGTTTTTCATTGTTAGACAGGAACTTCTATTCCTACCTAGGTTGCCTTTTGTGCTCTCAGATGTTAATGCAGAAGGAACTTGCAGAGTTCTGCATGCCAGTACTGGGATGTTAATGGCAAGGCAGTGAGTGATCTTGTTGCAGTATTATGAATTTCCTCAAGTAGTAGTGGAAAGAGTTTAGTTGGCTTGAAAGATCAGACCTCAGAGTTGCATCTGCCCCTTGAGTGAGGCAGTTTTTTAAGATATTTGTGGAGTGCGAGAAGTTTTTTTTAAGTTAAAAGAAATGCAGGTGATGCCTTCAAATTTACACTTCGTAATATTTAGATAATTTCTAACTCATCTTAAAAATTTCAGAGAAAGTAAAGCTCCTAAATGCATTTTCTTCCAAGGTAACATTGTCTATTCAAGAAAGTTAATTCATTGTATTCCATGGCCTTTGCATTTCCTAGTCCCCTTTTCATGCAAACATCTTACAGGTATTGTGCACAGAGATACTGCATGATGTAACACTGCAATTTTTTCTCCCCCTACAAGTAGTATAATATCCACTGTCCATCTACAGAGGACAATCTGTGGTAGTGCCTATTTTAGATTTTTTAGCTACCCCAGTGTTCTTTGCTTCTTCCTGGCCTCCTGGCCATCGTGAAGAACAACACAAATGATCCCAGTAATTCCCCTCCTCTCTGCAACCATCCTATCTGTCTGTTATACCTAGCATGTGCTGTTACGTGACTAGGTAAAAGTGAGGATCTCCTAATTCTAAATCCTCCAGTTGTCAGATTCAGCCCTGCAGATGGAACTCTGCTGTTGCTCTTAACTTTCCAAGGATTTACCTCAAAATTATGTAAACTGTGATTATGTTAAGTACATTGCTTGATGGAACAATTCAGAGTGTTTGTAAATATGTACATTATGCATAAAAGATTTTGTAAATGACCTGTACAGCAGTGTAGACTGGGATATACTGTCTTTGCTCATGTTTTGCCATGCAGTTTTATTGTCTATTGTGAGCCTGATCCTATATTCCGTAAGTACGTGAAGTTGATTTGCAGTTTTGCCCTCTTGAGGGGTAGAGAAATGGGCTATAGGCCCTGTTTAGTGCTTTGCTGTCATACAGTTCTGAGAAGAAGCAGTTTAATTCAGTGAGTTAAGAAATGTGTCAGTCATTTTGGACAGCTTGGATTTAGAATCATTTTGAGTACTCTCTCCATCCTAAAATTGCTGTAAAGCCTTTAAGCAACTCCTGAATCCAGTAATCAGCCTTTGAGAAGTATGAAAGCCATAGATAAATTTACTTATGTGGCATAAATCTACATGTTATTGTCTGTGTTTAATGCCCTGTATTAATTGAGTTAATGCTGCATCTTAAGCTATATTTTCAGTACCAAAGACTTCTAGATATTCTGGAGTGTTTCTTTCATGTGCTTCTTCTGCTTGTATGAAGGTTTTGTTGTCATCTAATGCTGGTGTTACAGTACTTTAATTTGTAATATTTTGTAAATATGTTAAATATAATAAACTGGTCATTTTGTTTTTTGAGTATGTGTCAAAATGTGTAGCTGACTTATATGAAGGTTTTGCTCCATTTGCCTCACAGTCTTTTTACTGTGAGCAGAAGTTGATAATGTTCTGTTTTGGTTTCCCAGATCTGTATAATCTTTGTTTTGCTGTGAGACTGAGCTGTCAATGCAAATGGGTTGTTGTAGGTTTCTGAGAGCTTTTTATAGCTGGAATAATTTGTTTTCTGCCACATCCAGACAAGTAGTGTTTTTTGTTCCTCTTTTAGCTATAGAGCAAATTGTGGAATAAGTAATTTACTGTTGATTTTTTTATCTGTTCAAGATGATAAAACTTGTAGTTTTTGACTGAAGAACAAAACAAAATGGATCTGTGAAGTTTCCTTTTATGTATCATGTTTTTTAGGAATGTACTTCCTCTTCCACCTCTTTATTTTTTTCCCCACCTTTGCTGTATATAAATTAATATAGAAATTCACGTTGAATTCACAGAATCACAGAATTGTAGGCATTGGAAGGGACCTCTAGAGATTATTGAGTCCAACTCCCCTGCCAAAGCAGCTCCCTAGCCCAGGTTGCACAGGTAGGCGTCCAGGTGTGTCTTGAAGATCTCCAGAGAAAGAGGCTCCACCACCTCTCTGTGCAGCCTGTGCTGGTGCTCCATAATTGCACTGTGAAGAAGTTCCCATGCCCATTTTTGCAGAGCCTTCCTATGCTCAAATGTTGAAAATATAGTCTGTGTTTAATTTCATGGTCTACTTGATAATCTTTTAACAGCGTAATCCATTCATGCAATTTTTACAATACAAAAATTATTATGTTTACAAAAGTATTTCAGGACAGGTGAATTAATTCAGTGAGGTCAATGATGATACAATTGCATTGTTGCTTCATTGTGCTACTTCTATTTTTCAGTAGTAAAGCTTTTCTTATGGAACTACCTTTCTAAAAGATAATTATTGAAATTAATGAGGCATTTACACATCTCTACAGATGTAAGGCATAATTTTTCTGTCAGCCATGAACATGCCACAGAGCTGAGTCACGCCTAGTGTAAGATGCAAAAACGTTTCTCAATTAAATTCTCTTGTTAACAGTATCGCAGTCTCAGTCACAGATGTTCTCCTTCCCCTATGTGAGAAGAGATATGCATCCTCTGATGGGTTAGAACTGTAATTAGGGCATAAGAACTACTTATGACGGGGTACTGGATGAATTTTTCAGTTGTGAGGATTGGAGACCAAAATAAATAAATAAATAGAAAACCTCGAACGATGAAAATTATGGCAACCAGAATACATTTCTCCTCTTCCTCACATGGCAACTCTAGATGCTCTGTGAAGGAGAAGATAAGGTTCGATATTATCAGTTTTAGTTGCTCATAGAATTAAGAGAAGTGCCATATTTAATAAAAAACAAACAAACAAGAAAGTTTTATTCAGTTGACTTTGGTGTTCAATGCAAAAATGTTTCTAATTCACAATCAATATTTTGATCTATTTTGAAAAGAAGTTGCAAATACTGGTATAGTTTTGGCATTAATGTTGTCATGCAGACCAGTTTAACTATACTAACACTGAAGTAGAATCATAGAACATCTGGAATGGGAAGAGACCCCACTTGTGGATCATCAAGGCTATCTCCTGCCTCTGGTACAAACCGGGCTGCAGAGATCCTCACATGACTGTTTTACCTGAAATTCTATTTCTTCTGTTCACAGAGCACTGCTTCCTCCACTTGAGCAAAAGAAGAAACACTGCAAGCTGATTTGTAGTGCAGTATTCAGTGGCTCTACTTTCATCTGTAATATGGTAGTGATCATCGTGAAACATGAAAAACATCATCAGCCAGGTCATACCAGTTGTGCTGATAGACAGGTGTTCAGGGTTAACCCCAGTAGGGTAAGCACCACACAGCTCACTTTCTTTACAGTGGGACAGGGGAAGAATGAAAATGTGAACTCGTATTGAGATAAAAAATAGTTTAATGAGGAAAAAAGAAGTGGTGGAAGAAAAAAAGTGACACAAAGGCAGTCGCTTACAGACTTTCAGCAGCAGACTGATATCCAGCCAGTTCCCAAGCAGAAGATAGCTGACCTCCCCAAAACTTCCTCCCTTCCATTTTCTTGCTGAACACTCTACAGCAGGGAATTTCTTTGGTTAATTCTGGTCACCTGCTTGGTTGTGTCCCCTCCCACCCTTTTGTGAACCCCTGATTTATTCAATGGGTGCAGGGTGAGAAGCAGAGGTCTTGATGCTGTGAGAACACTGTTGAGCAGTGGTTAAGATACTTTTATTGACTCTTTTGTTTACAGATCCAAAAACAGCATCCTATGAGCTGGTATGAAAAAAAGTGAACTCCGTGTCAGCCAGACCCAGCATAGCAGGTATAAAAGTAAAATAATGAGTAAATCAGGAGATACTAGGTGTACATGGAATCCATGGCACTTTAGCAAGCTACATAAGTATCTGTTTTCAACAAATTCAGTAAGGGTCATTCCTGTTGCACAATGTTGAATCTTTATACCTGTGCATTTCAGAGGAGGAAAGAAGTTAATATGTTACCTAGCCTTTCTTGAAATGAGTCATGGAACTTTAGCTTTTTACCTGGTTAGGGAGGGGTAGTTTGGAGTAATTTTGACATTATAAAGCTATGGGGTAAGATATTAATGGTATGTAATTTTTCACAGTGGAAGTGTATGATGCATTTATAATTAATAATAGAAGAATAGAAAGAATTAAGCATCAGAAATTGACTGCAGAATGGTGATTCATCATTGCATTATCTTAGTAACTTGCTTCTCAAGAACAAAGAGCAATTTCTTTTCATAGCAAATGAGATTTTAGATACTAATTTAGTTTTTTAATTCCTGATCTGCAGTAGTTTATTCTGTCCATTCGTTGTAAAGATCTCTGCTGCTATACATGGCTGTGAAGTTAGATTTTATTTAATGACACACCTGTAATATCTGAGCTACTGGTGACTTCTCCTGTGTTACAATTTTTTTTACTTGCCAATGTGCTTTTTAAAAATTTGCAGTTAATTTTAGAATGTTTCAATATTACCTTAAGTAAACATAGAGTTACAAGAAATGGTAAGTTTGGAGGTGGCTGTTGATCAAGGGGCATAAGGCTGTTTTGTTTCTTTAACTGTTTTTTTTTTTTTGTAATATTAAAACATATGGCTCTAGGAAAAACAGAGAAGATCAGAGGAAAAGAAATAAATTGTAGATACCATACTATGTATGTTAGGAAGAGCCTGTTGTACGATACATTCTTATAAGCAATTGCTCAAAATATTAAATGTTTTGACGATAGCATTGGATTGAAAAAAAAAAATCTTCATTAATTTTGTACTGGAAAACTGCTAATGCAATAGAGAGATCAAGCACACTTGGTTTTGGTCCCAGTCCTACTAGAGAACTCTATAAATTTCTCTTCAATTAGTCTTATTTTTTCCCCAAAGCAATTAAAAGTCTCGTCAAGGAAATGCAGTATTGTTCCTAGGATTCTAATTCTTTCTTGTGCGTAAGCCTAGTGGAAATATGTATAATTGAAGGAACCTTTTCCTCAGTAGTTTTACAATTGGGCTGGTAGCTTGTCAGCTGCTTGTAATGAGACAAGAGGCCTCCACCCCACTGAGCTGCTAGGTGATGTGCAAGCAGCTTTCTTACCTGTTCTCCCAAATATTTCTTTTTTTTTTTTTCCTTTTTTTTAAATAGACTTCTGATGGTAGTAAAGAAGGTATAGGAAACTTTTATTTTAATATGAGAGAGGGGAATGCTTACTTAGAGGAGTTGGGAGGCCAATTTAATTCTTTTGGTTTGGCATATCTGAATATAGCTTTGTTAAACTTGGAGTGCCTTGTGTTTGTGGTGGATGAAAGGTTATGCTGCCTGGAACTGTGTGTGCCACCAAACACTTGATGCCACCAAACACTTGAATGTACTGCTGTTCTGCATTCTAATATAGGGGTTTTGATTAATATTTTCAGGACTAATTCTACTAGAAAGCACAATAGCAGGTTTTCTGTTCTTATTTTATTTTGAAGTGTTCTATTGCTCTTATAATTGTATGGCATATCCAATTGGATCAGACAGAGAGGAGCTACAATATTAAAATGCTCATTGCTCTTGGAATCAGTATAGCATCAAGATATTTTCTAGATAGTGAGCTTTGGAGAAATCAAACCCCAGGATTCTAAAGAAGATCTAGTTAAATGTTTTCAGTCTTTGCAACTTTCATTCATGCTTTCAGTGAATGTACTCTTTTTTCTATGTTGTTCTGAACATGGGAATTCAGACTTAGTCTTCCTGCCACTAGAGTTTGATTACAACTCCTCAGACTTATACAATACTTAAAAAAACCAAACCAAAACAAAAAAACCCAACAACAACAACAACAAAAAACCCAACCAATTAGGAAAAAACAAAACCAAATAGCACCTACAAAAGTGACAAATGTGCAAAGTCCTTTTTATATAGTATCTTCAGCGGCATGCCAGTAAACACGCATACAGGTACCCAAAAGATTTACATTGAAAATATTAGCAATCATGTTCTCTCTTTTCCTCCTACTGCAAAATGCTGTAGGGCATTAGGAAGTAAAACACCATTGCTTTCTTGTTTGACTCCTTGTAGATTAATAACAGTGTCAGTTGTTGGTGGAGCATCTGTTCTCTGTTTTTAAATATGTTTGCTCAGTTACAATGGTTTATCTCCTAAATGCAGCTGATTTGAGTACCAATTTTTGGATTATTATAAATATTTTTAAGTTATCAGTGAAATAAATCAAGAAGCACGGAAATGAACTACAGCCCAAATAATATGCATCTAGTCAATGAGACTAATAAAGCTAGGTGTTTCCTCTTTTGGCTCTCTGTTACTAATGCACTCTGAAGAGCAAGAGCCTTTACTTGAATGTCACTCTTAATTGCTATAAGGATTCAGCAAACTATTTATTAGAGAAGTATTACTAAGTAATATTAGAACAAGTTCTATGTGTCTGCATGAAGTGACAATGTTTATTTGTGACGTAAGAGAATGTGCATGTAAAGTATCTGGCACATGATGTGGTAGTGTTCAAACTTCGTTGTGTCATTGCAGTGCGGCCTGATTCCATTCACAAAATCCATAACCTGTTCTCTTGGCTGATAATTGGAGCATATACAATGCCTACTGTGTAAAGAACCACGCAGTGGCTCTATCTCTTGATTGGTGGTTGCTTATATTGGAGCACGTGTTGAATCTTTGTGTGCCTCTATTCTGCAAAATGTCAAGATTTGGTTTTCTGATTAATTAATTAATGATTAATTAACTTAGAATTTAAAAATTAAATTTATAGAAACTATGAAAAAAACTATATGAAAAATATCTTGGCAATGATTACAATTGTATCTGTATGATAAGATCGTCTTACGTAGTATGCATTTGGATATGCATACAGAATAGCCATTTCTTTGTGTTCCGTGTAATTAAACACCATTTGGAACCTTGCTTCCTTTTAAGAGGGGATTGGGGGAAAAATAATTTATTTTCTTGATGTAGCTGATAAACTTACAGAGTGTATGGAATTTTCAGTTATTTAAGATCAAGAACCATTTTCATTTCCAGAAATTAAGCTTTCTGGTAGATATTTAGTAAAAAAAAATAATTTCTGGCTTTCTTCTCAGCTTCCTATCTCTTTCTTTTCTCTAAACACATGAATGCAGGAGTGCTCCATTCAATCTTGTTTCTGTAAGCAATACCCAGAAAGATGTTTTTTTTTGCCAGCTTGTATTAAGTTATCACAAGGAGTAGCTTGCCCTGGGCAGTAGTTTCTTATTATACTCACCAGTGCAAGAAGCACTTAACTGCTTTTTTCATATAGACACTGTGAAAAAATGCTTAGTAGAGC
Source organism: Cyrtonyx montezumae (assembly GCF_038088225.1). Taxonomy (NCBI): domain Eukaryota; kingdom Metazoa; phylum Chordata; class Aves; order Galliformes; family Odontophoridae; genus Cyrtonyx; species Cyrtonyx montezumae. Next base: position 19,310,411 of record NW_027071825.1, on the reverse strand, counting down.
ATTAACTTCAACTTGTTGAAGTATACATATTAAAGCAGCTAGGACACTTTCCAGCATAGTAACACAGTGTGTGGTATGTGTGTATATAGATATATTTATAATTCTAAAAACCTTATAGAATACAAGTTATGTCAAATTCACTGACACAACACAAACTTAATCATATACAATCAAAATTCTTGGCTTTTGTGAAAAATAGCGTTTCATGCAGATAGTTTGTTTTGGTTTTTTTTTTCCCATTTATTTCTTTGGTAATGATGTACTCTGTTGAATATATAGAAACCAAAATGATCATCATATCACCTATTCAGTAGTTGTATTTTCTTATGAAAAAGTTTGGTTTCTTGTTTGGGGGAATTTTACTAAAGGGAAGCTGAACACTCATTGTAACAACGTTCTGTTGAGTAATGGAACTTTCCAGAGATTTTTAAAATCATTTCAAAATACTTTGTATGGTTCTGCTTAGGTTCTCTTGTGCCTGAGATCATGGTAGCTTGTTAGGAGGAAGGGGAAAACCCCAAACTGAGATATCTTTACTTCCAAGATCAGAACTTACTATTATGTTTTGTATTATTTTTGCTTCAGGCAGATCGTGGTGAATATAGAATATAGCGAATGTAGCCAACATCCTCAGAAACAGTTCAAGCTTGACCAGAACTGAAAAGTTTTGTTTTACCATGGACTTTTGTGAAAAGGACATGGACAAGTGCGGACTAGAGACATATGCATCAGTTAAGATGAGTGTTCTTGAGCTATTGAGCTGCATGAGTTTTATCAGAGGTAGTGCCTGAGGACGTGTATTAAAGTCATAGTTCTCTGGTAATCACATAAAATGATTGTCCAGAAACTCATATTCCAGCTACAACTCAAGCAAACTCATCATCACTGTGTAGGGAGGAATATCACATGTATGAAAGTTGAGGTTAAAGATGTAGCCTAAAAATTGTACAAAAGTCTCAAATTATGTCTGCAGGAGTTGAGCATACTTATGCTTGGATCTAAAATCTGCAATAATCCTGGATCATCAGAAATAAAATAGAACAAGATCTATAGCTTCTACTCAGCTCTTTGTTCCATTAAAGGGAATGCTTTGAGAAGGGCTTTTAGAAATTTGGAAGCCTGATATTTCTGGCAAAAATGTCTGGGTTGAAAGATCTGTGGAAAAGAGTTTGAAAAGCATTAATTGTGTCTGCTTTCTCCCTGCTTAGTTTGTCTTACTTGGAGTTTCTGATTCTAGTGGCAAATGCAGAGAAAACTCAAGCATTTTCAGTGTTGTTGGATTCAGTTCTGAACTAGCCACAGTGCAGCAAGTATCTGTTGGATAACAATGGACTGCCTCACTGTTCATGAGTCCTTGAGGCTGAGAAACTCATGCCATGCTTTACTAAACACATTTCTAGTGTTTTTTTTTTTTTAAGCCACACTTCATCTTTCTTCTTTAGAAATTATAAGAGTTTTTATTATTGTTTGAGATAATAAGATTTTCAAGAACAATCTTAAATGCGACAATGCCTGGAGGTTCATATTAAGTTGAATCCTCAATCCATACATAGTAAGATGAAAAAACATGCAGTGAGAAGTAAATACTAGAGAGCTGTAAGTATGTTCATTCTGTTCGTAAAATGCAATGCAGTAACCAGGAGAACAAAACTGTGGAACTTGACAATTGAAATCTGCAGGAGCACAGTCAATGTGCTGACCTGAATGTAAATAGGATTTTATGATGTTACTGCAGCTGCTATAGTATCTGAGACACAATGTTCATTTTTAAAGTCATTAAAAAATGTTGTGGATGATTTGTAATTTATGGGAATTGCAGAAAAGGTCAACAAGGATTCTGCTTAATTCCCATAGAACGCTTTTACTGTTATTTTTCAACTGTGTAATAACTGATAGAAAGCATGTACCATAACTGTTTCCTTTGCTTCCTATGGGCAGGAATGTTTATGGGCTAACAATTATTCTTGAGCCACAAACTGTTTTTGACCAGAATGTCCTGCTTGCTGAAGTGCTTTGACCAGCAAGCGCTCACTGGTTAGCAGTTAGTCATTACTAGCAAGATAAGCTTTCATGTTTTTAAAATTCTGTATATATATCAAGCAAGTATGGAGAAAGGGCAGTATTGTGAAAAGCTCCCTGAATGGTAATTAGTCACATTTGTCACAGTTTATTTTCTCCTTCACTAATCATCCTCTGAAAAGCTGTAGAAAAACTAAAGTTCTTTTGTTTTACTTATATCAGACTTGGAAAGTTTCTTAGCTGACAGAGAAGGTGGCTCAGTGGTTGCTATTTGAGATGTGAACTGCTGATTTGTTTAGCTTGCTTCCTTTGAGGTATGTGTGTACATTAAACTGGAACTGGGAGACTGTTTACAACAAATCTGAATCTCCAGTAAACAACCAGTATTTTGTGCTTGGATTTACATACAAATCAATAATTTTTTTTTGCAGCTGAGCAGATCCTGGAATTTCTAATATAACTAAACATGAATATATTATTGCCTAAAAACAGGTGCTGGGACTAAGCAAATGGTTTTATTGATTGTCCCAGGGTTAATTAACATTTTCAATGAATCCCCACCCAGTCTCTCTGTGGCCTTGTGAATTATCAATACTGTGTAGACAGGGTTTCCTCATTAGATTTTGGTACTTAAAGAACAAGTAATATCAGACTTAAGGACTACAATGTTTTTACTGGGAAAGCTAAGTATTTTTAGCTAAGATATTACTGTCTCAGAGGCTTTATTTTTTCTTCCTCTTCCTCTAAGACCTCCCAGTCTGTAACAGTTTTAGGTCTCGATTGATTTTAAAGAAATGGCGAATTGTGCTGCTGAAGCAAAGAACAATGTTTCTGAGGATAGGGATGAAGGTGGTGTGTATGTGACAAAGTGATATATGTAAAAAACAATGGCAAAGTGGTGGACCCAAATGACAGAATATTTAGGAGAACTGGTAGAATGCAAAGCAATATTTCATATTCTCTGAATAAGTTTCCACCTACTGCAAAGCAAGATCCAGTTGATCACATGTGTAAGTCAGCAGAATTGCTGTGCTAATATTTCCACCATCCATTTGCCCCATGGCTAGTGCAAGAATCCTCAGACTTGGTTACCCACGTGTTTGGTGCTGAGTAGTGGCCAGCGTGAAAAGAATCATCCTAAAATCTGGATTACCTGGCAGCACATATATATGGGAATTGTCCACTCATGATTGAATCCATTGTTCCTCAGTGGAAAACTATAACTAGTGCATTTGAATGCAGGACTTCAAACAGAACTGTGTTCTAAATGTGTATAACAGAAGATGTTTGTCTGGTAGCTTGTTGATGCAGTCATATTCAGGGAGAACTGTTGATTGGTATTCTCATCATTGCTGTGATGGGAAAGGCTGTCTGAAGAGGTAGAGGTCTCTGCTAGGGCTGGAGAGAGAAGTGATTAGTTTGGAGACATCCTACAGGGTACAGCCTAAACTTGCACTGGAAGGAAAAGACATTTCAAAAGAATGGCATGTTCTTTGCTATATAATTCTAGCACACAACGCTCCCTGAGGAAATACAAATGCACTAATAAATGTAAGAGGAAAATGCCATGGAAGGCAGTATATCAAAAAGTAATTGATTGGAATATTTGGTGAGCTTAATTTATAGCGCTGAAAGTGAGACAATGGCATACTGCAAAAGTCTGTCTGAGGTCTGGAAGGAGATTTGCAGTACTTTAATGTTCAGCCCTCTTCATTACTTCCTAGAAAGGGTGTGTTGAAGCAGCACTGAAGTTGAAGCTGGAGGATGTGACCTTATTCTTCATTTTAGTACGCTGTGTAGCTTCAGTGTTTTCAATAGCTTGACTGTTTTGAATTAGTAAAAAACTGAAAAATGGGATTATTAAGTCTTAAGTTTAGTGAAAACTGGAACTTTCTAGGAGCACTCCTCCGGTTAGAGCTGAAACTCCTTGAACACCAAGGGTGCTGCAATCTCAAAGTGCTGTAAATATCAATTAAACATCAGTCAATCCACTGATAATTCCAGTGAAGTTATACACTTCTGTCTGCTCCCCTGCATTTTTTCACTGATGATATCATCTTTGATTTAAGTTATATTTTAATGTTTTCATTTGAAATTACAATTTCTCTTTGTCAGAACCCAGTCATTCCTCTTGTCAAAAAGACATATAATCTATTAGCTTAAGGGCAATTGCTAATAACTATGTAGGTGACATGTTGTTATATAGGATGGGCAAGTCTACATACATCTTTGTCAAGTGATCAGGCTTCACATACCATGCAGTTTATGCTTTCGGGAGTGCTGCCGAACTAATCATGCAAAACCAAACCGAACACATTTCAACTTGGCTTTGATACCATTTTGCTATAATTAACATCTGCTGTCTCCTGGGCTCATTGAAGAATCTTTTTTGTTTGTGTTTATAACTGCAACAGAAGTGAATTTGTTGAAGGGGGCGAGGGAAGCATTTGGTTGCCATTTAGTCTGTGTAAGCATTTGTGATGACAAAGCTTTCAGATCACGGGGGAGAAGGGACTAAATGGGATGTCTGTGCACTGTTTCAGCTGATGCAAGATATCCTTTGCTTTACTAGAGAATGCTGTCTTTCTCTGTTACATTTGCTTTCACTTGTCACCTCTCAAGAATGTGGTGGAATGTGATAACGCATCCTGTGCTTTGTTTTATTTTCAGTGGACCTGGGGGCCAGATCTTACAGTGTTCTGATGTGTTTGGAAATTGCGTGTCATATCTGCATCCTTAGAGCATAAAAAATCAGGTCCCATTAATACAGCTGAAACATGCCCGAGTGTTTTCTCTGTTAGAAGAACAGTGGGAGTTTGCATCAGCTGTGTATGTGGGAAGCATGGTTACCATCCTGTTATGATGTAAATTTGTTATTTCCCTATGAATAGAAACATTCCTATAACAAAGGGGTGTTTTTTTTTTTTTTCCTTCTTAAGATGGGTAGGCAGTGCTCCTCACATCTTGATACCCTGGCGGGCTTCAGTTTTCTCACAGGGAGATGTTTTCAGGATAAAAATGTGACTATATTGAAGTCCCTGGCAGAACTTCAGGAAAGTTCAGGAAATGGGGCTTCATGTACTAAATGCAGATGTCTATGTTTTTTAATTCTACTTCCAGTGATTTAGAATCATGCTATCTGTGTAATTTGCCTTCAGTTTCCCTAAGCTCTTTTGCCTTCTTCACCTAATGCAACAAGGATAGCAATGAATTCTTTTACTTTACATTGTGAGCCCTTTTCACTTTCTCCCTGGGTTTACATGAGACTTATATGCTTGAGTAGCAGCCATCACAAGAATGTGTTTTAAATGTTGTGACATTTTGTGTCCAAATCAATGAGTGGTATGATCACATATGTCTAATTATCTGAACAGTACAACTTCCCTTCAGAATTAGGAAACTACTATGATGCCCACTGCTCTCTTTGATCTGAAGAGATGCTTGCTTATTAGCCTGTCAAGCAAGGCTGACTACTTAAACCTCGTGTCCTTTTTTATGTACTCCCTCACTTCCTGCCTGTGCCATCCTGTCCTGTGCCAGTATGTTCTCAGCATCCACCCAGTCTTACTTCATTGACATAATACAGTACCATGTTGCCTCTTCATGGGGACTACAGGAGTAGGCACTGGCCATTTTTAATTCCTGAATCACAATTTACAGGTCATTTCCTGCAGTCCTTTACCTCCTAAAATTGTGTTTATTCATGATTTTAGATAGATAAGGTCATCTGGCTAACCTGACATACAAGCATTTAAAGTCCCCCTTCAGGAGAGTAGCTGCTTCCAGCTGATAACCAGACCCCTTTAGTTGTCTTTGACATTATCTTGCAAGTGATCATCCATGTGGAAATGACTGGTTGTGTCAGATGCACATCCTGAGAACCTAGTGGTAAAAAAAAAAATAATAAAAAAAAAATCTTCATGGACGTTATTGGTATACAGAATTATTTCACCTGAGCTGTTATTTCTTCTCCACCAGCTAGTTTCCACCTCAGATCACCTTTAGTTTCCATCATGAAAGCATTAATTCTCCATCAAAGGGAATTCCTTCCACACGTGTGTCTTCTGCAACAAGATGCAGAGTCCTGTAGGCAAACATTTCCTAGAAGGGAAGAAGTATATAAACTCATAATTTCCTTCTGCATTTTATGGTGAACTTCTCACTTGAATCCAGAGCAATTATCACCAAATACAAAGCTCCAAGGCTATAAAATAATTTCTGTCAATATTAACTAAGAAAGTTTTTAAAAGACAGACAGATGATTTAGGATTTTAGAATTTCTCATAGTGTGGCCATTTCTATGAACTGGGGATTTTCTTGGGGGTGTGCTTGCCCTTAAGTTTGGTAGAAACTATGACTGCTCTTTTCATCTTGTACCAGATTTAAGGTGTATTGAATCACAGGTACAGTCGTGAAATGCAACACTATAGTTGCCATTTCTAGAAATCTGTGGACATTAAAACTTGAAATTAATGAACAAGCCACAATTTTTATCTGTTATGATTCTATATGAAAAGGTTTGCTGCTGAACCTACTTTATGAAGAATGAAAAACCAGAATTGGTCAGCAGAACAGCTTCAGTGCCTTATGGTGCTAGCAAGAAAGCTAAGGGAATGATTGAAATAGAAATCATAGGCTGCAAGAGGTGCAAGTGCAGGTTGTGTAACAGAGCAGCAGATGTTTTTCCAGCAACTTCTCTGGCACACTCAGAAGACAATGAGCACAATGATGCCTTAATTTCAATGGAAAAGGGAGCAGGCCCCTAGGGAAGCGATGGGATCCATCTCTGCTAACATCTCTGTGAAATAGCTTTGGTGTTGACTATACAAGTACCAGCTGCGCACACTCTTGGCTGGAGAAAGAGTTGGGGAAATGTGAATATATGTGGGAACATCTGGTGTGGAAACTAATCAGACCATGCAAATTATTTTCTCTGCATTACTGCTTGATTGTTCTTCTCTGTGCCAAAAAGGAGAACGGGAGATGAGTGTTGAGCCTCTTCAGACAGTGCAGCAAATCCTCCTAAAAGAGGAGGATTTTTCTTCTCCTGATAGGAAAGTTACTTTTCTTTAAAACAAATCAGTAAGTCACCTTTGTAGGAAAAGCAAAAGCAGCTATTCTTGGTTGGGTGACCCCACCCACCCTTGATATTCCTGTGTGTATGAGCAAAACCAATTCCTTTAGTCATTCATCTTCCTGTCTGGTGGGACTTTATTCTCTTGTCCACTCCATGGAAGTTCTGCTCTTGCAGCATGAGTGGGTTGGTCTCAATGGGAAAAATCAAAGTAATATGAAACACAAAAAAATGATAACATCTAGATCTATCCTGTCAATTCTTATTTCAGATGAGACAGTGATACAGTTTTGAGCAAAGTATTACCTGTTGCAGTTTAGTTAACAAAAGCTCTGTGATTTGTAATGGTAGTTTGCCTTTACAGTCCTATACCAGCTTTCTCTAATCAGCATACAACTCTGAGACCCCACAACATCTAATTAAGTGAAATAATTGTCTTGCATTGCTCAAGAGCTGTTTTGTTTTTGCCTTAAATTATAATATAGACATTAGCATGCTTCTGTGAATCCAGACGGCGTGCAGATGTTAGGTTAAACAAAGTGTCATTTTCCTTGTAGCCGCAGGATGGCAGGCTAACCTGAATGTGGAGCAGCACGGCAGTTAAGAGCACGTTGCGCGTATATGCTTATATATACGTGTGTACACAGAGAGATAAAAATGTTGAAGAGTGTAATTATTAAAAGATTTTCAATGACAACTAAAGAAGTCCAGCAATCTGCTCCTTCTGAGGCCCAAAGAATTTGACACATTTTTGTTTGAACATTTTGCAACGTGCAGCCCATAACCTTTTGTGCTAAGATGCAGTTAAAATAGAAAGTCTACATGCAGACACATCCTGTGTAAGGTTTCTGAGCTGGGCCTGCTGTCTTCATGTCATTGTCCCCAGTCGCTGCAGTGGGAGTGGAGTTATGGAAGTAATGGCTCTAAAAATTGAGCCAATGCATGGCTTTAAGAAGGCTTTAGAACCACCACAACCTTACTTGCTCAGCACTGTTAGAAGCTGAGAAAGTTGAGTTATATATTAGAAATAAGATGTGCTTTTCAAGGTTGTGTTGTGAGGGAATTTTGTTTTTTTTTGCTTCACACTTCATCCAGTTTAGCAGAGAAACGTTAGGCAGGTGAGATATGTTAATCAGATAATGTGACCTCCCAGAAATAGTGGTGTACAACAGAAAAAAAAAAGAGAAAAAAGTAACTAATGGCTAAAAAAAATTTTTCCCACATTTGTGATTGTTGCTTGTGAAGTTTTTGAAAAATATACTCACTTCTCCCCTTGACCTGCTGGCAGTGATTTCTATTGCCTGCATTACTGACCTTTTCTCATGCTCTCTGACTGTATGATGACTGGCAGTGCTCTGTCTCCTGCTCTGCTGCTTGAGGTTCTCCCTCCTGTAGTCTCTAGCTAAGAGGTGATACAATGACTGCTTTGTACTTCACAGGCTCAGCCCCCAAGGAGTGCGTATTTGGATACAGAAACATTTTTTCCTCTGTTTTAATAAACATGTGCAACTACAGCCAAGGCTCAGGCTCACAGCAACAGGCACATTAGGTAATAAATTCGACTATGACAATCTGCACAACATTAGGGCCTACACAAAGTTTCATGTTATGCTTTCTGCCATTGTGCCTTCTGTAAGCTGTGGCTGTCATTCTAAGTAGAGAAAAATATCTCATGCATTTAGTATTTAATATTACCAGGATGTGTTGCTTTTGTTTCAGAGGTTTCCATTGATGGCAACAGACTGTTTGTGAGGGGCTCCAGAAGGTCACTAAATCTTCTATGCTACACAGCCATTAATGGCCTAAAAACTTCCTTTAGCTGAGATACAACTACAGAAATTAAGAATGATTTAACTTAGAAAACAATTTGCAAAAAAGCAGGTCATCAGATGCTCAAACACAGTTGTTAACTATGTATTGTTATATGTTCATATATTATGTAAATTCTTTCCTATGTAACACAACTGTAATATTGGTAAGCCCTATAAAATTTTCAGGTATTAATCACTATTAATATATGGGCATGTCCACCTACATAATTTCAATGTTTGTAAGTACATGGATTCCTCCTATTTATTTCCTTGGAATACTTGGAATTCCAGTACTTCAGAAACAAATAACACAATAACACAGTTGGACAGTGTAAGTTAACAGTTACAAAACACTTTTTTTTTATGTGTAGTCACCACTGTTAGCTGTACATTTTCTCCAGTGACGAACAAGAACCTGCTTGCCTTGCCTGTAATAATTGTACCAGCAGAGGGGGTTCACAAATGTCACCACTGTTGAAATGCACCACTCACTGCCTTGCTGTGCTCATATCTGCATTATGTCCATAATTGTTCAAATAGTGTTAACAAATGTCAGGGGATGCCATTTTTTTCCACCTGGAGGAATTCAGTGACACACATTTGCTTAGTATGCACTTCCATGTTAAGACTGCATTTATCAGACGGCCCCTCAGCTGCCATCTGTCACATGGCAACAGTATTTAATGGAGTATTGGTGGAAAGGCTCAGCCTTTACTGCCATACAACTGACATCCACCTCTGTTGTTGTGGGCTGACATGATAAAATAGGAGGCACTACTTTTGGAGAACCCTCATATGCATTATTTATATAAATAATACAAGAAATGAATGCATCATTAAGGATTACTTTTGTCTTGCAGTCTACAGTCAATGAACTCAGTTTCTTCCTGTTTTGGCCTGCTTGCTCCTTTGACTTGAGCCTTTCTGCAGAAACTGTTCTTTTTGTGTCTGAACCCAGTGTGAGAAGAATCAAGAATATGCCAATTTATAAGATGTAGCACTTATGCTCAATTATTAGCGGTGTCACATTGTTTGAAGACACGAGTGTGCTAAAGAAGCTTGCACTTTGGGACAGAGATCATATAGAACTAGGAGTGGAAAACCTACAAGTAGGTACCCAAAAATCTTTGTACTTTAATGAAGGTACAGATCCTGGATGGACCAGGGTTCTTCAAGGAAGTGGGAAACTACCGGTCCCAGTTTGGTGCAGAGTAGTGACCCTCACTGGTGACCAATCACAGCTGTCAATGGCATTTTGGAAAGGAGATCTTTCTGTTCTTTTGTAAATGGATAAGAATTTCTGTCATTGAAGATCCAAGGTGTGGTACTAATTGATGAAGCCAGAGTAAACTTAAGTGTATTTCCCTCTTGGGCACTTGGAAAATTTTGCATTAAACTGTCTTGTCCTTAATTCAGCCTCATTCATGAGGCTGCCTGCAGGGCACTGTGGCCTCAAACTTAAACTATTCGATGTTAACATATTTGCTGGGCATCATTTTTCTATTAATGGAGAAGTAGTTCTGTCAGCAGTTTATGGGCTGTTCTGTGACAGTTGGGGCGGGGGACCCATGGACCCACATCCAAGGAAAGACGAAGGGGGAAAGGGAAAAAGGAGATGGGCCTAAAACTAAACAGTGGCAATGATCTGAGGAGGAAAGCTAATTTACTAAATAAGATATCGGAATGCAAAATAACACAATATTATACAATATAATTGGGATTGAAGCTAATAAATAAAATAAAATGAGCAAGAGCATCTGATAAACCAAAGGCTTCATGCTAAATGCTGAAGGTGAGATGGCAGCGAGCACCTGCTGCTGGGTCAGTACAAAAGGGAAGAGCCTGTGTCTCGTGACACAGAGTTTTTCCCTTTCCCTCTGAGTGGAAAATGGAAAAATGCAAAACAACACAAAGTTTTCTGGGGTATGTAGTTCTTTTCTGAGACAGATATACCTGGAGCTATTGATGATCCATGGGGCTGGAGCATTAACTCTTTTACTCCCACTGCACTACATGATGTTATAATGTGGAATACCAATAACTTAATAAATCATAAAACTATGGCAAGTTCGTAGACTGGTAAAGATGCAGAGAGCATGAATGAAAGTGGCTCTTGATTTGAGTAATTTTAAATGGGCCTCTTTAGTCAAAGAGCCATGAAAAATTGGACCAGAAAGGAGGAAGCTTCACATATCAGCCTAGCAACTTGCAATGTCATTATTTTTCTCCTCTTGTCCTGAACTCCTGCTGGTTCTGTACTGCTGCACGTCTGCGTCTGTTCCTTGTTCTCAGTGGATTCGGAGCATGCTAGGAAGCCTTTTACCAAGTTTTGTATGTTTCTGTAGAAAAATGATGCTGGTTTAACAGCATGTGCAGGTATTTGTAGAAAAGCAAATGTGTTTCCCTCTTGGCTGTTTAGTTGTCTGTAACAATAATGCCATAAATAAATAATGTTTCCGTGAGGGAAAAGAGGAGATGTTTATCAGATAGAATACGTGCCAGTTAGGATAACTCTGAACAAAATGTTAACATGGATTAAACAGGAAAACATGCTGCTGGCAAACAAATTGTTGGTGAAAACAGCTTCAACTAGGGAGTTCCTTTCTCTGTTGGATAGAAAGAGAGCTTCCATGCCGACCAGCTTTTAAAATTAAGACATTTGTCACCAGAACTGCTGGGTCTGTAGAAACATTGAAATGAGTATAATTAAGGTGCTGTAGTAGAATAATGCACAATAAATGGTGCAAGCAACTGTACAAATGTTGTAGATTATAGTAGGATCAGAGAGATAATGCCTAAGGGATTACTTTTTCCTATCCTGAAATTATATTTCAGGAGAATTTAAAACCTAAATCTGTTTTGCTGAAATCAAGTTAAGGCTTTCCTTTGCACTTAATGGACCTGCACTACGTTGTGAGTGAACCAAACCAGTCAGTCCATGGAAAATGAATGCAAACTGCCAACAGAATATATGCTTTGTGTCCATCAAAGTTCTTTTTCTAATGCTGTTTTGTCAGTCTGTTTCCTTCTTCAAGGTCTGGCTAAGGGATGGAAGGTTACCTTGTCATCTTCACACTTCCACTTGTCTTCCTTTGTGAAGTTTGTTAGAGGAAAAAGTAAAGCTTTTAATGCACATCTCCATTAACAGTTGTACTAATTGCATCATGAGCGTTACCGCTCATGTGTGCAGACTGCAGAAATAATAACAAAGCCAGTTCTGTCTTCTCTGGTTTTGGTTTTAAAGTTACAAAGGGCTTGATGGTAACAGCATGGAACACACAAGTGGTATGTCCTCAGAATGATCCTATCTCAGCCATCACAAAACATTTGCAATAATAAAACATACATTACAGATTAGGAAGGAAAAAATGCATTAAAATTATCTTCAGTGTTATTAAAATAGATACTTCAAGTTGAGCAAGTGCTTAGTTATAGTATTTTTTTTAACGTCTGCCATTCTGAACTAACTTGTAAATTAGTCTTTGACATCTGTTGCAGTAATTTTACATTTGTAGTTTTCCTCTCCACACTCAGATACACGTGTATGCTTGAAAACTGGCACACATTAATATCAGTAATGACTGTAATAAATAATGTGAAGGTGGAAAACTTAAAAGTTCTACTGTAGAATCAAAACAATCTATAGTTATCTGGTTGCTGTTCATTTATGTACTTTGTCAGCTCAACACTGTAGAAAACAGGAGAAATCTGGCCTTATTAGAAGGTATTCATATTCTGGAAGTTGCTGTTTATATTTGAAGAATGGGAAGGGGGGCTGGGGAGGAAAGCAAGACAGTGTTTGAAAGCAACAGAAGAAAATGCACAGACATTAGATAAATTGTAAAGAAGGTAAGTATATTCAATCAGTTGCTCTCTATTGGCTTCAGGGTAATCTCTGCCATATTACAACTTACTGATATATGGACTAATTAGTTGTACAAAACAAAAATATTTATAGAAAATATTTCTCTCAAGCAGCCACCAAACCAATGAAACAAAAGGAAAATGGATTCTCTGTGTTAAAAAATTAAATTCAATCTATATTTATGAGCCCATTCAAAATGTAGAGCCTTTTGCTACCAGATTTCCAGTAAGCAGAAATACCCATGCATCATACCCTAATTGTGTCAGTATGTAGACATTTATGGAAAAAATTAAATGCTGGAGTTATAGGCATTTCCAACTATAAATAATATTGTATATTAATTTATAAAGTCATAATAGAATTATTTTATGTGCCTTAATACATCCAATAAAGTAAAATTTGAACAAGGAGGAGGGAAAAGCATATATTGTGTCTTCCTTTTAGAGGAAGATTTTAGTGTGTTACTGCTTTTTACATAGGTTGCTCCAGAAGCAATGCCTCCTATTTATTTCCATGGAAACAACAACAAACAGAGCACAGTATCACTATTGGTTAGAGCAAATTCTCAGCTACAAAGCAGTTTTTCAACAGTAGCCACCACTACCTATGCTTTTTCATCAGTAATGAGCAAGAGTCTGCATGCCTTGCTCATAACACTTGCAGAGCTGACCTGCTGTCACCACTGCTGAAATGTACTATTCACTGCCTCACTATGCTCACATCCACTGTTTGGTCTCCAAAAATATTCAGCAAGTGTGAGTGTTGGTGGGTGCCATTTTTTCCACATGGAGGAATTTATTGACACATCTTTACTTAATAAGCACTACCATGTTAGATGCCATTTGTCAGACTGTCCCTCTGCTGCCATCTGTCACACAGAACAAAATGTAATGGTCCAACCCCTACTGCTATAACACCAACATCTGCCTCTATTGTTGTGGGCTGACAAAATAGGAGGCACTACCTTCAGAGCTGCCCTCATAGTTTCTCAGGCCATTAAGATGCCTCCCACTATTTTGACTCACATATTCTTCAAGAATACATATACCAGCACAATGAAGCGTATGAGGTACGTATCACAACACTGAAATTCTAAGCATGGAAGTCAAAGGTAATGTTTTGGGAGGTGTGACGTAAAACACTTGTAGATAAGTTGAATTAAGTGGGTGGCAAATACATGCAGATGTAAGTATTTAATTTTAGACATGTATAGTTTGCACAGAGCAGGAAACTGTTGGTCTCTGTACTTAATGCAATGGACAAGTTGTCAGAATTAATCTCTCTTGCTTTAATTGACTTCGTAAGTCTCTCAACATCTTCAGGTTCAATCCTTATGAATGAAATGGAAAGAGCACACCTCCCTGCCTTACAGTAGTTCACGAGTCTAGCCTTAGTAAAGCCTGCAAGATGCTTGGATGATAGATGTGGTTAGAAAACAAGAAATCTGTCAAAAAATTGTTCACCGGTAAATCCTCTTAGTTTTGTCATTGTTCTTTACACTAATCAATGAGAGAATTGTAAAAGTAGTTGAGACTCTCTAGGGAAACAAAAGAGCACCACTAAATCTAATTCATAACTACCAACCCACCTACGTTTTGCCCACAGGAGATCTCTAGAGGAAAGTAATGAATGTATTTTAGGAGAGCATAGAAAGATCTCTGAAATAAGAGAGGAGAGCAAGCTGTTGAATGGCAAAGGAAGGCATTATAAGAAATGTAATTGCCCAAATGTTTCACTTGCCTCTTCTCTCATCCTACCAAGCAACAGCAATTAGCGGCAAGAGATGTTAATGAGAAAAGTATTGAATGGGTTGGTAAAGCTGTTCAGAGTGAAGTTCAGTCTACTGCTGAGCATGGTGACAGCAGATGCCAAAAGATGGCCTGGAGTGAAAAATGTTCTCTTTTGAAAATTTGCATTTCATTTTCTTCTAAGAATTACATTTGATTTTGGTGGTGCATGATGAAAAGCAGAGGTAACCATTGCTTTGGCCTGAGCGAGGTTTGTGACTTAGTTTCTTGAAAGGTGCCTTAAGCCTTCTGCTTTGTGAACATCTGGACTAGAGTGGATGACCAGACTGGAGCTGAAGCCAGCACAGAATTGGTGACAAAGCAGAGGTAGAGCTGTAGGTCCTAGGATCTGCCAGCAGATAATTTAGCAGTGTTTCTCCTAGGCAGCAGGAGACATCCTCAAGCGGAGTGTGTCTTGTCTGTGCAGGGCTCAAGTTCTGCAGTATCCAAGCCAGTGATTAGAGCGACAAATACTGTGTCTGTCAAACTGAGTCTGTAGTATCAGTGCAGTGCTCTGCAGGTGTTGGATTTCCCCCAAATATTGGAACTCTTGAAAAAACAGTGGATTATTTTTACTTTTCCCTTGCTGCCTTCTGCCTTTTGAACTCCACTGCCTCTTTTATATGCATTTCCTTTGGGATTTGGGAAAAAAATTTGTGTCTGAGCTGTACTGAGAACTGAATATTTCCTCCTAGTTTTGTTAGTGCCTGAGATTCAAATTTGTTAGTTCATTTTTGTTAAGTAACATCAAATTTCTTTTCCTGTTATTAAAATACCTTCTAGCTTTGAGAAATCCATTATTAAAGATCGTGATAATTAATAACAAGATTGCTATCTTTAGTTTATCAACCAACATGGAGTATTAAGTCTCACTCAAAAAAGTCTAGGAATGCTAGCTTCTCTTTTACCCCAGTGTTTGTGATCTCTAACAAAATATCAGAGGAGGGATACTTTCATACCATTTAGGATGCACCCATTTGTGTCTCACAGGTCACTTATGAAAACACTCATTGATTTGATTTCCATTCTGAAAAAGGGGGTGAGAAATTTTTTACAAAGTTAAATATGTTATGCAACTATTATCTATATGCTGAGTATAATGATAATGATAACCAAAGCTACTAAGAAATTTTCTGTACCTTTGTGGGTGGCACTTTCTTGATATCTAGTGTGGTGTATAGCACAGGCAGTAGACTTGTTGAAATAGTTTTCTAATTTTGCAGCTTGTCCATTGGGTTGTTTGTAGAAAACTCTGTTTACCTCTCAGGGACACTGTTTCTTCATTACTGTTAAAGGATAAACCATACGGAGTTTCTGTATCTTGAGTGTTTAATTCATAGGTTGCAGAGATTAACAATTTTGTCTGTGAGCTCTTCCCTGAGGGTTTTTGATGCATTGCATGTGTTAAATAGAAGTGCTTTGACACTGTGTTGGTGAGTATCATAGGAAGCTTGTAAGAATTTTACTTTGCATTTTTTTTTTAGCTGAAGTAAGTAAATGCACCTTTTTATTCAGTATGTTTGCAGAATCTAGTCAAAGAGAGCCCAAGCCTTCTAAATAGAGCTCTCAGTACTGTCAATAATAAATAAGAATTGCAGCCACTAGTCTTTCAAGTGCAAAGTGAACTTTGTTCCTCCTACATACAAATGGATTGAAATGTTTTCATTTACATATTTAGGTAACACTGAAAACAGATATTGAGATGTGCAACAGCATCAGACAGGTCAAGGCTCCTTTAAATTAGGGGAACTTAAACTATGGCTTGCTTCAGAGTAAAGGACTGCATGTGCGTCCATGTGATGAATATATATTTGCAAGTTGTGTGAAGATAGAGTGTTTCTCTTCTGAATGTTGAGAATGCAACAGGGAGGTGGCTGAGTCACCATCCTTGAATGTGTATAAAATCTGTTTGGATGTGGTGCTCAGTGACATGATTTAGATGTGGGTTGTTAGAGTTAGGGCAGTATGGTTTGATTGTAGTGGGACTTGATGATCTTGAAGATCTTTTCCAACCCGAGCAATTCCATGGCTCTATGATTCAAGGCAGCTGATATCCCAATCAGCAAAAGCTCCAAAACTTTTTTGATAGATCTGTACTGATCTTTTCATTACAGAGATAGCTATTCTCCAAATGTTTCCTGCTGCAGTGCATTAATTGGGTCTCGAATAGCGTTTGCAAACCATTTTATGAATGACGTATCATTTTTCTAGTGGTGTTATGAAGGAATATCTCTGCATTCCACAGGTTGTCAAGTAATTGTAGGTAAGGTAGTCTGTGATGTCATAAGTGGGTAAATGTCTCCTCTTTGACTTGTTAAATAGAAAATGTTTCCTAAGATATTTTGGATTCAATTGGTTTAATATAATTATGTTGGTGGTATGTAGTGACATTATTTGAAAGAATTTTACACTTCTTTTTAAGAAATTTGTTTTGAAAAGATTAATATGAAGGTTTTTTTGTTTTGTTTTTAATGTTGATATTTGCCAATATTAAGTTTTGTAGTATAGATGAGAAAACAAAACCCTTCCACCCCCATCAGTGCCTCCACTACTACTTCTCTCTGAAGAGTACTCTGTCTTAAGCTTCTCCTGCAGTTTGAAGCTGTAAAGGATGCCAGTGTACAGAATTTCACTGACATCATTATTCTTGAAAGGTTTTGTGAAGATGTATACATTTTAGAATTAGCTTCTTATTAGTTGGTTTCGTGGATGTCACAGAGACCTGCACAGAGAACTCAAGTGAAAATTATATAATATGAGAAACAATGCTCGTCTGAATCTGGTCTCATTTTCTCAAAATAAGTGAGCAAACGAACCTCAGTCACACTGCTCACTCTCTTTTCCCAAAATAACTGTTATTACTTCAATTTAGCAACAATGGCTCACCTCTAGTTCAACAGTTGTATTTCCAGTGATGACAGTAAACTTGAACATGTGTACAGCAACTCCACTCAGCAGCACTGTGTAAGCAGCAGGTATCTCAGTAAATGTAACTAGCACATGCACGCATGTATGTGCACATAAAAAAACAGGGAAATGATGTCTGGGTACGTCCCAGGGTGAGATATGGTTCTCCCTGCTGATAGATGAAGGGTTAAACCGTCCTGTTGTGCTTTCTGCAACTAGACTGTCACTCTGTTCTGCTGACTGCTGTGGAACTCTGCTCAGTGCATTTCCATGATGTGATCTTTATCCTGGTTCTTCTCAGAAATGCTAGCAATGCATGGAGGAATTCAATCCCGAAGCCCTTACAGTCTGTTTAGATCTGCAGATTGCATAATATTAGTCTTTGCTTTCTTCTCTGAGACTACAATTTTTCAAGGTGTGTTTCATCACATATATGTTTTGTTCCATATACTTAACAGTATTCAGAAAAACAGTGAAGGAAAACATGCTTTGTACTAGAATATCATTTATTGCATACGGTGGCAAAAATGATGCATGTGTCTCTGTGAACATGCTGTACTGGTGATGAACCTTCATTTCATTAAATGAAATGCCGCATATGGTGCAAAATAGTGCTGTTCTCCTTGTGTGTTTTTCATCACTTCTTACATTCTGCTTGTTCTCATGAGAAAAGTATTGAGTTGGTTAATATAAAATTTCTGATCTGTCATGTCAGATTTCAGTTTTAAGGGACAAACGTTTGCATCCACAAATAATTACACTTCACTTTGAAATGAAGTGATTGGCTGCTTTGTAATACTGCCGTCTGTAACTTTGTGTTTGCAAGGACAAACATGAGGGCTGGGCTGGAGGCTGGCTGAAAATCTGGTCTTGCATATTCTGCAAAAAGTATTACTCAAATTTCTCACAGGTGAATAAACTGCATGCGTGAGTGAATCTAGTTAATTCAATAGTTTAATAAACCTAGAATCCCAATGAGGCTATAACAAATCCCCCTTGTGTCTTGGAGTTATGAGAAAGATGGATAAAATTATACACAAGCAGAAGAGCTCTTTCTAAATATGATGAGTTTTTTGTACATTATTATTCTATTCACGACGTGAAATAACTTCTTATCTGTGGCTGTCATGATATAGTAGTAGATCATTTATTGTGTGAGGGCAGTATCTGGGATCAACCTGTGTTCAACTACATTTTTCTTCCTTGAGTAATTTGTTTTTTTAATTTGAAACAGTTTTGCAGCAGTAAGGTAGATGTCTCTATCTTAACGTCCCTTTGAGAAAGATGATTACATATGCAAGTAGAAATATCTGCTGCTCCCTCATCAAGGAGCAGTGCCTCGTCTTAAGTTGTGCCGTCTTCGTATGTCAAGTATGTGGTTCACCAGTTCTGTAGTTGGGAACACAGCAATTAGGAGATGAATAAGAGCAACGTATTTCTCAAAACAACTGAAAGCAATGTAACTGCCCAAGTTTAATTATGAATGCTAGGTTTAAGGTCATTGTACTCTGAACTGTAGTCTGAACAACTCAGTAATGTGGAGTTCTTGGATGGTAAACCTTCCAGGATAGAAATATGTGGAGTTCTTGGATGGTAAACCATCCAGGATAAAAATTTCATACAGGAAAGGATAGTTCTATGCAAGGGTCCTTTTGCTGTGTTTTGATACAGAACCAAAATCCTGGGTTAGCAATATATATATATATATTTTTGTGAGAGGTGTATCATGTATATGTTTGCTATTTTACAGGCATTCTGGGTTAGTATAGCCCTTCCAAGAAACCTGAAGTGTATTGGAAAAGGGTGTATGTATTCAGATAGAAAATAAAGTAATTCCATATTATCAAGGGAAGATCCCACCATATCCCCAGGAAAAAGAAACTTGCTTTTTTTACAGCTTCTGAAGTGAAAGAACAGTTTCTGCCTTTATTTTCCACTGAATTCCAATGAATAAGCAGGTAAAGCAATGTTAACATCCTCCTCTCTCTAAAAATGCACACATATTTTTACAACTGTAGTTGGAACAAAATAGCAGAAAGTTGCCTTCAGAATTTTCATTTAGTTAAGTTCTTTGGAATTCAGATGGAAAAATAATAAAGCTAAAGAAAATGATGGTTGATAACTTTCCACTGAATGGAAAAATCATAATTTTATTAATAGGTGAAAGGAGATAAAAGGCACAAAATAGTAGCTAAATTTCTGGAAATACATGCTGCACTGGTTTAGAAGATCATAACTATGTGAGATTGGAATGTGGCTGAATTGATTACTACCTGATATGTGGTACACTTCAGCGCTGCTGACAGAAAATTGTCTAATCAAACATGCATAACATGCTTTCTTAGCACTTTCACAATGTCTTGAGTTTGTAATGACAGTTTAAGTGTATCTTTTCCAGTTACTGCACAACCCAAATTTGGTCTGTGCTAATAAACTTTAAGAAAAATTAAAATCCACATTTTAATATTAGAAATCCATGTAATTATAGGTAGTCTGCTTCTACATTTCACCTGTATTAGAATTTATATTTCTCAGTGAGCCTCCACTATAATTTTCCATTTATTATTGTGAACGTCCCTTTAATATATACCTGTAATCTAATGTAGGCGAGGGCTAGTAGCCATCCAAGCTTTGAATTTGTCTTATCATTCTTATTATAGCTCACCCACCGAAAGAGAGTCCTGGTGTAAACACTCCATGGTAGGTCATGGTGACAACCTGAACAAACACTGTCTTGCCATCTTAATTACTGTGTTCATAAGAATCTTTAAGAAATGAAGACCTTCCCTATCTGTTTTTTGTGGGTGAGTACTGGCCTGAAAAACTTTCCTCAGCAAAAGAGCTTATCCAATGAGGCAGTGCTCTAAATTCCGCTCTGCTCACCAGCAACCAGATAAAAATTATTTCTCTCAGGAATTTTTCTTTTGGTAATTAACTGTTTTCTAGGTGATGTTATTATGTCGGTAAACTATTTATAGCCATTATGATGAAAATTGCCAGGAAATGAATTCACACGATCTTGCTGCCTCTTGATTTTTTTTTTTTCCAGGGCTTTGAAACACTGCTGAGGTTTTGGCTTACCTATCTGTTCTTGCTATTCGTTTCTGTCACACTCAGTAATTGGCCTAATAAAGGCAAAGGCAAGAATTTATTACACCCTGGGCAATACTTAAAACCAACTTTATTTGCCGGAGCAGCACTTCTAATCTACAAGCCGCTGTAGATTTTGACACTCCTAAATATTAAATTTGACTTTATTAAATGTTAAATCTTATGTTTTTGATTGCTGCTGTTTTTGCAGTTTCTTAGGCAGACTAGTACATATATAAACATATCATTTTAATGAAGCTTTTGGAGAAACAAGTTAAGCTCTACTTTGTTTCTGCCAAAATCCACAAAAAACTTTGTGATTTAAAGACTAGTTTCGGTAATGCTTTGTGAATTAGTTTGGAATAATTTCTGTGATGTTTGAGAGAACAAAGAGGAGAACTATTCAACTTTTCATACCCCTCCCACGCTTAGGATTTGATGAAATGTTCTTCAGGCAAATTTGTTTAAAATGCTTTGCAGAAATACTGGAAAAATTAAATTGGGTTAGATTTTCATGTGGCTATTTCCACTGTTGAATCTGTTTTTTACCACGTATCAGATGGTCCAATGATCTATCACCCCCAGAAAAGGTCTTAAGAAATAGTACGACATGATGCTGGAATTGTTTATGCAGGAATTTTTATTCTTGGAAATCTTCCAGTGTTAAAGCAACAAGAAAACATATAGAATGTCCTTTGGTGGAATCTTATTACACTTGTTATATATGTAAACTGATATTCTTTGATGCCAGCACGTTGCCCATACAGAGAAATCTCTGCACAATTAAATGAAAGGTAAAAGAAAAGGACTAAATAAAAAGTAATCTTTTTTCTCTTATCTGATTATAATTAAATACGTTAACAAATTGTCTTGTAACACAAATCGGCAATAATACAAAAAATCTACATTGTACATTATTTCAAGAAAAATAACTTCATTTGAATACAAAAGGATAAATACACTTTTTGTCCTATAGCCACTCTTGTACAGTAGGTGAACACAGCATCGTAGTGATGCGGTGCTGCTAAGGTATACAAGGATATGACTGGCTCGAGTTTTATTGGGGGGGCTGTTACACATGTGCATCACTAACATCAGACAAAGAAATCTTTCAACCAACAAGGGTTACAGAGCAACGTTCACTAAAGCACAGGTTGGAGCGGATTCAGGGACTGAAGCAGGCCAATATGGCAGCTTTTACAGATTTCCTTATACCCACAATGCACTGACAGCAAAGAATGCCTTTATTTGGTCGGTCCACACACTGGGCGGAGGTACAGCAGTGCACCAGAGAGGAGTAGCAAATGTTTTTTGTTTCTCTTTCCATATTGGGGCTGTCCAAGCTGTTTGTCCTGTGTGAGCCAGGCAGCCAGCACTGGTTGGACAGAGCAGGAGCTGCCAGCCCGTCTTGGGTCACGATGAACAGTCTTGACTCAGAGTGCTGTCCGTAACTGATTAATATGGCTTAGTTCAGTTAGGCCTTCCTAGTTTGTATGTTTCTTTTTTTTTTTTTACTTTCTTCTTCCTTTTTGAAATTTCAGTAGCAAACGCTTGGATTTTGTTTTGTTTTCATGTGGCACATTCTTTTGAAGCAGTCCAAATACGATGCCATCGACCATACGGAGCCTAGCACATGTGAAGCCCGGCTGCTCCTAGGAGAGCCATCAGCAGCAATAAGGGACCGTGTGATACTGCCCCCTGGGCGGAGCTTTGGCTGCAGCCTCCTGGATCCCTTTCACACTTAAGCTTCTCACATAAGATGCCAGTGTAGGCCGGAGGGCACTGGCACCGCACATTGTTGATGCATGTCCCTCCGTTCTGGCAGTGCAGGAGCTCATTGTCACACACATTTGCTGCAAGACAGCAGGGGAGGGAGCGAGAGAAAAGCAGAATAAATACCAGTTTATCTACAGGAGAAAGTCTGCATGAAAAGCAGAATTTAAACAGCATGGCTCATCTCACACCTCCCTCCTCTTCCTGAGACATGGAAACAGGGGGCACGATCCAGTTTTTAAACACTTCACATTGGAATTTTGGTATTTTATTTGCTAGTTTTCCGTCTTTTTTAAGTGGTAGTCTCAGGGAACATTATAATTCACATCAGATCACTGAATATTAATCAATGAATTAATATTTGTGATGAATTAATAATGAAATATGAATATTAATACCTGCTTTGTGCCAATATCTGTATTTCTATAGTTCCTACTGAAGTGGAATTGTAGAGATGCTGTTACATGCAAGGGACAAGGTATCCAAAGCTTTTGGACAGCATGATCAGTGTTAAAAATGCAACATGGCTTCGCTAAAGTAATATCTGTATGAGAAGGCAAGATTTTATAACCAAGAACCACGTGTATCAATGATCTGAATAAAAATATGCAAAACAGATAAGACAAGCGCAGGCAGGAAAATCAGCATGCTATCCATTGGGGATTTTATGCTGTGTGCATATGGAAATAGAAGATAGTTATTTCCATTACAGATCAAATATTTCTTCTTAATTAGATTTGCTGCTTTGGTATAAGGGTGTAAGGGTAACTGACAACTCAAAACTATTTGGTTAGACATCGCAGCCTGATAGAATGACTTCAGAAGTCAGATTTGACAAAAGATTTGAGAGAAAATAACACAGGCAACAGTTTTACAGCTACATCATATTTTCTATTTGAAAATCTGGCAGCTTTTTTTTTTTTTCCCAAAAACTATCAAAATATTTCACTTGTTAAACGTGTAAAGACAAGAGGAACATAGTACTTGAGTGTGCCAATCTGTTTTATTTTGGAGAACAACAATAGTAAAATATGCGCCATGTATACAGCTCTTTCTTCCACAGGACTGTTAATTTTAGTAAAGATTTGCACCTCCTATTTAAGCAGGATGTGTCAGAACTAACTTTCCCTCGGGGAATTGGGGAATGGTTTGGTCGAGACAGTCTCAATGTTATATGCTGCTTATACATACATTATCCTGGAAATTACCTTAATAATTCAGATTAAGGGAAAATTATTATTAATTTTACTTTAAAAATTCTAGTAAGTTCTACAAAAAATGACTGGTTTTATAGATGTTAATTTCTTCTTCAAAGAAATGCAGTATTATGAGAACTAAAATCCATAAAGCCTGTCCTTAAGTGATGCAACGTAAATCTATACAATTTGGTGTACCAAGAATATTATTGGCTATCTTTTATGTCCAGGCTTTCATTCAGAAAAAATCTGACTTTGCAAGGACCCTGTGAAGGCTTTTCTAATGTACTGCATCCAAGTGGGCCAAATAACACAATATGTTAGAAAGTTACATAGATCTAATTGGGAGAGAGCAGCTATGTTATTTTTCTTGATGATACTGTTAATGATCAAAGCCCCTTCCTCACAACTCTGGATTTAAAATCATTGTCCCTTTTCTGAACTGTAATGTCAGAACCTGGATATTAAGGTGCAAGGAAGATGATAGACACACGTCTGAATTTGAATGTTCTCTATATTCATGGTAACAGATAGTATTTATTATGTACAAGAAATAGTAAATCATCACCAAATAAATATAGTGAGCTTAACAACCTAGAAAAGTATCATGGTAATAGGCCAAGAAAATGAACTATTTTTTGAAAGTCAATATTTGAGATACATAGTCTCAGTCACAACAGTTATGTAATTAAAGCTGGCCTTATTATTCAGGTTTCATATTCAATTTTCATATGGGTAAATACATGCAATAGTCAAAAATAATTTGACAGTACATCTACTGTGCCTGTTTGTTCTGGACTACTCATTGCTTGGATGCTTCCTGCAAACCAGGCTGTGAAAATGGTGAAATATCTGTTCCATCAATACTGACCATTGTTTGCCTTGATTAATTGAGAGGAAATCAATAGTCAATTAAATATGGCTTTTTAAATGGCAGATGAGATATTTCACTTCATGTTTGGCCCTGAATATATTATTGATTTATTTTTCTAAGTATTCATTAAAAACAAATTTGTTTTTCAATAACTTTACAGTTATTTTGCCAACCATGGCCTTTTATTTAGGAGGCCATCACTCAGATACTGGTTGTCATGGAGCGATGGCTGTGGGTACCCAGCGCGGCTGTGTGCTCCATGAGGGCTGTTCTGCCTTACATGCTGATGCAGGCTGCTATAAAACACCTGTGTAATTACTGTTGCTGACAAAATTCTGGATGTACTGTTACAGACATGGAGTTTTTAAATCAGACCATTAGTTTATTATTAAAAAGCCTTCTTTCAAGTACTTAAGGGATGAATGAAAAACTTTGGTATTTCACATGTAGTTTTATAAGACTGCCTGCAGAAATGCGTTAAAGTAAATACAGTCAGTCTGGTATTGTCAAAGACTTATTTTCCTTGTTTTTTCTCTTGCACCCACATGTATGTATCATGTAGATAACAAATGTGGTGATCTGGAAGGGAAAGAATTCTGAAATAGAATCCCCTTCCTCCTTTTTTTTCTTTTTTACATTTATTCTGACCATTCTCACCTTCCAGAAGATGTGGTGGGGATTATACTTAAAACCTAAATATCAACTATTTATTAGCTAAAATTAGCTATTGTTATGTTTATTCATCTTAGGATTTGGATTTTTGATTGCTAATGAGTGTAACACATCAGCATCATGAAGTACTTCCACTGAAGTGTTATCATTGAAGTCTAGAAGAAAATTTATTCCTCAAAAAAAAAAGGAGTCGACATGCTGCCAAGTATATTAGGCAAGTGTATTAACTGTTGTTCTGAAAATTAATAATGTTTCTAATGTTAACCTGGTGTTTTGCTCGGGTACGCTTTGTAACACATTTATTTCAGAAGCAGTTCCCTGGCTTACTCTGAGGAGACAGTGATGTGGTGGCTGCTGAGCAGAGCAGGGAGGGCTGGGGACCTCGGGCTGCTTGCTCTGTGTGGAAGCCCAGGAAGTGCTGGTGGGGGCAGGAAGGGCTGGTGGAGCACAGCACACGTGTGGCCCTTAGCCTGTTCATTTTCCTGAGCAGCAGGCCTGCCAATACAGGGCTTTCCTGCCCATTGCACCCTTCTTGCGTTCTGCTACGTTTGGTCTATGTCCCTGCCCACTCTTAGCGAAACTTTGCCTCCACTGCTGTGACGTGCTGAACCATCTTTGTCTAACCTTCATTACTGGATATTAATTGTAATGATTGATGAAAAGCCCTTTTTTTTTTTTCAGTGTATCAAAATGAATGCGTGTATAAAAGTAGTGTCTGCTTAGTGCCTCTGAATTAACTGTGAAAAAACTGCTCTTTCTCTGTCCTCTGTTTAGGCAGTAGAGGCTTTGGTGGGTTTTTTTTCTTCTTTTTTTTAACTGCACGCAAGTCTGAAGATGCCTGGATTGCCTATTATGGGCAGGAATTAATTGCTCTTTTTTGATTTGAAAGATAACACTGGGAGCATAGCATGGAATTGATGTTGGCTGGTTGTAAGTAGGAGACACTTAGATGGAAGTTGTTTGGTCCGCCTTACTCCCACTTTACATCTTATTATCAAGGCTCAGATAAACAGCTGTCAGTCAGAGCAGATCCATACTTTGATTATTCACATTCAGCATTTGGTGTCTCAAACTATTTTTGGTCAACTCATTTAAATGTTGATTTTTGGTTTCTTTTGTTTACTTTCTTTTTAAATTAAAATTTCATAATCTGAAAGGTATCAGCTACCAAGTTCTAATCTTAGAATGAAACACCAGGAAGCAAAGCAAATAAAAATTAATTCTGAGTTTATCATACTTGCCTATTAAGACTTGTGTGGCTAAAGTACCACAGTTGGCTGGCAGAACTTCCTGAATTAGAAGGCAGGACACAATTGATTATAAATAAAATGGAGATGTGTGACTTGCTCTGCATAGCCTCACTGGATTTTTAAGGAGTCCTTTTGAGCACAGTCTCCAGATCTTCCAGTGCTAATGTGGGAAGTGAAATACTTAAAGTAATAGAGGAAAATGTTTAGGTTTGATAAATAATCAGTGCATGGTCTAAGTTATAGTTTGATTATGGAATCCTTAAAAACACTACGCAAAGGAGAGAGAAAAAAGTCACATGTGAATACAGGTACACATTTGAAGCTTTTCTGTCCCTGGGGGGAAAACCCTGACAACCAACAAGTGCCTTCAATTAGTAAGAAGTGGTTATTACTTTTTAAATTAAAACTTAAACGCCCTTTCTAAAATATTCATTGATAAGTTATTGAAGCTCCTTTTGTAGGATAAGACCTTTGTAAATACTGAATGATGACTTACCTCAACTTACAAAATAATTCGCAAGAAACTATTTGGTTTGTAATTACCATGTCATTAAATTTGCAAATGGAATAAAAAAAGGAAAATAAGAGGAAGAAAACCTAGTCTATCCACTAGTTCAAGCTGTTCAAGAAGTAATTGATATGTGAGGGTTTCTTAGAATTTATATTTGATATCTAATGAAATATATTGAGAGAAATGTAGATATTTGACAAATGTCTACTTTCCTCTTAAATGTTCAGACATCAATACTACATTGAAATTTCTCAGTCTGTCTTAAACTCTATTATCATAACAGCTACTTGAAAAAACAGATTATATTAGGACTGATTTTAGCTATGAAGTAAAAATATAGACATAGTAACAGAAATGCAAGCCTTGTTCTTTTTGATCTGGAGTGTCACCTCAGACAAAACAGTGCAGAATAGGCTGATAATCTTTCTGGCTACTGTTTGGGCTGCTTCAGAGTGCACACATGAGCTTTGGTCTGCTGCTCAGACAGGAAAAACAATAGCATAATGAATTTAAGACTAATTTCTTTTAGCCTCATATCCTTCAGGAAGGCTATCAAAGAGAGGAGAAAGTACATTTGGTACCTTCCTTCATGCTACCTTCATTTTGGTCCAGCTTGCCTACAGCAGCATCATGTTCATGTGGGTGACGCACATGAACATGAGAAAGAATGGACCATTCACTTAAAAAACACACAGACAAAAACCCCAAGCAAAAGGCATCTTTTTTATCTGGGATATGTGGCATTCCTTTTCTCATCACAGTCTGGATTGATTTTGGAATATTTGTTGCTTGTAGAAGCAGTATAAAGATCATTAACAATGAAATTAAAGGAAGACATCTTTTCATTAGTAGTCTTTTCTATTTTATCAAGAATTCCTAAGCCTTTCATTTCTAGCAGTGTTTTTGTATGATCTCCCCCATCACAATTTTTCTTCATTTTGCTTTATTTTTATTATATCATGTTACAACTCCCTTTTTACAACTCTCTCTTCACGTCTCTCCTTTGTATCTTCCAGAGCCTGTGTCCTTTAGGCTCTGATCATGTTGATGGGTTCAGCTCTGAAGATATTACAGTTTGGCCTATTCTAGAGAACTGATGCACATTTTGGCTCTTATTTCCGCTGCACTGAATTTTCCTTACCATTCCTCTGTGGTCTGTATGATTGGCACTACTGAAATAATGAGAATTCTTGACCTTGGATTCCAGCCATTCTTAATACCTGAGAGTATGCAGGTCTAATGGCTGAAGAGATAATAGTTGGCTGATTTTTTTCTCTAATGTATCTGTTTCCTTGCCACTTCTTACATAGTAAATAGCACTATGTAAATTCACTTATGTACAGATTTTGAGCACATGTGGTAAGCTTAGTACAAGTGAAAAATGTTATTAAGTAGTTTCAGTGTATGCAGCAGCTGAAAAGAGAACAGCACATTGAAATGCTATGAAGAAACTGGGAGATTTCATCTCACTTTATAAGTTAAGTAAACTCAGGCCAAGCTCAAAGGATTTCTTGTCAAATACAGAAGTAGTTCCTATGGATTCTATCAAGATTCTAATTAATGGGCATTATTCTCTAAAAATGTAATCATTTAAACAGTTTTAAACAAAGTAAAAAAGAAACCGCCCCCTTCCTCCTACTCCTCCCTCCACAACAGAATATATATATATTTATTTATATTATATATAAGGAAAACAAACAAACAAACAAAAAAAACCACCAAGGAAAAGAAAGAAACAAACAACTGCAACAAATAAGGAAGCTCATGTATGGCTAGGAATAAAGCCATTTATGTGTATATATTGCAAACATGCAAAAGAAAACCTCTGCAGTCATGAAGGAACAAGTAATATTTTTCCTACAGTTTGTTAAATTGACTATACTGGAGCTGGAACTCATGAAATAGTCTAATTCAAATGGCATTATTTTTTTACAGTGTAAAAGAACCTTAATTCTATTCTTATTATGTTCTATCAATCTTTATGTGGAGCTCCACTGACTCTGATGAGATTTCAGCCATATAAAGTAAATATTAGGAATGAGTATGTAAGGACACGGGCAAAGTTTTTAAGTAGTCAGGCTTCTGTAACATTTACAAGTATTGCTGTTACAGTTACTGTTGCACGCTGCATGACAAAACCTCAGATTTGTTCAGCTTCTATATCTTAATGATTTGAATAAAGAGTGGTCAGTAACTCACTTGGAGGTTTTGTCACTAAGATTTCTTCCCTAGCCTTCTCCCAATTAGATCTACTATCAGACTACTATTATAATTTATTTATTGCTATCAGTTAAACTTACTGCCAAATATTTATATATATATATATATATATATAATATTACCATGAGTGTACGTCAGACTGTTTATCAGACTTCTTCAGAGGTTTAAAATCAACCAATATGATATGAAAACCAGCTATTGCTCCTTTAAATATATCCATAATGATTTATTTTTTTAAGTGACGCTAATTGATCATTTGCTGCAGTGGGTCAAATGAAACTATTTTAAGACACTGCTGAATCCAGATGAGATACGTGCTTAGGTAGTATAAGAAGGAAACTGGTTTCCACTTATGAACCAAGGCACATTCTGAAGTTGAGACAAAGTAAATCAGTGTAGACAAGTACAAGCCTAAGGCATACCTTACTGTGTCAAACTTACTGCCATAAAATGACAGATATTAATACAAAGATCTCTGGTTGAAGCAATTTGTGATTAATAAAATTGTAAACAATACTGGGGAATAAACACTGACCAAGTGAGAATAGTTTCTAAGGGCAGACATCTCCATCTTGACTTGTCTGAGTAATACCAGTTTGGGGCACAAATGCACTTTAAAAAGAAAAAAACAAAAAACAAAAGCCAGCTTTATCAAGTCATCAGAGAGTAAATGATGGGTGTGTCATGAATAAACTGCATTTTCTGTGCACGTTTCTGGTAGAGTTCTCAGATTGTTTGTATATTTGTAATTGCTGGTCTTTCTGCACAATTTTCACACCAAAGCTGTGACACTTCTACTCAAATTGCAGGAAAAGTCTTTGGAGTTCCTACTAGAAGATGTAGCTCCTGCTCAGAGCACTTCCCTGTGTGCAACCAAGGAATGGGTGGTGATTCCCCTCTCCTGCAAATAGTTCCAGTTAATCCTGGCATCCCCACGGGTAACCATAGTTGATGATTTTCCTACTCAAACTG
This sequence comes from Cyrtonyx montezumae, assembly GCF_038088225.1. NCBI lineage: Eukaryota > Metazoa > Chordata > Aves > Galliformes > Odontophoridae > Cyrtonyx > Cyrtonyx montezumae. Next base: position 19,280,390 of record NW_027071825.1, on the reverse strand, counting down.
TAAATTCCATCATAGAACAATTTCTTTCTTTTAAGCATGGTGAAAGGACAGTGGATGTAGAAATGTACTCTATTTCACATCTTGTGACTATCATTTTCTATGTCTCATCTTTATCTAAAATTCTTGGATTTAATTAATAAAAGATAATGAGAAGAAATGCATCAAATCTGTCAGAAAGATGGGGAGGATTGTCATAACAGTCTTATCAGAAACAACACCAGATTGCTTGTTAAAATGGCTGAAAACAAATACTGATTTAGTCATCTAAGAATTATAGTTGAGATGAAACCAAGAAAGATGGGAGGGTTTTAGGAAACAGTTAATTAACCTTTAAGATGTGCGATTTAGATGGTTTTGATTTTATACTTGTCCAGAAGAGAATGATTTCCAAAGGCAAGAAAAAATTCCCCATATTTTTTATTGCTTTGCTTATGAAGGAGCACCACTGTCTCAGTATGGCTCACACCATACTTTATGATAATCTCAGCAAAGCAATAAGCTACATCATAGCTTTATTTGCTCAATAGGGACACTACATGCCCCTGTCATTCATATTCCACTAACAAAGTTGTAAGCTGTGGTGTCATTATTTCTATCTTCCTGGAGATAAACGACCACTCGTAAACCATCTGTCTTTTTCCTTTACGACTACTTATTTAAGTCAGGGTTTTGTTATAGCCACTATCAAAAACTGCTTAAGCATAACAACCCCTCAGATACAGAGGACACGGTGGTCATCAAGAGGCCCTGTGTTCTGTTGGTGGGTGGGATTTGGTTCCCCAAGTATCTTGGGGGACCTGTGACTTCCCTGGTTAGCCTGCAGCCCTCCTGCCTGCACGTTCCCCACCATGTGTGGCTTCCTTGCCTGTGTTTGACATCTGCTGTGATACAGTGCTGCTTTATGACAAGCACTGGAGGTGATTCCTGTAAAAAATGTGAAGTTGTGAGCAATATCTGTGGGAGGCTTCACTGTGACCTGCACCTAATGGAAACACAGGTAATCTGAAATTACACTACCATAAATAGCAAAGATATTAGAAGTCAGATGTGCATGTAACTGTCAAAGGGAAAGGAAGCTCTGAAGTAATTGATAGATACAGAGATATTTCTGTGTTATTTAACTGGCACTTTCAGCTATGTTACGGTGACGACAAGTAAGGCTAAAAACAAGTTCTTATGATGAATTTGCATTTCTCTTGCGTGTATTTTTCAAAACTGAAATTTTGAGTAAGATGCCAGGACTCTACTATGGAAAACCAAAATACATGTGCAAAGTAAATGGTTGAGGATCTCTCAGCTGGTAAAATTACAGAATTTCTGTGAAGATTAGCTACAATGTAAAGGTAAAACATTTATATAGCTCCTACAAGGTATCTGAAATCTAAGGTAACGTATCTTTTGTTAAAGCAACAATAGGGAGAATCAGATCTTCTGCGTCTACGTTGACATATTGTGTTGAATGTAGATGAAAATGTTCAGAGTGCTTTTGTTGAGCTAACTCTGGAATGGGGATAAAAAACATTGCCCTGTAGGTCTCACAAAGCTCTTCAGAGTAAGAGTTACTGCTGCCAGTGAACAATAGAGAGGTTTATGCCAAGGGAAGTCAAATGGTTTGCCTGCCCTAACAAAAGAAGGGTACAAACGCAGGTCCTGTGTGTTCCTGTTCTGTTTACTACATCGTATTTTTTTTTAGACATATGCAACAGCAAGAGGTGATCACTGTTTCCAAGGGAATTTGGAGAGTCTTTGATTAAAAAATGTTTACCACCTATGAAGTTAAAAAAGGAATATGCAATCTTATCTGCTTGTAAGTGGCATGTGCAATTGCATAAGATGTTTAAATATTCTGACAATTAGAAATAATGGTGTCATGTATGCTGCCTTCTACTCTGACCGGTTAAACCTTTGGCTATTTCACATTCACGTATCAGGAAGATAAGAAACATTTGCAAAACTTTAGTGTCTTCTGTGCTTCATGTTGGCTTATTTTTATTTTTATTTTTATCTCATTACAATGAAATCAAAGACCGATGTCACAATTCCTTTCTGAAACATACTGAATGTTAACATACTGTCTTGTAAGTGAGATTTTAATTGGTGTAATGCTTTATTTTCCTACTCTTATCACTGAAATAGCAATAAGCTGACTCAAACAGCTGGCATGTACCATTTAGCAAAAATGAGAACTAATAAATTAATGCATCAAATAGTTTAAGCTATTAAGTACTTCATGATAGTTTTCACCAACAATAATTGTTGCTACACACAGTTGAGTTCTGGATATCAGTGGGCATTTACATCATTCATATCATTAGTTGGGAAAACATGGATAATAGATGCTGGTCTTTCAGAATGATCCTTTTCAGGTGCACTAGTTTTGCTGCAATATGCAGCAAACCAATAGGATCGACTTAGCCAGTGTTTTAATTGAAAATACTATTTGAACTTATATTTTCACATCATTCAGCATAAATGTCCAAAAGACGCTTGTACCAAAACACACTGTAAGATCTCTGCCTTGGTTTAACTATACAGCCTCTTAACAGAATTTCTAAGGCCTCAAACATTGATTTGTCTTTCCAAAAGTAATGTTTTGGCAAGAACACAATCAAATTCATAATATGTTATGACAGATTGATTGATTTGAAGATGGACAGATATACTGACCTAATTTTTTTCACTATAATATTATTGCAGATGTTACTAATATATTAATGTGAAAAGTAACAGGATTGCACTAATAACATTTTATCAGCGTGTCAGAAAAGTTCTTTATATTCTCTTGTGGACTAAAGATAGTGCCTCTGAATATGGATATTGATACTACTTTGACTAAATACTAAGAGAATTCATATATCAAAAAATCTAGAGTTACACGGCTCCTAAAAGAGTAAAAACTTTTTCCTTCTGTGCTTACGAGGGAACTTCTTGTCAAACTTACAATGTGCAAAGACGTTAAAATTTAATTATTAGTGAAGTCTGAAGTAACCGGGGATCCTCAAGGAACAGATAACTGCAGAATGTGACTGCACTTAGAATTACTTGCTTTATTTTATTTACAGCTGTTTTCTCCAATTTTTAGAAGATTGCCAAGTCATAGAGCATTGAAGACATCTACATCTATTTGGACACAGGTTCAGTATGTTCCTCTGTAATCAGTGTGTTATATGTTTCTACAGGTATATCGTATCAATACCTTCAACCTTCGCGATGGAAAGAAATGACAGCATTGCTCAAAAAGCCTTCCACTCGCAGGTGAGTCTGAACAGCCAGAAGTGACTTTTTTTCTCACACCTTCAAAGCCCTGAAGATAGCAATGTTACTAACTCATACACTCATGTTTAGTTTAGATATGGAAGTGTCACACACAAAATGTTCAATTTTTATGAAAATACATTTCTAAAATGCATATTATTTTTATTATTTAAAGTAACAGTATTTTACTTCAAAGGATTTTTAGAGAAAATGAAAATACAATTCTGCTAAATAACATTTGGATAACAAAGCTGCATTTCCTGAAAAGATTATCTCTTCTGGTCCACTCTTTCCTGTAAGGCCAGACATCTCCTGTGCAGGACTCTACCTTACAGAAGCTGAACACCCATAACTCCTACCACATTTCTTCTTTCAGCAGCTTTTCCAGAGACTGCAATGGAGATCTGCCTTCCTGTGTTTACTGATCTACTCTAGGACTGCATGCATTCTTTCACACTCCCTGCTATGTGAGGAAGCAGCATTTGCAGCACGCTCGTGTAAAGTGCCAGGTGGTGGATACATACATACACATGATGTTGGAAGATGAGAAAAGGCTGTAATTTCAGGTAGGATGGCTTTTGGTGGGACTACTCGATGCTTGAACCCACATGAGAGACACTGAGGATAAACACTGAGCTTCCTCCTGCTCCATGGAGCCATGTAGCAAGCCCAGGTAGCCATCATGTCATAGGTGAGGCCAACTTCTTCACAGATGGATGGTCTTGGACAGCAGAGACTCCTGCAGGGTTCCTTATCAGGTTTCAAACACAGGGACATTAAAATAAGAGCATGGAGTGAGTGTAAAATGCTCTGTGAGATAACTTTTTCTAAGTGGTAACTTGGTAGATCTGAGGGGGATGATGCTTTTCTGAAGTCTGCAAAAGCTACAGAATGAATATTTGCTAGACTCAAAGAAAGATGAATGTTGAACAGGAGGAGCTGGAATTGGAACAGAGGGATTTGGGCTAAAGCCAGGATGGGTGGGAGAAGGTGCGGGAGGTACACAACACATCTTAGCTGGCTGTTTTCTACCTGCAGTACACTTAAGGCGTTCTAACGCTGCAGAGCAGGCGTGGGCTGCAGCATCGTTAAGTTGTCATTGTGCCACTGAATAAAAGGTATAACAAAGTACACTTCTCTAAGCAGCTTTTGTGTGCTAAATCAGTGAGGATTTTGCATGAACAAGTAGAGCTCTCAGGTCATTGCATAAAAATTATAGCAGTATATGGCTATATTTTGATAGGTGGTATAAATCTGGATCCAAATTTCCAAACCAGTGCAGAAGTTACACTGTACATGTAGAGCCTTTGTTTCATGATGTGCCTTCCCAGTGCACCAAAACGGCATGTGTGGACATGTAATTTGAGTCATTTCAAAACACCTGGCTCATTTTTTTTTTGAGACATTTACACTGTAATACAATTTTGTAATTTGTCTGTAAATATGTGTGAAATAGGATTTTTTTCCTTAGAACTGAAGTCTTGCAGAGAGCTGCAATTTGCTGTATAATATCAGCACAATGGGGCTGATTTAAGGGTGTTATTTTTGCCCTCAATATGAATTTCCTTGCAATAATGGTCCCAGTTTAAATCTCATTTTGGGATTCTCCTGTTCTTGAAATCAGTAGGAAGTAAGCCAGTTTTCTGAATCTTGCGAGAGTAACATGTTCTCCCTGGACTCTAGTCAGTGCTTATTGCCTCTCTGTCAAAATGCAGCTTCAGTACTGAAAGAAAGAGTGAAGTGTGGTAAAACTCTCTTTACTCTCCTTGGAAATGATATTCTAAACTCTTCAAAGTAGGAGTCCTATTTCAAGATATTTTGACTTTAAAGGGAAACTAATTTCCCATTTAAAGTATATATAATATTGGGAGCTTGATGATGAAGCATCTCATTAACAGAAAATCCAATGGAATTGTCTGCTATGGACATATATTTCTGTGCTGAGAATACTGGAAGTGTTTGTTCCTGCATCGATCAGTGTGTATGGGAGCCAAACATGGCTATTGTATATGCATAAACAGCTGTGAGCTCTTTTGATTCTAGTTCTTGTGCATTCCTGACCTATAGTTGCTTGGGTGCCAGTTAAGATGAACATAAATAACTTTTCAGGGGACAATTCTTCCTCCAAAGAGATTATGGCTGAGCTCCTTATAACCTAGCAGTTCTGAAGAGCAAGAATAAATTTTTGAGTCCATTGGCAAAGCCTTCAAATTTAATTGTTCAGCAATTCAGAGCTCTCACAATACAGTTCCATCACTGACTTGCTAAGCTGCAATAGTATTTCTCTTTATCAGCAGATTTTTTTTATAGTTTATTCTTTGTACATATGGAAAATAAACAGAATCTGTATGCCTACAAAGCATGAGAGATTTTCAAAGTTACTTCACTAAGTTTGGAGAGGAAATGTTGTGTGCAAATTGATCTGCAAACAGAGCTAAAAATCAAAATATTGTCTCTAGGTTCAGCCACTGGAATCAGCATTATTGTCAATATATGGCTTTACAGTACCATCTGAAAAAAAGACAGAAGAAAAAAGCAGAAGAAAATGCCATGTAAAGAAGGACTTATCCAAACTGTAGTTATAAACCTCCCCAAACCAGTTTTGAGCATAATGCATTAATCATTGTGTAGCGCAGCTATTTATTGTAGTAAGAGAAGTTAATGAATGTGGTTCCTTTGTAATTCACCACACTGATCAAGATCCTACAGACATTAATTACCAACATCTGAGTTACGATCAAATTCTTCCTTCTTCTCTGTAGAAAACTTCCATAAGAAAACTGTCATATCTTTCTCTTCTCACCTAATCATCATAGTAAAACTTCTATTAACAACTTAATTATTCTTCTTAGAAGCCAAGATAATTATAACAGGCTTGACTTGGCTCCCATTAGGAGTTTACTTTAATGATTTTGCCACTGGATAAAGTCCAATGCAAAGGAACAACCCTTCATAATCAGCAAAATTATCTCAAAATTGCACTGCAATGAAATAAATTGAAAGGAACAATACCATTAATGTTGTACTGAATATCACAACACTTGTGTATGGCCTTTCAGTCCCTTCTAAATACATTTTGGCTGAGTCCTGCAAAACTTTATTCATTTTCACTGTTCTTATATGAGAAGCAGTCACAGTTCAGGCTAAAAACATGAACTGGCGCTTAAGATTTTGTTTCTAGTTTTATCATTTTTGTGTTCGTTGATGAAATATTTACTTATGCTTAAATATGAGGTGAATCGGAAGTCATTTCAAGGCTTAGTACATGTACAAAGGCATGGATTATGTAGGTAGACACTTATCAGCAAGAAAGAGGCCAAAGGGGCTCAATGTCTGCAGATGATTTGGTGAGCCACTCATGAGATACATGTAAAGTAAAGTGAGTATTATACAAAAAAATTATACAGACATATATTTACAACAGTAAAGAAGAAAAATTCTGAAATTATAATGAAATGAAGGAAAAAAGAAACGAGCATCAACTCCAGGATATTAACTGTAAGAACATGCTGTGGCACCAAGGAAGGCCAGAAATGAACTAGGGCAATGCAATCCAAAGTCATAAAATCAGTAACTAATTTGTTTTTGGAAACACATAAGAAGTATAAGCTTTACTGTATGTCTGTAGGGCAAATGGTGTATCAGGTATGGTTGTGGAAAAAAATCTGTCTAGTATTCAGAGCTTCAGGAGGTTACCGTGCCACTGCTTCTCCTGATGGGGGCATATTCTGAAGGCATTTCAAAGTCTGCACAAACCATTCTTAAGAAATTGAGAGTACTGTGTTCTATCAGATCATAGGAAACAAATAATATTGATCCAAGAAATTTGAGAAAAAGCAGAAACAATTTTCTGTTACCTGTGATTTTACTAGTTTAATTGTCAAGACTGACTTGATTAGCTATAAGAAGGAACTTTAGTGGATGGGATTTTTTTAAAGAGCTCCAAAAAGATTGAGAAGAACTAGAGACAAGTAGTCTGCAATTCTCTGCAGGAAGTGATTTGATAGGAACTGTAATGAAGAACAGAATTAGCAAATAAATGAATAAACATGATAAGCAGGGAAGAACTTTTTATTTTTTATTTTTATTTTTTGTGTATAGGGAGGAGTAAAAGAAAATAATGTCATAGAAACTTAGTTGATGATTTTCTGAAGGAATCAGTAAAGAGCATGTGGACATAGATTATCAAGTTGGTAATATCCATCTCCAAAAGTATTTCATAAGATCCCTCAGCAATGTTTCTAAGATAAACCATGCTATCATGAAATAAGTTCCTTTTTTTTCTTGGTATAATCATGGAATAAATAATGGGAAACAGGGTAAGAATAAAGATCAGTTATTAGAATTGAAAAGAGACTAGCTCAGTCCTGTAAGAATTGTGTCAGGAATTATGCATGCAGAACTGTGCTAGAAAAGTGAGTGAAGAGTAACGTAATAAAGTTTGATCGTATTATAGAAGTATGGGGCTGTGACAATTTTTAAAAGCAGTTCTAAGTTGCTGGGTGATAATACAATAAAATCACACGTGAATTTCAGTTATTAGAAGTAATGCATAGCAAAAACCTCTACCCATATAGATACTTGACTTTTACTATTCAGAAAAGACCTTAAAAGTAATCTACTGACAATTTTGACTTAATGCTCTGCATCAGTCAAAGAGGCAAATAAAATCTTGATTTTCTTTTTTTAGTACAGGAAGAAGCATGGAACAGAAAACACTATACTGTTGCCATATGATGCACTAATCTCTTTAATACTACATGAACTACTGACAAGGTATGTGGTATTAACAAAAAAGGTAAAGTCATCTGATCACAGATATAGACAGTTACTGGTAAAGGGAGAATTACATGGATTAGGACTACTTAGTTTATAAAAGGGAAGATATATTGAAGGAAAATACAATAGATGTCTATAAAATCATGAATATTAAAGGCAAAGATGAACTGGAAATGATTATTCATTTCAGCATCTCTTCTGCTCAAGAAATAGGAAATACCAAATGAAATTGTCAGTCAGCCAGTTAAAGAATTATTATTCTTATTATTGTTGTTAAGAAGCGATTAGTCAAATCAGGAGACCAAAGGCTTATTGAGATCAAGTATGAAGATGTTAATAAATTCTTTGACTACGAAGGTCCTTACACTGTAGCTTCCTAGAGTTAGGATGCCTGCAACACTACTGTCAGGTAAAGAATACTGGGGTAAATTGATCCCTGGTTGCAGACTTTCTCAGGTTTCTACCTAAGCTGTTCTAGGGTCTACAGCCCTGGAAATGTGAACATAATCACATGGCACACAGCTCTTGAAGACCAGCTTTACTACAATCTAGGTAGATGCTCAGAAGTGTAAATACAAAAATACATTAAAAAAAATTAGTTCTGTTAAGTATTCTAATCAGGAACTAAGAACTTGAAAGGTCTTGATTAATTTGAGAATTTCATTGATGAACCACTCAACATATCGACACTAAATACTAAAAATCCTTTAGCTCAACTGAATTTCTTTGGAACATTGTCTGAGGTGTTTTACACTTCTATAGATTACTCATAACAAATACTGTTGATGAATAAAGAAATCCATTTTTTTTTAAGTACCTCAGATAACAGTATGTCATTAAAAAACTTTGAGTCAACAGATGTGAGAGTGCTCAGCTCTATAGAAACACAATCCGAGGAGTTGGATTCAATGATCCTTGTGGGTCTCTTCCAACTTAGGGTGTCCTATGATTCTATGAAACCTGACAGAATTTACTTTAGCATTAAGTCCCTTCAGCATGTTCAAATTCATGGCAGAAATGCACCTTAACACCAGGTGTGCCCCTGTTCTGTACAAGAACTATAAACTCTGCTGAAGGTAGAAACTAGTCAACTTCAAATTTACAGGTAGACTGAATATTGGTAAACCTGCTTCAGTGGTACCCATTTATTAATGCATAATATTAACAAACTTTTTTTTATTTTGATTTTTAATTTTACTTGCTCTGAGGGAGGCTGGCTTGTGTTCGGGAAGACAGTCAGCACCTTACAAGTTCACACCTATCAACTAAACTTTGATTTTCACATTGCCATCAGCACAAACAGAAAGATCTCTGGGGAGAGATATATTTGCAGACATGTAAATGAAGTTAAAGCTCTAAATACTGAGGCTTTAATTATCAGCATGTTCTGGTGTCAGCATTGCTGTCAGTTGTATTGATGGTATGGCAGGAAATGCCGACTATCTTTAATTGCTTCAGGTCAGTGGTTTTTAACTCCAGTTAAGTAGGATGGAAATTATTTAACTTGCTCCTAAGATGATCCTTTTAAAGCCTCTTTATAAAAATGTCCCATCTGAGTGTGTCTGTGGTGGTACAGATCTTTTTATTTCTGTCCACATAAAAAAAAACACTGAGTGGACAAATTACAGTTATAGACACTGAGCAGGCTTAAAAGGAAAACATGACTGATTTTCAGAGAAGACCTGCTCATCACTTTTCAAATCAACATTTAATAATTCATAACAATTAACTGCTGTATAAGTTTTCTCTTCAATACGTTTCCAAATGTGAATAGATTAAACAATAATTGCTATCAAGCTTTGAGTTCTATTTCATGTGCCTAATAAAGCTTTATCTTATGGAGCTTACTTTGTATATTTTTCATCTATTCCTAACTGACTGCAATATACTGTATTAAAATATTTATCATTGTGCTATCAAATATTAAACATTTTAAAATCATCTGACTAAAGAAAACAAATAATGCTACTTGTTTAACTTTTTATGAATTTCCTAAAGTTTGGTTATTCAGGATGCTCCTTTGACATAACACCAAGAACACTGCAGCACCTGGAAACTGTATTCCCTCTTATCAATTCGGCCTGATTTGAAATGCACTGTACTCAGACACTTTGCTGTTCATTTCATCCCTGCACACAGAAAAACCTTTCTGTCTGTAAAGAGTCACTATGCTATTTCAATATAGGAGTATTGTTCTGTAGGCTAGGTGGCTTATTATTATTATTATTATTATTATTATTGAGTGTATGACAGAGAGAATATAGAACAGTTGATTTTTTTAGGATGTCTCCCTATTATCCACTTGCTTATTTATCTGAAACTGTGTGTACAAATACCAACTGTCATGTGACTGATCTAATGATGGAGATGAGGATGCTGCTGTGGGGCAGCCCAGCTGCCAGGGTGCTCCCCTCCCAGCATAGGGCGGGCTGCCCTTCCTGGCTGCTCCTGCTTCTCTAACACAGCATAAAAGTCTTCTTGTTTAGCTACTATCCTGCTGTTTTAGCTCTAAAATGGTTTAGTGACAGTCCAACAAGTACCTGAGATACTTCTAGGGATGTTGGATTCAAACTGGGAGGAGTGGGATTGCAGCACTTGCCATTACAGCAGTTTAGACAGTTGTGGAACAGCAGCCTTGAAGTTGATACCTGGGCAAGACGAAGAGAACTTTTCACCAATCCAATCCTTTACCTTGCAGGGGAAAGCAGTTTGTAAATGTTGATACTCAATTGCTGTTTACTTCAGGGAAAGCAAATCTGATCACCCAATTATCAGAGCTCCTGAGCTGCAGAGCTGCAGTCTATTAAGAGCCTGATGCCTCTTAGAGAGGTGCTAACTTCTGTGAACTAGCCCCCTATGCTATGCCTCCATCTGTTTGTTTTATGACCCATTATTTCCTTGGGCTGCCCTCCATGCAGGTGTTACCTAATTCACAATCCTTATGCTATTCACAGAGGCTTTCAGCACAGAGATGCTTGAGATAATGTCTTTGAGAACTTAGGAATGTCTCTCTAACCTATTTCTTTTGCAGGTTGCTCCATTTTCACAATATTTGACAGATTTCAACAAGGCAGTACTAAGAGCAGTCTGAGACTCGATTCCAAGAGACCATGTTATGGTAACTGTAAATCTGTGCAATACCTATATATAAAAAGCATCTTATGTTTCATCTTCTCTCTGCTCTTCATAAAGGAACGATGGTTTATTTCATTCTTTTTGTGAAATACATTTGTATTTTTTTTATTTTATTTTATTTTTGGTGTCTAAAATACCCTCTTTGCAGAGAAGTGAGCCTTTTTTTTCTCCTTTAAATCCAACATCTCATTAAAAAGTAATATCATTCCATAATATTCATACTTTGTTAGTAAAAAACTGTCTATGTATCACTATATCTACATGGCTGTTTTGTGGGCTATGTTTTCTGGAATTAATGTGTTAATAAACACATTCACATTGTCTTTTCTCAGCTCTAAAAAACCCAGGATTTCAGCACGTGTAGTAAGCCAGCACCGAGGTTAATGGAATCAGCGTTTTGAATCATCTGAGAATCAGGTCTGATAACTCTGTAATTTTGTTTGTAATTTTGCCTTGCTTGTTATTACACCTGTAAGTCATACTTTGCCTTGAGCTGAAGCTGTGGGATTCTGGATTGGTTTAAGGTGAATTATTCCGCATTTAAATTTAGAGTAGTTTGAAGCAGAGTGTTTCTCTGACATCCAAATCCCTGTACACACACAATTTCTTCACTCTGCATAACAATCATGTAAAATAGGTATTGTGAAAGCAGTATTTTGTGTATAAAAACCAAGGAAAGATTGTTCCCTGGGGACAGCATTGTTCAAAACTTTGTACCTTTCAATCAGTTCTGTCTGTTTTACTTCCTTCTGGCTCCAAAGTAGCAGTGCATTTGCTAGCACCAGTCCTGGCACCAAAACAGACCAGAACTAGAAGTCTGTGCAGCACCTGTGCAGAGGGGAAATCCTTCTATATCCTGGCCAAATGAAAGCATTAAAACTGCTCCTGTTAAAAGGATGTAACAAGACAGAAACAGTTTGTCTGTGGTCAGGTACACAGGCAGTTGCAAGGGGGAATTGGAAAACGGGGATTTCCAGTTCTGAATTTGTGTCACAGTTCCCCATGCAGAAAGTCAATGTATAGATATAGAAGGGCTAACAGATACACCTGTGTCCAAATATGTATAAAAACTTGCTAACCATCAAGGGGAGAGACCATTACATTTATATATTTAATCTGTCTGGAAAGAAGAATATGAGGTATTTTAACAAATGGATGGTAACACATCTTTTATTGTTGAATACTGATCACAAACTTCCAAAAGCAAATGTTCATAATTCACAGGGTCACAATTTCATGTTTGATTTTCTTTTGAAATTCAATCTTCATGATGATTTTGATAAATGCCTGGGGTTCTCACGTTTGTAGCATGTGATAAAATGCAGACAAAAAAAAAATTAATAATTTTGTAAGAATTCAAATGTACACTGTAACAGAATATAAATTATCTAGTGGGCTGCAGAGTGATAAAAGTTCAGTCCAGATACAAGCACCGAGCACAGTTTGAGCTTTTAAGATTAGCGTAATTGTAATCTTCCTGCTTTAATTAAAAATATTTGAAATAGTAAAAAAAATAAAAGGGTAAAATAAAATAAGCTATTCAGAGCCTGATGTAAGGCATCTGGCTGAAAACTTCCTTGTAAATTGTTTAAGATTTACAACACTGAAACAAGACATTTTAAAAATAATGATTGCCAATAACTAATACAATGAATTTAACTTCTGGGTGGAAGCTATCCTTGCTAGCTCCTGTGCTCATCCTGAGCTTTGTGGGCTGCAGACTGAAGGTTCAATATCCCTTTTTGCTCATTAACCATATGAAGGAAAGTAGTGAATAGTATCACCTTTTTCTCCATGGGAAGGTCATTGTCTTAGGAAAATTAGGTTTGTGCAGCTAAGCTGACATTGGCAAAAGAGAAACTTTGTCAGTGTGGATAATTATGCAGCTGTTTTTGGAATCAGTTGTAGTGAGATTGAAATTAAAATGTTTATTTTCAAACAATCCTTCATGTACACAGTGGGATTTAGATGCCTGACGTGACATGGACAAGAAATATGAAATATGCAATACTATGAACCTGAATGCTTAGATAATAAAATGGTCCTGCATGATATTTTCCCTTCATCCATTTTTCAAACTCAGTCAGCTCTGTGGAAATGATTCTACTTTTTGTTATGGGGTTCCTCTTATCACTAAGATCTGTTCACTTTGACTGTCCCAAAACAACTGCCATTGGTGGTTGAATTTCTTCCTAGGTATGGAGCTTACTTTTCTTCTGTTTCTATGCGCCTTTTTAAAGGAAATTGCTTAACTGCTATAAAACAATTTAAATACATCTATCCTGTTTCTCATGTTTATGAAATTCTAAGAGACTTTCAGGACCAGAGTGTTCTGCACTGAATTCATTCCTTTCACTTTGATCTCTGTATGTGTGCAGGTGAGAAAACCACTGGAGGTGTCTGGAAGAGTGGTGGAGGGCTGAGCCCTGGCTGCTCCCCCTGCACTCTGCCTGCGGCACAGATGTGTCCAGGGGTGGGCACGGAGACACAGCTGCATCTCTTCTGCCTCTTTTTTTCTGAGGGCAGTAAACCTTCCTGTACTAACCAGACCTTGGCTGACTGCTGTGTCTGTATAGCATAAACCCTGAATTCAGTAAGATAACAGTTGTTATCATGGTGCTTTTTATCTGGGAGGCAAAGTCTTAAATTGCATCTGACCTCTGTATGCTCAGAGAAGCAAGTGATGAGCGCTCTGACTAGATCCTCAAAGGTTTTAGATGAAATCAGTAGGAGTGCAGTACCCAAATAAATACTTCTGAGGATAATAGCTCCTGTGTCTTTCACCCATGTGTTGTACAAGGGAGACTCTGCACAGTAATTTATCAAATGATGTACCGTGAGCCTTAGAACACAACAGGATTCTCAGCATTGTTTTTCCCAAATAGGATCACTAATACTTTACACTAAGCCATTCATTTACTGCCACCATCATTAGAGTAATTAAACTGGCTATGGTATAGATTTAACTTACTAATTTATAGGTAAAACTTCTAATTGTCCAAGATCAACAATGTTTAGCAACAAAGCTCCATACAAATAGATTTTTCTAATAGTACCAATAGGCTATATATGACAAGAAGAAAAAAAAAAACCACATATTGGTGTGCTGTGTGTATCCATCTTTTCATAGTCATATTTCTGTGCAGTGCAAGCTCAAGGGGAACCGATATGACCATACGGTACAAGTCCAGACAAATAATTCTTTTGTACTTAGTTAAGGCAGAATAATGAGTTGTTATTTTTCCTGTATATTGGGACCCACTTGTTTGCCCAGCCAATTGTTTACATTTCAATGGGAAGATAACCAAGCTATAATTGCCACACTACAAAATTAAATGAATTGGAACTCTGTTCTTCCATGAAAGGACTTGAAAAAAAAATTAAATTCCGTGTCTGTCCCATAAAATCTGACAACTGCATCTAGTTTTACTTCTGAATTTGATAAGTTGATGAAACTTGGGGGTTATCTGGCAGTAACACAATCAGATGGAGATTTGTTCAGAAAACTACAATGCAGTGAGGGACACTTAATTGGTTCTGTCAGCAAATAGAAAAGCACTAGCTTGCAATTCCAGAAACTGTCTGAAACTTTTACAAATAGTCTGACTCAGCTAAAATCAGGCTATTTGTATGTTTGACTCAAAAACCCTCATTAGAAGAACATTATTGGTGTTAAAATGTCCAAACCTAAAAAGGCAGGAAATAGTGTGGTGAGTAACTAATTGGTCCGACAGCCTATTTTATCTATCACCATATTAATTATATGACTGTATGACACAGCACTCAGACCTTCAGTCCTGTTCAGTATCTTAGCTACTTAATATCTTATTTAAACTCACAGTGTGAACCTAAGTGTTTGCTATGCTTTATTCAAATTCTACTGTAGAGAATCATATTGATTTTCTTGTGAAAAGGTGAAAAAAAAATTATGAGAGATCTCTACTGAGTTTCTGGAAGTAGGTGATCAAAACAGTTATAACAAAACAAAAGAAATTGACAACTAAAGCCTAATCCAGTGTGTACTGATGGGATATTTCTACTCACATGTTTACTTGACCTGTTAAGCAGAACAGTATCTAAATCTCCAACTAAGCACTGAAACAACAGCTGCTGCTAGCAGTGTTTACACCAAACTTCAGCAATTCACTTTAAGGTCTTTTTTATTTTATTTTATTATTTTATTTTATTTTATATTAACTTTTGTGTAGTTTTCACTAGTTGTAATACATAATAAGCCAGAGTTTTATTGCTCAGAGGTTCTAAGGTGTGAAAGTAGAGTTCAGTTAATCAAAAAGGTTGAAGTTTAGTACAAAAAAATGGACATGCAGAGAAATTACCTTTTGTCATCTAGTAAGAATTTTAAAGTTGGATTTGATATGCTAGTCATGATATGTTAGTACAAAAATGTATTTTACAGATAGCAAGACACATGTATTTATATATTTCAGTGGTAACTCCTGCAAGAGTTAGCAAGAGCAAGGACACTGAAAACATACTAAAATTAATGGATGGCACAGCCAGTCTACTGGGAATCTCATCGGGGAGTCTCCAGAAATGTTCAGGCAGTATGGCAATCTGGCATCCTGCAGAGGTTTCGCTCATTTTCTGCTCTTAAGTTAGCTGCACATGATAGCAAACAGACGCAGAGGCAGCAAAGTTGCAGGAGAGGGGCAATTCTGAGTTACTTACGTTGACAGCCCAAGCTGTGCCAGATATATCCCGGCAGACATTTATCACATTTAGGCCCTGATGCTCCCTCCTTACACTCACAAAATCCTCTGTCATTACAGCGATCATGGACTGAACCAAAAGGGTTACAATAACAGTCTGCAGAAACAAGACAACACACACACACTGGATTCAGGTCTACATAAGGTGATAATTCATTTAATACCATAGAGGCTGCATTTCCGGTGTTGAAGTAAAGGAAGACTGTCTATGAACGATATCAAGAGCA
This sequence comes from Cyrtonyx montezumae, assembly GCF_038088225.1. Classification (NCBI taxonomy): domain Eukaryota; kingdom Metazoa; phylum Chordata; class Aves; order Galliformes; family Odontophoridae; genus Cyrtonyx; species Cyrtonyx montezumae. Next base: position 19,264,264 of record NW_027071825.1, on the reverse strand, counting down.
GTGACTATAATTACTATAGCCCATTTATTTGTTTGCATATTTCATTTCAGGAAGAGACATTTTATGATATGAAGAGAAAAAGTAAACAGAAAGATGTGAAGGGAGAAGGTACTATGTTCTTTGAGGGTAAGTCATTGTAACAAACTCTGTTCTGGTAGGAATGTTTTTAACAATTTAACAAACATTAGGAAAGCTTTACTATCAATGTGCCTTTAGGCAAATGTTGCACATCGTAAAACAAGCTTATCTATACATTACTCTGGTTTTAGAAATGTTGAATGGCTTTAGAAGGCTGTATAAATGCACTTTTCTTATTTTCAAGATAGTCTTCCTTTATTCTTTGGAGTAGTATAGTAATCTTTGTGGATATCTGTCACTAAATTGATGAGACTGTATTTATCAGTGAGATTAATAAGCTTTTTGCATTTTCCACAATGATAAGCAGAGGTGAGAAGGAATGTAATGCAAAACTTATCAGAACTTGCTTTATGTTGCTGTTTTCATTTCTCTCATCTCCCAGTGGGCAGATGGAAGATGCAATGAGGCTCTTTCTCTGCTGTATATTTTCCACATGTGTACTGACCTAATTAAAGAAAGACTAGAGTAGCCTATTTCCTCCCACAACAGTTTCTGTAGGGGAATATATCTTCTTCAACCACAGCCCTTTTCTTTACTGTGATTAGAATATTATTGTTCACGATTCAGCTAGCTAAGCAAAGAAGATGACATTAGCTAGCAGAGCTCAATTTTTGGCAATCTCATTCTTCATATTTTTTTCTTCAAGTGGTCATATCTTATTTTTATGTATACCTGTGTAGACCCAGAGTAACTCCACCGTCACCTGAGGCTGCAGACACACTTAGATTTTGGCAGCATCTGATCTCTGTTGTTGTTGAAGGCAAAAGGCATTCAAATTAATTCTTGAATCTGGGCGACCTGCTGTGAGTCTGGCTCTGTGTTTGTGAATCAGTGCAGCTTTGCCTACCTTTGGCAATTTTTCCACAGTATAGGTTAAAATTCAGGGAAATTGAAAATGAAAAAATGTAGCTGAACTGGGAAAGAAAATATAAAAAAATACAAAGGAAAAATCTGTCTCAGAAAAAAACAAACAAAAAAAATCCCCACAACATTGCCAGACATTTGTCATCTGCTGTATCAGCATTTAATAGCCATAAATTACAGATGACACTTTGAACATCTGGCATGCTGAGGAAGAGAAGTTACCTTTGTCAGTTGGAGTTCCACAATAATAATAATATAGTTAATTAGCTAGCAACATTCATTAATGAAGTTGAATGCTGTCATACAAAAAATATTGTGGAATACAGCACAAATATACCATGATGGGTACCACCTGAAAAGCTGGCAATTCTGATGTTAATCAGGTGTACAAAATGTTTATGCAAACATAGAATGGAGTTACACCTTGAATGCAATAAGTCATGTTTGTTTTAGTTCTTTATAGAAAATCTTGAAGGACAAAAGGCTTGGAATTACATTAGAAACAGAGGGGTCAATTCTTACACATGAAAAATAGCTTAATTGGGCATAACAAACGTACAATTAAAAAGAAGTGTTTTTGAAAGAAATGTGTGGCTGACAGTATTGAATGGTATGGATACATAATGCTGTATTGGCCACAGAACAAGAACCTGACACTGATTCAGTGAAATATTTATATGATAATTCAGTAGGAATGTTGAATTGCCAGATCCATACTGTGTTGTGACACAAAGAAAACTTTAAGTCAAGCTGTTAACGTAGAAGTGGTAGATCAAATTGGAGCACAGACCTGGTAACCTTTAGTTACTCGGTCTAGCCTACATCTTTCCCAATACGCAGTCGATACCACAAGAGTGTAAGCTAGAAAGGTCAGCAAAACGTTCAAGCTCATTGTCCAACACAATATGACAGGCTGTACAACACTTCCCATCACCTGCCAAACACATCAGACATTTAAAAAGATCAGAAGCTACAATTCCAGTGTGCCTGACAGTGAGTATCATTATGACCTTGCATTAAATAACGTTTCCAGATCATCTTAGCAAGAAGAACATACACCAGGCTCCAGGGTAGGAAAAAAAAACAACTAGTTTCTGTTGATCCAGATGGGTAGGAATCTTCCTCCTGACCTCAATTTGATGACTAAAAATGATGGGAAGATAACAGTAGCAGCCATCTTACCACGGAGATGCACTATGTTAATGTAAATTTGCAAGTTAAAAACAAAAAGGAGAATGAGCTAAAGCATAAAGGCTTGTAGCTGTCATTCTGGGTTGACAGTGGCTACAGAACAACCCTTAAAGAATATACCACTGGAATTCAAAAAGTTTTCAGGCATATAATTAGGCGTAAGATTAAGTGGCCTCAAGGTTAGATCTTATAGGTGAGAAGATAATAACTAGTTCAGTATTTGTGTTATAAAAGCAAAGGAGATGATGAATTACTCTGGGTCTACTTGGAGGTTTCAATACTGTTCATGCTTACCAATGTGTGTACTCACTGAAACAGAGTTATTAGGACTTTATCAAGAACTTGTAAAAATAAAGAAGTTCTTCAAAGTCTGCTAAATTCTTTTCCACAGCAAGGATGCCCACTGAATTATTTTTTACATTAAAATACCTTGATTTATTTAGAAATTGCAGTTGTTCACTGAAGGTAATTTGAAATTCAATTGACAAATCCACAAACATTTGATATTTCATTTTAGTAAATAGAATTTATTTTATTTCTAAAAAATTAAGAGCATAATGAAATAAGATTTAAGCCTATTGTATAGTGTGTTGCATTGACTTCACACTGAAAAAAAAAAGAAAGCAAAAAAATCAGTGAAACAACAAGAAAAAATCCTCTCAATATTTGAATGCTTTTTAATGTTGCTGTTTTAAAACTGAAAGGTTTTCATTGTTTAGTTAGCACCGGCTAAGATTCTCATGTTGTCCATGTACTTACCATTTATATATATGTATATATATAAGTCTTGATAAATAAGAGCTAAACCCTTACTAGCTGCCAGAAACCTATCTTATCCAAATATCTTTGAATTTTCTAAATAAGTACTTGAAGAGGAAAGAATTAAACTGGAAAAATTAGACTTTTCAATGGTAATAAGACTCAGTGACTGAAAATTCTGATTTTTAAGATGTTACTGTTAATGTAATGTTTTAATCATACTTAAAATCCAAAACACTGCTCTTACAAGAGAAATGAGCATTTCCAATAGAGCAAGACTCCATGTGTTTGATGCAGCAAGATGGTCCATTTACTCTTTGCATTGCAAATATGTCTCACACTTTGCAGGATTAAATCATAGCAGCCCCACTTCAGGAAAGCAATTCAAGCTCAAACTTCTCAGGTTTTTTTTTTTTTTTTTTTTTCTTAAAAAGTTCTTTGGTATCCATTGTATTCCACTGGTTTCATGCCAGCAATAGTCTGAAAGTGCTACGCTGGTGAATCAGCTGAGAAACAAGGATTTTGTATACAGTATGATAAGTATGATTCTCACAGCTGCCCAAGTCCAACAAGATTATTATTATTATTATTTAATTACATAATATGTAGCAAAACTGTGTTGATCCTGAAGTCATCTCACGCGGGAGCCCATAAGAATTTGACTGCATTAAAGTAGGAAAATCTGCAAATTGATCTAATTTTTTTTTGCAACTCTTAATAAATGAAAGCTTATTTTATTTTACTTTCTTAGCATCTAAGCGACTCTGAAATGCACAGTTGTTTTACTAAGACATTCTAAATATATTACTTGCAAATTAATTAAAAATCTACTTGTTTTTTTACTCCTGGCTTATTAACTTTCCTGTCTTAGGGATATAGCTACAGATGCAAACGTAGCACTTAGAGTGTACATGGGAAAACAATTTACTGCATGAGCTGATGAAAAATCCCAAACAGAGTAATTTAGTATTATGCCTATTAGGTCTATTTAGACAGCACAAATTATAGAGCTCTGATGTCAGTCACATCAATGCTGTCCCTCATTTACATCAAACAGATACGAAGGACAGTGCTTATTACTGATAACATTTGATTGGTTTAACATCCTCAACACAGTCATATATGAAATCATGACTTGCCTTACTAAAGTTTAGACTAGCACCGTCTAATTAATGTCAAAGGAGACCATGCATTTTCTGAATATGCTGCCAAGCAAAGTTAAAAGAAGGACATGTGAAATGTAGTGCATGGATGAATCTGGGTGTATATCACAAAATAAAATGTAAATCTGACAAGCTGTAGAATGAAACAAACAATAGAAACCTAAAACGTCTGGATTGAATCTAAGGAATAGATTATAAAGAATATTAAATTATAACTTATTCACCTGTATCCTACTTTCTTATGAAGAGCTTTTTTTTTTTTTCTCATTCTTTTTCTTTACCTTCTTGGAAAATGGAAAAAAATACTAATCACAATGGAAATTCAGAAAATGTTTTTCTGATGCTTCTATCTATAAGCAATACTGTATAATGAAATTGTTGATCGGTTATTCAAGTAATGCCTTTTGTGGCTGTTGTATGAAGCCAACAGAGAACCTTTTATTGACTGTCCTTGGTCTTCACCTAGCATCCAATCATTTTCTATGTACTGACTTGAGGTGATAAGAGAACAACGCAAATTCTTCTTGTGTGACATTTTCTTGTACTATGTACTATTTTTTGGTACTATTTCTTATTTTGTTCTAACATTTGCTTTAATTCTGCATTTTGGATAGTTACATCAGAAACTAGGTTTAAAGCCCTGTTAAGTTTCCTATGTTTAAATTGGCATCGTATCAAACTGATCTGACAAATTCTACCCCTAATCACACAGGGATAATTTCAGTTTCTTTTCAAAGGAGAGAGGAGTTAGTGGCCCTGTGCCCGAGAGTAGAATCTGGTGCTACATGTTCTTTTTAAAATTTCAATTAATAAAAGGGGGTCAATAAACACCAATCCCCATCTTCTATTCAAGTACCTGGCAACTTTTGTAGCTCTTTGGCAAATGCTGAAGAATGTGCTAATAATTTTGAAAGTTAGACTGGGAATAGGACCCAAAAAACTTCTGTTTTTACGAGTGTACAGCTCCCAGCTGCAGGCCAACACAGTCAGCTTCTTGGGGCTTTCTGGGAGAGTCTTCCCAGGGCCATTAGCCAAGGGATTTCATTACCATGTATGGATCCAAAATACTTCCTTGGGGCTACAATGCCAACTAAAGCAACAGGATGGAAAGTCTACACAGATGTTCTCATCCATTGAAAAAGCTCATTCTGGCTCAACTAGCAATTAAGCAGCAGTGGTCCCTAGCAGTTGCCAGTAGCTGAAAAGGCACAGAAGAAAAGCCACAGTTACCCCGGGACTGACCTATGCACACATTTTCATCGTCCAGCTCTGCAGAAGCATTTCTGAAGTAGCCCAGCCTGCATAACTCACAGTGCTGACCTCTAGTGTTGTGCTTACAGCTCACGCAAATGACCGTATTGAGCAGCTCGATGTAACTGCACCGGTTGGAGTGCCCGAAGCATTCACAGTCTTTCAAGGAAGAACAGAAATGTATACGAAATGTATACAGTAGCAGAGTAATAGCACATTACATGCTCAGTAAAAATGAACTATGAGAAGTATGGATGAATGGCACATACACGTTAATCAATGTAACATGGACAACAGCAGATGTTTATCTGCAATGGAAGTGAGGTTTGTTTCAGGCAGGTTAGTGTGACCGACCATGGCATGATGTCGAAGGCTGGTTGCTATTGGCAGACCTGATGGAACTGAAGCATTTGCAGTTGTAAACCTTTCAGGAGTACTGGAGGCTCAGTTTCTGCTGATAGAAATGCACATCTTTTTTTGCATATTTGAGATGAATATAAATCAAGACACAGGAAAATCTTCCTCACATTAAAAATATTCAATACAGAGGACAAAGTTGTCAAACTTCAGCACGTTTAAATCCACAATGGTAGATAAAAACTATGTTCCGATATAAGTGGTGAGTATTGAAAACTATTACTGATTTTGGCTCAGGGTACTGTAACTCGTCAGCACTTTGGGAAGTTTTACTTCAAGACCAAATAAATCTTGAATTTGACAATTTTGGTGAACACCTCCTAAAATAATTGAAACAGAAGAAAAAAAAAAAAGGAAGAGAAGTACTATTTAATAGCCTTTTTTGGCACATTCAAAAGGTAAACATTAACCCATTTTTAGGTCAGAGATGAAGAACAATTGGGCCAGAAAAGAACTGGAAAACTCTGAGATGAGTACTGAACAGAAAGCATGCTTATTGCAGCCATCTGAACTACAGCTGGAATTACAGCCTTTTTGGAAAACAAAAAACAAAAAACAAACCCTTTTAATGTATAGAATGCTACTGTCTCTTCTCATTTAATCACAAGCAATATTTGTTTTTATTCAGAAAAATAGAAATTAGGAAAGTATCAATATCATTATTTAAGGCATAGGTATGATGTGTGTAGAAAGCTTCTGTAGGTCTAATTGCTCAGCTCTGAGTCTAAGCTCAGAATAAACGCAGGAAAAGTTGTTAGGATGATCACAGAATTAGAGAGCCTATTTAAAAAGTGAAGACTGTGATAATTTGGCTTGTTTAGTCTGGGAAATTGAAGTCAGGATAGCACCAGGCTATAAATACATCAAGAAGATGGTCTTCTATCACCCTAGGTGAGTATCTGTGCTGATGGACAACACTGGCACAAGACCAAAGGCATATTAACTGGCCATTGAGATGCTTCAGCTGTGTACTAGAAGATGGTATCCAGCCACTAGGGCAGTCTGATCCTTTTGAATCTCAGATTAAGAAGCAATTTTTAATTTCTGCTTTGATGAAGCATCTGTCTTCTGCCCCCATTGCACAACTTGTTTTGTTGAGAAGATACTGTGCTGACCTAGCTGTCAGTCTTGTGGCTAAACATAAATCACACTGCAGGTGAATTCAGAGGAAACAGTAACAGGCAGAAAAATAATATTGCCTTGAAAAAATATGTAGACTATAAGTAAGTGACAGTAAATCAGACTATGCTACTTCATCTTTTTAAAATAGCAGAGAGAAGATTTTGTGAATGAATAACTACACTATTTCCACTCTGAAACGACCTTCAGTAATACTACAACACGTAATTGGCTATTACAAAAGCACACAAAAAAATTGCAGTGCATAAAATAATTCACTGTTATAGCAAAGCTTTCTCCAAGTTATGGTCTTGACTGAAGAAGAATATAACAATTGTGAAAGGCTCAGTTTGATGTACAAATATACTCTTAAACAGACTCTGAATTCCCACTCCAGTTCAGATGCAGCTTGTCAATTTTAAGGGTAAATAATTAGACCAATTCCTGATCTCATTGCTATGTACTGTGTGGGAGAGGAGAGGGAAATGCTGATTTCTTCTTCTTGATGACCTGTGATAGAATGGAATGGAACAGTTCAAGCAGCACCAGGGAAATTCAGATTGGATATTTGGAAAAAATTTGTCACTGAGAAGGGGTTAGGCAGTGGAGCAAGTACCCCCTGGGAAGCAAGTCCCAAGATTATTGGTGTTCAAGAAGTCTTTTGACAACTTTCTATGATACATGGTTTAAGTCTTAGGTTGCCCTATGTATAGTCAGGAGTTGGACTCTATGATCCTTGTGGGTCCCTTCCAATACAGGTTCTATGATTCTTGTATCTACACTCTTTTGTAGTAACTGTGCTGAAAAGCACTATGACTGTTGGTCTTAACACTGTCAAATGCCAAATGGTATCCAATTTTTCCTAATTTTTGCTTTTGTTCATTTTGCTAATGCAGTAAAATGAACTTATTCTGCCTATTGGTATTGGACTGTCAGTGAATCGTTCATACATTTTTCTAGGTTTATATATATATATGTGTGTATGTGTGTATATATAAAACAAAACAAAAACAAAAACAAAAGAAAGCCCTCCATGTTGTGTAAAGGGTTTGCATATTATCAAAATGGAAGTATTTTCACCACTGGTTACATGAGGTGCTTCCCTGAACTACTCAGACATAACAAGTAGAATTGTGTTAAGCATCATGGTGTTTGATTACCTAATACCTGCTAATGCTGTATGGCCTCTATAACTTATCATGTGATTCACCCCTATCAGTGCAGAAAGACCAGAAAGTACAATGTAAGATTTCTAAGCATACGTCTGTGCTTAGCAGCCCAATAACTTCCATGTGCTGGCAAAGCCATGGAATTGCTGAAAGAGGTGGAGGAAAAGTACCAAAATCAGGCAGAAAATGGTTCAACAAAATTGAAATGCCATGAGCTTACAGTGCTACAAAATGCTGCTTTCAATTCCAAACACTGTATGTTAGAAAAGACACAGATAAACTAGAAGTAGTAGTTTAAAGCTGAGTAACAGTAAGGAGTAAGTGAATTGGAAAGCAAAACCTCAAAGAAGAGGTAAGGCTAGCTAGGTTTGTTCAATGCAAAGGAAAAAGGGAGAAGATAGAGCCATGTTAGATATGATAATTATATTTGGGTGATTCAGAAATTGTCCAATTCCTTTCCAAGTCACAGAAGAACTGACTCTATGAGCCTTTAAAGATTATTTTCAGTGCAGTGATTCTGTTGTGATGACCTTGATACTACTGCATGAAGAATAAAATTATATACTGAAGGATGCTCATGTAAAGGTTGAAAATGTCTTTCTATAAATTGAATACTTTGTTGCCTCCCCTCCATTATAATGCCACATTTACATCTTTGAGATCATATACTGTTGTGCTATTAGTCAGTACTAGGTTCAGCTCAATCTTCAGCTGGGACCAGTAATACATGAAACATCATCACAAGAAACAATGGTAGACACACATGGAAGGGAAGCACAATTTTAGAACTAAAACCAATAATGTATGAAGCAGCAATCAGTGTCATTTTCTAATTAAAATCACAAAAAGTATTTCAAGAAAAGTATATTCAGAAATCATTAAAATCTTTTTTTTTTTTCTTTTTCATTGTCCAGTAACTCTGGTTTCCTCCTCCATACTCTAACAAAAGACAAACAAAGGAGATTTTCTTGTGACCTTAGAAATGACCTGCATCAAAACAGTCATTATGATCTCATCAAATGGGTCAAACTAATTTCAAATATTTGTTGCTGTCTCTAGTCTTTAGTGATGTGTGTTTCATAAATAAGGAGATATTCACAAATAGCTACAGAAAGACAAAACATGTTTATATGTACTCTATATATAGATAAATTGATGAGGAAAACCAACGATAGTATGTCAGAGTTCAGTCTGAATGATAAATATGCAAATGAAATAGGTTGCCTGTATGCTACTGAGATAATATTGGCATCCTTCATTATGCCCACATAATACCATTATTTTGATAAAACACTGAAACATCAGTACAAAATGTAATGCCTGTACTTTCAATTTGCACATTGTTACAATAAAAGGAAGATGTAAGGCACACTTACAATGCATTAGAAGACATAACTACATATTAAACTCCATGGCACTTACAGATACTTCTTGATGATATGGACAATTGTTTCCCTTCAACTAATCTTTTTCTTTCCTTTTTTTCCAATTTATGCAGATGGGTGAGGAAAAACATCTCTAGCAAATATTTTATTTCTATGCAACAGTCTGAATGGTCACGTTCTAGTATTTAATTAATTTAAAAACAAGTGCCACGTCACCTTATATGTCAGCAGTGTAAAAAGCATAATTATTTCTTCTGTGTATGCCTTATGTTTATTTGACTTAATGTTTCTGCTGTCAATGAAGATGCCTCACCAGTAAAGCTGATGGGTTCACTTCACAGATATTCCAGATTCATACAGTGCAATGTTTTCACAACACATAGCACTATGAAATCACTGTATGAATGCAAGAATTCCTACCTCTCTTGTGGTTTGCAACTTGAACAGAAGAAACAGTTGTCATAGATAATTTGGGAGTAACTGGATAGGTAATAAAATGAACAATAAATTAGAAAAGATTTCAAATAGGAATAAATCAAAAGATTAAAATAAACCTCATTTTATTTCTTTACCATGTTAAATTAACAATGGATACTGTTTTGTAAGGAAACCATGAAACTTAATGAAAATGCATTATAGGCTACCAACTATAGAGTCATTTGAGCTGGAATATCTGAAATAAAGGGAAAGTAATTCACATATGCACACTGGCAATTTTGTGTTAGATGTTACATGATAGCTTCTATTATTTAATGACCAATTGACTATAAGACAACCAGTGTGCTTTGTAAAGGGTTTTATGAAATTTACTTGCATAGATACTCTGGCCTATTAGCATAAATGAAGAAAACAAGATAAAATATTGGATATAATAAGATTTTTGTAATTATTCTCATCATACTCTATCATTAACAAGTATTTAATTTACAGTTAATACATAACACTGTAACAATGTACTGTGAGCATATAATCTAAACAGAAATGCTTTTAAGTTTTTGTGTTATGTGTTCCATAACTAAATATCAAAAATAATTCTACTAAAGCTGGCTCTTATTTACTGGGGAAGAAACAATGAGTAATCTTGTGCAGTGAAGTTAGGTCTTAGATTACAAGCAGTATAAATGATTAAGCTATGAAATCCATTGTGAATAAAGTAGGCTAATCCTTAGCAGGGGAGTAGACATCAACCTGTATTTTTTTGTTTGTTTAAAGACCACATGCAAAAAGCTGGAAAATAGAATATGGGCTGAATTAAATTATTAAAATACTGTCCTATCATCAGGGATATTTGATTCAAAATATATGTGAATAATACAAACTAAACTATATTGCTAATCCTAATAGAGCACAGATCTACTGTGTTTTTCTATTTTTGGGGTGGATTGTGTAGAAGCTTGCATATATAACACATTAAGTTTTATACATATCTCCATTTGGTCACTGTGATCAAGGGATAGAACTGCAGCCATTCTAAGATAACCAACGGAATCCTATTTTTTTGTTTGTTTGTTTCTTTATTTTGGTAGCTAATGTCTATATCACCTTTTAATTAATTTATTTCTCCATCTCTATATGCTATAGGCCAGAAAAGATATGCCCTGAATTATCAGAGCATGCTCCTGGACAAATTTCTGCAGGGTTTTCTTGGGAGTGAAGGGTTATTGGGGCACTAAATAAGGAGAAAAAAAGGACATTATATTTTTACATTGAATGATCATTATGAAATGTGTAGCACAGCTGAATAAAGCTTCAAATAACAAAGAATACTGCTTTTACTTTATTACTCATTTCAAAAAGTCATTCTGTCACTTTCAGTGCTAATCATCATGCCAAAGTCTGTGAGTAATTTTTTGTGTGTAACCTGAATTGCAGAGAACACTCTATTCTGCAGAGATCTTGCTTACAGGCTGAATGGCATAAAAGCTGAGAATTCCCAGCTCACTTGGGAAAAGAAAGCGGAAACAAAATATTAATAAATGGGTTTAAAGAAGACAATCTTTTTTGCTCAGAAATCTGAAAACCTATTCATAATACAGACTGTGCTGATTATACAAGTCATATAACATTTAGAGATTTCTGTACAGCTTAACGTGTATAAGTACTTATAACCTGTGTCTCTACATTTCCAGACTTTACACACTGATGTGCGTGGTCTTATTTTTGGAAGATTCAGGTAAGGTTTGTTTTGTGGTTGAACTCTGTAGATATTTTCTCACAGAATGTCATTACTCAGCACTAATTGTTGCTATTTTTGCTGCCACGTTGGGACTCTTTGAAAGAAATTTGGGAAATTTTACACCACTAGGAATTTTACAGCATCCTACCTTGATTTGGTTTAGAAACCTCAAGAGAAGAAATATTCGGCCATATCCTATCAAACTTTGGAGGATCTGCATGCATCAGGAAAAATCAGGTTTTGTTATTTGCATCTGTGATATTGTTCTGAACAGGCAAGCATATGGACAAAGACATAGACTACAAACATCCATTACTGAACTATTCCAGGTTGCACTTGAACAGTACATGACCACACTGAACAAGAAAACAAGCAATTGATGACTCCCAAAACACCAAATGGACGTAAAATACTGTGCATAACAATTTATCTCCTATGGTCCAAAATATCATTGTTCATCATGAGAAGGCATTCAAGACCAACATATGTGGTTCTAACACATTGAACAAAATAGAATCATATTCTTTTAATGTGCTCTGTAGAGACAAAATAACAATATCAGACAAATATAGATTTCTTACCAAAGGCACATATCTTACCGTTGCATCCTGTTTTAAGGCCATTTGAGTGAGATATATTTCTGATATCAGAAGAAATACATTTTCCAGTAGAGTGAACCTTTTCTTTGCTCTCACATTTTTTGTGTTGAATCTGTTTCGTATCACATCTACTGGCATATTTCACAGCTAGATTATGCTTTTGTGAAAACACAAAGTGTCTAAGTACCTTAAAGGCCCTAAAGCCATGCCCATAGAGGCATTTTGTCTCCCATCAAAGGTGTAAGATATGTCTCTTTAGAGCTTCATCTCCTTTAGTCAATGTGCTTTGGAGTTGAGGTAGGGTGGGATGATTACACTTACTGGTTCAGACTGTTGGAGCTAAGAGCAAGTAAGGAGATGAGCTGGTGGTAGAGGGGGAGAAAACTTTTCCTTGGACCCCAGTGTGGGACATGGTCTTTATATTGTTTCTTCTTTTTTTTTTTTTTTTTTATTTTCTGTTCTCTTTGATCACTGACAGCTCCATCTGCCTAGCTTTGGACACCAGATTTGGATGCTGTTTCTTCATCTTCTGTGAGTACTACAGCTGTTCTTTTCTGAATTGAATAGAATTTTCCTTAATGATCACATCAGCCTACACAGCAGTGATGTAAATGGGGAGAGGGAAACTTATTTCTGCATATGAGGAATTCAGTTGGGTGGTATGTAGTCTGCAATTGTCAAATCTTTTTGGTAGACTGATAGTCTTTTTGAAGATAGTGTGTTTCACTGGTATATCAGTCCTAGTGGAAAACTTAAGAGCGGAGCAAAGAGAAAAAGGCTGGGGTTTTATCCACCTGATCTAGAAGGAGGATGTGATTTTTTTTTCTACTGCATCTTCTGACCAATTTGTCAAAGGTGAAGGGAAATGGACTGGGTGTGAATGGACATCCCAAAAGTTTTCCTGTATAGAGAACAACTTAAAGAGAGGCTTGCACTGTGCTATTTACTCTTAGGTAGTCTTCTGAAATTGAATCAGTTATTAATTGATATAAATATATCATTGCATGATATTGCATTTTTGTGGGTTTTTTTTTTCCTTATTAGTCAAGGTAATGGATGTAAGGAAAACCGAGCTGATTTGGTAGATTCTCAAATAGTCTAAAGACTTGATTGAAAAAAACCTGCCTCTGTTAATCAGATCCACCAATTCACACACATAGGAAGTGCAAACACAGTAGTCAGTGCACAACAGAAGCTATTTAAAAGCCATACCGAGGTGTCATAATAACCCTAGCACACTATTTCACTATAAGTCTGTGCAACTGGAACCATCTTCTTCCTCCTGGAACCCTGATTTACTTGTAATGGTAAACAGGTTTGAAATACATACAAATAAATTATTTTATCAGTTAATTCACTGTTTAAATTTTGTTTCAGTTCCAGGAATGCTTAGGCTTGATTTAAGTGTTTGAATGGACTGGACATTAGAGAATGTATGAAAATCAGGGGCGAAAAATAAAGAAATCTTTATTGATTACATTTTCTAAAATGATCTAGGTAGTAACAGAAATAAAAGTAACAATATCAACGCTTTGTAATGCCTTAGGACTAACTCTCTGAAATACCTGTTTCTTAATAAACTGTAGGTCTTATAAATGAAATCATATCAACTCTTATTCTGATAATGATTTCCCCGAGGAATCTCTCGTCTTGTCCAAATAAAATCATTACTTGTGTGACAGAAAATCAGTGTTACATGTTCCTAAGTAATCCTACAAACTCTATAGATCTGTGATTCTTTTAGCAAACTGACTTGAAATGGAGACTGTGACTTGCTAAAATAATGAAAACTTCCCAGACCTTTTAAATTAGACTACATTGAGCTGTGCTTCTTAATTGGCACACAAAACAGATGAGCATATGTACTGTGCCTGAGGATTAACAATTAAGAGTTATTACTGGTTATTATTACTAGTTATTAGTGCTAATTGTAACCATCTTAGAAGGGATTTCTGGAGGTCATTTGTACACTGTGCTCATAGCAAGGTCAGACTAAAATGTTGTCATTCAGGGTCATATCAAGCAGGGTCATATCAAGTAATGACATCATATCATCTGATGTCATTAGTAGCTCTGGGCTGCTTGGTAATGTGGTTAATGCTCCAGGAGACTTAATGCTTCTTTTATTCACGCTTAAAAATAAATAAATAAATAAATAAATTTTATATATATGTATATATATATATATATATATACGTAGAGAGAGAGAGAGAGAGAGAGATTTGGTAAAGAGAAGGTTTTTATTTAATATTTTTAATGACCTTCTCATGGTGTGTATTATCACCAAGATTACATATTTCCTGATGAAGGTCTTTTTACTTATCTTCCTAGATCCCTCTTTCCCTCTCTGAATATGACATTAAATGCTTTATCTAAAAGCGTATGTGAGACTTCCAAGTCAGAGAATACTGACCGTCATTCCCACGAGTATATTGGAGGAGATGAGTCATCCTTTGAACAGACATCAGTGACATTCCTTTAGAAGCTGGTTATTTTTTTATTGCATCTTGTGAAAATATTTCTAGTTCTAAGTCATCACCACAAAACTTTTTTAGTAATAGAGAAGTTAAACTATACTATTCCAGAAGATTTTGTTTGCATGCTCTATTTTGTAATTGAAGTCCTTATTTTCCTGAATAATTAATATTGGCCTGGGTATTCTAGAAGAAACACTAGATAAACCTAGGATACTACTCTCCTGTTATATGTTCCATTCTAGGTAAACAAGGCTACAGAAATGTAAAAAAAATGCTTCTAAAAATAGATTTTTTAGTGCACAGTTTAAAAGTAAAGGTACCACAGACACCTTAAATAGTAAAGATATGTGAGACATATGAATGAGCAAAAAATCAAGGTGTAACATTTTAAATTTGCATTGGACATTTCTGTATTTTTAGTTCCTATTGTTTGAAAGCCAACTCTTGAAAAAAAATATCTTTTGTGGAAAAAACTGATGATTGCTGATTTACTGCATGTATAAACATTTCTTTAGGCCATTCCTTTCCACCTCCCCCCTCCCTCCAATTTTTTTGGATATGAAGATATTACATAAAGAAAATAAATTTCAAATATCCCTTGGAACTGCAATCTGCATCTCACGCCACATCACGGTTTTGAATTAGGGAAATAACAGAAATGAAACAGGTCATTTCAACCTAATTCCAACCAGACAGCTGCACATGAAAAAACTTGTCATTCTGTTGGCAGAAATTAATCAGCTCTTTGTTGGTTTCTCACTTCAACAGAGTACTGAGCTGGCAGTAAAATTAGAACGTACTTCCACTGAGAGGGACTATCCTTCCTCAGGGGTGAATAACAAGGGCAGGTGATGGAGCATGTGAAGACTGTGTTGCTGCCTGGGCATCTGTACTCTGTATTCTTTCATCTCCTAAAATGTTTAATGTCCACAAACAGTGCATTTGCTAAAAATTATTCATAGTAAAACAGTATGTCTTAAGTAATGTTCACTCTAATGGCAGACAAAGAGAACTTGTGTTCTCCCTCTTAGTGAGGGAGACTAGTTATGTTTAAGTTCAGTCTCCTAAAACTTTGACTTAAAACATGTAAAATTATTAAAAAAAAAAAGACGTAAATTTAGTGATTCCAGTAGAAGGTGTTGAAAGCTGGTCTTGCCACTGCCTATTTTAAACAGATAATTGAGAATAAATTTGGCTTCTTCCAGAATATAAGCATCTGCTGAGCACAGTGGTAGATTTAGGTTTAATACTGAACAAAAAAAGAATGACAATAATTAAAAATAATTTTCACTCCGAGGAGTGGCAATGGAGATTTTGTAACTGAATGTTTGTATCAAATGATACACCATCACTTCTTGGAAAAATCATCTGATGATTATTACAGTTTTTAGGTCTGTGTAAAACCATGATAGTATACCTCATGAAAAATCTGTCTTTTGGCAGTCTATTAATACTGAAAGTCTATCTCCTGAAATGGGAAGAAATGCCAATAAAAAGTTATTGCTTCATTTTTTTTTAAACCATGCATTGATTTTATTAAGTATTTAAAAAATTCCAGGCCAATTTTAGGCAATCTTTTTGGATCATTGTAGGAAGTTTCCTACCTGTTCCTTTGAAGAAAGGAGAATTCTGCATAAATATGAAGATGTGGTTGTTTTATGGCAGCTCCTCAGCCATAACATCTTTTACAACTGTTGAAAGAATTTAAATGCAATTAGTTCTTTATTTGTCCAGCTGTTGTCTCAGAGTAAAAGAAAGTGATTTTTTGAGGCTTTAAAAATCCAGTGATCCAGTTCTGGAAATTTTTGGAGCTGCTCTCAGAAAAAAAAAATCCACTGCTTTTAACTAAGGTATGAGATAGTTAATCTCACAATAATGAGGTTGGAAGAACTATTCTTCAATTATAAGTACTTACAGTATTTGAAGAAATATTTGCAAAAGTATTTTTTATTTTGATTTGTTCTACTTTTATTCTACAGTGGTGCTGGAATTCACTTGTGGACTGAGACTACTTTACTGACAGTCAAAACTGATGAAGAACAGTAAATCAAAACCTATTTTACAAAATAGAATAATTCTAATTTTTTATTTTTATTTTTTTATTAAAAAAATAGAATCAGAATGCTGATTTCAAGACTAATTCTTCCCTGTACTCCAAGAAATAAATGGATTTCATGTCTAGGGGACAAAGAAGAAAAAGGGAATAAAATACAGAAGTGCTTTTCTTACTCCCAGTGTTTTTTCCCCAAGCTTTAAAGATGCTGTACTTTTGAATATCTTCATAGATCTTGTCTTTTCTCCATAAACTTTTCTGAGTAACTGCATCTAAATTTGCAAGTCGCAAATGCAACATTTTTTTCCGTGGGTATCATAATTCATATCAAAATGTTGCTTTGTATAGTGTCTCTGTAGCATCCTATCACTTGATGGTTTGTTAACAGCTAAAACAAATAGGGAACTGAATAGTCTCCTCTATGTTACAGCAAATTAAAAAAAGTCCTGAAAAGACTGATGCAGCACTGTACTACTAATTGTAATTAATCCTAGATGATGAAGTTACTTCAGGATGAAAAATGAGAAACAATACAGAACTGCCACTGGCCACATCCACTGGATTGGAGAGAATGGCTCTTCTTATCTGTTAAAATTGGTGGATCTGGCAAATCAAGCAAACTAAAACAAAAACTCTCACAAATTTCAGCCCAGCAGTTTATCAGTGCTTCCTTAAGGAGAATACTAGAAATCACTCCATGAGGAGCGGGATTCCGTTCAGCACTGGAGTCAGCGAAGGGACTCCTCATAGTGGACTTCAAGACTGAAATCCTAGTTACATGGAAGAAGAATGGCTTTCTTATGGATCCTGTCAGGTAAGTAAACTCACAATGTCTTTGATTTAGAATGTTCAATTTACTTTCAGATCTGGTATTAAAATGAGTGCATTGTACCACTACTGTCTTCATGTAACTGCTTATTCAGATAAGGTGACTGCCTTAGACTAGGTGTCTGATTAACAGCATTATTTATTAAAAGGTCAGATTTCATTAAAACTGAATTGAAATGGGAATATTTTGCTAACATACAATAAGCTTATAATCTGAAAACTATTTAAGTGTTTTGAAAGAGATTCAGTTCTCTCTGTAAAACTTGTCCTCAAATAATTATAAATAATCACAGCCTAGTTATGCATATTTATGTCCTAATGGCATGTGTGGGTGTTACATATATAATCTAGTCCATTGCTTGTCACTGTAATAACTTTGATCCCACTGTAAGTTTAGTGAGTGAAGTTCTTGATTGGTGCAAGGGGGTGAAATCAGGTTCAAAATATTTTTTTCTAGTATTTGCTTTCACAAATTTTTAATATTTATATTCCCTACTTCAAAACTTCACAATAAATATTTAAAACAAAGTTACACTCATCCTAATGCTATTTTTAACGCAGAAAGATATCTACCAGATCTTTCAAGGTTAAGAAACCAATAAAATAGGAGAGCCCATTCCAGGTTTATTTTATTTTATGTCTTCTATGCATTGTCATTCCAAAATAAAAGCTCTCTTAACTTTAAATTGGTTGCAAAGAAAACAAAAATATAGAGAACAAAGCAGATAATACCATCTGAATATCTTGATTCCACCTTGCGCTTGGGTGCACAGTCTGTCTCTAAACTCTACCTCATCTGCCACCAGCAGGCTTTAAGGTGATAATCACCCACACAGAGCTATTTGCACATCATGTCTATCTTATCCTGTATCTAATTATACCCTTTATAACAAACTGTTTAGCATAATAAGTGGTGTTATGCTTTACAGGAATAAAGACAGAAGCTATCGGTTAGAAGATTCAGGTTTTTGAAGGCATATGTGTACAAACTGGTAATTTTTGTATGTGGTCACAATAACAAACATTTTGAAGCACTGGTCTCTGTAAAATTATACAATGGTTACTTTAGCAAGTAAAATAATGCAGTTTTCAGAATGTTGAAGTACTATATATAAGCATTGCTGATCATAAACCTTACAACTTTGAAATGGTTTTGGGACTCATTAATTGCTAATGCTCTTACCAAATATATTTGCAGGTATGGCTGAAAAATGCTGAAAGGGACAGTGTTGGAATCAAGAATGCTAGAAGGGTTGAAAACCTATTATTCATCTGGTAGACAGCAGCAGGTATAAATGACCTTAATGGGAAAGCTCGGATTTATTTATTTATTTTCTAGATGATCAGAAAGGATGTTTACTTAATGACCACTCTTTCTTTGTGCTCAAACTAATGATGAGCTGCCTTAATACAAGATCACTGAATTATAAAAGGAATACAGAATGATGTGTATATGTGCACACAGTTAAATACATCTTTTCTTTGGGGATGCTTTCATTGGTGTCTTCAGAGTGTTTAATGAACACTGGTTGCAGTGGCTCCTGATTTATATGCTGGTTTCCATTAATTCCCTCCCTCCTGCTCCCTTCTTATATTACTTTAGAAACCTTGAAGAACACAAAACTCAATGCGCCCATAGTAGTGTTTTCTGTCAGGCAAAATAAAACCCAAACAGTAACTCCTGAGAACAAACTCCTGCCCCGAGTCAGGGAAGAACTCTGCTGATTTGAAGACAAACAGCATAGACAGAAGAAATAATGCAGAATTCATCAAAGCAGCCACAACTAACAAAGCTTTTTCAGTTTTATGTATTAGTTGTTCTTCCGTTAAATTTTCTGAGAGACAAGAATATATTTATGGGTTCTATCCTTGTTTAACTGATAATTCTGCTATTTCTATCCTATAGTAAAAATGTTCAGAACATTGTGCAAGTAGAGTTCTTTTTTTTTTTCCCTGAGCTATTTAAGAAGAAAAGTATGAAAAAAACAAGCAGAGTATCAGTGTTGTGCTTGTGAAGAGATGCTCGTGCTTCATCCTTTCCAGATAAGTAAAGAAATTTGTTGAATTCTACCACATATTATTCCAAGATATTTACAGCACATTTCAGATAAAGCACAAGCTTGTACTAATTCTTCTATTTCTTCTGGAACATTGAACAGATTTTTTTTCATTTTTAATAGAAAACAGTACTAATCAACCCTGTGTAAAATACAAAGAGGTCAACATTGCATCCTTTCAGGTCACCATTGCTCAAAAGGTATTTGAGTTTCCCTATTAAGTTTTCAAAGGCCAACATCTGCTGATGCTCAGAAATGGTAGATGTGGTGACAAAGGCTGTATGGAGCATGAAGTGAAAACACAACTGTATAGTCCATGCAACACAGTACTAAGAAAATATAGCACAACCATACTCCAAAGACCTATTTTCCCATTCATCCCATGTCTGTTATTAATGGCAAGATATTCCTGATAACACCAATATAAACTTTTCTCTTTCACTTAGTTCTTTTTTTTTTTTTGCTATAGAGTGTATGTATAAACAGATGGTTTTTAATATATCACATCACTATCCATTTCCAGACATGAAATGCCAAAGGAGATATTGAAGTAGGAAAATTGCATTATTCAAATTGAAGACTTTCAGTTGCATGCTATTGTCATTGATGCTGCTTCAATATTTAAAGCTACAAACAGAAGCCATAGCATTCAGCTGTTAACACTGTTCTTACTTACAAGGATGCTAGTTTTGATGGTGTTTAGCTTGCTGCCTAGAGTTTAACAAATCAGTGCTGTTCATGAGCTTCCGTAAACGGAGCTGATTCATAAATTGACAGACCTGACTATGCATCACAACAAGAGAAGCAGCTTTATCCAAATTATTAGAAGCTTTTCAGCTGGTTATCAGGTGTAGCAAATTGTATTTTACTACAGTGATATTTTATCATTGTGATAGTTCTGCATAACTTAGGAGTTGTGTCTAAAGTCTCTGCAAAGCTGAGGCTGTGGGGAATATTCTTTCAGTCAGCCACAGCACGATATATTTCTAGCCCTGCACTCTATTTGTAAGCAGCTGACATGCCCTGACTGTGTGCACTTGACTGCTGTGGAACTCAGCTAAGACTCACAGCTCGGTTCCTATAGTCTTCCTCTGTTCAAGTGTTCTTACACGATAAATCAGCTACTTCCTTGATATGCTAATTCTTTACATTGCAGCACTATAATATTATCATAGTTTTGGTGTAATATTTTAATGCTCTATATGCATACATAAAAGCAAAACTATTTTTACAAGGAGCACAGTTCTATTCGCTCTGTGCTTAAAAGCCCAGTTCAAAGGCTATTGGTGCTAATGCAAAGATTTGAACAGATACACTGCGGTTACTAAGCTACTACACAAAAATGAAAGGTATTTTTGTGAATCTTCTGTTCTCTCTGAATATCTACACATACAAACACATGAAAATTAATTGTCCTTTACTTCTATGTTACTAGAAAACACTTTCACAAAATATACTGAAGAAATATTTTCTGTGGAAGTTTTAATTCTCTATATAACACTCATTTTTACAGCACTCATTTTTCATCCGCTGATAAGAATGAATGAGAAAATCTGTGCTTGAAGGCAGATGTGTTGTCAGGAGTGACATTCTCTCTGACCATATAATACAGTTCTGTGTTAATGTAAGCCAGTACATAACCCCTTCACGGTACAGCACATTTCAGAAAAAACATCATCTACAACAGAGAGGGATGTTGGGAAACTAGATCCAAGAAGCCGAATGAAAATGCCAAACAATACTGTTTCTTTTTACTTACTACCAATACTGGAAATACTGGGTATACCTGTAGAGAAAGAAAACAATAAAAAGATATTGTTAGCTGTTTACTGTAGTTGGCAGCACTATTACATCTAAGATTCTGAAAAAAAAATAATTCTCATTTTCAGAATATTGTATCAATAAATAGATCCTAGCAATTGCCAGCATTTACCCAGCCCTTTCTAAATGCAGAGTCTTTAGATTTTTCAGTATGAGACCGCAGGGACCACTAAAATGTATTGACAGATGGGTATTTCTGGGACCCATACCAGATCTCTGAACTTCATGAATTTGTTCTGAACAGTTTTGTATTTGAACTAACCAGCCATTAGGTTTAATGCTCTAGATAAAAATATAACTCATGCATGTATTATGCAGATCTAGGGAAAAAAAAATAACCAAAGGATAGATGCATTGCTAACTGCTTTGGCCGGCTGCTTAAATCAGTTAATACCTTCTGTTGCATTAACTGTACATAGCTATTTTTTTCATCCTTTACCTGATGGTCACCTAAATTAAGTTATGGAAAATAAATATAACTGAACAAAACAATCTAATGCATTAGGCTTGTCATATTGACTAAGCCCTTCATTGATTTTTTTTTCCCCTGCTTTCATTTCAATTTCTGAGCTGAACTAATGCAGGGAAACCATTCCAGAGGCAGGTGACATTTACTAGAAGAAGTGGGGTTGCTGAGGAGTAGAACTCCTCTGCTGAATTAGTAACGTGGGATGTCCTGTTGCCTGATGCAGTTCCGACATGTAGCTTGTGGTCATTTCTGCCCTACAAAGTGATTTTTCAAGTCCAAAAACTGTGGACACATTGCCTTCTCTGAAATGTCAATTTCTTTATATTAAATGGTATCGATTATAGTACTTTTGGTAGTTTCCAGTGTTAAACCGCAGATCAGTAATTAAATGCTGACTATTTGCATCCTCTCAGTTAAATACAGTTTTCTTTCTGTATGTTTTATTGACTTTAATAGCATGCGTTTTACTGCAGGAATTGTTTTCTCCATTAAACATCTGCTATACTACTTTCAAAATCTATCTTGAAGTTCTGTCTTACTCGGAGATCATATGGACTATTCAGCAACTAAGCAACCTGGAGTGAAGGAATGTTTCTGAGGTAAATGATGTTAAATGTGTTCAGTGTTCAATGGTAGAGTCAAGAAGGGATCATTACTAAATTCTAGCTTGGCAAGGAGAAAGCTGAAGTAATTATGTGTGCAAAATGATAACCTTAAACAGGTCTGGCAGTGCTGGGGCACATGCCAGAAAGGATGCTCTGCTTTCACATCATATGTGGGAGATGGGACCTCCAAAGGGACAGGCCCTGCACTCAGGAAGCCCCTGCTGAATGAAATATGATTTATATATCTCTATATATCTATGTATATGTATATATATGCATATATGTATACATATATACACACACACGCACATATATAAATTTAAATCATGCAATATTAAAAGGTAAATAAGACTATAATCATAATAGAACATGTTTTTGTTCTAAAAGTTATAAAAAGAACTTATTTCACTATGTACTTTTCAACTGGAATAGATTTATATGAGAACTTCTATACCATTGCCTTAAAATTAAAAATCTTCAATAGAAAGTTTCAATAGAAGTTTTTTTCCAAGTCATTATAGATGTTTTAAATTAGCAGAATTCATTTTCCTTTATACACTGATGGAAACTGCAAAAGTATTAGATAAAGTACATATCCTGTGTTCTCACACTTCCACTGTGAAACCGTATTTGTATTTCCTTCAATATACACCCCCACCTCAAACCTCTTTTCTCTCCTACACACACTCACAAATATCCTTTCCTTTCTGTCCTTAACAGATTGTAGCAAAGGGAGAGGTTTTCCTGCAAGTCTGATCTCCAATTTTTATTCTTTTTCAAACATTTCAACAAATTCATAGTGATAAATGCTTCCTGGGCAGAGAATAATAAGAATAAGAAACCTGCTTGCCCGAAGGGCTCTGAATTAAGCTTGCAAAGTTGTTTCAGGTTCTGTTCGAAAAGCTCTTTTGCTCTTTCCATAGTTTCTATATTAGTGTGATTTTTGTAATGCCAGTTACTCTACGTGCAGCGACCGTGTTGATAGCGTTCTACTTTATGCCCTTTCTGCTAAAGAGAGTGAGAATGGCACTTCTGGGTTTGTCTAGAAAAGAGGTGATTGCGTAGGGCCGTGAGACAAGATCTATTAACACTCCTTAAAAACTGAAGTGTGCATATGATGGGAAATTTATTCTTAGTATTGGTGCTTTTGGAAGATCTGGACTTGCATATTGAGGCCAGCTCTGGTGCAGCAGAGCCAGCCCTGAGGTGTGCATGCAGGCCATAGAGGGAGGCTGTGGCACGGTGGGGAGGCAGCTGCTGGGAGCTGGGTGGGACACTATCCCCTGGCACGATGGGTTCCCATCAGCCTTGTGGTGAGATCTGTGAGCCCTTCCCAGTGACACGGTGTGAACACGTTTCAGAGATAGGTCAATCAGGCCCAAGCACAACTCTCTTCTGCTAAATTAATAAAATCAAGTGACTACGTATATGAATATGGAGTTGATAGACCAAAGCAATGTTCAGTCTAAGTTTTCTTCAACTTGGAATCACTGGGATGGTTATTCACTGTAATGAGGGGTCTTGTACTGAGAAAAGAGCCAGGGTAGCTCCTGCCCCCAAAGCGCTGAACACTGCAGAAGCCTCTGATCTTATTTCCTATTTTTGACTTGACTTGAAGGTGGTGATTTGATATACTGCATGCTTGCTGTAAGTGCATCTAAATATGCACGTTAGATGAGAGAAAAAATCTGGTACTTTACTTGCATATGGTCTTCTGCATCTGTCTTGTAATCTTCTTGCTTCCCATTATCAGGAAATGGGTTATTTTAGCAATGAGATACCATGTAGCTGACTATTGAGAATGGAGAAAAAACTCCACAAATTGGATGCTTGCAAAGAAAGCAGGTTTTAGATTTCTTGTACAGATTATTTCAATATGGAATACGTAACCAAAAGGAATGTCATCAAGCTTTCAGTGAGAAGAGCCATACTGCAGCTTGCAGTCCCAGAGCAGGCCATATGCTGCAGCCCCTCTTATCACCTTGACCATCAAATGTACCTGCATGCTTTCTGCCAGAAGAGTAGGTAATGCAGCCAGGCTGTGTATCTTCCTGGGCTCAGAGAGCATTTGGGATGGGGGAATTATTCTGGCTACTCAGTCTTGGCTACTGTCTTTCCCATGGGATTCTCTGCCTTTACCATCACAAGGCTGGATGTGCACCTGCCACACGATGGAGGGCCAGGGACAGGCTCCTGCTGCTATCAGAGCACTACACCTGGCTTGTGCCTCACAAATTCAGGTAGTCAGTGTCCCTCAGAATTATCCAGGTGAGGTGAATGCAGCCTAGAGACTGAAAATTTAGACTGCTTGCTATGAAGGTATGAGAAGATACAGGAATAGATAGTGCAATGCAATTTTGGACTCTTTAATTGTTGATCAAAGCTGTGTGAGAGCTATTCTAACAAAAGAGATGTCCTTATAATTGCACCCTACACCACATATTTTGGCTCTTAAACAGGAGTAAAATACAGAGTTGAATCCCATAGCAAAGAGTCAGAACAAGGCTGCCACGTCCGATCTGTTTCGCTGGGACATACGTGCTGCAGCATGACAGCACTCCCCGCAGAGGCTTTTCCCTTTGTAAATTTGTAAATTCTCCACTGAGGCAAGATCACAATATCAGATCGTCAGTATCAACTTCAGAAGCTCTGAATTCCATAATAATTTAAAGCCCTGAGAAGCTGGAGGAACTTAGCATCTCATAAACCCTTCATCAAAGGGAGTGATTGTTATGATCGCAGACGTAAACTTTTCGTGTACTGTCACACTGTATTGAGGCAAAGGACCACGCACTGAGAAAGACACCATTCTCAGGAATTTTTGCTCATGTTTTGTTGTGAGAGCCACAGAACTCCTGCTACTGTTAATTTTGCAGTTGCACACTCTATAAAGATTGAAAAGTTTTCAATTCACAGATAAAGAACTATTTAGATGAAATTTCTTATCCTCCACCTCTGCTTTCCCAAGCAATATCACCATGAATAAATAGGAAAGTTATTTATTGAACAAAACCTTTTAAAATTTGAGCCTTTTCTTTCTTTAGTGACTCCAAACCAGGATTAAAATCCCTCTGTCTTCAAAACTCCCAGTGAGATCAAAGGACTGTTTCAAGTAATCATAATTTATTGATATACTAGGAAGCTTCAAAAAACTTCACTCTGACCATTTCTAGGACTGAATGCATTGTAACAGGCTCTTTGCCTTCCCATTCTGCCGCTTAAGGCCTAGAAGCCTCTTCCATTGTTCTTCAATTGATACTTAGAAAACATACTTGTTTGAAAGAAGTGAAGGAGATGGAAGCACTTCGTTTTCCAGCTACAGTTGCTGCCATAACCAGGGCAGATAAACAACTCAGCAAAGTAAAAAAAAAGAGTACAGAGTGCTGAAGAATAAGTTTTAAAGCCCCTTTTATATATATATATACACACACACACACACACACACACACATATGTATGTATATAGCAAGTGCTATTTATAGTACACTGTTTTCAGGTATGTACCTCCAATATTCTGCTGACCATTGCAGTGGACAACCAGTAGGTGAGAAATGAATTTATGACTTACAGGCTTTCTTGTCACTTCTCTGTTCCTCAGTCTTCCTAACACAGATATTCTATGACTTTGTTTCCACTAGTAATTCTCCCAGCCTCATACAGCTTGTGTATGACATCTTCTCATACCTTTACATCTTCTATAAGCTTCACAAGCCAACATTAATATGCAATATGATAACAATAAGATACTTCGCTGTTTTGAAACATATTATTGCATTTGTGACTTTTCTCTATGAAAGATTATCAGAATTGCTAAGAAACAACATTTTTCTTCTTAAGCATGCCCCATTCTTCTGCTCTGAGATCACACAGGACCACATCCTCTATTTCATTCACGGAAGTAGGCACTGGAAAGCTCCTGACTGCTGCTTCAGAGAATAGCACCCTCAGCGAATGGGACTGTATCTGCAGTGTGAGCCTGCCTTGAAAAGACAACTGACTGCATGATCTTTTCAGGCATAGTTGTACCTGCTACGTAGATTCCTGAATAACAAGCCTGCCATCATACAACCTCCTTGCCAACTTCATTTATGCTGGTCCTTCAAGATGGCTTTGTGTCATCAAATATTCATGGAGAAAACTACAAACACAGATGAGGGTAATCAGTGCAATACTTTAAGTGCCATTACTATTTGCCAGAACTGTTTCTGTGGCAGCTGTGCTGCAGAGATGCCTCATACGTCTTTTCCTGTTCAGGGAGGATTAGGGCTGTGCTGCTGAGACAGAGGCTGCTCTGTCAGAGGGGGACCTGCTGCCGGAGAAATTCTGTTAACAGACAGACTATCTGCCTAACTGCTGACTGAAAAATCCACCAGTGTTCCTTGCATCCTGGTCAGTCCTTTGCTTCGTGTCGAACTGTGAATTAGCAAAGTCAGGTAGCAGCTGGGAAGCATTTTTTAGCCGAGTGTCAAGCATTTCTGGTACAGGTTATTGGCTGTAGAGGACTGACAAAAAAGCAAGCTGGCTTTGATGGATGGGAGCCCAGCACAGTCTTGGACAGCTCTGTCTGACAGAGCAAAGAACATAAGTGCCAGAGATGATCTAAACAACAGAAGGAAGACAAGGGCTGGTGCTGTCAGACACATATGACTGCTGAGAGAAAAGCTATCTTGTAATACCAAGTACTGAGAAATTCAATAAGTTCACTTTGAGTGTCGAAGCATATTGCAGAACAAACTATTTGCAGAATGTGGCAGCACAAGGGAATAAATGTAATCACAAAATAGTCAATAAGATAGAGTGAAAATATAAAATAAATGCTATGTGGTAGTACCAGTATATAACAAAGAATTTGATGTCTTTAGAAAATTAGGGAAAAATGCTTTGCATTCTCCTAAAAATGTACTTGAAATAAAAATGAGAAGGATACAAATATCAGCTTTATACCAAGGTTTAGATTATGAGTGGAATATAGCGTAGAATGCTCTTGTGTTGAGCTATAGCTTGAATAGGTATGAGCAAGCCTCATTGGCTACCAAAATGGCAGAATCAGGATGGTGGAAACAATGTCAGTACCAGTTTGGAAAGATTTTGAAACAGTCCTTAGGCTTCTTGTTGAATTTAAGCAGATTAGCTAACATCAGAGAACATCTAGATAAATCTTTGTTTTCTGAAAACAAAAAAGTCCATTTATACAATTACATTTTAACTATATCTTATTTAACACTCATTTAAAAAAGAAAAAAAGCTTCAAATCCATTCCAAACAAAAAATATTTTTGTCTTAGATGAAGAAGATTGACTCTGAAAATTGGAAGGAGGAAAAGAATCAAAGGACATTGCTGCAATGGAGGACCAATTATAGTGACCTTGGGGAATTTAAGTAGCACACCAAGGAAGGTTCAGAATCAAGTTAGATAAGTAAATTCTACCAATATATCCCCCCAAACATTCACAAACATTCACAGAATTTATGGCTAACTAGAGAGAGTATGGTGCTAGGGCTATGTTACTGATCACCTGATGGAGATGGTGAAACTCAGCAGCGTAAGTGAAATTACACTGGCCCTGCCGAGATATTACAGAATAATGCAAAAATTCATGTGCTACAACTCATGCTGGATTGAATCAGGAAGTGACAATGAAATGAAGCTTTTACATACCATGAATGATTGCTGCTTGTAGCAAAGTAATCAGACAACCAACAAGAAGAGAAGCTTATTTAGTTCTTAGTAGTGCATAGGACCTGATTCAAGAAGCAGTTATCAGAGAACCACTTTGGAATGAAAGCCAACATACTTGTTGAGAGAAAAAAGGAGAAAAACATCCACTGCAGATATATTTAACTTCCAGAAAGAGCAGATAAAAATGAGGAAGCTAGTTAAAAGAAAACCAAAAGCAACTAAATAAATACAGTGAGGACAATGGAGAAACATGTCGAAATCTATGAGAGACTCAGAATAATTACATATAACCAATTAAAAAAAATTAGATTGTAAAAATGAACTTTACCAAAAACATAACCCAAATGGCAGAATAAAGAAGTCTTTAGAAAGGTGGCCTTCACAAGTATAAGTTAGGTTAGTAGAGAAAGACAGGAAAAAAAGCATAACGATCTGTCAAGGTAAATATAAATGATAGTATTTGGAGAATCAATGCTGCAGACTTAAATATTCTATTTATTTATTTATTTATTTATTTTAAATAAACACATCATGAATGGAAGGCTTAACAGAGAGATGACTGGGTAGATAGACAACACAAAATACTAAAAACTAAATTAATTGTTTGCATTGATGCTCACAACAAAGGATAGAGACATTCTCTCAAACTGAGGAATTTATAAAAGTCTGCTGTCACCAGAAGTTGTTTTTGAAGATAAAAGTAATATCAAGCAGTAAGAATTGCCATATGGTTGTATTCACTGGAAAAGTGTTTTAAAGGAACTCAAATATGACATTTCTGAACAAATAACTGTAACATATAACCTGTCACTTATGTCAGCCTTGATGCCAGAAGAAATGTTGTCACTGTGACACCAGTTCTTCTTAAAAAGGGCTTAAGGGCTGATCCGTGTAATAACAAAATACAAAGCAGACACTTTTTTATGCCACTTTAAAAGACCCATGTTACGCTCATGTCTAGAATATGACGTGTAGTTTTAGCCTCACCAAGTCAAAAAATGTCACCACAGAGCCAGAAGAGAGCAGGAATGAAACAAGTAACTGGAGATGTGGCATCGATTTTACATATGACAAGATTAAATAGATTAGGATTCTCTATCTGGGAAACAGATTGGAGAAGTGGATGTGCCAAGTCTATAAAACAATGCATAGAGTAACAAATAAATATGGTTGTATTATTGCCTATTTCCTCCTAAGGAGGTAAAGGCTTGAGCAAATAAAAGCAGAAGAAGGAAACAATTTTTACCCACTGTGTCTTTAAAATGCAGTGTGTTGCTGTAAGATACCACTGAGATCAAATGTATGACAGCTGTCTCTCTCTCCTCTGTATCTAGAACCCATGTAGGAGGCTTCAGTGCAGAAAGCCTGTTTACTGTTCAGAACTGGAAAGCCAAACAAAATCCTTCTACGTTCACCTACTTTCAGTTTTCTATAAGCTGCTACTGGTGAGCACTGCTGAAGTCAGGATTTGAAGTTTGATGGAACGCTGGTCAGCATAAATAAGGTTACATTTTCATAATGCTTTTATAATAATAATGATGATATTATTAAATAGAAAATACTTCCCTTTATTTGCAACAGTTTTTGACTTTGATGGATTGGTATGTCTGATGGAACTCAATGTTGAAAGTTGTCTCATCAAGCACCAGCAACCCTTCACTGTGTGCTACGTCCACTGTTTCTCAACTGATTTAAAACGATGTCACTGACATAACAAGCTGTATATAGAAAGATCCCCATTTTTACTTTCAGATGTACTTTGTCCCCAGTTCAGATGATTACTGGAGTAGAAACTGCATGATATACGTACGTTTTTTATATATGGTATATATATATATATTATATATGGTATGTAAATGTGCATACACACGCGTACGTATACAAATACGTATATAAATAAAATCAAACTGGTAAATCTCACCTTTTTTTTTTCCAAACAAAATTTTAAAGTATTAATTTGAGAGCAATGCTCACTTTTTATAAGATGGGGAAAAGTGAATTCTCTTATAGAATGTTTTTCCTTTCCTTTTTGAAGGTTCATTTTTTCTGCTCAGTAGGAATTTTATCACAATTTCATACCCCCACACTTCACGGTTTGTTACTTGGGCTATTACTCTCACATTTAACTTGATAAGGTCCTGCTTCCTGTGATACTCATTTTTGAGTCTTGATTCCTTACAGCTGCTGCTTTGAAGTCTTAGATAACATTCTGAGCACTGCACATTTCTCCTGATTTTAAACTTCTATTCAGCGCATTACATAGCTTTGTTTCTCTTACATAACTTTTCAGTAAATTGTTATATTCTAATATTCTAGAAATAAATGTTTTGCTTTTAATCAGAGTAAAACTCTGGACTTTTTTCTTCAAAGAAGCTAGTAAGTTCTGTCAAAAGGTTTGGTGATTTATTCTCATCTTCTTTAATCCTTTCTTCAAAGGAATGTAAGTCTGTTACTCAGGAGGAATTTGAATCACTGTGTATTTCATAAATGCATGAAAAAAAAGAACTGATGCTTTGCAACCTCTCTTTCAGCACCATGTTCTGTTTGACCTAATCTGTCCAGGACCAGGAAATATAGCTGCCGATAACTTCCTTTGGATGATATTCAAGTGTTTTGGAATGACATATATGAAATAGTGAGTATGCAAGTTCAATATGCATTAGTTTGAAATAGGAAGAGATAAAAATGCAGCTCTCACTTTCCCTCTTAGAGATCAGCAAGATTGAATGTGAATCTGGATTACAGGTCGACGTCAGGTACAAAATTCCTTTATCAGCCTTTAGATAAAGTTATTAATAGCAAGGCTTTGGTCTGAGATTTTTTTAATTTTCTTAAATGGATGAAAAATCATTAATGACCTCATCTGACATACTGTGCTGAGGCTGTTTTGAATCCAGAGACAATAAAGGGTGTATGAGTGGAAAACTGAGGGAGCCAAAGCTGGAGCACTGCTGCAGACATTCACACTGGTTTCCCTCCACTACATGTGCTTTTTCATGGGAAGGGTGTAATTTTTTTGGCTCCTTAGCCCTTTCTCTGTGCAGTATCGAAGAATATGTCCACAGATACCAGCATGCAGTTCTCATGCAAAATATTTACAAGCATGTAGAGTCACAGATGATGAGATGATGCATACTCATGATTAATGTGCTTTTAGCCTTGTCAAGTAATGAACACTGAATCACAAAAAAAGGACAAACTTTTCCCAGTATTAATCTCCCTTCAGAACTGTGATACAGGAATAACTCTAATAGTGAAATATCCTTATTTTACAGAATTACTTACAGATATTAGCAGTGCCCTTAGGTATAGGCAGATAAGAACCAGGGCTCCATGGTCGGCCCTGGTAATTCTTCTTGCATTTTCCACAGTCTGGGCCAGTTGTGTTATGCTCACATTCACAAAGGAGTCTTTTGTTTTCTTCTTTGCAGCCAGTAGCGTGAAGGTTGCACTTACACCTATTTTTAAAATGCAAAAATAAAAGAAGTAGGATATTATTTAGAGCTGTGTTTAAGTTTGGCTTATGTTTTAGTAAAGCACATCCTATGTCAATCACTTTTTCTCAGTGTGTTGTGACTGCATTTTAGCAAGTGTCACAAGATAATGCTTGATAAATTCATAAAGCATGATTATGTTATCATCAACTCACAGAGATCTAACAAGACAAACAGTGCTAATTTCACCAAGGTTCCAAGATGCTGAATCTTTTCTCATTTCCACTAATGTAACTCCACTGACATAATCTAAATTATTTGTAATTTTCATTCAGTCAGGTCTACAGTCCTGCAAAAAATCAAGAGTTGCTTGCTACACACAGGGATAAAATAAGTTCTTTGTGTCCTTAGAGAGTCTGGCCCAAATTAAGATCTGAGTAGGCCATGGACATCTGAGAAAGCAGACTTTGATTAAATATCCGCTATAACAGTGCGCTCTGGGAGAAAGGAACCTTGAGAAATGTAAGCTCAGTTCAATGGTGTTTTGCCATTCTTGTCCAGCAAGTGCTGTCTTGCTCAGTAAGCAAATATTTTTTCCTGCTTTGCTGTGATATAATTATAGTAGCTGAAGGGTCAGAGGAAATATTGTTTCCTAAGTTTAATTTAGGAAATTGCACCTAAACAAACCTCGAGAAAAAAAAAAAGATTACAAAAATCAGATTCAGCATCTGTTACCTGAACAATTGTATTTCACTTAATTCCTCTCTTTGCCTGAAACTAGGATTCTTACAGAATGGGAAAACTAATTTCATAAACAGTATGGTGTTTTTACTTTTTTTCCATCCCTTTCCAATAAATGTCGGAAATGGCTAAAATCTGTTTCTCTTTGGGGCTGGAGAGAAAGCCAGTATTTAATGACTCTGGATGTTTGTTTTCATAATGATTGTATGTCTAGAGATTTAAAGAGTCCTCCTGTGGGTATCTGTCACCTGTTCCATACACTGACCAATAATTAGAGCAAAACAACACATGGAATGACCAACTGCAAATTAACAGCTGTCAAGCTGACTTCCATTTGGAAGGAATATGACCTGAAGCAACTGGCCACATACATATATATCCCCAGGGTAAAACAAACTTGCAGTTTGTCATAAGTGGCTGCTGGAGAGAATCCACAAGAATTCATAACACAGAAGATGGTGTACCATCCTTTTCAGTGCTAGAAATGAGACAGATAAAACTGTTGCAATTTAGAAACACTAAAGAAAAACAGGATTGGTACTGTTTAAATTAAAATTGCCAAAATATATCAAACATGCCTGACAAAAGAAAGTGTGCTTCATTCAAAATATTGATGCTTAAAGACTACACCAATTGTAAGGTAAATTTTCAAAGAGCAGACACTGCAGAGTGCAGGATACCTGTCTGGCTGTCAGTGGATGAGATATGGCCCGTCATGCAGAGCTCCAAGTTTTGGTAAATAGAATTGCTATTAGGAAAAGTGATGAGTTGTTTTACTGCCCAGTGGAATATGAAAACAGAAGATATACAGTGATGGCATACACAAGAAGGTGTCAGAGGAGAAAGAGGGAGGAGAGACTACGTAGCACTGAAGACAGGAACTGATTGGCTTTTTTGCAGGAGGAGATTTCTGGTTTATTGGAGGGACTCATCAGTGTTAGAAACAGCAGAATGATCTAGGTGGAAAGAAAAAGCCAGCTGATGCTGGGAAAGGTGGTGATTCCTATGGCCCTGAAGACTGCTCAATACTGGTAAGGTGTATGTAGATGCCTCTGCTAATTGGTGCCAATGTGCATAGTTCTTCTACAAGCACCTGAAAACAAACAGTGGTTCTGTCCGAAAATCTTGTAAAAAAGTGTATATATCAGATGGTATACTTCTACTTCATTCCTGAGGAATTGAAATGACCCTTCTTCAATTTTGCTTGCATAATTGTAAGCCTTGAGCAGACTCTGGTCTTCTCCATCTCAGTCCTGTCCCACTTATCCTCACGCATATGTTTTGTGTATGTATATATGTGGATATATATATTCATATGCAAAAAGTTCCTACAAATTCTCATGCCTACTGACTGCCTTTCACGTTCCAAATTCCCTAACCTCTTTGTAGGCTGCATTCTCCCTGCTGCCTTCCTATTCTTTACTTCCCAGACAAAAGACCATAGACAGCGCTGATGGGCACCACTGGCTGTTTTGATATCAGCTTTCTGAATTTCTGAATTAGAGAAGCATTTCTCAACTCAGGGCCGTGGCACCATGACATGGCAGCTGTTCTGTAGTCTACATGGCTATAAAACTAAGTAAATTAATCCTTGAAAAAATAAAGGACTGATATAAAACTGTTGTGAGATAGAGAACAGATAGTAAAAATCTAACCTCAAGAGATGAGCACAAGCAGAGCTGACAGTGTTACAGAATCCTAAAAAAAAGTCCTCAGAATAATTTGAACTTAGTTGTGGGCAATTTCAAAGAGAGTAAGGAGCAAGACGTGGTCACTGTGGTTTTCTAAAGGACTACTTAATGACAAAGTGTAAAAATACATTTTATTAAAAATGTCAAATGTGAGGTTAATGAGAACTAGTTAATTGTGTAGAGCAAACGGCAAAAGTCAAACAATGTGTGGCAAAAGCCAGCACCCTTGGCACTTCAGAATACCGGTAGTGTAAGAGTTACATTTGGATTGTAACTGTTAGTGTTATACAAGTGTAAAAAAACCCTATGGATTAAAGAAATATGAAGAAATTGAACTGAAGATATTGTATCACTAACTATACATAACAAGTAAAGGAGCAAAAGCACAAAAAAAGCCGCTCAGAGTATTGACCCACACAGGCTCTGGTTCTCAACTCTCTTGCACTAATTTTTGCTGATGTCACTTCGTAGTCCTCAAAGATTAATCATGACTTCTATAGCACATTCACAACTGAATCCAGAATGAGGGTCAAGTACAGGCAGCACTAAAACTAAAAAAGACCAACAGCACCCGTGGAGACCAAACAGGACATACTTTTGGAGGGTACTGTGGGGAAAACAAGCTAATATCACATTCTGTGCTGTATATGGAGAGATGTTTGTACTGATCTATTTACTTGTTTATTTTCAGGAAGGCTGTGCTAGGAAATGGTCAGTCTGTCCCAGGGACCTTGTCAGAGGTGTGTATGGACAAATCACAGGGAATGCTATGAAGGAAAGAAATGCCCTTTGTACCTGTGGGACAGACTTCCAGGGTGGATGAAAGTGGTAAATGTACTCAGCGATGCTGGGAAATGAATAGAGTACAATAAAAAACTGCTTTTGTTTGAGGGGTAAGCAGTAAGGAAAATAGAAATATTTAAGGTTATAGAGAGGAGATCATTTATATAAAAGTAACATCCAGATAGACTATGAGGAAAAACACCGTTATGATGATATATATGGATTTGTAAGTTCAATGCAAAGCAGATCCTGGAGTTCAGCTATTTCAGGTAACTGAATCAGAGGAGTGCTACTGATCTGGCAGTCCAGATGGGCTCCCACCAGATCACAGGAAGGATGTGGACATCAGCTGCTCATGGAAGAAACATTACCCAAGTTACGAGACACTTGCTTTGAAAGGCAGTTCCTATTTGTTATTGCTTTGAATTTAAGTAGTAACAGAAGACTTAGTTTTGAATGCAAAGCATATTAAATCCAAAATTTCATATAATCCTTGCAGATGATTTCATGGGAAGATTTTGGTTGAGTTGGCTACGTGTACAAGAATGGATAAGTTCTGAAAACCTAAAACCCTGCTTCCATATTATGTGTACTGAGCAAGCACTAGATGACAGCATTTTATACCAATGTGGTTTCTTGAAATCCAGAAAAAAAGTCAAGTGCTTCAAAAGGTATGATATACACATGCCCAGAAATGTAATGACTGGGTATTAGTGGGTGGGTAGCAGATGCCTGGCAAATTAAATGGGTTTGAATGTGTGTTGGTAAAGGATGATTGAGGGAGCTGTTTTAAGTTAGAGCAGCTCTGAGAGTACGGGTTAAGGTATGGCAAATGTAAGAGGATGTATGTAGCAACCTTTACTGGCAAACAATCTAAGGGCAAAGAAGCACAAAAGGGCAAAGTGTTATTCTGAGCGACCGTTCATGCTCATTACAAATGATATTGCTTACTGCTTGTGAATTCGAACACCGAGTCTGCAAACCGCTTGCCTCCGCTTGGAAACCTCTCTCTGAATGTTTCTATGGTCAGGGGATTCCCATCTTTCAGTTCAACCTGCTCAGCAGCCTGGTTACAGCACACACAACACATTTCCCTCCAATGTGCAAATCCAATTCTGAATTGCTGGAGATTGATATTGCTGTCCTATGCTATAAACCCTAATTGTGTAGGAGAACAAAGTTGTTTTTCTGACCACTCATCTTTGACAGACTCATTATTTTGTCATAGAGCAATTTAGGTGATATTTTTGGCTGTTATATAAGGTGTAGGAAGCATTCTGGCGTGTTCAAGCAACAGTTCTGTTTTAGTGGGAGAAGGAGCCCTGGGTGCGCTGCGTTCCTCACAGATTCTATTTACATATAGACAAGTGACATTATAATGCTGTAAATATCACTCAAGTAATTGCTAATAGCGTGCTGATTCAGTTGCATGTGAGTGCCAACCAACAGACTGGGGTCACACGAGGGTATTGTTGAAGGGATCATTCATGAGAAAGAGACAAGAGAAGCTCTTTGATACATTTTTTACAGCTAGCCATATGTTCCTCACTTAGATACATTTTTGGATCATTCTAGGTCATAGCCAAAGCTTATAAAACCATCTTAAAACAAATTTGGAAGCCCTCTGCACGGACCCTTCATTTCCACGTGCTGTAGCTTTGCACCCATAGGAGAACTTGCCCAAGATTTGCTGTCATAGTGCTGCCCACACAACGTGGTGCACACACAACACGAAGTGCCATCTCTGCACAGTTTCAGTGCTGGGAGGCACTGCCTACAGTACGCAATTGGAAACACTTTTAGCAATGAAGTCACCTTAGTCATCTCCTCAGTGCTGGCAACTGCTCCCAGCACCTTGTCACAGCTGTCCAAAGGGACCTGGCTGAGGTCAGTGTGACACTAGAGCTGTTAATGTTGTTGTCTGTGCCATCCCTCTCAAGGTTACTAACAACCTTGAGGTGGGTTCACCAAGAGATCCAGTTTTCTAATGGAATGTATACAAAGATGGAGATTCCCTGTTGTAAATACATTTTAAGTGATAACTCAGCCAGAAAGAGAAAGAGATCAAGAAAGTAAAAAGTGGGAGTTAAAATTGAAGCATCTTTAAAATGCATCATGAAATACTTGGGATAAAAAACAGCTTTGTATCTGCATTATTTTTCTCTTGTGATTTACATTTAGGCTGTTTTTGTTTTTATATTTTCCCTGTCATTTCATGAGACAAACTTGTCATAACATGTAAAACCATGCAGATAAGTGCCAAAATTCTTGTACTGCTGAAAGTACAATGTAAGCAACAGGAAAAAACGTGTCCCTATAAATCTCTTGTAATAAGTGGAACATATTCTCATGGAGGCTCAGCCTCTGAAGTTTAATGCATCTACTGAATGTTACTATTAATTACATCATAGAATTTTTCCATGTCACATCAAAGAATAAAAAATAGAAATAAAGCATGCCAGACCTTATCCTAACTTCCAAAGCTTAACAGAAGTCTTCACAGCTTTACTATTGAAGCAGATTTTGTGATGATGTAAACAAGGATAAAGGGGACTATTGTGAAGGAATACAATGATTGCTAGCCAATTTATTTCTGTGAGGATGGAGGAACAGACAATGAGAACACATATAAAAGAGGTAACAGATAATTACTGCAATCTGGGCTACCAGTTCTCACCGCAGGGACCAGCAGTCTGAGGAAGTTCTGAGCTAAAAGGGTTGAAATAAGAACGGGCAGTTGGCAATCAGAGAATGGCCTGGGTGGCTGGCTGCAAATATGTCTGCTGAAGAAATGTTCTGGCTCATATGAAGCAGAAAAGTCAATTCTGGTTTTTATTCTGTATATATATATTTGAGCTATATGAATATGTCAGGTCGACAGTACTGAACAGAATAGAAGCCCCAAAAAAGAACTACATTTTTTTTTCTGGAAGTTATGAATAAAATCTCTGTAGTCTGCTGCTAAAATGTGGGTGCTGTAGTGAGAGTGATGAAATGTGTATCCTTTCTTTCATTTGCTTATTTTTGGAAATGCATTTGGTCAAAAGACTTTTTCCATGTCCCTTTCCCTGAATTTTTCTGATACTTCATAATCTCCTGCTGCAAATAAGATTCCTTTGTGGAATGGGGCTACAGCAATATTAAAGAATAAAAAAATTCTGTGATAACAAAAATAACTTTGTATAGGTATATATACTATTCTTTCATTTGCAAAGCAAGGACTAATGTTGGATCAGGTTTTTAAGCTTCTTAAATCTGTAAGTAGCTTTGTGGCTGGAAAAGAAGTTTAACCTGTGCTCAGTAATCCTACAGCACCTTAGTACTTTAGAATCCAGAGATATATAGGAGCCTCTTCAACTTTATTCTTTGCTATTTTCACTGCTAAATTTAGGAGGAAATTGAATTAGATTCCCACAGGCAGTATGGAAAATCGGGGAAAATAGCTTCTTATTCTTCCTCAGATGAGTTTAATATATCTAGTGGGGAACAGCAAAACCCAGACTCAGAAAGCATGTTTGCCTTGCTTTCTCAGTGGCCTACTTCCAAACACTTGGAGAGCTTGAAATTAAAAAAGAAAACAAAGTCCAAAAGAGCAGCATAATTCCCTTTCCCATAGGAGAGAGGCCTTTCTAAGGCTCATACAGAAAATAAAACATGCAGGGCCTTCAATTGCTCACTGTTTGCACTAAACTAGCCCACCAGTAAGAGCATGCAAATGCTACATTTAACTATTAATGTATTTATTGTGTTCACACACTAGAGAATGTTTCTGTAAGTTCTGATTATTTAAACGGGAACTACTACCAAGCTCAATGCCAATCAATAGGAACCAGAAACACACACTTGCCATGGATGGATCCCCACCTCAGCCTGTAACAGAGGATGCTGTCTGGGAGCTGCACACTGCCTGCCTGGGGAAGCTGCAGTGGGACTGCTGCTGGCAGTACCTGGTGCACCCAGGCCCTGGATCCTCCCCTTCTGCAGGGACACAGCCTGTGCCCTGCTCCAGCGGCAGCCAAGGGGTCTCCTGCTGTGTGTGCATTCTCCAGTTGCTTATGACAATCTTAAAATCAAAGACAGCATATTTTCTGCTATCATTACAAATATAGTCCCTGAGGAGCTAGTCCCCTAACCTCAAAAACCTGGGATTTTCACTGCTAGAAAAAAAGGCCTGCGCCAAAACATGAGTCAATTGATTAGCTTTGGCACAATCTTCTTAACTCAGATAATGTACAACACAGAGACTTTATTTAGGGCCATGGTGAGTACATAAGATTGAATCTACAGAAATGTTAGTCGCACTTACTGGAAAAATATTTTCATTTCATTCATAGATCGTTTACTCAGTCTGGTATGTACGGTTAAGGGAGCATACTGGCTATCAAAAAATATTTGAGATTTATAGTTGATGGAGTCATATAATTTTACACAGAGTATTCTTTGGTGCCATCAGTTTTGGAGTGTGCTATTATTGTAAATCCAAGTGATCTTGCAGAAGAACAAAATTGCACTGAAACTAAATCAGAATTGGTATTTCTAAAGGACTATGGAAAGCAGATTATACCATCGAGTGCATTTTTAATTTATAGATTTGAAAAGGTGTATCTTATGCACAGACTTGAAGTGCACACAATAAAAGCCCCTGGATGTCATACCAAGTAGCATCTTTTAAGCATAAAAAATATGATTTTCTGATGCCGTGAAGAGTTCACATTATGTTTTAATACACCAGTATGTTGAACCGATTTTACATAGCAGTGAGGTTTGCGATGAAAATCTTGCCTTTCTCATTTGCTTTTTCCCCAGAGTATTTTTATTTTATAAATAAGATAGTTATTTGGCAATATACTGCCATTTTCTTTTATTTCTCTGCTGTCAGAGGTTTATGTCTGGCATTACATTCAGCATACAAAGTGTTGGCCTCAGAGTCTTTTTTTCTTCTTTCATGAAACCACAATTCAATAGATTTTGCTTTATGTGATGTTATCATGGGGAAAAAAAAGAAAAGTGCTGCTTCAGCAGCTGACCAGTTCAATTATTAAGCTAAAATAAAAAATAAACAGCAAATTACAAAGATTCAAAGGCTGGAGGCTTCTGTTTCAACGATGGTAAAACATTAATTGAAGAGATTTTTTGAAGCTTTCAGTGTTAGTTTTCATCCATGTCAGAAAAATTTTTTACACTGATAAAAAATAAAAAGCTAGAACAAAAACAGTCCTCTCCCTGCTCATCACTATATTCTCCTCATAGAGAGAAGCAGTAGACTACTGAAGAATTCTTAAGATATTTAACCTCATATCACCAAATAAATTGTAAATGTTTCTAAAATACATTAGTTTGCTAGATAGCATCCTTCAAAATGAAAAGAGGCAATTGAAAAGTCACTGAAACTATTTACAGGCTAGATCAACAATGCTCAGAACTCAAACATGAAAAGACAACAAATGTTTTAATAACACCCAAGCAGCTAAGCATTTGAAACTTCTGATTCTAGATAAAAAACTTAAAACTGAATAGATCAAAAGTGTTCCGTTACTTCAGTCTTGTAAGTCCGTGGTGTAAAAATAATCCAACAATTCTAGTACCCAAAAGAAAAGAACAGTTAATTCCAAGTTATTTCTGTCTACTGTGCTAGAAATACCTATATTTAACATTAGATAGTTAGATACACCTAGCCA
Source organism: Cyrtonyx montezumae (assembly GCF_038088225.1). Taxonomy (NCBI): domain Eukaryota; kingdom Metazoa; phylum Chordata; class Aves; order Galliformes; family Odontophoridae; genus Cyrtonyx; species Cyrtonyx montezumae. The sequence goes on along the minus strand of NW_027071825.1, from coordinate 19,223,717 downwards.
AGTGGAATGGCTGAATACCCTTTCTATCTCCCATTTCACAATCTCTTGTCAACAGCTGCATAGAAAAAGATCTTAAGTTTCAGAAAGCAGTTCAATTCAGGGAAGGAAGGGCGATACTATTTAATGAACTCCTACTAAAGACCTTACTAAGGCTGAGAACCCATAACTGTGCTTGAGGATCTTGCTGACATGAATACAGTAAGAAAATTTGCCATCACTAGGATAACAGCAGTGATATCCCTATGTCTCTTTCTGAGTCTGTATAAAGCCGCTCATTAAAGTGTCTAAGTGTTAAAGCTGAAACAAATCTGCCTGAAAAAGAGAACTGTTGTTAGCTACTATAGAGTACTAACTTTCTTAACCTTTCCAAATACTCATTTTTTTTTCCTTGTCCCCAGAGATATTAGTTTCATGGAAATGTGTCAATAGAGTGAGCAGCTAGAAGATCTGCAAGAGTTTGCCAGCAGTGCGTTCCACAAATATTTTCACCCATGAACAGAGATTCTAAGCTGATGTAAGTCCATCTGGTTCCACTACAATCAATGAAATTATGTTCAAACTGTCTGAAATGTGGCCTAATTTATTTCCAGCTTTCATTCATATTATTCTAGACTCACTGTATTCTTAGAATTAGTACCCAGTAATGGCAATTGAGAGCATGAGATGAAAACTGTGAGTCTGTGGAAGGTGAGAAGTCCAGGTGTGATATATTTTGGGGCCTTGACTGTTGACAAGGTAGGATGTTAGTATTTTATGGATTTTGTTTCTGTGCATCTATTCTGCTGTAGCATTTAATCACAGAAAGTGTAAATTTTTATTATCTACCTGAGGGAAGCCAAAGCTGAGGACAGTCATGTCTCTCTGGGAGAGGAAGCAAACTCTCACTAAGATGGAGATTAATAATGATGATTTCTTCCCATGTTGCCAACTGAGCAGTTACTGCTCAGCGGGCAGCACCAAAAATGCTAGTGAATGTTTTGGTAGTACCTTGCTTGCCAGTACTGTGTTGTCGTTGGCTTGATGGTGCAAAAATATTAAGGACAGAATATTAATGACAGAAAATATTAATGACAGAAAAGCCTCAGATGAAAGGTACAGCAAAGATGCAGTACAAAGTTTTATAGCAGAACCAACTCAGCAAAAGTTAAAGACTCTTAGGAGTCACTGTTTCTCTCCTTTCCCTTTTATTCTGGTACAAACCTGTACATTAGATTGAAGGTACTAGCACTGCATTGCGTATCATGCTTTTAACTTCATTGTTAACGACCTTTTTTTGTTTTTCTTTCATTTTAATTTAATTAGTACTGGTCTTACATTTGCTTAGCAGAAATCCCAAGAAAGCTGCTCTAGGTTGGTAGCAATTGCACCAAGCTTCCTGTCTTTATTTTGAAGTAGGATTTCACAGGATAAGCTGCCAGCTGGTACCCTGAAGTTTTTTTTCCCAGTGTACTGCTGAAAAGGAACAATTTGTTGTGTGGGAGGTCTAAAATTGTGGACATTAAATTACTGTCCAGGAGGACATGCTTACAATACCATTCAAAAATGTTTTTCAACTCTCTGCAGTGGGGGAAAAACCCTTTATTTTCTTAGGCTGAATTATGCAAATTGAGCTGTTACAAATTTCTAGCAGTAATTAATGCTGGACAGATGTATGAGAGGCAGAAATACCTTTACTTTCTTCAGCATAAGGAAAGACTTATGATGCAGCACCTTTTGTGTCACAGTAGGGACTAAAGTGTTTTCACAAGCCATTGTCAGGAAGCAACATTTCTGCTATACGAGAAACAAGCAAGGTTAATTTCATACTGATTGCAATAACTTTTTGAGGACTATAATAGAGAAAAGCAGCATAAAAATATCCATGGTGTGCGCAGAATTCCACACCAGGGAAACCAGTTCTGTGAAGCAGTACATCTGTTGCTCTTTTCAAAAGATTTTAAAGCATTTCTGTTTAAGAGACCTCCTATGAACTCATTTAAAAGCTTGAATGTGGCCCTGGTAGTTAGTGCTGCAGAATGATATATATAGAAGAGTGATAGATGGGCTGTAACTGGTTGCCTTCAAGGGAGACAAGCATGCCTGTGGTGCAGCGAGCAGTGTGCCTGGGAGGGGCGGTGGGTACGGTCTCCAGGAGACCGATCCTCAGGAGGGCAGCACAGCATCATGCTGATGCCAAATGCCACTGCCCTGGCTTGGTGTCCCCTGCAAGGAGTGAGGGCTACTGGGGCTCTGGCTGACCCTGCAGCATCAACCAGGGCAGGAGCCCTATGTGCAGGGATGCAGGAGGGACAGGTGGGGTGTTAGAGCCCATCACACTCATGTCCTATTGAGTGCCAGGTCTCACTAGAAAAAAGGAGGCCACTCTGAGAACTGTGAAGCGCTCCATCCTGTTCCTACCATGGTCAGTCACAGGGAAGGCCTTTCTGCTGCTCCTGATGCCAAGGTTTTGTGAGGAACATTCTCCCCTAGCCTTTCTCTGATAAGCTGCTGCTTAGCAGAAGTGTAATTCATTTTGTTCTCTTTTGAGAATCCCAACAATCCCGACATGAATCTTTTGGCATTTGACTCGGTAGATATTTTTAAATGATAAATATGTACTCTAGTTTTGCAAATACACAGCCTAGCCTAAAACTAACACTTGATTCTCAGAACTAGCTTAATATTTTTCTTTTCAGGTTTATACCTGATTCCTCATCTGTACAGAAACCACTCCCCAAGAATCACTGCTGCAACCACTCTGAAGAGCCCACTGTACATAGGTGAAATTAGTCCTACCACTCTGAAGTTTTGCTGTTTTGTCTGTTGTCCTTGATCTTACTGCTAAGTGTTGGTTGAGTTTAAGGACTCTGAATTGTATCCCTCCCTTTGCAGTGCTGCAGTTGCTATGTGTTGCCAGAAAGAGAAAAGCACCTGGCATACACTGTGCAAGAGCTGCATCATCCCAGATTCGTTCTTGATGTAGTCGGATGGAAACTCATTTTGATGCTTCTCATAAAGGGTAAGGAGAATAAAAAGGTTTACTACACGGGAGAGTTAATTAATCTCTTTCTGAAAAATCATTTTGATGAACTTTAACTTTAGGGCTAATAATAAAGCACCCATATTCTTTTCAAAAACACCTCTTCTTTTTCAAAGCACCTATGTTCCTCTGTGGAGTATGTTCTGAGATATTCATGAATAAACTATCAAAACAACAAGCTGTAAAACTAACTGTTCAGAGCAAGTGAATCTCACTAAATATTTAAAAAGTGTCTTTGTTCTTTTTTCTTCTTGAGTTACATTATGGTTGATTATCAAAATGATTAGGGCTCTAGCCCCACCTACAATAACTGGAAAGTGGCTGTTTCTTATTATCAAAATAGACGCTCCAAATCCACTTTAAAACAGAGAAAACTATTTCCTTTCTCTTTTTTCCTCTCTTCTTATTTTCACTTTGATTGGGTTGTAATTTGAAAAAGTGACAAAACTGAACAGAGCATTTCTCCTCATTTATTGTGCTAGCTTCCATTTTCTTACTTTCAAATTCCATACAATATAAGCTCCTTGTCGCAGTATAATTCCTTCTGGAATTATTATGATAAGAATTATTTGCCAGTAGAGCTGTGAGAATAATTGATTTTTCAGTTCTGGTTGAACTGAAAAAAAATGGGGAAAAAATCACTTGTGTCAAATGAAATGAAATGTGTGGTTTTATTTTCAAGTTTTAAATTCCTTTTTAGAATTTTTTGACAATTTTTTGAACCAAAGGTAAAATTGTGCCTTTTTTGAGTTTGCAAAGAAGTTAGTAAAAAGTTTTTACTAATGTGGCTTGAATTCTGAAAGTATTTTTATCCATCCCTAATAGAAGTTGCTCTTGTGAATAATTTATACTTCAAAAATACCTATTCTTTCTGCTGCTGAAAAGAACTAGATGAGAAATGAGTGGTTTGTGTATGTGCATTGTGCTTGAAGTATGCCAAGAGCAACTTAGCTTCCCAGGGGCACCTTAGATAGCAAAAAAGAAGTATTGGGTCACCCTATCTCTGGCACTGTTAGTATAAAAATACAGCATAGTCTAATCATTTGCTGGGACTAATTTTAAGCTATTCAGGAAATAAAATTCTAACTGCATCTTTTCTGGTAAAGAATTATTTCACCTACTGCATTTAAATTGCTAAATGTATATAGCTGAAAGCTTGTTTTATTTTTCAGAAATACGCTATGAATATTGTTTAATTATAGACAGTACTTCATGTTGTCTTGAATACATTAAATTGGCTGGATTCTACAAACATTCTATGTTATTAAAGTCAGTGGAATTATTCAAAGTTGAGAAAACTATATATGTTCTTTACTACTAGAAAAATTGAGATAGACAGTACCATGGGTCAAATTTAATGGCTTTTTACCAAAGATAAATGTGAAGGCAGTAGCAGAATAGATGCTCTATGGATATGGCTCCTAATGGACAACCTGGTCCTCTCAGAGGTCCAGAGCCAGGCACTCACTTATCAGGAGCAGTTGGAAAGCAGCTCACAGACCTCAGCTGAGGAACAGGAGAGAATGGGCTTCTAGCACTGCTGTGGGGCAGCAACCAGGATACATGTTTGAACAGGTCACATGTATGGACACGTGTATGTCTGCCACTCACAGCACTACCAGCAGTGCTATCTGCTCTTCCTCCAGTGGCAAAATAGTTCTCCCACTGAGCTCAGAACTTGCCCTAGCTACAAATTCATGTGCCACAGAACAAGAAACTACGCAAGTCTTCCTCTGTAAAATGCAGTTAATGATGCTGTTTAATATGATTCCCTAAGTTTAAGTGACAAAGGACCTGTAATTTTAAGCCAGCCTGAAGACTATACTATAGTGTCAGACTAGAGTAAACAAATGATTATTTGTGGCCTTCAAGTGCACTGAAACCTTTATTATTCATGTTTGTTTTAACAAATAGTAAGTAAATCAAAGAATGTCAAGAAGGATTAGAGCTAAGCTGTACTATCAATGGAGGGCTCAGAAGCATGTTTTTATTTTGATCCAGTAGATTCACTAAGGGGAAATTATACCTGACCAAACTGGTAACATCTGTGATGTCATGACCAGGAGGATAGATGAGGGGAGAACAGTGGATGCTGTGTATCTTGACTTCATAGAGGATTCTGATTATCTCCCACAACATTATTGCAGGTAAGCTTAGGAAGTGTGGGATAGATGAGTGGACAGTGAAGTGGATTGAGAACCATCTGAATGGCACAGCTCAGAGGGTTGTGATCAGTGGCCCAGTCTAATTGGAGGCCTTTGACTAGCAGTTGGTATTGGGACCTGTTTTGTTCAGCATCTTCATTGTTCAGCAATGATCTGGGTAAAGAGATAGAATGCATCCTCTGCAAGTATACTGATGATGTGAAGCTGGGAGAAATGGCTGACATACCAGAAGGCTGTACTGCCGTTCAGTGACACCTAGGAAGATCTTGGCCTGTTCAGCCTTAAGGAGACAGTGGGAAGATTTTATAAATGCTTGTAAGTATCTAAGGGGTGGAAGTCAAGTGGATGGCACCAGGCACTTTTCAACAGTGCCCAGCGACAGAACAGGGGCCAATGGACACAAGCTGAAACGTAGAAAGTTCCATACAAACATGAGGAAAAACTTCTTTACTCTGAGGGTGATGGAGCAGTGGAACAGGTTGCTCAGAGGCTCAGGAGTCTCCTTTTCTGGAGATATTAATGACCCTCCTGGATGCTTTCCTGTGCAAGCTACCCTAGGGAACCTGTTTTAGCAGGGGGTTAGACCAGGTGATCTCCAGAGGTCTCTTCCAACTCCTATGATTCTCTGATTCTGTGGCTATAACATTCCATGTAATAGAAGAACTGAACAACTTCATTTACATTTCAGATATTTCAAATCAATACTTAACTTCATATTCTGCAACCTCCACCAAGAAACTGTTAGAACTAAAAATTTACAGAATAGATTGTAAGTTATGAATAATGTAAACCTGTCATAGGGGAAAGCAGTTGTGAAATACTGCTGACAAAAACAATCAGTATATGTTTATGCTGAAGAATAAACCTTTGCTTTTCTATCTTGCCTAACACAGCTTTTAAAATCCTATATAAATTTTATTCTTTTCCCTGTAATGTCACACAGGCTTCCTCAGCCTCAAACTTGAATGGAAATGGATGGGCTGTTTTGTTCTCATAGAATATGTGAGCTAATTTGGAAGTAAAATGTACGTGCGTATATATACACATGGTAAAAAAAAATGCATATATCTATGAAAATTAGCAGAGAACTAACAGATGTAGGCAGAGGAAGAAACTAGATTTGAAAAACAAAGCTGTCATTAACACAGGGCTGTCCATCAGCACCTGTCCATCAAGCAGCAGTATATTCTGAAGAACAGATGTAGAGAGATGGGCAGGATTGTCTTTGAGGCACGGTCAGATTGTGAGTGACAGTTTCTGGCCTTAAAGCATTCCCCGTTTCTGGCCTTAAAGCATTCCCCAGACCATGGGCAGGAGACTGCTGCTCAGTTTTATTTGCACACTGACAGAAAGATGCCATCCAGGGAAAAGAGGAGGGATTTGTCCTGAAGACCTGACTGACACGAAGAGACAAGGTGCCCAGCGAGTGCCTAACAAATACTCCTTCATTGCACAGAGCTTTATCTCCTTAATTAACATTAGCATAATTATCAAAACCTTTTGAATTATACAAATACATCAAAGAAAAAGAAAGAAGAAAAGAATAATGGCTACATGGTTAGGTCATATGTTCATAAGCAATACCTCTGGGTGTGAAGGAGCAAGTGTTTGTGTCTGATATATTTCAGTGCTGGTGTTCTCTCTGGCAAACATTGAGAGTCGCAAAGGAGGAGCAAGGAGACAATTTCACTGGGATTTGGGCTGGTGCCCACAGCCACCATGACCTCCTATCACTACTGTTACTGCTCATTGCCTTTCCTCGCCTTCTCTTTTATCTCCTCCTAGTGACCTATGTGACCAGGTTGCAAGGATTACACTGGACTCACGAGGGCACCCAGATCTTGTTAAAGCTGTTCTTTGCTTTCATCTTGCACAGAAAACCTCAAGAGAGGAAAAGCACAGTACTTTGTGGATTTAAAGCTACATACAGTTTTGTCATGATATACAGCAAATCAACTGCGCCAAATCACTTAGTGGCTATATAATACTATCACAAAGGGAACAAGCTTCTGGCACCTGTCCAAACTTATTGTAACAGAAGTTGAACATATCTTTCAGAATACAACATTTTAATTCCTTTTTTTTTTTCTTCTATGGAAAAGACTCTTGTGCTTTGTTTCAGTGTTACCCTTCCATGATAATATCTGGATTACAAGGTACTGAGCCTACCCCTGAAGATGTAAAGGATTTTTTCCTTTCCCTCTCCCTCTCCCTCTCCCTCTCCCTCTCCCTCTCCCTCTCCCTCTCCCTCTCCCTCTCCCTCTCCCTCTCCCTCTCCCTTTCCCTTTCCTTAGCATTTTATGTTATTGTTTTTAAATAAGAAAAGTTAGTTTGTAACAGGCTCCTCTTGAGCAAAATGCAGTGTAGATTGAGAACTCCATAACACATTGACAAAACAGCCCTACACCTCTTGTTCTTATTGGCACCTGCTCTTGTAGCTGCTAGTCTGGAACGAGTGCTCTTGGCTGCTGCCACAAGACTCTCAAGATGAAGCCTCTCCTACTCCCCATGGCAGCTGAAATTTCAAATCTGATTTTTTTAACGTGGTAAGTAAATGAGGATATAAAAAAGTATACATTTTAAGAGTTATGAATGATTGGGAGGCTCCTGGATAGGGAGAGACTGGACTTTATGTTCTATTAATTATGTTTGTATTGCAACAATATTTGCAAAAGCTTTCCTCCTGTTATAGCGTACATTCAGCACACTTTAAATTGCAGAATTTTATCTGGGAGTAGGAAGAGCATAAATCTCTCCACAACTCACAGACAGGATGAATTTCAGCTATACATTAACTGTGCATATGTTAGTTGAAATCTGGGTAGGACCATTCAGTAAGGAAACCAATGAACTATGTTAATAGCCTTTGCCTACATTCTGAATTGACTTACAACTCTTTGTCATTCTGGTGGTATCACTCTGCTGCCTCTCTCCTATTTCAGCATGTATATTTTATGAAGCATTAACAGACAAACAAGCAAACGTACAGACCACAAGATCCAAAGCCTGCCCTATTCTCTGACAGTAACCATTGGATTGAAGAGAGATTGCAGAATTTCATCTCTCTATACAGTGACTCGGTATCTGTCAAAAAACAAAAACAAAAACCAAAAGTCCAGGGATATCTTTTAAGATACTGTATCTTAAATGTGGTATTTGTATGTATCAGAAATAAAGCAATTGCTGCCATTCACAGGAAAGGACTAATCTAGGAAAGAATCACCACATTGTGGGTCACCTCTGCAGTGACTAACTGATGAGAAGGTAACATAATGCCATCTGGTCTGAGCGTGCAGCAACAATACTCCTTTTCTTTTGAAATATGTTCAGTGTAAGAGAAATGTACAGTTATTTTACTTTTCCCTTTTGTCTTCATCCAACTGCTTCTCTAGTCTACATTCACAATTCGGAAGAAAGAAAAAATCAAATGGAAAAGTGAAATGAAAACCATTTTCTTTTTGGAGACAGGCTGTGGATTGGGTTAAACATTTTCAGTAGCAGAATATTAGCAGTTAATAACACTCAGGTTTTTTGATCTTTAGCTCATTAATAACTGTAAGAAATCATCCTGGAACCACAGCTTCCCATCTTTCAATTCTTTTCCTGTGTTGCAAAGGGAAAGGAGCTGCCCTTGTTGGCAGACTGCAATTCCTATGGGACACGAGTGATTAAAAATGTAACTGGCTCCTTGCTGTTTGGCTGTCCTGATGGAAGAATTATTTCAGGAGTTTTCAAAGAAAACAAGGCATGCTTCCATAAGCACAGTGTCTTTAATGAAGCCTCTAAATGATAAGCAATTTTCTGCATTGACAAAGAATAATAGGTTTATTTTTCACTGAAAATTGAGACGTTCATATTTTTCCCTCTCCTCTGCTCCTCACATCTAATTTTTACTCTTCCTGATGAAGGTTTCCATGCCTCCTTTGAGCCACATAGGCAGTGACTCCTTGTGCAATATGACTGAAGGAATGATGATCACCAAAAAGAAGTGAAAATGATGAGAAATGAGCAGCTGGAGTGGTGTGGAAAGAGCACTTCCTAAAGTGGGTCACTGACAAAACAGACAGATGCCTTCTCATACTGCAGCTCTATCCCCTGTCCCACCTGCCATCTCTGCACCCTGTTCCTACCCACAGAAGGTCAAGGAACTGCTGTGCTGTGCTCTGCCTGGGGGGAAGATGATAATGTTTTGAAATGTTTTTCAAGTCAATTCCTGATTGTGCTTATATGGCAAAATCTACAAACCTGTCTCTAAGCAAGGGAAAATTGGCCCACAGTTCAATAAATACAATGAGAAGATCTAGAGCCAATTAAAACATGATGAGGCTATAAAAATACAGCCCGAGGTATGCAAGGCTAAAAAACCTCAAATCTCTCAGATGACCCTCCCTCTCTTCTGAAAACAACAGATGGAAAGCATCTGATTGCCAGGATCTGTGTCACAGTGAATGTTAACAGCATACATGAAATAAAACTTAAAGTTTGTCTACTGAGGGCATGAATTTAATGTTCCACTTTGTGCAAAGGGCTACCAGAAGGTTTGTGGAGTCCAGTTCATGTTTGCCTGGTTGCTGTGGCTGTTCTGAACCGATTATAGACAAAAGCTCCGTAGAAGTATCACTAAATAAAAGAAGAGAAAATTAATATATTTATAATGACTTTGGTAAACAGCATCCTCAAACCTAAAAATTCTTAATGCACAAGAGATTTGAATGGGAAAATGAGTAACATCATTTTTAACAAATATAAAAGTCAGAAACAATAAACAGTCCTGCTACGGTTCTGTCTCTGCTAACTTGCATTAAAATATATATAAAGTGTTCTGGGAACTGAAGCAATGTTTCAGTTCAATAAAACTAATGCAATTAAAGAGAAAGAATCCTGTTTTTCATCTGCTTGCAATTTAAAATGAGAGCTTCCTCAAACTTGTGACCATTGCTGGAATCCAATTCAGGACCCCAGCTTATCAAATTCCCGGTGCTGACACCATGCCTTTGAGGTATAATAAAGTACTACTCATCCTACCAGCTCTGTCTATAGATATTTTTGAAGTTCAGACACCCCATTTTGAAACAGACAAGCATTCATTGTGAATCAAAATGGAGTCACCAAATTTGTGTTCAGACAGCTCTTTTCTGCAAGGCAACAAAGGAAAATGCGTTAGCATAAAGCTGTCTCCCTTCAACGTTTTTTTGAACTCAGATAGCTTTGCAGGACAGCATACCTACACAAAGCCGCAGGTTTCTGAGACCCTGTAGAGCAAGCATCTCAATGCGTAATTCATCCAGGGGCTGAGAACTGCAGGGCTAATGAGCTCTCCTGCATCCTTTTCCCCTGCAGGTGCTTTTCCAGGAGCATGATCCTAAATCAGACACCACCACGCCGGGTGTAACCCCCAAACAGGCAACAGCCCCTCCTGCCCAAAGGAAGCAATAGCAGCACTGCCATCCGACTATGATGAAAGCACAAACGTTCCCATTCAGACAGAGGGAGCTGAATTAATTCATCTTTTTTTTTTTTTTAATGCTGAGAGCTGTGTCTTGGGAATTCAGCATGTGAACATATTAATCTCTCTGATAGGCAATAATGCAATATATTACTACGAGGGAGCCAGCACACAAGCACTGTGACAGTGACCCTGACCAGCAAATGACTGAATGGGTAAGGAAAGAAGGAGCTGCTCTGGCTTGAAGGCACAGCCTCCACTTTGGCAGGCAGTCCTTCACTCTTGTCCCACTCCTAATTTTCCAATGCATTACTCTGTCACTCAGGTATCCAGAAATGCTCATTAAGAAAGTATGTGACAGCCCCTGATAATACATGTCTGTGGTAGAATAATTGATCCCTCTTTGCAGTGGTGATCTTTAGCCCTTGTAGGGCATGGTAGATTATTAGATGGAAGGCACTCTTTGATGGTCTCTAGAGTAATACATTACCAGACAGCAATGTGCCAACAATCTATCACATACAAAATCATGTCATCCCTGGAAAAGGGCCTGGCAGGAGGGGTTTAGAGGAGGAAGAAGGTTTAATTATATTTGGGGAAGAAAAGATGTCCCCAAAAGAGTGGGTAGCCTGGTTATTTATTGGCTCCTCAAAAGCATTCAACACAATCTAAAAAAAAGATCAGGCTTTGAGAAACCATAGTTCAGGTTACTGTTGCAGACTCTAGCCTTGAAGTCAAGTTCATACTGAAGAACAAAATTACCTCTTACAATATGTAGTTTACTTCTGAAAATGAAAAGGGTAAGAGACATATTAGTAACGTTGGCATTAGCAGAGGCAGCTGGTTTTAGATATTTGGTATTTTGGGGATGTGAGCGTAGCATCGTTATTAGAAGTACAGCTTACTATATTCCTCTGCAAACTTTCTAACAGTGAGCAGATGGTTACCCTATTACCAACCATTTGCATTTAACATATTGTAATGATTTATATACCACATGTCACTGAGCAAAGTGAAAACAGTCAGTGCCAACTAATTAGTTGAGTGTGAAGACGCATATCTCAAAGTACGAGTATATATCATTATCGTAATCAGATTTTATCTTTTTGATTGTAAATAGGTTTCACGTGCAACGTCACAGAAACACTGATGGTAGTTAAACATGACCCATGGTGTCCTTCTCTTATCAAGACAGAGTTGCTATCATTAACATTTATACCAGTATTCTGGTTAGGCTGTTTATGAGTGATGGTGCAGGGACAACAAATTATAACAAGTCATTGTGCTTCTCTACCAATCTTTCTTAAGTATATTTCAAAGTATTTTATAAATCTTACTGTATCAGATACTGTATCATATTACAGCTTAACACATATCTAGATAGGGTGAAAGTGGGAATACTGAATGGTAGAGAACAAAGACACTGCATAGCTCCCATAAAGAAAGAAATGAATTCAAGTGTGAAAATGAAAGCAACCGAGGACTTAACGCAAGGAATTCCAGGAGGGTTGCAAGGAAGAAGCAGACAACTATTGATATCTTCACAGCCATCAAATTCAGAGGAGAGACTAAATGGTTCAAAGAGAAACTGTAACTTTAGAAAAAAGCCCTCCAGCACTGGGATATGCGTGTGTGTATATACCATATGTGCGGCACTATCTGTAGTATGTCCCAAGGCCTGCTCAGCTTTAATTCATAGTATGAGGCAATGGATTATTAGCCTTTTCTTGAATTGTTTTTGTTTGTTTTCAGGCTTATGTTAAAATAGTGGTCATCACCCCAGAGTTGTCAAAATATCATCAGTGAAGTGCAAGAGTTTCTTCTGAGTATGGCTGCATTTCAAACATAAAAATCATACCGATGAGATATTTCCTTTGAATTAGTTGCTGTTGCTGCTTCCTAGAAGCATGCATGATGTGCTGTATGAGGAAGCAGATACTTAACAGACAGATTCTAAATCTCTAAGAACTCTGTGAACTGTAAAAATTTGAAGACTGCTTTCAGGTGGTTTCATACATAATCGGTAGTATGTCAAGAAGTTCTTCAGTTCTTGCTCCCTCCTAATGTCATCATGATGCCTCCTTCCACTCAGCATCCTTTCATTTTTACCATACTCCACAAAGCTAACCAGGTCACAGCCCATTTTCCTGCAAAGGGCTGCAGCTAACATTATGCTTTCCTCACGTGTCAGCAGCCAGACATTCTCTTGGGAACTCTACCTGCAGTGTAACCCGTAATCTCCTTTTTCTTGACCGTATTGCAGAACAATTTTGACCAAATTTGCAGCATTGTTTTCTCTTTTGTAGCTCCTTTCTTGCTTTTCTAGAAAGAGTATTATCTTCAGTGAAATCAGAATTACAGTAGTGTTGAAAACTTACCCTGATGTTCAGCCTAATTAATAAGACGTTTTATCTGTTTTATTGAGGGTCTTCGGTGCTGACTCATTTGCCTTCTGCGACCATGTAAGAATCATGACGACTCCCTGTATGCTCAGATCACTGGTACTGCTGAGGCACACTAATCCCAGAGAGGCACTAGGGCAAATGGTAGGAAGGGATCTCACAGACCCTGTGTAACAATTCACAGGAACCAGGCTACTTGACCTTGACCTTTATTATTAACTTTGAGGTCTTCTTAATAGGTGTCTCTGTGTTACTGTGTCACTGGTCTTCCCCTGAAATTAGCAGAACTGTCCTGCCTTATTAGCTGAGGATGGCAGAAGATGAAAAGATGGAGAGGTATGTTTTTATTCATTATTCATGTATTTCCCCCCCATTTCTTTTAAATAGAAGCTCTGACAACCTCTTCATTTCTGTCCTCCCATATTCTTTCCTTCCTTCTTCCTCCCTTTCTTTCACTTCTTTTCTCTCACTTCTCCTATATGAATGCATTTAAAACCTATCAGTTAAGTACAAGTAACTGAAATCACAGAAATTAATCCTGATTTACAGGATGGCATCTGAAACTAGTACCAGGTTTGGTCTTCTACTTCAATATGTAGCTTCACATACTGTACAGTACATTTACTACAGTGCTGTACAAGAGGAAAATAATTGGAAAGGCAGAAACATTAACTGTCTTAGTTTC